>NC_057926.1:44620436-45994942 GCF_018873765.1 Telopea speciosissima | reverse complement strand
GAAGAAAACTGGGCATGAGTCCACAACTTGTGCTTAGGTTGCCATCTAGGTTCTACAATAGAAATAGTAGTCCATTTGGGAATACCCAGTAGTTTGGAATCTCTGTTCTAAGGTGTCAAACGGTCGGTTTGATCTGCTTTCAATTGATTTTTTTCGATATTATGTAGATCGATTTGGGTTCGATCTAATATTGATCCGATCGGTTTCTTTTTAACTATTCCTTATCGGTCTATTTTCAGCCCAATCGCGACTTTGCATATATTAAAAATCAGTAATAGAACGCTACCTGGTCTTGCACCTTGCGGGCTAGACATACAAAGCGCCTTGTGATTGGGATTTCCGCCTTTAGATGGGGGCAAGTCGGTTATTTCTAGGCGCCCAAGGTGCTTTGTGTGTTTAGATATGGGATTCACGCAAGGTGCACGACTAGGTAGCATTCTTTTTCCCCATAAAAGATAAATAAGTTTAAAATCATATTGAATTTTATCGATTTTTTGTCAAATTTTTTTGGGTTTTTTGTTTCTGTCCAACCAATCGGTCTCGACTGATTTTATTGGTCGATCCAATCTAATTCAATCTAGTGGCCAGTTCATTCTTTCTCTTATCTCTTTCCTCATGACACTCTGTCTGCTCTTGCTCCTCATCAATGAACTAAAAGCCTCCCTTTGATTGGTGGGTTACTTAAATTGCTTGGTCAGAGAATCCTCTCCCATTAAATTTTCATTGGTAAAGTGAAGATAAAATTTTTAATAGAGTTTTAGATTGGAAGTAGGGGTGTCAAAACCAAACTTGAACCGACCAAAACCGAACCAAAATAAAACCGATATATGAGTTTATTTGATCATGTTTTCAGATTAGGGTTTTGGTTCACTGAAGCCGATAAAGACACCAAACCTTTAAAAGCCAGACCGTAACCAAACTGATATAACCTGATACCAGCCCAAACATCATGAACACAAAAAAAACAAATTTTTTTTTCATACTCTTGAATATATTACATGGTAAAACTGAAACCAAATTGAAATAAAAGATAAGAAATCAAAACAAGTGCACCCTTATTAGACTATGTTTTGGACGCATTGATTCTCTCACTGAAACCGGTCCAAAATGATCGATTGACGCCCCTAATTGGAAGTAAAGATTCAAACTGATAGAGAGAAAGTGAGAAACCACAAAATAAATAGAGTAGGAGTTGAAAATTTTTTAGTTTTGTTTTAATGAAAAATGGAAAAAGACATTGGAAATGTAGGTAAAATATTATCCAATAAAAAAAAGGTCGCATCACTATGCCTAGTAAAATATAACGCTTCACTATTTGCCAAAGTACATGAGTTAGTCCATCTGATTGAGGATCCCACATACATCTCAATGGCCATATTTTTGTTCAAAGTAAGCAAAGAAAAATTACTCAAATTCTATTCAAACTTTTAGTATTATTACCAAAATACCATCAAATGGAGATGAAATTGTACCAATGAAATGCTTACCTGGTCCTCTATCACATGAACTAACCAATGTACGACAATGTGACAATAATAAAGCATTATACTACACTAGATAGTGACAGGAAGGAAAACATATATTCAAAAATTATAAACCAACACTTAGTGTAAAATATTTTGATTTTATTGCATTTTTGACTATTTACATCAACTCATAATATTTCAACATTGAAAATTTTTATTTTATATCTTTCCGCTGTTCTTTATATCTAACCAAACAGGGTCTCATGCTGAGGTATTTCAGCCTAGCCTATTCGAGCTCAATTCTCAAGGTAGGTTGGGCTTGTCCTATTTTTCTTTTTAAGTTCCGTTTGTTTGCAAGAGAAATAAAAAGAAAGGAAGTGAAATCAAATCAATACTGAAGTAGAATTTTTTTTTTTGTGAAATTAAAATAAAAAATTTTGTAATCGTTACCCTACATGATATTGTAACTATCTCCAAAGCATATCATTTGGTTATTAAATTTGATTTTACTTTGTAACCAATATTCTTTGATTTTAAAAAAAAATTACATTGAAAAGTATATTTAAAAAAGGATAAAGTTTTCCTTGAATGTGTGGTGAAGGAAAACCCACCATCCTAAGGTCCTAACACATTCCCTCTATTTACGAATGGTCAGATATACCCCTAGGTTGCGTGATACCCTATGAACACCAATGGAAAAGAGAGATGGATATACACGATGTTTGTTTATATTGGCATTTTACACACCAAGCTAGTATACGAAACTGAATATTCAATAAGGAGAAAGAAAGGTGGCTTATACATTTAATGAAGATAGAGATTGCAAGAGAGAAGTACATATTATGACATTTATAGCATACACTTCCTTTTTCCTAACGACATATGTTGAGAGTTGTAGGTAGATTATACAATCATGATTATAAAACTTCCTTTTTCTTTCAAAAGTGATTTCATTTTCTTTTACTTATAAATTTGTCTCATGAAATATGGATTAAAAGTTATTGGTGTGGGATGGTGTGTCGAGGGCATATGAGTTAAGCCTCAGCCAATGTCTAAAATAAGCCCCTATTTAAATTCCTATTTTTACTATGGGGGAGGGTTTGCTGCCCGATTGCATAGCCCCTGCGCTGGGTGCGTGCAAGGGCATCTAACAGGAAGGGTGCGACAATCATTTCACACCCCCTTTGTGTGGATGCAGAGAACACAATTAGGTAACGTTCTTTTTCTTTTATTATTGATTAAAAACAATATTCTTTTTTCATTTCTTTATAATATGCAAAATAGACCCTCACAAATTGGATATGGGTCTTGGCTCCGAGAGCTTTGTAACTTGGATGTCTTTGCCTTTTAGTGGCCATATTTTCAATAAGATGCTTATTTACAAAAAATTAAAAACTCTATTGCCACCCATGATTCTAAAGTGTTGGTATCGGATCGGGTGATACATAATGATTTTACTAGTCACTGATACTGATAACGTGTCGATACCATATCGATAGTATGATTCGGACAAGGGGTAAAATGGTAAAAAAAAAACTCATTTTTTAAGAAGATTCAAGGGTAATTTTGTTCGATCCAATCGATCTAGACCAATACCGTATCAGTATCATATCAATTTTAGAGGTTATCGATACCCATTCCGATACCGTGCACTAAAACCATGTTGCCACCCCTATTCCCTCTACCTCTCTCTCAAAATGAAGGAGAAGCACTTTACCTTTATCGGATTGCTTGATCCTTTTAGATCGTACTAGTAACATGAAAAATGCACTGAGAAGCAACAGAAAACCAACGCCTCCAGCAGTAGAGTTAATAATAATGGCCTTTTTATTGCTTGATTTTCCTGTAATGAATAAATATATATCTCTCATCAGCACTTTAAAAATCATTAAATATTTCATAAAAAAAATGGGCTTTTCTTGATTTAGATCATCACAAAGCAACCATGGTTTGAGGTATCGGTGTTGTATTGTTTGTATCGAGCGATACGTATTGATTTACTAATTCTGCTAGTGTGGCCGTACTTTATCAATGACAAGATATGGAAAAGGGGTAAAATGATCAAAAAATCCATTTTTAAAGAGAATTAGGCGTAAATTTGTCTAATACGATCGTTCTGTATTGATACTATTGATTCCACATTGTATCGATTTCCGGATTAACTGGTACCGATTCCGATACCACGGACTAAAACAATGAAAGCAATGGTCATCAGTGCACAGCATGCATGATCCTGACATGAAGTCTTAAGTCAATATATGATTTCAATACCCCCCTCCCGGTCTCCACGCCAATAATTCCATAAAAGTGATTTTCGTAAGGGTCCATGTTTGGCCTTAATTACGACGGCAACTCAAGTTCATGTATGAGAACCATTTCTTGTATGCCCTTGAGACACACAAATGGAATCTTTTCAAAGACGACGTATCAAACACGATGTGGGCAAGGACAACTCAATCTAAATCCTCTGCGGTATTGCAAAATGTGTGATGCACATCCTGCATGCGGGACAGTAGAGGTCACATGGCACAAATTATTGAATCAACCGATCCGTATCAGCATTGACTGTGATTAATACCAATACGTTATCAATAGTATTATTGGTATCAGGCAAAAAATTGATTGGGAAAATTACATGATTAGCAATTTTTGGCTTTTCATTTACAAAACTGTCCACCTTATGTTTGAGTTAACAAAAATAGACAAAAACAAGTTTAGTTTTGCAAAACTAGACAAAACAGTGACTCTCCTTCCTTCCTCGGCAATTTCTCTTTGAAAATATCTCTTTTTTTTTTCCCTCTGTTACTTGGGGTAGCAGAGAATGGTGGTGACTAGGACAAGGGTACGGTTGCAGGGAATGGAGGATGCATGGGCGAGATGGCAATGACGGGGGTAAAAATGTCTAGAAAAGTAAGTGTGGGAGGGAGAGACGAATCTTTATCCTCTCAATTATACTGCCCGTACTTGACGTCAAGTACATCTAACAGAGGAGGCAGAAATGATTATCCTACCTCCTTCCCAAACACGTTGCCCGAGGTAGGATCCACATGGGATCCACCTCTTTCTATTAGATGTACTTGACGTAAAGTACGGGCAGTGTAATTGAGAGAATAAAAATTCGGGAGAGACAATATTTTGTCTAGTTTTGTAAAACTTAACTTGTTTTTGTCTAGTTTTGTTAACTCAAACATAGGGTGGACAATTTTGTAAATGAAAACCCAAAAGTAACTAATTATGTAATTTTCCCAAGTTGATTTTTGTTAAATTTGCGACTGATTCAAATTAATACTATCTGATATTATTATATCGATACCGGATCCAATACCATAAACTAAATCCTTGACTATCAAGTAGTACCCACCAACCATGGTTCAAGGAATTGGTATTGGATTGTCTGTATCGGATAATTTGCATAGGTATCAGTAGAGATCTATACTGATTCCTGACTGATACGATGTCGATCCAGAGTTGAAATTTAAGGATAAAATCATCTAGTCCAGACTGATACGGGCGATCTGGATCGATATCGTATCAATATATTGATCCATCCTGATACCGATTGCTAAAACCGTACCACCAACTCACCTTTTTTCAAGAAGGGTGTGATATCTGTTGTCTGGTTGTCTCCAAAGAACGCTGTCGTAGAGTATCTTAAAAAGCATCCGGAATCAATGGCCCTCCCATCGGATACCGGAATACAGATCTCCATGTTCTGATACGCTACAGTTAAGCAATCCCTACACCCACTCTCGCTCACCGTATGCGTACACTGCGCCACTGCATACACTGAAGCATTACCGGAACTAGTTATATTCTCCTTGACTGCCGCATAGTGGCCTTGAATTAGTGGAGTCGCAGTTACGAGATTGGTCAACAGTGTTTTGGCCGTGATTCCAAAACTATTCTCATCAGTTACGGTTTTGTTCCCACATATGGCTGTATGGCCTTCGTCTGTTACTTGGTCGAAGAAGAAGTTGCTTTCATACCTGAAACAAACTCAACAAGGAAAACTAAAATATATCTTGAAAAAGAAAAAAGTCCGTCAGCAACCGTTAAATATAACGTACCTTAATAAGCAGCCGTCAAAAATAGCGCGACCACCTTTAGAGGCGGTGCAGTCCCTGATGCGAATCACAGCGACGTCAAAGCAAGCGAGGCAATCGGCGGTGGATAGGTAATTCCTGCACTGAGCCATGCCGTACAACGAGGTAGACTGGCCATGTTGAGCCGTTGCGAACCGGGTGTTATTCGAAGCGGCGAGCTGGTTTCGGAGGTCCAGGATAGTTGCGTTGCGATTGGTGAAGAAGGCGGGCAGATTAGAATCGTATGGGCTGCATCCCGAGTTTAGGAATCTTGTTTGAGGATCACATAGGACCGGGTCGGACCAGCGAACCAAATAGATCGTTAATTGAACCACGAGAAGTACTTGAATTTTGCTCTGCATTTCTGATTCTTGGAACAATTTAGCTGCTCAGTTTAAAGAATTAGCTCTCCTTTTTGTTTATAAAGACAACCATGGTGGCTTTGAAGTTTGAAGCAAAGAGAAGATGATTGTTGACTCATTAAGTTAACTCTCATAATTCAAACTGTCAGATTGGAATCTGATGATCCACGCATGTTTGATTTAGTGTCTAGCTTCTAAGGTGATAGTACTATATCATTTCCGGTCATTAGAATCTTCTCCCGTTGACTTAGATTCCATATTGATAGGATGATTCTTTGGGTTATATATGTGTGGCTGGCGAGAGTTGGGTCCTGGTTCAAGGAATCGGTATCGGATCAGTCGATTCGTATTGATATCAGTAGAGATCGAAATTGATCCATGATCGATACGATACCGATCCACAGGTATAGACCAAGGGTAAAAATATAAATAAAACTAATTTTCATTGAAATATAAGGGTAAAATCGTTCGATACGAGGCGATCCAAATCCGACCACTGATTACTAGAACCCTGAGTTTGGATCACCTCCCCGTACCAAATTTCCAAGTCGTCTTTCTTCCAACCACATCCACTTCCCTAGAAGAATTGTACTATGTGGATAATATTTTCTTAGTTTGTTTTTAATAGTCTTAAGTTATATGGAAAATGTTTGGAAGATAGAAGAAGGAGACGCATGACCACGTTTTTGGAATCTCTGGGTGTGCGGAGAATTATTGCTCGAGTCTCTCTCTTCTCACTTTCATTACAGCTATCATGTGTTTGACAGATTGACCAATAATCATTTTTTAGTTTCAAGACTTTTCTTCTAAAGCTCAGTCACATAGAAGAAAAAAGTTTTATTGCTTCTCCGAGATGTTGTTGTCACTAAGACATTAATGTATGTCATCTCTCTATGCATGCATGTATGTATGTGTGTTAGGGATTTGTGCTTGCATCCTCCATAACTAAAATCTAAGCTTCGTTTAGTTTTTTGAGTAGGCCAATGTGGATGAACTCAATTAATATTTACCTTTGTTGGATTTTATTTTATTTTTTTGTGGTAAAATACCTTTGTTGGATGAACTATTCATAAATTTGTGTCATAATTTATCTAATATCTCATAAACTATACTTTTTAGAAGAATAGTTTATCTAGAGATGTAACCGGATAGTCGAAAATCCGTATTCGATCCGGGTTCGTATTCATTTATGAGGATTTGTATTCGAAAATTCACTATCCGGAAACTATCTGAATCTGTCCGAAACTAATCAAATTCAAATATGGTAATCCATGTTTTCGACCGATTATTATCCGATTCGTTTAGCTATCCGACGGTATTAAAATATCCGAAATAAAATATTCGTATCCGTCTATCCGTTTAAGTTGGCTTCTTGGATTTTGTATTTTATTTATATTTATAACTTAGTAGCTAGTAAGTTAGAAAATATGATTGTTTTATATATATTACTATTTGACTATGATAGATGTTATCATATACCTATTAAAAAAACATATAAAAACAACACAAAAAGTAGAAATACATAAAAAATGTAAATAAGACAAAAAAAAAAAAGAATTAGGCAAGCCAAAAGTCTAGATGGAAAGCCAAAAGTCTCGATGGAAAGCCACAAGTAAAAATGTAAATAAGACAAAAAAAAGATAGAAAAGCCAAAAGTCTTGATGGAAACTTGGAAAGCCAAAAACCTCTTTGAAAACTGAAATCTCGGATTCTCGGTCTCTCAACTCTCAACTTTCACGACTCTCAAGTATAACCCTAAAGCTCAATGTTCTCTTTGCCTTCCATTCGTTGTGACTACAAATCTACAATCCCTCTCTCTCTGGTTTCATATACATATCGTTTCATGCCTTCCTGCGCACATTTTCGTTGTTACAAGAGACGTCGTTCTGCATGCGCAATCACCAGTAGCAAATGTCAGAGGTAAGTCTCTCTCTCTCTCTCTCTCTCTCTCTCTCTCTCTCTCTCTCTCTCTCTCTCTCTCTCTCTCTCTCTCTCTCTCTGTTGTTTCATATGCATCGTTTTCTTCTTTATAGCATTACCCTTGATGCCATTTCTACCATTATAATTTCTAGCGAATCCATCTCTTGGATCGTCCTCTGAAGTCCCAAAACTCATTGTTCAAGTTGTCGATCTCAAGCTTGTCGGCAACAGATTTACGTGAGTTTCTATCTTTCAAATTTTTTTTTTTTTTTTTTTTAACTGTATGAATCTGGTTGTTGTATGTTGGATTTGTTATTAGTCTTATCTATAGTATCACCTATTGCTTATATTTGTTGGGTTGTTCCATATTCGGATACTGTAGGTTTGGTTGGGCTTTAGATCAGGCTTTTCTGCTTTATTATATTCCTTGCATTTTATGTATTATGTGATACAGGATTTCAAATCGGTTTGAAAAACGGAGTGTAATGAAGTCATTTCTAAGAAGAAATAAAGCTCAATAAATAAAAAACAGTAAGCGGATAATCGGATGGTAATTGGATAGAAACATTTGGATATTTGGTATCCGCTAAACGAATCGAACTGGATAATATCCGGAATCCGTTTAACAAGTCGAATTTGAATTTGATATTGTGTTATTATATTCGACGGATATTCGGATCGAATTCGGATAGCGGAATTGTAAACGAATTCGAATTCGGATAGTATCCAATCCGATTCGAATTCGATCCGTTTACATCTCTGAGTTTATCTAGGGAAGTGTATATGTATAAGTCACGCCCAAACACAATGGAGATGAAATGACCGTCCGACTCTTATGAAAGGTGGAAGAATCGAACTCAATTCCTACATTTTAGATTTGTACCGTAATCAATTATTCGGTTCAGCTTATTTGATCCGGTTCAAATTTTGGTTTCTGGTTTTGTATCAATGACTTTGTTTGCCATGTGGCAGTTTGGGTTGACCCCACTTTTAGTCGCAATTAGTTTGCAATTTGATTTTCTATTTTAAAAAAAAAAAAAAAGTTTACAACTTCACTTGCTAAATTTGAGGATGTCTCCCCTGAAAATGGCCAAACGTACTGTTGTCACCCTGAACTTTCACTAATGTAACGTGCCTCTTTGCTTTCCAAACTAAGTACCATTATAGTCTCTGACGTTAGACAAAGACGTTATAACATAACGAATCCCAGTTTTTGAACTTTGATGGACCATTCTGCCTCTTGATAAGATAAAATGACCAAAATGAACTTACTTAAAAAAAAAAAAAAAAACAAAAAAACCACCCTGCAACTCATCTTCCCCAAATCATTTAGGGTTTGAGGAAGATGAGTTATTGAATCAGAAATCAAGAATGGAATGGTGACTCAGAGAACATTTTCTCCAAACCTACAATTGTTATCTCTCCAAATGGTGAAGAACCCTCTCCCCAAGACCCAGAAACTATGTCTTACTGGGATGCCTTGAAGAAGATCAAGCGTCTCAAACCTCAAGAGCACTATTTGGGCATTCTTGGCTTTTTTTTGTTTTTACAGTCTTTTGCTTTCTTTGCTGCCTTTTCTACTTCGATTGCAAGTTTGTCTATCGAGGGTTTCGGCATCGTGGACGGTTGCAGAAACTTGTGTGGGTGGGATTTGATGGTTCAGCTAGAGTTGAAAGACCTGAATTCCTGGAAACAGGTGATGAACAGTGTGATTTGTTCAATGGAGAGTGGGTTTGGGATGAAGGGTATCCACTGTACAAGTCCAAAGATTGCATGTTTCTGGATAAAGGATTTCGATGTTCTGAAAACGGAAGGCCTGATTCTTTCTACACTAAGTGGCGATGGCAACCCAAAGATTGCAATTTGCCCAGGTTCTTAAACCTTATTTTCTTTATTTCGAAATTTTTCTTCAACATTCTTGCATTCTAATAAGTATTTCCATCTATTTTTACTTTTTTCCCCCATAATTATTTCTTCTAAATTTTACTGCAAAATTTCTATGATTTTTCGGTTTCCTCCTGAGAGGAATTTGCTGTTTGCCTCTTCCTTATTGTGAAGCTTTCACATTACCCATCAAATATAAAAAACGAACTGTTCATCCCAAGTTGTTTTTTTCCCTATTTCTCTATCTGGTTTTCTGGATTGGTCTTGATTCTTGTTGAGTGTGCTTTTTGTGTTGATTACTTCATTAGCTGTGTCCGTGAACTTCCGGATTCGTTCTGAAGCTTTTTAACAATGAAAGCAACTTCTTCTAGAACAATTTGAGGAAGATGAGTTGCAGTTTTTGTTATTTTTATTTTCAGGTATGGTTATTTTGGTCATTTTATCCTATCCAGGGGCAGAATGGTCCATCAAAGTTAAAAAACTGGGATCCGTTATGTTATAATGTCTTTGTCTGACAGCACGGACTATAATGGTACTTAGTTTGAAAAGCAGGGGACACGTTGCATTAGTGAAAGTTCAAGGGGGCAACCGTACATTTAGCCATTTTCAGGGGGCATTTGGAATTAACCCTTTTTTTTTTTTTATGAGTAAAAAAAAAACAATGCACTATTATACATCAAATTTACAAAGGTTCGAGCAAGCATTCTTAACCATATTCTTGACCAAAGTTAGACATAACTTATCACCTTTCATAGTAAACCTAGCATTCTGGGTATGGTTAGAAACATAGAGAAAATCCTTAAACAAAAACCACAGTTAGGGGCATTTGGTAGGAGATGGAAGAGTATGTGTAATCAGTTCATGATCCACCCACACTTCTTTAATCTTCAACCCAATGCATGCCGCACGATCACATCCTTTACGGATTGCAAAAAGAACTGCTACTAATTCGTCAATATTTGGGAGGGTTCTTACATAAAAATATTTCAGCTTGCCACCTATAAAAAAAGCATATGACCATCCTGCTGTATTTATATCTGTCTTAGCATATCCTGCACAGAATTGAATAGGAGAATTAAACATCGGCAAAGAAATAGGTAAAGAAGGGACAGATAAAACCTCATCTTTATCATTTACAATCAGGGAATAGTGGGTGGGGGGACAAATATTAAGATCTATAATCCATTTGGTAACCCTGTTCATGACACAGATTGGGTCAGGTGATTCCAGAGCCACAAGAGCCTTGTTCCGAACCAACCAAATAAAGTAGCAAGTAATAAATAAAAAACCAATTTAACATAAGTTTATCAGATTTCAACTGTCGAAAGAAGAGGAGACAAAAAGACTTCAGATCTACCAGATCTATGAAGTCTGTTATCAACCCCAGAGGACCTCCTGCCCAAATGTGTTTGACCCAATCATAAGAAATGAACAAGTGCCATGAGGATTCAACAGCAGTCCCACAAAGAGCACAGGTTGTGTCGATCTGGATCCATTTCGATAGAGTAGCCTTGGTGGGTAATCCTGCATTTAGCCAACGCCAAAGGAAAATTTTAAATTTAGGATGGATTGGACATTTCTATAAAAACTTTCACCAAGCAAAATCAAAAGAGGAAATATTCGTAGGGACGATGGTAAGCGAATGGCTACTTTGGTAGTAAGAAAACCATTTGTAGCTAATCCTTTTTTATATGGTCAAAAATACATTTCTTCATACTAATCAAAAGTCCATGGGAAAATGATGAAGAGATAATGGTTTCTAGGGTGGGGTGGGGGAGTGAGCACATTGAGCCAAGACATAGAGGGGGGTGAAATGACTATTCCACCCTAATGAAAGGTGGAAATGTTTGCCCTGTTGATGCTTTCGTGCGTGCTTCCATTCGGATCTGCATGCTTAGGGGCTACACCAAAGAGAACTCTTCTCCATAATTGAAACAGGCCCCAAATTTGACAAGGTGTCCTCTTCTTATACAATTATTTGGATTTGTCTAATTTAAATGCCAAGTTATAAAATCGATGTGCACAATTCGCTCTCCCCCTTCTATGCGATTGACTTGCATCACAATTTCAATTAAATTAGCATATGGGAAAAGGTTCTTTGAGTTTGCAGGGAAGACCACTTCATCTCTCTCTCTCTCTCTACCCCCCCCCCCCCAATTTCACTCCATAGTTGACAGAATCCTGTATTTCGGCAATTATGAATTACCATGTTGAATAAGCTTCCTTCTACCAAAAAATATCCATTTGAACTTTGATATGCCGCAATGGACATACTCTTGATGGTCGGCTTTTCTCCATGGTGGTTCCTCTCAGTCCCCACGGCGAGGTCAGGGGAGGTGGCGAAGCATGACTGGTTTCTCTTATCATAGGGGAAGAGGAGACAGGAGGCCCCATAGGAGCTAGGGTTTCGGGTGAGAAGAGTCTTTCTGGGTGTGCTCCAGATGAGGATGCTTGTTTGTTGGGAGAGACGGGGGAGGCAGTGGCGCCAACACCTATTAACAGTGCTACTCGTTCCTGGTCGTCGTTGTTCGGTTCTGCAGCGCATTCTATGAAAGGCTTCCAACTACATTTCTCGTCGACGACAGTTGTGGAAGGGAAACCCATCGTCCAATGCCCATCTAGCATCGTGAATGAGGAGCTCCAGCCATGGAACAAGACCGTAGTTAGATTTTTTGTTAGTCAGAGACCTGCTTTCGAGTACATCCGATCATCTCTTCCAAAGCTGTGGAGATTATTCGGGCACGTAGATATCAAAGATCTAGATACTGGGTATCTTATCTTTCAATTTGGAAATGAACAAGACAAGTTGAAGGTCTTGGAGGAGGGCTCATGGTCCCTGGCGAGAAGTCCCTTGATTGTCAGACCGTGGAACATAGATCTGCCTTTAAAGAAGATGGAAGTGAAGTCGATCCCAATCTGGGTGCACCTCCCAGCCCTCCTGTTCCACCTCTGGACCCCTTCAGGCCTGAGTTTGATTGGTAGCACTCTAGGCATTCCCTTGTATTCTGATTAAATCACTCTCTCGAAAGCTCACCTTTCTTTCGCCCATATTTGTGTGGAGATACATGCCGCGTTGGAGCTCCCTCCATCAGTCACCATCTGCCCAAAGGGAGGAGTGAGTTTTGAACAAGAAATCTATTACGAGTGGGTGCTGTCGAGGTGCACAACCTGCTGCTCCTTTGGTCACGTTCCTAGCCATTGTGGTAAGGATTCTGTTGCTACTCTTGTTTGCAGTCACGTCTCAAGGAAGGTCAGAGGTAAGGTGTCATCTGCCTCTCCCCTCCCCTCTGATGCTCGTGACAGAACCCTGGGCGATAGGATTTTTCCCACGCCGGTACCAGAAGGGATTCAAAGCCTTAGACTTGGGGGCAATCCTGCTGTTGACCCTCCTTCCCCTGCGCCTAAGGACCTTGACACCTCTGTGCATAGGGGTAGGCGTACAGATCTAGATCTTCTACGGCACGCTACCCTGTCCTGCATGTGCTATGCAAACATAGAGCTACGTGAAATGACCACCTTACCCCCACTCGGGCAAGGCTCTCGGTAAGGGGTAAGGTAGTCATTGTGCGTAGCCCTATGTATGTGCAGCACAGGCAGGACCGGATAGCGCGTCATAGAGGATCTATTTCTGTAGGCGCACGCTCACTTTATAATTTCTTCGGTGTTGAAACAGACAAAATAAGTGGAGTCAAAAAAAAATTCAAAAAACATTTTGAATTTAAGAAAGAGAAATAGACAAATAAATCAATCATTGAGTCATCATTATTCTTTTTCTTTGGCTTCCAAATATAGCCTAAATGATTTTCCCTCTCGCCTCTTCGTTATGTCAACATGGTGATCAAACCGGAATGAACCGGCTTACATGGTTCAATAATTAGATTCAAGTGAAAAAGTACCCCGGCAGCAAGTGCAGGATCCGGCTCCTCTCCAGGATGGCCAACTAAGGGTGTCAAAACCAAACCGAACTGTTTAAATCGAAACTGCCAGACCGTTTTGGTAAATGGTTTGATTATAGTTTTAGAAATGACACCGTTTATTTAATCGATTCGGTTTGGTTTTGACCGATTAATCCAACGGTTTCAAATTGTGTAATCCAATTAAAACCAATTATAATTAAACCGTCTAACAGTTTTAAAAGCCTCAATTTCAGGGGAGCTATTGATTCGTACTGTTATGTGCTTCTGGGTCTTTGTATTTTGAAGTTCTAACCATGGCTTCCGTTGTTCCTATTTCATTCTTAAAAATTTTTATTTGCGTCTTCCTTAATAGTTATGTGCACTGCCAAAGGCCCCCCCCCAATTGTCAACGTTGGTGTGGTATTTACATTTGATTCTGTCATCGGTAGAGCTGCGAAAGGCGCCATGGAAGCTGCAGCTGCCGATATCAATGGAGATCCAACCATTCTTAATTTTTATCTTCTTCTTGGCCCCAATTCATAGAGACCTTTTTTTTTTTTTGGTAACTCCAATTCGTACAAACCTGGTGGATGCTCTTTCAAACAACTTCGTTTTCTGCTATTATCTTAGTTAATCTCTAAACTAAGTTTTGAGATTCAATTTATATTTTTTTTAATCCAAAAATTAGAATCATAAATTTTACCTCAGGTGTTCTAATGTATAAATATTACAAGTTCTAGGAAAGTTGTGGATTTTAAAGAAGCTATCAGGAAATGGGGGATTAAAGAGATGCATTAGGTGGAATTTTTTATTGGAAAGATTAATCAAAAGTCCATTTTCTATTAAAAAAATGCAGCAGGTAACCAGTGTAAATTAGATTTAATAAATGGTTTATGAAACCATTTAATAACCGTCTAACCGAAACCATGTGAAACCATTTAACCGAAATCGTTTATCAAATTGTTCAACTTTTGATTATGAGACCATTTAGTTAAACGGTCTGGTTATGGTTTCTACCCTCAAGCAGCTAAAACCGAACCAAATCGAACCGTTTAACCGAAACCAGACCGTTTAACACCCTTAAGCCCAACGCCCAGGGAGTGCCCACGAAGCATCCAAGGGCTGGACTGTGCTGCAGCTACACACATCCTGACACATGCCCAGTCAATCATCGGGATGTGTGCAGCGCAGCCCAACGACTGGATGCCCCCTGGGCACTGGTATGTTTGGAGAGGAGCTCAATCAACAAGTATATCATTTGGCCTCTCACATGGGTTTTCTATTTAGTGCTTACTGTTTTCTCTCTTTTATCTTTTTATCATGTGCCACCTAAACGATATCATTTCCCCTATCGTTAGTGTGGCGTGAGAGATCCCCCTCCATCATCTATCTATTCCCAAGAGAATCTGAAATTTATACGCTTGCAGAAGAATTGGCTCGAGAGGAGATTTTTGTTTTTGGGGGTAGATATGTCATAAATCATAAATACTCGGGGCCAATCCCGATCCGCCACATGGCATGGCATGAAGGGAGGACAACCCAGACCCGGCTACATCTAGACCCATCTGCTATACCTAAGAGGAAGAGATCCAGTAGGTCACGCAAGGACCAAGGTCATCACCCAAAGTTAGCGAAGGGATCTTATCCCAAAGGAGATGAACCTCATCTATGCATGACCCTCAAGGATCTTATCCAATATACGAGGGAAGCACATGTCCATCTACTAGGGAACACCTTTCCTATCCGGACTCTACCTCCCAAGAGGAGGTGATCTACTAGGTGATGGACTCTACTACCAAGGAGACTATCACTAACTACCTAGACTCTCCACCGCCATACACAGCTATAAATATCCAGGTATTCCACTTCATTAACCCATCTTGAATTCCAATTATTCATCTGTTGCTCAGAGAGATCTAACTTAGGCATCGGAGAGTCCTAGGCCGGAACCACACCGGTTCTCCCTTGTCCCTGACGTCGTTTTGCAGGTTGCGGCACCCGAAGGACCATCCGACGATTTCTTGATGCAACAATATGTAATCTATTGATTAGAACGGATTACACACGAGTCCTCTGTAACTATTGGTACAAACAAACAAGGATCGGAATTGGGCCAAACAATAAGACTGAGCCCTCCTTGCAAGGGAATCAACAACCATATTAGCAGCCCTTGGAATGTACAAAAATTGACAACTATAAAGATAAGAAACAAGGTGCCTTGCTATTTCATGGTCACAAAGTGGGGAATAGAGTACGAGTGTCTTTCATACATCTATTGTTTAATATCGGAATTTAAACTCAAGCTCCCCTTTGGTCGTTGGACTTCATCAGATTCTGAAATGGTGCAGGAAGTTTTTAAATGCTTTTCAAAAACATACACAGCTGAAAGGCATTGATGCAGCAGCCCTATGGCAGGTTTAGAGTCCATCGTGCCTGGGTTCCAATTTCCCTTTTTGAAGAGAGAATCTCTTCATCAATCCTTTTTTTGGCTGTCAAATGGGACTCTGGGAATAGTGAAGGGCATTTCAAACCTAAGCCCAATAGGGGCAAAGTAATTACAAATTAAACCGAGTTCCACAGAGTTGGCACCATTCCACCACACCTCACCATCATTCTAGGTTGGTTTTGGTTCTGTTACTATCTCGACTTAAATCGTGATCTAAACTTAGTTCTCCTTTGCTTACATTCACTGGGGACCGAGTTTTCCTTCAACCACGGTGAATTAGGGAATCTATTCGCTGAGGCAAGTTCACATGTGTACGGGGATATCAAGAGGGTATTTTGGAGAACATACTAAAACCCTATAGGGGTTTGTGAACTCTAGGATGGTGGCTGAATGTTCACCGAGCGGTGGAGGAAAACTTTGTCCTTCACTAGGTGCATCCTTGTATTTTGGACCTCAATCTGAAATGAATTCCATTTCCTCCATTCTAATGGACTAGCTCTTTGTCTTTGAGACCAATGAAAGCTATAAAGAGACATCTAGCCATCTTTAGATACTTCGATTGTCTACAAGGTGATAGGAACAGAAGAGCTAGAAGTGGAGAGAGAGCACAGTTAGGAACGGGATATGTTTACCAGAAGATCTAAGTGAAGAGGCCAAGTGAGCATTAAATCTCCAAATTGAGTCCTAGAAGTAATTCATTACCTGTTATAATTCAGTAGTGTATTGCACTATTGCTATTAAAATAAACATGTTATGTAGAAGGGGAAAGAAGACAACTTTACCTTGATTTATTATGTATATTATGACAACCATAAGAAGAGGAAAGAAAAATTACAGCACCCAAGTCTCATAATAAAACGCTGAACTGAATTCCCTGGATTGGCACCAGTCAACTAGGCAGTTTTGGCTGGTCGAGAATAGAATGACCAAGTTATACATTTCAAGCAAATGCATTGCAATGTCTTCATATCTACTCCAAACTTTGGCTCCAAACTTTGGCTAGCATTTCAACGACCCGACACTTGGGTGGTTGAAGCAGTGGCATTTGATGCAGATGATGCAGTAGAAGTGGATGTATCTCCACGAACCCTATTAGTAGCATCAATGAATGTAGGTCTGGTTGGCCTGACCTTTAGTTGTCCCTTGCTTAACAGCATGACAACAACTTCAGACATTGCAGGTCTTGATGCAACTGAGGACTGGGTGCATTGGAGAGCTATCTCTATACTTTTCTTTACCTCATTTGCATCATATTCTTCAGGGTTTAAGCTTTCATCCACCAAATTCATCAATTTGTCATCCTCGTACAGCGTCCATGCCTGCAAAGCCACAAGAAAAAAGGGCAGATGGGAATTAGAAGAGATCGGAATATAGACCAGAATACACAAAATAAAGATGTGCCATGAAGGTCACTCCGTATGTCAGAATTTCTTAAGAGGATCAAGTACCAAGCAAACACAATTCAAGTCACATCTAGCAGATGCATAGCCTCAGAAGAAATCATTCCCCTTTTTAGGTCCCTGTCCTTTCTTTCACCAATGATCATGTGATCACCAGGGGGGGGACCAAAAAATAAAGACACCCCTGGGGCAAAAATTCAGACTTCCTCTCAAATTCGGTGCACCCTATTTACATTTCAATTTCTTTTCTTTACTGTAAACATTCAGCTATAAGTGGTTGGTTGTAATATGATCACCAGAATCTTTACATTCGATGTCTTATTAAAGAATAGCCCAAACCACTCAATGACTAGTCTATTAGCCGGGATATGGTCCAATGACAGGAAGTTAGATGTAGTAGTTTATGAAGCAAGCACTTAGTTAGATGGAATAGATACAGCTATAATCCAGAGCATAGCATTTCGAAATATGGGTTGCGATTCATCCAAAAAAATATACATATATGAGTTGCGAAATTGGCTATAGGATAGGACTTTATGGACTTATGTGCAATATTGACTTTATGTTCTTATGTATTAAATACATCAAATTTCAAATAGATGCAATTGGATGTTACAGGTAGCCAAGTCCTATTAGTCCAAACTGCAAGTCAAGTATTCTATGGGAGCAAATGTAAACAAATATATAAACAAATAAACAGACAAGAGCTTCATGTTTAGAATAGTCAAGTAAAACAAAACATAATTTATATTTCTGTCATAAAGTTTAGTCCTAGGATATTTTCTACGATAGTTCAAAGCATGTATATGTAGAAGTTTTACAAAATTCGTATAAATTGGAATGACACACCCATGCTTATATACATTTTTTGTCGTGTTTATGACAAAATATACACCCTTCCTACTCAAAAACTGGAGGGCCATAACCTGGTACAAGACCCTCTTTCACAGGGTCACCAGGGAGGGATTTGGTTTGGTTCTAACCTTCCCATTTCCTGCACAAAATGGTCACCCTCAGGTTCAAACCTACATCTTCACACTATACTTTTCAAAGATTGAGATGCATAGATATAAAGATGCATCTCTTGATGTAACACTGTCTAGATGTACAAATACATAGATGAAAACTTTCTTGCCCTACCTTTAGCAAACATCTAGGGAAGTGTCTGTATATGGATGTATGTTTTACAATATACTTTCCATTAAAGGAAGACATCTACAATGAAATACTAGTTGTAATCTTTTATAATGTAATGTACCTATCTCCAACCCCAAATAAACTTAGTTATGCAGAAAAAGAACACCCAAGTGACCTTCAGTTTTTAAATTTCAAGATTTACCATACAAATCTGTGCTTTCTTGAAAAAGTCCATCTCAGAAGAATCATTAGTCAATATTAAAAGAAAAAATTATGTGATTCCCATGCCAATCATTATACAGTCCAGGCAATTATGAAATGGCTGTTGAATTACCAGACCCATTGGTTAGATCTAGAATTGAGAAATTCAGTCATGCAGATTGGATTTCTATTAAGATTAGTTACATAAACCCAGTTGTCCTACTGATGAGTTACATTTGTTGACGGTGGAAGGTAGAACAAAAAAAATAATGGTAAAGAAAAATTTACCCTTTCAAGGAGGTATTGAGTTGCAGGCTCAAGCTTTAAGTCATTGCTCTTTCGACCACTTATGATTTCAAGGACAACCACACCATAACTGTAAGTGTCGACCTTCTCGGACAGCTGCCCATGAAGCGCATACTCAGGTGATGTGTAACCCCTGAAGCATGAGAGTACAATAGCTCATTGATCAGTGCAAATGAACATTATAATCTTCTTAGGATTGTTGAATGAACTAATTAAATCAGTGTGCTATAGCAATTGATACAATCATACAAGTACCTTAAAGGATCAGATGAATTTTGTAATTACATATATATTAAAAAAAAAAAAAAGTGTCCCAATGCACGAGGCTCCCACTACTGCAGGGTCTGAGAGGGGCAAATGTACGCAGCCTTACCCCCTGCTTCGCAGGAGAGGTTGTTTCCAAGTTTTGAACCCGCAACCAACAGGTTGCAATAGCGCAACTTAACTGTTGCACAAGGCTCACCCACTTGATTAGATATATAATATATTGTATTAATCACATCCAGTTATGCCTTTAGTTGGCGAGCCTTGCGCAACGGTTAAGTTGAACTATTGCTACCACAAGGTTGCGGGTTCAAAACATGGAAACAGCCTCCCCGCAAAGCGGGGGTAAGGCTGCATACATTTGCCCCTCCCAGACCCAGCAGTAGTGGGAACCTTGTGCACTGGGATGCTCTATTTTTTTATAAACATCCAGTATAGCCTTTGGCAATAACTTCAATTAAAATTCCAAAGGTTAGGACCGTCTACAATCCACGCTTATTGGGCCCCTAGGAAAGCGGGCCCTTTACCAGGTTGTGGCCCTTTACAATAGTGCCTCTTTCATGTCATCAGGACCATTTAACTAGCACCCTTTATAGCTTGGTCCATCAGACTGACCTCTCAACTAAGACCCTCGATGCACTTTGTTTTAGATGTAATGTTGAGTACATTGATGAGGCTCACTGAATTAAACACCTATTTCAAACCCCTTCTCTACAAATTCAAAGCATGAACCACAATCCATCATTTGTTATATCAAGATGATGATTAAAAATTGTTAGACATTACCAGGTTATGCGAGCAGGGAACTGATCAAATAACCACAAATCACAATGGAGTGGAGATAGATCCGACATAGATAAATTGAAAGAAACTCTCAAAATTTCCACAGCCTAGAGAGAAGATTGAACTTGGAGCTAGGCATCCCAACACATCTCTCCATGTGCATGTTCAAACTAGAAGAGTCTCCCCAAAGCCATGATTCAAGAGACAGGGACCCACCTCTAAATATAAGCTGAGTTAACTCTTCTCTATTCGAAATGTGGAACTAGACATTTTAAGAAAAAACATAAGCACAAGAGAGAGAGAGACATAAAAGGGAGGAAACCAAAAAATTTGAATTAAAGTAAAGCAATCATTTATAATAGGTGTGAGACAAAGACTATATAAGTCAAAAGGAAATACAAATAATGTGAAAAGTATTAACTTAATTTTTGAATCTCGAAGTAATATAAACACAATATGTCTAAGTTAGTTTTGAGCTCCCAGATCTATCAAATGAACATAACACACATCAAGACTTACAGGGTTCCAGCAAATCCAGTGCTTAAATGACTCTGATTCCCTGGCTGAAATCTTGCAAGCCCAAAATCCGCAATTTTTGGCTGGAAATCATCATCCAACAGTATATTACTAGATTTGATGTCTCGATGTATGATACATACATGGAACTCTTCATGTAGATACGCAAGACCCCTTGCCATGCCAACAATTATGTTAAACCTTTGTTTCCAGTTGAGAGTCCCACGTTTTTCACCTGAAAAAGTAGAATTGTACTCAGAATAAAGCAGAAGAGAGGTTTTAGAAAATTGTAAAAGCCAAACAGCTTTCTAATTTTAAGTCATAATGACCCATAATTACTTCAGTGTAATAACTGTAGAATCTTTTTTTCCCTTAGTTAAGATTGAAGAGTAAGACATGATTATTTAAGCTTCAATTCAGTGAGGTTTGGCAGGTTCGTCAATTTTTATAAACTAAATGCAGATTTTGGTAGTAAGAGAGGTCCATTTACATTTATATGATCATACGAACACCATCCTTCGACATATAAAGCCTAAAGAAAAAATAATTTTCACCATTTTCTCAAGACTTAATAAATCTAAACTAATAAACTCCACCAACTCCACCATTGGCATGTACAAAATCTATGGTAATAACTTAGTGTCATTCTGTAACACATGTATGTTGTATATTATATATATGTATGTATATGTGTATATAAGTACAAAAAAGCATGGTAGAGCCACGACTTTCCTTTAGAAGGTCAGCGAAGAATTAAGAGGGTAATGGGGGTTCGGGTCAAGAATGGCTAAAAACAAACTCAACCCTAATCCTAGATGGCTGGGGGAGGGCATTATTCAGTGATTTTTGTTTTGTTTTTACTTCTCTTTTAACCCAATCAGAAAAGATGCATGGATAGTTTGCATTATATCTGTTTTAGAGCTTACTCACATTATCACATGTATGCTTTTCTAGGCTACTTTATTCTGATTTTAAAAATTTTCCTGTTTATTATCTTTTTTTTTTTAGGGTTTTCCTCGTCGTTTTTTTTTTTATTAATTCTGAATTCTATATCCTATCAATTGGAAAATGTTGTTACTCTTTTATTCTATTAGTCATTATACTTTTCTTGCACAAAAATAGGGTTTTATTCTAGGCACCTAAGGTTTGCATATGCTATCAACAGCCGTTTCTGACTTTTGGATATTGTTTACATCCAAACTATCTGAGATGTCCATGACTCCATGCATGTATGCAATTTTATGGCTCTGTTTTCTCCCTTCCTTATTTTTCTTTTTTAGTGGAGTAACGGACTAACGGTAAAATTATAGTTATTTTTGGGACTATTGTTTCAATGTTATGTTTTATTCATATTTCAAGTCATAATTAATATCTGCTTCATCCATGCCATCCCAGAATTAGGGTTTCTTTGATTAATATCTTTTTATTTAAATAAGGGAAGAGGTTTTCTGAAGAGCAATGCAAATAAAGAATCTTTGCACAGGCACCTAGTCTTGTCATGTGGCAGCTCAAATAGGGCTGAAATAGACCTCATGGTCTCCTATTCACAAGTCAAGTTTCCGCCCAATCACAGTTGGCCAAGTAGCAAAACAAAGCATTGAAAAATCTAGGATGACTAAAATGGTGCATGGACTACTAATAGGGTCCTTGGACATACATGGAGGGTTGTGCCTACAAATAAGAGGGTGTATGATTGAATTTGGTTGGAAGTTTGACACAAGGCCAGTCATCACCATTCCCTAGATATCCAACAGTCAAAATTACCACATCATATTTCCATGTGGCAGAACAAGGTGGACTTGAGAAAAGGTTCCTAATTTGCACTACTGTGCAAGAAATTTTTTGACTTAAAAAAACTACTAAGGAAATATTGATAAACCAGTTTAATTGGAAGGGTTGGATTCGTAACCCCTTCCTAGCCCAAACATAGCCCAGATTGATCTCCCGTTTTGTATTGTGGGGAGAGGAGGTGGGAGGTAAGAGATCTCTTCATTGAACTGTTCCAATATGAAGTCATGTTTTGCTTAAGGGCCATAGACCCCTATCTAGGTAGAGACTCTCTTTCTATATCTATGGACAACAAGGGCTTTCATTATTAGTGTCAACTCCACTTGAAAAACATCAAACTCTCTTGAATATATACTTAGTATTTTATTTTGTCTAAAAAAATCATTAAACAATTTGCTGCTCGCTGCTATTGATAGTCAAACTTTGTGTTGCTCTGATCGCACATTACGCATTGTTGTGTTATATATGGAATGCATCTCTAACCTTAATTGATCAAGGCTGAATTTAAAAGGAGCTTTTAGGGAAAGAAACAACTGATAAAGTGTGAAATTTTAATGAAAAGAAACTGATTTATCAGCAGCGAAACTATAACAGAAGTACCAGAACAAGATGAGAGCGGAAATTAGGATTCAACAGGACTGTAAGAGCAGGAATAGACTATTGGAGAAGTGGTAAGAAAGGATATGCATGTGGTAGGGCTCGATCCTAGTATGACTACGGATAGAGTTGTTTGGAGAAGGACCAGTGAAGCCGACCTGTTGTAGGGGGGATGTTCCTGGGATGCTGCTTTGACTTCCTTTTTTTTTTAACTTCCTTTTACCCCCTTTTTACTTCCTTTTACTTTTCTTATTTCTATTACTGTCATAGCCTCTATCGGATCCATGTAGCCGACCCCATTTAGTAGGGATAAGGTTATGGTTGTTCTTCTTCTTCATGTTGTTGTTGTTGTAAGAGCAGGAATAGAATAGTATAAGTTTATGAACAGAATCAGGGAAATTAGGAACGATATAATACAGCCAGAAATGTGATTTTTTACACCCAGAAACTGTGTAATAGAATTAAGGTTTCTAGAAACAACAGCACTACCAGGGTTTTCTTAGCCCATTTTCAATCTTCACTTAACTGCTGCATCAATATTACACTGGCTATGTTGTATATTACCAGGTGTAAGTGATGCTGCATTTGCATACATATCTTCTAGCATTGACACAAGACCATTGTGTGGTTCAACCCTACTAGCCAAAGTGATGTAGCCATAATTAGATCAGAAGCTTTCCCATAGTAAAACACACCCTTTTAGGCTCATACCTTTGGGTAGATAAAAATATGCACTGCATGCCAAAACCCAAATGACCACTAACCAGAGGTGGGTAAGAGGAATAGAGGTGCTCCTTATTAAGTGTGAAACCCAAGGCATAAACCTGACCTAATGAATTATATGGTGGAACACTTTAGAGCCCAAAATGAAGATCTATTTAACCAACTAGTTTTGAATAATCCATAGACAAGAGATTATTGGTTCCCATATGGCCTGATCGGAGACTATGCGATTCCCAATGATCATTTGTGGACCAAACGTTGTTCTATGTGACCCAAACTATCCTTCTACATGGTTCTCAAGTTTCAGATCTAGGACCAGTTCATCGTTATACCTTAATAGGGCTAACATTATCTATGCCAAGATTTTTTTTTCTTTGTATTGTACATGGTTCTCAAGTTTCTTTGTTTGAACTGTTTTTCAACCATTTGGACACTCAATTCCTAAGTTGGTCAGATATTTAAGTATTGCTTATAGAATTCAAAACCCCTTCACTAACCGTCAATCAGTATGTTGAGACGTCTACGTATTAAGGCTAAAAAAACTAGTCCCACATCCGATATGAATAGGTAATATCAGGGGGTTTATAAGGACTTAGGCACCAAAGTCCCTAATACAATACATGCACCTAAAGGACTTGAGATTGTTCCACACATCCAATGATTGATCAAAAGAATTACTAAACATTTAATTGTTAGCACTGAGAAATCCTAATTGCAAGTATGTAATTATAAGATGAAGTAGATGATATTACCAAATATAAATCTATCAAGACTGCTGTTCGCCATGTATTCATAAACAAGCACCAGTTCCGGGCCTTTGCTACAACAACCAAGGAGACGGACAACATATCGATGATGAACATTGCTTATAAGCTTCACTTCGCTAGCGAAATCCGCCTTTGCTCTAGTGGATTGACCAATTGTAAGTTTCTTGACCGCAACTATTTTTCCATTTTTCAGAACCCCCTACGAATCCAAACAGTTTTACCAGGATTACCATAAGAACATTGCAACTATATGACTTTAAGAAATTTAAAAAAAAAAAAAAAGAAGAAGAAGGGGGACTGTGGGAAGAACATTGCAACTATATGATTTAAAGAAATAAAAAATCTTCGGAAACCCTAAAATCAGAATTTGAGAAGCAAAACCAAGTCATCGTAGAAAATAATGAAAGGGTCGACAAATACCTTGTAGACACCTCCAAACCCTCCTTCTCCAAGCTTATTCTCTTGAGAAAAATCTCCTGTTGCTTTTTCTAAATCTCTGTAAGCGAAACTCACTGGTCCACGGAGCTCCGTAGCTCCTAGTGTATCACCTGCAGAATGAACAGGGACAACGACAGTTCGCCAGAGCGTCCGAGAATAAAGAAGTGAATTGTTAAAGCGCGGAAAAGAAAACGGGGATCAGGATCATCTCCAGGTAGCAGGGAACGCCCAGGGCGGTGCCAGCGGTTGGGCTGTGTCGCACACATCCATAGGTGTGCGCTGAGATGCGTGCTGTACAATTCAACCGTTGGATGCCCCTTGGCAGAACCCTGGGCGCACGCCTCCCTAGAGACGAGCTCAATTCAGAAAACTGGACACAAGGATTCTAAGGCACACATCCACAACTTGTGCTTAGGTATAGTAGCCCATTTGGGAATATCCAATGGCACGGCTCGTAATCTCAGATTGGATCGACCGATCTGACAAGGTATTCCTGGATTGTTTCTTGGATCGGCCAATCCGATCTGATACTATTATATTTTGGAGGGGGGGGTTTCCGATATTTTGGAGATTATAACTTTTTTTTTTTATTTTTTTGACCGATTCGTATCAATTTTTAGTATTTTATTAATCAATTTTTAGTATTTTATTAATTTATTTACCATTTCAAGCCCGATCCAATAAAACCTAGATTTTGGTCATTTTTAACTGAACCAAGTCAATTTTGACTGATCCGGATTGGTATTGGTCTTGATCGATCCCAAGTCCAATATTTGGATTACAACCTTGCCCAGTAGTTTGGAATCTTTGGTCTAGGGCGTCAAATGGTTGACTTGGTTTGGTTTAGTCTTAGGAAATTATTGATCTCCAATCATGAACTTGTATTGATCATGTCATGTTTTTTATTGGTTTTTAAGTAATTTTCTAGAACAATAACTCAGTCTTATCACAACTAAATGGGGTTGGCTCCATGGATTCTTGTAAAAGAAAATAAAATAAAGGAAAAAATACGTTTAATACCCCTATGGTTTCAAACAATTATGTCTACCATCCCTAGAATTTCATCTATTTCATAAACCTCCCCGGTATTTTGAAAGATTCTTACAAACGTATCCCTATCGTTAGATGAGAATAGTTAAGTGATGATGTTATCGCCCAAATATTAACTAAATGCCCATAATACCCTTAATAAATACACTTTTACATAAGGGAAATTTACATCTACAACCCCTGCATTTTCAAACAATTATATCTACCAACCTTGGAGTTTTAAAAATTACATATTCCTGAGTGCTAACTCTGTTAGCTTTATTTTGAAAAGACAATTTTGCCCTTTCTTATTTGTTATTAATAAACTCCCCTCATCCACCCTTGTTATCGTTGCATACCTTATTATTTAAAGCGACAAGGGTTTGGGAGCCCACGACCTTCCATTTTGCAATCACCTACTGCTCCAGTGGAAGTGCTATGCTTGATTTTGCAGAGGATGTGTGGGCCACGACTTTCCCTTTTGAGACAATGGTGTTTCAAACAAATGGGGGTAAATATGTAGAAGTACCTTTTGTTTTGGTGAATTAAAAAAAGTGAAATTTACATTTACCACCACTATGGTTTCAAATAATTACGTCTAGCACCCCTGGAATTTCATCTATTTCATAAACCTCCTTGTATTTTAAAAGATTCTTACAAACTTACCCCTATCGTTAGATGAGAATAGTTAAGTGATGATGTCATAACCAAATATTAACTAAATACCCATAATACCCTTAATGAAGGTGCTTTTGCATAAGGGAAATTTACGTCTACCACCCCTGTGCTTTCAAACATTTACATCTACCACCCTTGGAGTTTTAAAAATTACGTACGTACTCCTTAGTGCTAACTCTTTTAGTTTAATTTTGCCCTTTCTTATTTGTTATTAATAAACTCACCCCATCCACCCTAGTTACCGTTGTATACCCTATTATCTGGAGCGACAAGGGTTTGGGAGCCGACAACCTTCCATTTTGCGATCACCTACTGCTCCGGCAAAAGTGCAACGGTTGATTTTGCAGAGGATGTGTGGGCGACGACTTTCCCTTTTGAGACAATGGTGTTTCAAACAAATGGGGGTAAATATGTAAAAGCACATTTTTTTGGGGTGAATTAAAAAAAAAATAGGTGTGGTAGACGTAATTGCTTGAAACCATAGGGGTGGTCAACATAAATTTCCTTAATAACAAATAAGAAAGGGCAAAATTGTCTTTTCAAAATAAAACTAATAGAGTTAGCACTTAGGGGTACATATGTAATTTTAAAATTCTGGGAGTGGTAGATGTAATTAGTTGAAAATACAAGGGTAGTAGATGTAAATTTCCCCAAAAAAATTTCAGGGGTGGTGGACGTAATTGTTTGAAATCACAAGTATAGTAAGCATAAATTTCCTCAATAACAAATAAGAAAGGGTAAACTTGTCTTTTCAAAATAAAACTAACAGAGTTAGCACTCAGGGGTGTAGACATAATTTTTAAAATTCTAGGGGTGGTAGACATAATTGTTTGAAAACACAAGGGTGGTAGACTTAAATTTCCCAAAAATAAAAATAATAGTAAAAGGACGAGAGCGCAATAATATTGACAGAAACACAGGGAAAACCACCTAAATAGGGTTGGCTACATGGATCTTAGGCTTCTTAGCCCTCCATTGAGTTCTATTTGAGGCCATATGAGAGGCAAGGCCCAAACTACGCATGTATTTCCTCACAATTCTCCTGGGGTCAATTTAGGCCCACCCCTAACTCTTTTAGATCTATCGATCTGAATCAACTCACTCCTCCGTACTGGTGCATCCCAAGACCTTTGATGAACATAACCATGCCACCTCAAATGACTCTCCCATAGCTTCTCAAATCTCAAGTATAGGGGATACTTCCAACTAAGTTCTAATATAGTCATTCCTTATTTTATCTTTCCTAATCTTACCAGACATCCATCTCAACATCCTCAAACCTACCGATTGACACCCAAAGATTCAAAGTGATAGAGAGGAAAGTGAGAAACCACAAAATAGAGAGAGTAGGAGTTGAAAAATTTTTAATTGTGCTTGAATGAAAAATGGAAAAAGACAATGGAGATGTAGGTAAAATATTATCCAAAGAAAAAAAGGGTGCATCACTATGCCTAGTGAAGTATAAAGCTTCACTATTTGCCATAGCACATGAGTTAAGTCCATGTAGGACCCCACATACATCTCAATGGCCAAATTTTAGTTCAAACTAAGCAAGGAAAATTACTCAAATTCTGATTCAAAGTTTTAGTATAATTACAAAAATACCATTAAATGTAGATGAATATAAAATACCACATGACATCTTTTGTAATTTTAGCTACTTCTACTCATTTTAAGCTGAAATTGTACTAGTGAAATGCTTGCCTAGTTCTCTATCACATGGACTAACCCTTGTACTTCCGTGTGACAAATAATAAAGTTATACTACACTAGACATAGTATCAGAAAAAAACCAAAGTTAAAAAATTACAAAATAATACTCAGCGTAAAATATTTTGATTTAATTATATTTACATCAACTCATTTTATTTCACCATTGAAAATTTGGTTATTAAATTTCATTTTAAGTAACTATTTTTCTTTAATTTAAAAAAAAAAAAACATTGAAAAATATATTTACACATCCTAGAGTTCTAAAGCATTCCCTCTATTTACAAAGGATGGAATATACCCCTAGGTTGCGTAATACCCAATGGACACCAATTGAACGCACTGGGCAATGGGTTCTCCCTTGACCATGGTTCAAGGAAAAGTCAATCTTTTACAAAAAAGGAGAGGGATCTACATGGAAAATTATCACCTCCAGTTTGCTGACCGGCCCAGTTCCCCAGTTCCTCTAATAGGGGGATGGTGGACCCCACCCGGGCAGGGTATTTGGGCATGGGTAGAGAGGTCATTTCAGCCCCCCTTTATTAGAGGAACTGGGGAACTGGGCCGGTCAGCAAACTGGAGGTGATAAAGATCCGGATCTACATGCTATCTATTTATATTGGCATTTTTCACACTAAGCTAGTAAGTGAAACAGAATATTCAATGAGGAGAGAGAAAGATGGCCCATACATTTAATGATGAGAGAGAATGCAAGAGCGAATATATTATGACACTAATAGCATATACTTCTTTTCCCCGACCAAATATGGTAAGAATTGTAGATAGATTATAGACGATAAAATTTTCTTTTATCTTTTAAAAATGATTTGTTTTTTCTTATACTTGCAACCAAATAGAACCATATTTGCTACTTTGCCTCATGGAATATGGATTAAACATTATTGGTGTGGGATGGTGTATCGAGGGCATATGAGTTAAGCCTCGGTCAGTGTCTAAGATAAGCCCCTATTGAAATTCCTATTTTCACCATGGGGAAGGGTTTGCTGTCCGATTGCATGGCCCCTGCAAATGGGTGCATGCAAGGACATCCAACAAGAGGGGTACGATAATCATTTCGCCTCCTTTGTGTTGATGCAGGAAACGCAACTAAGCAGTATTCTTTTTCCATTTCTTTTATAATATGCAAAATAGACCCACACAAATTGGAGATGGGCAATTGGATATGCCTATTGGGGAAGGGTTTGCTGTCCGATTGCATGGCCCCTGCAAATGGGTGCATGCAAGGACATCCAACAAGAGGGGTACGATAATCATTTCACCTCCTTTGTGTTGATGCAGGAAACGCAACTAAGCAGTATTCTTTTTCCATTTCTTTTATAATATGCAAAATAGACCCACACAAATTGGAGATGGGCAATTGGATATGCCTATTGCCACTCTTATTCTCTCTCAAAATGAAGGAGAAGCACTTTACCTTTGTCAGATTGCTTGGCCCTTTTAGATCGTAATAGGAATATGAAGAATACAATGAGAAGCAACAGAAAGCCAACGCCTCCAACGGTACACCCAATAATAATGGCCTTTTTATTGCTTGAATTTCCTGTCATGAATAAGTATATATAGATCTCTCATCATCACTTTATAAAATCATTAAGTATTTCATCAAAAAAATGGTCTTTTCTGGATTTAGATCATCACAAAGCTATATCATGGTTTGAGGTATCGGTATCGGATTGTTTGATACGGGGATATGTATTACCTTTGCAAGTGACTGATCCCACTATCGTGTCGGTACCATATCAATTACAAGGTACGGAAAAGGAGTAAAATGGCCAAAAAAGCCTACTTTTAAAGGAGAAGGGCAAATTTATCCGATACAATCAATTCGTGTTGATACTATCCAATACTATATCGGTTTTCAAATTGACTCATATCTGTTTCGATGCCGCGCACTAAAACCATCAAAGCAATGGCCATCGGTGCACAAGATGCATGATCTTGACATGGAGATAAATCCGTTTACCAAAAAAACAAAAAAGACATGGAGATAAATCCAGATATGATTTCAAAACCCCCCATTAATTGCAAACAAGTAATTTTCGTAAGAGGCCATGCATGGCCTTAATTACGGACCCGGCTCCATTCCACCACAATCCCATCTTGACAGGTACAAGGACACGAGTACAACGAATCTTGATCCGCTACTTCCGCCTGCCTGGTATTTTCGTGTGCCCCACACACAAGCAAGGTGGAAAATACCGCCTTACCCCCACTTGGACAAGGCACTTAGGCAGGGATCAGGCAGTATTTTCCACCTTGCTTGTGTGTGGGGCAGGGCGCACATGATAGAACCGGGTAGGCAGAAGTAGAGGATTTCGATTCCGAGTACAACTTAGATCCACATATGAGAACCATCTCATATGCCCTGAGGTAAACAGATGGAATCCATAGATGGAATCCACTTCTAAGACTACGTAATCAAACACGATGGGGGCAAAGACAATTCAATCTCGATTTTCTACCATATTGTAGGATATGCAGTACACATCTTGTGGCACAGTAGAGGCCACATGGCACACAGTATTGAATCAACTGATCTGTATCAGCATTAGCTATGACTTACACCAATACGTTATAATAGTATCATTGGTATAAGGAAAAAAAAGGTGAATTTTTTGAAGTTGCAACTGATTCAAACTAATACTATCCAATACCATAAACTAAATTCTTGACTATCAAATAATACCCATCAACCATGGTTCAAGGAATTGGTATTAGATCGTCCGTATCAGCTGATTTGCATAGGAATCAGTAGAGACAGGTCTATACCGATTCTTGATTGATATGATTCCGATCCAGGGGTATTGGTCAGAATCGATTTTTATTAAAATTTAAGGGTAAAATCATGCGATCGGGATTGATACGGATAGATCTGGATCGATATCGTATCAGTATACCAATCCATCCCGAAACCGATTACTAAAACCCTGCCACCAACTCACCTATTTTCAAGAAGGGTTTGATATTTGTTGTCTGGTTGTCTCCAAAGAACGCTGTCGTAGAGTATCTTAAAAAGCATCCGGCATCAGTGGCCCTCCCATCCGTTACCGGAATACAGATCTGCATGTTCTGATACGCTACAGTTAAGCAATCCCTACACCCACTCTCGCTCACCGTATGCACACACTGCGCCACAGCATACACTGAAGCATTACCGGAACTAGTTAACTTCTCCTTGACTGCCGCATAGTAGCCTTGAATTCGTGGAGTCGCAGTTACGAGATTGGTCAAAAGTGTTTTGGCCGTGATTCCAAAACCGTTCCCATCAGTTACGTTTTTGGTCCCACATATGGCTATATTGCCTTGAGCGGTTGTTTGGTCGAAGAAGAAGTTGCTTTCATACCTGAAACAAACTCAACAAAGAACACCGAAATGGAAAAAAGAAATATCTAAAAAAAAAAAAAAGAGGCTGACAGGAACCGTTAAATATAACGTACCTTAAGAAGCAGCCGTCAAAAATAATGCGAGCACCGTTAGCGGCGGAGCAGTTTTTGATGCGAATCACCGCGAAGTCAAAGCAAGCGAGGCAATCGGCAGTGGAAAGGTAATCTCTGCACTGAGCCATGCCGTAAAACAAGCTGGACCGGCCATGTTGAGCCGTTGCGAACCGGTTGTTATTAGAACCGGTAAGCTTGTTTCGGAGTTCCGGGAGGGTTGCGTTGCGATTGGCGTAGAAGGCTGACAGATCGGTTGAATTGTATGGGCTGCATCCCATGTTTAGGAATTTTGTTTGAGGATTACATAGGACCGGGTCGGACCAGAGAATCAAAGAGATCGTTAATTGAACCACGAGAAGGACTTGAATTTTGCTCTGCATTTCTGATTCTTGAAACAATTTTAGCTGCTCAGTTTAACGAATTAGCTCTTCGTTTTGTTTATAAAGACATCCATGGTGGTTTTGAAGCAAAGAGAAGATGATGGGAAGGAGGCATTTTCATTATTGACTTATTACGTCAACTCTTATATTTCAAACCGTCAGATCGGAATCTGAAGATCCATGCATGTTTGATTTAGTGTCTAGATTCTAAGGTGATAGTATTATATCATTTCCAGTCTCCCATTAGAATCTTCTACCGTTGACTTGGAGTCGCGATAGATAGGATGATTCTTTGAGTTATATGAGTGGCTTGCAAGTGTTGGGTCCTTGTTCAAGGAATCGGTATTGAATTGGTCAATTCGTATCGACATTGGTAGAGATCGATATCGATTCACAGGTAATGGCCAATGGTAAAAATGTAAATAAAACTGATTTTTATTGAAATTTAAGGGTAAAAATTTAGGGATGTAAATGAATAATTGAAAATCCAAATCCGATCTGCATCTGTATCCATTTAAGGACATCTGTATTCGTTTAGAGATATTTAGAAAAAAATCCGAATACCCCAATAAAAATCCATTCAGAAAAAATTAAATATTTAATAATAAAAAATTAAATAAATGATGATCTTGAGGATTTTTGAAGATTCAACAAGTTCTAGAATATGATGAAAAGAAAGTCATGATCTAAGAGATATGGATTGAGAGTGAATTGTATCCGCTAAGGGGAGGAAGGTTCGAGTTACAAAAGGCAAAGATATAAATGAATGGTCAAAAATCACAATTTGATCCGCATTTGCTAGGGAATATCCAGATCCGATCACATCTGAACCGTATCCAAGCTGAATTTGATCCGCATTTGCCAAGGAATATCCGTTTCCAATCACATTTGATCCATATCCGAGCCAAATTCCATCAGTTTACATCCCTATGTAAAATCGTTCGGTACGAACCGATCCAAATCTGAATTCGGCAAATACAAAACTAATTACTAAAAACCTTAGACTTGGGATCACCTCCTCGTTCGAAAATTCCAAGTCGTCCACTTTACTAGAAGTCATCACTCATCACTCCAATTGTACTAAATGGATAATATTTTATTATGCTATTTGGAAAATGTCTATGGAAGATTGAAGAAGGAGAAGCATGACCACGTTTTTGGAATCTCTTCAATTGCGAAGAATTATTGCTTGTATAATTTTCTTGTGAGATTTTTAATTTTCTACTTTGTCCCTTCATACATTATTTCTCTCACTCTTTCAACATGTCTGTCTCTATTTCTTTTTCTCCTCTTATTTTCAACACAACTATCATGTGTGTGACAGATTGACCAATTTTTATCCCTTAGTTTCAAGACTTTTCGTCTAAAATTTAAGGCCTTTCATATGGTCATCGATAAATCTTCTTCGCATGAAAAGAAAAGTTTGATCACTTCTTAGATTTGTTGTTTTCACTAGGTTCATTGATTCTTAGTTCCATTGCTTATGTGATGTTACATTGATGTATGTCATCTCATCTCTATACATGCATGAATGTATGTGTATTAGGGATTTGTGATTGCATAGTCCATAATTAAAATTTATGCTTCCTGTAGTTTTTTGAGTAGGCCACTGTGGGTTAATTCAATTGATATTTTCTTTGTTGAATGAACTATTCATAAGTGGAATGAGCTTTTCTAGCTAAGTGGCAGGCCTTCACCTAGTGGTAGGAATGTCAATTGGTCCAGTTTTGGGCTATTGGTCCGGATCTTTAGCAGTTCGGATCTAAGGTATCAAGATCATAATGGGAGCAATAATTTTATCGGATCTAAATCTGAGACCCAAGACTGTTAACTAATGGGTGGTCCATTCTGATTCCTAGTCAGTTCCAAACATTATTGAGCCCAAAACAAAGACAGCGGGAGTTTTTTCTAGAAAAAAGGGAACTTCATTATACATAGATATAGTCGTGTAGAGCCCAAAATAAAGACAATGATGCATATATAAATATGGAGACAGCTTTAAGAATTCATGATTCCAATTTTCAAACTCAACTCATATACTGATGACTTAAAGAGCAACAAAAGAGCGCCACTTACAAGTCCCAAGCAATGTAATACTATTAATAGGTTAAGGTTTAAAGCCTTTCAAGGTTTCAGATTTTTAATTTCTCATTTGATTTGTTCACATATCATCCGGTTCCAACGGTTCCGATGCTACCGGGTCCTTAATGGGCTATCGGTTCTGGAACCGTTGGGAGACCCAAACCAGAACCGGCCTAGATCAATAGGATATCACTAGGACAAAATCCATCCCAAATAAGCTATTGGGTAGTCCAATTCCGATTCCTGTCGATCCAGATCGGTTCTGGTTTTCGATTCTGGTCCTAAATTGACACCCCTACTCAGTGGGAGTGGTTTAAGTCTAAGGAGTCGAGAGATCGACTAGTCGTAGTATAGGTATTTGTAATAAGTGGGCCTATTGCCCCTTGCTGGCCTCTTGTCTGGCCCATTGTGGGCCTTGCACCAAAAAAAAAAACGCTATTCATAAGTTTTTTATTTTTATTATTTTATGAAGAAAAACAAACTATATATAAATAGAAAATCAAAGCATTCTAGTTGGTGGAGTGGGATTTGTTGAGTCCCTCTTCGGTAAGTAGTGAAAAGTGATATTCCTAAAATTGTTAGAAACCTCAGCTATATGCAAAAAAAAGAGGTAAAGAAATCCAAGAGATAGTAACACCATCTGGATTTGTGAACCATGAGAGTAACTCCTTGTCTCGCAACCAGACATTTTGGAGAATAATCCCCTCCTTTCGTGATCCTTTCCACCCTTGAAGTAGCCCATAAAAAGCCGCAGTTGTTGGGTCTTGTACATTGATACAACCTGCATCGGTGACAAAACTGTTGCCATCCATCAAAAGGTTAAAGGTCCACCTTGCTAAATTAAGTTCAGGTTCAAAGAGGCTTGCAACCATTAAACCAGTCATGTTTTGTCATAGTGTTAGTAGGTTTCCATAAATTCAGAGGAGGCAAATTGTATGTTAAAAGAGATGGAGATAAAGATGGGGGGCAGATCCATAGATCAGTAGCCCACTTAATAACATTCCTGATCACAAACAGTGGGCCTACGTTAGCAGCCTGCATAACCACACTGTTCCTTACATACCAAATAAAGTAACATGTAATAATAAAAATAGAAAAAAACCAAATGATAGATTGATTGTCGATATCCAACGAGGCAAGAAGAGAAGTGCACAGATTGAGGAAGGAAGAGCCTGAGAGATGCTCAGTTCTTAGTCCAAGCAGACCAGAAGCCCAAATACGTTTAGACCAGTCACATGAAAGGAATAAATGCCAGATCGATTCATCATTATTGCTACAAAGAACACATGAAGGGTCGATTGTGAACCATTTTGCAATGGTAGCCCTGACAGGGAGCCTTGCATTCAAGAGATGCCAAAAAAAGTCTTTAAACATTGGATGTAGCTTAAGTTTCCAAATAAACCGCCACCATTTAGAAATATGAGGAGGCTGTGAGGTAAAATTGGATATGTAATTGGCAGCCAATTTAATAGAAAATTTACCATTCTGAGTAAGAGAGCAGCTCCATTTATCATCTTCTAGTGAGATAGGCATCTTACGAATGACATTACTCATAGTAGAACCAAAACATTCAAGGAGCCTGTTGGCTATTAATATTGCAGATGTTTCCAGAAATGAAATCCGAAACAAGAGAATATTCATAATTGGGATGTAAATTAGAGGGGGAAATGGTACATGTGTCTGTTGGAATCCATGGGTCCATCCAACAAAACGTAGAGCATCCATTACCAATCTTTCTGGTCACCACTTGTCTAAGTGTGGGGGCAGTTTTAGCAATTCCATTCAAAATCCAAGATCCCCTTTTGGCAAGTGTACGGTTATCAAACAAAGAGGATCTAGGATAGCACTTGGCTTTGATGACCCGAGCCCAAATAGAGTGTGGTTCAGATATTAATCTCCACCCTAGTTTAAGAATAAGGGCCTTATTATGAGTTTATGATTTTCGAAGGCCTAATCCTCCGAGACTCAAGGGTCTGCAAATATTGCCCCAAGCAATAAGGTGACATTTTCTTTTCGAAGTATCATTATTCAAAAATTTTAGGTTGATGGAATCTAGCTCCTCACACGTCTTATGAGGAAAAAGGAAGCAAGACATGTGGTAAGAAGGGGTGGAAGCTAAAACAGATTGAATCATAACCCGTCGACCAGCATATGAGAGAAAATGTGCTTTCCAAGAAGCAAATTTATTACTAATCTTGGAGATTAATGACCCAAGTTCTTTCATAAGTTAGTGTCTTCTCTAATATATCATATACTATACTATTATATAACAATATGAACCCACCGGATTATTTGGTATATGTTTTTAGGAGAAAAGCTTTCTGTGGGGAAGTGTACATGTATCACCCACGCCTAGACACAGTGGGGGGGGGGGGGAAGGGAGGTGAAATGACTGCCCGACCCCCTATGAAAGATGGAAATCCCGCCACTCATGATGCTTCTGTGTACTCTCATTGACCCCTAGTGTGCAAAGGACACGTGCCCCCACAGAGAACGCTTCCTCTTACCAGTAGGCAAAAATACTCCTATTTCATAATATAATTATGGATCAAGTTTCCCTCCACACACGATGAATGGGATCCCATTTACTGCAGGGCAGGAGAGGGCGGGAAAAGGTATCGTTTCGGGAGGGTATTTTGCAACATAGTAAAACCCTAGGAGGGGTTTGTGAACCCTAGGATGGTGGGTGAACCGTACCCTATGGGTGGAGGGAAACTTAGTCTTATAACTACCCCTTATTTTCTCCCTATCAAATGCTACTCACTTCCTCTCTCTCCTCTTTAAAACGACACCCCCATATGCATCCCCAAAAGTTATGTCGCATCCTTTCTCTCTCCTTTACACCTCCTTTGAATTGCCCATTTTCTTATTCCAATAGTTCTTTAATATAGAGGTATAAAAGGGTTTTTATAAATAAGTTGAAAGTGATATATCACTATTTCATTATCAAATAAATCATTCTCATGCATATTTTTTCGAGTATATATGTGGGATGACACTATTAACCTCATTGGGAAAAAATTGTGTGCCATACTAAAAGGTTAAAATAGTAAAGAATTATTTACCATCTTGAGAGGTGTCAATAAGAAAATCCCTATTATACAATATTAGTATCATAATGTATTAATATATTATTGAGCAAATTGCATGTATCCCCCTGTAGTTTGAAACAATATCAAAACACCCCCTAGTTTCACCATTTACGTGCACCCCCCAAGATTTGTGGACGGCTTACAAATAAACCCCTACCGTCAAATGTAAACCATTAATTGTAGTTAAACTTTTCAAAAACCCTATTTTATCCTTAAATTTTTCTCATGGACCATTTTACCCTTATTCTTGGATCAAACCCTTCTGCTCCTATTACGTTTGAAAGAAAAAAAAAAATCTAGGAGAGGATCTGATTGCAAGAGAAGGAGAAGAAGAAATAAATTTAGGGAATAATCCATCCGAAATTGATGTGGAAGTTGAGGAATTGGTTGTCCAACTGGTCAATTGGGGTGGAAATGTGGAGGACTTAATGGAGCAAATGGGATATCTGGTGTCAAATAAAACCTCAAATGAGGTTGGATTGGATGGGTTGCAGATTGCAGGTTCCTGGTCTTGATGTCAGCACGTCCATCTCCGTCTATGCTTCACATTTCTGTGGGGTACGTTAATTGGAACCTTAATTTGTCATTGTTGCTATTGTGTTGCCCTTAGAAATCCATATATGTATCCTTGTTTGTATTATATGATCTGCTTTGTGTGTGCGAACTGATCTAGTACAAGACTTCCTGTACAGCAGCAAGCAGGGGAAGGGGTTGAAGATGCAAGAGGAATCAAGAGAGATGGGTTTCTTGATTGGGAAGGGAACATATGTGGACAGATGGGTTTCTTGAATGTTCCCTGCGAGGAAATGGTACATTCTGAACAGATTGGTTTCTGAGCAGCCATGGTCACCGGAATGAAGTTCTCCAGCATGAGGTAGGTCGGTTTGCGGTGCCGTAGGGCGTTGGACAAAGCCTCAATCGGCGGTGCCCTTGAATTTTTTGTTTTAGCGTGAGGTTGAAGACAGTTCAGGTGTTTGAACTTCACAATCACATACAGAGAAAGAGGGGAAATGAAGAAACTAACTTCACCGGAGGATGGCTGGGCCAAAGGATGTCAGCCGGAGATGGTGTGAAGGCAAAACCCTAAAAGAGAATTTTCGTTTTGGGAGAGGTCATAAAGGGTAAAAATGTAAAATAGTACTTAATGTAGGTCACTGAACTAAAAGGGTAAAACGGTCTTTTTACTTGTAAAACTTAACAGTTTAGTCACACCATGAGCCATTAGAGAGTTTTTTGTAAAAGTGAAACTAAAGAGGTGTTTTGATATTGTTTCAAACTACAGGGGATGCATGTAATTTGCTCTATATTATAATATATTAATAACTAAATTCGATTCCAAAGTTCCTATGTTAGATTGGAACCGAATCGAACTCAATTCCTACATTTTAGATCTGGATCGTAATGAAATTTTATTCGGTTCAGCTTATTTGATCCGGTTCAGTTTTTTGGTTCCTGGTTTTATATCAATGGCTTTAATTTGTTTGCCATGTGGCAGTTTGGGTTGGCCCCAGTTTTAGTCGCAATTAGTTTGCAACTTGATTTTCTATTAAAAAAAAGTTTACAACATCATTCGCTAAATTTGAGATTTTTTTTATATGAAAATAAAGAAAAAAAATGTAGTTTATTAATAAAAAGGATTAAGTTATACTTCCTCTGTGGAGAAGAGAGAATCTGCTTACACCACACACCTGATGCTGTGATATTGTAATTGAACTTTTGTATCATCATTAGTTCTTAATCCTTTTTTTATACGGTCAAAAATACCTTTCTTCATACTAATCAAAAGTCAAAGGTGAAGAGATTCTGACTTCATCATGGGTGAAAGGAAATTGAATCCATGAGAAAATGATGAAGAGATAATGTTTTTTTTTTTTTTTGGGGGTTAGGGTTAGGAGAATGAGTACATTGAGCCAAGACATAGAGGGGGACGAAATGACTGCTCCACCCCCAACGAAAGGTGGAAATGCTTGCCCTATTGATGCTTTCATGTGTACTTCCTTCGGCATCTGCATGCGTAGGGGCTACACTCTCCCCACAGAGAACTCTTCCCCATAATTGAAATAGGCCCCAAATTTGACAAAGTGTCATCTTCTCATACAATCATTTGTATTTGTATCATTTACATGCCAAGTTATAAAATCAATCTGCACAATTCGCTCTCCCCCTTCTATACTACCGACTTGCATTTGCTTTTTTTTTTTTTTGGGTAGAGTTGCATCCGATTTATCAAAATTATAATGTTCATAATATTGAAACAAGTAATACCAAAAATAAATAAAAAATATTGAAACAAGTAGAATTCCATTTTCTTCCGAAAATTATGAATTCACCACATTTTTTGAATGAATAGGTTTCCTTCTACCAAAAAATAAATCCATTTTAGAGTAGGCAATATATACAAAGCAAGAGGCTATAAAAGACATGATCAAACAAAGAAAGAGCTCTACACATTTTTTTTTTTGCGGAGAAAGAACGCCACCCAGTCTTGCCAGACACGCTGCCCTTGGACCTTTACACAAAGGCGTGCAAAATAACTGCCGCACCCTTGATCATTTCTTGGGTTCTAGGGGGTGTGACGGTCATTTCACGTGCCCCTATGTTAGGGTGCAAGGACAGCATGTACTATGCAACCGGGAGACATTCTCTTTCCTTTTTTTTTTTTTTTTTTTTTTGTTTAGTAAGGAAAAAAGAGCTTTACATGGAAAGATAACATTAAGTTTACATGGGAACATATTTTCACATAGAATAACAATATGTACAAGTTACAGGTAAATAAATGATAAAAAATCATCTGCAGTGCCTTAATCTTGCTGTGCCTTATAGTTCGGGCCTGAGAAATTGACACATGGAAGCTACAACATCCAATGGTGCCAAGCCAATCGAGCTCGCACTGTTGGATGAACCATCTTCCACATGTTGAGTTTTTAGGCCGAAGTGCAAGGCACCGCAAGATCGATGAAAGTTTTGCAGAGGATTATAAAATAAACCTATCAAGGTGGTCTCGTTCACGAAAAGTAAACCATCGCCTTCAATGGGTGGTTGGACATATTTCTCAGGGGAGGGGAAGTCTACTTATAATGCACCATGAATTGCTGCATGAATGCATGATACCATGTGATATGCCAGCCATTATTGGTGCACTTCACAAATATGTCTTAGAACATCCTTAAACATTTCAAGAGTGCAAGGCCTGAACAATGCCTCTCTATAGTTCTAATTTGACTTCTTTCTATCGAACCAAACATACTATTAAGGTTACTTTAATGGCAGAGGACTTGGAGGCACTGCACAACTGTTAAGAACCAAAGGAACCCTTTTCTACCTCTTAAAACTCCAAAACTCCAAAATTTTTAGGGCAGAATCTCTCTCCCCCTGTTTCACAGTTTATTGTTTAATAGAGCCATGGAAATGATTCAGAATCTGCTTAACTTAGTGATTCCCCCAATCACTGTAGTTTTGCTTTGTTTCATACTTCCTTTTTTCTTTGTTTTCAAGTTCATCCATTTTATTCTCAGACAAAACTTTCCTGAGAAAATGAGGGGAAAAGTAGTTCTCATCACTGGTGCATCTTCTGGCATTGGAGAGGTTTGATTTAATTTATGTTTCTTATGAATCTCTTATGATTAGAAACTGTTTTGCAGGAGCTTTCATGTATTATCTTATTTCTATTGATTTGTAGAATCTAGCATATGAATATGCAAAGAAAGGAGCATATCTAGTACTAGTTGCAAGAAGAGAGGAAAGCCTAAGAAAAGTTGCAGAGAAGGCTGGTCAGCTTGGTTCCCCTGATGCGTTAGTTGTTCCTGCAGATGTGTCAAGAGTTGATCAATGCAAGAAATTCATTGATGAAGCTGTGAACCATTTTGGTAGATGTAAGTTTCAAAGGAAATGAAGCCTATGATATTTAATTTCAATCCTCTGTTTCTGCAATCTTGGTGTTCTGTTTTGATTCATAAATTTATCAAATGTTTTGATTTCCAGTGGATCATTTGGTTTGTAATGCTGGGATTGGTAGCTATTGCGCATTCGAAGATATTCCTGATGTCACAAATTTTGTACCAGTGATGGTATTCCTATCTCTCTTATTTCCGGTGTTTGAGGTTCTTTCTGCAAGCTAAGTTGGATGGTTTTGTGATCTCTATATATTGGGGATTCGATGTCTTGTATTCCGTCGCTTGCATTAGTGTGCTGATTCCGAAGGGCAGTTAAGAGGTCTAGATCGACCCACCTTGCCTGTTAGGCTATGACGAACTGATAGGTCCATGCGGGATTCGGGAGGCAAATTTTTTTTTAGGACTATGTTATGTGTATTTCGAATTCGTATACCTGTTTCGAATATTGACTCACTCTGACATTTTTTGGCGGCGATCCGAATAGGATTTTTTTTTTCTAACGTTTGTTTGGAAGAGTATTTATATGTTTTTGTGTCTTGTTGGTAAGCAAGTGAAACAAAGTTAGGGTTTATGGGTGAGAGTTCTTGTTGCAGTTTTGGTATTATTGAGAGATCTCCACTTTAATCTTCTTCCATTTACATTGTGAATCATCTTCAACTTCGCCTATGGACATAGCACATCATATTGATTTGTGAACCATGTTAAAACTCTGTGTCGTCTTTGTTTGCTCTGTTTTTGTTTTTCTCTGTGTTTCCTGGTGTTTGTTTTTAACAGACTATGGGTATTTCGGTAAATTACATATATGGTGTATATGTCCTTTCTCTATAATCAATCTTAGAGAGGTGTGAGGATGATCCGATATAACCCTATTCTTCATTGAGAGAGAAACCGATTTCATCTCACCGTAGACGTAGACAATCTTACCGAACCACATAAATCCTTATGTACATTGTATGATTGTTTGTTCACAATTTTCTATATTTTCTGCATCGTTTTAAGTTCTCGTTTTCTAAACTATAACACTTTGGATTGTGTGTAGGATATAAACTTTTGGGGATCAGTCTATCCCACTTATTATGCAATTCCTCACCTCAAAAGGTGCAAAGGCAAGATCATTGTGAATGCATCAGTAGCTGGGTGGATGACTGCACCAAGGGGAACTGTATCTGGAGTAAGAAACATGAATCAATTCATCATCTATTTTTCTTACTCTTCTTTCTCTACTCTCCTTTTAATTGAATCCATTTTTCCATTGTTAAATTTCCAGGCAAGCAAAGCAGCATTAATACACTTCTACGACAATCTGAGAATCGAAATCGGTCCGAAGATTTCGATAGTTGTAATTAATCCTGGTTTTGTAGAATCAGAGATTACCCAAGGCAAACAACTAACTAAACGAGGGAAAGTTGAACAAGATCAAGGGATTAAAATAGCAAGATTCACTTAAATAGCTAGCAATTTTCTTTATTCTTAGAAGTAACTAAATAATTTTGATATCAAATATGTGAAATGGGTATTGATGAACAGGTCCTTAGAGGAATTGGAATTCCATTTGAGAGTGCAGGGGACTGTGCAAAGGCTATTGTGACTGGGGCATGCCGTGGAGACAGATACATCACTGAGCCATGGTTGTATAATATGCTTTACCTCTTAAGGGTCCTCTGCCCTGAGCTGGTTGAATGGACTTCACGCTTGGTCTACCGTAGCTTGCCAAGCCCTAGTTAAGAGAGAGATTGATGAAACTATGAGATGTTGGATGCTAATGGATTAGGTGAAGATTCATATATAGATTGTCACTATGTATTGTATATGATTTGAGCTCTAAATACTCATAGCTCTTAATAAAGTTCTGTTTTGGTATTTAAAACCCTTCCTTAATCCAAAAAATTGCACATATTTAAAATTTAGAAACTCTAACCATTTCAAGGTAATTAAATCTACATTTAATGATGGACCAAGTGTTTTTTTCCACCCACCATGGGTGTCGAGGCCTCGAGGGGGGAGGGGGGAGAAGGCATTGCAAGGGTGTTTTGGGAAAATACTAAAATCTTATAAGGGTTTGTGAACCCTAGGATGGTAGGTGAATCGTCCTCTATGGGTGGAGGAAAACTAGTTCTCTTTCTAGGATTAAAATCCTTCGCAGAGCGGGCATCTAGCGGTGCTTTGCAGTGCGGGCCTGAGAGCTCGACACGTGGAAGAAGTTTCATTCAATAGTGCGAGCACGATGCAAGGCAGTTTTTTTTTTTTTTTTTCTTCTTCTCGAGCTTGGCACCGTTGGATGTCGCATCTTCCACGTGCCAAGCTCTCAGGCCCGCACTGCAGAGGATTTTTTTTCCACTTTCTAATTACGACAGTATAATCATAAATTAGTTAGGGGTCATTGTTCTCTATGCCGCAGCACAAGCTGCACTCAGACACATGGAGGCGGTATTTCCTCCATTTAGGGGGTTAAGGCGGTCATTTCACCCACCCCATGTGTCTAGGCGCAACCTGAGCCCTCGGCATAGAGAACATTTGGCCATTAGTTAGTTATAATAGGATGAAAAACATTTGAACTTCTTGGTTTTGTTTGGGAGCAGAATGCAAATTTATGTCACGCTATTACTATTGATGAAATTTGGATGGTTGCATTTCAAATTGGTGCTTACAATGCTCCCGGGTTAGATTGGATGCCAACAAGATTTTATCAACCCTTTTGAGTTTTGGCATATTATTGGCCCAGATGTTGTCAATGTCATCCAATGATTTTTTTACAACTGGACATATGCTCAAGCATTTTAATCGTACGGTTGTCGTTCTTATTCCAAAGCAAAATACCTTGTTAAAATTAGTCAATTTTGGTCCATTAGTCTGAATATAACTAAGTGTCCTTTTAACCGTCTGAAACCAATCTTTATTGGTATTATTAGCCCTTGACCATGGTTGAAGGAAAAATCGATCCTTTACAAAAAGGGAGAGGGATCTACACACTATCTATTTATATTGGGATTTCACACACCAAGCTAGTAAGTGAAACAGAATATTCAATGAGGAGAGAGAAAGGTGGCCCATATATTTAATGATGAGAGACATTGCAAGATGGAAGTATATATTATGACACTGTTAGTGTATATTTTCTTTTCCCTAACCAAATATGGTAAGAATTGTAGATAGATTATAGACTATAACATTTTCTTTTTTCTTTTAAAAATGATTTGTTTTTTCTTTTACTTGCAATCAAATAGAACCATACTTGCTACTTTGCCTCAAGGAATACAATTTGTATCCTCTACTATCGAGCTGCCCGGTAGTAACGTACTGTCAAGACACGATGAGACACGTAATGATTGCCTTACCTCCACTCGGGCAAGACGCTCGGGCAGGGATAAGAAGGTTGTTGCACTCCTCACCGTGTCTTGGCAGCATGGCAGTAGAGGATCTGGATCCCATGGAATATGGATTAAACATTATTGATTGGTGTGGGATGGTGTGTCGAGGGCATATGAGTTAAGCCTCGGCCAGTGTCTAAAATAAGCCCCTATTTAAATTCCTATTTTCACTATGGGGAAGGGTTTGCTGCCCGATTGCATGGCCCCTACATTGGGTGTGTGCAAGGACATCCAACAAGAGGGGTACGATAATCATTTCGCCTCCTTTGTGTTGGTGCAGGAAATGCCACTAGGCAATGTTCTTTTTCCATTTCTTTTATAATATGCAAAATAGACCCACACAAATTGGAGATGGGCAAGTGGATATGCCTCCTCTGTAACACGACATGGTGTGTAGTGCGTATCCAACGGTCCACAGTGCTTGGGCACACAGCCCAACACCCCGCCTGTGTATTGAATTGCATGCCCAAGCATTGTGGGCTGTCGAATGATGCGCTACACACTATGTCGCGCTACAAAGGACCAAAATCCCACTCTTATTCTCTCTCTCAAAATGAAGGAGAAGCACTTAACCTTTATCGGATTGCTTGGCCTTTTTAGATCGTAGTAGGAATATGAAGAATATACCGAGAAGCAACAGAAAGCCAACGCCTCCAGCAGTACACCCAATAATAATGGTCTTTTTATTGCTTGAATTTCCTGTAATGAATAAGTGTATATATTTCTCATCAGCACTTTATAAAATCATTAAATATTTCATCAAAAAAATGGGCTTCTCTCGATTTAGATCATCAAAACAATCATGGTTTGAGGTATCGGTATGGTATCGGGATATCATATTGTCTGATACGGGGATATGTATTGGTTTTGTAAGTGACTGATCCCACTATCGTATCGATACCATATCAATTATAAAATACGGTCAAGGAATAAAACAGAAAAAAAAAATGTACTTTTAAAGGAGAATCAGGGGCAAATTTATCCGATACAACCAATCCGTGTTGATATTATCCAATACTATATCGGTTTTCAGATTGATTGATGCCTGTTCCGATACCGTGCTGTTCCGATACCGTGCACTAAAACCATGAAAGCAATGGCCATCAGTGCACAGCATGCATGATCCTGACATGGAGTCTTAAGTCGACATATGATTTCAAAACCACCATTAATTTCACACAAGTAATCTTCGTAAGAGTCCGTGCATGGCCTTAATTATGGGCCCGGCTCCATTCCACCACAACCCCATCTTGACAGGTACATTGCCACGAGTACAGCTCAGGTCCACATATGAGAACCATCTCATACCCCCCTCGAATTTGGATCCTCTACTGTCGAGTTGCCCGGCAGGATCGTGCTGCCCAGACATGGTGCTGCGCGCAATGTCCACCTTACCCCTACCCAAATGCCTTGCCCAAGTTGGGGTAAGGCGGTCTTTGTGTGCAGCACCGTCCTGCTGGGCAGCTCGACAGTAAAGAATCTGGATCCTACGCCCCTCAGGCAAATAGATGGAATCCACTTCAAAGACTACATATCAAACACGATGAGGGCAAAACAACTCAATCCCTTTCACCAAAAGAAAAGAAAAAAAAAAAAGACAACTCAATCCCGATTCTCTACCGTATTGTATGGTATGCAATGCACATCCTGCGGCACAGCATAGGCCATGTGGCACACAATATTGAATCAACTGTTCTATAACATTGGCTGTGATTGATACCAATACATTATCAATCATTCGGTATAAGGCGAGAAGGTGGTTTTTTTTTTTTGAATTTGGGCTTGATTCAAGATACTGGATCCAATACCATAAACTAAATCCTTGACTATCAAGCAGTACCCAACAACCATGGTTCAAGGAATTGGTATCGGATCATCCGTATCAACTGATTTGTCTAGATATTGATGAGGCATAAAACACCCCACCTATCAGAGGCTGCCACGTGGCCTACCCGACCTCAGTCCGAGAACCGAGTTGGGCCGAGAAGGAAATTGGGCCGACCCCATATCCGATGAGTCACCTGACAAAGCCGGGTTTGACCGAGCTGGCCGGTGACTGAGGCCGAGATTATACGGGTCAGCCAGGGACTCCTAGCCGACCTCATGGCCGAGACCAACCTCCTCTCGGGCCGACCTCCATGGCCGACCCCACGGGCCGACCTCGTAGGCCGAGCCCCCCTCCATTGAGGCTCCCATAGCACCCCACCGGGGATCTCCGGGCCACGTCAGCACATCCCGAGAATCACGGGATAAGGACCGAGCCACGATCCCAGCGCAACACAGAATCACACTCTACATGGACTCTTACCTTAATAAGAGTCCGACCCCGAAAATAACTCTCCACTCCGCTCTACGCGAGGGAACCTTCCGAAAGAAGGACTCCTACCATATTAGGACTCTCCCAACCGTCTCATCTCCTCCTTACTATATAAATACCCAGGTATGGAGCTCTATTCCACATCTCGCTTTTAATAGGCAGTTACGCTGTCGCGTTGAAGACCTGACTTGAGCATCGGAGAGTCCTAGGCCGGAGCCACACCGGCCCTCTTGCGCTCATTGCTTGGTTTTTGCAGGTTCATCCACGGGCGAACCACTACCGGAGGTTTTCACACGCAACAGATATCACAAAGACCTATATCGATTCTTGACCAATATGATGCCGATCCAAGGATATTGATCAAGGGTAAAATATAAATAAAATTAATTTTATTGAAATTTAGGGGTAAAGCCATGTGATCCAAACCATTACGGGTCGATTTGGATTGATATCGTATCAATATACTGATCCATCCCGATACCGATTACTAAAACCCTGCCACCAACTCACCTTTTTTAAAGAAGGGTGTGATATTTGTTGTCTGGTTGTCTCCAAAGAACGCTGTCGCAGAGTATCTTAAAAAGCATCCGGCATCAGTGGCCCTCCCATCCGATACCGGAATACAGATCTCCATGTTCTGATACGCTACAGATAAGCAATCCCTACACCCACTCTCGCTCACCGTATGCGCACACTGCGCCACAGCATACACTGAAGCATTACCGGAACTAGTTATCTTCTCCTTGACTGCCGCAAAGTAGCCTTGAATTCGTGGAGTCGCAGTTACGAGATTGGCCAACAGTGTTTTGGCCGTGATTCCAAAACCGTTCTCATCAGTTACGTTTTTGGTCCCACATATGGCTATATTGCCTTGAGCGGTTGTTTGGTCGAAGAAGAAGTTGCTTTCATACCTGAAACAAACTCAACAAAGAACACCAAAATGGCAAAAAAAAATATCTTAAAAAAAAAAAAAAAAAGAGGCTGACAGGAACCGTTAAATATAACGTACCTTAAGAAGCAGCCGTCAAAAATAATGCGAGCACCGTTAGCGGTGGAGCAGTTCCTGATGCGAATCACAGCGATGTCAAAGCAAGCAAGGCAATCGGATTTGCACTGAGCCATGCCGTACAACGAGATGGACCGGCCATGTTGAGCCGTTTCGATCCGGGTGGTATTCGAACCGGCGAGTTGGTTTCGGAGGTTCAGGAAAGTTGCGTTGCGATTGGCGAAGGCTGACGGATTGGTTGAATTGTATGGGCTGCATCCCATGTCCAGGAATCTTGTTTGAGGATCACATAAGACCGGGTCGGACCAGAGAATCAAAGAGATCGTTAATTGAACCACGAGAAGAAGGACTTGAATTTGGCTCTGCATTTCTGATTCTTGGAACAATTTTAGCTTCTCAGTTTAAAGAATTTAGCTCTTCGTTTTGCAGATAAAGACATGCATATATGGTGACTTTGAACCAAAGAGAAGCTGATGGGAAAGAGGTCTTTTCATTATTGACTTTCTAAATCAACTCTTATATTTCAAACCGTCAGATCGGAATTTGAAGATCCATGTATGTTTGATTTAGTGTCTAGGTTCTAAGGTGATAGTATTATATCATTTCCGATCTCCCATTAGAATCTTCTCCCGTTGACTTAGAGTCGCGATAAATAGGATGATTCTTTGAGTTATATGAGTGGCTCGCAAGTGTTGGGTCCTAGTTCAAGGAATTGGTATTGAATTCGTATCGGCATCGGTAGAGATCAATATTGATCCACAGGTAATGACCAATGGTAAAAATATAAATAAAACTGATTTTCATTGAAATTTAAAGGTAAAAATTTAGGAATGTAAATGAATAATCAAAAATTTGAATCTGATCCGCATCTATATCTATTTAGGGACATCCGGATTTGTTTAGAGATATTTGAAGATTCACCAGGTTCTAGAATATAAGGAAAAGAGAGTCAAGATCTAAGAGATATGGATTGAGAATGAATTGTACCCGCTTAGGGGAGGAAGATTCGGATTACACAAGGCAGAGATGTAAAATGGATGGTTAAAAATCCGAATTCAATCCGCATTTGCTAGGGAATATCCGGATCTGATCACATCTGATTTGTATCTGAGCCGAATTCGATCAATTTACATCCCTAGATAAAATCATTCGATACAAGCCGATCCAAATCTGGCAATTACCAAAACTGATTACTAAAACCCTAGACTTGGGCTCACCTGAATCGTTATCGTCTACGGTTCCCTGATCGGTACGGTTCCCTAGTTCCTCTCACAGGAAGGGGTTGGGACCCATCCGGGGCACCTGACCAACACTCTGCCCGGGTGGGATCCACCCTCCTCTTGTGAGAGGCACTAGAGAATCGCACCAGTCAGGGAACCGCATAGGAAAAACATTTGGGATCACCTCCCCGTTCGAAAATTCAAAATCGTCTTTCCTCCACCCACATCCACTTTTCTAGAAGTCATCACTCCAATTGTACTAAGTGGATAATATCGAAAATTCAAAGTCGTCTTTCCTCCACCCACATCTAGGGCTGTAAACGGATTGGATTCTGCTAGGATAGTGTTTTATCCGCATTCGCATCCGATTAGCTGCTGGACGAATTCGGATAGTGCTAAACGGATACGGACACTGATACGGATCGGATATTTTATCCATTTACATGTAAATATAGCTTTTTGGATAGCTATAGCCTATCCATATCCGCATCCGTTTAGCTTTCGGATGGATTCGGATAGTACTAAACGGATACGGGAACGGATTTTAACTATTCATTTACACCCCTACCCACATCCACTATTCTAGAAGTCATCACTCCAATTGTACTAAGTGGATAATATTTTCTTATGGTATTTGGAAAATGTCTATGGAAAGTTGAAGAAGGAGAAGCATGACCACGTTTTTGGAATCTCTTCAAGTGCGGAGAATTATTGCTTGTATCATTTTTTTTTGAGATTTTTAATTTTCTATTTTGTCCCTTTATGCATCTTTTCTCTCATTTTTTCAACACATCTGTCTCTATCTCTCTCTCTCTCTCCTTTCACTTTCATCACAACTATCATGTGTTTGACAGATTAACCAATTTCCATTCCTTAGTTTCAAGATTTTTTGTCTAAAGCTCAAGGCCTTTCCATGATCATCGATAAATCTTCTTTGCACGAAAAGAAAAGTTTTATCACTTCTTAGATTTGTTGTTTTCACTAGGTTCATTGATTCTTAGTTCATTGATTATGTGATGTTACATTGAGGTATGTCATTTCTCTGTACATGCATGAATGTATGGGTGTTAGGGATTTGTGCTTGTATCCTCGATAATTAAAATCTATGTTTTAATTGATATTTTCTTTGTTGAATGAACTATTCATAAGTGGGGATGAGCTTCTCTAGCTAAGTGGCAGGCCTTCACCCAGTGGTAGGAATGTCAATTGGTCGAGTTTTGGGCTATTGGTCAGGATCTAAGGTATGAAGACCATAATCAGAGCAATAAACTTATCGGATCCAAATCTGAGACCCAAGGCCATTAACTAATGGGTGGTCCGATTCTAATTCCTAGTCGGTTCCAAACATTATTGAGCCCAAAATAAGGACAATGAGAGTTTTTCTAGAAAAAGGGAGCTTCATTATACATAGGTGTAGTTGTGTGGAGCCCAAAATAAAGACAATAATGCATATATAAATATGGAGACAACTTTAAGAATTCATGATTTCCATTTTCAAACTCAATTCATATACTGATGACTTAAAGAGCAACAAAAGAATGTCACTTAAAAGTCCCAAGCAATGTAATACTATTAATAGGTTAAGGTTTAAAGCCTTTTAGGGTTTCAAATTTCTAATTTACCATTCAATTTGTTCATATATCATTTGGTTCCAACAGCTCCGGTGCTACCGGGTCTTTAATGGGCTATCGGCTCAGGGACTATTGGGAGACCCGGACTAGAACCGGCCTGGATCAATAGTATATCACTAGGACCAAATCCATCCCAATAAGCTATTGGGTGGTCCGGATCGATTCCGATTTCCGATTCTAGTCCTAAATTGACACCCCTACCTAGTGGGAGTGGTGTAAGTCCAAGGGGTCGAGAGATCGACTCCTACCCCAACCTTTTTGCCCTATAGTAGTAGACTAGTAGTAGTATAGGTAGTTTGAAATAAGTGGGCCTATTGCCCCTTGCTGGCCTCTGGTCTGGCCCTTTGTGGGTCCCTCTCTGGCTCCAATGTGGCCTTGCACCAGAAAAAAAAAAAAAACACAACTATTCATAAGTTAGTGTCTGCTCTAATATATCATATACTATACCATTATATAAAAATATGAACCTCACTTGATTATTTGGTATATCTTTTTAGGAGAAAAGCTTTCTCTGGGGAAGTGTACGTGTATCACCCATGCCTAGACATAGTTGGGCGGAGGTGAGATGATTGCCCGACCCCCTATGAAAGACGAAAATCCTGCCACTCATGATGTTTCTGCGTGAGCTTTCATTGACCCCTAATGTGTAGGGGACACGTGCCCCAATAGAGAACACTTCCCCTTATCATTAGGCAAAAAAACTCCTATTTCATAATATAATTATGGATCAAGTTTGTCACGCCCCCATCCCAACAAGGGATAAAATACATTATAAGGGGTGACTAGGACAACGCTTGTCATCCTACTAAGCTGCCAGGATCACTGACACAGTGTCCCAACGCACAGTCATAACTAATATTAAAACAATATAATATCAGAGTGCGGAAAGGGAAATATTACATTCCAAATGATCAGTAGTTTTGCGGAAGCGTATAAAATCAATAGTTACAAGATGATCAAAGCCTAGATGATAAATACTGTAGTTAATCCATTTTTCATTACCACCTAATAATGATTAACAAGGGTATAACAGTAAATGTTTTTACATGGGCCTACGCCCTAAAATAAACAAAAGGGGAACAAGTCCCTAGAATTCTCACGGCCCGTAGGCACAATTGTCACAAAGACACCCGTTGCCATGTTCCTCTAACACGACTTCCGGCTCCTCCGTTCTCGCATCATAATCTAAAAATTGTGTACACGAGGGGTTAGCTCTCCACCGAGCCGGTGAGGGGATGGGGATGCACAAACACACAATTCACATAGTCCAATGATGCATGCATATGTTAAGTAATTTTTCCACCTAACATCACAACTAAGTCAATGGCATATGCTACTGTGACAACTCGGGAGACACTGTGGGTCACTTAACTTATCGCCACAATGAAACCTCAATTGTCACCTGGGACCTACGCCGATCGAAGCCTCCAAGACCACTCAGTGGCAGACCCCTGATAACCAATACTACCATGACTGGCCTCTCCCACCTCCACAGAATCCGGTATACTGATTACCCAACACCTAAACCCCTGTTGGTAAGGGTCGTAGCATAAGGGTGTAAAATCCTAGCCACAGCTACATGCAAGTCCTATCGTCCCGAGAGGTAATCCGGGCGCATCAACTTTTCATCTGGTTTAGTGCCCTACACAAGACGCACGGCGCATACATTCAACATGACATTCAACATAATTTCTTCATAAATATATATATTATCCGGGGTTTCGGCACCGGCACCCACCGGCACCGAGACCCATCAAAGTAAAACATCTCCAATTAACATCATAACATTCATATATAAAAGTATGCAATATGCGCAAGCATGCTTAATAATTTATAATGATGACATAATATACAATGCAATAATAATATCAAGCCCAAACAACCAAACCCACTCACTATTTGTGTTATGTCCCGATGTTATGAGTTGTCGCCGCAATCAAGTAACACGTCACAAGATGAAAACTTTAAACCTAAATAAAGAGTGCAAACAGGATTAATTAAGTAAAGGGACGGATCCCCAAAAGGTCTCCCATTAATCATTTAAGTATAAGGTTTCAGAAGTGAAGTGGTTGCAGGTGTGGTTTCATGCCCAAATTCTGCAACCACAAGTAAATCCTAGGAAACCCGGGGCCCAGGACAGTTTTAGTCAAGGTCGGATGCAGATGTGGTTTCAGAAAACTGAATCCGAGTGTAAATCCTAGGAAACCAGGGGCCTTTTCAGGGAGGTAATTTCAGGGTGGTTTCTTGCAGGTCTGAAACCACATGTAAATCCTAGCTAACCAGGGGCTTAGGATAGTTTTAGTCAAGGTCGGTTGCAGGTGTGGTTTCAGAAAACTGAATCCGAGTGTAAAACCACATACCTGCAGAACCGAAAATTGAAGGGTTTCTCACTAGGGATTCATTTTCCAAGGGGTTTAAAGGTAGGGAGGCTTCAAGAAAGCTTCCTCCTAGGTCCATTAGGGTTCTAAGACCTCATTAGGTCCATGTAATCCCATGGATTTAAGAGAAAACAAAGAGAACCTAAATTAGGACATAATATGGTAGAAACCTTAAATTTCTTAAATGGAAAGAGATTACTTAGGCTTAGGGCTTGTAATGGAGTGAAATAACTCCACCATAGTCTAGGTTTAGAGGTTCCATCGATTCCTTGGGTTCCAAGAGAACCCTAGGTTGAATTTCTCCCATTTCCCAAACCTCAAAAATCAAAATAGATGAAGAGATGTGGGTTTGAATGACTTACCTACCCCCCAATATAGAAGGCTCCATGTTGAGGCTCCAAGAAGTGCTCTTCCAACCTCCAACCAAGTTTCTCCACCCTTCTTCCTCCTTCTCTCCTTCCTTCTTCCTTCTTTCTTCTTTCTTCTTTCTCCTTTCTCTCCTCTTTCTCTCCTCCACGATTTAGGTTAGATGGGAGAAGAAATGAAATGAATGCTTCTCCCCCCCCTTTGTCTTATTTAAAGAAAATGGACCTTGGATCCTCTAAGTTAAATGGGTCAAATAGCTAAATGGATAGTTTAAGTTAAATGGGTCAAGAGTTAAATGGGTGGATCCAAGTTAAATGGGTCATTAGGCTAAATGGGTAGTTTAAGTTAAATGGGTCACCCAAGTTAAATGGGTACTCTAAGTTAGATGGGTCAAATAGAGTCAAATGGGCCTCTTAACTAAATGGGCCTGCCCACAGGTTTCAAATAGAAAAGAACCCACTTGGGGATGGGTCCATCCACCATGGGATTATAAGCCCATCACACGCTCCCTTAAATAAGTGGGACCCACAAATGGAATATTCCCAACTCAACTAAAATAGCTCGGGCTGTCCAAATCTTGACCCGCACTTCGAGGGCATCGAGGGAAAGGGTAAATAAATAAACTTAAGGGCTAGAACTTACTATTTCCTTGTCATGGTTTGTCCCCCATGACCCCGAATAGTTTCCTCCACAGGTAAAACCGCACTGTGGTCAATAATTTTGTAGCTGGGTTTGACCACCAGTGAGAACAGCTCACCAGCATACGTGGCAGTGATAACCACACGTCACGGGGAAGAAATAATAATTAATTATGATCCGGGGTGCGGGTGTAACAAAGTTTCCCTCCACCCACGGTGAATGGGATCCCCATTTACTATAGGACAGGAAAGGGAGGGAAAAGGTATCATTTCAGGAGGGCATTTTGGAACATAGTAAAACTCTAGGAAGGGTTTGTAAACCTTAGGATGGTGGGTGAACCGTCCGCTATGGGTGGAGGGAAACTTAGGCTTATAATTATTACTACCTCTTATTTTCTCCCCATCAAATGTTACTCACTTCCTCTCTCTCCTCTTTAAAACGATACCCTCATATGCATCCCCAAAAGTGATGTCGCATCTCTCTCTCCTTTACACCTCATTTTAATTGCTCATTTTCTTATTCCAAAAGTTATTTAATATAAGGGGTATAAAAGGGTTTTTAAAAATAAGTTGAAAGCGATGTATCACTATTTCATTATCAAATAAATCATTATCCTGCACATTTTTCGAGTACATATGTGAGATGATATATATATTTTTTATTTGGTAGGCTGTGTGAGATGATATTAAAAGGTTAAAATAGTAAGAAATTATTTACCACCTTAAGAGGTGTCAATAAAAAAATCTCTATTATACTATATTAGTATCATAATGTATTAATATATTATAATATATTAATACCTAAATTCGGTTCCACAGTGCCTATGTTAAATTGCAACCGAATCGAACTCAATTCCTACATTTTAGATCTGGATCGTAATGAAATTTTATTCGGTTCAACTTATCCGGTTCAATTTTTTGTTCCTGATTAATACAAAAAGGATTAAGTTATACTTCATCTGCGGAGAAGAGAGAATCTGCTCACACCACACACCTGATGCTCTGATATTGTAATTGAACTTTGTATCATCATTAGTTCTTAATCCTTTTTTTATACGATCAAAAATACCTTTCTTCATATTAATCAAAAGTCAAAGGTGAAGAGATTCTCTCTTCATCTTGGGTGAAAGAAAATTGAGTCATGGGAAAATGATGAAGAGATAATGGTTTTTTTTTTTTTTAAAGTTGGGGTTGGGGTTGGGATTGGGGTTGGGGGGAGGACTACATTTAGCCAAGACATAGCTAGGGGGACGAAATGACTGCTCCATCCCAGCGAAAGGTGGAAATGCTTGCCCTATTGATGCGTTGATGCGTGCGTCCATTGGCATCTGCATGCGTAAGGACTACACTCTCCCCACAGAGAACTCTTCCCCATAATTGAAATTGGCCCCAAATTTGACAAAGTGTCCTCTTGTCAGACAATCATTTGTATTTGTATCATTGACATGCCAAGTTATAAAATCAATCTGCACAATTCGCTCTCCCCCTTTTATACTGTCGACTTGCATCTGATATATATATATATTTTTTTGGGTAGAGTTGCATCCGATTTACCAAAAGTAGAATTCCATTTTCTTCATGAACACAACTACAAATAAATTAGTATATGGGAAAAGGTTCTTTGAGTTTGCGGGGAAGACCACATCATCTCTCTCTCGCTTAGTTGACGGAATCATGTATTCTGGCAATTATGAATTCACCACATTTTTTGAATGAATAGGTTTCCTTCTACCAAAGAAAACAATATCCATTTTAGAGTAGGCAATATATACAAAGCAAGAGGCTATACAAGACATGAACAAACAAAGAAAGAGCTTTACACATTTTTTTTTTTTTTGGAGAAAGAACGCCACCCAGTCGTGCCAAAGACGCTGCCCCTGGACCCTGACACAAAGGCGTGCAAAATGACCGCCGCACCCTTGATCATTTCCGGGGTTCTAGGGGGTGCGACGGTCATTTTGCGGGCCCCTGTGTTAGGGCACAAGGGCAGCGTACGCTACGCAACCGGGTGGCATTCTCCTTCCTTTTTTTTTTTTTTTTGGTTTAGTAAGAAAAAAGAGTTTTACATTGAAAGATAAAATTGAGTTTACATGGAAAGACATTCACATAGAATAACAATATTTACAATAAGTTACAGGTAAATAAATGATAAAAAATCATCTGCAGTGCCTTAATCTTGTTGTGCCTTATAATTTGGGCCTGAGAACTTGACACTTGGAAGATGCAACATCCAATGATGCTGAATCAATCGAGTTCACACCGTCGAATGAACCATCTTCCACATGTTGAGCTTTTAGGCCGAAGTGCAAGGCACCTCAAGATAAAGGTCTTGTAGAGGATTTTAAAATAAACCCATCAAGTGGTCTCGTTCACGAAAAGTAAACCATCGCCTTCAATTGGTGGTTGCACATATTTCTAAGGGGATACCATGTGATATGCCAGCCAGTATAATGCACCATGAATTGCTGCATGAGTGCATGATACCATGTGATATGCCAGCCACTATTGGTGCATTTCTCAAATATGTCTTAGATCATCCTTAAACATTTCAAGAGTGCAAGGCCTGAACAATGCCTCTCTATGGTTCTAATTTGACTTCTTTCTATCGAACCAAACACACTATTAAGGGGTTTCTTCAATGGCAGAAGACTTGGAGGCACTGCACAATTGTTAAGAACCAAAGGAACCCTTTTCTACCTCTTAAAACTCCAAAACTCCAAAATTTTTAGGGCAGAATCTCTGCCCCTCTGTTTCAGAGTTTATTGTTTAATAGAGCCATGGAATTGATTCAGAATCTGCTTAACTTAGTGATTCCCCCAATCACTGTAGTTTTTCTTTGTTTGATACTTCCTTTTTTCTTTGTTTTCAAGTTCATCCATTTTATTCTCAGACACATCTTTCCTGAGAAAATGAGGGGAAAAGTTGTTCTCATCACTGGGGCATCTTCTGGCATTGGAGAGGTTTGATTTAATTTATGTTTCTTATGAATCTGTTATGATTAGAAACTGTTTTGCAGGAGATTTCATGTATTATCTTATTTCCTATTGATTTGTAGAATCTAGCATATGAATATGCAAAGAAAGGAGCATATCTAGTACTTGTTGCAAGAAGAGAGGAAAGCCTCAGAAAAGTTGCAGAGAAGGCTGGTCAGCTTGGTTCCCCTGATGTGTTAGTTGTTCCTGCAGATGTGTCAAGAGTTGATCAATGCAAGAAATTCATTGATGAAGCTGTGAACCATTTTGGTAGATGTAAGTTTTAAAGGAAATGAAGCCTGTGATATTTAATTTCAATCCTCTGTTTCTGCAATTTTGGTGTTCTGTTTTGATTCATAAACTTATCAAATGTTTTGATTTCCAGTGGATCATTTGGTTTGTAATGCTGGGATTGGTAGCTATTGCGCATTCGAAGATATTCCTGATGTCACAAATTTTGTACCAGTGATGGTATTCCTATCTCTCATATTTCCAATGTTTGAGGTTCTTTCTGCAAGCTAAGTTGGATGGTTTTGTGATCTCTATATATTGGGGATTCGATGTCTTGTATTCTGCCGCTTGCATTAGTGTGCTGATTCCGAAGGGTAGTTAAGAGGTCTAGATCGACCCACCTTGCCCGTTAGGCTATGACGAACTGACAGGTCCATGTGGGGTTCGGGAGGCAATTTTTTTAGGACTGTGTTATGTGTATCTCGAATTCTTATACCCGTTTCGAAGATTGACCCACTCTGACATTTTTTGGTGGCGATCCGAATAAGAATTTTTTTTTTTTTGATGTTTGTTTGGAGGAGTATTTATATGTTTTCGTGTCTTGTTGGTAAGCAAGTGAAACAAAGATAGGGTTTATGGGTGAGAGTTCTTGTTGGCGTTTTGGTATTCTTCAGAGATCTCCACTTTAATCTTCTTCCATTTACATTGTGAATCATCTTCAACTTCGTCTGTGGACATAGCACATCATATTGATTTGTGAACCACGTTAAATCCATATGTACATTGTGTGATTGTTTGTTCACAATTTCCATTATTTTCTGCATCGTTTTAGGTTCTCGTTTTCTACACTATAACACTTTGGAATGTGTGTAGGATATAAACTTCTGGGGATCAATCTATCCCACTTATTATGCAATTCCTCACCTCAAGAGGTGCAAAGGCAAGATCATTGTGAATGCATCAGTAGCTGGGTGGATGACTGCACCAAGGGGAACTGTGTATGGAGTAAGAAACATAAATCAACTCATCATCTATTTTTCTTACTCTTCTTTCTGTGCTCTCCTTTTAATTGAATCCATTTTTCCATTGTTAAACTTTCAGGCAAGCAAAGCAGCATTAATACACTTCTACGACAATCTGAGAATCGAAGTCGGTCCGGAGATTTCGATAGTTGTAATTAGTCCTGGTTTTGTAGAATCAGAGATTACCCAAGGCAAACAACTAACTAAGCGAGGGAAAGTTGAACAAGATCAAGGGATTAAAATAGTAAGACTCACTTAAATAGCTAGCAATTTTCTTTATTCTTAGAAGTAACTAAATAATTTGATATCAAATATGTGAAATGGGTATTGATGAACAGGTCCTTAGAGGAATTGGAATTCCATTTGAGAGTGCAGGGGACTGTGCAAAGGCTATTGTGACTGGGGCATGCCGTGGAGACAGATACATCACTGAGCCATGGTTGTATAATATGCTTTACCTCTTAAGGGTCCTCTGCCCTGAGTTGGTTGAATGGACTTCACGCTTGGTATACCGTAGCTTGCGAAGCCCTAGTTAAGAGAGAGATTGATGAAACTATGAGATGTTGGATGCTAATGGATTAGAGGAAGATTCATATAAAGATTTTGTCAAATACTATGTATTGTATTTGATTTGAGCTCTCGTAGTTCTTAATAAAGTTTTGTTTTGATATTTAAAACCCTTCCTTAATCCCAACAATTGCACATATTTAAAATTTAGAAACTCCAACTATTTCAAGGTAATTAAATCTACATTTAATGATGGACCAAGTTGTTTTTTCCACCCACTGGGAAAATACTAAAATCTTATAAGGGTTTGTGAACCCTAGGATGGTAGGTGAATTGTCCTGTATGGGTGGAGGAAAACTAGTTCTCTTTCTAGGATTAAAATCCTCTGTTGAGTAGGCATCTAGCGGTGCATTGCAGTGCGGGCCTAAGAGCTTGACCTATGGAAGAAGCTTCATTCAATAGTGTGAGCTCGATGTAAGGTAGTTTTTTTTTTTTTTTTTTTTTCTTCTCGAGCTTGGCACCGTTGGATGTCGCATCTTCCACGTGTTGAGCTTTCAGGCCCGCACTGTAGTGCACCGTCAAATTAGGGCATTGCCGAGAATTTTTTTTCCTCTTTCTAATTACGGCAATATAATCATAAATTAGTTAGGGGTCGTTGTTCTTTCTGCCGCAGCGCAAGCTACACCAGGAAACATGGATGCGATATTTCCTCCATTTAGGGGGTTAAGGCAGTCATTTCACCCACCCCATGTGTCTAGGCGCAACCTGAGCCCTCAGCATAGAGAACATTTGGCCATTAGTTAGTTATAATAGCATGAAAAACATTTGAACTTGTTGTTTTCGTTTGGGAGAAAAACGCAAATTTATGTCACGCTATTGATGAAATTTGGATGGTTGCATTTCAAATTGTTGCTTACAATGCTCCAGGGTTAGATTGGATGCCAGCAAGATTTTATCAACCCTTTTGGCATATCATTGGCCCAGATGTTGTCAATGCGACCAATGATTTTCTTACAACTGGACATATGCTCAAGCATTTTAATCGTACGGTTGTTGTTTTTATTCCAAAGCAAAATACCTTGTTAAAATTAGTCAATTTTGACCCATTAGTCTTTGTACCGTTATACAAGAATATAGTTAAGTGTTTTTTTAGGGAGAAGGGGGGGTGATTGGTGGGAGGGAGGGGGCCAAATGATCATCTCACCCCAATGAAAGGTGGAAATGCCTGCCCTGTTGATGCTTTTGTGTTTGCTTCCATTGGCATCTGTATGCGTAGGGGCTACACTCTCCCACAAAGAACTCTTCCCCATACTTGAAAATTGAAATAGGTCCCAATTTTCATGTACCCCCTGAGGTTTGACGTAATTATGAAAAAATCCCTCAGTTTGGAAAAATTCTACGTGCCTCCCTGCGGTTCTTAACGGTTAATATATTCCCCCATTCCTTTACTATAGGACTAACAATGTTAAAAGCTTTGCATGAATTGACAAAAATGCCCCTTCTTGTTGTGAATGAAAATCATTCTACCGTTTTAGGGTTTGAAATTTTGGGAAAAAACCCAAATCTCAGCCTCTACTCTGCGCAAGCTTCCTCCTGTGTCATCTTCCCCAATCGTGACCTAGAAGAAGAAACGACCCGACGCAATGGTGCTTTGAAAGTCAGAACTTTTACCGTTCTACCGTTTTAGGGTTTGGTATAAATTTTTTTATCAAACCTCCTCTCAGTAGACCCATTCCAAGTGAGTTGTCAAATCCTACAAACTTGGAACTTTTGGATTTGTCACATAATAATCTATCAGGAACCATACCCAATTCCTTGGTCAATCTCAACTTTCTTTCAAAGTTCAGTGTTGCTTACAATCAGTTATCTGGGATCATCCCTACAGGTGGCCAGTTCCTGACCTTCACACGCTCAAGTTTTGAAGGGAACAAGAATCTGTGTGGTTCAATACACTTTTCATGTCCTTCTGATAATGTTCCTAGTCCTTCTGATAATGTACCTATCGAAGATAGCCAAAAGGCCCAAAAGACATTTACTATGTTTGAGCTTCCCTTTGGAGTTGGAGTAGCTATAGGTTTTGCTCTTAGTGTCACCATTTGTTTCATGTCATATAATTGATATCAATCAGTCATTTGTGTAGTAAATCCTTCCAAACTGTTGAGTTTCAACAACTTGAGCATGGGAGCGGGCTTCCCAAAACATATTAGGCCTTCTTACAGAACACTTTGTAAACAAAATTCAACAAAAATGATTCAGTGCAAATTTGCAATTTTATTGACTGTCTGTAAACAGGAAAATGTGAAAATTTAATGAACTGAGACGGTAAGCTGCAAAATATATGAGAGTGCATTCAATTTGATTTTTTCTAGTTAATTAAAATCCCTGCAAATTGGAAGATTAGAAACCATCTGAAACTGATATACTTTCAGATTTAGTTTTAGGGTTTGGTTGAAGAATTTCTTTTAAAATAAACTTAGTGAATCTGAGCCCTGTTGAGATTCCTACAAATTTCTAATCAAGTTCATGCCTACGAACCAGCATTCTTCATCAATTTCCTGTTTTGGAGCATATCTTAGTCTCTGATTTATTTGTGTGAACTTTGATTGCACAATCCTCACCATGGTGTACTACTTAGAATCACACTTGAAAAAGGAAATGGTAAGAACAGAATTGCTTTGCTTCTACTGAACACAATTGAATGTTTTCTGCTCAACAATCTACCTTTTGGGAAACAGAACTCTGTCGGGAGTGTGGCCTACGCCAGACTCCCCATACGAAAAGACACCTTTACCCCCTTGTATTGACGAGGAGAGAGATAGACTCATTGGATTGCAAGCGTAGACAATACTCCCAAATAGAATACTACTTCCCTTAATTTTTTCTCATCTCAAGAATTCAAATTTGTTTTGTCAGAAAAAAAAATAAAAAATGGACTGGAGGTTTAAGAGTGTTTTCCCATTACAAACACTTACCTACTACTAATAAACTACTCATAATTGTTTATTCAATACATACTAATAAAATCTATATATGAATCTTCACTGAATCCATTATATAGCATCAACCCGTCTCTCTCTCTCTCTCTCTCTCAAGTCTCAAGTGGGGTTTAGCAAGGTTCTGTATATCAAGTGAGTAATCCATTCGACCAAGTCAGGGCTGAGGATCTTTAAGAGGTAAAGCACATTATACAAAAATGGCTCTGTAATGTGTTTGTCTCCACGGCATGCCCCATTCACAATACCCTTTGCACAGTTCTCTGTACTCTGGAATGGAACTGGAATTAATCCTCTTAGTACCTGTTCGTCAATACCCATTTCACATAATTGATAATGAAAGGAAAAAAAGAACTCTTAATTAGCTATTTAAGTGAGTCTTACATTTCTCATTCCTTGATCATCTTCAATCTTCCCTGTCTTGGTTAGATTTTTACCTTGGGTAATCTCTGATTCTACAAAACCAGGACTAATTATAACTATCGAAATCTCTGGGGCGACTTCGATTCTTAGGCTGTCGTAGAATTGTATTAATGCTGCTTTGGTTGCCTGAAAGATAACAATGGAAGAAGGGATTCAATTTAAAAGAAAGGAGAGAAAGAAGGGTAAGAAAAATAGATGATGAGATTTAAGTGTAATTCTTACACCATATACACTTCCCCTTGGTGCATTTATCCACCCAAGTACTGATGCATTCACAATGATCTTGCCTTTCCACCTTTTGAGGTGAGGAATTGCATAATAAGTGGGATATATTGATCCCCAGAAGTTTATATCCTACACACATTCCAAAGTGTTATAAAGAGTACAAACATCTTACTTAAACTGGTTACCTTAAGTTCCCTCATGATTTTTATAAATTTTTTTTTTGGGGGAGTGGGGGAGGGAGAGGGTTTGGCATGCCGCCTACTTTCCGCAAGCTAGTGGCTGTGCCCATTGGTAAGGGTGTCAATCAGTATGGTATCAGGAATTCGGTATGATTTTGGTAAATACAGAAAGCAAAAAAGTAGATATCAAAACCATACCATAACAAATACATACTGTATTTTTCAATACCTATCAAATCGGTACTATTTTAGTTCGGTTTTTATTCAGTATAAGAAACGGATTTTTATTCGGTATCAAATATGGTTTTTTATTCAGTATTGACGCAGCGAAGTAGCAAAGCAGGAGGTTCAAGGTTTGTTGAGGAAGAGAAGCAGAAGTTTAAGGCTTGTTGAGGTCTTGAGCCTTGAGGAGGAGATTAAGAGAAACTGTGAAGTAGAAGCACAATACCACACAATTTCACAAACCAAGCTGTAGAGAAATTAGGATTACAAAATTTAGAATGGAAGAGTGTACTGCCCATGCCTAAACACAAAGAGAGCGAAATGACCGCCCCACCCCAGGCGGAAATTCCTCCACCATGATGCCAATGGGTCTGCTTCATTGGCTCCGCGCATAGGGCCATACTCCCCCGACAGAGAACATCAAGTGGGCCCATGTTGTTGGTGAAGCCTAATTTGGTCCAGAAAGTGCGGTTGAGATCTTCGGAGGGCCGTTTCAGCCTCGAAACGACCTTGGAATGCCAAAAAATTGCTCAGTTTTTTTGGCATTTTTTGGGCTAGGGGCATTTGTATACTTTTTGGGGTTAGGGTTTTCTTATATATTGTTCTTATCTCTTTGAGATAGGGATACGAGGGTTTCTAACATTTCAGAGAAAATAGTGAAACCTATTCTACTGCTCGGCAGTGGACGTAGCTTCTATCTTGGGAACCACGTAAATCTCTGTGTTGTGTGTTGTGTGTGCTCTCTCTATTTTTGTTTTTTTTTTCTGCAAATCGCCATTCTGGACGTTGTTTTCTTAACACCCTAGTGGTGTACAATTGTTTTTTTTTAAGGTAGAACAAGGGTGTACATTCAAATGATAAAGACTGAGAAAAAAAAGAACCAATAAGAGTGAGAGGAAATATATACCATCACTGGTACAAAATTTGTTATGTCAGATATATCTTGGAATGCGCAATAGCTACCAATCCCAGCATTGCAAACCAGATGATCCACTGGAAATCAAAACAGAACATCAAAATTGCACAAACAGAGGATTGAAATTGAATATCACAGACTTCAATTCCTTTGGACCTTACATCTGCCAAAATGGTTCACAGCTTCATCAATGAATTGCTTGCATTGATCAACTCTAGACACATCTGCAGGAACAACTAACACATCAGGGGAACCAAGATTACCAGCCTTCTCTGCAACTTTTCTAAGGCTTTCCTCTCTTCTTGCAACAAGTACTAGATATGCTCCTTTCTTAGCATATTCATATGCTAGATGCTGCAAATCAATAGAAGAAGATAATACACAATCATAAAAAGGATTCCCCCCCCCCCCCCTGTTTTGGGTAGAAAGGTTAAATTCTTAACAATGCAGCAGCAGAACAGCTATTTGCAGAAGAAAAACGAAAAAATAAAAAAGATCTCACAAACACAAAACACAGATTTACGTGGTTTGTCCAAGATTGGTTATGTCCACGGCCAAGCGATAACCAGAACTTTCACTATTCTAATGAAAAAATTACAAACCCTCACATACCCGTCTCTTTAAAAAATTACCCCTAATCTTTGAAAGTACAAAACCACCTTCTGCCAATCTCTAATCATAATAGATTCATAAGCTCCAAAAAAAAAAAATTAAAACAAACCTCGCCAATGCCTGAAGATGCACCAGTGATGAGAACAACTTTTCCCCTCATTTTCTCAGGGAAGAGGTGCCTGAAAATGAAATGGATGAACTTGAAAATGAAGAGAAAAGGTAGCATGAGACAAAGAAAAACTAAAGTGATTTGGGGAATCACCAAGTTCAGAAGATTCTGAAGCAATTCCATGGCTCTCTTACAACTTTCTCCACTTAACCTTTGGAGTTATGGAGTTGAGAGATAGCAAAGGAATCCTTTGGCTTTAAACAATATAGTATCATGCAGCAATCCATAGTCCATACTGAAGTGTACTTCCAACGTCCAACCACCAAAAGGGGGCAATGGTTTAATTTTAGGGTCACTAAAACCACTTGATGGACTTACCAGAAAAGGATGGGTTACTGTCACTATTCTACACTTAGCCTATATTTATTAAAACTACCTTACTTTGAATTTCTTTTCTGAAACTACCCTGTTTTTTAACTTTTATATCTCCTTCTACCCTCATATTTTTAAATAACCACATTGTCTTTCCTTTTAACCTAGTAACCTACTAATCTATTTAACCTACCATTCTTCTTCTATTTTTATTATTTTTGTCATTAAAATAGTAAAAAAATGAAAGCCCCGATCCACTGCTTCTCTCTCCCATTCTTTAACTCCATTCATTTTTTTTTCTTCAATTTTTCTATATAATTAATTTGTATTCAATATTTCATCCTCATCGTTCTTCTTCAAACACATCATGGATCTAATTATCGATCGACACATACCTGTTTTGCTAGTCACCGATACCGTATCAATAACACAATATGAACAATGGGTAAAATGGTCAAAAAACTCATATTTTAAGGAGATTTAGGGGTAATTTTGTCCGATACAGTCGATCCAAGCCAATACCGTATCGGTGTCGTATTGATTTTGCAGATTACCGATACCCGTTCCAATACCCTGCACTAAAACCATGGAATAGATCGACTCTCTTCAAAGCACCCCACTTCTTCTCTCTCTTCCTCTTTTTATTCAATTTATCTTTTCGTGTTTTTTATTTTTTATTAACCTACAGTGCGATTCTTGAGTCGTGACTCTTCTTTTCCCTCTTCATATTCGTAGAAGCAGAAGGCAAACCTCCCTATCCATTACAATTGATCTCTACATGACCATGTTCATCTCTCCTCAACCGCGCAGCCATGGGATAGAATGGCACAAGATAAATCATCGGATTGTCTCTGCCTTCTTGGCGATTTCAGTTGAGAATTCATGAAAGATGGATCTGTTTCAGAAAATGGAACACACCTATAACAGAGACGAAGGAGAAGAACTGGATCATGATAAGGATCAAGTCGATCTATTTGAAGAAGACCGATGAAGATGAAATATTGAGCAAAAAATTAATTAAATAGAAACATTGAAGAAAAAACAAAAAAAAAAAACCGAATGGAGTAAAAAATGGGAGAGAGAAGAAGTAGGTGGGTGCTTTCATTTTTTTCTAAAATAACAAAAAAAATAAAAAATATAAGAAGAATAGTAGGTTAAATAGATTAGCAGGTTACTAGGTGAAAAACAAGGATAATCTAGGTATTTAAAAACATGAGGGTAGAAAGAGATGTAAAAGTTTAAAAGCAGGGTAATTTCAGAAAAGAAGTTTAAGGTAGGATAATATTAATAAATATAGGCTAAATGTAGGATAGTGATAGTAATTGCCCCTACCCAAAAAAAAAACAACCACTTGATGGATCTCTTTACCTTTAATATGGTAGAAATCTTTATGGCAGGTGAACGGGTTGTCTGGCTCGTAGTAGTACTTATTTGAATTACATAAGTAGTTGTAACAATTGTGGAGGACTTAATAGGATCTTTGTCCCCTTTCCTGCCTGGCCCAGGTCCCCCAGTTTGGGGGGGTGGGTGGGGGGGTTGCAATGACCACCCTACCCCTGCCCGAGCCTAGGTGGGATCCACCCCTATTATAGGCAATGGGGAATTGGGCCTGGCAGGGAATTGGGGGAGATAATTTTTCGAGTTAATGTGTCAATTCTAGGCTTGGACCTATCTGATTATTAAACGTGTCAGATTTAAAAGCGATCATTCCCGGTGTGGGGTTCTAGCTTGTTAGATGCTCAACCGGACCGATCAATTACGAGCCCGACCTAACCTGACCCTTTAATATAATGCTTGAAATTCCAAGTGACATGTTCATAGAGGAAACCTCATTCAAGAAAAGCAGTGGGGGAAAGAAGGAACCAGAAGGGTATGAGGGGAACATGACAGATTCAAGAAGCAGTGGGATATGTTGGTCGAAGCCTTGCGAGTGAGGCTTCGGATCAATGGTATGACACCCAGTCAAGTGTTCTCACAGATCATGAACACCAAAGGACGTTGAGGGCTCTGCAAGTATCTGTGGAAATTAAAACAAAAAGTCAAAGAGGGATGAGTTATGTTTGGATAACCATGTTCTGTTCTATGGATTTTTCCCCTTCTCTTCAATTCATTAAAAACTTTGTTAAAATCATTCCTGTTTTTAATGTTTTTTTTTTTAAATTTCAGTAGAAATTGTTATTGTTTTTCAGGGCTGCACCGTTTTAAACCCATTTAAAGACCGTCTAGCGTTAAGCAGGTCCCCACAATCCGGTTAAGGTCCGATTATAGTCTAAGATCAATCGAGCCTATCCAGGCACGGCCCGATTAGCTAAATGGGCGGTCATGATGTAGGGCTTGAAGTTGGTTAAGCCCGGTTAGGCCCGATCGAGATCAACCACGCTCGACCAGTTGACACCCCTACACAACATGCATATCTGACATAGACTCTCAACGTATGATTTTAATAACCCCATTACTTACATGGTCATGTGGGGAGGTTCCCACGTGGGTAGAGGATCCGGACTCGTTAATGATGGGGTTATTTCTATTCCATCTATGGTTCGTAATCCAGGGATTGATCAAGATCGATACTAATCCAAATAGGTCATAATCGACCTGAATCGGCAAAAAAATGACCAAAATCTAGGTTTTGGTGGATAGGTTTTGGTTTTGGTAATGATTAAAAAATGTAAAAAATGTCGGATACCCCTCTTGTCTCCAAAACAAAAAACAGCAAAAAATCGATAAGGATAATATAAAAAATTCCGTAAAAAAGAATTCACACGTATATGATAAGATCGGGTGATTCAACCGAGTAGACCGATCCACTAATGTCGGATCGATCTGGACTATACCAATTCGATCCAACGGTTTCTTATTGATCCTATCCGATACGTCAAACCACGATTCCACCACACCTTATCAAACACGCTGAGGGGTTACCACTACACGATCCCCCATTGCAACTCGAGTACACCCTTGGTTGTTCAACACGTGGATAATTCGAATCCGACGGTCAATTTTGAAAGTCCAAACAATTCCCCCAAACCGTGGTTTTCAAAGAAGAGTTTTTTACAAATGTCCCCTTGAAAATGCTCATTTGTTTAAATATATCACTACAACTTTTTTAATTGCAAACTCCCCCTATTTTCAAAACAGTATAACACTTTAGTCCAATCCGTTAATTTGGAACGTTAGACGTTAGTTTTAAAGAATCTAATGATCAAAATGCCCTTCTGATAAAAACCCACCAAAATTAAAGAATAAAATGATTAAATTATCCTCATCTTCCCCAATGGGTTTGAAACTGAAATTTTTTTTCCCAAATCGTTTAGGGTTTGAACTTGACACCAAGTAATTAGACTTTGTTATCTTTTCCTCTTGTTCTTCACTACAGGTTCGTAGATGTTCTTTTCTTCTCCATCTCTCATTCTTTCTTGTTTCTTTTGATATTAGTTTTGTATATAGTTTCGCTTTATAATCAGATCTTTGATTATTTTATTCTTTAATTTTGGACGGTTTTTATCATAAGAGCATTTTGGTCATTAGAATCCCTAAATTAACGGACTGGACTAAAATATTTGCAATTAAAAAAGTTATAGGATGCATTTGGACAAATAGATATTTTCAAGGGGGCATTTGTAAAAAACCCTTCAAAGAAATTACTTCCTCTCCTTCGTCTCTCCTCTCTCACGAGGCGACGGCCAACGACCAAGCCAGAATCCGTTCTCTCTCCTCTTCACGCTTTTCTCCGACGGTGGTGCGGTACCCTCACGCGACGGTAAAGAAAGAAATCCCTTCGTCTCTCACTATTTCAGCGACGGTGACGGCGCCCAAAACAATCAGAAATTTTCGTATTTTAATTCCCTTCTTTTTAAACCTCCTTAATCGCTTACTTTGCAAGCTTTCACAAAACGTTCTCTCTTCTGTGTTTCTCTCAATCCTTCCTTATCTCTCTGTGTTCGTGAAACACCACCAATGGCTGGTTCGGCATCGAAATCAAATCCTCCAAAGGCAAGAAAGAACTCTAATCCTCTTCAAATGGTCCTTTTTTTTTATTTTTTATTTGCAGCTTCAGCTATGATCTCCTTGGTTTTGTTCCATAATCTTTTGTGGGTTCCCATCAAAATATTCTGTTTCTGAAGATTTTCAGCTTTAGCTATGATGTCGATGGCATTATACTTTGTATTGGCCAGTGGTTACCATTTATTGGGGTTTTTCGCCCCTTCTGGTTCATTGCCTCTTCTGTATTTGGTTCTGAAGAGATTTCTGTAAACTATGCTTGTGATGTGATGCAATGGTAAGTTAGTGGTGATCCTAACCTAGGCTATTGGATGATGAAGCCCTTAGTCATTCCTTCCTTCTCTTCTATTTTATTCTTTCTTTCCCGCAACCTGATCTCAACTATTCTTAAGTAAGTACTGCCCATCATTGTTCTGTTAATTTCTGCTCTCTGTTGCAGTCAATAGGTGGTTACAATCTGATTTCGTTGGGGTTATATTTAGATCTGAGTTTCTGGTTGTCATTGCCTATTAAACCAATCAATTTTTTTCTGCTGAATACTACCCAATTTTTATTGAGGTTCCTAACAACATCAGGAAACTCTTGATCTCAGTAGCTAATCTTTGGATTAATCTGAAATTTTTATATATTGGTCTCCTTTATTAGATTTACGTTCAACCTGGGTTTGACCAAAATCAGATTCACTGATCTGCTGTCATTTAATTTCTATTACCCCGTGTTTTTTTGGGGGTGGGGGGTGGGGTTGGTATGGATTAATAGAGAAATGTTGGATTTTTTTTTGTCACATTTTTTCCTGTGTTTCTATATGTAGGTGATTACACTTTGGCAGAAATTCTCTCTTTTTGTATGTTTATGTTACGTTGTATCCAAATAATTCAGTTCCTCTTGCCAATGAGAAAAATGAACTATTTTATCATCAATCTTTGCTATAGTACAAGTCAAATTACCGTTCAAATGGTTGCAGGCGTCATATTTCTTGCAGCTTAGATTGGCCCTTCCAAACTTGGTGCATGTAGTAAATTCCAAATATTTTGTTAAAACTCAATAGGGATTACAGTGGAGAGGGTTTAAGCATTTATGTGCCTACCTCATCCCACGGATCAGGAATTGTTAGACCTTCATTGGGTACAGTCGGTTATTTTTGTGTACCCACCCCTTTTACCTTGTGAAATTATGAGCCCCATGAATGTTTAGCAGGTCAGGTTGTTTATGGTTTTGAAATATTCCTAAAGGGGTGGGGTATGGTATTAGTGAAACCTGCCCTTGCCATCACTCGTTCAGCTCCTTGCATGTATCTGCAAAATATTTTTCCATGGCAGTCATTAGTCATTCATGTTGTGAACTCATGATCACTGTCTTTATTACTTTTGTATTGCCTTACCGAGTGTAAATGAGTATTCTCTGGTTTGAAATCTTTTCTGCTAATAAATGTTCAATATGCAGTTGAATATGTCATTTGTTCAGAGAAGATTCACCCTTGGAAGAGGAAGTTTGATTATTTTTCATATATTGGAAGATACATGCAGTTGAATATGTCATTTGCTGGTACAGTATAATTTTTTTATTCTTGGCATAGTTTTCGGAGGATTATTTAAAACCATGGGGACATGTGATTTGCTTGATTATTGACATATTGATTCTTCTGTGACCTTAAATGTTGATCCAGTGATAATGGATGAAGCCATTGCAGCCTTAGAGTATCATAATTTCCAGGAAAGAGGGTTTTTTAGGTCTTGAATAATTTATTTACAGTATGTTGTAACAGTGGTAGCAGCAGCTTGCACTTCATCTAATGATCAAACCATGTAGCATAGTTGTCAAGGTGTCAACTAGGCGACGCTTAGGCGTCCAGGCGCCTTGGTCGACTTGGGCGCCTAGGTCGCCTGGGCGGGCGCCTTGGACGCCTTGTTTGCCTAATTGGTGTCGCCTGGCATTTGGACCCTCTCCACCGCCTTGGGTCGCCGAGACGCTGTGAGAACTATGCCATGTAGGTGAGTCTTTAGCTCAAAACGGAAGAGCAACTGGGGTTACACCCAGTAGATGGTGGTTCGAACCCACCGGGACTCTTATTGAGTGTGAAATTTTAGCTCAAAACGGAAGAGCAACTGGAGTTACACCCAGTAAGAAAAACATAAACCATTTTAAATGCTCATGTACCTTGAGATTTTCAAGAAATGATCTGTTGAAGAATAAATGAGTGTAAGAGGAAAGAAAATTAAAGAATATGATCTTTAGAGTGTTGGATGTTGGGAGTAGTTTTACATTTGATTTTGAACAACATTAGAAATTCTTTTTAGATTATATGTTTTTGGTGATTGTGCTGAAACTTGGGCTATTGGATTATCCTTTTCACAAGAGATAGATTGAAAAAGAGAAAAGATAAGAAAGAACAGAGTGAATACCAGGACAGACAAGAGGAATAGTTCAAAGACCTTCAGGAGGAATAGTTCAATTCCAACATTGACCAGGACAATTTCTTGCTTATTTGTAGATCAATTACGCGATCAAACTATATTAATAAATCAGGTAAAACAAGGATTTTGATCACCTGAATGATAGGATCACCATTCAGTTTTATATAAACCTCATAACCAATAGGGCAGGGAGAGAGGTCTCAGGTATGACCCTCTCCTTTTACTAATCCCCAGTTGCAGCAATTTCTGCATTGGCCAACCTGTTCAGCTTGGGACCATTGAAGGCATGGGGACTCTGATAAGCATGTTGTCTTACCATGTGCTCTGTTTTCACTGATAAGTCATAAAGGTCTCTCTCTCTCTCTCTCTCTCCTGAAGTTCATACTTCATGGGTATCTTTACTTTTTCAGCAGCAGATGAATGATTACACAAGAGAAAAGAACAAAAGAAATATTGAATTTTATCAGCAAATCTTCTTTCTCACTGACCATTTCTTAAAATCTACAGTGGTGTATGGTAGAATTTTAAGAATGAGAGACAAAAGCGATTAGTTAACCATGCACATGCACAGTGCAGCTAAGGCATTGGTGTTACTTCTTTGTTTCCTCCCCCACAGCCTGCATCATAGGGCCTAAAAACCGGAAAAGTGTCTTTGATTTATTCTTTCCCTCCCTTAGGCTCCAATGCTCCATGTAGTTCTAGTCTTCAATCTTTTCAGGTGAAAATGAAATTGAAACTGTGGTCCATGCAACTCTTAGTGGTCCATCCAAGATTGTTATAGCAGGCTCAAAGCTCCCCATTTTCTTCTTCACTCACTCTCCTAGATGGAGCCCATCAACTATGTGGGACTCTATTGCTCTACGGCCACTAAAGATCTTCAGCAAGACAACCCCATAGCTGTAGACATCAATAGAGAAATCATTGGGGTTTAAAACTAATCTTCTTCATTAGTTCCAATCCTATTAAATAAGAGAAGATAGAGATATAAGTTACAGATTAGTAAGCACCCTTCCATGTTCTCTTACTGCTTCCCAACTCCTACTAACTCCTCCACAATTACTAAATTGCTTACCATCCTACAATATTAATTGTTACAACTACTTACATAATTCAATTATGTAGTACTACCTAATTCAACTACTTTGCAGTCAAGATGGCGTTTTCTGCATCTGTTTATCACATTTGGTGGGAGAGAAATCTAAGGAGGTGGTCTTCTTCCTCTCGTTCCTTTAACCAAATCTGGAGCTCAGTCACTTTTGATATTAAGATTAATGTCAACCATCTTCAGGCTTCGGCTCCGGATTGTGTTAAGTACAGGCATATTGTTTCCTCTGATTTTTCTTGCCCCTTTAGGTGTTGTAATTCTTTCTTTCTTTTAATAAATTCTCTTCACCCAAAAAAGGTACTACTATGAGCCATACAACCATTCATCCAATATCTTGACCTCCAACGTCCACGTAAGAACCCACACAACACCCTGCTGCCGACGCGAACAAAATTTTGCTGCTACACCTGTAGCAGGAATGTTCCTGCTACAAGGATAGCAGCCAAGGAAATGGGCTCTTAAAGGGTATTTTAGAAAATACTAAAACCTAGGAAGGTATTTGTGAACCCTAAAGGGGAAGTAAATTATTCCATGATGCATGGCGTTGGCAAGGAAAAAATTTTGCTGCTACACTAGATTCCTGCTACTAGGCTGGCAGCCAAGGAAATGGAATAATTAACTGCCCCTTTGGGTTCATAAATAACCTCCTAGGTTTTTGTATTTTCTAAAATACCCTTTAAGATCTCATGTCCTTGGCTGCCAGCCTTGTAGCAGGAACATTCTTGCTACAGGTGTAGCAGCAAAATTTCGTTTTGCATGGACGAAATTTTGCTGCTACACTTGTAGCAGGATGTTCCTGCTACAAGGTTGGCAGCCAAGGAAATGGAATCTTAAAGGGTATTTTAGAAAATATTAAAATCTAGGAGGGTATTTATGAACCCAAAGGGACAGTTAATTATTTGGTACAATTCTAAACCGACCATTAAAAACTGTACTAAAGAAGATTTGGTACAATTTGGTATGGACGAATGGAATCTTTCTCAATTTTGTATGGTATCAGTTTCTAAGGCGTAGCCATAACGAATTACCGATATCATATTGAATTATGTGTTGTACCGAACTAAGGTTAAATGTCTAGGTGTAGGAGCCACACACCGCACGCGACCAAGTAGCATTATTACAGGCACTCTCAGATTATATTGAGGACTTACTGGTGGAATCTGATTGTCGAGAGCTTGTTTTATACTTGGCAGGAACAACATCAAACATTCCGTTAGTGGTACGGTTCAGCTGGTTGTAGAAGATACGTTTGTCATCATACTTTGAGCTTGGTCTTCTCATTGTATTTCTAGGACGATAAATATTGTTGCTGACTCTATAACAAGGAATGCTCTGTCGATAATGTGTACGACAGTATGGCCGAATTGCACTCAAATAGATTTGGTTATACGTCTCTCCTAAGGCATTATTGTTCCCCAGCCCATTCTTCTCCTTTTACTATATATTCCAAGTTCCCATCTTAGGATCATCCAATATTGCTTTTCCATGGTTGTTTTGAGCCTTCTAATGGAAAGGATGGATGGATTGCTTCAATTATATTTAAACAGACTCTTGTTTAGGAATATATGAACTATGGCTTGGCAGAAACACAAACAAGAAGCCTCTTGCCGGGGGGGGGGGGGGGGTGCAAGAAGCTTTGGAATAGGGGCATTTAATGCGTCAAAGTAATATATTTAAATTTTAAAATATATTATAATTGTCAAATGTAGATAGGGATGTAAACGGATAGTTGAAAATTCAAATTCGATTTGGGTCTTTAGCCATATACGATCGGATGCTATCCGGCTACAAATTCGAATAATCCGAAACATAATCTAATTGGTTTGAATATATATCCAATTAAGAAATTAAATGGCTAATGAAGTAATGATGTTGAGGGGAGAGCGAATCATAGCGGCGGGGGGGGGGGGGGGTGGAGAGGATGATTGAGAAAAGTTATCAAAGTTATCAAACTTCCATGCTGAAAATCATGCCAACTAGGGGTGTCAATTCCCGGCCCGGCCTAGTAGAAAAGACCGAGCCCACTCGGCTAAAGCCCAACCCATTTACTAAACATGTGGTCCCGGTATGGGGTCCTAGCCCGTCGAGCGCCCGACTAGACCAACCAAATGCTACCCCGACCTAGACGGACCTATTTGCTGGTTTTGAAACCTTGTGAACTGAAAATTTATAAATTTTAGCAACGTGTTTGGTCTTTGGATGATCGATCAAGTTTTAACTTAATATGGGTTTTGAAAAATTTTCAGCTCTTGGTCGATGGATGAGGTTATTAATACACACATATATGTTATAATATGATCTCACTCTCATATCAAAACTGATGTAGTAGCTTGATCCCATATAGTATGACTAAGCCCGGAAGACGTTGGACTTTGATTGATATCTTGATTAACTTATTTATCCATATTTTGAGGACCACATGATTAGGATTACTTTCTTTTAACTGTTGATAAAAAGTAATAAACCTAAGAAGTGAGGAAGAAAAATATAAGTTGTTTATTCTTTTAGTCTTAATCTGTTAAGACCTGGTTCAGCCCTATTTAGAGTTAAACATGCCTATAGCTTGGTTAAGGCCCGATTATACAGTCCAATTATAGCCCGATCGAGCTTGACCAGGCCCAGCCCAAATACTTAAACGGATGATCATGGTGTAGGCTTTAAGTCCCGTGAGGCCCGATTAGGTACGACCGAGCCTGACAGGTTGACTCCATTGCCAACGTAAGACGAGAAGAAAAAAAGGGATCTTTGCTTTCTAATGGAGTTGGACAATGATTTTCTGTCGTATGCTTACCAATGGACCATTTGGGTCTTTTAAAGAAATTATATTGTTCAACTTAAATCCTAAATATAAAAAAGGGAAAAAGATCTTTGTCCAGGAGTATGGTACCGTAGCATTCCCATGAATCTCTCTCCTTCTCATGTAAAAAGACACATTTGCCCTCTTATTTTAAGGAGGAGAGAGATAGACACATGGGCGTGCTGGCGTAGACCACATTTCCGGATAGAGAATTATTTCCCTATAAAAAATTTCCTTGTAACCAGGTAAAAATCAATGGTAATTATGATTTCGGTTACAATTGATTATATGTCATCTACTTGGTGGCATTTCAAATGGAGTCTCTCTCTTCTTTTCTTTGGACACACAAACAACTCTTTCTCTCTCTCCTTTGGACCCACTAACAAGTAGGCTTCTTTGGAAATGAAAGTGAAGAGAATTCAAACTCTCATCGCCATTTGTTCAAGGTTGGTCACCATTTGATTGTGGCTTGTTGACGATTTTGGGTTTTAAATCAAATAGTTAAGGGAAATTATCATTCCCCTCCCCTTTTAGGTATCCATAATATTGATCCAGTACCCAAGTTTTAAGTAATGATAATGCCCTCCTCTGCTTTTGAAAGATTCTATCAACCGTACCCTAAGTGGTTAACAGTGTTAAAATAGCAGTTTAAAAGACAATATTACCCTCGTCTCTAACTTCGTTTCTTTCTTCTTTCTTCTTTCCTCTACCACAGCCACAATCACCACCACCGCCGCCACCATGGCTGTATCCACCACCACCGCTCTAGGTAATGTTGATCCCTAGAGTTTATCAACTCAGATCTGAGAGAATAAGACTGCCGAGTGTTGTTTGGGGAGAATAAAATCCAAAGAAACTCACCAGAGAAGTTTGTTCGATTGGAGATGAAATGCTGACCAAATTTTCACCAAAAACAGAGTAACTTGCAATTTGCGATTATAATCTGTTGACCGAATTAAGAATTTGACAGAGGAATTCGCAGGGATATGTTTTTCAAAGAATACCGCAGCTTGAGATATAATCGATCTTGCATTCAGTTTAATAACCCTAATTTTCAATTGAAAACCCCATTTAGGGTTTAAATTGTAGTATCCACGACCGCCGCTCTGGAGGTGAATGCCCAAATAAAGTTTATCCATCTAAATCCCCAAAAACAAAAGCCCTAAATTACTACCACTGAAGGCGTCTTCTTCTCCGTCGGAATCCCCATTCCATGTTTTGAATCCCTTGTTCAGATGGCAAGTATAAAGGAGATGATGGGATTTTCGAGGCTTATTTCTCTTTTCATTGTTCCATTATTGCTTTTCTCCATGTTGCAGAAACCCACTTTTGCTATCGAAAAGGCAAGCAAGCATTCTGTATTATTTCTTCCTCTTTTCTTTTTGAGAATGATTCTGATATATTCCTCTTCTCTTTCTTTTAGTCTTTTGTGGTATACTTGGGAGCCCATTCTCATGGTCAGAACATCTCTCCAAGCCGTTTTGAATTAGTTGTAAATTCTCACTACAAGTTTCTGGGATCTTTCTTGGGAAGGTGAGAAATGGAGAACTTTCACAAACTGAATCTAAAATCGCTTTTTTACTAGCTCTTCAGAATTTTTCTTATATTTCTTCTTAAACAACCTTCTTCAGAAGGTTTTCTTAGCGGGAACCTGGGACTGGGACCAGGGGGTTTTTGGGGGGAAGAAGACGCATAAGGGGCTGCGGTGGTGCTCGCAGTGGTGCTGGTGGTGGAAGAGGATCGGCGGCGGTGGTGTTCATCGCTTGTGCAAAAGAGAAAAAAGAGAGGGGCGATGTTGCAGAGGTATGGCGTGCGAGGAAGAAGAAGAAGAAGAAGAAACGAAAAAGAGGTTCTCTGGGAGGAAAAAAGATGAAAAAGGGGTTTTGGGATTAAAGAGGGCAAAATTGGAATAAAAATATATTAAGGGTAGTTTGGGTTTTTAAAAAAAATTGGATATACCCACGTCATTACTTAATGGGGTTTTTTAACTATTAGGATACGGTTGATAGATTCTTTCAAAAGTAAGAAAACGCATTATCATTATTCAAAACTTGAGTATTGAATTAATATAATGAATCCTTAGTAGGGAGGGGGATGATATTCTCCCTACAGTTAAAAAGGGGAAAGTTTTCTTTAATATAGGAAAATGAAAACCATCAATAGAAATGAGTGTATATATATATATCTATCTGCTAAAAAATTTCTAATCAATGGGGCTGTTCAGGTTTTGATTCATTAGAATTAAATGATTTCGGTTCTGACCATTGGGTCACAACACCTATGGAGGCAAATGAGAGTAAACATTGGGGCATCAACACAGATGATATTTTTTTATTTCACGAGATAAATGATAATCTTTCCCATCCTATGTCTAGGCGCATGTCCAGATGACCAGACAACATTCTTTTCCCATATCATAAGTTGAAGGGAAAAAAGTCCTTTGAGCCATTAAGTGAGGGTACACTAACATTCTCTCTCTCTCTCTCACATATGAAATGATTTCGCTGTCCTCCTAAATATAAATTGTTCTGCACCTTATTGGTGCGCTCCTATGTTGCTTGTTCAACACCAGAGTTTAGAGAACCCTCTTCCTAATTTCAGTTACAACTAATTTCGTAATGTACTTGTTGACAATCAGAGGGACCCTAAGTTTACACTTAATAAATGACGCATTATTTGTTTATATGCGTCACGCAGTTTAGATCAGCGAGGGTGGGCCTTGGTGCAACGCATGGTTCTAGTGCACGGTATCGGTCACTTGCAAAATCGATATGATATCGATATGGTATCGGAACGGATTGGCCGTATCAAGCAAATTACCCCCGAATCTCCTCAAAAAATGAATTTTCTAACCATTTTACCCCTTGACCATACCGTGCCATTGATACAGTATTGGCACAGTATTACGATCGGCTACATACAAAACTAGTACGTATCGCAATGGATAATATGATACCGATACTTAGAACCATGATGCAACGGTAAGATTGCTCCATTGTGACCATAAGGGGTATGATTGCGTACATTATGACCCTCCCTATACCCCGCACAGTGACGGGAGTCACATCACTCTCATGCATTGGGTGCACCCTTTTTTTAAGGCCGTATTTATTGCAAGTGCCATCAATCTTCAGACCAGCAATTCACCAACACGTATATATTGCCCTAGTGCCAACTGCCAAGTGCAAAGACGTGTTCCCTTCCAAGTTCCTTGAATTGGGAATGTACCGTTACACCATTAGAGCTTAAGCATCTCTCTCTCTCTCTCTCTGTGGTAGAGCCATGAAACTGATACACAAGTTGCTGAACTTTGTGCTCCCTCCAATCACTGTGTTTGCTATATGTCTAATCCTACCTTTTCTCTCCATTTTCAAGTTCTTTGATTACATCTTCAGATACCTCTTCCCCGAGAATTTGAAGGGAAAAGTTGTTCTCATCACTGGTGCTTCTTCCGGAATTGGCGAGGTTTGTTTCTAATTGATCACTTTCCTTACAAATCTCTTTTGATCCACACTTAGAGATCTATGAGAATACCTTTAGTCATTAGAGATTCAAATTCTAACACCTCTCTCTCTTCTCTCTATTGATTTGCTAGCACCTTGCATATGAATATGCAAAGAAAGGAGCTAATCTAGCCCTTGTTGCAAGAAGAGAAGACACCCTTAGAGAAGTTGCAAACAAATCTGCTCAGCTTGGTTCCCCTGATGTATTGGTTATTCGTGCTGATGTCTCCCAAGTTGATCAATGCAAGCAATTCATTGAAGTAGTTGTGAATCATTTTGGCCGATGTAAATTCCAATTGAAACAATTCATTGCATTATCATTATTTTTGTCTCATTATGTTTTTTCTTTTCTTGACATCCAAACTTAGCTTTAATGCTTTATCTGTCATACATAATTTATCATCATAAAAAATTTTTATTTTTATATTTAGTGGATCATTTGGTATGCAATGCGGGGATTGGGTTTCATTGTGCCTTTGAAGATGCATCAAATGTCACAAATTTTGTGCCAGTAATGGTATTCAATTACTCACATTTCCAGTGTTTATATGTATTTTTGCAAATTAGTTGGATGATTTAATCAGTTCATGGATTAGTACTTAAATCAAATTGGGATTGTGTGTAGGATGTGAACTTCTGGGGATCAATCTATCCCACATATTTTGCAATTCCTTATCTCAAAAGGTTCAAAGGCAAGATTGTTGTGAATGCTTCCGTAGCTGGATGGATGATCCAACCACGGGTTACTATTTATGGTGTAAGTTGTATTATTTATCCTAATCTATTAAGAGAGTGCTTGAATGACACTTGAATAGGTGTATTTAGAATTTGACATCTCCTTTAATTAATTGTTTCTTGTCTTATTCTCAAAAGGGTTTTAAGACCGGTATCAAATGATATTTCAAGTACGCATGTGAAATAACACATAAATCTCATTGGAAATTTTTTTTTGCGTAAAAAGGACAAAAGAGTAAAATTACAAATTATTTGACACCTTGAAGGGTGACATAAGAAAATCACATTTATTAATAATGTTGTTGTTGCTCTCATCTCCCTCTTGAATTGAAGCTTTTTGTTTACCTTTGATGTCTTTCAGGCAAGCAAAGCTGCATTAATAAACTTCTATGACAATTTGAGAGTTGAATTGGCTCGAAAGGTTTCTATTACAATAGTTAGTCCTGGTTTTGTAGACTCAGAACTGTCACGAGGCAAACTCCTAACCATGCGAGGAGAAGTTGAAGTTGATCCAATGATAAGAAAAGTAAGTGTCTGAATGAAACCCTACATGTGTAGTTAAAACTTGACACCTTCTTTTAATTGTCCCTTGTTTTATTCTCAAAAGTTTTTTGAGATAGGGGATATAAAAAGTTTTTCAAAAATAATTTAAAAGCGACATATCATTATGTCATTATTAAAAGGTGTCATTGTCAAACATATTTGCCAAATAGACATGAACTGACACAATTACCCTCATAAGAAAAAAAAAATTTATATCATACTAGAAAGGCAAAAAATAAAGTTACAAATTATTTGACACCTTGACGGATATCAAAAGAAAATCACTTATTTATACAAGCATAAGATTTACTTAATTCATTTCGGCGATTTAGTGTGGGATTTATAGAATGGCTTGTTTACTACATAAATACTTGGTTGTTATCGATCATGTGACAAAACTATCATTCTGTTAAGCAGATACTCCGTGGAATTCCATTCGAGAGCACAAGGGAATGCGCAAAGGCTATTGTGGCCGCAGCATCCCGTGGAGATAAATACATCACAGAACCATGGTGGTATAATGTGCTTTACCTCTTAAGGATTCTATGCCCCGACATGCTCGAATGGAGTTATCACTTGCTGCTCTCTACTTGCGAAATACCTCTTGAAAGAGATTGAAGAAGCTATATATGAAGTGTTGGAGACTAATGATTTGGTATTTTGAAAATAAGTATTGTACATGATTTGGTTCTTGAGAGCTTTCTACTCTCAAACTGTTTATTTTTTTCTATTATTCTTTCCAGGTGAGGACTTCTAGAAACAGAATTTAATCTATTTTATGCAACCTAGGCCATCTTCTGGCTCAGAGTGGCCCCGGGCCGTCAGGGCCAAACTTGCACCCCTAGTTGTTAGTGATGATGTTATAAAGACTGATTCAACATTTTCGAAGTGAATTCTACTACAATCTCTTTGGTCCCCAAGCTGCCAAACCCTACCTCCTTGAATGATTTCTGACCTATATGTTGCTGCAACACCAACTAAAAGTGTATCTCGAAAATAATATCCAACAGATTAAAGTTTGCAGTAGATTTGTTAGTAGGTCCTATTCAGTTAGCCTTCATAAGTGAGCAGAAAAATATTTTTTGTGACATTTTAATCTCTCATGAGCTACTGAGAAACTATCACAGAGACACAAGTCCTTTTTGTCCAAAGTAGAGGGTGGTGCAACCTTGCAATCAGGGCCAAGGCAGTGATTTTGAAAGCCCTACACTTACCTGGGCAGTTTAGGTAGGAGCAAGAAGGAAAAATTTAAATGGGGCCAGGTTCCAATACTCCTGTAGTAACCTATTCCTAATCTGATTAAAAGAGAACAAATCCTATTAGAATTCAGAACTATGAAACAGTCCCAGATCTAATTACGACCATTGATTTAAAAAAACATAATCAAAGTAGGAATCTAAATAGCAACTTAACTAAACAACTAGTAAGCCCTAGATGGGACTGGACCAAACCTAGCCGAGCTAGGTAGGAGCTGAGCTCCTTTTCTTCCTTTGGACATAAGTCCTTAGGGTCTTCTCTGCATCAAACCCTTATTGCTCTGCTGGGGTTAAGGATAAAAAGATAGATTGAAGATAATGCATTTATTAAGGTCTTGAAAGAAACTATTGGAATTATTTTTGGGATTAGCTTATTTGAAGTGATACAATTGCTGTTGTAGGCATTGATGATAAGACATGGCCATGAGAAAACACTCTTAAACTGAAAACAAATTTGTGGAATAAAGAGGGTCACAATTTGCAAAAATTAAAAGCTGTGTTTGGTTTGCATTCTAGGTCGATTTCGCATTCTCGAGGGATAAAAACAACTATTTTTGTCATAGATGTCATTCAAGAATGCAAAATCGACTTAGAATGCATTCCAAGAATGCCTACCAAATGCTGCCAGAAAATACAGTGTTCTAATTACTGTAAGTAGAGAAGAACTACAACAGGTCAACTAAACACAAAAATCCTCCTTTTAAGAATAATACAACATACATATTCTTGATAGGTCTTGCATAATGCTTTTCTCTTATTTTCTGGATTAATGTTCAGTTTTGAAGCTTACCAGCTACGTCGTGTTCTGACATGGTGTGGCCGCCGGATTTGTTTCTTATTCCTACCTTTCTCTACCCTCTGGGGGAAGACCCAACCTGACATGAAACAAATGGTGACACTAAGAGCAAAACCTATAGCTACTCCAACTCCAAAGGGAAGCCCAAACAAAGTAAATGTCTCTTGGGACTTTTGGCTATTTTCGATAGGTACATTATCAGAAGGACTAGGAACATCATCAGGACATAAAAAGTATATTGAGCCACACAGATTCTTGTTCCCTTCAAAGCTCGAGCTTGTGAAGGTCAGGAACTGGCCGCCTGTAGGGATGATCCCAGATAACTGATTGTAAGCAACACTGACCTGTGAAAGAAAGTTGAGATTGACCAAGGAATCAGGTATAGTTCCTGATAGATTATTATGTGACAAATCCAAAAGCTCCAAGTTTGTAATATTAGACAACTCACTTGGAATGTGTCTACTGAGAGAGTTGAAACTCAAATTCAAAACTTGGAGTCTCTTGAGTTTTCCAAACTCTGGCCAAATTGGTCCAGTAAGCATGTTATTCATCAGGATCAACGACCGAGGAAAGCTTCCAGTCTGTTTGTACAGCCATCGATTTCGTCCATCTGTCTTCAAAAATGGAAAGTCAAGAGAGGGTCCAGATGAGATATCTTCATTGATGAGACCCTCTATTGTAGTCAAGCTTTTAGGGATTTCTCCAGAAAGTGAGTTGTTTGAAAAATCCAAGTAAAAGAGATACTTCAGCTCACCCAATGAGTGTGGAATCATTCCAACCAAATTGTTCCATGAGAGATCCAAGAGCTGCAAATTGGTGGACTTACTCAACCATGTCGGGATCGAACCAGTAAGACTGCAGTATGCAATTACAAGGGTTTTCAGACTGTGAAGATCTAGGCTCATGTTGGAAGGTAATTCTTTATGGAAATTGAATGTAAGAACCAGAGTAGTAAGGTTGTGGCATTTTTGTAGAACCCCAAGCGAGGCTGATATATTATGGAGGCTGGTGTTTGACAGTGACAGGGAAGATAGAGCCTTGAGGTTCATGAAGCTCTCAGGGATTTGGCTATTAATATAGTTTCGGGCGAGATTTATGGACCTCAGTTTTTTACAGGAGGAGAGAATATCAAGAATAGGGCCATGGAAGTGGTTAGAACCGATATCCAGGGAAGTGAGAGAAGTCATGGCTGAGCAATTAAGATTGAATGAACCACTAAGAGAATTGTTTCGCAGATTAAGCAATTTGAGGGCTGGGGTATTGCACAGGGAAATGGGTAAGCCACCAAGTAATCTATTTGAATGGGCTGAAAATCTTTCTAGCTCTTCAAGTCTATCAAAAACATTAGGGATTGATCCAGAGAAGTTATTGGAAGAGATGTCCAATTCAACAAGGTTTGTCAAGTTAGAAATCCCATCACTCAGAGACCCAGAAATCCAGTTATCCTGAAGATACAATTTTCTCAACTTTGCTAGCAAGAATAAATCAGTAGGCAGACTCCCAGAGAGATAATTCGAATTGAAAGAAAGATACTGTAATGAAGTACAATTACCAAAACCAAGAGGAACATTTCCAAAGAAGTGGTTCCTGGAGAGATTGAGAATTCGAATTTGGTTCCATTTCTTACAGATGCCGCCGGTATTAATGGCGCCCTCTAACAGGTTCTCAGAAATGTCAAAATACTGAAGTGAGGGTAGATTGATCTCCAGAGGAAGCAAGCCAGAGAAACCATTATTGCTCAAGTTAAGGACTTCTAAGTTCTGCAAATTAAACAGATTGGAAGGAATTGTACCTTTGAACAAATTGTTAGAGAGATTGAGGAACCTCATCTGATCTAAACCAGCCAAGGATTCAGATAAATTACCTTTTAATCTTCTAAACCCAAGCTCCAATCCAACTACCCTTCTGCTGGAATCTGTAGAATTCTCCACTTCCATGGTCGAAGAAGAGCAAGTGACACCAACCCAGTTACAGCAATAAGAAGGAACATTACTGCTCCACCCAGCAATCCCTGAGTCCAAGCCCTTCATAAAACCCTCCAATGCTCTCAAGTCCTTGTAGTTACAGGTCTGGTTTTGAGAATTCAAAGCCTGAGCTCGGAAACAGAGCCACAGAAATACAAACAATACCCAGAAATCTCCATTACCCATGTTAAGCAAGAATAATGTCCTGATATTTCTAGAGTGATATCCTTCTCCCAAAATCTGGTTGCTTTGAGGTCCTATGTGTTGGTCTCTCTCTCTGTGTCCTTTACATTCAGAACAGCAGAACTGAGTGCAGAGGAAAAACCAACAGTCACCATTCTTCCAATCAAAATCATGGGAGCTAAAAGTCTCAGGGTAATGTCTATTGTCTAAACACATGGACACCCGGGTCCCACATGGGGTAACAGGTTCCTAGCACGAGAGACAACCACGTGTCCCATTTTTTCTATTTACAAGGGGAGAATGGATATTTATGAATACAAAAGAGACATGGTTGCCTCTCAGATGTACGTGCACTTACACATATGTGCATGATTCATTCTTTCTCCCGAGTTTGGAGACCTATTGGGTTTGGTAATCACTGGCGGGTGCATATAATTCACAAATTCAAATATAAGTGTTGATTTATTTGGACCCGTCAAAGGAGTTAGTTATCAATGATATGTTTCAACTTTCAAAGGTCCTCTTAATCGTGGTTATCTTGAATTATGGTGTAATATAATATTGGTGTTCTTTCTTATCCTATGAAGATCTTTTAATTAGGAAAAAAAAATCCTCTACAGTGTCCTAATCTTGCAGTGCACTGCAGTGTGGACTTGAGAGCTCGACAAGTGAAAGTTGTGATATCCAATGGTGCCGAGCTCGATAAGAAAGATAAAAAAAAAAAAAAGCCAAAAAACTGCTTTTCCACATGTCAAACTCTAAGGCTCGCACTGCATAGGATTTAAATCCTTTTAGTTACAGTAGTCTGCCAGTAAATAGTACCTGCGGTCAGGAAGCCGAAAATTGTCCTTTTCGTCAAGTAAGAGAGGAAAGAACAGATCTTTCTTACTGGTTGGCTAACCATTCCACAACTAATCAATAGAAGAGATATTCTCCCCTTTGCTAGCTTTCCTCTTTTAACATGGAACAGTACTTATAACTATGAATAAGAGAAAAAAAAACAAGAAAATGTAACTCCTTTAATGTCTTTTGTCACATGAATGCTAAAAATTATTTTTTTCCTTTTTTTGGTAGAAACATCAATGCTAAGATGAGAGTAACGTATTATTGTGAATTTACAATAAACCCTAAAAACTTATGCTATAGTAAAATATTCTTACTTTGAAAATAAAAACATGGTTTTTTATACAATTCTATATTGAGATAACCATCTTATAAGTGGTACTTATCATTAACTATGAAACGTCGGTTAGAATTAACATCTGATTATAGTATCATTTTAACCATTTGATGGTTGTTCTAACTTTTATTCAAGTTGTGAATGAAATTGTAACTAAACATTATATACCCTTACACAACATGGATTAATCTTAACCCTACCTCCTTGAATGATTTCCGACCTATATCTTGCTGCAACACCAACCATAGATGCATCTCAAAAATAATATCCAACAGATTAAAGTTTGTAGTAGATTTCTTAGTGGGTCCTAATCTGATGGCCTTCATAACTGACAATATATATATATATATATATATATATATATATATATATATATACATATGTTTTTTTGGGTGACATTTTAATCTCTCATGAGCTGTTGAGAAACTATCACAAAGACACATATCCTTCTAGATTTGTGTGCAAAGTAGAGGGTGGATGCAACCTTGCAATTAGGCCAAGGCAGTGATTTTGAAAGCCCTACACTTGCCTGGGCAGTTTAGATAGAGCAAGAAGGGAAAATTTAGGCAGTGTTTGGTATGCATTCTTGGAATAGATCCTAAGTTGATTTCACATTCTCGAAAGATAAAAATAGTTGTTTTTTTTCGCTCAAGAATGCGAAATCTACCTAGAATGCATTCCAAGAATGCATACCAAACACAGCCTTAGTGTTCCAATACTATTGCAATAAATGCGAGATGAATGCTTAAAAGTGAATGGTTGCTGATGTGGCAATGGTCAACTTGGTACGTATTTTCATCTTGTAGATCAAGGAATTGTTCCTCTTGTATGTTGTATTTAAGAGCTAAATCCAAGAGCAAACTAGCAAGCAACCAATTCGCAAGGAATCCATCAATGTTCAATTGTTGGTCAAATGTGAATTTTTTGAATTTCTCAGAAAGATAACAAAGAAAATTTAGAAAATGAAGTTCACAAATGACTCCACTGGAACATAATTCAATGCTGCAATTTGATGGTTTGCCAAAGAGAGAAGAAATCCGGTTTGTATAACCTGATTCAATCTCAATTTAACTCTCTAAAATGAGAGTCAAAAGTAGTGCAAGCACATCTTGTCCAAGCTTCAGGTTTTATCAAATAAGCTCAACAATGAAGGTTTATTAGAGGTTCCTACATTAAGAGCTTTCTTAGATTGATGGAGAACATCTACAATCTTACACCAAGCTAAGTTGAATTAAATGAATGCTCAGGCCTTGTTGGGTTAGGCAATGCCGCTTTAACGAGGTACGTTAAGGAGGACATGGTAGAGGGGATAACTGTCACGCGCGCCAAGGAAGTGGCGAAGGAAGTGAAGTTCCATAGGTCATATGGCACGAGATTGTGCTACTGATCGAGGTAGGCCAGAGAAAAATTGTCCTTACCTTGACCTTTTTTTTTTCCCCAGGTGTTTGAGCTGATTATGGAGTACATGGATGACTGATTTACAGCAAGCAGACCAAAAACTTAAGATGTTTGCAAAAGCACAGAAACAAGCAATACTTCCATGATCATAACCCACTCAAGACACAGAGCTTACAAGTGTCTTCCAAAAAAACAAAAAACAAAAAAAAAAAAGAATTGTGGGCTTTAGGGTTCTCCTGCAAGTAGGGACATAGCAACCTTAATTCCTTGTGGAAAAGCCTATCCAATACCCATTTGAGAAACTACACAAACAAAGTTAATTCCAATGAGTAGTTTATTTGGTAGTATTATTGCCTCTTCCTAGAAAATTGTAATTGTAGATCTAAATTTCTTATTCACATATCTAAAATTGAACCATCAAGGGAAACAATAAACTCTTTTTGTATACTGATTTATCAAACAAAATTCATCTCTTTTTCTTTAGTCCAGGAAATGAAGTTAAAAGGCCTTTTAACTTTAGCCAATTTTTTATTGATTAAACAAAAAAAATTATTATGTTGAACTTGTAAATCTGGGATTGGATCAACAAGCTTAGATTTAAGAAAGGGTCGCTTGGATTTATCCATGGTTTTCTTTACCTCTAAAATCCTATTTCTGAATTCTAATTCAGTTTTTTTCTGGATCTGACTAATTCAACAAGGAATCAAAAACAATAGGAAGTAAAAATGTTAATCTATAAACGAGTCATAAGAGAAAAAATAATTTCTAAATCCAATTTAGGCTTATTTATTGTATATATATAAATGAAATCAGTTTCCGATTCCAGTCTTGTTGGGGAAACAAAACTCAGAAGTTCCCAACCAGTAGTATAGAGCAATCAATGCAAAACAGACCAAAATAATACAACTTCAAGGAAACCAAGCATAAGAACCCACATGTGAACAAAATGTGGAGTCAATTTCAAATATTTGAATTGGCAAGAACAGAAAGAGCATTCAAAGCTCTGAAGCCGTAAAAGGTGTAGTAAACTTTCATGAACCAAATCAAGAAGTCGCTAGAAAAGGAAGCGTAAAGAAACAGAAATCAAAACCAAACCATAGATAAAGGGGAAAATTGAAAATTTACATGCAACAATTGATCCATACAGAATTTCCCCTTCCTCATATGACTTTTAAGTAACAAAGGAACTCCAGAAGTTCCTGTATTATGTGGCACAAAAAACAAAAGATGGACTCACTCCCATTTCCATACACAAAACTAGATATGAAATTCTTGAAAAGAAATACTCAAGTTCAGACAGAAATAGAGAAGACAATGACTGCAGGAAGGAGAAGCCTTTTGTTCTAGTACTTCAGCATATTCTTAAACAATGGAGTGGTATATGTGGAACCCTTATTGCTCTGGTAAGGATAAAAAGGTAGATTGAAGATAATGCATTTGATAAGGTTGATTGAAGATAAGGGTTATAAAAAAGAGGGGTAACACTAACCACTCTGTTGTCGACAGAAGGTTCCAATGAAGCACCTTCCAACTATTTGCTAATTGATAGGCAGCAGGTAGCCCCTAATTCAAAACAGGGCAGCAACCTATAACATTTTATTAGCACACTTAATGCTTTGTGTTAGAGGTAGCACCTGCCAAACAAAAAATACAATTAAATCCCAATGTTCAATTGTAGAGTGGAGGATATTTACTAAGAACAATAGGGACATAACAGGTTCTACCAGGAACATTCAGAGACCATTAGTAAGCTTACGGAGTATTTCTTCCAAAGCACAACTGCAAACTTCTCTGTATAACGAGGAAGGATTTCATACAACAAAGCTTCAACTTTCAATTTCAATGAAGTGAATACATTTATCTTCAGCCTTTTTCTTTGGATGGAACAGAATCCCCATTTCAATTCTTTCAAATAAGAGAACAGACATTAACTTTGGGACTTGCTCCCATCCTGACACTTACATATGAAATGGTAAACAACCACACCGATTCGGGAGCCAGAGGAAGGAGGGTCTGAATGTATCTTGCGAATGTCAAACAGCTTTCTTGCCTTCTTGAAGAAGACAGATTCCTTCTTCCACCTCTTCAAATGGGCCATCACGAATCCTGTGTTGTTTCTCAAGTAGAATTGGAGGGTCTTGAGAAGAGGATCAAAGAGATGGTCATGGTAGACTACATCCGAAGCCAATAAGAGATCAAACTCATGGCCTATTGATTCCATATCCTCAGCCTCTCCCCATCTAAGTGTCACAACATTAATGCTTCCACCATTCAAGGTCAATGTGTTGCAGTTGGCATCAACATTGGATTGGAGGTTAGGGACTACATTAGGGAGATCAGTGAGGGTAACATTGGCACCGAGGATGGCAGCAGCAGTAATTCCAACCAAACCAGTACCTGAGCCAAGTTCGAGGATACGGAGACGATTGTGTTGACTGACATTGGAGAAGGCAGAGAATATCTGAGTCAGGGGGCTGCTGCTGGGTTGGAGTTGGTAGTTGTCCAGAAGGGTTACAAGAGATTTTGCTGCAGGCCACAGTTTGAAGGGGATTCCTTGAGATGGGAGTTGCTTAATCATCACACTTGATTTTATTGAATCCAGGTAGTACTGCTGCTGTGGCTCCTTCTGTACATCTTTGTCTTCTCCAACTATTGCTGCTGCTCTTTCCTCTTCTTCTACCTCCAATACATCTCCTAGTAAAACGGTTAGGAGGTTAAAATCATCTTCCTCGTCACTTTTGATGGCCATCTTGACTACCCTTCTTGCAAGTGTTTCTCCCAAGGCGAATCTATCCTAATCTCTTGAAAATTTATTAGTCCCTTGGACCCTCTATTGAGTGATTGACAAACAAGAACCCACAATCAAAATCCAATATCACAAAGAAGCCAAAGATGAAAAACAAAGCAACAAAACTATTTAGGTCCAAAAGAAATATTCTGTTCAAGAAGCATTGTAATAAAAAAGCAACCCATGGAGCTTACATTTCGTTAATGATTGATTCAGAGACAAAAATGAAAACACATAGATGTCAGTTTGGAAATCTCCAGTTAAGATCAGGAAACCAATTGCTATTGTAGTTCATTCTTCACATCACACAGATACATATAAGTTTAACAGAGAATCGATAAGAGCAGAAATAAAATTCAAAAAATTCACCAAGAAAACTTACGACGTGAACTAATGAAGATTCAAGAACTGAAAGGTGAAACCCACTTTGTTTGGAGAGCCCCCATATCATTTGGAACCGGTAAGAAATTTCACAAAAACAAGAAACCCAAAAGTACCTTACGAAAGCTATAAACAGCAAAACTTAATTCTTCACTCACAGACTCACAGTAGTCAATGTATTCCCCTGATTTCAACAAGAAACAGAAGATGAAGTGAGGAGACAAAAAACATAAAAATCAACTAAAACAGTAGTGAGTTATACTTGATTAATTTGAAAACAAATTCTAGGAGATTACGAGACAAAGAACTACCCGAACTACAGCTAATCGAGCTTCTTCCATGGCGGCGAATCTTCTCCGACAAGACAACCCTGCAAACAGGACATTTACGCGGGTCTATGTTAGGGACTTGCGCGGTATGGTTTGAGGTATCGGTATCTTTTGAAGGTGGACCGGTACCGATGCCTGGCCGATACCGTATTGATGAAGTGTAGGGCTAAATTAGTAAAAAAAATTCATTTTTTAAGAAAAATCATAAATGACCGGTCCGTACCAAATCTACCGATATTTTATCGGTATTGTATTGATTTTGAAGGTGGTCGATATGCAATCTGATATATCGTGCACTAAAACCACATGGGCACGGGTTAGGTATCAGAAAAATTGGACCGATGGGTCCTGGCTGATACCCGATTGTAATATTTATTAGAATCGTGTGATTTGATCCGTATTCGATTTATTTTTGTTTTTGGTAAGAAATCTGTATTCGACTAGCTTAGTTGGATGTGTAGATCGTCCGACAATGATAGGAGAACTACAAAATGAGCTCAAATTGTAGGGGACTCGGCTCCTGCCCCGCACCCTGCCCGAGCTGCATGTGCAGTGTCGAACTTGGTGAGTCGTGAAAAGACCGCCTCACCCTTGCCCGAGCAGGGGTGAGGCGGTCTTTTTACGCCTCACCAAGTCCGACGCTGCACATGTAGCCTGGGCAGGGTGCAGGACAGAATCCTTTTGGAATTGTAGGTTTTAAATAGGAATTGGGTTGGATCGGCCAATCCAGGGATCAATCCCATTCCACCTGATCTGGTCCATCACTACCATATCGGTCAAGTATCAGTATCGAGTTATCATATTCCGTACACCTGATGCACTTGGTTTTAAATATCTGTATTGGATATTTATGTTTAGCTATCTCATGGAAAAATATCACCTCAATTTGCCTGTCCGTCAATTTCCTCAATCGCCTCTAATAGAGGGGGGTGGACCCCACCCAAGGCAGTGTGTTCGGGCAGAGGATAGGGTGGTCATTTCCACCACCCTATTAAATGGAATTTAGAAAATTAAGGGGCAGACAAATTGAGGGGATAAAGATCCCTCATAGGGCTAAAAAGAGTTAACAAGGGGAAAGAGATCCGCAGGTTTCAAACCATGTAAAATTAGTATGTTTTTTTGGAAAAGAGACTGCTATTTGGACGTGTATGGTACGTTGCTCTCTGCCTAGAGCGAAATGACCACCGCATCTCCAAGAAATTCCACTTTTTCATGGGTGCGACAATCATTTCTCGTGCCTCTTTATCTAGTTGTAGGGGCGGGCAGCACACTGCACGTGCCCAGATAGCTTTCTTTCTCCCTTGTTTTTTATAAGATTTTTTTTATTATTTTATCTAGAAGCAAATGTAATCTATGAAAGTTTGTTTTGTGTTTGGACAATAATTTGAATTGAATAGGGCAAAAATGAAGTTAACCAAATTACATCATCCAGATGCCTTTTTATGTGCAAAAATGAAATTGATGCAGTTCCACTGGGAACATTTAAATGGAAGTCGAGCTCCAAGATTTAAATCCTCTCTACTTTGGGTTAGGAATTAAAACCATGAAATTATAACCCATTATGAGAATTGAGAAACAAAGCGAGTCCTTTCTCTTCTCCCTTTCTTTCCACTCATCCCTTGAGGGGAGCCCAAGCCTGCCTTCGCCCGATAGGGCCTGGGCTGGGCCAGGGGTGAGATTTTCAGGCCTGGGTCAAGCTGGACTTGGACTAAGTTCGATTTGAGCCAGGCCCAATCATGTATACATATATATATAAATATGGGAAATTATTTTTTGCCTGGTAGCGGAGGTTATGCGGGCAGGCAAGAGCCGATAAGGATCTCCTATTAGTTCAATCAATAATAAGAGACAGGTAAGTAATTTCTTGGGGAATAGAGAAAAAGTGAGATGGGGTGCTAGTGGAGTCTACACCCCAGGCAAGAAAAATTCGCCCCAAAAAGGGCAAAAGAAGGCTGCTTGGTGGGGCCCCCACATCCAAACACATAGGTAGTGCAAAATGATCATCCCACCCCTATAATTAGATGGCATGTGCTCCCATTGGTCCTCGTGTTGGCACAAGGGCCATACAACCAAATGGAGTTCTCTTTCACCCATAAAATATGTATAATTATGGTAAAGAGAACGTCGTCTAGGTTGAAATTTTGTTGACAAGTAAATCCAATGTCTCCTGCTCATATGCTAAGTTTCAGCCCAAATAATGTTTGTTTGGCGAAAGACAAAAAAAAAAAAAAACCACTGAAAACCATGAAACCATCAAGGCACATTGACCATTAAGAAGGTTTGCCATTTAGTAAAGGGGCTATATAGTTGGACGTGTATAAAATTTCACACATGGCATAGTTAAACATCACCAAGATATCCAACGATAAGATTTGCCACATCACTTTTTAATGTGACACAAATAATTGTGCATGCTTAGAAAAATCCCTTGGACCTACTAGACAAAACAACATTTTGCCAAAATATAAATGAAAATCAAAATTTTAAAATTAAATTATAAATTAAAATTACAACAACAACAACCATAACCGTATCCCAACTAAATAGGGTCGACTACATGGATCCGAAGAGGTAAAAAAAATGCCTACATCAACTCAAACTCTAGTCAATTATTCTCTCCCTCCTCAATGGAAACTATAACGAACTCATACTTAGACACAATATATATGAATTGGGAACAACTTCTTGTCACCAAAGTGGGGACCTACGAAGTTGTAACTTTTTTTTTAATTGCCACATAGCTTATTCGTAAAAATTATTTAATGCTGCGGTAAAAAATAGTTTTCAATAATTTAAAAGTTATTTAATGCAATTTTTATGTGAAATGATAGAATTTATCCTAGTTGAAAAAAAAATTATTATACTAAAAGGACAACAACAAAGTTACAACTTGTTCTACCCCCCTCCCCCACCCCCCCCCCACCCCCACCCCCCAATTCAACCATTTTCTTCAAGTGTGTTGACTCATGAGTCATGACCATCCCTTGAGTACCTCGCAGCATGAAAAGATACATAATTACATCTCATCCATAGAGTGACCACAAAGCTTACTTTGATTTGTCAGTTAATGTAACCAGTGATCTAAGTACACCTGGACCAATACTGTCAGCAAGAACACCCTGTTCTGAAATCCAAAGTGACTTCTCCTTCACATAACTTTGTAGTTTCTTTGTATCATAGTCAAGTCGTTCTTGATCTGCATACCCAATAGAAAAGAACAATTTCATCAAAAAAAAAAAAAAAAAACAAAAGAAAAGAACAAGAAATCTAAAATAACAAATAGGCAAACCACTATAAAAGAAAATGGTTATCAAACCCATGTATTGGTGTTTTCCATTGTATTTTAGCCTTCCATTTGTTCTCAAACCATTTTCCCATTTTTTCAAATAGTTTCATTTTCTTAGCAGATCTTCAAATCTTTAATTTGGAACATGGCTGGTTCGAAATTTAGCATATGAAGTGGACATTGGGCCTATCCAACTTGCCACATGGCAAATATTAGGGCTGCACAGAAAGCCCTTCCTACGTGTGCACGAGGCAGGAAAACCAAACCGCCCTGTTTTTATACACCTCAGAAAATGGGAAAAATTGCAGAGAGTATTGTAGTGGTTTCAGTATGATAAGATGGATTTTCTCCGAGAATGTCCTAAAAACTATGACCAACCTAGTGGTCGCGGGTTCAAGTCGGGAAACAGTCTTTCTGCGAAACTGAGGTAAGGTTGTGTACATTGTGACCCTCCCCAGACCCCGCTGTGGCGAGAGCCTTGTGCACTGGGTACGCCCTTTCAATGTCCTAAAAACTGCCTTGAACAGATCATCAATTTAGAAAAAATTGAATGGAGGTAGAAAAAAGGTAAGTAAAACAAAAACCTTTCTCCAATATGGTATGAGCAGCGTGAAATGGAATCCGTGCAAAAACATGTGTCCCTGGGAACATCATCCAAGTATGCTCTTTTGAATCATGATTTCCGCAAGTGGTGCAAACCTCCTTCACCAATGGCCTTGATTCAGGTCCTTTGATCTCCTTCATTATTGACTCAAAAGGGGTTGGCACACTGGTTTTTGTCGTTCGAGCTCTCTTACGAAGTGCTGTCAGTGCTTCTCTATTCCCATTTCTAGCTCTATCATTTTCAACCAGCTGCATTTTCCACCAGAATTCACCACAACATTTGACAAATGTTTGAAATGCAAATATACTTTTTCTTAACATGACATGGAAACTTTTAATCACCTGGTGTCTCGCCAAAAGAAGTCTCTCAGCTTCAGTCTCAACCTCAATTAAGCTCTGTTGCAGTTGCTTCATAGGGTCATTCATTTTGATCCTATGCAAACAGATGCTACTCAAATGAGATTGAATAAGGAAAGTTGTTGAAAGTATGCAGATAATCAAGAATATAAATGTAGAGGCAAAGGAAATTAAGGGAAGTAGGGTTACATATTAACAAGATAACATATCAAGAAAAATGATCTACTCCAATAATTTTATGACAACCTAAAAAGCTAGAAGTATGATGGAAAATTGACAAAAGAACAACATATATACATAAAATTATCGATCCAAAGGAATCAAACACAAATAACTTCAAGGCTCCTGCTTTCCCCTCTCAACCCCTCCCCCCCTCTTTTCTATTTTTTTTTAAATTTCTTTGCAACTACTTTTCTTTCCGGTGAATATAACTTGGTTTCAGTTGGAATTAGCAGGACATCCATATATATAACTGCAATTATTTTGTCCAAGCTCTTGAGCTTGGGCATGGCTCATGTCATACCATTAGATGCAAAGTTCAGTCTCGAATCATCTGAAAACATTTTTAGCTCAAGCTTGGCTCAAATCAGTTAAATAAGATTCTTTTTTTTTTTTTTTTTTTTAGGGGGGGGGGGGGGGTGGAGGGGGGAAAGCTGAGAATATTTTCACAGTTTCCCTAGGGCGAAAGACAAATTATATGGATCCAAAACCAGTTCGAAATTCAAACCGAGTTTGGAAACAGATGGGACTCAAATTAATGCACCTGGTCCAGATTTGGCCCAAGAATCAGATGGATCTGGATCCTATCAGGTCAGATATGGGGATTAGTGCTTTAAAGTAAGCAGTTATAGACATAACAAATAGGTAGGTCTCACCTTCCCCAAGATCTCAATGAAGATAAGGATCCAAGACAGCAACCTAGACCTAACCCATACTTAAAAAAATATATGCTTTTACATGTGTGCCAGAGGGCAAAAATTTTAGACACTCCCTTTTATGCGTTAAAAATTTTTAAAAAATCAAACACATGGCATGTGCTCCAACCATTACACCAGTCCTGTGACATTGTACACAAAGCACAATATTGTCTAGAGTACTGATACACATACAGGGGATGCATGCCAATACAAAAATGGGGGGGGGGGGGGTGATGAATTTCAAAAAATGCTAACATCTACATCGTTCTTTGTGAAATTTTTAGTTCCAGAAACACATAAGCTTCTCAGTTGATTCCTTCCAAGGCTACATGATTTAAATCGGCTGTCTAAAACCAGCAAGTGTAGGTGTAGTGATTCCCCTACACCAGCACTAAATCGTAGGAAGGTAAGAGTCCAATTTTATTATGTCTTCTGTTTTGGATTAGATAGAGTTAAAGTCTAGTTATGATTTCAGTTTCACAATAGGATTAGGAATTTTATTTTATAAAAGGGCATGTAACCCAACGATTGGGATTAGAGTTTTTGGAATGAAATTTTATTTTGTTGAAAGCGATGGATGTTGTGAGCTGTGCATATCTCTCTCTTGTCTTCGATTCTTTTTCTCTTTCCTTCGTCTGAATCAGCCAGTTTTTCTACCAGGTTTGATATCTATTCTATTCCTCATATTTCTTCCTTTTCCACTTCATGAGTTTCAGTTTTTCTTTAAAACTATTCTGTTCTCTGTTTCTGGGAGGTTCCTGTAGTCCCAGCTGTTGAGTTCAATCTCTGCCATAACTGAACAGTTTGGTATGAGATTTTGGTCGAGGGTAGGGTTTCTCATATGTGATTCAAACCTCAGGGTATCATGCTGGACAAACCTTTCTGCTGTGAGTTGCACAGTTGAAATCTTTGTTGGTTCTGTTTTACCGCCAGTTCTAACTTCAGTGATTTTTTTTAGGGAAAATTACACTGCCACCCCCTGAGGTTTGTACTAAATACAGTACGACCCCCTGTGTTTTCAAAATATACACCCCGAACCCGAGTTTAGGATTCTTGTTACACTCAGCCCCACTCCGTTAGAGCATTCTGTTAGTTGCTGATGTGTTGGCCATTGATGCCTTACAATGACAAATATACCCTTAATGGGGTGTGAGCTTACCATTTTGCCCATAGGGCAACCCAAACTACACACCCCCTTCCCCTGGTGCTCGAATCCGACGCAAAATTTAGGATTCCGGTGATCTGCCTCAGGCCATCTTCAAGCCCATCACTGACAACCTGCCTCAGGTTCTTGCTGTGGCGATCTGCAAGAATGTGAATCGTCAACATTGTAATCGGACCCAGAAGATGAATCGGAATCATCATCAGAAGAGTATCTGTAGTAAGAATTGGGTGGCGGGAAACAGAAGAAGGTCCACAGACAAAGAGCAAGACGAACCAACCGCTGCAAAGGGAAGTAACAGACGAGCTCCAATAATTGTTTAATTGTTGGCTGTTCAATCTCTCTGGATAGCAAAGCCATATATTGCCACACAGCCCACACATCAGACGACAGGTTCCCCACAGCTAACAATACAACACTACTGAAAACCATCTCTCCCCCGAAATTATTAGCTTCTTCCCTCTCTTCCGACGATTTCAATCTATTGGTCTTTTAATCGATAAAGCCATGGTGAATTGGCGAGGAAGGGATGGGAAATATTTCCGAAAGCAATCTGAGATGAGTTGGGTTGGCATCTGGTGGTGTCTGTGGCAAATTGTGTGCAGTATATGTTAGATTTGCTTCCTTTCAACCTCATCTTCTCTGATGATGTCTGATGACTCAATACCATGCCCAACTCAGCTAAATCCCATTATTCTTGTACCCACTTCCCACATATATAAAGAACACAAAAAGATAGTGTCAATGGCTGTCACAAAGTAAAGCAAGAGTAGTAAGGAGACAAAAGGTGTCTCTCTGCCTTTGAAGCAAAGAAATAATTCTATGATTTACTGCTTTGCCCTCTCATCCCATCCCCTCTGGCAGAGGGAGAAACAAATGTAACAGGTTAGGTATAAACATCATTGCTAAGATAAGTTATTAGAACAAATTTCTCCTCACTAATTCGATTTTGAGATGGTTGTGCAGACACGCAGTAGGGGATACCCCAACTGAGGAGATAAATTTTCAAAGAAGAACCATGGTCTTCTCTGCTCACCACATCTCTTCGAGTCCTTAAACTGACAGAACTTGTGAAAAAAGAACAGAAAGATTCTAGGGTTTGGAAGGAGAGAGAGAGGGATGTGCTAAAGTATTTCCTTTCAAACTTCGAACCGAGTTGGGTTGAGTAGTGACCATGGATCAGAGGAGCTATGCTCCAAGATCTCGATTTGTGATGCTTTGATCGTAAAGAGTGGGACGAAGGTTGCAGCGGTGGTTGAAGAAGAAGAAGAAAGAAGAAGGGGAAGACATAGTGGTGGGTCCTACTTTTTTATGTTAGAAAAATAAAAAATTAGAATATAATTATTTCAATTGAAGGATACAATTGCCATTTAAATTTTATACTTAACAACATCCACTTAAAGGTGCTGGATGTATATTTTGAAAACACAAGGGGTCGTACTGTATTTAGTTTAAACCTCAGGGGGTAGTAGTGTAATTTTCCCTTTTTTTTATTTAATTCTGGTTGCTGTTTTGGGTTGTGATTGGTGGGTCTCAGAGGTCTGTGAGGTGGTCCCTTACCTTTAAAATTTCAATTCCATTGGTGTTCATGAGGGAGTTGGCTGGGCCGAAATAGCTTCAGGTTCTACCACCCTTGCTGTTTGTCGAGAGCGAGAAGAAAACACTGTTCACTAAAATTACAGAACAGCCCCTACTTTCTAAATTTGTTTTTAATCTATCCCCCTTTTAAGTTATCTGCCATATTTACCCCCAGATTAGATCTAATTCTGTCTTATCTTCCAACAAGGCCATCCACTATTCACACTATTTACAGATTTGCCATTGCTCTTGTAAGACTACAAAAATTTACCGTCTTGCCACTTGTGCCCATGGTTTGAGTTATCTAACACTTAAGTGGGCCAACAAGCGATCGAATAAAGGTTAACCCGACCCGGATTGCATCACTGCATGATTTTTTGCTGAAACTTTTAGTTCCAGAAAACACATAAGCTTCTTAGTTGAATCCTTCCAAGGCTATAGGCATAGTCACCAAGTTTCCACCCCTTCCTAGAATTGAAAAGCTAGTTTAAGCATACATAGTTTCATATTATGTTTGTCAGTCATGAAGGGACAGGTAGAAAAAGTCCCAATTCAAATATGAACAGACATTCAAGTCCTGCAAGAATTTTGAGATATTATAAATCAACTAATAACAGGAATCTTTGTTGTTGATATACCTATAAATACTAGTATTAACTGCTTCTAACAAAGTAATGCCCAAGAAAGAATCACAGGCCTCAAATTTGATGCCCTATTTGCCTAGTAGTGAAGTGGGAATGGTGATCCAAATGAAAACAAAGAAGACGCATGCATGAGGTAAAAGGTGGTTGCAGTGATAGAAAATTTAAATCAAGGAATCAATCAAAACAAAGTAAAACTCAAATTTTATTTCATTTTTCTAAATTGAAAAAAACGATCAAAATTTGGTTGAAAGGCCGCTTTGGGAGAAAATTTTGGGAACAAATTCATTCTGGAACTAAATATTTACATTTCAAATACAGTCTCTCCTTTTTAACAATCTGAGCTCAGGGGAAGGGGAAAAAACTATCTATAAGATGACTAAAATGAGGGAAAGGAAGACTAGAGATTTTGAACATGTTGAACATGTTAGATGAAATAAAAGTGAAGATGGTAAAGTACTAATTAGGGATTAGGACATTAAGGAGAGATGGAAAAAATTTTCCACAACCTACTAAATAAAGACATTTCGATTAATAGTGTCCCAAAATAGTGCATTACCCTCAAGACACCACATGTCATAGATATGTAGTAAAGATAAGGGTGTTCAAAGTAAAAGAAGCTCAAGGAGGATGAAAGTAGGCAAGGCACTAGGTCCAGATGAGGTCCCAATAGAAGTGTGGAAGAGCTTATGAATCTGTGAATTAACTTGGCTAACCAAGTTGTTTAATAAGATTATGAGCACCAAGAAAATGCCAGATAAATGGAGGAGAAACATTGTAATTTCGATTTACAAAATTGAAAGTGATATTCAGAGCTACAATAACTATAGAGGCCTAAAACTAATGAGTCATACTATGAAATTATAGGAGAAGATTATTGAAACCCACCTGAGACAAGAAACTATTATTACAGAAAACCATTTTGGTTTTATGCCAAGAAGATCCATGACAAAAGCTATTTACTTAGGTGACTCATGGAAAGATTTAGAGATTGCAAGAAGGATCTCCATATAGTCCTAGAAAAAGCTTATGACAAAGTTCCTAGAGAGTTAACCTAGCAAGTACTAGAGAAGAGAAGTGTTTCAAGAAAATATGTGAACATAATTAAAGATATATATTATGGTGTGGTGACTAGTGTAAGAATTGTAGGGAGTCAACGTAATGAATTCCCAATTACAATTGGGTTACATCAAGGATCAGCTTTAAACCCTTATTTGTTTGCGCTTATCATTGATGATTTAACCAAAGACATTGAAGATGAGGTTCCTTGGTGCATGCTTTTTGCTGACGATGTTGTCTTGATGGATGAGACAAAAGTAGAGTTTAACGTCAAGTCGGAGTTATGGAGATAAACCTTGAAACGAAGACGGAGTATATGGTGTGTAACTTTAGTTACACTAGGAAGGAAAAGTAAAAAATAATCATATTAGAACTGATTTGGGAGTAGCTCCGATGCATGGTAAGCTACAAGAAAGTCGTTTAAGGTGGCATGACCATGTTCAACGGAGGCCTTTGGATGATCTAATATGGAGGAGTGATTTTGTTTAGATTGAAGAAACTAAACGAGCCAAGGGCAGACCTAAAATGACCGTAGGAGAGGTGGTGAGGAAAGACATGCATAGCTTAGGCCTTGTATCTAGTATGATCTCGAATAGAGCTGATTGGAGGGAAGGGGTCTCCATGTAGCCAACCCCATTTAGTTGAGATAAGGCTGAGTTGTTTGCATATTTTCTCTGGATGCCTCACCAAAAGTTCATAGAGGAATTACAGTCGTTCTTTCCTGATAGATAATAGAGTAATAGAGTTTGGAATGGACAACCCTAAAAATTGTCTAGAGTTTATCCAGGTTAGTTTTTTCCCCTCTAGAATTCCAAATTAAGAGACATATCTTCATTTCAACATCAACCTCACCAGCTAAGCAGAAGTGCAGAGACCATACACGGGGAAAAATATAAGTGAAGCCTTTATAATATCACAAGAACAGATTAAGTGTATAAATGAAACCTTAAAACTCTTGGGGTTGCTATGTGTTCTTTTGCTGGAGACCTTTAATTTGACCATAAATCTCAACCAGGATATTTTTGGGTAGAGAGAGAGAGAGACGGATGTGTTGTGGCAGCCCACAAATCATAACTCTAAACTAAGGAATTAGAGCCAAAATTAGGGGAATAGAATAATAGCTAGCGCAGGACAAAATAAGATAAGATCTAGGGTAGGAAATTGGTCAATGGAAACTAGCTGTAAAGTCTGGGATAGTAAAGAAACAGGGTAACTCAAGGTAATTGGAACTAGGTGTTCGAAGGTTAGGGTTCCAAAACCCTAATTTGGTCGCTTGGGCCCACTCCCAATCAAGAAAATCCTCAATTAAAGAGCTCAGTGGCAAGTCTGTGCCCTTTTAGAAAGGCCAATAGAGTCTACGACAGAACAGCAAATAGATTGAAGGCAAGGACCAATATACAAATTCAGAATTTAGTATCAGGGTCAAACAAAACAGAACTCATAATAGTGGCCCTGTTTAATATAATATCATAACATTCTGTCGTAAATGAGAAAAAAGTCTTCCTCTTCCTCTCGACAGAACCAATACACAACCCAACTCTAATCGCTTGAAAGAGAGATTTCTCTATCAGTTTAATCTTGTTTGAACTGAGACTTCAGGGTAGGATCCTAGCTCTCAACCTCCTCACCCGCAGCCAAAGGTCGTCCAAATCAACTATTAATAAAAAACTATTCATTCTGTGAGTTCATCATTGAAGCCAAGTTTCTCCAAGTCAGGTGTACCGTGTACCTTTGGATCAAATTAACCTTTGATTTCACTTGAAAAGCCAAAATGTATACATTGATCCAAGGCCACATACAGAGAGGTTACCGGAGGTGCCTGAGATTCATCCCTTCACACCTTATGCCCTTGCGCAACTAAGATCTGCTGTATTCGTTCAAGGAAGTCTACATGGAGAGCCTGGAATTGTGCAAAAAGCTCTTATCCAAGCTACAAAATGATATTTTACCCCAAAAAAAAAACACCCAACACAGACGGCACAGAGGATTTAAGAGTGAAAGCTTTCTTAGAATTGCCAAAGAGAATCCATGTACTTATACACCAAGCTGAGCTGAATGAAACAAAATCTACGACATTACAAAGCAGCATGAGGATGGAATCACCAATCAGCCTTCATAGTTCAGGAAGAGATTTGTCACTGAAGCTTAAGAGGTTTAAAATATTGGCTCCTGATTTGGAGCTTTGGATGGGATTCAAGAAGATGACAAGGGAGCAACAAACGATAAGACCACGAAGGAAACAAAACATTGATAATAGAAAAGTAGCTATGTTTCCTGTTTGCTGAATCCATTATTAAAGTGTAGTCCAGAAGCAATGTTTTCTGTTTTTTCCTACTTTTTCACCTATTTTCTTATTTAACCCATGAACAGTAATTTCAAAGTAAGTTATAAGTATGATTTAGGTTTGCTTGTTCTTTTGAATTATCTATTAAACTTCAACCCAACCAGTTATAAGTCCATCAACATCTAGTCATTTAGATTGTAAAATAAAGAATAGGGGAGGTGCACGAAGGGGCAAAAGCTCCAAATTAATTCATATTAAATGTGGCCTATGTCCACGAGGCAAGCTCTTCACAACCTAGGCTCTCCATAAAAAGCTTCAATATGATTCCATTCCATTTTATAACAATAAGATGGTTATGAAAACAATGCCAGAATAAGCTTCGATAACCTTATGGATAATAACCAAGGATCAGGGTAAAGTTGCTGCATAATTATGCCCTCCTAAACTTCTACTAAGATGAAAAACTTTGATCTCTCAAATACACAAGGTTTATGGCATCGCTCTCTGTTCTAACCCATAACTGAGGTAAATCACCTCCAATGATCCTACTAGCTTGCAAGAGGACATCCAACAACTGATCAAGGACAGTAACAATTCTTCAGACCTAAGCAAGCTCTTTATGTTCAGAAGACTCTACCCGAAATTGTTCTTCCTCCCATCCTAGGAAGAGTAAGATCAGATAACTCAAACTTATACCATGAAAAACTCTAACCTACAGATTTTGTACATGAGAAAACTTCAAAACCCGCAAGAAAGAACGACGACGTTTAAATCTCTCTCTATCCCAATTTTTTCCTCTTCCTCCAATCAAATTCTTAAGAATACGACCTTCGTTACCATCCTCAAATTCATTATCCTCAATACATCGTCTATTCTTACAACCTCTCCATGTTCATTCCTTACACACCTCTCTTGCTATCCCAGTATCTTTCTTTTGTAATTACTCAAGTACTGGCAGTTCTATGATGGATTAGCAGCAAGGACTAAAGGTCCACAGGCCATTTTTAAGGATTTTGAAAAGACAGTAATGATTGCAGCTTTAATAGAAACTGAACCATCAAATTCCACAACCAGCACATCCTCAAGGCTCGCCTGATTAGAGGGTGTGGTTGGTGCAATCACATCAGCTTAAAAAGAGAGCAATATGGCTCTTCCTCAAAGTCTAAATTAGCCCTCGAAGAAGATTTTTCATAGGCAGACATGAGGCATAGAAAGGTAAAGACTATGCATTAATCCACTGGTCCTTGTATATCAAAGTTGTACAGGACACTTTCATTTAAAAGTATAATACACAATAAGGGCTAAAAAAAAAAGTGGAGGGGACACTAACCTCTCACTTGTCAACAGAGAGTTAAAATGAAGCACCTCCCGGCCGCTTACAAACTGACAGGCAGCAGGTATCCCCTAACTTCAAAACAGGGCAGCAACCTAAAAAATTCATTAAAACGAAATTCCAATTTAATGCTTTGTCTTAAAAGGTAGCACCTGCCAATAAAAAATACAGTAAAATTCCAACATTCATTTGTGAAGTCAAGGATGTTTACTAAGTACAATAGGGACTTAACAAGTTCTACTAGGAACATTCAGGGATCATTAATAAGCTTCAGAAGTATTCTACCAAAGTACGACTGCATACTTCTCCAGATAACAACGAGTACATGCAACACAGTTTTAAATTTCAATTTCAATAAGCTGGACACATTTATTCTCTAGCTCATTTTCTTTGGATGGAACAGAATCAGCAATTCAGTTGTTTCAAAATCTCGTTCATACACATGTGATCAGAGAACAGTCATTAACTTTGGGACTTGCACCCATCCTGACACTTTCTTATGAAATGGTAAACAGTCACACTGATTCGAGAGCCAGGGTAGGGAGGGTCCAAATGTATCATGTCAATGTCAAACAGCTTTCTTGCCTTCTTCAAGAAGACATAGTCCTTCTTCTACCTCTTCAAATGGGCCATCAAAAATACTGTGTTGTTTCTCCAGTAGAATTGGAGGGTCTTGAGAAGAGGGTCAAAGAGATGGTCATGGTAGACTACACCCAAAGCCAATAAGAGATCAAACTCACGGCCTATTGATTCCATATCCTCAGCCTTTCCCCATCTAAGTGTTGCAATATTAACACTTCCACCATTCAAGGTCAATGTGTTGCTGTTGGCATCAACATTGAATTGGAGGTTAGGGACTTCATGAGGGGGATCAGTGAGGGTAACATTGGCACCAAGGGTAGTTGTCAAGGCAATGCCAAGGCGTCCAGGCGTGCCTTGGTTACCTAGGCGGACGCCTTGGTTGCCTATGTGGTGTTGACTTGATTTTGGACCTTCTCCAACGCCTTGGGTCACCTAGACATCGTGACAACTATGTTGTCCAGTACTTGAGCCAAGTTCGAGGATACTGAGAGGATTGTGTCGACTGACATTGGAGAAAGCAGAGAATATCAGAGTCAGGAGGCTGCTGCTGGTTTGGAGCCAGTATCTGTCCAGAAGGGTGACGAGATTTTGCTGCAGGCCAGAGTTTGAAGGGGATTCTTTCAGAAAGGAGTTGCCTAATCATCACACTTGATTTTATTGAACCAAGGAAATACTGCTGTTGGCCCCTCCTGTGCATCTGTGTCTTCTCCAACTATTGCGGCTGCTCTTTCCTCTTCTTCTACTTCCAACACATCTCCTTGTAAAACGATCAGGAGGTTTAGACCATCTTCCTTGTCACTTTGATGGCCATCTCGACACTTGGCTACCCTTCTTGCAAGTATTTTAATTTGCCAACTAGTGTTCTGCCAAGGACAATCTATCTGATGTAGGACAAAACACGAAGAAAAAGAGGCCAAAACACTGTTCATGTTACTGTTCACGTGAACATTGTCACAACCCCTTATTTTGCCTTGGTGGAACATTATTAGAAGATTCTGTGGGGCCAAAGATCAAATTGCATGGTACTTTATGCGTGGGGATTTAGGAGTAGTTTAGTTTCTATTTTAGCATAGATCTAGTTTCTATTTTGTTAGTTATTTGTTTCAAAATTAGAGTTTCTATTTAGTTGCTTAGCTGAGTTAGAGTTTCTATTCTAGTCACTTTTTATTTGGTCCCATTACTTGTAAAGCAAGTCTCAGCCATTTAAGAGACTGCTATTTTATATCTTTCTATTTTTGACTCATCCCCTTGAGTCTATTCATATATTGTAACCTTCCCATAGAGGCACCCCACGATTTAATGAAGTTGATTATTATTGCTTTGAGCAAGTTTTCTCTTGTCCATGTGAGTGACTTGAAGGGCTGAGAGGCCTGGCTGAGAGAACCAAAACCCTAGGGCTGAGAGAGCCAAATCTCCCTATCCCCCCTGTTCTATTCTCTTCTGTCCTCTTCTCCTCTCTCAATCGATCTCCCCTGTTGCTGCTGCTGTGAGACTCCTATTTGTTACTGCTATTACACTCTTTGAAGACTTAAATCAGCCATTAATCATTCCAAGGATTGCTGCTGCTGATCATCACCAGAGAAGGATCAAGACACCCCTGCAGAATCAGTTCTTGCTTTGTTTCTCCAGCAGATTTCAGACTTGAATATCTCCTTAACCAGCCGACAAAATCAGTTGAGTTTTGGAGCACAAAACACACCCAGCAGGGCCTCTACTCGATCCAACTTTCAGCCTTTACTGCTGGCTGGATTGTTCTACAGCACTTAGCTTCTAATTCTGAGTTTTACCTTCTACTTTCAAGACCAACTCAGATCTCCACTTCTGAGTTTTGAAGCACATATTCACCCCACCAAGGCTAGCCTTCGATCAGATTTGGAGCCCATTCCCGCTGCTGGTTTGCTCAGATTTGATTACTTTCTAATTCTGTCCTCTGTTGCTAATTTTGTGTTGTGAGTATTCTTGGGGCTAGGTTAACTCTAATCTAGTCTTACATTACTATCATAATTTCTTTTACTCATTAACTTTTCAAATGACATTGAAAATCCGTTAGTCCCTTAGACCCTCTGTTGATTGAGTAACAAACAATAAGCCACAATCAAGGTCCAATATCATAAAGAAGCAAAAGATGAAAAACAACACAACAAAATTATTTAGGTCCAAAAAATATTTTGTCTCAAGGGTCCTGTTATGATGCTTCAAGTCCAACACAACAGTTTGAATTTTCAAGAAGCATTGTCATCATAAAACAACAATGGGGCTTACATTTCGTTAATGATTGTAAAAGAGACAAAAATGAAAACACATAAATGTCAGTTTGGAAATCTCCAATTGAGAACAGGAAGCCAATTGCTATTGTAGTTCATTCTTCATGATTGATTGAGTCTACATCACACGGACGTATATAGCTTTAACAGAGAGGCGATAAGAGCAGAACAGATTCAGAATTGCTGGATAAGAGTGACAATTCAAGCTTTATTACATGCATTAAGAACCATGAAACGTATAGACATGTCAATCATTGACACTAGTCAACCAAGGCATGCCAAGGCAATCAAGTCACCCTAGTATATATATATTTTTAAATACATCTATTATAGCTAGTATAGTGATGATATAATTACGCTTAATTGCTTATATGATACATCAAGAAACAACACTTTAAGTCACATCAAGAGACAATAAACAACATAAAAGCCACATCAATACAAAATGAAATAATTAGGCTAATGCTATGAGAAAATCAACAAATAATGAACAAAGTAAAGATATAACAAAGAATATTCATAAAAAAACAAAACAATAAACAAAAAAGCATAATAACATAGAAATTAGAAACAGAATTATAAAGCATGTAAATTTTTAAGTATGTAGTATTCCATTCTTACCTCTATGATGCCAAACCATTTTGATTTCCGCACAGGAAAAAAAAAAAAACACACACTATGCCAGAATAATAAGGGCATACTATGGCTGAATACTACAGAGGGTGGGCCTTGGTGCAACGGTAAGGTTGCTCCTATTGTGTCACGGGGTTGAGTCTGGAAACAGCCTCTCTGCGAAAGTAAGGCTGCGTACATTATGACCCTTCCCAGATCCCGCAGTGGCGGGAGCCTCGTGCACTGGGTATACCCTTTTACTATGGCTGAATACTAGAGCGGATTTCAAAGATTCTTTCATGAACTAATCTGAAAGTGGGAAAAGAAATTGATCATAACAAAGGAAGTCTATGAAAATGATTCTCTTGATATGGCTTGAAGATTAAAATAGAAGCACCTAACTAAATCCTCAGTTACATTCCAAAATTGATTAATCATTTGAATTCAAAATAGAAAAACAGAACACCAGAGAAGAAGAAGCTCGTATTGCCTATGTACAATGGAGAAAACCAGAGAAGAAGAAGATGAGGAAGGAGAAAAAGGGGGTAGAACCAAGAAGGGGATGAGGGAAGAAAAGGAAAAATAAATCAGGGGTTTGGGAACAAACGAGTAGACGGTGGGGGGGGAAGGGTGAGAAGAACCGAGAAGAGGAGAATGAGACGAAAGGAAGAAAAAAAAGGAGGGGGGGGGGAAGACGAAGAAAAAAGAAACGAGGAGGTGAGAATTACCGAGCAGCAAAGAAGGAGAGGAGGAAGAAAAAAAAAAAAGAGGGGGAAAAAAGAAGTAGAACTCACCGGAGGGGATGACGCCAGTGGAAAAAGCCGCCGAATCAGTTCAGGCTCAGTTCTATTCGCAGGTAGGCTTTTCTTTCTCACTCTCTCCCTCACCCTTTTTCTCGTTCTCTTCTACGATTTTTTTTTTTTTTTTGAAAAAAATATAGGGACACCCCTCAACTATGGCCGTTTTCATGTACACCCCCTCATCTATTGAAAGTATGTAAATTAGTCCATCAAACTAATTGCCGTTTAGTTTTAAACTTCAATACTCACCAACCATTTTTTTAGGATCAGATTGCCCAAATTAAAAATTTGAATACGAAAATACCCTTTAAGATAAGTGGACGTGGTCTGGGCACATTTCTCCTGTACCGCCCCACCTCCATTTCTACTGTAATCACAGCTACGTGCAGAAACTCTAAGATCAATTCTTGATTTTTATGGTGAGTTGTTTGTCTTCCAGTTCGGTAAACGATTTTGGTACCAAATTGACACCCTTAAATGGTGGTGGTAATGCTCATGGTAATGATGCTTCTGGCAAAGGTCGTGGGTCAGGGGAAGATCGTGGACGTAGAATGGGTGGTTGTGGCAATCCACCGCTTCTAATCCAGTTGTTTGCTGGTGTACTCATTGTGGTCGCCCTATTCATACCATTGGTAAGTGTTGGTTGAAGTATGGCAAGTCCTAGTGAGTGCAACAACATTTGCCAATACTATTGTTTCTAATGGAAATATTAAAATGATGTCTCCTATTGATATCAAGGTCCTTCACTTGGTGGTAAGAGCTTTATACCATGCCAAACTGGAATATGTGTTTCATTCATTGATAGCTCATGGTATGAACAGTGGTTATGTACATGATCAAGAGACCTTACAAAGCTGGAATTCTATGAGTACAAGGAACATAAAATATAGATATACAAGGAAACTAAGCTTCACCATAATCCTATCCTGAAGTATCCTAGATAAACAGGACTTGGCTCCTGTCCAAGCAGGAGTGAGGCGGTCTTTTCATGCCTCACTCAGTCTGGCGTTGCACATGCAGCCCGGGCAGAGTGCTGGACAGGATCTTTTTGGTAGAGAAACATGGAAACCAATTCAAAATACAGCGAACTTGGGAACGGGTGGGGGATTAACCACACATATATCAAGAAGACGATCAATCAACATGTACTGATAATCTGGGTATAAGTGGGAAGCCTCCAAATCATCCTCCCCCAATTCAAAGCTCACCTGATCACCCTTCACAAAGATGTGTGGAGGATGGATGCGCGTACGTTGTCTGGGTGAGGCAGAACTACAATAGCAACAACATAAGTAGAAGAGATTAGAAGAAACACTGAATAGTTAGTTTTGGCATATCATTTTGTCTGAAGAAGACTAGTATGATTTAAAAGCTTTGCCTTTGTAGAAAACGAAAACCGTTAAATGATGCAGAAAATAATGAAAATCACAAACAAATAATCAAAGTACACAGAAGGATTTACGTGGTTCAACAAGATTGCCAAAGCCTACGGTTAAAGAGATCTGCTTCAATATCAATGAAGAATTGGGTTATAGCCACTCGACCTCACACCATTCTCAAATTGCATTATAGAGAAAGAACCCTTGCTACAAATTTATAATGAAACCCTATACAGGAATTTTACCAAAATACTTATATAGTCCTAAAAATTTTCTAAATTAAAGCACAGGGTAGGCTGATTCCTATGATCAACCCACTTATGCAAGCGACGGAATACAAAACATCGTACTCCCAACAGTCTTTTCTTTTAAATTAATCCAACTTGCTTCTTCCTACATCTACAATTCCCTTTCCCTCTTATTTGATAATGGGGCAGAATCATCTCAGTTAGCTATATGGCTTTGTATGGTAATGCTTCTGTTTTTTTTTTGTGTTTTTGGGTCTGGTATACTTTTATGTGTTTCTGTGTTTTTTGAGCGTTTCTGGGTCCTGAAATGCTGTATGGTAACCCCGAAAAATAAAACATTTCTGAAATTTAGAAGAAACAGAAATCTGTATGGATCGCACTTAACAGAATCATTTTTGCTGTTTACCAAAAATTATGTAATTGCCACCTACACCATGGCTTTTGTACTTATAATTTTTGCAACAAGCAGGTAACAAGATATGATTAACTCATGAAATGGAGGTGTATAACTCTGGAATATTTGGAAGAAGCAGTCTTTCAATTTTCTCTTAATAACACTGGCATTTGTCCCAGTTTCAAGGATCATTGAAATAGACATTCCATAAAAAATAATGCAAAACCTGGTCCTATTACAAAAGCTTAGGGAAGAATAGCAAAACAATATAGAAGAACTAGAGAAAGATAAGATAAACTGGAGAGCAATAAAAATATTTCTCTCTTTTTTATTAGAAATTCTTACAGCAGAGCATGGCTGAGAAACATAATTGGTAAGGCCAGTAAACAAAGATCAATGAAAAGGCCTCAATCACCTTCCAGCTGACTCTCAACACCAAAATATCATGTGACCAGTGCACCAAACAAGGACAGCTGCACTAAGCAGCAAATGGGAAGCCATTTTGCACCAACACCTTAACTTACATGATGACAAAAAATATATATATATATATAAGAAGGGCCTCCTTTCTATAAATCCATCACCTTAAAGAAGAATGATTTTTCATTGTCAAACTCTCCAATTTTGTAATTTTCAAATGAATCAGAATTAAAAAGCTCTGTTTCTGCTTCCCAGAATTGGCAACGAATATACACATTGGTTCAAGGGTATGGCAGCTGACACAACAACATTAGGATAAATTGTGAAATTCTAAGAATAAATGATCATTCTAACTTTGTTTTACCTGGTATCTAGTGGTTCAATTGATGACAGAGCTATTGCATTATTTCCTGAAGATGCCCCTACTGTTTCTATTACAATCTCATCAGATTTGCAAGATGGATAAACTTCTCTAACAAACAATTCATCAGAAACAATACACCACTTTTCTGGTTGAACTTCACACTCCCATAACAGAGTTCGATTAGAATCTGTAACAGCATCTGCTTTCTGCTCTTACAACTCAATGGAGTTGAAATAAAACATAAACAAATTAACCCTTCTAATTCATACCTTGGGATGAGGAGCAGAGTCTCGAAGTGCAGCAGAGGTCGTGCTCGAAGTGCAGCAAGGGTCGTGCGCGAGAGAGAAGATGGAGAGGGCGAGGGTAAGTTCAGAAGATGGAGAGGACGAGAGAGAGAGAGAGAGAGAGAGAGAGATGGAGAGGGCGAGGGCGAGTTGAGAAGATGGAGAGGGTGAGGGCGATGGTCGTCGTTCTTGCACAGAAGAGGTGAGAATGAGAGTGTTTTGCGATTTTAGGTTTAGTTTCACCAAATGTTATGTTTTTCTGTCAAATTCCAATATTACCCCCGTTAACTTAAAGTAGGACTTCTGTTTCTCCGAAAATTGGTAGAAGTGTTTCTATCAGGGGAATGAGAAACATCAATTTGGTGTTTTGCAAATGTGTGCTATAAGTCTGCCAAGTGTTCGATTCGTTTCAAAAAAACGAACCAGACTTGCTATACAGTTTTTAGTATGTTTCTATTCTAAAAAAACGAAAAAACACTAAAAACGCTTAAAAAGAATGTTACCATTCAGATCCTTATGTGGCTTAAAAAGAATTCAAAATATTCTATCATCCTCACTGAAAAAATTAATAACTAGTTGATTCAAATCAAAATTGGTCAGGGAGCATTTCTTACTCTCAGAGTACTTGACAATTTCTTCCTCTGGTAAATGAACCTTTTTCAGCTTCCTTCTCAACTTATTCTCCCACAAGCCAATCAAATCCATCTGCGATACAATATTCCTAGGTGGTCTAAGGTTGATGATTTGATTTAATGTTCTAGGGTCGACTGAGGCTTTGATTGTATAGATAGAAACATCTTCCTCAAAATTCAAAATCGCTGTGTATTGCAATAAGCTAAGGCAAATCCCGATGTATTGACAGGTAAGTCTACTACACGCTGTTAAGTTATAGGGAATAAATCAATGTATATTCATAACTCAATCTATATACAAACCCATCAAGTAAATTGAAGGCAAACTCATCAATATAATTAAGAGTGTTTGTACTGTTGGAATTTTTCAAATAATTGATGTGGGACTTTTTGGTTATGGAGAAAGAATTCCCTTAGCTTATATATGATAATGGTCTTTTATCACATGTTATGATTAGAAAGGATTGTACAATACACTTGCGAGCGAGGACGGTGACCGTCCGAGCGCGTGCGCGTACGCATGTGCGAGGCACACGTGCACATCATCACAATTAGGCGCCTTAATCTTTTCGGGATCAACGGTCCATAGATCAGTACAATGGTTAGGTTCCAACCATTGGATCGTGTCTAATCAAAGGGTGCTCAGGATCCAACCGTTGGATCAGTGACTGGTCAAAAGGGGGTGCAACCCTTGGAACAACACTAAACCCAATGGTTGTAGCCCATATGAACAGGTATGTCCAAACCCATGTATAGCCCACGAGTTAAGTCATTATAGTATAATAATTTACATGATTTCAAGTTGATTACTGGCTCTGCAAACCAGTGTTCAAGACAGCCTGTTTTATTTTGGGAGGCAGGTTTGTTGTAACCCTTTACAGTAATAGGGTGCAAATATTGTCTTGAGGACAGAACGACCTCAATCGGCTCAGACCATCTCTCTGTCCTCTTCCTTTTTTATTTCAGATTTCTATCATGTAATAAGAACCCTTAGCTTCACCATTGCCATAGACTATAACTTCCTCTCGGAGCTGATCATGAGGATGGAGTAAGTAATATATGAAATTTATGGAAAATGTGTTTGCTAAGACATAGGTGTAGGGAATCCCAGCCTCTTCAGTGGCTCTTCTTATCATCTTCTTGACATCCAAGATCCTTTGGAATGGTGGAAGTGATGTTGTTGTCCTATCCGTATCATTCCCAAAATCTGGGGGAACAGAAATGGACAAATTATAATAAAACTAAATTAAATGATGATAAATTTTTATGAAAGAGAGAATAAACAAGAAAGTAAAGAAATTAATTAGCACCTTTATGTTACCAGCTTCCTTTATGGCTTTGATGATTTTGAGCTGGTCAAGGTGTTGTGGAATTGCAAGTGTAGAGATCACTACATCTACTTGTTGAAAAATGGATACAAGCTTTTCATGCTCATCCAATTCACCCTATTATCCAAGTTATATATGCATTAATTAGTTAATGTAGAAATCAACATGTATTGGCAGAAATCAAGATAGAAATTTGTTCTGCCCATGAATCAAATTTTTTCAATCAACTCATAATTTTAGTTCACAGTCTCAGCCAGTTCTAATACCGATATGTATCAACACAGATCTTTTATGGCGCGCTACCCTATCCTGCCTGTACTGTGCATGACACAGAGCTGCGTGCAATGATCGCCTTACCCCCACCCGAGCAAGGCGTTCGGGCAGGGGTAAGGCGGTCAATATGCACCACCTTGTATCTACGCAGCATGGGAGGACAGGCAGCCCGCACCGTAGAAGATCTGGATCCGATATGTATTGGGCGGTATTGGTTGAATCTTGAATGAGTTCTCTACCCCTATTCCAAAACACCTATTCATTATTGTCCAATATACCTCTTGGGGTGATATAATGAGGTGTCTATAGTAGGATTGTTTGTTGGATAAGACCATAACTTTATGTATAAAAATAAAAAATGGTCTAGACACATCCCAACACAAAAAGATCGGCACTGCCCTTGGTTTTTTTGCCTTTCAGGGCAACACCAATTTTTTCACGGTAGGGTCTGTCTGGGTGCAAGTACACGCCCAGACACAGCACTGGTAAGCGTTCTTTCTCCCAAAGTAAAATCATGTAATTACTCTACAAAAACCAAAAGTGGATCCCCAAACAGTTCCGTGGTTGGATTTGATTTTTAAAACCATTTGATCCGCCAGCATGCATTCTCAACAAGGCAACCCCTTCCCCCCTCCCCCCTCCCCCCTCCCCCGTCCCCCACCAAAAAAAAAAAGAAAATATTCAAGCAAGTCAAACTGACTGATGATCTCAGTTTCTGAACTCGTATAGCACTCAAACTATAAGAGATTTGAGCAAGTTCATGAGCTTTATTAACACAAAACATGAATATGAGAGAGAGAGAGAGTACCTGGAAGATGGTAACTCCCATGGATTGGAACTCTTCATGAGCTTCTTTCTTGGAGGGGATTGAAGTGGGTGATAATAGTCGTACATACACAAAGGTTGGATGACCCAAGGAAAGGCTAGCCTTAACCATGTATTTACCCAGATACCCAGTTCCTCCAATCACTACTATCTTGTCGCTCTCGCTGATCTCTTCCTTGTCCATGCGTTCTCTCTCTCTCTCTCTCTCTCTGTGTTTTCAGCAGGCAACAAGGCTGTTCTTATAAAGAAAACAAGAGCCATTGCCAACCGCAAAAACTGTGTCAAAATAAAAAAATTTCAAAAGTACCAAACTCAATGCTGCATCACATCCTATGAGGTATGGAAAAAAAAAAAAAACTTGTTGATGACAAATGAAAACCACCTTGAAGCAACAGTAATCATCTAGTTGGGTACGTCGCGGGGATGCCTAACATGTGTCATTCCCTTCCCTCTTCTTTTGAAAAAGACCTCTTTACTAGGGGTGTAAATGAATAGCCGAAATCCATTTCCGTATCCGTTTAGCACTATCCGAATCCGTCCGAAAGCTAAATGGATGTGGATACGGATAAGCTATATATAGCTGTCCGAAAAGCTATATTTCATGTAAACGAATAAAATATCTGATCGGTATCTGTGTCCGTATCCGTTTAGCACTATCCGAATCCGTCCGATTGCTAATCGGATGCGGATGCGGATATAGTACTATCCGAATCGAATCCGATCCGTTTACAGCCCTACTCTTTACCCTCCTATATCCAGCCCTGTGATTGATATATCTCGCTAGGCTACTGAAATCTAGCGGCATGCCCAACCCTCTTCCATTATTTAAAATGAAGTTAGAATTATGATGAGAATGGATCTAATTTTGTGTTGGGCCCATTTTTATTTTCTGGTCAAATATAAATATAGATGTTTGGATCTAAGTTGGATTTTGATCAAGAATTAGATTCCAAGTGGTAAATAGTTTGGGTAAACAATTGGTAAAATATGATCCGTTTATGCTCAGACATGTAAGAAAAGGACGGGAAAAAAAAATCTATCGATTGAATGGCTATACATTAAGATGACCCGATGTACCAAAGTTAATGGTCTATCACATCCTATTGTTAAGTTGATAAACTCAGAAGTGTTTTGGTCGTAATTGGCTTGCTTCGATTGTATTTAGAATAACAATATATAGAGATTTACAAATACAAGGAAGGAAGGTTACTGTTTAGATTGGATAAGAATACTAGGCTGGCTATGCTAAAATCTCTCCTATGAATCTCCTATGATTATGCACAAGATATACACTATCCTAATCTGATGAAGACGTGTATGGTAAGACTCCCCCTCAAGGTGGAGCGTGGAGGTTACAATACCCAGCTTAGAACACAGAAGGTGAAACTGCTCACAACCAAGTGACTTAGTGAACAAGTCTGCAATCTACGCGGCACTGGCTATCTTGGTTGGTTGTAATAACCCTAATTGAAGTTTCTCACGAACAACATGACAATCAATTTCGATATGTTTGGTTCGTTCATGAAAAACTAGATTGGAGGCTATGTTAAGAGCCACTTGATTATCACAATACAATGGTGTTGGGGAGGTAGGACCTATACCAAGATCATGTAAGAGGGAAGTAATCCATGTGAACTCACAAGTAGCAACAGTCATGGCTCGAAATGCAGCCTCCGCAGAGGAACGAGACACCGTGGTTTGTTTCTTTGTCTTTCAAGAAATTGGATTGGAGCCAAGAAAAATATAGTAGCCCGTCATGGAGCGCCGAGTCATGGGACAAGTCGCCCAGTCCGAGTCACAGTAGCCCGTCAATTGAAAGGAACTAGATGAGGGCAAAAAAATTCATTGTCCTGGCATAGCTTTTAGATAACGTAATAACCGGTGGGCATCTGTATTTTGGGTTCAAAATTTCGACCATTCAATGGGTTCAAACCCTAAACGATTTGGGGGGGGGGGGAATTTTTCAATTTCAAACCCTAAACGATTTGGGGGGGGAAATTTTTCAGTTTCAAACCCTAAACGATTTGGGGAAGACGACGGTAATTTGGTCATTTTATTCTTTAATTTTGATGGGTTTTAATCAGAGGGGCATTTTGATCATTAGATTCCCTAAAACTAACGTTGAACATCCCAGACTGAACCAAAAGGCTACAATGTTTTGAAATTAAAGGGGCATTTGCAATTAGAAAAGTTGTAAAGGAACATTTGGACAAATGGGCATTTTTAGGGGGACATTTGTCAAAAACCCAGTTTTTCAAATAAGTAACCTTATTTGTTACCAACATTTGAAAAGGGTACGCTGAATTCATACCCTGTAACTGCAAAATTCATTACTCTCGTGTCTAGGGTTTAGGACTTTTTTAATAAGCTCATATTTCTGAATACAGTACAAAATATATCTGGGGGGTATGATGAACTGTTCACTATTCAAGCCAATCAGGGCTGGCCTGGGCTTGGAAACCCCTGGCAAGCTGGCAGGGTTGGGTTGAATTGAAAGTATACTGGGCCCCGATAGGGCCGGATTGGGCTTGGGTTTCAGTTAAGGTTGCTAGGGTTGGGCTCAGGTTAAGGCCAAGCCCGGCTCAACCTAGCCATTTGACACCCTTATTTTTTTTCTGACACAATTATACAACCAGGAGAATCAATCCGATCAGGATCGTCTACGGCCTACCTGCTCGTAGCAGCCATAGTAGTGCCCTAATGAGGCACAATGCAATGACCGCCTTACCCCTATCCAAACGCCTTGCCCAAGCAAGGGTAAGGTGGTCATTGTGCCATGCCTCATTAGTACGCTGCTATGGCTGCTATGGGCAGCAGACCGTAGACGATCTGGATTCAAATCAATCCCTTGACCTCCTTTGAAGGCATGCACTTCAACTGGCAAACGTCAATCCAACCGACATGTCAATCATGTAAATGGGCAAAATCAAGTTGGAAATTGGATTAAACTTTTCCAATTTCAATTAAGCACCTACCGTAGCAGGAGTGCAGGACCACCGGCTTTTGCTGTTTTCTTTCAAAACAGCCAAACTCCATAATGCAGATCGATTGAAACGTAAATATCCGAAGTATTATGGGTTTTACGAAAAAACAAAAGACAACAGGCTTTATGGTGATTGGCTCTTGGACTTTTATTACTTTTCTTTGATTACAACACCACGTAATCAAAGCTTTTTGCCCTTTTTTGGCTCCTATGACCAGCACGGTTTGTAATCTTGGTATCAGGATCGGGTCAGCAGATCGGACCGGTCTTTTAACCCTTTTTGTCATTAAAGAAAATATTTTTATTACCATTTTACCCATGTTGATCTCAGGGAATACCAATTCAATCGGGGAGATTTTCCCGATCTGAGACCAAGATTACGAACCTTGGCTACGATCCTATTTTCCTCCAGAAATGGGAAATTGTCAGAGTTCGGATCCTCTGCATTTACCAACAGGTGAACGTACAGAGTCAATCACATTTTGATTTTGTTTCAATAAAAACCCCTCCTCCCCTTGTAAATGGCTAAAATAGAACAGGTGGTTGCTCTCACATGTACGTTCATCTGTTGATACGTGCAAATGATTCATTCTCAATTATCATACATTTACAATCGAAAGAAGGAAAAAGTAAATCATTTTTCATCAATACAAATCTTCTACGGCCCGTTGCCCTGTCCTGCCTGTGCTGCGCAAACACAGGACCACGTGTCCACGTGCAATGACCGCCTTACCCCCACTCGAGCAAGGCGATCGGGCAGGGGTAAGACGATCAATACACACCGCCTTGTGTCTGTGCAGCACGGCAGGACAGGCAGCCCGCGTGGTAGAAGATCTGGATCCATTTAATTTTCATGTCTAAAATCTTAGCCACAAAGGTGAGGGGAACGTATCCAACTATTTCATCACATAAAACCAGTAAGGCAGATAAGCTTATATAACAAATTAAGCTCGAACTCTTCCTTCCAAGTAGAGCAAAAGCCAACCATGAGTAGTAGTAGTCCAGAATCCCATCCCAAGAACTCAAATGAAGAGGAAGATTGCTTATTTGCAATGCAACTTGCAAGTGCTTCAATCCTGCCCATGGTACTAAGAGCTGCAATTGAGCTTGATTTGCTAGAGATCATAGCCAAGTTTGGGACTGCAGCTGGTAACTTCCTCTCCCCTGCAGAGATTGCTTCTCATCTTCCCACACAAAACTAGGGTTGTAAATGGATAATCGAAAATCCGAATTCGATCTGCATCTGTATCTATTTTGGAGCATCCGAATTCGTTTAGAGATATCCGAAAAAAAATCCGAATACTCCTATAAAAATCCGAATCCGAATACTTAATTATAAAAAGTTAATTAAATAATGATCTTGAGGGTTTTTGAAAATTCAACAGGTTCTAGAATATGAGGAAAAGAGAATCATGATCTAAAACTATGGATTGAGAGTGAATTGTATCCACTAGGGGGAGGAAGGTTCGGGTTACACAAGGCAGAGGTGTAAACGGATGGTCGATAATCCGAATTCGATCCGCATCCGAATCCATCCGAATCCGTTTAGAGGTATCCGAATTCGACCAAGAAATATCCGAATCCGATTACATCCAATCCGTATCCGAGCCGAATCCGATCCGTTTACAAGCCTACACAAAACCCAGATGCCCCAGTCATGATCGATCATATACTTCGCCTCCTTTCGAGCTACTCCATCTTAAAATGTTCTTTGGTAACCCAAGAGAATGGTCAGGTCATAAGATTATATGGCTTAGCACCTGTGAGCAAGTTCCTAGCAAGCAACAAGAAGAGGTTTCATTTGCTCCCTTTGCGTTGCTGTTAATGGAAAAAGCCCTCATTGAAAGTTGGTTAGTTTTTAACTTTTCTTCTTCTCCTTCTTCATATATAAGTAGGAATGAGTTTTAATTATGATTCTAATTAATTTATACATAATATAGGTACCATTTGAAAGATGCAGTTCTTGAAGGAGGAACCCCATTTGAGAAGGCCCATGGGATGAACTTCTTTGATTATCTCAGCAAGGAACCTATATTTAATAAGGTCTTCAATAAAGCTATGTACAATATCACTATGGTAACTATGAAAAAGATTCTTGAGACTTACAAGGGGTTTGAGGGCCTAAAGGTGGTAGTTGATGTTGGTGGTGGGTATGGAGTTACTCTAAACCTTATCATTTCCAAGTATCCTACAATCAAGGGAATCAACTTTGACTTGCCTCATGTGGTAATAGCTGCACCATCCTATCCTGGTAAGAAAAACAATTTGTTGGGGGTGGGGGTGGGGAGGGGGGTGGGGGTGGGGAGGTAGGATCCTCTGCAGTACCAACGGGGTAGCAGTGCACATCCGACGGTACAGCAGAGGGCCAGGGGCACACATGGCACACATGGCCTTTGGCTGTCTTTGTGGATGACTGCCCTGCGCCGCATCGCAGAGGATTTTAATACTGGGGGGGGGGGATCCATGGTGTTTGGAAATGAGCTTAGTGGCTATTCATAAAAATTTCAAATTTTCCCTTTGGCTTCTTCATTGATTTGGTTTTACTTGATCTCATTGATGAATCAAGGTTTCACTATGTTGTTAGGTGTTGAGCATGTTGAAGGAGACATGTTTGTCAATGTTTCGAAAGGAGATGCCATTTTCGTGAAGGTAGTATTGATTTTTTTTATAAACATTTATGCTTTGGTTCCAATATTATTGAAACAACTAGGGCTACAACAGGGTTGAGTTGGGTCAGGCTTTATAAAACCCTAGTCCAACCTTGAGTCCCCTTACCTGGGACTAGGCTCGACCCGACCCTGACCCACCCTCAGGGTTGAGCCGGGCTGACCCTAATTGACCTTGTTAATGGGGAGAGGGAAAGGAGATGCATAGGCTAGACTAGGCCGAGAAGAAAATTATCAATTTTAGAGAAAATAACAATATAATAAACTATTTATACCACTTATTATCATCATATATAATATAATATATGTTAAAATAGCCCGACGCCAAGATATCTCAGTCCAAGCCTTGTTCGAGCTCAGAGCCATGCTTCACAGAAACAAGTTGATTCTTTGGTTCAAATACTGTCAAGAAACAAGAACAATAGATCAATGAATCTATTTTTTATAAAACCTAAAAACAGAATTTCATATACCGCCATTAATGAGAGGCAAGGGCAAAACCTTAAGGTTTTTCCATTAATCCCAAACCTTTTAAGGATTCAGTCTTGTTCATTTATCATATATTCTAAAGTCTTGATCATGTGATAGGCAAGAAACTTTCTGAACTAAAAAAAATTTGTTTTGCAGTGGATACTTCATGTCTTGAACGATGAGAAATGCCTAAAATTGTTGAAGATTTTCTGGGAAGCACTACCAGACACTGGTGGCCGGAAAAGTGATTGCTGTCGAGTCTGTAGTTCCTAAAGCACCTATGTGAAACCCAGTCAAATTTCCGAATAAATTTGAACTTTTGGAATCTGTGTGATTTCAAGTTCTGGTTCAACTTTACCCATACTAGCCTCTAAGTTGTGGGCCGTCTTGATTAAGAAATTCAGACCTATCTCATAACTCGTCTGTAAAGGCATTCCGACCAGCCAACTACCGTGGCCTTAAATGAATCTGAGGTGTCTAGCGGAAGACAACACATAAGCGTGGCATGCTGGATTGATGGCCTGCGAAGCCTCTCTTTGTCTTAGGCCGAATCCCAGGTAAGAATCCCATTTTATATGTATGTATGTTGTATTTTTAATTAATTAGTGTATTAGGGGCAGAATAGTCATTTTTACCTTGTGGGACCCCACACCAGAGCTACCTGTGTTGGGTCTACTGGCTGGACAGGCTGCAGGACCTCCCTCATAATGAAACTTAATGTAAGTATAATTTAAAATATATTTATATAACGTTTTGTACAACCAAATAGAGTTAGAAGGGTATTTTAGTAAAATTACCTCTGTAGGACCCAGTTCCCCATTGGGGAATGTAATTCCGGACAGTTACCCGTATCCGGATCATCCCTAATGTCGCATGACATCATTCTGTAGCTGGAATAAGATAATAAATACAAAAGAATCAATTTTAGAAATAATTTATGACCAAAAGACGGTTCTGCCCCTTAGTGGTTAAGTATCCTATATATATATATATATAACTTCTCTTATACTATTTATAAATCACTTTACAAAGTTAGAGAAAACTGAAAATTCGTTCCAACTTAGGAGAGAGAAAGAAAGAGGAAAAGAGAAGAGAAGAGAGAAATTTGGGCTGCTCTTGAAAGCTTAGCTCCCTCATCCGATTTTGGATTTGAAACCTCCATTACAAGGCTGCCATCGTCCCTTGTTGCTGTTGATTTCAGGTAAGCTCTGAGAATCCCTGTTGTTTCCATTTCCTCCTCCTCTAAATTTGATATAATTTCAGCCAAGACTATGCCTAAATAGATTTCTGCCATTAAAGCTTTTAATCCAAGCTTAAACAATGGAAGTTCCACCTAATTTCTTACTGTTTAGTGCTGTTTAGGTTCAGCTATGCTTGAATCTTCATGGTTGTACCTCTAATCAGCCCAGTTGCTATTTCTAATGGCAAACCATAAACCCTAAGTCAACTAATTTAGGTTTAAATTATGAAATCCCTAAATTAGGAAGCCAAATATGAAATTGGAGCCCCAAATAGACTGACCCACCTTGAATTGGTGCTAAATCATCAAATTAGGGCCTTGCATGTAAGGATCCATGCAATTGGAGCAAAACCCCCAAATTCGGACACTGACCCGGATGCTGTTGCAGGCCTAGGGGCGGTTGACCAGCTCCCTGGAAGTCTGCATCCGGCTTCCCCCATTTTTATGCCCTTATGACATAGACCCCTTGGGACTTGACCTTGGACCATCCCAGAACCTATTGCATGGTGTTTGGTATGTTATTTAGGGTTGTTTCTACTGTTTTCTAGTCGGTTTGTTGGATTGTTGGTGGCTAACTGACCTAGAATTCCTTCTATAACTAATCTATAATATTCTTGTCTCATAGGACTGTCTTGGTCTGTTCTTGCCTGCCTATTGGAGTTTATTCACCTAGGCTAGCTACAACTACAGGTAAGGGGATTCGACCTTAATTTTCTACGTGTTTATCACATTAATTTCAACTTTATGCTGAATGCCATGCTCATACATCATTACCTCTATACCTGGAGCATGTAGTTTTCTAGCTTTTATTTAATGCATTAGACTGCATGTAAAATAGGTTGCACAAAGACATACTACGTTGCATTTGCATTGATTATTTATATGATGTGAATTTATGATGATGGAATTCGATAATTTATAACTCAGATCATACTTGCCTCATCATGTTTAGACTGCACTGGGCTAGGTGGATATTCATTACCCAGTACTGTGTCCCTTACCAACAGAGGGAAAGGTGTTGGACAACCCGTGGCAGAGACCAATGTGTTAGTTCCGGGATGCCATCTTCTGTCCCATGTTAGCGGGTCCCTAATTCTGCTATGGGAATAAACAGGTAGGGTTGGTCATTTGGGGGTCTGTCGGGGTCCGATGTGTTAGTTTCGGAACTGGCGGGTCCTCACTGTGGTAGAATGGTTTCGCTCGGGTGACCGAAGGGTTAGTTCCAGGACCAAGGTTAGCATCTACCACTAGTAGTAGTATTTATACCCCATGAGACTTAGTATCTGTACTAGGAACATATTAATTTAGCACATGCATCATGGATTTATTGTGTTTGTATGCTTGTACCCCCCTTACTGGGCTCAGTTGAGAGCTCACCCCTGTGGATATCCTTATTTTTCAGGTGATTTAGTTACTTCTAATGTTGGATTTACGGCGCTGGAGTTTGAAGTGCACGATACTTCGTGCGCACGTGATGATTGGGCAACCTCCTGATCTTGGCCTAATAGTCCAGGCTACCTCCCCACTCTTTTATGCTTTATAAATGCTTTATATATAGAATAGCTTCTTGCATATTTTTACTCTGTGCTACCTTTGAGAACTGTATAGTTGTATCACAAGTCTTATCATTTATATAAATGAAATATCATTTAGACTTCTCTTACTAATGATGTTATCTCTATTAATTAAATTATTTTCGCTGCCTCTGATTACTGTATCTGTGAGCAATGATTGTGGATAGGGTACTGCACTTGTGATCCTTGGGGATTGGTTGGATGTCAGAGACATCCCGTTTCACTTGGCCCTTAATAACCGGGCCGGGGTGTGACATTTAAGTGGTATCAGAGCCTGTGTGCTCTACTCCTATTTACAATCAAGTTCACAGTATAGCAGCTCTTAGACTCATTGATCTGAAGGTGAGTCTACTTGGGATAAATAAAAGTTTCAACTAAAAACTACAACTAAAGTAGAAAAAAATTTGATTGTACAACACAAGAGATATTAAATAGACAATTAAAAACTTTATAAATAAGCTGAGTCTTTAGTACAATGGTTACAACTTTTTACAGACTTTAAGTACAAGGTTTAACAAAGAACAACTAAGGAAAGTAAAGTAAAAGCTAGACTAGGATGCATAAGTCATCACTGCCATGGTGGTGGTGGTGGGCCCATAACCCACAAGTCCCAGGGTCTCCACTGCCTAGACACGGCTGCTAACATGAGTGAAGTCTTTTCTCATGCCATCAAATTCCTATGCCATGGATCTCTCTAAGCCCTCAAATCGGCTAAAGAGTTGTCCCCAGGGAGTACCATCTACAGGAACAGCCGCAACAGAAGAGGAAGAAGCACCCGCATGACCATGTGAAGGGTGTCAAGGAGGAGGAAGTGGATCTCTACGTGCCTCTGTGTGTCCTCTCTCTGTAGCATCCTCAGCATCAGTAGTCTGTACCATATCGGTACAGTCAGGATGACCAAGCTCTGGAGAAAAAGGTGGAAGTTCTATACCCATCTTCACTCGGGTAATCCGGTTGATATTCGGAGACTTCACCCCCGAAGCCTCCTCATTCAATAGGTTTACACCAAATCTGGGAAATACCTTGGTGAGTAGCCTCCCCAGTAACAGATTTCCACGCCCAGGGTTATCATGCAGGTGTGCCATGGTACGCATGATGGCATCAAGAAGGCAGATCTAGTATCCTATATAGAGACAGTATGTGGCAAGGATCTGTATTGTGGATAACTCAGTTCGGTGAGCACTCTTTTGGACTACATTGTGTCCACAAATTCTAGATAAGACACGGGCTGTGGAAGCAAGTTCAACTCAGATTTCATCCTCTCATAGAACTTGCCATTAGTGAATATACCCATTCCTGTTCTTCATCAGCCAGGAACTCAGATGCATCAGCACTTGGAGGGCAGTACCTCCACTCCCCTTCATATGATATCTTCAGAATATTAGCTAACCAGGCTGTGCTGAAAGAAATGGGCATGTCTTTCACATAAGAGTTGATGATGAACTCTTTTTCTTCATACCGGTAAGATTGATTGCTAAAAAAGAATTGCACCAATCGAGGGTAATAATGTGTCTCCGATTGTAGCATGGATAACCACCCTAGTTTCTCAAATCTTTCCTGAACCTTGAATGGGATATGGTCAACCAAGATTACATTCCTTTCTTCTTCCACTTTCAGGATGATCCTTGGGTTGAATTCAGCTGAAACTGTAGCTGCACCTCTACCTCTCCCTCCACGGCCTTGAGTTGTAGTCATTTATGGTAAATGCTGCAAATTTAAGAAGAAAATTATTTAGGTAAAGTCTAGGACAACAACAAAATTTGAGGTAAGATTGTTAAATCTATTAGGTACTAAGGTAGGAAGCCTATCAATATGTCTAGGTAAACTAATTTTGTAGGAATCATAGTACATTAATATAGCATTAGATAGAACACATGCAAAACATAGAGTAAACTTTAAAAACTTAATAAGAATCAACAATGTACCTTAGCTAAAACCTAAGATGAAAGGAAGAAAATATAAGAAATGCATAAAGTTCAACAAAGAATAAAAGAAATACATGTTAATGGAGTAAAAGAGTAAATATTTATCTAAAATCTAGGAAAAATGCTGAGCCATAGTTAGGTTTTGAGAAGAAGAACAAATAAATGTACAAAATTTTTAAGTTTAGAACACTTACTTTAGATGTGGAGGAGTAGATCTTATGATTTAAGCTCTTATTAGTGTTATAGGAACCCTAGAATAACCTTAGGATAAGTTAGAAAGTGTTAGTGAAGAGAAAGAAATAAAGTTTGATGTGTTTTGAGTGGATTTTATAAAGCCTATTTTGCCTGACGCACGATCCGGCTGAATTGGTGTCTGAATCCGGGACAGTTTAGGTCTGAATCCGGTACACCCAAATTCCTTATTGAGCTACTGACTCCACTCCCGGATGCATCCGGATCATTTTCCTGCGCATCCGCCCCAATTAGACTTTGCATTCGGCCCACCCAAATGGTTTTAAAAATAAAATAAATAAATAGAACCTGTGTTACATCAAAATAATGAAATATATAGAAAATAAAATAAGATTAAACATGCATATTGTATATAAATGTGTATATATATATGTATTAAAAGTATATATATTAATGTAGTAAGTGTGAATAGAGAGAGAAACTAAATACATTATGACACTAAGATGTGCATTCTTGTGTTATCATAATTATTAATAATGAATATAGTGCATGATTTGGTTGCTTATGTAATTGTAATATATGCAAAGTACTATATGATGCTAATGTTTCTTTTTAGGAACTCGCCATGATAGTTTGTCATGCCTTTGCATCTCAAAATAGAGTTATATATTGAGTATCTAGGATAAGTAAGCAAAAATAAAAGACCTAGGAATGCTAGTTTAGGCATCCAGTCAAACGCTTTATAGGCATTAAAATAACAAGCCCGTCTTAAAATTTTTAAATTCCTTCACTTTTAAACATAATGCAATAAAAGCTAAGAACAATTGAAAAAAAAGAAGTTGGAATTGAAGGATGTGGCAAAACTTTGCTCAACAATAGGTATGAGTGGGGTAATAGGTCCCCGAATGTCCCCTCCGTTGTTGGGAGTGAGCAATAGGGATTCCATCAATTTTTCAATTCATCCTACAATTGAGTTAGGTATTGCATAACCAGAAGTGGAAGTCTTCATAATGACAAACCCTATAAGCAAGAATTATACATACCTATACACTACAACCTAAACCCTAAAAATATTGATAAAATATAATAATCGAATTATATGAAAATATAATGAACATGAATAGAAATGAACACTAAAGAATAAGAAGAACAAAAATAATGACAATAATAATAATAATAATGAGAATATTTTCCTTGTATTTTTAGGTTTAGGTACTTTGTCGATATGGTGACTGAGCCTTGTAATGAATTGTTCCCAAGTTATCTTAGATACTCTAGGACCCCTCCTCTTGTATATTCTTGTGTGTTTAGGGAAAGAATAGGAGAGTTTTGAAAAAGAGGATAATGTCTTTGGTCGGTTTAGAATACTGTCTGACCCAAAAAAGGTCAACAAAAGCCATCGACCTATAGATTGTACGATACCCAAAACAGGAAACGACTTAAGGATCTAAGTCATGATGCTGTTGAAGTAACCTCAACTGTTCGGATTGCTAGGTGCATCAATTTCGAGGATGAAATTCTTATACGATGGGAGAATGTGAAATCCAGGTCAAATTTTTGAATAAATTTGAACTTTTGGAATCTGTGTGATTTCAAGTTCTGGTTCAACTTTGCCCATACTAGCCTCTAAGTTGTGGGCTGTCTTGATTAAGAAATTCAGACCTATCTCATGACTCGCCTGTAAAGGCATTCCGATCAGCCAACTATCGTGGCCTTAAATGAGTCTGAGGTGTCTAGCGGAAGACAATACATAAGCGTGGCATGCTGGATTGATGGCCTGCGAAGCCTCTCTCTGTCTTAGGCCGAATCCCAGGTAAGAATCCCATTTTATATGTATGTATGTTGTATTTTTAATTAATTAGTGTATTAGGGGCAGAATAGTCATTTTTACCTTGTGGGACTCCGCACCAGAGCTACCTGTGTTGGGTCTACTAGCTGGACAGGTTGCAGGACCTCCCTCATAATGAAACTCAATGTAAGTATAATTTAAAATATATTTATATAACGTTTTGTACAATCAAATAGAGTTAGAAGGGTATTTTAGTAAAATTGCCTCTGTAGGACCCAGTTCCCCAGTGGAGAATGTAATTCCGGACAGTTACCTGTATCCGGATCATCCCTAATGTCGCATGACATCATTCTGTAGCTGGAATAAGGTAATAAATACAAAAGAATCAATTTTAGAAATAATTTATGACCAAAAGACGGTTCTACCCCTTAGTGGTTAAGTATCCTATATATATATATATATATATATATATATATATATATATAACTTCTCTTATACTATTTATAAATCACTTTACAAAGTTAGAGAAAACTGAAAATTCATTCCAACTTAGGAGAGAGAAAGAAAGAGGAAAAGAGAAGAGAAGAGGAGAGAAATTTGGGCTGCTCTTGAAAGCTTAGCTCCCTCATCCGATTTTGGACTTGAAACCTCCATTACAAGGCTGCCATCGTCCCTTCTTGCTACTGATTTCAGGTAAGCTCTGAGAATCCCTGTTGTTTCCATTTCCTCCTCCTCTAAATTTGATATAATTTCAGCCAAGACTATGCCTAAATAGATTTCTGCCATTAAAGCTTTTAATCCAAGCTTAAACAGTGGAGGTTCCACCTAATTTCTTACTGTTTGGTGCTGTTTAGGTTCAACTATGCCTGAATCTTCATGGTTGTACCTCTAATCAGTCCAGTTGCTATTTCTAATGGCAAACCATAAACCCTAAGTCAACTAATTTAGGTTTAAATTATGAAATCCCTAAATTAGGAAGCCAAATATGAAATTGGAGCCCCAAATAGACTGACCCACCTTGAATTGGTGCTAAATCATCAAATTAGGGCCTTGCATGCAAGGATCCATGCAATTGGAGCAAAACCCCCAAATTCGGACACTGGCCCGGATGCTGTTGCAGGCCTAGGGGCGGTTGACCGACTCCCTGGAAGTCTGCATTCAGCTTCCCCCATTTTTGTGCCCTTATGACATAGACCCCTTGGGACTTGACCTTGGACCATCCCAGAACCTATTGCATGGTGTTTGGTATGTTGTTTAGGGCTGTTTCTACTGTTTTCTAGTCGATTCATTGGATTGTTGGTGGGTAACTGACCTAGAATTTCTTCTATAACTAATCTATAATATTCTTGTCTCATAGGACTGTCTTGGTCTGTTCTTGCCTGCCTATTGGAGTTTATTCACCTAGGCTAGCTACAACTACAGGTAAGGGGATTCGACCTTAATTTTCTGCGTGTTTATCACATTAATTTCAACTTTATGCTGAATGCCATGCTCATGCATCATTACCTCTATACCTGGAGCATGTAGTTTTCTAGCTTTTATTTAATGCATTAGACTGCATGTAAAATAGGTTGCACAAAGACATACTGCGTTGCATTTGCATTGATTATTTATATGATGTGAATTTATGATGATGGAATTCGGTAATTTATAACTCAGATCATACTTGCCTCATCATGTTTAGACTGCACTGGGCTAGGTGGATATTCATTACCCAGTACTGCGCCCCTTACCAACAGGGGGAAAGGTGTTGGACAACGCGTGGCAGAGACCGATGTGTTAGTTCCGGGATGCCATCTTCTGTCCTATGTTAGCGGGTCCCTAATTCCGCTATGGGAATAAACAGGCAGGGTTGATCATTTGGGGGTCTGTCAGGGTCCGATGTGTTAGTTCCGGAACTGGCGGATCCTCACCGTGGTAGAATGGTTTCGCTCGGGTGACCGAAGGGTTAGTTCAGGAATCAAGGTTAGCATCTACCACTAGTAGTAGTACTTATACCCCATGAGACTTAGTATCTGTGCTAGGAACATGTTAGTTTAGCACATGCATCATGGATTTATTGTGTTTGTATGCTTGTACCCCCCTTACTGGGCTCAGTTGAGAGCTCACCCCTGTGGATATCCTTATTTTTCAGGTGATTTAGTTACTTCTAATGTTGGATTTATGGCACTGGAGTTTGAAGTGCACGATACTTCGTGCGCACGTGATGATTGGGCAACCTCCTGATCTTGGCCCGCTAGTCTAGGCTACCTCCCCACTCTTTTATGCTTTATAAATGCTTTATATATAGAATATTTTCTTGTATATTTTTACTCTGTGCTACCTTTGAGAACTGTATAGTTGTATCACAAGTCTTATCATTTATATAAATGAAATATCATTTAGATTTCTCTTACTAATGATGTTATCTCTATTAATTAAATTGTTTTCGCTGCCTCTGATTACTGTATCTGTGAGCAATGATTGTGGATAGGGTACTGCACTTGTGATCCTTGGGGATTGGTTGGATGTCAGAGACATCCCGCCACACTTGGCCCTTAATAACCGGGCCGGGGTGTGACAACCCAAGAGTAGTCTCCTAGCTCACAACATCTTCCAAATGGACATTATGAAGTTGGCTCAACTAGGAGGAAAGGAACGAACAGAGAGTGAATTTAAGGCATTGGCTCAAGTTGCTGGATTTGCAGGTTTAAGAATTGTTTCTCAAGTTTACAGCTACTCAATCCTTGAATTCTATAAATAGATAATAAATTAGATGGTGTTTGATAAAGATAGTCCATCAAGGTTTCTATTTCATAATGTTTTAAGTGTTAGTTTATGTATAGGCCCACAGGCCTATGGTTTGTGTGTAGTTATTTCTATTGTAATTTGTATTGCTTAATTGATAGCTGAGTTAGTCAGGGTCCTTTAGGTACTTTACTTTTAAGTTCTGAAGTCGGTTTGTGTACTATTGATTACTATAAATATAAGTGAGAGCCCATGGTTTTGCCTATTCTGTTCACAATACAGACTCTTGGGTCTCCGGATCCTCTACTTCCGCCCTGCCCCTACTATCGTGCGCCCTACTCTACTTTGTTGGTTCTGGAACAATAATATGGAACTCTCTATGGCTGCCAATGTTATGTTTCATATATAAGACTTCAAAACGGGTCCGGGATCAACTCAAAAAGAGTTTTCTCGAGAAAAAAAATATCCAATATATGATCTGTATAAAAAAAATTCTTCTCCTTCAAGCAGAATGGGAAGTCCATTGGTGATTACTATAGTACACTCAAAGGCATATGGGATGAACTCAATGTCCATCAGTCACTCTCCACTAACATTAATATTCTTAATTCTCAACGGGTAAAGTTTCTTGTTGCTAAGTTCTTATTCGGTTTGGATTTTGACCTTCATCTTGTTAAGAGTCAATTATTAGCTGGTTAGAAGATTCCTTCTATCAATGAGGTTGGTTGCATAATTCAACGAGTTGTGTCTTCTTCTCTAGTCAAACATGACTCCACTCCCTCTCTGAAGGATAATTTGGCCTTTGTCGTTAATGGTGGTGATAGTAGTCATGGTAATGGTGTTTTTCGTAGAGGTCGTGGGTCAGGGGAAGGTCGTGGAAGTGGCAATCCACCTTTCGATCTTGTTGTTTGCTGGTGTACTCATTGTGGTCGCCCTATTCATACCAATGATAAGTGTTGGTTGAAGCATGGCAAGCCCCAGTGGGTGCAACAGCAATTTGCCAATACTATTGTTTCAGATGGAAATACTTAGATGACGCCAACATGATCACTTGATCAGAATAGAAAAAAGAAATGTTAGTATGAGTCCTACTCTTTATTATGTGAGGAGTGTACAAAGGAATCTGAATAAGGATAGTGTAATAATATTTTACCCCTTTGAAATTATTTTTTGACTCTTTCTTTCAGACCGAGTTTGCTTCCACCCACGGTGAATGGGATCTCATTCATACTAAAACCCTAGGAGGAGGGGTTTATGAACCCTAAGATGATGGGTGAACCATCCTCTATAGGTGGAGAAAAACTTAGTCCCTTTCTATATGGGTATTGTAAGCAATTTAAATTATGGATTTTCTTATAAAAAATGTCAATAACCCCTGAAAGTGTCGATAACCGTACAAGTTATAACCTCTTTTTCTTATAACCCTCAAATATTGTCCCATTGTTTAAGAAAAATGTACTGATGTATTGAAAATGACCTCTCAATCACAAGGAAATGGGCAAAATTGTAAAATCAAGTAGGAATGCCGTTTTAAAAGGACTTGGGTTTCCTCCAGCCGTGACGGGAGTTGAACGATCCAGTCCAGCAAAAACAAGGGGTTTGGTCATTTCAAGGTGGGTGCCAGTCAGTTGAAACTTATCCACCCATCGTAGCAGGACCACATGCTTTATGGTTTTACCAAAAGAAAAAGACAACAGGCTTGGCTAGGCTGGCCTGACCTAGTTATAATGGGGGTTTGAACCAATTAGACTACTCTTGCACTGGTTAGCAACAATACAGGCCTTGAGAGATCGGATCAAGGTTTAGGTATCGATCAGTCAGTCACAGATCGATAATATTGGTATTGGCCGACACTGATACCAATATTGGATCAGAGCACATTACGAACAGAGGGTAAAATTGTTAAAGTGTAGTGTGGTATCGATATCTTTGAGGGCAAAATGTCTGATACATTTGATACGGATCAATATTAGTACTGATAATGATACGATACATATAGGTCTAATATCAATACCTAAAACCATGATGTTTCATATGCTAACCAATTGTGCTCTTCTCAAATACTACCTAATAGACATGAATACTGAAATAGAGCACGATACAAAGGGTAAAGTAGTCAAAATACAATACGATATTGGTTCTTTGAGGGCAAAAGCATCCAATACACCTAATATGAAACAATATCAATATTGATATTGACAACATCTAATACAAGTATACAAATATAGCTTCACAACGAGTTTTCAACTAATGAAATGAGCCACAAATGACAAAGTCACAACTAAATCTATAAAAATAAGCGCAGGATGCATCTTGTTGTCACTAATCGGGTGAAATAAGTTGTAATCTTATATATATATATGTCTTTGCCTTATTTTCAAAAGTTATTTAATGCATAAGTAATCTTGTCATTTCACATGAACCACGACTGCTCATGAAATGATCAAATGATAAGACACTTTCAACTTATTTTAAAAATCCTTTTTTATCCTCGGCTAAAATAACTTTCAAAAAAAATGGCATAATGATAAGTCACTTAAAACTTATTTTGAAAGCCCTTTTTTATCCATGACTAAAATAAGTAAAACTATATTTGGTTGACAAGAAATGGATAGAAAAGAAAAGAAAATAAACGAAAATTTCAATTTTTTTTTGAATTTGAAAGAGATGGATACATACATCAATCATTGTATCATCATGATTTTTATTTTTATTTTTAATTTTTCGACTACAAAACATAGCCTTTAAGAATAAGATAAGGGACAAAAAGTAAAGTTACAATAAGATTTTACGTTGAGTAAAACACTGTGGTATAACGTGCAACCGCATCATCTCCTTATTTCTTATGATTTTACATTCCTATCCTTCTTCATGGTAGGTCAGTCATTGCATTTAATTATATGAATCTTCCTATGAGATAATTCAAAGATTGCGACAATGCAACTCCTATGAGCCTGTTTTTTCTCTAAAAACAACAAAATGTCATACATCAGATGCTGCTTTTCCAACCGAATCAATAAAGAAGTACCATCAATTTCCATGTCTAAATCTTAGCCCTACAAATGTATTGGAACTTTTCCAAACCCTAAAACCTATAAAGCAAATAAGCTTATAACAAAGCTCAAACTCTTCCCTCCAAGTAGAGCAAAAGTCAACATGAGTAGCAGTGCAGAATCACAGCCCAAGAACTCAAATGAAGAGGAAGATTGCTTATTTGCCATGCAACTTGCAAGTGCTTCAGTCCTGCCCATGGTACTAAGAGCTGCAATTGAGCTTGATTTGCTGGAGATTATAGCCAAGGTTGGTGCTGCTGGTAACTTCCTCTCCCCTTCAGAGATTGCTTCTCATCTCCCCACACCAAACCCAGATGCCCCTGTCATGATCGATCGTATACTTCGCCTCCTTTCGAGTTACTCCATCTTAGCATGTTCTCTGGTTACCGAAGAGAATGGTGAAGTCACAAGATTATATGGCTTAGCACCTGTGAGCAAGTTCCTAGTAAGCAATCAAGAAGAAGTTTCATTTTCTCCCTTTGCGTTCTTGTTACAGGAAAAGGCCATCATTGAAAGTTGGTTAGTTTTAACTTTTCTTCTTCTACTTATGATTAGGGTGAGCAGCTGATATTCATAGATACTTGACCTTATTGCTATGTTATTCTTTTGGTTTCTAAAGGAAACTGGTTGTACCTAGAGTTTTTCTGTCAATTCTTTGACTTGAAACCGATTTGACTCTGTAATTAGCTAGGGATCAGATCAAGTTACTCTGCTGAATCAACTTTGGATCTTGCAGAGCCTGATCCAAGGACTGGATACCTTAACTGGCCACTTGGTCAGTTTTTTTTCCTGTTTACAACTAGGGTAGAACTTTAACCTTGAAAATCATCATCATCATCATTATATCTGTACTTTCTTGTATCAAGATTTTCACCATTATTCTTATCTTAATTCAACCCAATTTTGTTCTTAACTTATTAATTGCACCTGCACATTAAATTGGCTGGATTTGGTTTTTATGATTCTAATTAATTTATAATGTAGGTACCATGTGAAAGATGCAGTTCTTGAAGGAGGAACCCCATTTGAGAAGGCCCATGGGATGAACTTTTTCGATTATCTCAGCAAGGAACCTGTATTTAACAAGATCTTCAATACAGCTATGTACAATGCCAGTATGGTAACTATGAAAAAGGTTCTTGAGACTTACAAGGGGTTTGAAGGCCTAAAGGAGGTAGTTGATGTTGGTGGTGGGTATGGAATCACTCTAAACCTTATCATTTCCAAGTATCCTACAATCAAGGGAATTAACTTTGACTTGCCTCATGTGGTAAAAGCAGCACCATCCTATCCTGGTAAGAATTTTGTCTATGTATGACCCAAACGAGAATTTTGATTGAGTAAAGAAGCAATAGTTATCACAATAATCAAGAATTAGCTTTTAATGCATGCTGAATCCATGGTGTTTGGAATTGAACTTGGTGGCTATTCAAGTATTCATAAAATTTCAAATTTGTCCTTTGGCTTCTTCATTGATTTTTTGGTTTTACTTGATCTCAAAGATGAAGGTTCCACTTTGTTGTTAGGTGTTGAGCATGTTGAAGGAGATATGTTTGTCAGTGTTCCGAAAGGAGATGCCATTTTCGTGAAGGTAATATTCATTTTTTATAAACATGTATGCTTTGGTTCAAAATATAATTGAAACAACAATCTGAGAACATCAAACACCCATGTTTCACAGAAAGAAGTCGATTTTTAGTTCAAATAATGTCAAGAAACAAAAACAATAGATTGATGAATCTATTTTTCATAAAACCTCAAAACAGAGTTGTGATAGCCAACATACGTACCCTGGTTGTCTAGATCTGTGAGGAAATGGACAGAAGGTAGTGTTCAGCTCAAAGGAGTCCAGACAGATATCGCCGTTCTGTCCACCGGCGGATACTTAGAGGGGGAAAAAAGGAAAAATTCTTGGCTAAATCTCAACAAACAAACCAAGAGCAACCGAGAGAGAGAGTCTGACCTTGAAGAAGAGATTGCTTGAAGTAGACGCCCTGTGCTTTGCAGGAACCTAGCTTTCCCTTTCAGCTCCCTCACAAGTTCTTTTTGAGTTCGAGGCTCTTTTCGAGTCGCGTTTCAGAATGTCCATACCAAGTAGTCTTTTTCATCTCAGAATGCATTATCGAGCTATAAAGCATTCCAAGAATGCATACCAAGTGCAGCCTTAAAATTATTTTTAGATCAGTTGCATCGTCCCTAGGTTGTCCTAGGGCTACGGTCCAGGTAAACCAAAAAAGAGAGCATCCCAGTGCATGAGGCTCCCACTACTGCAGGGTTTTTTTTTTTTTTTGGGGGGGGGGGTATGCAGCCTTACACCCTGCTGCGTAAGAGAGACTGTTTCCAAGTTTTGAACCCGCAACAACCAAACAGGTTGCAATAGTGTAACTTAACCGCTGTGCCAAGGCTAACCCTGAGGCTCCCACTACTGCAGGGTTTTGGTGGGGGGGGCGTATGCAGCCTTACACCCTGCTGCGCAAGAGAGACTGTTTCCAAGTTTTGAACCCGCAACAACCAAACAGGTTGCAATAGTGTAACTTAACCGCTGTGCCAAGGCTAACTGTTAGAGATAAGGATAATCCCTTCTCCTTATCAACTACTCCAGAAGAGTCCCACGGCATAACGGATAAGAGCACCACCACGCACAAAGGATTATCACCTAATCCTGAAGAGCTCAACCGATCAAAGGATAAGAGCATCACAGATGTTATCCCTACTTCAACGTACAAGGCTGCTGCAGTTGTTGAGTTTAAATCAAACTCCTCCAAGCTCAAGGATCATGACCAAGTTCATCCTAACTATAAGACCTGCTGTACTTATCCATCTCATGAGATTAACCATTGTAACCTCATCAAACCTATCTCTAATAATCTATATATAGAGAGGAGAGATGAAGGCTAATAGTGTGGAAAAATACAAGATCTGTGGACGTAGGTTTCCAGTGAAACCGAACCACATTAAAAACGTTATTGTGTTCTTCTCTTCTCTGATCTCTTCTCTTCTACTTCTTTAAACTCAAACATGGTATCATTTGACCAGGGTTCTTTGGGCTCTGCTAGTAATCTTCCCACTATTGGCTCGGCTTCCTCATCTTTCTCTCAATTTCCATCTCTCAATCATGCCATTGCTATAAAATTAACAGATTCAAACTACCTGTTATGGAAGTCACAGTTCGTCCCTCTTCTTAGAGGATATGACCTATATGACTTGGTCACTGGTGTCTCCACTTGCCCACCTCAATATCTTCCGGCTGCAGCAAATACGTCTCCTACAGGTCAACAGGGGACTGAAGCATCTACAGCCACACCACTACTCAATCCAACCTACATCACTTGGCAGCGACAAGATCAGCTTATCATGAGCTGGTTAATCTCATCACTATCTGAACCTGTGCATACTCAAATCATTGGGTGCACAACATCTCATGAAGTTTGGAGCGTGCTCGAAAGCTCCTACAATAGTCTGTCAAGTGCTCGGGTGTTGCAGCTTCGATATCAGTTGCAGACAACCAACCGAGGATCCTCTACAATACAGGAATATTTGTTGAAAGTTAAATCAATCACCGATCTACTTGCAGCCGCTGGTAAGCCTATAGGTAATGAGGATCTATGTCTCTACACTCTTGCTGGTTTAGGTTCAGAATATAAGGACTTTGTGACTTCGATCACCACCCGCACTGATGTGATCTCATACCCTGACCTACGTGGTATGCTCCTTACACAAGAAATCAGACTTCTTGATGCCCAAAAAATCTGAAACAAATATCACAGTAAACACTGTTACTACTGCTGATAATAAGGGTGGGCGATCCAATCGTGGTGCTTCCACCCCCCGTGGTGGCAGGTTCCCATACCGGGGAGGCCGGAATGGTCGTGGAGGATACAAATCCGGCTATCCCCGTCAACCAAATCAAGGGGCAGCAGCTCCACAGCCCCACTCTCCAAATCAGGTTATATGCCAAGTTTGTAATCGTGTTGGCCACAGAGCTCTTGATTGTCGCCAACGCTTTAATCATGCCTACCAGTCCACTCAGGGTGCTTCCCCACTGGCTGCAAATAATGTTGATTATAATAGAACAGTTGCTACTGACAATACTTGGTTTCCTGATTCTGGTGCGACAAATCACATCACTGCTGACATAGACAACTTAAGCTTATCAACAGAGTACACTGGCACAGATCAGATTCAAGTCGGAAATGGCTCAGGTTTGAAAATTCTTCACACAGGCTCCACTCAAATAATTTCTTCACCCAAAGATTTGATTCTTCCTAAAATATTGCATGTGCCTGACATTACAAGAAACCTGCTTTCTGTTTCACAGTTTACCAAGGATAATAATGTTTTATTTGAATTTCATCCTGACCGTTTCTTTGTAAAGGATCGATGCACGGGGAAGTGCCTCCTTCAGGGCATCACTAAGGATGGGTTGTACCAGTTCACACTAAATAAGGCTGCGAGGAATCCACAGGCGTCCATTGGCGAAAGGACATCGTTGAATCAATGGCATAACAGGCTAGGGCACCCTGCTCTACGCCTTGTTCGTCAGATTACCAGTCATTTTGATTTACCTATTAGTACTAAAACGGAGTTTAATATTTGTAATGCCTGTCAACAAGGCAAAAGCCATAAACTACCATTTTATTCATCTGCTCACAGGTCATCTGGACCATTGGATCTTATTTATTCTGATGTATGGGGCCCTTCTCCCATACCCTCTTTAGATGGACATCGATATTATGTTCATTTCCTTGATGATTTCAGTAAATTTATATGGCTGTTTCCGATAGTACAAAAATCTGATGTATTGCCTGTATTTACCAAGTTCAAGTTACTTGTTGAGAACTTATTTGACAGAAAAATTAAGCGGTTGCACAGTGATTGGGGGGGTGAGTACCGCTCTGTATCTCACTTCCTAGATGCAAATGGCATTGAACACCGGATATCTTGCCCACACACACATGAACAAAATGGTTCATGAGCGACGCCATCGCCCATTGTTGAGACAGGCTGGCTCTTTTATCTCATGCCAGCATTCCTAAAAATTACTGGCACTATGCATTTACTACTGCTGCATTTTTAATTAACAGATTGCCTACTGTTGTGCTTGGGAATGTTTGCCCTTTATTCAAACTATTTGGGACCCAACCAGATTATATGACTTTGAAAGTCTTTGGTGCAGCATGTTACCCATTATTACGGCCATTTAATAAGCATAAACTTGACTATAGGTCTGAGCTTCATGCCTTTCTGGGCTATAGCTCTCAGCACAGAGGGTATACTTGCCTCAATATGCGCACCAGGGGAATTATCATATCTAGGCATGTTGTGTTTGATGAGGACCGGTTTCCATTCAAGGAGGCTACGGATAAGGTTCCCATACCCTCTCCTCCCTCCTCCATTCTAGGTCCTCCACCACTACTTCCACTATTTTCATTAGGCCATCATGAGACCGCTCCACCAACTGGTCCAACACCACCGCCACGCTCACCTACTGCCACTACAGCTCCTCAAATGGCACCACCTGCAGGAACCGAGGCTCCAACACATTCCACCAATACCGTGGAACCATTACCCTTGGTACCACCGCCCTCTCCACCTGCTCCATCACAAGCACCAGCTCCACGACATCCTATGGTTACTAGGACCCGTGATGGCACAAGGCGGCCCAAAGTCCTGCTCACAACCAGCCATCCTCTACCCATCTCCTTGTTAACCGAATCCGTGGCTCACTCAATGGAACCAACGTGCTACACAACTGCCACCAAGGATCCCAACTGGCGTCATGCAATGGACAAGGAATTTAATGCTCTCATTCGCAATGGGACCTGGACTCTAGTTCCCTACCAACCCAAGATGAATGTAGTAGGTTGTAAGTGGGTATACAAGGTCAAACGCCTAGCCGATGGGGCTATAGAGCGATTCAAAGCTCGCTTAGTGGCCAAAGGATTCCATCAACAAGAGGGTCTGGACTATACAGAAACCTTCAGTCCTATTGTTAAGCCCACTACAATTCGGCTTATTCTATCTCTGGCTGTTTCCAAGGGATGGGTAATCCGACAACTTGACGTACAAAATGCCTTCCTACATGGTGTTTTACAGGAAGAGGTGTACATGACCCAACCACAGGGATTTACAGATTTACAATATCCCAATCATGTCTGCAAACTTCATAAGTCCATCTATGGTTTAAAACAGGCTCCACGGGCCTGGTTTGAACGACTAAGTATGTTTCTTCAAGATTTTGGCTTCAAAGGATCCAAAACAGACACATCACTGTTTTTCTACAACTCGGCCGGCACTACTATGTTCTTATTGGTCTATGTTGATGATATTGTCCTCACAGGCAATAACACCACATTTATTGCAGGCTTTCTTGCCACACTTGCCGCCACCTTTGCCATCAAGGACCTAGGACAACTTCACTACTTTCTGGGAATTAGTGTGGAAAGACAAAGTACTGGGCTGCAGCTCTCTCAACGCCGGTATATACTTGATCTACTTGATCGCACCAACATGACTGGGTGTAAACCGATCTCTACACCAATAGCCACCACCCACTCCCTATCAAAGGAAGCGGGGACACCAATGGAAGATCCCACTCTTTATCGCAGTGTTGTAGGAGGACTGCAGTATGCAACCTTGACTTGGCCAGACATAGCTTTTGCCGTTAACAAAGTATGCCAATTTATGCAACGGCCTACCACTGATCATTGGGCTGCTGTTAAACGGATATTGCGCTATCTTAAATCTACCATTGATCATGGATTGTATCTTCAGCCTCAACAGACTCTGCAACTATATGCCTACTCTGATGCTGATTGGGCTGGATGCCCTGATGACAGGAAATCAACCGATGGCTATGCCATCTATCATGGCACCTAATATCTTGGAGTTCAAGAAAACAGGCCACAGTTGCCCGCTCCAGCACTGAATCCGAATACAGGGCTGTAGCAAATGCCGCAGCAGAACTCACTTGGTTGCAATCTTTAATGAGTGAACTAGGCCTTTACATGAGCCATGCACCCGTTCTATGGTGCGATAATGTAGGCGCCACCTACCTGACGGCAAACCCGGTGTTCCATGCCCTTACCAAACATGTAGAAATTGACTTCCATTTTGTCAGAGATAAAGTTGCGAAGGGAGATCTTGATGTCCGGTTCATCTCCACCAAGGACCAGATCGCAGATATTTTGACCAAGGCACTATCAAGGCAGCAGTTCAGCTATCTCAGTTCCAAGCTCAAGGTTCTACAACCCTTGAACTTGCGGGGGCGTGTTAGAGATAAGGATAATCCCTTCTCCTTATCAACTACTCCAGAGGAGTCCCACGGCATAACGGATAAGAGCACCACCACGCACAAAGGATTATCACCTAATCCTGAAGAGCTCAACCGATCAAAGGATAAGAGCATCACAGATGTTATCCCTACTTCAACGTACAAGGCTGCTGCAGTTGTTGAGTTTAAATCAAACTCCTCCAAGCTCAAGGATCATGACCAAGTTCATCCTAACTATAAGACCTGTTGTACTTATCCATCTCATGAGATTAACCATTGTAACCTCATCAAACCTATCTCTAATAATCTATATATAGAGAGGAGAGATGAAGGCTAATAGTGTGGAAAAATACAAGATCTGTGGACGTAGGTTTCCAGTGAAACCGAACCACATTAAAAACGTTATTGTGTTCTTCTCTTCTCTGATCTCTTCTCTTCTACTTCTTTAAACTCAAACACTAACCCACTAGTCCAGGTAAACCAAATCCAGACATATTCAGACAAAATTCCAAATTGTACCAGACTCTGAGCCCATTGCCAGATTAGGGCCTTCAAGGGAACGAGGCGATGGTGGATGCAGCCACAAGTCTAAAAAGCATTAATGTACAAGTATACCTAGCTTCCATGTGTACCCATATGATTTACTACATTGCAGCCTTCTTCGATCGCAAATGTGAAATCAAGTATTCCAAAATCATTCTGGTCCTAAGTTGCATCACTGTAGTAGATCCTGTTATTTTGCTCTTCCCAAATGTTCCTGCTAGCAATGACCTGCAATATAAACTGTCAAATCTTGCGCCAAATACCATAGGGCCAGGAGCAATGTTCCAACCTGCAGCAACACTTCAGGATTCCATGCATATAATCATGAAATTTCTAAAAATATAAGCAGCTAAATTTCCATCCATATACTCTTTCTTTGGTTTCAAGAAAATCCAAAATGCCAAGAAAGACATTATTGGCAACAGAAAACACAGTCCTAATATGTCGTCAATAGAGTCACGGTACTAATTTGTCATCAAGAGAGTTGTGTCATCTCCTAAATCAAACTCCCATGGCTTATTGGACTTCCTACTCAATTTTTATAGTTTTCCTAAGGAAACGATGTAGAGAAAATACAATCAGTGGTAGACTAGTAGCAATATAATTTTAAGGCCACATACTAATTATTAAATTTTCAAGTCACCTTAACCGATGGAGTTTTTACAAGTAGAGACATAATATTAATGGAAAGATGAAATCCCAATTCATATACTACCATTAATGAGGCAAGGGCAAACCTTAGGGTTTTTCCTATCCCAAGCAGGATTCAACCATGTTCATTTATCATACATTGAAAAGTCTTGATGTGATAGGCAAGAAACTTTCTGAACTATCAAAATTGTTTGCAGTGGTTACTTCATGCCTTGAACGATGAGAAATGTTTGAAATTGTTGAAGAATTTCTGGGAAGCACTACCAGACAAAGGAAAAGTGATTGCTGTGGAATCTGTAGTTCCCGAAGCACCCAAGAGCAGTCTCCTAGCTCATAACGTCTTCCAAATGGACCTTATGATGTTGGCTCAACCAGGAGGAAAGGAACGGACAGAGAGAGAATTTAAGGCCTTGGCTCAAGTAGCTGGATTTGCAGATTTAAGAATTGTTTGTCAAGTTTACAGTTATTCAATCCTTGAATTCTATAAATAGATAATAAATTAGACTGAATAAACATGTGACATATTGCATATGCATTGTTAAGAACTTAAGATGGTGACTGATAAAGATAATCAAGGTTTCTATTTCATATTATGTGTAATCAATCACTCTTGAATATAACTCTGGGGGTTTGTTACCCTTTACAAATATCAATGAATCGGCCCATAGTGGTCAATGTTTTCTGCCCAAAATTACATGTTATCAAGGCGGGTTGCTCTTCTATCCATCATAAGTGTCTGGGCTGCCATATTCTCGATTTTCTCTTCTTCATCGATTTTATGTTTTCTGGATCTCGTCTATAGCATCAACTGATGGGACCAACATTTTTGCCCTCTCTTCCCAAGCCCCATCAATCTGCCTCGACTTTTCAACCTTGCAAAAAAAATTGTGGGTTTCAAACATACTTTCTCTTACAGGTTGGGAGTTTGATCCACTCTTAGGGTAGATTTGATCTTGTTTCCACCTCAATTTCCTCATGCATCTGAGTCATTTCAGCATTCAGGATCAGTTTTTGCTCTTTTCTGGCCTTGGAAAAGTGGCTTTGAAGAGGGGGAGCGGGGAATTTGTATCTGCTAATCGGTTTTGCAGGAAATGCCAAAACAGGGAGGTGTTTCGGTATCACTGGATTTGTACCGAACTGTATCGACCCATCTCAGGTCATCTCGACCAAGACAGGTTGAGACAGTTGGATTCATCCCCCCCCCCCCCACTTCTTTTTGTCCCCATGGTGATTCGTATCGTTTCTTGTCTCCATAACTGCAATTCCAATACACCGATATGCCCAATGTCTTAAGACTTGATAACTTGATCACCTCCAGCATGAATGAGTAATATGCTTTTTGGCCATGGAGGAGGCCACTGAAAGGAGAGGTATAACATGTTTGGACGTTTCCTGTGTGGCTGAAATACCTGAACTGCCATTCTTAGCTTTTGAACCTGTAGACGATACATATCCAATCAAATACAGAAATAGAAAGAGTTTATGCATGGCCACACAAGAGAACAACCAATTCAAGGCTGTCTAAAATTTGGAAGATTTTGAATGGTCAGAAGAGTAACAAAAAAATTTTAAAACCCTCTATTAATATGCATATAGAAAGTACAAAAAAAAATTTCATTCTAGTACATACATGATTCGAAATTTTAACATAACAAAAGTACTCTGTACATTGAAATACGAGGATTCCACCTTTAGTACCAGAAGAGAAGGAAGAAGGAAAAAGCATAGCACAAGTACTTGAGTTTGAATAAATGTAGACTGATCTTCTAGTTATGTTATGATCTAACAAACATAATGCTATTTGTTAAGGGTGATTAAACTGTTGCTTTCCCCCCTGGCCACGTCAGAAATCATCATTATTCTTTCAAGGATTCCTAACGGCATGTATAATCATCAGGCCTTAGCTGAGTGTCTATATACTCTATGGTAATATGATCTGAACTAATTAGCGAATCATGTAATTGAAATAAAAGAAACTCCCAAGTCCCAACCACGACTTCGCAGTGGGGAGAAGGATCAAGACACTCATTTTTGGTATTTAATTCCAAGTAGGATATGATCTTCATAATAAATAAAAAAAGACACAATTTTCCATCAATACTCTAAATAAATTATTTCTCATATATGTGTATAATGCTTGAAACCTGCACATTTTCCAAATCCCAGCTTAGGATTCCCTAAAAGAGATAACACTGATTTGTTTCTGTTTTTCACTGTTTTGAGATATTTGAGAGTTGGGTAAAGAAGGGAATCAGGGATGATGTTCATTTTGAAACAACCAAAACTTGAAAACAGAAATTGTTTTCATTCATTCTTTTATTTTTCATCATCTTCTCATTTCATTTTTTCTCTCTTGAGCAGTGGCATCATATTTTTCTCCTTTTGATAATTTCTTGACTTCTCATAAGTAATAATACTTGGGCTATTTGCAAATATTATATATGGATGGACTATGAATTTTTTTAAAAAAAATGCATTCATAATTTCTCACATAACTAAAGTCAAGTGTACAGGCAATGACAATATTCTTTTTATGTTGAGAAAATTCATTAGCATGTATGTATTCATCTCAAAAAAAGAAAGAAATACATTAGCTTGTATGCAATGTTTTAGTAGAAGAAGTTAATCAGATTATGTAAGGGGTATGTCATTACCTCTTTTGGCAGCTTATTCTTCGCTATTCAATTATTCAGCAGTCTAGGCACTTGGTTTTTCTTTGGAAACATATATCACCTAGCCCTAGCTGTACTGGATTGATAAGTTTCAGTTGTGATATACCATACTGCATCAATTTCATTACGCTTGTTGTGATTTGAATAAGCATTAGCAAGAGAGGTTAGCACTCGTGGTCCAGAATTAAATACAACCTGCAGAGTCACAAACAAGTTCTCTGAAACTTATAACCTGAAGCTTTGTTCAGACTGAATATGAGTCGACCATACTACATCATTTGATGACACAAATAATAGAGAAGAGGGAAACACAAAAGATTAACCGGTACTTGACGACTAAGTGTGAATAGGTTACCTTCTGAGTACAGTATATAATGCTTATTTGATTGGCAAATAACTTAAAAAGACAAAAAAAAAAATAGAATGCAAAAGGACTGCCATTAGACAGAAAGAATATAATTAAGCAGAACATCACAAGAGCAGAAAAGTAAAAGTTAGAAGCATAATTAGAACATAATAGAAAGTGATATGTAAAAGCATAATTTGACTGCAATGGAGGACAGGGAGGGGTCTATAATGTCTAAACAATTTTCTCGAAGAGATTCAAAGATTCAAAGTTGTTAGTTTCAAACTGTGCTCAATTGAACAATACATGAAATCAGTAATACAAAGCAATCAGAAAGAGCACCTGTGGCTGTGGGGCAAGACGGAGGTTCGTAAAATGGGCAGCAAAGGCAAAGGTGGCATTGAAAGTGACAGCACTGGAGCCACTAATTGCTCTTAATGTAAAATATATAACTTAAATCTAAAATCTTTTTCTAATTGCTAGCCTATAACATTTTGCGACCCAATCCTAATCTGACATAAAACCACACAAAGAGAGCATTCCAGTGCACGAGGCTCCCGCTACTGCAGGGTCTGGGAGGGGCAAATGTACGCAGCCTTACCCCCTGCTTTGCAAGAGAGGCTGTTTCAAAGTTTTGAACCCGCAACAACCAAACAGGTTGCAATAGCACAGCTTAACCGTTGTGCCAAGGCTCACCCACTAGTCCAGGTAAACCAAATCCAGACAAATTCCAAATTGTACCTAACTGTGAGCCCATTGCCAGATTAGGGCCTTCAAGGGAACGAAGCGATGGTGGATGCAGCCACAAGTCTTAAAAGCATTAAGTTACAAGTATACCTAGCTTCCTTGTGTACCCATATGGTTTACTACATTGCAGCCTTCTTCGACTGTAAATGTGAAATCAAGTATTCCAAAACCATTCTGGTCCTAAATTGCATCACTGTAGTAGATCCTGTTATTTTGCTCTTCCCAGATGTTCCTGCTAGCAGTGACCTGCAACATAAACTGTCAAATCTTCCCCAAAATACCATAGGGCCAGGAGCAATGTTCCAACCTGCAGGAACACTTCAGGATTCCATGTACATAATCATGAAATATCTACAAAGATAGGCAGCTAAATTTCCATCTATACACTGTTTCTTTGGTTTCAAGAGAATCCAAACTGCCAAGAATTGAGTTGAGTTTCAGTTGGACTACATTTAACTAATGGTTTCACTGAAGTTACTCATTTACAAAGAGTTGAGTTTCAGTTGGACCCTAACCGTACACAACCAAGCTGACTACCTGGCTTGCAAACCTAATTTGAAGAAGAAACCTAAGTTGCTCCCATTCTTCAAAAATGGATATTACTAGTGTCAGATATTCCATGTTTCAGCATAAGTTCCACACTGAAACAGTTCTGAAATAAATCCGGGTGTTCAAATTTTATATTTCTCCTCTTCTTTGAAAGTAAACCAAGCATGTTTCACATTTCAGGTGCATGAAAAGTACATAGATAATTCTGTTAGAAAAAGGGATAAAAATCACAATTGTTTGAATTTCTGCTAAGATGCATGCTACTTTGATGTACAACGGAGGCCTTGGGATGCTCCAGTACAGAGGAGTGATTTGATTCGTATTGAAGGAACTAAAAGAGCTAGGGGCAGGCCTAAACTAACCATAGGAGAGGTGATGAGGAAAGACATGCATAGCTTAGGACTTGTATTATGTATGACTTCGAATAGAGCTGATTAGAGAGCAAGGATCAATGTAGCCGACCCCATTTAGTTGGGATAAGGCTATGTTGTCATTGTTGTTGTTAAGCGGAAAAGAAATCTCTACAACAAAAAATAAGTAGAGGGCAGCATTGGAATGTAAGTGGGACTTTAATGCATTAACCATTCTTAAAATTTGGAATTTTCAAAGAAGATAGTCATTATGCAATAGAAGGAATACTAAGAAAGTGATGATCCTGGGTACAATAACCCTGATGTAGATCGCTTTGGTCACCCCAAAGTGATAAATTCCAAGTATAAAAGACTAGTGGCAATTCTGTAATTTCTGGCAACGATTTAAGACACTATTGGAAGGGGATGAGGACCTTGAGATGGAAAGGTAAAAATATCGATAGAAGAGCTTTTTTGACAAAGGGTTTTTTTGGAAGTACAAATTGATGGGGACGAAAACAGAATCAAAATATCGATAGAAGAGCTTTTTTGACAATAATCAATAGGAGGTCTTAATTTTAAATAGAAGAAGTTGGCTTCTTATTCTTCTCAATAAAGCGGAATAATAGACTCTGTTTTGGATGTTTCAGATGAGAACGCCCAAATCAAAATTCAATTGTGATGAGATTTTAGGGTGAAGTTCCCAACTCCCAAACGTCTGAAGTTAGACCAGTAACTGACTCAGACTTCGGATATGATTTTAGTAATAAAACTCAGGTATGGATTCAAATCCCAAAATTTCTTTTGAAACGGAATTGAAACCAAAGAGTTCTATCAATTCTTATTAGTTTCCAAACCAACGTAAAACAGTCAGCAGCCAATAAAACGAAATAATTCAAACTGGAAAGAAAATAAAGAGGAAGAAAGAGATTTGCATAACAGAATCTTAAGTGAGAAAGAATAATGGTGGGAATAGGTCTGGATCACACCTGAAACGAGGATATCAAAGAAGATGAGATAGACTTGTGCATTCACAACTCTTGGCAGCTAATGACAGAGTCTCGAAAAAAAATTAATTCAAAATAAGTTTGAATCAAACTCCACAACCAATCTCCTACGATTATATCAAAGGATAAAAGAAACTTACAAAAATAACCAAAAGAGATAAATTCCTATCTAACCCTACGTTTTTAACTGCATCAGAAAGTTATAGGATGACAGTAGATTAATAAAGAAACATAGGGAGGGAACTGGAGAGCCTAACTGTCTGTATTCATTCACAAAACTAAGGCAAATAAGCCATTATATGCATGTATTTCATATGGTCATCTAGCCTGTTCCATGACATGGGGCTCAAAATTGCTACTGCCCACTTCCACTGTTAAAACTAAAATGAGAAGCTTTTAACTGTAACTGAACACCCATAGAACAATTAAAACCCACTAAAGCAAATCAAAACCATTCAAACCTGGTCCACATCCAACAAACTAATGTAGTTCCATAAAAATATCACCACCCATAAAACTGAAAATAGAAGAAAAATCAATTGAACCACCAAATAAAGAGGAGAAGTATCTAAGCAGCATGCCCTTAGTGCTTCGGACACCAAGAGACCATCTGGGCTGGTGGGAGCCAAAAAGAGTCTGGGACCCATATCGAATAAGGCCCTATTCTTCCAATCTCTCCCACACTCCGGCTTCCAAAGAAGATGAGTTTTTCTTTTTCACCAGCAAGTTGATTGCTTCTTTTATTTTTAGCTAGCTTTTTTTAGGTAACTTTCACAAGAACCCAAATGCTATAATATTAAAAACCAACTGTACTCCTCCACAATCATCAGTCTAACATCAAGGGGGGGGGGGGAACAAGTGACATGTTTCTCCAAGAAAAATTCCAAAAGAACATTTTGATTTTATTTAACACTGTAATTTGTCTCATCTTTGGCACAAACAGAATGGATGATTTGAAATCATAAATGATCAAAAGAATTTCTGCATTTAGGCTTACTTGTGAGATTCTTCCTTTCAAGGACCACAAAATAATGTGTAGAAAGTACTTGACAAAACTAAATGTAAGTTTTACTTGAAAGAAAAAGTGATTCTCCTTACTGCAAGCAATACCATTCAGAAAGCCAGTAGTTGCAGTTTCCCCAGTTCTGACCAAAGTCTAATATCACTTCAGGAAAATGATAGCCACACTGCCAGTGTCATACACCCTCTCAAGCTCTCTCTCTCTGGCATGTGGGCCCGCTATATATGAACCGTGCAACGCCCCCTCCCGTGCTTCCATTCGCTTGGAATGGGAGATTCCATTCCACACGAGCAGTGTGGCAATCCCTTACCCTATCATTTTATTTCAGAAAGTTTCTGCTACACTATTCTCAACTTCCATACCATATAATCATCACTAATCAGGTACCTGAGTAAGACAAGAATGTGTATCAAGGCATTAAACAGTACAATGTCATTGACTGAAACTAGCAATTCTCAATAAAAGGGAGAGAGGAGGATTTTTGTTTCCAACTTAATGCTTATGACAATTGAGAAACTAATCAAACCATAATTAAGCTTAGATGCAGATGCAAAGATACATGAAACTGAAATAAGAATCAGAAATGCTAATTAGAAAGGATAAGAAGATATGATGGAGAGAGGAGTCCTAAAGTCATGACCACATAAGATAGGAAGAGTCAAATTGATACCTGAATTTTTTTCCTCGTTAAATTTCTCCATCTCAAACTCACGCACAGCCTCCAAATTCCCCTGTACCTTATAGGCCTGGATCATAGTGGCAAAGGTTATCTTATCAGGCATGCATTTCCTCTCCTTCATTATCAAGAACATCTCTTCCATCCGCTTAACATTACCAGCCTGGCCAAATGTGCTGATGACACAATTGAAAAAAGGAGTGTCTGGAACTATGTCAGAATTATATACTTGCCTCAAGATAGAATCAACCTTGTCCAAAAGTCCAGCTTTACTGTATCCGCTAACAAGAGAACAGTAAGTAATAGAATTAGGCTTTATGCCCCGGTTCTTCATTATTTGGAAAAAGTACTCCATCACTTTTATATTTCCTTTTCTCCCAAACATCTCAATAATTATATTGAAGGTAATGATGGTTGGAGAGAAGAACCTTTTCTCCATAAACTCAAACACAGAAACCATTTTCTCGAACATGCCCACTTTTCCATATGATCTCATTAGTGTATTAAATGTTCTTATGTCTGATCTAATCCCCATGTGCTGGAACTCATCATACCACTTCTCCATATTTTCAATCTGTCCAGCATTTCCATAAGCCCAGATGATAGAATTCAGTGTGAAAACATCAGGCAGGCATTGACCACTCTCAATCATGTCCATTAATGATTTCTCCATCTTTTCAAACATCTCAGCTTTCCCATACCCATCAATGATGGTGTTGTATGTAACAGTGCTACACTGGATTCCTAAATATGACATTTCTGTGAGCACTGGATCAATCAGATCAAAACGATGGAATTTAGCGCAACAGTTGATGAGGATTGAATACGTGACTACATCTGGTCTACAGTCCGACACGGACTTCATATGGTCCACCGTATGGAATGCCTCATCTAAAAGACCACTGAGGCCATAAGCATTCACAAGTGAAGTGTAAACATCAATAGTAGGTTTGAGCCCTTCAGATAGCATAACCTCAAATAGAAAACTTGCCTGCTTAGGTTGCCTGCACTTTGCAAGCATCATTAAGAGCTTGGTGTATGTTTGGCATCTTGGTTGGTACCAGTGTTGCTTACGAAGAAGTCCAAATATCTATGAGTGAAAAAAATCTCCATTTCAGAAAGCATTTGAAACATCATGAAATCTTGTAATTTCAATCAAGGTTCCAATGCAGAATGCTGTATAGTTAATATAGAAATTAGGAGCCTAGGACAATGGGACGAGCTTCGGTCACGTAAAACACAGCTAGCGCTGAAACAATTTAGCATACATGGTAGATTTCAAGCAAAACATTTACACCAAATCTTGGATTCGAATATCATTTCAAGCATTGGCATTCTTCAAATAACATAGAGAAAAAAGGACAAGTAAAGATTTTAATTTACAGCAAAGGTCATTGACACTTCCACTTGAACTAGCCAGAATCATGAAACATTTCCCTCATCAAAAGATAATTCTTCAGTCCTAAAAATTCGAATTTAAATCAACTCCGTTTCATGGAGCAATAAATCAAACTCCCAAGAGACCGTCTTTAATTCAAAAATCAGTATGACTGAAATATGGGAGAAGAAAAAAGAGGAAAAGGAGAAAAACCTTGAGAGCAGATTCCCAGAGGCTGTTACGTATTGATTCGTCTAAAGCTTCCAAAACCGCTTTGGGCCAAAGGCTATTTGATTTGGCGGAATAGGCTTTCTTCTCAATACCTTTAGTAGCAGCCTCAGTCCGAAGAATCCGTGAAAGATCTTTCTTCGCCACTCTCCGAAGCCCTTTCGATGTCTCAATGCTCCTTTTCTCCGACTTCACGAAGAAGGGAAAAGAAGAGGACTGTTTTGCTCTGTCCGCTGGTTTCCAGGGAAGTACAACGCGAGAACCGAACGTAAGAGAAGCTGAAGACGACGGGGAAAAGCACAGTTTAGATTTAGCGGCATCAGGGAACTGAACCTGGAGCAGCTCCATTTTGAATTACAAACTCCAATTCAAACAGAGTCCGAAGCCATTAGAGACGCAACTGCTGCTCCTGTGGTCGTTGAGTACGTTAAGCGTTGGCCTTCCTCCTCCTCTCGGACTGTGGGAGCATGAGCATGATAATACCCAGTTACCCCCTGTCTGTCATGCCTATCCCCCAATGGCTCAGTGGCCACGAGGATCTGACTACTTCGGTCATTTCACATTTTACGGGATTCGGCAGGGGTGAGGCGGTCTTTTCATGCCTCACCAAGTCCGGCACTACACAAGCAGCCAGGGTAAGGTGCTGGACAAAATCTTTTTGGCATTTTATGGGGGTGAAGCAGTCATTTCACCCCTTCTTTTGTTTGGGCGCCTACATCATGCTCCTCCAGAAAAAGATCTCTCTAACTCTAGCTCATCTCCAATCGCGGGAGGACTTTGACACGCATCCCCATGTATTGGCAGGTGTTGGGATGCTTATCTAAGTACTTCCAGCCATTGGATGGGTGATTGGAGAGGATAAGGATCCGCACCCCCCTCCCCAAAAAAAAAACCATTTTTTTCTTTTTTGTCCTATCGAAGAAAAAGAAAATAGATATAAAAAAGGGGGGGATAAAAACAAACAATTCTTAGTCTTAGTCACGTGACTCCTATGCTAAGACACAGATAAAGGATTTCATCCTCTCAAGTGTGGTGCACTGCCTGATACACCATACTTAAGAATCCAACCGTCCAAACATGGGTAGTGGCGTCATTTTATCCTTTCAAGTTTTGGGTGGATGGTTGGATTCTTAAGTGTGGTGCATTGACTTGAGAGGATAAATTTCCCTATAAACAACTAATTAAACGATGATACATCAAAAATCAAAGGGTGGTAAAAAACAATAAATGAAATGATGATACATCAAAAAATCAGAATTGGGGGAGAAATAATAGAAAGATCCCACTTAACAGCAAGATATCTATTTCTTATTATGTCTAGGCTCCCAGAACGAATTGGAAGAGGCCTATGTTTGATCTCAAAAGAAATAAACTCATCGATTTGTTCTATAGTACGCGACATGGAAGTCCATCTTCTGTTATCCCTTTTTCACCAAATATGGTGAATTACAACGCTAAAAACAAGGTTACCAATGATGTCTGAGATTGACTTACCGCTCAATTTTTATAAAAATCCACTTCCATTAGTTCCATTATTTAAAAAAAAAAAAAAACACATTGCTCCATCAACAGTTTCCAAAGGCCCTTTAATCCTTCATGTGATATAGACCGTTCAGGTTTGGCATTTCAGATTGTATAGGCACAATTTTGTTGTCCAGGCAGTCATTAAGAACACTGAAATAAATCACGATTTAGCTCCCTAACAATCTAAGAAATTTTGAGAGAGTAGATAAAAGTGAAGATGTTATAAAACACCATAAGTCCATAACCATGCCACACTAAATAATTTTTATTTACATTATCATTTGTATATATTTATGGGGAATGCATTCTCTATCCGAGAGCATGTCAATGGAAACACGCAAAAACACCTACAAGAGCGGGATTTTTGCCTTTCATGGGGTGCGGAGTAGTCATATTTCCCCATTTTGTGTCTAAGCACAAGGCCTACACTCTCGGACAAGTTTTTTTTATTATATTTATGATATGGGAGAGGGTTCTTCACAACACCAATGTGGGTTAAAACCTATATGATTAGGGTAGGAAAGAGGACATAATATAAAAAGGAAAAACAGTTTTCTGTCCAGGAATGTAACCTACCCTAGCACTCCCATGTGTCTCTCTCTCTCTTTAAAAGAAAGGCAAAGGTATCTTTTCATATGGGGAGGAGAGAGATAGAATCGACATAGTTGTTTTTCCAACAACAAAAAAAACAAACTCAAATGAAAAGGGTGATAGCACACTGACACTGGGGGTGGGGGGGTCTTTTTACATTTTTACGTTGTGATATTTATCTGGGAGAGGGTTCTTTGACCACGCAGCAAAGGGGAGCATAACAATGAGGTGAAATGGAATGATTTTATATATGAGAAGGTAGAAAGGTAATTTTATGAGGATAAGAAATAGGAAGAGAACTACCATACCCTTCCACAGTGACTGAGAGAACCTTCCATATTTGCATTTTGCAATACGGAAGATTAAATAGGGCTGATATTTTGTGAAAAGAAATGAAAACAAATGAAATACAAGGTTTAAATGCAAATACATTGGAAGCCACATGATTAAATTTGACTGTGAACTTTGACACTGTCTAAACCAAACCATTTCCTAGATATCCATTACATATCACCATAGTTGTCAAGGCGCCTTAGGCACGTTGATTTTGGACCCTCTCCCACGCCTTGGGTCGCCTAGACACCATAACAACTGTGCATATCACTGTTCCCACCACAAATTGGTGCACAGTCCCAAAACTCAATGGTGAACTCTGCAGTCCAAGAAAACATTAAAGAGGGCTTAGGAAATGAAGTGTCTCAAACCCCCAAAAATAGTCAATTTTCCAGGACAGTAGACATGCAAGAAAAGATCCTTTCTGAAATGATCCTTCTTTTTCTTTCTATTTTAAGGTTCAAAACATCAATTAACAATTAAATCCCTCACCCAACTCTACCCCAGATAAATGCTGAAGGAAAAACCTGCTTCTGCATTTAAGTTATGACAAAAACAGAGCATTATCATCTATTAACAATCATACATATCAAAAAGAAATAATCAGAGCTGGAAAAGTGATCACCAACAGTTTATTCCTAAGGTCCAGAATATGTATTTTTTTGCAGAAATACCAACTGCTTCATAGTTTCTCCATTATCATCCAGCTTTCTCAGGAGAAATGATTCAGCTTCCAGAGAAGGGAAATTTGGCCTTTTCAGGAAACTGGTTTTGACCTCATCCCAGGACATCCACCTAACCCCCTGAACAGTTATTTCTAAATACCCTCCAAAGCAAGTTCAACTACTGGATCAACGGAGATGAAAAGTTGCCAGAGAGATGCAGGAACCGAAAAAACTCTTTACTTCATTATCGCTTCCGTTCCTTTCGCCATTTATATACAGGTTTGGAAGTTGGGCAAACAATCTCATCTTCACGAAGCTTGCGTTTCCGACCCTTTTTCTGCTTCAGTATATTGATGATTTATATACAAACCAATTATGCCTAAAAAACAGAGGGAGAAAGAGGAAAAAATCAAATATGTTCAAACCTGCAGTTCCTTTTTCAATTCCATGTCCATATACAGTTTCTCTAGGTCATTTAGTCTCTTCTTCCTTGCCTCCAGTTCTCTGTATGAAACAGCTGTTTTCCTGGATGTGGAAAGCTACAAGTTATCAGATTAACAGTAACCACAGAACAGGAAAATTAGTGTCCAGACAAAAAAGAGGAGGTGTACCTGAAATCTAATGAGTTCTATAAGCATAATAGATCGTTAAGCTAAATCTAAAAACAATACAGTTAGGTGACTACCAAATCACTGACCTAAATCAGTGACTATCAATTCAGACAGTATAACATTACAAGAATTCCTCTTGCAAGAGCAATAAGGCAAAGTTGCTACTGATATAAATCCTAACCATTAAGGCTCCATCTGGTTGGATGCAAAACGTTGACAAGTGATGCAAAATATTTTATGAAGGTTGAAACAGGTTGTTTTTCAACCTTACGATGTACAGGGACTGATTCAAGTTGTAAGAACTCAAACAATATGGCACCAAACAACTTGAGAATTTCAGAATAACTCTCTCACTCCAAGACCTCTAAGAACCAGCAAACAAAACCCCAAAAGAACTTTCTGAAATTAAGAAAAATTTCCCAAAATTGAACCAGGTGGCAACTTTCAACCCAGATCTGAACTTCAAGTTTGATCTCAAAGGGTCTCCTACCATTCAGCCTCAAAATATACGGCTGGAGTTGCTTTCAGGTATGGGATCAACCCTCCGAATCCCAAGCTGACTCCATAGGAATCAATTATGTCTCCCAAGATTCTTTTCACTCCCAAAACTGCTGCAAAATCAGAGCATCTTAGAAGAACTTAATTGGAGAGTCTTGAATTGTTATCTGCTCCCACAGAGAACACCATAAATAATGAAGAATCTGTTCACCTCAAACAATCTAATAGGTTTGACACATCAAACATCATAACCAGAGAACCATTCTTGGCCAAAGAAACCATTCCAATTCATTAACCATTGAAAAATTGGATTACAACATCCATATCTATAGACTCAATGATGCAGCAGCTGAAGCCTTCACATGGCCAGGTTGATGTGATCTAATATGGAGGCCCAAGCCTACGCGTAGGAGGCTGACTAGGGGCTGGTTACATTAGCAGGGTAGTCTGGGTATTTAGGAAAGTTGGGATGTATTTATGCCGTTCTGAAATTATTATCGATTGAGTCTTCTAAGTTGGTCGGAAGGTTTATTATAGGGAGTATTTGTGTCTTGTTTACCAAGTTGTTGAATCCAAGTTGTCTTAGCTTAGGAATGTTTCCTTTTGGGAGTCTGATTTGGAGATTTCAATATATCAATATATATACGCGTGCATGGTAACTAGTGTGAGATCTGTGGGAGGTCAAGGCAAGGAATTCCCAATTACGATTGGGTTACATCAGGGATCAGCCTTAAGCCCTTATTTGTTTGTGCTTATCATGGATGATTTAACCAAGAGCATCCAAGACAAGGTCCCATGGTGTATGCTCTTCGCCGACGATATCGTTTTGGTGGATGAGACAAAAACAAGGATTAACACTAAGCTAGAGCTATGGAGATCTACCCTGGAAATAAGAGGCTTTAAGATTAATAGATCAAAAACAGAGTATGTGATGTGTAACTTTAGTCACACTATGACAGATAATGATGTGGTGAAAATTGAGGAGAGAGAGATACCACAAAGTGAATATTTTAGATATTTGGGGTCAACCATAAACAAAGAAGGTGACATAGAGGATGATGTTTCACAAGGAATTAAAGTGGGATGGATGAAGTGGAGAGGTGCGACCACAGCATAGTTGTCAAGGCGTCGCCTAGGCGGCGCTTAGGCGTCCTGGCGGTATTTTATGGGCTAGGCAGTGCTACGCTTTCCATGAGTCATGGATGGCGGTCGCTCTGACCATATAGGCGTCGCCAAGGCGGTCAAAGCGACGCCTCGGTGCGCCATATGGGCTGAGCGACCGCCATCCATGACTCTGATTATTTTATTTTTATTTTTTCATGCTCTGTTTTTTTATTCTTTTTGCTTGCTTTTTATTGGTTTGTGTATAAAGAGTCTAATGTACGCTGCTACATTGGATTATTTAGTTTTAAAATGTTAAATACTTAAAAGTTAAAAATCTATCTAAAAGTATAAACGAAAAAGTGAAAACCTAAATTTACTCTAAAGCCTTCGTCTCCTTTAACTCTTCGTCTCCTGCAACTCTTTGAGTCTTCATCTCCTCCAGTTCCGGCAAGCGGCAACATCAACTCGAGTCTTCATCTCCTCCAGTTCCGGCAAGCGCAACAAAGACTCGACTCATCTTCTCTTCTAGTTCCAGTAAGTCTCTAGTCTCTACTCCCCTAATCTTCTTCTTCTTCTACTTCTCTAATCTCTGTAACTCTGTTTTCCCCTTTTTTTTTTTTTTAATTTTAACGACCGCTGGCTGCTACTGCTTCCCCCAACACAGCATCTCTACTCTTCTGGTTCCACTTCCGCCAACTAAAACGTGACTCTTCCGGCAAGGTAAGCCCCTAGTTCCCTACTCTTCTTCTCTGTTTGAGTGTTTGCTCTGCTTTTTTTTTTTAACGCACTGCTTCTTTCTCTCTCTTTTTTTTTTACTTTTTATGTTAACGCATGTTACAGCCCCGCTTCTCTGTTTTTTATTTTATTTTGATGCTCTAGTCTGCTTGCTACCGCTTCTCTCTCTCTTTTTTTTTTTTTTTTTAATGTTAACCCCATTGTTACTGACTGCTTCTCTTATTTTTTTTATTTTAACGCCGTAGTCTCAGCTACCTTCTGCTTCTCTCTCTTTGATGCTTCAATTAATCAATTCTGCTGCTTAGTTCTTACCTTCTTCTTCTTCTCTGTACTTTGTAGTTTGTAGTGGCTTAAATTTAATTTTTAATGATATAAGATATGATATGTATTGACTATTGAGTGTTTGGGGGGGGGGGAAACTAACACTAGAGTGACTAGACCGCCTTTACCGCTTAGGCGGCCGGTTTACCGCCTAAGCGCTTAGACAGGCCTCAACTGCCTTGGACCGCCATGCCGTCGTGACAACTACGGACCACAGTGTTATGTGACCGACGTATCCCTTTAACGCTTAAAGGAAAGTTCTATAGGACTGTTGTCCGACCAGCTATGATGTATGCGGCGGAATGTTGGGCAATTAAGAAATATCGTATAGATAAGCTATGTGTGGCAAAGATGAGGATGTTAAGATGGATGTGCGGCAAAACTAGGAAGGATAAAGTGAGGAATGAACGTATTAAAGATGATTTGGGAGTTGCCCCGATCAATTACAAGCTCCGAGAAAGTCGTCTAAGGTGGTATGGCAATGTTCAGAGGAGGCATGGGGACGCCTCAGTAAAGAGGAGTGATCTGATCCTGATTGAAGGAGCTAAAAGAGCTAGGGGCAGGCCTAAACTGACCATAGAAGTAGTGAGACAGGACATGCATAGTCAAGGCCTTGTCCCAAGTATGAACTCGGATAGAGCTCCAATTGGAGGGCAACGATCCATGTAGCCGACCCCATTTAGCTGAGATTATCCTGACGTGATGGGCTGTGTGATGTAAATAAGTCACTTAGGGGGCTTATTTTATTGAAAATAAGCTTTGGATTGGGTTATATATGTGTTGGGCTTTTGATCCCATGGGTTTATTTTGTAATTGGCCAATTTAATGGGCCTAATATATATATATATAAATCTGTATATCACCTCCCAAACAATCAGTTGAGTTTGAAAAGAATATTTTGAGATTTTTAAGTCGTTTATGTGCATTGGTGCAACTCCAAGGAACGTTTTGTAACTTGAACGTCCCAACTCCCAAGCAATAAAAACAGATTAAAGTTGTCCACAGTTTACTTACGTTAATGGGCAAAGGATCTAATTACGAGCTGCAATATGTAGAATGTAAACAGCCTCTCTGCGAAAGCAGGGGAAAGGCTACGTACATTATGACCCTCCCCAGACCCCACAGTGGAGGGAGCCTCGTGCACTGGGTATACCCTTTTTAATATGTTGAATGTCTTGTATGAGTTATTTCTTGGGTCTGTTTGGAATTTCTCAGGTTGAACTAACATGTTAGTGGCGGCCAAAGAAACCAAATAACCCAAATTAAGGATTTCGGGCTAAATTCTGGGTGAGGAAAACAGGCATAATAGGCCATTGAATAGAAAACCCAGGTCGATATGGCAGCAAGGTCAGATTTGGGAGAATATTAATTACTTGCTAGAGAATTAGATGGCCTCCAAACCTAGGTCGAGTTGCCCCCTTTATGGGTCCAACTGCCTCACCAAATACCTCAGAAATCTCCTGAGATGCAAGTGGTGTGACAATTCTAATTTGAATGAGAACTCAAAAGAGCGCAGCAGTGTAGCAGGGATCAAAACAGTGGGATAAGCAGAAATAGAACCAGAATTGAGGGAAAGTAACACCAGAGTATGATTGCTATTCAAACAGGTGGTGACCCTGGAACTTCAACCACAAACACACAAGACACCAATCGATATGCCAGCAAACCATTAAGCTCTTCATTAACTAACTCAAGAATCCATGCATCACAAAGCTCACGTGACCCCTTATTTATAGACTGAACACACCCTTCTTAACCTTCTATTACTAGCATACCCGAATTTAGAAACTTTCAATAGTTTCTAGGACCAGATTCGAAGCCCTCTAACAAAAACCAAAACAAACCAAAATAGCAACTATAGACAAGATCTAACCCAAAACTTCTGGAAAAAAAAGGGAAAATAGAAACAAATAGAAATTAGAATCTAGAATCTAATTTTGTACACCTAAACATTACCCCAGATATTGGCCCATTAAAAACATCCTTCTACAACAATTAACCCAAAATCAAATTCATATGACCCATTGAGGCTTTGAAAATAGAATTACGCTGCCAGCATCACATGTATAAGTGAATTTTAACTTCATGGCATGCCTCCTCTCACTTTACTCCAGAGAGGAAATACTGAAGGACTCAAGTCCCTATGCTATCTAGGGGGTTTGGAAAGAAAGTAAAAACAAGATGTTTAAGAATGGATCAAGGTAAGGCCTATGGGTTCTGCGGGGCACCCAATATTATTTTATCATATGAGCATGCACAAGCAATTATTTATGAGAACGCTGCTACATTTCTTCTGTATTTTTGTGAACATGTGTACAAACTCATGACCTTAAAGATATACCAATTGTACAGATCTTTTACTTTATTAATGACAACTTACCTTTTCTCAGCCAAAACAGTTGACAAGCATACAGGCACAAAAGGGATAAACAAAGGAATGGGTACAGTCTAAAGCTTTCTTCCATGCGAATGACAAGTTGTTCTAACCTCTTAATATGATCTGGGACATCCTCAGAAGCAAGTAACTTAACCCTTGGCAGAGCTTGTAATCGTATTTCTTTAGCTTCTTCCCTGTAAGGAAAGGAAAAGAATTTGAAGAATGTCATAATAAGTTAAAATTCAATGGCAGAAAGAGAGATGATTAGCAATTACACAACCTGTTAAAGCAAAATTTAAATAATCTCCATCTAACATTCCTCTGTAATTGTTATACAGAATGGATGTAATGGAATACATATCAAAGCTATATATTTATTATAGAACTACCAAACCTACTTATTAAAAGAATCCTACTTGAACTAGGATGCAAGCCAAAATTTTTGAAAGGGTGCTTCCATAAAAGTTAACAAGAAGGTTTCTCATTATTTCCACCCTCTCCCCAAGAAAATTATCATTTGCAGATTTATGGCAGAAGCTCATCCAACCCCCCTCTGCTTCTTCACCTTCCCAATTTTTCCTAGTGCATTATTACGAATTGTGGATTTTCCTCAACTAACAACTTGATATCCTTTCTTAATTCTCAAGTAAATGTTTAGAGTCTTCAGGGTGGGACATGATCTATTTTCACTCCCATCACAGCTCAGGCAATGGATTTTTGGTTGGGCGCACAGGGAAGATCGCGCCAGTTATGTGAAAAATAGACGGGGTACCGGATAAGGTAGACAAGGTATGATTGCAATTTCTAGGGCAAGGCAAAGCGAAGCAAAAAGAAGGTTCCAGAAGCAGTACCAGAGAACAGGAAGCCGTCACTGCTAACTTGGCAGTCACTTATCAGTCATGACTCATGACAACTTGTGGTTACTGTTCATTCTCAGCTTCTGCTTTTGAGATAAGAGTCCAGATCACAACAGGAATCTTATCTTGATAGCAGACCAAGTTGTGGGCTTTTTCTAGAAAGTTTGTTTTCTAACTTCTTTTATTGTAAAGCCTATCTTGGATTGGGATTATTTTATTCTAGTCTGAGTTGGTTCCGGTTTTTATTATTGGCTGTTAATGTATTAGATTAGATTTGAGCTTTCATATTGGTTGGATGCTGGAGCTTTTATTTCCTATTGGTTGGATGATGTAAGCATTTATCTTAAGATACCCTTATCTCTCCTAAGCCAATAGCAGGCTTCTGGTGTAGCCATAAATATATGTAACGCTTACAGGACAACCAATCGGTTTGAAGAAATAAACTTTCAGATTTATGAATTTTGTGTTGAGGATTCAGCAATGTTTACCTGGTGGATTCCATGTGAAGACTAAGGTGGATTCCTTAGTGAAAGAGTGAATTATCTTTGTAAGCTTTGATGGATTACTAGCCTGAGGTTTAATATCTTTCTATCTTTTTCTCTATATCTCTCTGTCAGAAACTGAGGTCAGGTGTGTTCCTATGCTGTTACTGGTGATATTTATGCTTACTATTCTGATTCTGTAACTGATATCTCCATATTTCAGTGCTGTTTGCTTCCAATTCAAAATGTTAATTCCTGTTATTGATCTCTGAACTTCTGAACTCTGATCTAAATGCTTCCTTATCCTGCAGCCATACTAATTCTACCAAATTTTCTCAATTATGTGCTGTCTCAGTTCAGGTTCTGCTACTACATGTTAAGACCTGTTTCGATCTGCTATCCTGCATTCAAATAGCTCTAAAGATTTCTAAGAATCAAATTACAGCAGTTCTGTTCTTGTTTCAAGTTTTCCTACTTGCAGAAGGATTGTCCTTGATTTCACAATCTAGCATCAGATTCTGACACAATTCTTCACACCTGGTCTGTGAATAGGACAAAAACCTTTGACTGATATTGAAGCCTAATCTGAACTGTGTAACCGTAACTGCTGAGATTTCTCCATTTCTGGTTGATATTCTCTGTTTTGTGATCCTGTTTTGAGCTATTCCAACTGGATTTCCCTAGTTCAAATGTAGTCTTTATAATGAAGGCTCCAAGGGAGAGGGCGGGCCTTGGTGCAACGGTAAGGTTGGTCCATTGTGACCAAGTGGCCACGGGTTCAAGTCTGGAAATAGCCTCTCTGTGAAAGCAGGGGTAAGGCTGCGTACATTATGACCCTCCCCAGAACCCACAGTGGCGGGAGCCTCGTGCACTGGGTACGCCCTTTTTTAATGAAGGCTCCAAGGGATGGCAAAGAAATTGCTGTGAGTGATGGACTATGTTGGAATTGTTATTTCAGACAACTATGAAGCTTAAAATTTTCTAGTTGAACTTTCTTAGCTTTTTTTACAAAAAAAAAATCTAGTGCAATACAGGATTTCTTGCCAAAAACAACCTATAGGCCAACTTATAGAAGCACAACTCAGGTGAACAAGGTTCCATGAAAACAACAAATTTGAACAGCAAAACACTGAACCAGATAACTCAAAGCCCAGCTCATTTCAGACAACTACGAAGTCTATGAAGTATTAAAAATTAAAACAGAAAATGTAACAAAAACTTCTTGTCAAGGACAACCCAAAGACTGACATAGAGAAATGCAACCTTAGTGAACTGGGTTCCACAAGAAAAACAAATTTGAACCACAAACCCCAAAACCAAACAGACCACAGAATCAGGTAACTAGGACCGCAAGCTCATATTGACAACTATCTGGTTAAGAAAAAATTACAATTAAAAAAGAAAAATAAAAAATGAATTTTTTTTTAAAGGAAAGAAAAGAAAACAATACACTAACAGACCCAAATGTTTGAACAACAACAACTCAGGCTTATCCCAACTAAATGGGGTCGGCTACATGGATTCTTGCCCTCCAATCAGCTCTATTCAAGTTCATACTAAGCTACGCATGTCTTTCCTCACCACTTCTCCTAGGGTCATTTAGGTCTGCCCATGGCTATTTTAGTTCCTTCAATCTAAATCAAATCACTCCTTCGTATTAGAGCATCCAAAGTCCTCAGTTGAATATGGTCATGCCACCTCAAACGACTTTCTTGTAGCTTATCATATATCGGAGCTACTCCCAAATCAGTTCTAATATGATCATTCCTCACTTTATCCTTCCTAGTTTTGCAACACATCCATCTCAACATCCTCATCTCCGCCACAATGAGTTTATATACATGATGCTTCTTAACTGTCCAACACCGCACCATACATCATAGCCAGTCGTATGATTAAAAAGGCTGTACCGTGTACCTAGTGCAAGAGGCTCCCGCCACTGCGAGGTCTGGGGAGGGTCATAATGTATGCAGTCTTACCCCTGCTTTCGCAAAGAGGCTGTTTCCAGACTCGAACCCGTGACCTTAGTCACAATGGAGCAACCTTACCGTTGTACCAAGGAATACGTCGATCACACAACACTCCAGACGCACATTTCCACTTCATCCATCCTATTTTAATTATCTATGAAACCTCATCCTCTATATCATCTTCTTTATTTCTGATTGAGCCCAGAAACCTAAAACAATCACTTTGCAGAATCTCCATCCCATCAATTTTCACCACCTCATTATCCATCCTAGTGTAACTAAATTTACACACCATATACTCCGCTTTTGTTCTACTTATCTTAAAACCTTTTGATTCCAATATTGATCTCTATAACTCCAACTTGACGTTAATCTCAACTTTTGTCTCATCCACCAAAACAATATCATCAACAAAAAGCATACACCAAGGAACCTCATCTTAAATATCTATGGTTAAATCATCTATGATAAGCCCCTTTCTTGAGGCCCAAGCCCCAAAGAGCAAACAAATCCTCCTAAGTTCAGAATATCCATTATTCCCAAAATGTCTGCTTAGTGGAGAAGTAGGGAGTCGTAATAAAGTCAGGGGATGCCTGAGAATTTCCACATGAATAGTAAAAATTATTCTGTTTGGAGACATGGTAAAAAAAATCTCGAAATCCACACTTTCCCTGCTTCCCCTATGCTTTTCCCAGCTCAAAATGTAACAAAATAAAACCAAAATTGATTGGATTTGAGGTATAGTGTGGAAAGCCATTGGGCCGACACCTTTTTGGGAGATAATGTGACATTATTTTCCCTCACCAATTTACACCCAATCAAGACAGCAACCGAACATAGCAGGGAAAACTTCATTTCTCTTTATCATTCCTCACTTTCCCCAACCTGTGGGGCACACAGCCTACTTATTATTAGCCCTCAATTCCTGATCAACCACACAAAGCCAAATTGTCAAAATGCCTCCACAAGTGTTTCAGCATTCAACCTACTACGATTTTCACATAGCATAGTAGAAATAAAAAGAACTGGTACATTCGTAAATGTCCAAACCTAGCCTTGATTAATTACAGTCCACCAATATGTCCTCATAACTCATAGATTATCAAGTAAAGTATTCTAAACATAAAAGGGGAAAGTTAGATGAGTGGGTCACCTACTTCTGCCATATGGCATGTCAGGTCAAGCTGAAATTTGGTAGAAAGGTAGACCCCAAGGCCCCTGGCTCACATATCAATTTTCAGCCCAAATGAAATTTGCCAAGTGGAAATACAAAACATTGAAAAATCTAGAACTACCAAAAGGGTGCATGGACATATAAGGGAGGGTATGCCATTACATTGGAGAGTAAATGATTGAATTATTAACTGAAATTTCATATGCCATTACATTGGAGGGTAACTGATTGAATTATAAACTGAAATTCCATATATGGATGATCCAAACATTCCTAATATATCCAACTGTCAAGATTGACACATTATCCTTCCATGTGGCACATTAGATGATCCTTGAGACAAGCTTAGGTGGGCAGCCACCCAGTCAACCTTTTACCAACAAAAAAATAAAAATTATCACCATCCAAGAGCAGTTAAAGTTTAAAACAACCAGATTAATGCCTCGGGTTTTGAATGTAAACAAGAAATCTAGTTCAATGCGCAGCAGTGAAGGTCAAGAAATTCAAACCTATCTTCAGCATAATAGATGTGCTTGTTAGGTGCCTGATTATCAAGAGAATGCAGCACGGCACCTAGCTTCTCAATTTTCTACAGAAAACAAAGAACTCCACATTAAGATGCCAACAGAGGAATTGCATAAAACTTGACTATGATCAATATCTATTCCCAAACCAGCAACAACACTACAATCAACTAGAATTACTAGCAACATTAACGCACCTTCTTTTCACTTTGAATTTTCTGAAAGATATATCCTATATCTTGGGTCTTCATGAGCATGAGTTCCTCATTAGTGTACTTCTTGGCCTCACTCCTGAGAAAACCAAATTAGTTAGTATGACCAAAATTTATGGAAGCAAAACAAGGAATCGGGCAACCTATATCTTACTCTGGTTTATGAACTCCACCCTCTGTTCTTGTCCTAATCATCTTGAAGTAAAATTCATCTGGGTTCCTGAATGATGCTTTCTCCTTGAGTTTCTGTAACCAAACCAAAAAATACACAAAAAACACCATATATTAAATAGAAACCATGTTATAAGAAAAGATCACTGAGTTCATTTTGCAGAAGATATTAAAAACAAATAAGTGGAGATCAGGAGAAGCAATCACTAAAAGAATTACCCGTAAAGTCTCCTCCTTCTTGTGATATGCCGTTGCACGCAAGACATAGTCTTTATGCTTTTCTAGAAGCCCAAACTTCTTCCTAGCATTCCTGAAATTATCAATAAAACCATCACACAATAGTGAGTTCCTAAACATATGAAATAGAATCCACTTGGGAAGAGTAAACAGTTAGTTTCACTTACGGCTGAGCTCGTTCTTTGTGAGCCCGTCTACTGATCGCATTCCTTAGAGAAGACATTTTTTCATGTAACTTGAAGTGCCTTTATTGCAGGACTAAAAACTTTCAGCTAGCAGATTGCTGCACTGTTTCAACAAATAAGCAGAAGATCTTAGAACTTCCCTGATATTCACCCAAAAAACAACTTCCATATCCATTAACAGAACAGAAATGACCAAGCTTCTGACAGAGGTCCAGAATCCTCATAAGAAAACTCTTCTACTTGGAGAGAGAGAGAGACAGAGATTACTACAAGAGAGGCCCCAAGCTTCTGACAGAGGCCCAGAATCCTCATAAGAAAACTCTTCTACTTGGAGAGAGAGAGAGAGAGAGAGAGAGAGATTACTACAAGAGAGGCCCCAAGCACCCTAAGAAAACTGTAACAAAGAAAACTCTCTCAACGGAAGTCCATTGACCATAGATATTAAAGATGGACGGTATTTGTAAGTTTAAAGGGGAAAGGGTAAAAATGAAGAGAGATAGAGAAGGGAAAATCCCAGAAAAAGTGATCCAGAATCTCAAATCTTATGGAGTTCAAGAGTTTCTCTCCGCTTATCCCTATCCCCCTCTAGGGGTATTTTAATGATTGGTTCTATAGGAACTAGACAATCATATTTGGTCAAATACCTAGTGACATCAGAATATCATAGAAGACCTCCAAAATAAAACAATTGAAATTGAACAACAAATACAATGGGATGAACAAATAGTAATTAACAGAGGTATGCTTAATATTAAGTGACTGAAATTTAAAATGGCAGACACAACTATTCTACTTCACTTGTGAGGAAATCGAGCAAAGTAATCCAACAGGACAGACTCTAGAACAGATAAAGCCAAGCACAATCTATCCAACAAATCCTAAACATTCCGCAGCATCATAAATCAGCTTGGAAGTATCCTCCAAGTAGGATGCATGAATCAAAGCTCAGAAGTTAATTCTTTAAAAAAAAATAGGTGTATTTGTTGAAGTGGTGGTGGCATTAAATACCAACAAAGCCACTGATTAAAGAAGAATAGTATCGAGCAGTTCTGTGAGCTATTCCAATCAAGCATTCGCTAAGTTTCCAACTCCTCACGCACAAAGAGAGAGGATAGGGTCACATATTCTGCTTATCAAGGTTTAAGAGCCCTATATCCTACACCCAAATGGTGGAAAAAAAGAAGAAAGAGGGAGAGAGAGAGGTGAACGTACCTGGATTTTCCGTCTTTGCCGTCGCTGTCCAGTGGTCTTCTCCGTTCACTCACTCAGGGCAAAGCAAAATTGAACAATAGGAGAGACTGGAAACAGCACTGAGTGATTTTCCTTAGGGATTTTCTCATTGACACCCTTAAGGCTATGTTTATTTGTCGAGAAATAGAGGAGGAAAAAAACAAACAAAAACACAAGAATGTAGAAAAGAAGAAGAAAAAAAAATCTGATTGTTTGGTAGGTTGGAAAATCAGGTTTTCTGACTCAACTCGCACTGTCAAAAACTTGGAGAGTCGACCTGGTCAGGGCAAATCATGTTTTTTATATATATTTAAATACAATAAAATAGTTAAAAAATAGGAAAATCACATATCAAATTTGGATTGAACCACAGAGAAGTAATCAGACACTCTTAATCAGGAAATTAGGTTGACTTGGCCATGCAATTGGGCAGACTAAGAAGATTTAGGTGGGGTTTGGCTCCATTCAAGCCTTTAAGGGGAAACACCAACCCATCAGGTGCAGACTGCAGAGCCCTGCACATTTAACAATCAGACTATAAGGGCTCTGGTGGGTTAGAGTAGGGAAGGTTGAGAAGTGCCACACCCAAGAGGAGTCGTTCATTATTATATTTACCAACCTCTTTTAATAAGAGAGTTTCAAATTCTTATCTGAGATACTCATTACCCAGACACTTCATCTAATCTTATCCAATGTTTAGCAGGTTCAAGTAATTAACAGCCAGACTTTGCCAGATTATTAACTTTATAGTCTAAATAAGAAAAACTGGATTAACAAGACTTCCATTTTCATTTTCAATCAGAAAAAATAAAAATAGTTGAATTGATCATTGTTATATAGATTCAAACCAACAAAAGTTTAGTCATTAACTTGCAAATTAAAGTTCCGTTGGTACTTCAAACTTCAATGTTCAAAGACAACAAACCATCAAATTTCAGAGCTTTTGTTTGACAAAATGTTTCGTATAACCATTCAAGTCTACAAGTCCAAAGCAACACAAATTTGATACCTTATTTTTTTGTCTCGTGTATGCTTATGGAAGAGAACGACGAATGGAAAAGGAACTTACAATGTGCTCGTACTGTCGGGGATCTAACTTCGTTGTCGAGTTAAAAAACTTAAAATCTCAAAAAAAATAGAGAATATTTTCCTTTCGGGAGAAAGCAGAAGATTAATTTCCCATCTTTCTTCATTCGTGATTGTATTTGGCAGGAATAGAGAGAGAGATAGAGACTTACCGTGTGAGCTTGAGGGAAGAGAGCTAGAAAGAGATTTATAGCCAGGGAGTTGCAGTCTTGTACGCTGTAGCAGAAGACACCAACTCGCCACGGAGAAGAAAGAAGCTTAGGGTTCTACTAGTTCAGTTCGTTCCAACCCGTCTAGAGTCTTGAGTCTTGACTGCAGGGGTTTATGAATCGGTATCGCGAACCGGCATGGATCGGACCGTTATCGAATTGCACCTGGTTTCATTTAAAATCGCTTTCATATTTTTTACCCTTTTACCATTGATTGGTGTCAACCGCTACGGTTTAGGTAGGGTACAGAAAATAGGTACCAACTACCGGTAACGTACCGTACCACATAAAATTCATATTCCTAAGGCTAATACCAATACCGTACCACTTTGGTACGGTTTTGATGCGGTATATATACGCTATCTAAAACGGTATGAATACGATACAAAGTAGGTCAATTTTTTTACCTAAAAACAGAGGTAAAGACTTGGTGAGGAGAAGCAGATTTGTACCCAGCGGCAGAGAGAGAGTCACAAGTGGATCCTACCCAGCGGCAGAGAGAGCACCAATACCGCACCAGTGCATCGTACCTAGCCACGAGGAAGCCAGGAAGGGGAGAGGCCAAAAGGAAATAAGGAATTAAGGTTTCTACTTCTCCGTTTTCAATTTCATAACCCTTCAGGTAGTTTTAAAATTTTACAAGTTTACCCTCCAAAATGGTATGGTATCGATATGCTATGTCTAAAACGGTATGGTATCGATACATACCGACAGTTTCAATGTAAAAACCGATACCATACCATACCGAGGCCAATACCATTTTCTCATATTGTACCATACAATTTTTTTAACGCATGGTTTGGTATGGTTTTATGCAGCTGATTTCAGTTTCGATATATGGTTTTGATTCCAAATTGACACCCTTACCATTAATCTGTAACAATACGAGATTGGCCAGGAATTGATATCGACCCATGCCAATCGACCGATCCGATACTGATTCCTTGAACCATGGTCTTGACAAACTTAAGAGAGTTGTTAGTTACGGATAGGGAAGGGATTAAGGATTAATGGATAGATAGTCTACCAAATAGGAATATAGGGCTTTTGTCGTATTAAAGCCTTTGGAGTTTTGACCTGAATCAGTGATTTTCTAAGGCAGCCAAAATAATAATAATATCAAAACCATTATGATATAATGATTGATTTATATGTTTATCTCTCTTCTCAAATTCAAAAAAAATTAAAGAAGTATGGTGCTCCAACTAAAAGATCACTGATGTTCTTCCATCTCCAACTAGTACTCCCTGGCCTTGGTACCTTATTAAAGACTTGGTATATATAAGTAGTAGAGATCCTAAATTTATTGAAAGTGAGTACTAAAGTTCACAATCAATCTATCCTCTAGTTTTCGATAGCCTAGGGCACCGTTTGATAACATTTTTGCTATTTATGCGCTGAGAAACAGTTTTTTCCATTCCTATGCTGAGAAACAATTTTTGGGGTGTTTGGTAAACCTGTTATGGAAACGGTTCCAGAATACAAATGCAACACCAAGGAAGAAGTTGTGTTCATGGTGATTGGAGAAAAGTAGAAAGCTCGTCTGATGAAATTCTAGGTGGAAGCATTGGTTAATTTGATGAAAGATGAGTTACCGATTTGGGCATCACTGATGAGTGTTAGGTTGGTGGTGGCAATTGGAGCCCCAAAGTTGTAGGAGGTATATAACCCAACAAGAGGAGAACGAGAAGAGAATAAACCATTGGTTGTAACAAAATTTGGGGTTTAATTTCCTTCCTTGATCCTGAACCTATTGTCAAACAAGGGGAAATAACAATCTGTCCAAGAAATGTCTTTTAATTTTCAAATCTCAAGTAGGGTTTTTAGTACCATCGGTCTTTCTCCAAGGCTTATTTGGGTCATTGGATTATAAATGGTGGAGAAAGAGCTTACATCACTCATAGAAAATGTCTCTACCCCATGCCTATGCATAGTCTTTTGCCTGTAATTTTATTTGTAGATTTTTGAGTATCGAAGAGATTAGGGATTTCAGGGATTTTACTGTGAAAGAAGACCGGCGAGTTGCAGGTGGTATGATAGTCGATGGCGCTGGCGGTAGGAGACCAGTAAGCTGTGGTGAAAAGAAGACCGGCGAGTTGCAATTGAACAACCCTAGATTGAAGACCAGCAAGTTGCAGGTGGTAGGAGCGTCGAGTAAACTGGAACGACTATTCCTCCCCCCCCCCTACCTTATTTTATCAAGCACAATTTCCTTCAAACTTTTTCATACTTGTTTCTTCAAATATGTTTCTTGGCCCACAAATTTAATTTTTATTTTTGTTTCAAGAAACAGTAGAAACTAGAAACACAACACGTTTATCAAACACTTTTGGGGATGTTTTTCCGTTTCTTAGAACAGAAAAAACGCAAAAACACGTTTCTTTTTGTTTTTTTTGGAAGAAAAAAACATGTTTCTTGGAGTGTTATAAAACGGGCTCTAGCTATACCAGTTAAATTGGGCTCTAGGTAGACTAGTGACTTTTTCTTGTTTAACCACAGACGAAACCAAAGTTAGAAATTAACTTGGACAAGTCTAGTAATCAAGTAAATAATTCCCAAGGCCCATTTTGTCACCCCGAGTAGCCCAAGACGATGATGTGCTCAGAATCTACCTAAAGTATGGAAATAGTTCCTGATACATCCAATATTCACCGGGCCAATCAACGATCGCCACGTGTCACAGGTAACCCATTCCATAGCCAAGGAGAACGAACCGGGTCCCAGCACCAAGGCGCGGCCTCACCCTCGGGCGCGGCCACACATCAAGGCGCGGCCTCACCCAGGCATGGCCACCCCTCGGGCGATGCCACACATCCGAGGCGCGGCCTCACCTAGGCGCGGCCACACACCCAGGCGGGCGCGGCCTCACCTAGGCACGGCCACACATCCAGGTGGGCCTCACCCAGGCACAACATCGTGGGCACGTGAGGTGGGGGCTACCCATCTACGACCCGATCGTATCGCTAAGACTCATGCCACTATCAGGACTCTGGACCGCCGCTTAGCGGTCACGTCATCCAGACGGATTCAAGCACCAAGGACGTTATCACCACACGCGGGTATCTATCCACCAAGGATCCCGATGCCACCAGGACACTCCCTCCCACGGGGAGATGGCCAATCAGGATAGAGCCCCGTTACCCAGGGCCTCTATCCACTCAACGGCACAATCGCCATCAAACTGGGACTCTCCACACCGCCATATGCTACTATAAAAGGCAAGGTACACAACCCCATCAGGGACATCTAATCTCATACTGAATAATCACTATTCATCTATTTGCGCCAGGAGATCTAACTTTGGCATCGGAGAGCCCTAGGCCGGGACCACACCGGTTCTCTCTGTTGACCCCTTTGGTCCACTTACAGGTGACGGCACTCGCAGGACCGCTCAACGATTTATTGATGCAACAGATTGGCGCCGTCTGTGGGAACGACGCTAGCCATTACAGCTACTAGCTCGCTTCCATACTCATTCAATGGCACGAAGGAAGACTACCACCACCAACAACGGAGCAAGGAATGGATCACCACCCCCAGAGTGCTCTCGCCGCAGAGCCAACGACCAGGACCATGTCCCTCTGGAGGAAGAGATCCCCCTTAATGACCAGTTCGTGATCGCCGAGCCCAATAATGACGAGGCCGACGATGTGGTGGTGGAGGTGACACCTGACCCCAATGCTCCAGCCACTGTGGGTCAGATCAACGACCTGCAACGACAGATCCTCGATGAACAACGACTCTTTCGAGAATACTTGACGCAGCGTGCGATGTCTCACCGTCGAAGGACTTCACCATCAGCAAGGGTGGAGTCCGTACCTCGACAAGAGCCGAACCCTAGGAGATCATCTCCCAGGGGCGTGAGATCAGAGAGACTAGCGCGACGAGCGACCCCCACTCCGCAGCGGGGGGAACCTTCCCAGCATCCCAGGAGAACAAGGGACCTCTCGCCACGGTCAGAACGTGGGAGGACGCCAACACCCAGGGCGAGGGTGTCTAGCCCGCAGAGATCGGTCCGGAGGTCTGTGTTCGACGGACGACTGGAAGAAAGTCACATACCACGACGAAGCCGGACCTACAGAGAAGAAAGCCCCTCACCTTCACGACAGGATTCATCACGGCGTGACCATTCCCCATCCCACCAACACTCAAGGCGGGAGGGGACATCCAGGAGAGAGCGTGAACGAGGTCGCAGCGAACATTCGGCCAGGCGTGGGGGGCAGACACGGGACAAGGAGCTCGATCAAAGACTCCGCGACCTGGATGAGAAGCTGGAAGGGTTGAAGAAGCAGACCAAAGGCGAGACGCATTCCATACCTGGGCAACACCCCTTCTCGGCAGAGATCATGTCAGCCACACTACCTTCCAGGTTTCGACTACCCACCTTTGAACTCTACAGTGGTACCACTGACCCCAATGACCACATCAACTACTTTAATGGCATGATGACGTTGTATGGGGGGTCGGACGTGGTCTCCTGTCGGGCATTCCCTGCATCCCTCAAGGGAGCAGCCACATCATGGTTCTCTAGGCTACGACCTAGATCTATATGCTCGTTCGCAGAGCTATGCGAACAGTTCGTCACCCGTTTCCAAAGCAGCATCAAGCAGAAGAAGACCACCGTCAATCTACTGAACGTGGTACAGAACCCTGGGGAATCTCTCAGGGAATACGTTACCAGGTTCACCAAGGAGTCCCTGGAGGCTCGAGACTTGGATGACCAGACACAGCATGCAGCCCTAGCAGGGGTTATTAGGGACCGGGACTTGATCAAGGACCTGGCACGTCATGAGACCAGGACTATGAAAGAGCTCCTGGAGCGGTGCAACGAGTTTGCAAATATGGCCGAGGTACTACAAGCTAGAACGAAAATAATCGAGACCAAGCCACAAGACAACAAGAGGTCAGCACCTGATGACCGCAAAGAGGGTAAGAGGTCGAGGACAGAGCGTCGACAAGAGAAGAGCGACCGCCCATCTAGGAAGACAGACCGTCGCCCAGAGAGAAGTGAGAGGGCAAGCACCCCTGAGTTCACACCATTGAACACCACCAGGTCCCAGATACTCATGCAGATCCAGGACCGTGACTTACTCCATTGGCCACGACCCATGCTAGCAGGACCAGAGAAGCGGAACCCTAACAAATACTGCCTCTTCCATAAAGAGAATGGGCACGACACAGAGGAGAGCTATCAATTGAAGAGAGAGATAGAGCAATTGGTAAGAGCAGGAAGCCTGAACAAGTATATGAAGGGGAGACGTGACAACCGCTCAGGTCAAGGAGATAGAGGTCGCGACGGAGACAGAGTGGAACCGAGACGAGAAGAAAGAAGAACAGATCGAGAGAGAGACCGCCCAGAAGAGCGGAGAGATGCAACAGAACCTAGTGGCACCAAGGGACCTCCTATCCTCACCATACTTGGAGGACCGGGACAAGAGTCCACCGTAAAAACTAAAGCTCATGCCAGGTTCGTGGGAGTGGCGGAGAAGCCCAAGAAGATAGCCAGGACCGAGGCGATGATCTCCTTCTCGGATGAAGACCTGGAAGGACTAAACTTCCCGCATGAAGATGCCCTGGTAGTACAGGTGGAGGTAGCCAATCGACCTGTACACAAGGTACTGATAGACACAGGGGCGTCTGTTGACGTACTCTCCTTGGACGCCTATCGACAGTTCAGGTTCGGGGACGACCAGCTCAAACCAGAGCCCACTTATCTCCATGGATTCTCAGGTGCCACCGCCTCCATCAGAGGTACCATAGAGCTACCCGTCACCTTCGGGGTACACCCTCAACAAGTAACCATCATGGTGAATTTCATGGTAGTCAAGTCCGTGGTGTCCTTCAACGGCCTCTTAGGGCGACCATCACCGATGACCCTTAGAGGAGTCATATCACTACTTCACCTGAAGATGAAGTTCCCCACCGAGAATGGGGTAGGCGAAGTCCGAGGAGATCAAAAGAAAGCAAGGGAGTGCTATGCCACCTTCATGAAAAAGAATAATGGCAACACCCGTGGAATGGCACTCTGCCTAGAGAGCATGGTCAGTGACCAGAGAGATGAACTGACAAAGAGAAGGGGAAGGCCAGTGGAAGACCTCATCACCTGGCCCCTCAGCCAGGAAGACCCCTCCAAGGTCATTCAAGTTGGCTCGCTGCTAAACAAGGAACAGAAAGAAGGGCTTGGACACCTCCTCCAAGCGAACATGGATGTCTTCGCATGGTCGACCTCCGACATGCCGGGAATACCACATTCCATAGCGGAACACCGACTACATGTCAACCCAACCAGGAAGCCTGTTCAATAGAAGCGGTGTAACTTCGCCCTCGACCGACAAGCAGCAATCAAGGAGGAGGTCGAGAAGTTAAGCCGATCAGGGTTCATTAGAAAGGAGAAGTTTCCAACCTGGCTCGCCAACGTGGTCATGGTACCAAAGCCAAATGGGAAGTGGAGGATGTGTGTCGACTATACCGACCTAAACAAGGCATGCCCAAAAGATGAGTACCCACTGCCCAGGATCGACCTACTGATCGACGCCACCGCCAGCCATGAGATGCTGAGTTTCATGGACGCCTACTCCGGATACAACCAAATCCTCATGTGTGAGGATGATGAGTCTTACACCGCATTCTGGACGGACAAAGAAAACTACTGCTACCACGTCATGCCGTTCGGGTTAAAGAATGCAGGGGCCACCTATCAGAGGATGGTCAACAAGATGTTCGAGGAGCAGATCGGGCGCAACATGGAGGTATATGTGGATGACATGCTCGTAAAAAGCATCCACGCCAGCCAACACCTGACCGACCTAGAGGAGGCATTTGCAGTACTGAGGAGGAACCAGATGAAGCTAAACCCTGCAAAGTGCGCCTTCGGCGTAACGTCAGGAAAATTCCTGGGGTTCATGGTCTCAGTCCGTGGAATAGAAGCCAACCCATCCAAGATCAAGGCCATCCAAGAAATGGCACCTCCTCGAACGGTCAGGGAAGTGCAGAGGTTGAATGGAAGGGTCGTCGCCCTTTCCAGGTTCGTGTCACGATCAGGTGATAAGTGCCTACCATTCTTCCAAACATTAAAGAACCTCCGAAGCCCTAAAGATTTCACATGGATGGAAGAGTGCCAGAAGGCGTTCGAAGAATTGAAGGAGTAACTAGAGAGCCCACCACTGCTTGGGTGACCAGAACCTAACGAAGAGTTGCAGCTCTCACCTGGCCGCCACCCTGTCGCGGCCGCAGATCGCTCGAAGGAAGAAGACAAAGTCCAGAGGCCCATCTATTACGTCACCATGTCCCGATCGATGCAGAGACCAGGTACACTAGGATCGAGAAGGTAGCCTATGCATTGGTAATGGCAGCCAGGAAGCTACGACCATACTTCCAAGCCCATACCATCATAGTCCTCACAGACCTACCCCTGAAGAAGATACTGCACAAGCCGGACGTCTCCGGGAGATTGATAGCATGGGCGGTGGAGCTAAGTGAGCATGACATCAGGTTCCAACCAAGGACAGCCATCAAAGGCCAGGCTCTTGCAGATTTCATTGCAGAGTGTACCCTGTCTGAGATCGAGTCAGAAACAGGGGAGCCGGAAGAGAAGGATCACGGATTGTGGGACATGTTCGTGGACGGGTAGAGCAATGAGACAGGAAGCGGCACGGGTCTCATATTAACCAGCCCCGAGGGATTTCGTATCCAATATGCTCTCCGATTCACCTTCCAAGCATCCAATAATGAGGCAGAGTACGAGGCATTGCTAGCTGGACTCCGGGTGGCCAAAGCCATCCAAGTCACACACCTATCCACCCGGAGCGACTCCCAGCTCGTGGTGAATCAGGTGAATGGAGAGTACGAGGCGAAAGATGAAAGGATGGCATCATACCTAGCACGTGCTCAAGCATTGATCGAGGGTTTCGTGAAGTTTGAGATGGTTCGAGTTCCCAGGGAGGAGAACGCCGCCGCTGATGCCCTATCCAGGCTAGCCAATGAGGAACTCCGAAATTTGGCCAGCGCAGTCTATGTTGAGATCCTGCATGAGCCAACGTATAAGGAAAAGCAGGTTAACGAGATCATGGAGGGACCTAGCTGGATGGACCCTCTACTCAACTACCTCCAGAACGATGTCTTACTAAAAGACAAGGCCGAAGCAAGGAAGATCAAGATGAAAGCTGCAAAGTACACCGTCCTAGACGGGGTATTGTACAAGCGGGGGGCAACAGCACCACTACTCCGGTGCCTAGGACCCAAGGGGGCAGAGTACGCCCTAGCCGAAGTCCATGAGGGGATATGTGGAAGCCACATGGGGGGACGAGCCCTAGCCTACAAAATCCTCCGCCAGGGACTATACTGGCCACAAATGCAAGAGGAGGTCATCCAATATGCCAAGAAGTGCGAGCAATGTCAATTGTTTGCCCCAGTACCCCATCTACCCGCCACCAAGCTGACATCAATCCTCAACCCCATACCTTTTGCCATGTGGGGACTAGACATCTTAGGCAACTTCACCGCAAGACCGGAAAGCGAAAGTACCGGTCGTCGCAATCGACTACTTCACCAAGTGGGTTGAAGCTAAACCCTTGGCCAAGATAACAGAGACAGAGATGGAGAAGTTCGTCCGCGACGACGTCATCTACAGGTTCGGGGTACCATGGATCCTTGTCTCAGACAATGGAAAACAATTCAACAACCCTAAATTCCAAGCATTCTGTCACAGCTACAACATCGACTATCGGCCTGTGTCGGTAGCATTCCCACAGGCCAATGGTCAGGTGGAGGTCACCAACAGAACGCTATTGGAAGGGGTCAAGAAAAGGCTAGAAGGAGCCAAAGGCAAGTGGGTAGAAGAGCTACCAAGCGTCCTGTGGGCATACCGAACTACAGTACGGACGCCCACAGGAGAGAGCCCATTCTGCCTAGCATATGGCACTGAAGCATTGGCGCCGGTAGAGGTCTGCGCCATGTCCCATAGGGTTCTGCACTTCAATGAACGTACCTATGTCGACGAACTGCGGGCGAACCTAGACTTTATAGATGAGGTCCGCGAGAGAGCACTACTAAGGAACGTTGCCTACCAGCAACGTACTGCCAGGTACTATAATGCCAGGGTCAAGGAAAGGCTATTCCACCAGAGAGATTTAGTACTACGGAGGGCAAGTGCATCACAGCCACAGAAGGCGGGGAAGCTGTCACCCAACTGGGAAGGACCTTACATAGTCTCCAAGCAGATACGCCTAGGGACTTACCGCTTGAAGACTCCAGGGGGCAAGAAGGTAGACCGTACCTGGAACTCAGAACATCTGAAGAAGTACTACCAGTAGAAGCATAGCAGTAATGGTAGTGATAACAGAAGCAGTAGCAGTAGGAGTAGCAGTAGACGACATCAAGGACAATGTGAATTTCATTCAAAATAAAGAAATGTTGCAAGAATACTTGTCTTCTTCTACCACTCAATCGAATCACGGCCTAAGGCAACATGCCAACATCAAGGCTTCATGCCTAAGGCGATATGCCAACACTGAGGCTTTATGCCTAAGGCAACATGCCAACATCGAGGCTTCATGCCTAAGGCGATATGCCAACACTGAGGCTTTATGCCTAAGGCAACATGCCGACATCGAGGCTTTATGCCTAAGGCAACATGCCAACATCGAGGCTTCATGCCTAAGACGACATGCCAACACTGAGGCTTCATACCTAAGGCGATATGCCAACACTGAGGCTTTATGCCTAAGACAATATGCCAACACTGAGGCTTTATGCCTAAGGCAACATGCCAACAACGAGGCTTTACGCCTAAGGCAACATGCCAACATCAAGGCTTCATGCCTAAGGCGAGATGCCAACACTGAGGCTCTACGCCTAAGGCGATAACCAACCAAGGTCCGAGGATCACCAAGGCACGACGCCACTAACAAAATCCTATAACTACCAAGGGTCAGAGAGTATCAACGCGCAAACAACCACCAGGAGACAATGCAGTCAAAGAAAATCAAAAGCGATCACATAGAAAAGTCATAGTATTTACAAATTCAAGTTCAAAAAAGGAAAAAGGTTGAGACGTCTACAGGATCCGTACAGCCGTGGGGTCAAGGGATCACAGAGGGATGGGTCACCTCCGACCCAAGGGGGACATCATGTCCACCTCAAGAGGACGCGCAGCAAGACCCCTCAGCAGATGTCCTCCACCTCGACACTGGGATGCTCTCCACTACACTACACCCTAAGCGCCACAAAGAACTCAAAGAACCCCAAAACAGAGAAGTCATAATCGGGGGTCACCTCCAGGACACAAGCGGCTAAGTCTCGGACCCCTCCCTCATAGGCGGCCTGAAGCTGCTCCTGATACAGCGTTGAGAACGCAGAGGATGCCTGGAACTCACCCACGCTCGCTCACTGCGATGCCACTCCGCCTCATGCCTTCTCCTCAATGAATGAGCTCCTCCTCCAAAGCAAGAACCCTAGCCGAGCTCTCGGCCGCACCAACAGAGGTCACACGTAGCTCCTCAGACACCTCTAGGAGCTTCCCGGACGCCACCGAGAGCTCCCCCGACACCCTCTGCGCGTCAGCCTTGACCCTCTCACGGGCATCGATCTGACCCTGGAGCTCCCTCTCCACGTCACGCAGGGTGCGCTGCATCTGCACCTCACGAGAAGCGTGACCCTCCAGTCGAAGCACCGCCTCAGCAATACGGTGATGGACCTATAATCAACATGGCAAGCGATAAAACATTATAAAAATAAATGGAGCAATGGACATGATGAGACAGAAAAGGAATAACTCACCGAAGCCATATCATGGTAGAGGGTTTGAGCCAGACAAGCATCGCTAAGCCTCTAAAAGGCCAATGCTCTAACACTAACTCGACAAAGCAAGGGATAGGAAGGCGAAGGCCCTGGAGAAAAAATGAACGGTAGAGACAGATCTCACCCGCACGGTGAGAGAAGGCATACTCGCCAGGCCCAGGAGCATACAACATGACCTCGGCGGGAATGTGAAACTCCTCACGGAAGGAGACCAAGTCAGAAGGTGACAAGATGCTAGCAACAGGGCCTAACCTATCAGCAGGACCGGCGGCTGAGGATGCCGCCCCAGAGGGCTGACGATCCCTACAGGGACCGGAGACACTAGAAGGTCCCACTCCTCCATCAGTATCACTAGGGGAGGGTATAGAGGAGGGAGTACCCACAGAAGAAGGCGATCCGGGGGAACGCTCCTCTGAAGATCCAACCCCGAATGAAGCAGGGCCAAGGTCACCCGGGAACGACATGAAGGACAAGAGGGGAATGGACTACTTACTCGAGAAAGCAATCTCCCCGAAGCTGGCAAGAAAAATGAGAGGAATGCCACCTGCAAAATATAAACAGCAGATCCATCACATACAAGAGGAAGAACAGGGAAGGAGAGCGAGGGCCCATCACACCCACGCCGCGGCCACCATAGGCGTGGCATCACCGGGCAAGGTGCGGGCCACACCCGCAAGGCGCGGCCACCCCGATGCGGCCAGCCAGGCGGCCACACTCGCAAGGCGCGGCCACACCCAGGCGTGGCCACCCCAAGCGCGATCGCCCCAGCTCGGCCACCCCAGGCGCAGCCACCCCAGCACGGCCAGGCGGCCACACCCACAGGCGCGGCCTCACCGCGGTCTCCCCGAGGCGTGGCCACACCCGCAGGCGCGGCCTCACCAAGGAGCCCCCTACAAAAAAAAAAAAAAAAAAAAAAAAGAGAAAAAGAAAGAAAGGGGATCGATTTACCTCAGAAAAAAGGCGACCGCGCGGAAGGACAAGCACACGGCGATGACGTAGCCAGACCACGAGGCACAATCAAGGGATAGAGGTCACAAGAGGCAAGGCACTCAAGCCAAGCACCACTCAAGCCTTCCAAGCAAACCAAGGCACCAAGAGAACACAACCCAAACACAAAGACCCAAAATCAAGCAAAGTGGATACTAGTGGAGGTGACCCAAAAACAAGCACATGGTGGGCACCAAATAGAGGACAAAAGACAAAAAGGGGAGCAAAAGGGGAGACAAAAAGTAAGAAAGAGAAATGAGAAGTGAAAGAAGAGAAAGTGAGAGGAAGGAATATATACCTACAAAAAAACAAAAAAAGAAAAAGTGTAGGAGGAAAGGTTTGAACCCCCAACCTCTCCTACCTCATTAGTGGATTTACAGACAAACCCCACAAGGAAAGTCTATTCGCAGCAGACCCCTTACTATGCAAAGGCACTTACTCTCTTGGACATCCTATCCCAAGAGAGTGGGGGGGCAAATGATACATCCAATATTCACCGGGCCAATCAACGATCGCCACGTGTCACAGGTGACCCATTCCATAGCCAAGGAGAACGAACCGGGTCCCAGCACCCGGGCGCGGCCTCACACTCGGGCGCGGCCTCACCTAGGCGTGGCCACACATCAGGGCGCGGCCTCACCCAGGCGCGGCCACCACTTGGGCGCGGCCTCACCTAGGCGCGGCCACACATCCAGGCGGGCCTCACCCAGGCGCGGCCTGCACCCAGGCATAGCATCGTGGGCACGTGAGGTGGGGGCTACCCATCTACGACCCGATCGTATCGCTACGACTCATGCCACTATCAGGACTCTGGACTGCCGCTTAGAGGTCACGTCATCCAGACGGATTCAAGCACCAAGGACGTTATCACCACACGCGGGTATCTATCCACCAAGGATCCCGATGCCACCAGGACACTCCCTCCCACGGGGAGATAGCCAATCAGGATAGAGCCCTGTTACCCAGGGCCTCTATCCACTCAACAGCACAATCGCCATCAAACTGGGACTCTCCACACCGCCATATGCTACTATAAAAGGCAAGGTACACAACCCCATCAGGGACATCTAATCTCATACTGAATAATCACTATTCATCTGTTTGCGCCAGGAGATCTAACTTTGGCATCGGAGAGCCCTAGGCCAGGACCACACCGGTTCTCTCTGTTGACCCCTTTGGTCCACTTGCAGGTGACGACACTCGCAGGACCGCTCGACGATTTCTTAACGCAACAGTTCCCTCGTTGTAATTCCTAATGTCTCATTTGCCCCATTGAGTATTCTCAACTCCTATGAATCCATGATAGTATAGGTGGCAAAAAATGAACCAAAATAATTTTCAGAAATAATGACAAATGGTTTTGACACACGTAGGCAAACCTAGACCAACCCTAGAGACCCAGACCATAGCTGAAATAAGCTTAGAACCGGCTATAATACCACCTTTGACTCTTTGGACTTGGTGAAGTAGATTGAACAAGACTCTCTACAGTGGCATGGAAATTATTTTCTTTTTTGTGGGACATTAAAGCTATTTTGAATACTTTTTCCTTTGTGTTTGTAATAAAACAGGATAGACACCATCTCCAGCCCATAATCTAGCTATTAAAGCTCAATGCTCTAGGAGTGGATTAATTTCGAATGTATTTCCTTCCTCTTCTTAATATATTTTCTCTGTTTCCTTAAAAAAAAAATGATTTTCTTTCAATATATTCTAAATTGTTCTTTTTCTTTGGTTCATTACGTCGGAACACAAACACATTTCTACTCTATTTTCATTCCTAAAACGTTACCCATGAGTGTTACCAAACGGGACCTAAGGGTGTCAAATTTTAAACGAAACAAAAAAAAAGGACCTGGACCGAATAAGTTAAATTGAATAAAATTCGATTAGGTTTGAGTATCGATTTCAGAACCTGTTCAGTTTTGGATCCAACATAGGAACCAAATTTCAAAACCGAACCAAATCGTACCGAGTTTGGATACTAATATAATATATTATAGTATATTAATACATTACAATACCAATATATTATAGCATATATTATTAATGTTAGCATTAGATTTTATAATACTACTATATCATTATAATAATATATTGTGGACCGAGTATAAGAATCATAACTTAACCGTGTAAAAATCGAATAGAAATAATTTTGAAATTGAAACCAAGCAAGTTCGATTCAAGTATCAAATTTTAAATCGATTATTCTCGTATCGGTTTTGGATCACACCAAGACTCTCTGAAATCGAACCAAATAATTGATTTCAAATTGATTTACACCTTTTTTTTGGTCCTAGAACGTTCTTGCAAGGGAAAATTATCTCCTCCAGTTCCCCAGTTCCCCAGATCCTCTAATAGGGGGTGGTGGACCCCACTCAGGTAGAGTGTTCGGGCAGGGGTAAGATGGTCATTCCAGTCCCCCTTATTAGAGGAACTTGGGAACTGGACCGGACAGGGAACTAGAGATCCTTCTTGCAAGCATTAAAATTTAAATCCATGCTAAGGTTCTTTTTTTTTTGGGTAAGAATGCTAAAGCTCGTTTGGATAACGAGGAGTGTCAAGTAGGATAGTTGAGGGAATAAGTGGTTCTTTATCCCCTCCAATTTCCTGCTTAGCCCAGTTATCCAGTACGACAGTTCCTCTAACAAGGGGGAATGGGATGATCACTCTATCCTTGCCTGAACACTCTACCCAACTTACCCAGTTGGGATTCATTTGAGGAACTGGCGAACTAGACCGGACAGGCAATTAGAGGACATAATTTTCCGGAATAAGTCGTACATACTGGTAGAGTGAATAGCAAGTGCCGGAACGACAAAGCTAGATGAAACTGACACTATTCCATCCAATCGTTGTTTGGTACTTTGGTTGTCTCCACGAAGAGAATGCTAGAGAGAGAGTGTCTGTGTGGAGGGAGAGAGGTCTTGAATTGTTTTGATTTCATCGTCTGCAGATTGGTGGATCACTCATTAGGCGGAAGAAGATGGTTTTCTCGGTGGAACTGCAGACGAAGGCGATTCGTTAGAGAACCCTTGAAATTGCAGACGAAGGCGAGGTGAGGGATAGCTCAGATAGGCGGAGCCCGATGTTGTTTTCTCGAAAATATCCGTGTTATCCGGTAATTTCTTTAATCATCTATTGTTCCCCAAGACAACAAGACTTGTTAGTTTTCTTCGGCTCCGACAATCGTTGTTCTATACCGTTCTCTCTCTCTGATGTTTATCAGGCTTGTTATTTTCTTTGTTTTCCGTGTTGGGTCTGGTATGTGAGAAACGAGTTCATTTCCTCAATTAGTAATTGTGTTGTTAATGTTTTTACTAAAAAAAAAAAAGTTGTATTGTTAATGTTAGTTCATTGGATCTCTTTTAGTGATTTGTAGTTAATGTAGTTTTTTACTAGGAGGAGCCCATTTTTATTGGTGGGACCATTCCTCCGCCCATTGTTCTGTTACTCTTTCTTGATTTGAGTTTTCAGATTATAGAAAGCATCATTTTTTGTTGCCTAGTTAGAACCCTTACAACTGCTATTATTTTTTTCTTCTATGGTGATTTTACTGGTAAATTAGTTTTAGTTGTAGGAACCCATGGTAATGACATATGTGTTTGTGTCTTTGTGATAATTCACAGCTCACCCACCTTTGAGAAACATTGCAACTTCAACTTTTTTTTCTATTCTGGCTTTGGGTTTTCTTAAGAACAAAGAATGGATGGTGGTCCTGAGTCCCCCTCATGTCAGCTAGACAGCTACTAGGAAACTATGTCTCGCCGGATGGGGGTTTTCTGTCTTCTTGAGGGAGGATAACATAGGCGAAAAGAAGGAGAAGCCAGCATAAAGCCGTTGAAATTTTATCATGAATAGTGTGTAAGAGAGTCCTACCAATTTGGTGGGACTTTGAAAGGGGTGGAGTGGAGGATAGATCAATATATAGGAAAACCTAACATGCAGATGTTGTCTGAGAACTTTTCCACCCCTGTTAACCAAACACATCAATTTTACATTGTTTCTAGGAAAATATTACGAGGGCAGGCCTTGGTGCAACGGTTGAGGTTGCTCCATTGTGACCAAGTGGTCAGGGAGTCTGGAAACAGTCTCTATGCGAAAGTAGGGGTAAGGCTGCGTACATTATGACCCTCCCCAGACCCCACAGTGGCGGGAGCCTCATGCATTGGGTACGCCCTTTGTAGGAAAATATTACGACTCTCCCACCCCACCAAAACCCCTGCAAACAAACGGACCGTAGGCTTTCCTCTGAGAGAAAAATGAACAGAAAGGGTCCTACATACATAAAATTTTTTGTAAACTTTTGAAACATTGTGTATAAAAGATGCATGTTTTTGCAAGATTCTATACATACTTTCTAGTATCCCCCTCCCCCCACCCCCCAAAAAAAGGGTAGGATTCGATCTTGGCACTCCGCTAATGGTTAGAGACCTAACCAACAGACCAAGAGTGGCTCCTTGTCTCTACTCATTAGCATCCCTAGTCCCAGATTCTTTAACTACACAGTAGTTAGACTACTAAATGCTAGCTAGGCTGAATAAACTAAGGTTTGGTCCATTTCCATACGGTTTGCCAAATGAGTTGAGAAATCCATGGCTGGGCCTAGTTCTAGAACAAGTTTTTGGACTTGGGAAATCCCAATCTTGTCGGGCCTAAGCTTACCCTAGAATACAACATTTGACTTCTTGTGCAGATCCTATGACAGTTTGACATGTGGCTAACATCATTTTACGATCTTTCTCTCTCCATGGTTATCAAAATCAAAATGGAAAGTTTTGTGATCATTATTAACATGATTGTGTAACAATTCAAAACATTTTATATATAGTATTGATTTTTACTACATTTTGCAACCAAATTCCTTAGGGGAAAAAATAAGGGAAAATTTCCCAGATCTACTAGATAAAAATATTAATTACAACTTAAGTAGGTTAAAAATATGTTTTAATTCACTAGTTTTGATTTTAAAAATATTTACTTAATCCCCAAGGTTATTAATTGCTCATGGGTTTCATGAACAAAACAAAATTGAACTTCCCAAAGCACCCCCAATATTTTATCTTCTTTTTTTTTGTTTCCTTTCAATTCTTTCATTTTAATCACATGTGGGACCCACCCTTTCCTCTTCTTCCTCCTCCTTGGAAGGCCGCACCATCCTCGCCGCTGCAACCTCGCACTCCAATTCTGCTATTTTCTCTCTCTCTTTCCAGAGCTAGAAATCCCTCAAGAGAGCGACACTGCACTGACTTCGTTTTTTTTGTTGCTGTTCTTCTTCACATTCTTGCTCTTTTGCATAGTTCACTTGCAACCCTTTTGCTTTTTCCGGTGACCGCTCGATTTTCAGCACCTTCCCACCAGCACCACCACCACCGTCATTCTTTGGCGAGAAGCAAGCAATCAGTATTAAAGCAAAAATCACAAACCCCAGAACGCACGCGCCTATTATACTGAGCTTAACACCACTTGGAGACGGTTGAGATTGAGATGGTTGAGGAGCAGATGAGCCAACTAGAAGAGCTGGAGGAGGTGAATTTGTGAAAGAAATATTGTTACCAAGGAAATCTGAACTGGGAAATCTTTGAAGCGACTTTGGTACCTTTCCAGTCAAATTATTGTTCGCTAAGTTTAATTGTTGCGGATTTGGGAGACTTAGATCGGGGATTTCACCAGAAAGCAAGTTATTAGCAAGGTTCAGAGATGTTAAATGAGTCAAATTTGAAATGGAAGAAGGAATACTGCCGTTGAATCCAACTCTCGCTCCGGTTCACACCCTTCTCTTGGCTTTGGGTCAAACCAGGTATGCAATGTCGTCTTAGCTGAAGCTTTCCACGGAGGAAAGAAAATAAACATCGTTGGTTTCCTGTCTGTCTTCGCGGAATAGGCTGAGAAACTCTTCCCCCTCTACCCCTCTTGCAGTTATGTAGTTTTTCCTCTGTTGTAATACATCTGTAACTCTTACAACATCTGTAACTCGAAAAGCTGCGCTTTGATGTGTTGCAGGTCTGGTTGGAGTGCAAGATTGCAGCGGCCTTCTATGGAGGAGGAGGAGGAAGAGGAGGGGGTGGATCCCACATGTGATTTAAAATGAAAGAATTTAAAAAAAGTAAAAGAGAAGATAAAATATTGCCGTATTTTGGGAAATTCAATTTTGTTTTGTTATTGGAACCCTTGAGCAATTAATAATCTTGGGGATTAAGTAAATATTTTCAAAATCAAAACTAGTGGATGTAAAACATATTTTCAACCTACTTAGGTTGTAATTAATATTTTTATCTAGTAGATCTCGGCAATTTCCCCAAAAAATAAAGGCTTCATTTGGAAAATATAATTATCCTATTTAGTAAAAATTTAAGATTATTATACAAGCACAATTACAAACGTTACAATTTTCATTTAAAAACTCATTTTATTTCCCGTTTCAGTTTCTCTTCCTGATGTAGATCAAAGAATGAAGAAGAGAAGAGCCAGGAATCACTGTTCACGTGAATAGTGTCACAGCCCATATTGCCTTGATGGGAATCCTTCTAGAAGATCAAAGTTGAAAACTAAAACACTGTTCCCGTGAACAGTGTCAAAGCCAAAATTTACCTTGTTTGGGGTTGATTTTTAGAAGATCTTGTGGGCCCATCAAGTGGAGGAAGATTCTATCCTAATGCTGCCCTAGTTTAGTTTCTATTTTCATTTTATATTAGGTAGTTCCTAATTTGGTTATCATTACATGTTTAGAAGGCTGAGTTATAAAGTCTTTAGTAGTTTCTAATTTCATTCAGTTTCTATTTCCAATAGTTAATATTTTCATTAGTTTCTATTTTCCAAACAGTGGCTAAGTTTTACTTTCTATTTTTGTAGCCTAGCCTCAGTCTATATAAAGGCAGCTATTGTAAGTGATTGACACATAATTAATGAATGAAGTTTTGAGGCATTCTTGCACTTGATTATGGGAGTAAAACCCCTGTTCAACAGCTGGGATAGCTGTGGGTGAGAGACCCAGGGCTGAGAAAGCCCATCCCCTACCCCCTTCGTCTTCTATCTTCTATATTCTTCTCCTCCTTTCCCTACTCGATCAACACTGTTGTGCTATTTTTTTTGTGACTGCAACTAATCACTGTGAGAGTATACTTTGAACACCTGAATCAAGCCTCTGTCAAGTTCTTAATAGTTGCTACTGTTATACAACTTGAGGAGGCACTAGAACACCTGTAGGTCTGAGTTTTATTGCAGCAACTTCATGTTCTCTGATCTCCAGATCCATCAGTTGTTGATGATAGTTGGAGGCTGAAGTACCCTCAATGAACCTTTCCTTCGATCAAGCCCATCCCCTACCCCCTTCTGCTTCTATCTTCTATCTTCTCTTCTCCTCCGTTCCCTGTTCGATATACACTGCTGTGCTGTTTCTGTGATTGCAATAAACTACTGTGAAGTGTGAAGATACCCTTTTGAAGGCTTGGTTCAACCTGCCATCAATTGAAGTGCTGTTGCTGTTGCTGATAGACATAAGGAGATATTCACACCTTGCGGATTCTGTTCTGCCTGCAGTTCCTGTTGCAATTTCAAGGCTGCATATCTCCACATTCCTCCATCAAAATCTGCTGGGCTTTGGAGTATCAAACCACACCACCATACACCCCATTCGATCCTTGTTGCTGGCCATTCTATTGGCTGGATTTTTCCACAGCCTTAACCTTCTATTTCCATTCTCATCTCATATCTCCACTTCTGTACATCAGAATTACACCAAACTTGCAGCAAGACATCACCCCTTTAAGCCCTACACTCGGTCTTACTTGGAGCCCAAGTGCAGTGCTGGTTTACAAGTTATCTCCAGACCTTCTAATTTGGGGTTGTCTTCGTATCTCAACTTCTAGCCATCAGATTTGGCTAAAATTTGGAATGCAGCCTCTCTTCAACCTCATCTCCATTCGACCTGAATTTGGAGACATTCTACAGGTTGGTTTTGTTTGAAAGCATTACTTATTAATTCTGCCCTTGTTTCTAATTTGGTTTTGTGGGTTATTGGGACTAGTATTCTAGTCTTACATTACTTCCCCTTCACTTGCAATCAGAAGGAACGAGTATAGTCCAAATTGAGCTTTTCTTATGTAGTTATGCTCTTTAAAAATATATGGAAGGTTTCATGATGGGTTAATGACTTATCTATGAAATGGAATGCTAAAGCTAGCTGATATCAGTTATGACAATTATGCTAGTTGGGGTTTCTTTAGAATTACTGTTGATTCCCTGAACCTTGCGACTCTCTCAGGTCCAAAGCTAGCTGATATCAGTTATGACAATTGTGTTAGTTGTGGTTTCTTTAGAATGATTGTTGACTCCCTGAACCTTGCAACTCTCTCAGGTGCAAAGACAGTTAGAAACATAGAATTGAAGCTCAGGGGAAGTACTTGCATAAAATCATTGAAGAATAGTAAAAATGTTGGATTATTAGGACCTGTTGCTCAAGTACCTATAAGTTTCCACAACGAGCTACTCGCATCCAATGTGGAATTATTACTTCCGCCTTCCGTGTGGAACCCCAACATATTAGATATTAAAGACCAAAAGATAGGAGCAAAAAGATGGAGAAGGTTAGAGATCAAGGCCAAAAAGTACAGGTGAAGATTGAAGGCTTGGGGAATATAAGCTATGGTTCAGCATGTGCTTTCGGGCTTTTCCATGAGTGATAGAATGAGTTGCTGCGTTATTATTGGACAAATATGATGCCTGCAATGTCTTAAATACATATACAATTATACAAAGACTGATAGACCTTCAATTGAGACCAAAAAAATGTAACAGATGAAAGCCTTCCACACAACTGTGAGTTGCTCACAATTTGTTGAGATCACTTCCCCTCACAAATAGCCCATGGAATCCATAGGGCACCCGCTGGGGCAGCTTTACTACTGCAACAATCTCAAGAGAAGGTGATTTTGCATCCATGACCAAGAACTTCGACTCCTCTAAAATCTCATCATGAATGTATGACACCACGTACCCATCGTCCTCCTCAGCATTTGGGTCCTCGGGGTTTTTTGCCACAAAGAATGGTTCACCACCATAGCACCCTTGCCCATACATCCTACTGGCCACAACATGTTCTTGGTGCTCCCATCCTGAAAGATCTAGCTTCACTACCCCAGCTATCTTGGGCATGGGCTCTCCCACACCCAGGTACGCATACTTGCTTTTCTTCCCCCCCAAGGCTGGGTTTATCACCCCAAATTCTAAGTTCCTTGCAGACAATGGGAACCTTGAAACAATCCCTCTCTTCAAGTCTATCCTAACCTTCTCTACCAATGAGTGGTTCAGTTCAGTCCTCTCTAAGCAGTGTTCTATGGACAACATGTTTGGTGCGATTAAGACAATTACATCATCTTCCTCCTCCCAGGCATTAATGGTATGGAAGATGTTAAATCCAGGCACATCAAACCACCTCATCTCTGATTCATCCTTAGCATACCGTGGAATTACCCCAATCCTTGGCACTTTCGCATGGTCTAACTGCATCAAGGGTTTTCCTTTCATGATTGACATTGGGTTTACTGTTATCTGTATTTCAGGAAATATTGCATACCGTTTAGTGATGGCAAAGTCATGAACCAGAGACTGATGGGATACAGAGAAGATGGGTACATCTGATTGTTTTGAGCCATTTGCATCGAAATTGAAGAAGGTCAAGAATGGAGGACGCATCAGGCCATAACGAAAAGCAAATGTCTCTTTAGTGTCCAGATCAACCTTTGGGTGGGCTGTCATGTTTCCTGACAGTTCTCCATTAGAATCATAACGCCCTATGGTCTCAATGTCGCCGAATTTATTTAAACGAACAGAGTAGGGAAGGTCAGATTCAACAGGGGCGAAGAGCCTTTCACCAAAGAAAGCAAGGCTGGTATTGGCAAGACCACCCCCTTTTGCAGGATTGATCTGTCCACTTAAGATTCTCGCTGCAGTGAACAAACTACTGGTGACAAAGGTGGTGGTGGGACGGTAAAGGGCTGAAAACATGTTTGGAAAGACTGATTGGCCAGTTTCATGCTCTAAATTGTATTTATAAGTTTTGACATATCGGCTACAGAGCATGGCACGGCCACCAGAAATGGTGAGGGCGTGAAGCATCCCATCACCATCAAACTGGTGGTATGAACCAGTTGGGAAGTACTGCGGGTTGGGCCATTGCGAATGTAAGCTCCATTAAGGCAAGATGGGAGTTCTCCCTCTATAACCTGGCATTCAGTTGGGGGAAGCTCATCCACTGGAGCAAAGTTACCACAGAGGACACACTGTGGATCAATGAAAGATGGGAGAGGAGCATTAGTACTGAAGCTCTTGATGATATCTTCCAACACATTGAAGATGGTGGACAGTAGAGACAACACCAGTGGCCTTCTAGTGGTAGACAACATAGGTTGAGCGGCTTTGTTTGTTACTGTTACTGCTTCTGTTGTTTTGTTCTGTGACTTCACTTCAACTCTAATGGGGGAAAAGCTGAGTTGTGGGCGAAGGAGAGAATATTTTTTTGAGATTGTTTCTGTTGTTATGGGTTTTGTGGAAGGGAGAAGCATGTTTGGGTGTTGGAGTTTGGAGAAGGAAGTAGAGAAGGGATCCATTGTTTCTCTGTACTAGAATATGTTTCATGTGGGTTTTAAATGCTTTTAGGTAAAGCATACCATTAGAACACGGAATTAGAGACAAGAGTTTGGTACCGACACCCCAAAAGTGTGCATGGGGTGGGGTGGGGTGGGATGGTTACCCGCTGCAGATCCGGATTCGGCATTTAACCCCCAAAAAGCGAAAGGGGAAGAGTTCTCAGTGCGGGTGGGGACAATAAAAGTGCATGAAAGCATCAACAGGTCAGGTATTTCTGTTTTTCATGGGGGTGGAGTGGTCATTTTGCTCCTCTCTATATCTGGGCATAGGGGCCACATTCTCCCATAGAGTTCTTTTTTCCAAAGAGAAAATGGTAGTTGAGAACACGGAATTAGAGACAAGAAGTTTGGGAGTTGGGGATTAGTAGCTGGGTTCGACTTTGATAGGAAACAAGAAAGCCAGATTTCTTAAAAATCTAGATGGTTACACAACCAAAGCGTCAGCTTCTAACTAAACTCACAAACAATGCCTCCCTCTGGTTTTGATGGTGCGTTGTGGAAAACCATTCGTAGTCTTAGGATTCATCCAAGTTTTAAAATTTTTTATAGAAGATCTTGAAGGGATGAATTCCCACCTTTGTCTAAGTTTAAGACCTTTGTGATTTATGAATATTGAGAATAGAAGCAGGTTTTGTAACTCTAGAGAAATAAACTATCTGCCATCTTTAACTTTCTTGTAATTTCTTTGAAAGGGTTTGGGTTGTTGGAACCAGGGTTTTAGTAATCGGTCTTGGCCTATACCGATCTGATATCAATCTGGTTTGGCTCGTATAAGTAAGGATCGGATAGACTTGCCCTTATTTCTTTTGAAAATTTGATTTTTTTTAAAAAACATATTTACCCTTATTCGTATTGATCCATTGATACGAGATTCGCCTGGAACCAATATCGGTTGATCCAGCCAATCTGATACCGATTCCTCAAACCATGGCTGGAACTCTTGGTCTGCTAATTGAAAATCTACAAGGTCCCAACTTAATGGTTTTAATTAAAAATTAAATCCTTGATTCTCTGTCTTGGATCAACAAGACAACAGAGGTGGTGATTTGAATAATGCAATTGGAAGAGAGAGAGAGGTTCTGCGAGTCATCATGATTGTAGTAATATTGGGTGATGAAAGGTTGCAGCGCTCAGCATTGGCTCATGGACCTTGAGGGGGTTCATGCGACGGAGAAAATTTCACTGCATTCACAAATACCTCCTTAGGTTTTAATATTTTGCAAAATACCCTAAGTGATTCCTAGTTGGCGCATACGATTGGAGCAACAGGAACATGGCTGCAACCCGGGCAGCTGCTAAATTTTGTCCTCAAGCGCCAATCAATTCAATGGAACAGTTCCATTATTATGAAACCCATGTGGACTCCTTATGAACAAATACATACACAGGGAACACTCTGGGTTTGTTGGGCCTGTGTTGTCTATGTCGATCTCCTATGCCATTAACTATGCTTTAGTAATGGAGGGTGTTTTAGGCAATTAAAAAAAAAGTTATAACACTTTTGTAACCTAGACAATTGACTTTCAAAAACGTTATCAAACGGTCATTTACATTCTTTTCAATTATTATCTCTTTTGAAATATTTTCAAATATTCTTACTTGGAAATGGAATATATAAGTGTGATACACTAGACCAACAACTACCTAGCTCAGTTGGTGAGCCGTGGTGCGCTTCATGCCCATGCTCACCAGGAGGTCTTCAGTTCAAGTCTCCTAGCTGGTACCTTATCCCCTCCCCAGTTGATCCCCCCCGCTTCTATACAAAATATATATATATAAAGCTCCCAATTCCAAAAAAAAATGTGGTACACTAGCTATGTGTTGAAACCCGAGTTTTAGAACCTTGGCAGTTGGCACAAATAATAGCACCGAAACAAATCAACCCAATTGCATACACACCAATTTTAAAATTAAAAAAATAATCATTTTAAGGTGAAAGAAAAAAAATAAAAAAAATCAAGAGATCGAATTGGGTTACGAGATCTTCACTGTAGGTGATGTTAGTGGTTAACAAATATGAAAAGAAAAACCCCCTCTTGAATTACAAAATAACTCACCATATAAATGTGGATTAACAAGATTATATACTCTCATCTTAAAACCTTTTGTGACAAATGCGAAATTATTGAAGTACTTTTCTTTAAAAGTATTCTCTCCTTTCATCCACAGAAGAAGCCAAAACCCGAAAAGCTCACGATCACCTCCTCGATCTCTCCTTTACATTAAAACAAAAACACTAACGTTCATCCATTCCACAACATAACACAATAATACCGTTAGGAAACTGGCAGAAAGAGAGACTAATACCTAATGATATCAAAATCAAATCGAAATTGAACCAAAATCGAGCTGTGTTGTTTACCATCATTTGGTTTTAAAATTGAAACTGTTTAGTTAAACGGTTTAAACTGAATCGAGCGGAGATGGCAGTAGCTGGCCAATGAAGGGCTCATTCTGACTAGAGCTTGAAGATGAGAAGAAAGCAGATTGAACTACTGACTACTGGCATCGTGTAGTACAAGAAGGCGGTCATTGACGCTTGTAAGTCGGCTGGCGTGCCTTTCCCTGTTGGGACGGGAGGCCGATACTGCTTGGGTCGCTCATCCTGGATATCACGAAAGGATAGGTCATGAGCCCCCCTGCCGAAAGGATGTGGGGACAATGAGCATGCTATACTCGAAGCGAAGACTCCATACCTCCTTAATAGGGAAGATGATAAACCATTTAAATGAAGCAAATATTAATAATATGTAATAACAATAATTAAGCATTAATGATAACAATAAATAATTAGTAAATATGTAATCATACAAATAAACAATTATTAAAAAAAAAAACATATAAGAATTCAACCTCCTCGCTTAGGATGGAAAATTATCGTCTCCATTTATGTGATGAAATGGAGGGGCAGATAAATGGAGCCGATAAAGATCCCGCTTAGGACTCTATGGTCCTATAGTAGTCTAAAACCTCTTTCCTCTTTCCAAAATTATCCTTAAAACTCCTCTCTCGTTCGCACAACTTAATAAGAGCTAGGATTTATGTAGACAAGGATATTGAGTGGTTTTGGTAGTACCATGGGCCTGCATGATAAAACTTCCGTTTCCGGACCATATTTCTATTCCAGAAGTAACCTTTTCTATTTCTATTACTTGGCCAAATTTCTTGACAAAAAAACATGTTTGGTAACCATAGTAAATTCTCTTTCTTATCCAGAAAAGAAACAGAAACACGTTTGTTATGCATTGGAATTTCTGTTTCTAGAACTTCAATAAATTTTCAAAAATGTTATTGCATACCCGAAAATTTGATGGAGGTATTGGTTATGGCAGTGGTGGAGGTAATGGAGATGGTGGTGGAGGAGGAGATGGCGGCGACAATGGTGGTGGTGGTGAAGGTGGCGGTGGCGGAAATGGTGGGGGTGCTGTGGCAGTTGTGGAGGTGGTGGTGGTGTGATGGCGGTGGTGGAGGCGGTAGCGGTGGTGGAAATGGTGGGGGGTGCAATGGCGATGGTGATGGTGGAGGCAATAGTGGTGGTGGTGGAGGAGGTGGTAGCGGAGGAGGTGGTGATGGTGGTGGTGGTAGTAGTGGCGACGGTAGTGGTAGAGGAGGTGGTGGTGGAAATGGTGGGGGTGTGGTGGCGGTGGTGGTGCAATGGTGGTGGTGGAGGCGGTAGTGGTGGTGGTGGCAATAATGGCGGTAGTGGTAGAGGAGGCGGTCGTGGTGGTGGGTGGAGGTGACGGTGGTGGAAATAGTGAAGGTGTGGTGGTGGAGGAGGTAGGTGGCCGGTGATGGTGGAAATGGTGAAGGTGCAGTGACGGTGGTGGTGGTGGTGGAGTTGGTGGTAGAGGTAGTGGTGGCGGTAGGGGTGATGATGGTGGCCACAGAAGTATTTCGTAGAGATGAGAGTCGTGGAGATAGGTCGAGCACCCCCTCCTCGTTATTTCTCTGTTTTATTTTTGTAATAGAGAAGTTCCAAATTGGAGCTTCTTTTTTTTCTATTTCTAAGTTACTTTTTGGTCTCTGTTCATTCCTAAGAACAAAAAAATGAATCGATTTTAACAAATAGATTTCTACTATTTTTTTTGTTCCTAAGAATAAAAAAGTAGAAAAATAGAGAATTAGAAGTGTTATCATGGAGGCCCCATGTTGCCAAGCGGCTTCATTTGATGGGTTTTCATTTGTAGCCCCACTTTCCCACGTTGAAACAAATAACCACCCATTTTCTAGGAAATAAATCAATCCCATGATTGTTGAGGCATATCCTCCGCATATGATCCACCATAAAACTGATAAAAGTGTCTCCTCAAAATAAGTGGGCAAATAGACTCATGGGAGTGCTTGCATAGGCCACGCTTTCGGATACAGTTTTTTTTTTCCATATTTTATTTTAGGGAGAGGGTTTACCATGCCAGTGTGGGGAGAAATCTATTCATCACACCAATGAAAAAGAAGTATCATCCATATTAGTCTACATTTTTAGGGATTTGGATACTTTCTAGCGCTGGGTGGCTGGGGATCGAGTCTTTATCAATCCAGTACAAGACCAACCTGTATCAATTTGATATACCATACGCGACATATCGATTTTTTACCGACCATTCTTTTTCGTACAACCAAAACCACTTTCAATATCAATTCGATACCAACCCATTAACGATCCGGTACGAGACTAGTGCTGACCCATATCATATCGATACTGATATGATACCATACGCGGTATATCACGCCATATCACGATCAGATCACACCATATCATGGCATCGCGATATCAATTTTTTGCCGACCATTCTTTCTTCCTCTTCGTGTAACCAAATCCATTATCAATGCCAATATGATACCAACTCATTATCGATTCGATACGATACCATACACAATATATCGTTATGATGATTTTTTTTGATGAGATATATATCGTTATGATGATGATGACACCATATCATAGATTACACCATATAGTGATGTAGCGTCATCCCACGACATGGCATGAACATCATAGCGATATGGCAAGCTTTTTTTTGTCGCTATCTATTTTTTGTCAATATTAAAAAATAATAAAAAGTAATAAAGAATAAAAAAAAAACAACAAAATTGATAGTTTTTGAATAAAAAATGGAGAGAGAGAGAGTAATTGGGAGAGCATATGAGAGAGAGACCAGACCTTGGATCCTCTTCAACACACATGTCATATGGAGAGATTTCATTGGAAGATCCCCAGCCTCCCCCGTACTGGAGAGGATTCAAATCCCATTTTGGAGTTAATGAGACAGAGTGATAAAAAAAAAATTCATGTGAGAGAGAAACTGTGCACTTGTATCATGGCAATCTTTTTCCTTTTATTATTCCATGCATGGAATTTTTGTTAAGGAGGCATGTGTTAACCATTTGCTGTTTAATAAAAGTTGAAATTTGACAAATGGAAAAACTACGGATCCTCATATAGAGAGCGGATCGTGTCCTTGTACAAGTACCGTCCAAGGCCCTTCAAGGCCACTTCCAGCCTCCCTCGTATAAACCCACTAAACCCACAAATTTCAGATTCCATCACTTTATGTGGGTGGCTTTGGAAGGCCTTGGACGATACTTGTACAAAGACACGATCCGGCCTCCCTCATATAAACCCACTAATTGCAGATTCCATCACTTTATTGTGGTAGGGATGCACTCTAAGGGTCGACTATGTTTGGTTGCAAGGGAAATAAATTGAAGGAAAATGAAAATTTCAAACCTTAAAAAGAAAACTTTTGTAATTATTACCCCACATGGTTATATCACTAACTCCCTCTACTCATTGCATGTTTGGATATTAAATTTCACATGACTTTGCGTCATATCCCTTGATTTGAAAAATAAAATAAAAATTACATCTAAAAAACATCGTTAAAAAATATGATAAAAAATTTATAAAATAATTTTTATTTTTTAAATTGACAAATTTTCACTTCCATTCACTTTAATTCCCTTACAACCCGTAGTTTTGAGAGAAGCTTTCTCCTTAGATTTATTACAATCCGGGCCTGTTAAAAGGGATGGGCTTGATCAATGCCGGTCCATGCCATACCGGCCCATATACAACCCTAGAGTAAGTAAACAATCATTCAAGCTATCTGACCTAACATCAACGTCTGCGATCGAATACCGTATTCCTTGAGAAACGGACGGTTCGGATGAATTCTCTCAATCCCAGCTCATCCCAGTAGTATATACACAGGGGAAGAAACCCTAGCTCGTCTCCTTGGCCAGGAGGGAACTCAGAAGAACTCAAGAGGTTTTTCTCTACAGAGGTAATGTCTCCGCTTCTCTCCCCATACCCTCTTTGTTACACACTCGAATTTGCAAACATTTGTCTTTTTTTGTGAATCAATGATTGTGGATTTTCGATTCTGATTCCATTGAAGTAAATTGCAGAGCTTATTTGTGTCATTTCCATTTGATTCGAAGCTCTAAATCTAGGGTTTCAATTTCTTGTTTTAACTATTAATGGGTTCAGTTTGGAAGAAGTTTAGGTTTTGGGTGGAACTAAATCGGTTGGAAACGATGTTTTTCTTGGTTGAATGGGGTCAGTTGCTTGAATGGAGAACTGTGGTACCGTGAATTTAGGAATTAGTTCTATCTTGAGTAATTGGATTTGTTGGGAAGAGGACATCTACGTGTATATGGAGGTTAAGGGATAAATCGTGACCCTTCATTGATCAAATGGATAGAGATTTATTGGGATGGTAGAGTAATAATCTTTAGTTCTGCAGATTGGATTTATATGAGCTGTAGGAGTTGTTTATTGGGTAGCTGTTGGTAAAGAAGTTGAAGTAGAACTTTCTGGGCTGGGATTGCGATCGATTTTCGTGGGAAAAACAATGGATTTTTCAGTCGAGCTCTGAAATGAAGAAGGTTAATATCAATGTTTTCATGATATGCCGTTTCTATCCCTCTTATTTTTGGCAAGTGAACTATTGCAAGGGAGCTTTGCATGGTTTCTAGGTTATGAGAGTTCTCTTTTCCAGCTGATTTTTACTGGTTGATGCAAGGATTGGAACAGTTTGTGGAGATCTTTGTGGTCTCATTGACTCATTGTAATACTGTGATCTATCAGTCAGATTGTTTATTATCTATAATGCTGGCTTATTTTACAATGTTTTATGTTATTCTCTTTTTTGCATTGTTACTGAACTATTTCAACTTCATACACAGATTGTGTTAAACATTTCCTTCTCTATATCTGCGCAGGAAACCATTGTTTTCACATCTTTTTTGGAATTTTCTGTATATTATTATTTCTAGTGCAGTTTTTAAAGCATTGCACCAAGTCACCAACTGAAGCAAGGACTGTCTTCTTGGTTAACTTCAGTGCTATTTTTTTTTTCTGAGTCTCCATAACATAAGAGACTAGCTCATTTGGACATTTCTTTGTATGCTGTTATGTGACTTGTTACAAATTGCATCATTGTTTTCTTTCAAAATTGAGGTTGGATTTGAATTCACTACTTAAAAATTTTCTTCCATCCTTTCTGCCTGCTGGAACTTTTACCTAATGGTTAGGAGCTCATAACTATTAAACTAGTAGTTCTCAATGGTGTGAGTTTAACATTACATTGTTCACGATAAGTATTTGAATGCACAAATGACTCTATTGGCCATCTTATTATAGCAACAAAGTTTAAAAAAAATATTAACCATGGCAAAACAAGTTGTAATGGTCGATTAGATGACTTACCTTTGACATTCTTTCTTATATAAAATGTTGAATTCATTGATAGTGCACTTTTTGCATTCTTGTATTGCTGATTTTCATCTGCTTCTCTTTTGTAGTTGGTCAACTGATCAAATTTCTCAAGTCGTTTCAAATGGCTCCTCCTGCGAAAGGTATGCTGTTACTTTTGAGTATGCCCTTCTTAAGCTTATTTGTTATGTGTGCGCATTTTTCGTAGTTGTATGGCATTGCTAAATGATCTGTACTTCATCCCCCAGAAGGTCTTGAGATTTGCTCTTCTAGCTCTTTATTAGCTTAATGTTAGCCTTTGTACCTTTCTCACCCTTAGATAACCCTTTTCTGTGATGTGAATTTTTTATTGACGATTTTCGCTCTGAATTTATTAAGTGTTTTGCCTCTCTCATCCGGATGCTTGACCCTCTAGTTATTGTTTTCTTTAACAGCTACTGCGAAGAAGCCTGATGCAAAGGCCCAGGCATTGAAGGCTGCCAAGGCAGTAAAATCAGGGGCTTCTTCTCTGAAAAAGAAGATGAAGAAGATCCGCACTTCAGTAACTTTTCACCGACCAAAGACACTGAAGAAAGAGCGGAATCCAAAGTACCCCCGCCTTAGTGCTCCTCCAAGGAATAAACTGGACCACTATCAGATTCTCAAGTATCCACTCACCACTGAATCTGCCATGAAGAAAATAGAAGACAATAACACACTTGTCTTCATTGTTGATATTCGGGCAGATAAGAAAAAGATCAAGGATGCTGTGAAGAAGATGTATGACATCCAGACCAAGAAAGTCAATACATTGATCAGGTGAACACATGTTCTTTTGAGTTTTATTGTAAACTACATTGTTGATAGAATATAGCTTTTGTTTAGGATCTGGTTTTCCTACATGAATGTTAGGGGAAGAATCTCCATAAGAGGCACCTAGATCTGCCACATGGCAGGTCTGATGGTGCTGAATTTTTGTGGACAGGTACAAACCAAGGTCCCTTGCTCACATGTCAAATTTAGACCAGTCTGACTTTGTCAAGTAGCAAAACAAGGAAGTGAAAAATCTGGGACTGCCAAGAGGGTTCATGGGATTGGGACTACAGTTGGGGTACATGGACATACAAGTGAGATGGGAGGGTAAATGGTTGAATTCGAGGCTGAAACTTAGTACATGCCTTTTCAGACCATTCCTGATTCCCCAGATTCCCAATTGTTGGATGGGCCACATCACTCTTCCACATGGCAAAACTGGCTATTCCCCTTAAGGAAATTGCATTCTAAACATCCGTGTGGGAAACTTTTTTTTCTTTTTTTTTTTTTTTTTTTTTTTTTTTTTTTTCTAGTAGTGGTATATAGAAAATTCTAGTCACACTTGGATTTTGTGTGACCTTTTCCCATTTTAATTGGTAATCTTTATGTGTACCTATGGTCTATTGCAGACACCTGCTATTTGTCACCCCCCCTGGGCGATGACGATACAAAGAGGACTGGCGACTGTCTCAGACATACAAAATAATGCAATCGGGTCTCGACCCACAGTTTGACCCAGAAGTTTGAACCCAATTCAGGTTCATGGACCCTGAGGGGGTGCCACATGGCCCTGAATTGGGTTCAATCTTTTGGGTCACCCCATGGGCCGCGACCCAATTGCATATTTGCATTTATTGTGTCTGAGACAGTCGTCAGTCTTCATTGTATGGTCATCGCCAGGGGGGTGACAAATATCAGGTGTCTACTTATATGATCCTAGTTCTATTTATTTTCCTGTGATCCACCCTTTAATACAGAAAATCCTAGTTCTGTATATAGAAAAAAATATTAGTGTCACACTTGGATTTTGTGTGACCTTTTTCCATTTTAATTGGTAATCTTTATGTTTACCTATGGTCTAAGTTGGTGAGCAAAGAAGTCCATTCATCATATGATCCTGGTTCTGTTTATTTTCCTGTGATCCATCCTTTAACACATGTCTACAAGTCGTAGTTATTGAATCTTCGTTTACTCACTTAATTGGCTTGCATGACCTTATTTGTCATTGTCACCAGGGTGGTTGTCTAGGTCAAAGCCATACATGATTAAATTTTCTTGTTTGCATTGGACATGTACCAACATTTACTTCATGCCTATGAGAAATGAAACTCATTTCCACAATCCACATGATGCTAGAAGCCCTCCCCTGTTATGTAATGTAGGCTAATCCTGAACCGAAAGATCGAGCAAGAGACTAGCACTTAACAGGATTACAGAATAGAGTAGAAATAGGACAACAGAAGGAGAGAGTGTATATCTCAGAAAAAAAATTGAAGAAAAGATTGAAGAACTAGCAACTGATTTGCAGTAGAATTTGGAACTAGAAGAAGAGAGGAAAAAAGCAGTAGGCCAGAAGAAGAGCCTTCCCATGTTTGTAGAGCTCAACAGGTCGAATACACTTGAAAAAACTTCAATTTCTATTATCAAATCATCTTTAACTGATATTAAATTTCCTATATAGACTCAACTCCTAATCACTCTCTTATAGTGATTTGACTTAATATACTTAAAAACAAAACTCTTTAGAACTATCAAGTATCTTAATTTATCAAACATTATACTACTTTATGGGCTCATAAATTGGACCTGTTACAATGGAACTCAAGAAATTAAAAAGCCCAACCTGTAACATAACTACTCGAAGTTTGTTTTTTAGCTCAATGGACTGCACTGCCTCTTATGAGTCTGGTCTTCTAGATTTCTAAGCCTCCATACGGGATCAATGTCTAATACAACAGGCTTTATGCTTCCAATTATAATGGTCGGTGCAATTTTTTCTATTTCCTTTTGCCATTCCCTCCCTTGTATGTGTGTCTAGAAAATATTAACCTATCAGTTGATGGTTTTCTTTGATATTTCTCTCCAGTTCTGATCTATTGTTTTTCTATTTTTATGTATTGTTAACAGACCTGATGGTACCAAGAAGGCATATGTGAGGTTGACTCCAGACTATGATGCTTTGGATGTTGCCAACAAGATTGGCATCATTTAAATGGAGATCTGATTTCATATTGGCGTGTTAGTTGGACATCTATGTTAGTGCCAGAGAGATGCTATGCATCTGCATTTTTCAAAAGTTTTTCAGGTGTAGTTCTAGTTTCCAATTATTATATTTACATGGACAAAATCTAAATTTACTGGATTGTTTTATAATCTTTGGAGTACTAAGCTCATGGAAGCACATTGTCGTATTGTTCCTCTGTAACTTCCGTCACCCCTTCCATTTTGTTTCTTGATTGTGGAATTGAAGTAGAGCTGCCACACACAAGATTCTAACATGCTTAAACGACTGCAAAAGTGTCAAACAGTGTAAACCTCTGTCATGGCTATTAATTGAATATATTTCTTGATACAGCAATCCCAACTATTGTCTGCTGTCTATTCCTCTCACCAGTTTATGCACACCATACTGCTTAGCCATCTGCAAACATGTTTGGATTGCCTTGCTTTCTGTCCCAACAATCTGTTAAGATTTGAACTGCATTTAGATACCATCTTGTTGATGTTGAAAGTACTCTTAAGGCTTCTTATCCCCTCCCATCTCTCTGTAACTAGAGAGGTAGGCAAACCTGAGTTTAGAGCTGCTTCGATTCAGGATGTCAGAACACCAGCCGGATCAGAATCCGAATCAACTTACTACTGAACTGGTTCAAGAGCTTTGATCGAAACTCTTTCCTATAATCAACCTGTCTTCCCCAGTCCCTGAAAGCCCTTCTGGTCCTAGCTCTCTTTCTCTACTTGAATCTTAAGTTTAGCGGCTTTCATCGTTGACTAACATCTGTGTTAATAAGACAGGCCTAAAAGCATCAAACTAAGGAGGGGTAATCCGATCAACCTCTTTGACGTTACACCTCGATCGGTTGGTTTGTGCTATGGAGAAATACTTTGATCGATTGGGTTCAAATTTCATAATTCGTTTAAATTAAGGGTTCCAAACCTGTTGCATGATGGAGGAAGAAAACTGTGGCGCCCAAGTGCCCCAAACTCTCGCAGGTGAACAAGTAGAGTATGTTAGGGCGCTTGAGAGAACTATGTCGAAAGAACTCGGTAAAATGACCCCGTAACTTCGAGAGAAGGGGTGCTTTCCTATCTTTTGATTAGGAAAGTGGCACACTCCAGGGGGCAGCCCAATGATCTGGATCAAGGATATACATTTTATAATGAAATATTCCTTGAGATAGAAAGCAACAATACAAGGTCCTTCCTATGGAATCATGAGCCAAGGTGTTAAATGATCTCTTGAAGCTTGACAGAATAATTCCCTATGACAACTACTATGTCATATGACATACAAGAGTAAGATGATAAGAAACTGTCTCATCATAGTGCTTAACATGGATGAGAATTGAAAACCAGATGTAAATTGAAATGTTTGAATGTTATATCATATCAAGCTCATGGCGATTGTCGTAAACCATATAATGCTCGACGTAGCTTTCAAGCATACTCTTACTTTCCTAAAAAGTTGTATAGTTGTATGACACGTCATTGTTAGTTAAGGGGTAAGGATTGTAATTTCTAAATAGTTATTAGTATGATAGAGACGGTATACTAAGTAGTTAAATCTACGTAGAAAGGAGGGAGAGAAGTTGGAGGAATTACGAAAAAGGTGGGAATAGGTGGTTTCAATAATTATCTTTGCATTGTAATATTTATAGGGTTTTTCACTCTGGGGTTTACATGTTATTTCTTACTGTTGTTGTAGTAAGTGTTTAATTAATGTTATTTGACAGGTTAGACTCACCTTGTGCAATCTTAGTGGGAACACCTTATTGGGCCATACTACTTGCTTCGCACACTCAACATAATTAGGTTTACACAATCAGTGAACCCTCTCAATACAACAACAACAAACTAAGCCTTATCCTAATTTAATGGGATCGGTTACATGGATCCGAACAAAACAAAAAGAGAAAACAAAGATATACTGAAAAGGACAAATGAAAAATGAAAAATAAATAGACAGATGAAAGATAGTAGAAGGAAAAAAGCACGACCCAGTACGTCAAGATAATCTCAGCTAAATGGGGTCAGCGACATGGATCCCTCTCAATGAACTCTTATAATCTCTATCTCAAATAACATTTTGAACACATTGGAAGTACCTAAAGAGGGTAGGCTGCTTCACACCATATATTTTGTATACATGGTTATTGTAATACAATGATTGTATTAGCTCTTTTCTACACCACCTTCAACTTAAATTCTGAACTTGCCATTTTTAGTCAAATTTCTAATATTCGTTAACCAACCATCATAATTTATTATATTACAAGGTCAAGATTGCTTTTCAGACATAGAAATGTAAAACAAGTGATGTTCATACAACAATGCTTGTGGTTATGGTTTTGTTTTATCATTTGGTCAATGGCTATTTGTCTTAGTTTGAAAGCCAACTCTAAACTCATTCCTCGAATATTGATTGTTGGTCCTATTCCCATTATACTCTTAACAATCAGGTATTAAGGTTGAATAGCATAATCTCTAGCCTACTTTGGACTTGCCTAAATTGCACCAACTGCCCAAAAGCCTGAACCTAAACCCTAAATTCCTAAACCACTTACTTATAAGGGCACAAGGAGGAGCTCAAAAGCCTCAAACGTAAATTGGTCCCTAAAATTTGGAGAAAAATTGGTATTTTGAAAGGCCTTAAAAGTGAACAAAGGGGTAGAAAAAGATTTTGGGGCCAAAACAAAAAAAAAAATGTCAATTTTATTTCCTTCATGACATTATGTTGGAGGGAAAGCAAATGAAAGAAGTTAAGAAGCAAAGGTATTGTCTGAAATTGCAATGAGAATTCAAGCAATCAGGGAATCTTGAATAGCAAAAGTTTGACCCAACATTACTGGAATAAACTTTTTTAAATGCAATGAAACAATTATTTTCCCTTGAGACTTTGTGATTTCCTAATTAGGACTACTCATTTAACAACTAAAAAAATGGAATTAAATATTTAAAGAAAATTTAATAGTTTGTTTAGTCACTATCACCACCAACTTGACGTGAGAGTTCAAAGTTCCAATTTCAAAGGGAGGGGATAATTAAGTATGGGGTAAAAGATCGGCATGTTGTTTGCGTGCAGATTCTTTTTGCACGCCCTCTAACAATTTACAATTAATTATGCGGTTTTCTTTACACCAATATTAGTGTGTCGTGGGAAACCCTCTCCCTTGAGTATATGCCATAAATTTAAAGTTTGATTTTATAGATATTATCAATCATGAAGGATAAATACCATCTTAAAGTTAGTGCTCAAATTTATTTTTTTTTGTTTTTTGGGTAGAGTTAGTATTCAAAGTTTAAGTCAACCAAGAAGGGAATAATTAAAGTTATTTTTGTACATTAACTCTATAGAACAGGACATGAATTTTAGTTCTAAGGGGTATCTGTTTTGTTTGGCTGTAATGGCCAAAAAGGCTCAAGCGACAAACAATGTTTTTGTATATTCCTCTGTTTAGGTTAATATATTTCTTTTTATCATAAAAAAGAAAAAGAAAAAAAAGAAGGGAATAATTAAAGGTGCAAATTGATATTAGCAAGGTGGTGAAATAAGAAGTCGTAACTTTCTTTTAATTCTCACTTATTTTATTCGTAAATGGTATTTAATGTAGGGGTAAAAAAGGGTTTCAAAAAATAAAAAATTATTTCATTCATTGAAAAAATGTATTATTTCTAATTTGGTATGATTTCTATTTCAATTTCATGGGGTGATTTCTATTTTGAAAATTGTTTGGTTTGATTTTTACACCTTATTTCAATAAATAGAAATCAAGCGGAATAGAAATTCTAAAATAGCTTACAACCTGTTTCAATTTTGAAATTGAAATTGATTTCACTCTTGTTCTTTAATAAACACATGGTTATTGTTTAATTTGACAGGCAAAACACTACTTTCATGTTAAAAATAAAACACCACCATTCTTCTCCATATGATACCACCACCACCCGCTTCCCGGAGCCTCCGCCCCCCCCACCCACCCACCCTCTCCGAAAGAAATATCAAAAATTTATTCTCATAAATTGAAATACCAAATGGATTTTTCTTATTCTTGAAATATTTCAGATTGATGCAACCAAAACAATTTCAATTTCTTGACCTAAAATCTATTTGTTAACTATTTCATGAAATCAATCTGAAATTGAAATAAATATCATACCAAATCTGACCTTAAGGGCAAAAAATTAAGGTTACAATTTCTTAATCACCTTTTTTGTTACTATAAGATCTTCTCGTAATTAAATATAAACCATATATTAAAGGAAAGTTTTCAAGTTTGAATTTGTCATTTCATATTTTATTCTCCTATTGAAGGTTGCATCGGTGGAATACTTTGAGCATAAATGGATAACCAAAAACCATTATAACCAAAAAGAGCGTACCCAGTGCACAAGGTTCCCGCCACTGCAGGGTTTGAGGAAGGTCATAATGTACGTAGCCTTACCCCTGCTTGCACAGAGAGATTGTTTCCAAACTTGAATCCGTGAACAATGAAACAACCTTTACCATTGCACCAAGGCCCACCCTCTAAAAACCATTCGAACCAACTCCAAACATTTTCCTTGGATTTAAAGTTCAGAGTAAGTCAAAGATAGATCTCTCAAACGGATACCTTTCCCTCAGGTGTACTGGGGGCCCTAGTGATGGTCCAGCCATCCAAACCAGTCAAAGTTTCAAAACATAACTTGTTGACCTAATGAGCCTAATTCCTTAGAATGCAAAACTTAAGCAACAACAACAACAACAGTAACACATCATGCTTCACTTTTGGAAGTCAGCATGGAAATATGGTATGCAAGGACATATCTACCTACCAACCTACTTGTAAACCTCACTCTTAATGACAATGTGATATCATTCCCTTGTTACATCATTCTAAAGATAAATAAGGCATGTTACATGATCAGAGATGCTAAATATAAGAATGTTCACACATTAGTTAGAAGTAATATAAAGACACTATATAGCTAGAGAGAGTACTTCATTCTATCTTCATCATTGTGATCTCTCCTTCATTTTATACCCACAAACAAACACAATAGTTGAGATTTAATTTAGAGTCTTCTTCAAACTCATATCATACATGGCTACCACAAAGGCATTACTAACTGATCTTTCGTCGGGCATAACCCATATCCCTTCGAATTATGTCCGACCCATTTTCGATCGTCCGAATCTTCTTAATGTTCAATTATCGGAACAATCAATCCCTGTCATTGATCTCCATGGCCTCAATGGTCCCAACCACTCTAACATTGTTAAAGAGATTGGCCAAGCATGTCAACATGATGGTTTCTTTCAGGTATATATTTTTATTTTAGTAATAAAAAAGTCTTTATTCATTTGTTTCTATATGAGTAATCCTCTCTTTTGTAATCATTAAGTAAAATATAATGGTTGTAGGTGAAGAACCATGGGATACCAGAGAGGATGATTGATAACATGTTAAGAGTATCAAAGGAGTTCTTCCAATTGCCTGAAAGAGAGAGGTTGAAAATCTACTCCACTGATCCTTCCAAGACTGTGAGGCTCTCAACAAGTTTCAATGTGAAGACAGAAAAAGTTGCAAATTGGAGAGATTTTTTGAGACTTCATTGTTACCCTCTTGAGGACTATGTGCATGAATGGCCATCTAACCCTCCCTCTTTTAGGTAATATTCCATTTTTGTCCTTACACCTAAATTTACCTTCAATATTTTTAGTTGGTCTGGCCTTTGTCAATGCTTTTTCCCACATGACATCATCAGTTAACCTTCAATATTTGTAATATCTTAAAATAAGACTTTTAATATTGCTTGAATTGTTTTTTCAAAGAATAAAAACCTTTGACCCCCCTCCTCCCCCCCTCCCCCAAAGAAAAAATATCTTATACAGAATGGGACATATGATTAAGATAGTAGCCTTTCAAATTTAACATGTGATACATTCACATGTCAAATTATCAAAATAAAAAAATAAAAAAAGATGTATCTAAACACCAGTGGAGCTAAGGGCCAAAAAGTATATATGGGTAGACCGGTAATTAGAGTTGCCTCCTTAGAATTACCTTTGTTAACGTAAATTGTGTAAATATTACTTTCCTTGTATTGAGTTTCCATGTTTATACATTGCTATACACAATATTACGCTAAAAACCCTTAATTATTTTCCTATAATTTTCTTTAATTACCAAGGAAAACATACAAAAGTCAATGAAAGTGATAGCTTTCATTATCTACACTCTACCTTGTCAAAGGAAGTAAATGGGTAGGTGTCTTGGAGGGACCCATGTCGTGCGAAAAAATCCTCTCCAATGCGCTAGTGAGTGCAGTGCGCATCGAATGGCTGGAGCTGTCCTTGGGGCACATACCAGATACCAGATAGCTCAAGCCGTCTGATGCGCGCCGAAGAGGATCTGGAGTCCCATTTGGATGCATGTGTTATACCATACCATCGCAAAGATCCAAGTTTTTAGGCTTCTGCATTACTTTTGTTTTTTCATTGAAAAGTACATTTTCGTATATTTTTCTTTTATAAGTTGGCTTTTTTTAAATTATTCATTATTATTTGATATTATTATAGTAAAGATAATTTAAGGGTATATAGACAATTTAAAATTTTAAGTGGGTATTGTTGTACATGTAATAGATTCTTTTTAAAAGCATTTGCATTGTCTATCTCTTTCAAAATTAAAAAACAAAAAAATACAAGAAACAAATTTATTTATAGATAGTTTCTTTTTCTTTGTTTTTTTTAGGTTTTTAAAAACTTCACTGAAATTGTGAATTAAACTATAATATTTTTATTTTTATTTTAGAAGCACTTTCCATATTCATTAGCTAAATATATTTTTTTCATTTAAACAGGGAAGATGTGGCTCAATATTGCACAAATGTGAGAGGCCTTGCATTAAGATTGCTTGAAGCAATTTCAGAGAGCTTAGGCTTACAAAGTGATTACATAGACAAGGCATTACATAAACATTCACAACATATGGCCATCAATTACTATCCACCATGTCCTCAACCGGAGCTTACTTACGGATTACCCGTCCATACCGACCCAAATGTAATCACCATTCTTTTGCAAGACGATATTCCCGGTTTGCAGGTCCTTAGAAACGGCAAGTGGGTACCCATCAACCCGACTCCGAATACCTTCATTATCAACATTGGTGATCAAATTGAGGTGAGAGTGAGACAAACAAACTAAATTTTTATTTCCATTAGCTTAATTCCATTGACCATAGGAGAATTCTAAATCTATTTATTTTTCATGTTAAGGTGCTCAGTAATGGAAGGTATAAAAGTGTGCTCCATAGGGCTGTGGTAAACTGCAACAATGAAAGAATCTCAATTCCAACTTTCTATTGCCCATCACCTGATGCTGTGATCAAGCCTGCAGAGGAGCTAGTGGACAAAGAACACCCTGCCCTCTACAGAAGTTTTACCTATGGAGAGTATTATAACAAGTTTTGGAATCAAGGGCTTGCCACAGGAAAATGCTTAGATATGTTTAGAGCTTCTACAACTTAGATGTTTGATAATCCTTACAGGATTTTGTGTGAATTGCAATACTATTTAGCATACTTATGTAGAAAATATGTTATGGGAAAAAGTTTCCCATGGCATCTAATGTATTGGACACTCTTTCACATGGTATTTTTTTTTTTTTTTCCCTTTCCTTCCGGTCATGTGGGTCCTATGTTAATGATATATACCATTTTCTGTACCGCCGCCATTGGTGTGGCGTAAGAGATACCCCCGTGGTAGTGCAGGGTGTTGGATATGTGTATTCATCAAATCCAATTTAAAGTATGTTTAAGTAAAATTAATTTGCATTATCATTTTATGTTTGATATGTTATTCTAAATTATACCTTAAATTGTTCACAATTAGGGACAATATTACATTGGGCATATTGTTCATATGATTGTTATATTGTATATTTCTGGAATGTGACTCCTAAATATTGTCAGGATCAAGGAAACCCAAGAGGGGTGAATTGGATATAAAAATTTCTATCAAATTAATCACTTATATACCCAAAACACAATGTGGCCTAAGGAGATGAGTTGTGCAAAGATGGTGCCCAAAAGAAATTGTAGGAGAGATAATATATACACAAAGACAAAGATTTATATTGGTTCGACAACCTGCCTACATCCAAGCCCAAGTCACACTTGGCTTTTGATTAAACTCAAAACTTTCTTGCAAAGGTATCTCAGAATCAACAATAACCTAAGCGATTAAGGTAAACTCACATCTAATCGTTTTACCAAGGATCACTACTAACAATAATTCATACAACTACTGAGAAGAATGATAGGTATTAGATTTGGAATAACTATCACCTCCAATTCGTTGTCCACTCCAATTCCTCTAATAAGGGGAGTGGACCCCACCTTGGGCAGTGTATTCGGGCAGGGGGTTGTGTGGTCATTTTTGCCCCCTATATGAGGAATTGGAGGAATTGGAGGGGCCAACAAATTGGAGGGGATAACGATTCACTAGATTTGACATTGTACAAAAAATGGTTGAAAGATGCTAGAATTGACATTGTGGGACTGTATCGCCATAAAATTGTAATTTCCTTCCTAACTTTATTTGCCATTGATTTCCACTTAAACCGAATTACCTGAACCCTATACAAACCAAATGAAACCAAATATAATCGAACCTATTGAGTTTAATTTCAATTTAAAAATTATTCAAGATGATTTAGTTGTTTTTTTTTTCATATGGGAGATGAGTAGATGACTTAAAAACATTTTCTAGTGCCCAAAATAAAACTTTAGTTTGTTGTATTAGTTTTTTGTTTTTTATTTGAATTGTGAGCTTAATCTGATGTTCTGTTTTTAGTCTTTTTAATTTGTGTGTTGTGTTTATGAATGAAACATTCTCTTATACTTTCATAAATTAGATGGTATGATCTTTAAATTGGATCTTTTATATGTGATATATGTTGTGTATTTAAGTTAAAATGTTTGATTTAGCTTAAATCCATTTACATAAGAACATTAAAATATTGCAGTCAAAACATAGTATTAAATCTCATCTCGGAAGGTCATTTCGATTAGATCGAAAATTTTGAGATACTGAAATTTTGACGAAACGGTGTATTTTTCAGACCGAAATTTCTAAAATATTGTATTTTTTTTCTTCGACATAGCATCTCGCGATATGACCAAAATATCCCAAATTTCTGAAATTTCGCCGAGATTTTGAACTATGACTCAAAACATGTCCTTTTGGGACCAAAATGAAGGGCCTTTATCTGCTCAATTTCCTGGGTAGCTCTATTTCCCCAAGTTGCTCTAATAGAGAGGGCAGAAATGACTACCCTGCCCCTGCCCGGGTGGGATCCACCCCCATCTATTAGAGGAACTTGGGGAAATGGAGCGGGCAGGAAATGGACCAGTTAAAAATACCCAAATTGAAATGAAAAATTATCTCCTCCAGTTCCCTACCTGACCCAGTTCCCCCGTTCCTCTAATAGGAGGTGGTGGACCCCACTAGGGCAGAGTGTTCGATCAGGGGTAGGATGGTCATTCCAGCCCCCCATGTTAGAATAACTAGGAACTAGAGGAGACAAAGATCCAAGTGAAACGGCCACCTAAATGAATTTACATCTAAGGTTCCAGTTAGTCATGTAGTCCAGGATGAATCGTTATCCTCTCTTGTAACTGCACGGTGCAGTACTGCATCGTGCGACGCAGCAAAGGCCATGTGTCATAGTGGGCCCCACATGGTGCACATGGCCTCTGCGGCCGTCGCATGATGCAGTACAGCACCCTGCAGTCCAGGATTGGAGCCAAGATAGAAGGACTTAATTTTTCAGCTTTGCTGTGTAGTGTGGCAGCAACAAAAATAACAAGTGGTTTTTGGGTGTCATGGGCAGTGAGTTGAAGTATGAGATTGGATAGAAGCCTTACATCAAGCTCGTCTTACATGCCCTAAAACACAAAACATCCTCTGTTAATGGAATTCTTGTTGGTTGTCTTGGCAAGAATGATGAAGTCATTGATATTGTTGATGCAATCCCTCTTCTCACTCTCAGATTGGCCTCCTCCCAACTCTTGAAATTGCTCTAACTCAGGTTGGATCATTTTCGCTACCCACTCCTCTAAACTCTCTCTAATTCTTGATTGGATCTATAATTTCTGATTTATTAGTATTGAATGCTTTGATTGGTCAGATAGAGGAGCATTTTGGCGGACAAGGTTTAAGTATTGTGGGTTATTACGATGCAAATGAGAGATATGACAATTTTGAACTTGGGAACGATTCGAAGAAGATTGGCGATCATATATGCCGTTACTTTGCTCAGGCTGCAGTACTTCTGGTGGGTTAATGTTAATGATTTGTTTATGTTGGTTTCGGAGTTTTCCTTTGCTTGACATTCACTGATACTCAATTTAATTGACCTAAGTTAGTACTGATTCTTGTTTGAGCATTTTGAGTTAATGGTTCTGTTTACTTTTATTTGGTCAGTTGGATAACCAAAAACTTGAAACCCTAACAAAGGGGAAAGATCGGAACCCTGTCTTGGAGGTAAGTTCTAATATTTTCAATTTATAGTTTTTCCTTCTATATCAGTTGTGCTATTTCAAAACTTGGAAACAGCCTCTCTTTCAAAGCAGGGGTTAAGGCTGCATACATTTGCCCTTCCCAGACCCTGCAGTAGCGGGAGCCTCGTGGATTAGGACGTCTTTTTATCAGTTGCTTTGGTTTCTGGCTAAATACATTGGGTTTTCTTATGCTGACATTACTAGGATCAACTGGTTCTTTTGGTGCTATTGTTTGTAGCTATTTAGATTTAATGTATACTAGTTGGCAATGGGCAGTACTTCATAACTTCCTACAATGGGTTGTGGATGCTTTCATATTTTTATGGAACTGGATGTACTGTTGTGAAATCATTTGAAAGTTTTGATGTATATTTAAAGAATGAATGATCACTTGCAAGGTGTATCTTGCAGTCAGTTTACATTGCTATTCTAGAAAGAGCACAGCAATACACAAACTTTATACATTATCACATTTGGTGACTGTTGAAATTGCAAATTCCTTAGCATTGACTCTTATTTAGAAAATTTAGTTAATTCCTCAGTCTCTCCATAGATCAGAAACTGAGTAAAAGGGTACTAAAGGTACAAGCCCATCCATAGGATCCCCCAAACAGCTTATGACATGCAACACAGACCCCAGGAAACTCATCTGTCAGAAGATATAAAAGCAATAGAGTTATACAGCAAATCCTTTGCGTAACAAAACCTTGGTTTGAAGCCTCTAATGGGAATGTAGAGTATCTAAAGGATTAGGGTTGAGAATCCCAATGAAATTCCAGGACTGCAGAAGGTAGGGATCTGAAATCAGAACTGATCTTTGGCAGTAACAGTAGATTAGAAATAGCAACTCTCAGATTTAGGAACTTAGAAAATAAGAAAACAGATTTGAAACTAGATTTTGAAACTTTCCGAAATTGGAAACAGACTCATGAATAGAAACTGAACTGAAAACAGTAAAAAAAAAAGAAAAAAGAAACTATTTACAAAATTAGAAACCAACAACAGAATTTGGAAATTAGCTCAAAAGCTAGGTTAAAAGATAAGGAGAAAAGATATGACCTTGAAGTCACCACCAAAGTTCTCGATTGGAATAACCACCAATCAACCTGCTGAATCACCACAGAACAATTGGGCAAAAGGCATCTTTACTCATGAAATAGTTCGAGGCTGTGAGGCCCTTACATGCTTATATAATGTTGTTGTAAACTACAGCAAAACAGAAAAATAGAAAGTACTCTAGAAACTCTAATAGAAACAAACACCTAATTTTTTATAGGCCTCAAATCGCTCATATTTAGCCTTATAGAATTGGCCCAGTACAATAGAAAACCCGAAAATAGTAAGCCTATGACCCATACAACCCAGTGGGGACTTAAAATTAAGTCTAACTTGAACCAATATTGAACTGTAGGTTCAGGTTGATCCAGAAAACTGAACCAAACCCAAAACAACAGGTGCTTCTTCTCTTCTTGCTGGAATTCTGCATCATCATTAGCCTCCTCATTAGACAATATCTCAGCATCTGAGAGAATGTGAATTTCAATAAAGAAGCAAGGCTCATGCATCCAGCCAATTTCATAAGCTTGAGTCCCTCTAGACATCACCATCCCACTGGCTTTGAGCATTAGTATTTCTAAGAACCTTTGTATGTCCCCCCCCCCCCCCCCCACCAAAAAAAAAGAAAAGAAAAGAAAATAATTTTTATTTGTTTTGTTAATTTCTCGTGTCATTAGAAGGTAAGCTGGTCATCAGGAAGACTTGAATATCATGTGTGCCAAATCCATTGGTCTAAATTAGGGGTCAAATCTCTAACCAAGTTGGTTTATTCTTTTGGTTGACCAGCTTTACAACAGGGATGCATCAAAGAATTGAAAGCAAGCTGGATTGGATGGAAGTATTAGGTTAAGCATCAAGGAACCCTCAGCCAATGTAGTCCTGTTGGATTATATTTCATCTGAAAAATGGCGAGACATTGTTGATTTTGATGACCACCTTGATGACATTAGCAAGTAAAAGCCATATACTGCTTGCCTTTGCACTCTCTTTCCTCTAGTTACCAAAAAATAAAGTTGCATTGTGCTTTTCTCCATTGTTATGGGCTTGAAGAAATTGGTTCTGTAATTTAAACTTGCTTTTTGCTTCTGTCATTGCTTTGAGTCTGAAGTTGGTTCTGTGTTTGTTTCCCCCTGTTCTGCAGTGACTGGTTGAACCCGGATCTCGTGAAGTAGATATTCCATTGACACCCCTTGTCGACAGCAGGCTAAAGCATCATTCATGGTCCTCTTGTGCCAGGATTGGAAAAGAATTGTTTTGAGAATGTGTTACTTCTCAGAACCTTGCCCAGTTGCACCAATGTTCTGTTTATTTTAGGGTTGCTAAGTTTTAGGAAACACAAGTTCCCAATAAGTTACAGCACCAAGGCTTGTGCCTGCAAAATCAAACTTTCCTGTTCAATGGTGGACCTTTAGGTCATATCTCAATTACCTGCAGCAGATTCTTATGGGATTCCAGAATCCATGCATGATTCCGGATCTTTGGATTTGAAAATGACTCGACCCCAGAATCTCAGAACTGACTTCTAAGGTTGGTTCTACAATTAATCTATGTTGCTTTTGAAGGATTCATCGATTGAAAGTTCCATATATGAAGTGTTAGGACGCGTTTGGTAACGTTCAGAACGGTGTTCAGAACAGTTCTTTTGTTCAAAAAGAACAAAAAAACATCAAAAAGTGTTTGGTTTTGCGGTTCCTTTTTTTGTTCTTTTAGAACGAACCGGAGGTCTTAAGCACCAAAAGAACAAAGAACGAAACGCGAGGGACAAAAATCACAAAACTCGTGATTTTTTTGAGAGGAATCACGAAACTCACACCTCTCGCTTTGCTAGCACCAATTCTGGGAGACGACGAAGGAAGGACTTGCTCTGCAACCTCTGCAACCCTAGGTGAGATCTCTCACTCTCTCTTGCTCTCTCTCCCTCTCTACCTCTCGCACTCTCTGCACCTCTCTCTCGCTCGTTCTCTTTCTTTGTCTCTCTCTCTCCTTCTCATACTCTCTGTGTCGTTTTTTTGGTAAAAAATCGAGAAGCCGTGATTTTTCAAGGAGAACCCGTGAAGAAGATTGGTTGTTCGACACTGGGATTCAGATAGGAACCTTATCTGGTTTTTTGGAGCTTCCTCGCAGGGTACTATCTCCTTCACTGATGTCTCTCTCTCTCTCTCTCTCTCTCTCTCTCGTGCGCGCGCGCTATCTCTTTCTATCTGTCTTGCTCTCTTCCTCTCTCTCTGGAGTAGTTGTTAGGGTTTGTCCCTCAGTCTCTGCAACTCTCTATCTCTCTGTGTCTCGCTTTCCTGGTCGTCTCTGTTGTGTGAATTTTTATTTTTTGCTTTGAATAGCCAAGATCTGACATAATCATTCCATTTACTCCCAATTTTTCTCATGAATTGGATCACCATCAGTAAAATTCAAAGGAATCAGCCCCAAAAGGTATGGATTTTATCCATTCTCTTGACCAAAATTGATTTTTAGGTTTTTGGTTCTATCTCTCTCTCTCTCTCTCTGTTTTTCCCAATTTAACTCTTCCAGAACTTCTATGAATTATGCACTTCACGGATATAGGAGATAAACTCACTTTCCACTTTTGCAGTTTTTTCTTGTTTGGTGATGTTGGTGGTGATTATTTCAATTGCTAATATCTTGGAGTAACTTTTCTTTTCTTTGATTATTTCCTTGAACTTCACCATATGTAATATGTTAATATTTTCAATGTGTTATTTAAATTTTGTCCTGTAAACCTTTACAAGTGCTCATGAATGGGGCAAGTGACAATTGATCGACCATATTGCTCTCATAGGTAGAAGAGAAAAAGAGAGAGAAAGATTAAATATGAATGCATCAACAAAAGAGGTACTGAAGATGCACCTGTTTTGAATTGAACATCATTCAATTAAAAGCAAGATCTAAGCAGTAAAAAACCACTTTTGGAGAAAGTTGCTGGGAATATATATGACACCAAGTGAGCAGAGAGGGAATGCTTGAGGTCTGTATTCTTCTGGGTTTTGGTATGGTGAGTGCATTCAAATAATGGGGATCGATCAAAAGACTTTTTCCTGTTTTTATTTCTCTGATTTGCTGCTTTATCTTTCTTTTAACTTCTAACTCTTCAATAATTCAGTGTAAAGTGTAAGATTGTTAGATTTTTAAATCTCCTGAGCTGTAAAAGCACTAAAGTAACTCATCTTGTACTGTAATTTTGTATCTTTCTTCTCAGCACTAAAGATCTTCCTGGCTTATACTTGATGGGTCTTTAGCTCAAATTGGTAGAGCACTTGGAACATTAGCATGTTCCAAGGGGATGGTGGTTCGAATCCACCAAAGCCATTTTTATTCAAATGTTCATAGCATAGTCAGATATGTCACTAATCTACACAAGAACCCAATTTTAATTGCATCTTTGAAATTTGACATAATTTTATAATTACTTTGGTTATGCTAATGAAATATTTTAATTTTATGCTAAGGTTGATAAGAGAAGAAAATGATTTTACAAGTATTTTTTGGTATAATTTAAAAGAAAATGGCATTATTGTAATTAATTTCGAATTTGAAAGAAGAGATTATTACAAACACCATTTTCGTTCTGAAAGGCGTTCTTGAGACAGTTATCAAACGTTCATTTTAGGTCTCAGAACGCCGTTCCAGACTAGAAACGCCAAAGAACGTTTTTAGTCAAGAACAGACGTTCTTTCTTCAAACCGTTACCAAACGCAGCCTTAGACCATCAAAACTTGAACTCATCCTTTGTTCTTGGGTAACCCATGGAGAGCTTCACAGTATATTTTGATCTAAATGCAGTTTGGTACTGAACTCATATCCTTACTTTCTACTTTCATCAATTTAAGCAATTTATTTTATTTCATGCCAATGTATGTATCAATTACAGGTATGGTTCGTAATCTTGAGATCAGATCGGCTAATTCGCCTGGATCGGTTCGTATAGGCCGTGACCAATCCCGAGTTATGAACGACCCTATCCTGGTTTTGTGGATTGGCAACTGGTTCGGGTTGCGCAGTTGGATTACCCAATCTGATCCAATACATGTGAATCCCAAAAAATTATTCGCCATGACTCTGAATTTCAGCTTTTGAGAACAAAGTCTGAAAAGGGTTTCTTTTAAAAAAAAAAGAGCTTTTATTCATCTTCGTCCGTGAACTCCAGCAGATTTCAGCTACATTAAAGCTCAGCAAAGAGAACTTCTCATATCGTCCGTGAATCCCAGAGCATGGTTCGGATACATCACGCAAACCTCCATTAAAGCTCCATTTGTGGATCGGCAACTGGGAGAAAATGGTTTGGAATCGTTCCTGCAACCTCTATTAAAGCTCTATTAAAGCTGCATCTCTATTCTCTGCAACCTCCATTAAACCTCAGGTAGTTCCTTCTTCAAGGTTTAAATTGACATTATCCCTAAGTTCATGCTGATGAACTTTGGATTAAAGCTGCATTTCTGTTCTAATCTCCATTGAAGTTGCATCTTGTGCTTCTTCTTTGTCAGAGGAAACAACCATGAGAAGTTGTCCACGAGTCCACCATAGAAGCCAATGAAGCGATTGCGCAAGAGAAAGGGGAATCCTTGAGGATAAGGCTGCTACAAGGGTCAGGTTAGGCTTTTTCAAAACACCAGTCCAACCTTTTGTCCCCTTAGCTGGGCTTAGGCCTGGCCCGACCTTGACTCAGAGCCTCAAAAATCCAACTTTATCTCACTCTTAGGGCCCGGTTGACTCTTATTGGGCCTGACAGCATGAATACTGATTTGGGCCTTCTAAATTGGTTAAACCGTCAGATTTGTTGGTTGATTAGAACTTGTTAACTCAAATAAAAGATTTATTGATTACAAATGAAAAAAAATATTGGCACTCAAACATCTACTTAAAAGACCTAAGCACTTCATGCCCACATTTGGGATTAGAAATTCGTATAAAACATCAAAAGCTTTGAGATATCATATCAGAATTCAACAAGAATAGTTGAAATTGAAATTAAAAGCCATTGGACAATGAACACCCATGATATAGTTCCTTCCACAATGGAAGATGCAATATGAATTTCTAGGCCAACTCTTTTAGGAAGTGGGAAAGGAGATGCAAGAGCTAGGCCAGGCCGGGGAGAAGATGAAGAAAGAAGAAAAAAAAGAAGAAAATAGAGTTGGGCTGGGACGGGCCGGACTCAGCCCAAGGCCATATTGGTATTGACACAGGTCATCTCGCATTGATGAAATGATACGAATCAGGGGTAAAACTGTCAAAAATCCTATTATGTAAGAACATAGGGGCAAAATTATCCGATATGGCTGAACGGTATTAGTTTGGCCGACACCCAGTCCTATACCATGCACTAAATCCGTGGATGAAGTGCGTAACACCTGGTTCCATCCTGGATTACCACGTGGAAGGACTCTTATGGTGGAAGGTCTCACGACTCACACAGTCACACCTATACATACTAATGCTTATCATTTCTTCTATCCTGCTCCTTATTAAAAGACAATTCTACCCTTCACCAATCAAAACAAAAGGCATAAGGGTGTTTTGGTCTTTTTAAACCATTCAAACGAAAGTTTCATTTGATTCTCCCGCAAGCTTCGACCCCTGAAAATTTTCGAATCCCTCCCTCCCTCCCTTTTCAAGTTCATTCTCTCGCAAGCTTTCTCTCAATTAAATTCAAATCACCCGCCCACTGCTCCTTATAAAACCAGACCACAACACCTCCCATCTCTGCAACTCAAATTTAAGCCCCCAAAAAAACCCTAGTCTCCATTACCCTCTCTAAATCTTATCTGGTCCCTGTAACCAAAAATGCCTTCAATCCCTGAAGAACCCCTTTTGGCCCCAAACGCAGATCGATTCTGTATGTTCCCAATCCAGTACCCTCAAATCTGGGAAATGTACAAGAAAGCCGAAGCCTCCTTCTGGACCGCAGAAGAAGTCGACCTCTCCCAAGATCTCCGTCACTGGAATGATACACTAACCGCAGACGAGAAACATTTCATCACTCATGTTCTCGCCTTCTTCGCTGCCTCAGACGGAATAGTCCTTGAAAACCTTGCCGGTCGGTTCATGAAGGAAGTCCAAGTCGCTGAAGCTCGTGCTTTCTACGGGTTTCAGATCGCAATCGAAAACATCCATTCCGAAATGTACAGTCTCTTACTTGAAACCTACATCAAGGATTCTTCAGAGAAAGATCACTTGTTTCGCGCAATTGAAACCATTCCTTGCGTGAAGAAGAAAGCCGAGTGGGCTCTCCGGTGGATCGACGGCTCAGAATCATTTGCAGAGCGTATAATAGCCTTTGCTTGTGTTGAAGGGATCTTCTTCTCGGGGAGCTTCTGTGCGATCTTTTGGCTCAAGAAACGAGGGTTGATGCCCGGCTTGACCTTCTCCAACGAGTTGATCTCGAGAGACGAAGGATTACATTGTGACTTCGCGTGTTTACTCTATGGGTTATTGAAGCAGAGACCGAGTGAGGAGCGAGTCAAGGGAATCGTCGCTGACGCGGTGGCCATCGAAAGAGAGTTTGTTTGTGACGCGCTGCCGTGCGCGTTGGTGGGTATGAATGGAGATCTCATGAGTCAGTATATTGAGTTTGTTGCTGATCGGCTGCTTGGCGCTCTAGGATATGGGAAGGTCTACAATGTTCAGAATCCATTTGATTGGATGGAGTTGATCTCATTGCAAGGGAAAACTAACTTTTTTGAGAAGAGGGTTGGTGATTATCAGAAAGCTTCTGTTATGTCGAGTTTGAATGGGAATGGTGGTGGGTCCCATGTGTTCAAGATGGATGAGGATTTCTGATCTAACGGTCCTGATTCTATGGTATTTCCTTTTTTTATATTTTAATATTACATTTGTTATTTCGTTTGTGTTTCGTTTAGTTTCTGTGTTTGTATAACTGTGTAAGGAAGTATGGTTGATTTTATAGTGATAGTAAATGAAATTTGGCCTTCTGATCCAATGGTGTAGATAAAAGGTACTCCACAACCTTGATGGTCAAATAATCCCACGGCTAGAATTGTTTGTGTTTGATCCATTGATGAGTTGTGGATCATTGAGTCAATCAAAAGTGTGTAACTTTGTCGAATGGTTGAGACTAGTTGAATTATGGTCATTTTGTGGCCAATCATAGGGTACTGACTACAAAGTACAAACATAAAATTCCATCTGAGCCAATTTTAATGGGAATATTCTCATCCTACTAAATCAAACTTCTAGAGACAAAGCAAAAAATGGTGTTAAGGAGAGAAAATAAGGCCCAGATTTGATGTGAAACCTTTGTTTTTTTTATATGGAAAGATTCCCCTCTCAATTCAGAAACATAACACTAATATGTTTTCGAAAAATGTTATTTTCAAGTTATAAGCAAGTACACATGATTCCTTAATTTGAATTTAAGAAGAGAAATAAATAAATTAATCATTGCATCATCATGATTTTTGTCGCATTATGATTTTTTTTTTCTTAGCATTCAAACATATATTTAGAGAATCTCTTTACTTTTTAGTGAAGAAACCACTTAATAAGTTTGGGAATGACAATTAAATGGGTATGAATACGTACGACAATTAAACTTGTCAGATTTCAATAATGCTTTTAAAAATTCCAGCATAATAAAATGTGCACGATAATAATTCAATATGTGTTTTAATACGGTTACATTGTAAACAAAAATATGGGAGTGTATTTACGATGTAATAAACATAGACCATCTAATAAACAATATAAAAGCACGTAAACAATGATTTTATGAAGAACAAACCTCAGAATTGAAATAAATACAATATATTCGTTCCAAAAAATAAAAAAAATACACAATATAAGATCCCTTATTCCGATTCAATGCAAAACTTTTGGTATGTACTATGCAAAGGATAAAAATCCTCTCCAATTCGCATCTCACGGAATGCGTTGCAATTCCACCGTGAATTATTGACACCTGGCCAATAAAGATCGTGTGGCTCATGTTAAATTGCCCCATGTGAATGAGTTGCCCATGAAGCGTATCTGGGTCATCAAATGCCCCGCCCGTTTGGGACAAATACTCAAAAGATCGTGAATCCCAAAATTCGCGCCTGCATTGTTCATCTTCCTCGCGAAGGATTTTACCTCTTCTCCCCTTGTGGTTGTTATCTTCGTTTTCTCCAAGGAGATTCTGCGCAGAAAATCTCTCATCTCCACCTCTGGTTTCAAGCTTCAAGCTTCAAGCTTCAGACGAATGATTTTCAGATTATCTTCCCGCCATTGGACTTTTTGTGGTTGCTATCTTCGTCTTCTCCGATTGTTTTGAAGAGAAAACCCAACCCCATCTCAGGCTTGTGATTCGTTGGTAACTCCATTTTAATCTATCTCTTTGTTTACGATTCTTTATAGATTAGGTATTAACATTCACCTCTCCCTTGTGAACTTAATAAAGATAACAGGGACTGGTTACATTAGGTATTAAGAAATCCAGAACAAAATCATACTAGAGTAGGTCTTCTTGAGATTTTTCACAATTGGCCACTGGAGATGTCGAAGAAATCAACCACACAAGCTTAAAACATCCAGAGGAGGTGTGAAGATCGTTCGTTCGTCTGAAGCTCGAGAAAGGGAAGATGAAATATGAAATTCGAGATTTGGGGATTTCTTCGCATGGGAGATTCACATCACGAGTAAATGACCCAGATACGCTTCATGGGCAAACTCTCAATTAAATGGGGCAATTTAATGTGAGTCGCTCGATCTTTATTGGCCAGATGTCAATCGCTTAGGGTGGAATTGCATCGCGCTCGACGAGATGCGAATTGGAGAGGACTTTTATCCCTATGTAAGATATAATATTTTTCAATTTCTTTAGATTTGAGTCTTGGATTTAGACTCGCCGATCGTCGGTGAACTCAAAACGGAATGAAGATGTATAAGAAGGAGGGTAGCCGCTAATTGTGTTTTGAGAGTTGCAATCGGGAAAAGGGCGAGGGATTTAGGGTTTTGTTTTGATTTTTAAATGTAACAAACCTAAGTAAAATGTATAATATGTTTAATATGTATAAAAATATGTATAATACGACACCTTTTATGAAATGTGTTTTTTTTTAATATAAGTGCATTTCTATGTGAAAATATATATATATATATATATATATATATATTTCAATTAAATGTTAGGATGTGCATATAATACACGTATTATATGAATATTTACTAATTCAGGAATCAATTGAGGGAAATAAAATTAACCCAAACCCGAATCCACATCCAAACCCGACCTATCACCATCCCTATTCCTAGGGTACGTGGAGCCCCTATCTTGGGTCACTCAACCAGCAAAGTTATCGTCCTTTTCCAACAATTGTGGGTATCCATTTCCCTGTTCCAGACTGTCATTTCCCACTTATATAAACAAAAGAATATAGAAGTACCACTTTGGTGCACTCCCACCACCACTCACACTGTCCAAGGAATCTATCTGTCCGTATTGTATAATCAAATTCCTCATAAAAGTTTAGGTCGTTATTTATGTTTCGAAATTATAACAAAATCCAAATTTCAGTCTAATGGCCAATGGTCCAATGTTTTGACGTATATTTTTTTTGGGTGAAAGAACGCTATCAGATAGCGTGGGGTACACAATCTTTGCGCTCAGACGTAAGGTTGCATAAAATAACAATTGTGCTTCAATAAAAATACAGAAATCCATTAGAACACGATGGTCATTTCACACAGCCCTGTGTCTAGATGCAAGGACTACACGCTGCACACGACCAGGTAGCGTTCTCTTTCCATTTTCTTTAAACAAATACTTAAGGGAAAAAGAACACTAACTGGTGGCGTAGTTTACATGGTTCTTGCACCTAGATATAAACCAATGTCTTTGTGCACAAAAAGATCATTAAATCCCCTATGAAATCGAAAATTGTATCCAAACCAATGCTTCTATGTATACTTTCATTGCTACCGTGCTGGTGCAGAGGCTACACGACCGATTAGTGTTCTCTTGCCCATTAATTAATTATGGATGGTTGAACATTATCCTAATGATCCAACCACTATGATTTTGTTATTGAAGAGAAAAACCAGCTCAAACTTGACACTTAGGCCAGATGAGCCACCCATCATGAATTGAAATCATACTTAGTGCACATTTGGTTTCAAACTAAATTTCTTGTTTGCCATACGTGTTTGGCTCTAAAATTTAGAGGTCAATTCTTAGAATTAGGTCAGAATCTATAGAATTGATTTTCATCTTTTAAGGTATATTCGGATTCAATCCTAATCCTCAAAGAATTATATTAAAACGTATCAGTCAAATCGGTTATGTCTTGGTCTGAGTGGGGATAGCATTTCTCTTCTAATGAAAATAATAATCCTAGTCACCATCTCTATATCTAGTTCACTATGCCAGTTTTGTCTATTCTTAAAATTGTAATCCTTATTAGCATCATGACAAAACTCTTTTTCTCCACCACTTTGCTTTTGTTTCTTATGTTTAACCATGAGAAGTAAAGGAAAAGCATAATAAACTAAAAGGAAAAAGAACATTGCCTCGTCACGTGGCCTTGTGCAAGAGCGCACAGGGCATCAACTAGGAGAATTCATTTTGTAAGGGACATGGTGGTCATTTCGGGGCTATGTATGCATAGTCATACTTGAAACCCTTGGATGAGGACAAACTCCCTTGAAATACCAACCCCCCAATGAGACGAATTTGTCAATGTACATAGTCCGCCGCGCAGGAATCCCTTCTCCAATAAAAAATATAGTGACATAATAATTGATTGGGGAAAGGACTTTGTTTGGGAGTGTGGCTTACAGCAACACTCTCATGAGTCTATCTCTCTCCTCTCCATATGAAAAGACACCTCTGCCCCCTTGTTGTGAAGAGAAGAGAAGAGAGCTAGATACATGGAAGTGCGGGCGTAGGCCACACTCCCAGAGAGAAAACTACTTCCCTAATTGATTTTTGTGTTTTTTTCTCTCTCCAAGTGCAATTTTCCTCCCCCCATCTTTATTTTTTGTGTGGATTTTCTCTAATTATGAATCATTGTGGTCTTTTCTCTTTGCATAAACCTAAGAATGTCAATTGGTACACATATACCCCATACCAATATTGTACCGATCGATTCGATATTATTCGGTATGATATCAATATAATATGATGTGTTTACCAAAAAAAAAAAAAAAAAATATAATATGATGTATTTTTTTTTTTTGGAGACAGGAGGGGTATTCGACTTTAGGCCGACTAAATCCCCCCGGCTCATACATGACCCCCACATCACGAACGAACCAGGAGCTTCTGGGCCCTAGTGAGCCTCCAGCGGTTGACCCCAAGAAATTATGCAGCGGTGAAGATTTGATCATAAGACCTCGTTTCCTGAGGTGGAATTATGATGTATTTTTAGTATTATGTCTGTATTGATACCGTACCGGCGACTCAATAAAGGTATCGGATATCGATACCATACCGAATTACGGTTTGAGATTGATAATTCAGCATGACAATGGTTTCGTTATTCGATACTCGGTACACTGACAGCGTTGCTGACACCATATAATCCCATTAACCGTCATAACGGTCGTTAGAAGACTATTGGGACAACTCGGTGGTGTCCTTTCCACTATTGGCGGTTGTAATTCATCCATTCCCCACTTGTCCTCATAAGAATTTAGAAAACCCAACCTTTTCTTTTTCTTTTCTCCTTTTGCCGGGGAAAGGGGCATTTCTGTAGTTTCTTTGAAAAGCAGTGGTATTTATGGAAGTTGAAGATGCAAAAAGCAGTAAACACTAACAGCAGTTTCCTCCGACATGGCCAGTCACTCAATCAGTTGCACAGAGCCAGAGATCGGAGAAAAAAAAAAAAAAAAAAAACAAAAGAAGAAAAGAGGAAAGAGAGAACGAAGCCCCAAAGCTTCATAACTCAGGTTGAGAAAAGAAAAGGATTGTGAAAAAGAAAAAAAAAAGTAGAGGTGGCTACTGGGTGGGGAGTTGTAATCCTAATCTCTCCACAATAATTGGCATCAAATGCTCGTTAGGATTCGCACTGTTGCTGAATTCCAAAATCTCTGACTTCAAGTATTTAAAACCCTCATAGCTTTTTGCTTCTCTGTTACCTGATTGGAGCTTTCAAGCATAAAGGACAGAGAAGGAGAGAGAGAGAAAGGCTAGAAGAGAGGAAAAGTTTGATAGAGATAGAGAGAGAAAAGGTGAGCTAATTAGGGTTTTCGGTGGAAAGTTGCACAGAAAGGGGAGGTTTCACTTCCCACCATTCTCTCTTCCACTATCTTACAAGTCTAAATCAGTGAGGGATTCGTAATTTGAAACGCGTTTTCTTAGGTAGAAGGAAGGGGTTTCGTTTGAGGTCTGATTTCTATCCGCATAGTCTCAGGTGGGGATTTCATTTGGTGAATCAGGGGGTTTGATGGTTTTGGTATGTGAGATTGAAGATGAAGTTTGTGAATGGTTTTAGGAGTTTCGTGGTTTGAATTCGACTTTTTGTTTTGGTGTGAAGAGGATTTGCTGTTTGAGGGTGTTGATGTTTTGCTTTTCGGGTCGATAAAGTTTAGTTGAGAAAGGGAGGTGGGTTTACTGGTTTAACGAGTTGTTGAGGTGGAAGGAAACTTTTATATTTCTTGTTCTTTGGTATGAACTAGGGCAGGTGGGATTCGGTTTTGGGATTTGGTGGGAATCTATTCTGGCATTTGGAGCATTTGGTTGCAATTCTTGGCTGCAGAAGGATTATTTGGAGGCTTTTCGGCTGGTACTGAGACTTAAATTTATAAATTTGGAACTTTTATGTGTTTGAAATATGATCATGCCATTTTCAGGTGTTTGAACTGAAAAAATATCCTAGCGAACTGTCTTTCAACTTTGGGTTGGTGTGGAGCACCAGTCAGTAACCTTGCATTTTTGAAAGGACATATGGGTTTTTGGATTGTTCCTGTTTGTGAAATCCGTGCAATGGTTGGTTAAGCAAGAAAATAATTCTTTTGATTGTTTTCAGGCTTTAGCACTGAAACATTGGAAGTTGTTATTTGGGCAGTTGTAACTTCAGGGTGTTGTGATATAGTAGAGGGTTTTGAGGCATTTCAGGTGAAAATGGAGGCTGATTCGAACATGGGCTTTCATCACGATGCATTTCTGGCCTCTGCTTTCAATAGGCATGCAATTTCATTTCAGTCCAGCACAATAACCAGCCCATCAGGGATGATTTCCTTGGGAAATTCTATTGGGATAAATGGTACACTCCCATTGGGATATTCTGATGGGATGAATAGTACATCTGGGATGATTCTGACTGGTAATTCTAGTATGATAAATAACAATCCTGGAATAACTGTGGCTGGGAATTCCTCTAGTTCTCTTCTTCTCGATTCGGGGGCAGGTCTCAAGCATGATACAGGGTTGGCTATTGAGTGGACCCCTGAAGAACAGTCGAAATTGGAGGAAGGCCTTAGAAAGTAGGTAGTTCACTTCATGTTTGTTTTATAACTGTTTCCTTTTCTCTTGTTAAATTATTAACTTGTGGAAGTTTTATTCCCAATTATGATGATAACTTGTTTGAAGAAAATATTTTTCTCCCTTGCTGTTTGTATTGGATGTTTTAGTGACTTTTCATTTGGTTGATGATGTCGAAGATCTGGCTATTATTTAATATACTGTAACCATTTTCTAGATTATGGTTGGCTGCTAGCCCTGTAATAGGAACATTCCTAATTTTTTCCGTTCTTGATACCTGTTAACAATGGTATAATCTAGAAAATGGTTAAAGAAGCGTAGTTGTTTCATGATGACTAATTTGATTATTGTTTTTTCTGTTCCCACATTTTTATTTTAAAATTTCTTTTGGTGTTGAATGTAGATAGTCTCATCATATTATACATTATTATTGACAAATTGTACTTTCTGTTACAGATTGTTGTGACTAAATTGTGTGTCTTCATCCATCAAGCTGATCCCCTTTGTTTGATTACCCCCCTTAAAAAAAAGCAGATTATTTTTGTTTCTGGAACTTCTGTCAGTGGTGCAGTATGTGTAAAGTTAATCAGCATCCATTCTCTGTGTTACTAATAATGGATGCATGGGAGATTTGTTCTCTTTATTGCAGGCTGTTTTAAGTACGTACATACTTCTGTCTCAGAAATTTCTGTACATAATATTGTCCCTGGTGACCTCTTTCTGGGGGTTGGTGTGTGTGGTGGAAAAAGGGGGCTAGATCCCATAATCTCAGAGGAACAATTCAGTAAAGCCTGAACTTAGTGAGAAAGAAAGATAAAATCTTCCTAGAAAACTGGCAGTGTTTAAAAAAGTGTCATCAGTATTAGTCTACTCTGTACGCGTCCTACAGAACTAAAGAATAACCCAGCTTTTGTAGCTTAAATCGTTTATAGTGAGCATTTTTATCCTTATTTCACATGAAGAACTAATGCGGATAATCAGAAAAGTGGGCTTATTTTAGTGGAAATAAGCCTTGGGTTGGGTTCTATACATGTTGGGCCTTTGGTCCCATAGGTCTTCATTGTAATAGACCACTTTAATGAGCCTATACTTGGCAGAAACTAGGACTACGAGCTTAGTCAAGTAGTATTAGTTTTGAGTCCAGATTTCATTCTAACTCTATGTTATGTTTTCAGGTTCCTATTTGAGTTGGAGTATCAAATACTAGTCTGTTTTGATTATTCCAAGTAGTAGTTTGAATTCCAAGTCAGTTTGGACTGTTAGAGATTCAGTTTATGAATTCTAAAGATAAGTGTAGTGGTCTATGGATTCATACATGGGTTTATGAAATATATCAGTTCACTTTTTCTGAAGTTTTGTTGCTATGGATTAAATAGTTGCTGTCGTGGATTCATACACAAATTTATGAAATATATCAGTAGAGCTGGCAGAGTACATCTAAGAACAAAACCTACTATGAAAAGAAGGTGAAGTTAAGAGGTTGCTAACTTTGTTGGACAGATGGACCCACAGTTGTTCCTTGATTGGATAGGTTCTCTAGAGGAATATTTTGATTGGTATGACTTGGCAGAGGAGAGGAAACTTAGATTTGTTTGTATGTGGTTGATTGGTCATGCCAAAGAAGGGTGGGGAATCAATGAAGCAAGGCTTAGGATTAGAAAACATGAGCCTAGGACTTGGGAAGAGATGAAGCAAGAGCTCAAGGATAAATTTCTACTGGAGAATTTCAAGAATAAGCTCTAAGATGAGCTGGATTCCCTTTGACAAGCTAGAAGGTTTAGTTGTCAAGTTGAGTAGTACCAAAAGCCTAGCAATAATAGTCTCAAAGAGACAATTAAATTCATTCTTAAAGAACCACCCAAGGTAGAAAAGAAGGAAAGATCTAAAGAGGAGGAGCCTGTTACTTTTAATGAGCCAGCAAAGGATAATCCAGATCCCCCACACAATTCCAATGTGGATCATAAACGTGATGAGGAGATAGCAATTGTAGACGAGCTTCAAAGTAAAGAATCTCCGTTTTGACTGAGTGATGCGAACCCGGGTCGGAATAACCCTTATTGGGTCGCTTGTTGGCCACCCAAGCAAGGAAACACTCAAGTCCAAAGTTAAGTGGCACAACAGTAAATAAAATCAATGTTTGCAAAGGGATGGCAAGTCTGTAAAATGGATTTAAGCAAGAGTGGCAGACTTGTAACTAATGGAAGTCAAGTGAATGGAATGCAACATATTAGTGAGAGGGGTAAACTAGGAAGAGGAGTAAAAGAGCTAGGGGCAGACCTAAAATGACCTTAGGAGAAGTGGTGAGGAAAGCCATGCATAGCTTAGGGCTTGTTTCAAATATGACCTCGAATAGAGCTGATTTGAGGGCAAGGATCCATGCGACCCTATTTAGTTGGGATAAGGCTGAGTCATTGTTGTTGTTGTAAACTAGGAAGAGGAGATAAAAAAAAAAAAAGACATAGGGTTATAAGAGAAAGGAAGGGGCAAACCGGGAAACTAATTTATAAATGGAGTTAGAAGCACAACTGTGAGGTTGTATTCAATCTTCGGTTAACAGAACCAGGCAGAAAACTCGGCAGCACTTCGAGTGGAAGAACTCCATCAAATAAGCTTGGATCTACCTGAAATTCGGGCTGGAGGATCGCAACTATCAGTCTTACTGAAAGAAACAAGTAGTCTCCTCAAACAGCAAACAAAACAAGAAGTCTGAAACTGAGTCCTGCGGTTACGTTATGTTCAGATCTGCAATTGAGATTTAATCACATGATGGAAGGGAGTTCTGGAACCAGGGATTGGGGGGTTTGGGTCGCTAAGGGAAGGGCTTTCTATGACCCAAACATGAGATAGAAAGGAAGAGGAAGGAGGGAGATCGAAGTTTAACCAGCTGGACTCCCAGTAACGTTAGGGCAGGGTACTGTACTGCTACCAAACTCAAAAGAGTGGCAGTACCCACAACATGTGTGGGCCATGGTGTGGGCCTTAGATTCTACTAGAAGATCTTTATATGCTGCTGGAATATTCTGTGGTGGCTATGTTAGCAAGTGTTGATGTATACATTGATGCTGCCCTTCCCTAATAGTTCGAGCTTTTAGGTGAAATGATAGTGAACATGGTATCAGAGCAGGTCAAGTGTTCAATTCCTGAGAAGTGTATCAGAAGGTTTTTCCCGACGTTTCTTCTCCCTCCGTGCCGTGTGTAGGAAATGCCGCATGAGCTCCACGTGCAAGGACCATGGGCTATTGGCTTGCAAGTGTGGGGGAGTGTTGATGTATACATTGATGCCTGCCCTGCCATAACAATTTGAGCTTTTAGGTAAAATGGTAGCAAACAGCAAGTTTCTGTTTTGTGTTAGGAGTGGTTTGTAATTTAAGTTGATAGATCTTTAATAGTTCCTATTTTCTAGTTGCTGTTTTGGGGACTTTCTATTTTGTAGGCTTTCTATATTCTTGTTGGTTGTCAAGGAGATCTCACTACATGAAGAGTTTCCTATTTTGAATGTAGCAATCACTTTCATAAATAAAGAGAGGAACATCAGCCTCTCACGTTTTGTGGTGTCTTTCAATGGGGCAACAGCTTTGGTGGTGAAACAAGTGCAACTTAAGGTGGTGAAGCCTTACCTAGGCTTTGGTGGTGAACCAAGCCATATCCTTTTTCTCTCCCTACCTTCTCATCTTTCTCTTTCTCCTTCATCTTCGACCTTACTGTTCTGTCAAAATCCAGCAACCTTATCCTCTATTATGGTCATCTGTAGGTAATATCTATTCCCTTATATGCCCTCTTTTATATCTATAATATACTTAATTGTTACTCACTGTTTCTGCAGGTTTATTTTCTGCTTTCCTCTCTCTTATGTTTTTCTGGTTTTACCCATTCTAACAACTTTGTAATATTGTTTCTCCCAATTTAGCCATCAGATAGGCTCAAACTTTAACCAAGTATTTCCTCTATTACTTTCTTAATCAGAACTGGAGGTCCATCTGACCTCTGGTTTGTGAGATCATTGTTTCTTTCTGTTTCTAAATTCTGTCTTCTTATAGTTTCTAATTCTGTTACCTACTGTTCCAGCAGATCCGACTAGTGGATCAGCTTGATCTTTGGTGGGCTTCAACAACCTAATTAGAGGACTGTTGGATTCTAATCTCAGCCCCATCCGACTGTTAAATTCTGAGTAATTCGAACACTTAGTATTCCGCCTCACTGTGATTCTGTCCTGTGGTTTGTTGTCTAGTAATCTGTCCTACAGGTTATTGTTCCTCATCAGGTTCTTTGGAACTATCCAATGTTTTCCCTTCACTGTAAACATTTCTATTTTGTCCTTTCTTTTCTTTATATTGAAGGTCAAACTTCCAGCCATCATCATGTCTTATTCAACAAAACCCTGGCTTAAGAGAGGATCCTGACTGTAGGAGTCTTCTCTTTGCCAGGCACTGGTTACAGGTTCTGGGATTCTTTACATGGCGCATAGTGAAGACAAAGATGAGCCAGTGGTTAAAGACTCTTTAGAGAAGGATCAATGATTAGAGATTTCTATTGATAAAAATAAAGATTGTTGATCCAGTAGATAAAGACGAAGTACTGAAAGTGTATTAATTCCATTGTGAGAAGAATGAGACCATGGCTGAGAAAGAATCATAGAATGATCACCATTGTCATGAAAAGTCAATATATTTCTACCATTGAAGAACTTAACGAATTCTTGATATCCCATCACTTCTTTGACAAGAAGGGTTTGAGAGTTGCTGATTTTATTCTTATTGTTCGATAGAAACTGGAATTTTATTTCAGATTAAAGGTTTGATCGTGTGGTTCTAATTCTATGTCACTTAAAAACTCGAGGACAAGTTTTTTCAACAAGGGGGGCATTGATGCAGATAAATCAGTAAAGTGGTTTATTTTACTGGAAATAACCCATTGTTGGGTTCTGTACATGTTGGGCCTCTGGTCCAATTGGTTTTCATTGTAATAGGACATTTTAATGAGCTTATAATATGGTTAGAAGCTAAGACTACCGGATTAGTCAAGTAGGATTAGTTTAGAGTCTTCCTTTATGTTAGAAGTTAACTAAGGTCCTAGAATCATTAGGAATTTGTTGGAGCTTTGGCCGTTGATGTTGTCATTGTTGTCAACATAGTCAGATAGTCAACACACTCACATAGTGGTTCTGGTGTTGCTGTGGAAGGTCATTGGTAGATGACATGTATGGAAGAGTTGAGTAGAGTAGAGAGTGGAGAGGATCAAGGTGAAGTGGCCTACACAGTGTAGGTAAAACAATTTCAGAACACTAGTTTTTTCATTAGAAATTAATGACGTGTAACTTTTGAGTTGTCTTAGAGGCTGAATCTGTTGAATCTCCAAAATATTGTAGCCCTTCAAGTCCTCTTTCCATTGGATTTGGAATCAGGTCAGGAGATATGACTTGAACATTATCTGTTGCGCAGAATTTTCAGAATTTCTGTTTTGCATAAAACGTCAATTTAAGGGCATTTCAAGGTGGCTTAATGGCGGATTCTGGAGTAACTCAAAACATAAACGATGTAGATCTTCAAGTCCTCTTTCAGGTGGCGCAAGTCTCAAGTCATTTCGACATCGGATGAGGGAGGTACGACTATTTTCCTGACGACTCGCAGAAGATGGCAGAACAGGTGGTTCAATCAAGGCTGAATTTTGAACTTGGGTTTCTTATTTAATGTGCAATTAGGGCTTTAGTCCCTAACTCTTCCTAGTGCACAAAGAGAAACATGAGGAGAGAGCCGCCTCAAGGAGAGAAAAGGAGAAAAGAGGGGGAAAAGAGACGAAGGAGGAGAGAGATTCAGGAGGTAAAACCCTACACTCGTAGCTTCATGTTCCCTTAATGGCTTCAAGCCTTTTTGTGAAGTTTTGGTGAAGTGCCTTCAAGAGACATCACAGGGGTTTGTGTGAAGAGAAGGATACGGAAGGAAGAGGAGATCGTCATTGATTGGAGACGTCCGACCTACAGCATATTCAGAGCCCAGCTACATCGGTAACCAGTTTGACAAATCCCTGCTTGTTTTGCATTTTATTGTAGGCTAGATGGTTAAGAAAATGCCTGAGTCAATATTTGTGATGTAATTGAGAGGGATTTTTATTTGTTTGAGCTTTTAAACGGGGGATTCTTATAAGCCCATTATTATTTGTATTTGAGTGTCCAGTGGGCATTGGACGTAGAGGGGTTGTAGCTCTTTGACAATTGTTGTTGTCTAAAGGTGGGTGTTGTAGCATCCTCACAGTTGTAGCTTTGTAAATCGGGGGTTGTGGCTCTCTGCAGTTGCAGCTGTTAAAGAGTGATAAGCATTTGTTGAGCCTAGAGTGGGCATTGCTTCGTGGACATAAGCACACTGCTGAACCATGTTACATTTGGTGTTATGTGGTTGTGTGGATGTATGGATATATTGCCACAGGGTCGTTTGTGCCCATGGTTGAGAGGCAAGTTGTGTCACACGGCTGTTTGTGAAAATGAGTATATGTGCTTGCGTGGTTGAGTAATTGTGATGCCGACGAGTGAGTTGAGATTGTGTTTTTGAGGGTCACTGATTCACCCTCCTCTCAATGACGTATTGGGACCAACAGGATTTGAGTACAGATTTCATCCAAGTCTATGTTCTGTTTTCAAAATCCAATTTGAGGAGTGTCAATCACTAGTCTGTTTGACTATTCCAACTTCCAAGTAGTAGTTTGAATTCCAAATCAGTTTAGGATGGTTAGAGAGTCAGTTTATGAATTCTACATATAGATGTAATGGACTACGATTCAGACACAAATTTATGCACTGTAACACTTCAGCTTTTCTGAATTTTTGCTGCTATGGATTCAGCAGTTGCTGCTGTGGATTCAATAGTATGCTTGGTGGATTCCTTAGTGGAAGATTAGATTCTCTTCTTGGGTTTTAGTGGATTCTAAAACCCGCTTCAGGTGGATTCCTGCCTTATTATTCCTTCTATCTATCCAATTCAAGTTCATAATTCAGATTTCTGGCAAATTTTCACCCTGCAGCAGCTTTGTTTTCACTTAATATTCTTGTTTGTTCCCCTGCTCTGCGATTTTGTTAAGTACCCCTGGTTAGAACCATCATTCAAAAGGAACTGATGGAAGGATTTAAAAGAGGATCTACCATTGCTGAAATATCAAGGGAGTACCCAGGCAAGAATGAAGCTCAGAAAATATGGGATTACCCATCATTTAAATTGATGCGTTTCTCAGTATTCAAACTATAAAACCTGCATAAATCGTTTTTGTCATTGCAGAGTTTATTCCCTTCAACCTCTCGATGCTGCATCATACATAAAAAAAAGATGTCCTGATACATTATCGAATTGGGCCAAATTTTCCATATTTCTTTCCAAACTCCTCTATGATGTAGTTGCAACTTCTTGGGATACCAATCATTTGCCTTTATTGACTGCTCAAATGATTTAGAAAGAAAGGTGAAATTCCCCTTATACCATACAAGGCCAGTTACTGAGCCATAGCCAGTCCATACAACTGTTTAATACAAGAATGTCCTCCACTGATTTTTGAAGAAAGGATGCTCTCATCATTTTTGAATTTCTTGGGATCCCAATTATTGTTGAGTTATACTAAGCAGCTACAGCCCTTCTCTGCACACTATTTGTTTAAGAACATTTCTATAGAGCCATTTTCTAGAAAGGCTTTCTTCATTCACATTGTGCAGAGGACAGTAAAAATGTTAAACCAGCATCTTTTTGCATATAGACTTCATTTAGGTCGGCAACATGATACTTTTGGAAGTGCCAGCTGAGCTTAGTGAGAAGGCATTTCTATCCGATCGTTGTTGTCCATCAGGTAATAAATTGCAACAGAAAAGTTGAGTTAAAATGATTTCAGCTCCTTGCGAGAGAGAATCCCTTCTCCTAGATGTCAAGCAAGTATGAAATCTTTCCAGGGTTTGATGTCATATGGATTTTACATGGTCCAATTACAATGATGTTAGTGAACCGTTCTTTCCACCTAGACATGTTACAAGAGCTTTAACATCGAATGAATCAGCTCCACAGTCTTCACTTTTTCTTGGTCTATCTTCAATCCTGATAGTTTCAATCAACTTATGAACAGCTGTGGGCATCTCATTCGAGAGTGGAAGCCTTACACACATTATGAGGATTATTGCCATCAAACTGAAGATATGATATCCTCAACTGACCCTGGTAGGCTCTCAAAAGTCTATTCCTTCCAGCAGACCCAATTTCTAAGTTTTAATGGAAAGAGACAAGGGGCAAAGGGCCAGCATGCCAAGGACCCTGGAGTTACTGAAGAAATCAGCCAGGATCCAAATCCAATTAACTGACACCAAAAAAGAAAAGGCTCTACCACAATATGTATGAGGTAGTGTAAGACCTAGGTTACTGACTTTCTCACCTAAGTTGAGTCAGTTGACATATTGTCTTTCTATTTCTTTGATTGTCACCACCTATTTCTGGTACATCAACCTACCCCACATTAAGGAGTTTAAAGAATGCTAATTTTGTGGACTTGATTACTCTTCCCTTTTATCTCCTTGTTAAGAATCTTTAGATAAAATAAATGGTTGCTGACATCAAGTATCATGTCTTCTACTTTCGAGATTTCAATGGTATTTAGGCTGTAATGACTTCAATGCTTTCATTGCTGGAAGATGGTCGTGGATTTCCTCTACCATTTTGACATGGAACTGTCCAATTGATTGCTCATAAATCCTATATTTATTTATTTCCTCTCATTTGAAGTCATGCATATATTAATTATCTGACATGAAATTATTAGGTATGCTGATGAACCAAGTATCATGAGGTACGTCAAGATTGCAGCCACACTTCGTGACAAGACTGTACGTGATGTTGCTCTGAGGTGTCGGTGGATGACGGTGAGCTTTCAACTTTAATGACTTGGTCCCCATAAATTTCTTATCAGGCGGTTGTATTGTGGTAGAAACATGGTTTCACAAGGAACTCATACTTAAGTTTCTGTTTTGTCATACTAATCTGGTTGGAGTAAAATTTATTCTATTTTTAGTGAGTTTTTGAGTTTCATAATTGTTTTTTTTTGGAGAGAGTTGCACCATTATTGTTGGTAATGATTAATTTTTTTTTGATGAAAGTGTAATCACACAAACCACACACCAATCCCAAAAGGTTTACCGACTTTTAGGACTGTGGAATATTGTTGGTAATGATTAGAAAAGTTTTAATGCTGTTTTTGATTAAACTTTCATTACTTGACGATATTTTACATCAATTGAGACAGAGCCCTTTGAATCTCACCTGTTGCTGAAGATACTATCAGGTTGACTTCAATGCATTTTATCATGCTTATAGTTGCTTCACTTCCCTAGGAAGTCTATGTGGCCTAGTAAGCAATTTTATGTTTTATGTCATGAAATAAGGGAAAAACCTTTCCAGAGATTGGTGTCCAGTACTGCTTAAAAGTTGTTCTGGAAATTTCCGACATTGTTAGCACATGTGCAGGTTTCAACAGGAGTCTGGATGTTTTAAGTTTCTATACATATGCTAGATGTAAGCGTTAACTATAGAGCAGTTAACTGCTGCATAACATGTGACCATTTCATGTTGAACCATCACAGTTTGATAGGAGTTTGGGGATTTCCTGATGGCTCCGTTTGGTTGCAAGGGAAATTAAGGGAAGGGAAGTGAAATTTTCAAACCTAAAATAGAAACTTTCGTAATCATTACCCCACATGATTATATTACTAACTTCAAATCGTTCCATATTTGGTTATAAAAATTCACTTTACTTTGTATATAAATCCCTTGGATTTGAAAAGTAAAATAATAATTACATCTAAAAAGCATCATTACTATATGTGGTAAGAAATTTAAGTAGTTTATACAATCATGTTGGATAATGATTACCAATGTTTCCTTTTTATGTTTGAAAATTTTCACTTCCCTCCCCTTTAATTTCCTTTGCAACCAAACAGAGCAGATATATGGTTGGTGCTTGCAATAGTCCTGTACTGGTTGACCATTTTAGTCATGTAAGCATGTGAACAAACACATTGACTTGATGGTTTGCATTCATTCATTTTTGTATTTATGGATTTAGTTGTTAATTTGTTTGTGTAATAATTGATTCAAAGTATCCAATTCAGGGTTTGAGTAACCCTAGAAAACCCGTTCCAAATCTGCTGGATCACCGGAATTGGGAAATGGATGATCCTGATCCAAATCGGCTGATTAAGCTGATCTGATCCCGATTCGTAGAACCCTGATGCAATTGAGGACACTGAAACTAATGCTGAATTTGAATTTTATTGGTAACTAAATGTACGCTAGAAAGATTCATTACATCATAGTAAGAGTTGAGAAGACAAATGCCGGAGAATGATTTGGCTTATCAAAGTGATAGAGGCCCTTTATTATTTATAGATGGGATATTGATTACAATATGATATAATTGGCTAGGGCTGAGTCACAATACAGTCAAAATCCTTAGCCTCTACATACATTGAACCTAGACAGGTAACCCGTATCCTTAACACTCCCCCTCAAGTTGGTGCGTAGATATCTTTCATGCCCAACTTGGATACAACAGGATGGAATGACTAAGATGTACACTCCCCCTCAAGTTGGTGTGTAGATATCTTTCATGCCCAACTTGGATACAACAGGATGGAATGACTTAGATGTCAATCCCTTAGTAAATACATCAGCAAGCTGATCCTCTGCAATAGTCCTGTGCTGGTTGACCATATAGACTACTACAGACTGTTTCTTACTTTGTAATGTAACCAGATTACCTTCAAGGAATGTACAATACCCTGAGGTTGAACAACGATCATCAACAGAGCCTGTCCAATTAGCATCAGTAAAGGATTCCAACTTTAGATTATTGTGGTTGGAGAATAGGATGCCTTTTCCTGGAGCCATAGTTGTCAAGGCGTCGACTAGGCGACGCCTAGGCGTCTAGGCGCCTTGGCTGACTTGAGCGCCTTGGTCGCCTAATTGGTGTCGCCTTGAATTTGGACCCTCTCCACCGCCTTGGGTCGCCGAGACGCCGTGACAACTATGCCTGGAGCTGATTTTAAATACCTCAAAAGCCGATATACTACCTCAAGATGAGATGTCTTAGGTCATATATAAATCGGCTTACAACCCCCACAACATAGGCAACATCTAGATGGGTATGGAAGAAGTATACAGTCTTTATACAAGACTCTGTAATGCAACCTCATTGGAAGATACAGATTGGGAGAATCGAAATCACGTTCCCTACGTGATCAGGAGTTGATCAATCGAACAAGAAAATCAAAATTGCAACGGAAACTCCAATTGAGAATTCCAAATACTCAACTGAGCAATTTTCATTAAACTTCATAATCTGCCTTCATTCAATCATGGAGGATTACATATATGGACGTAGAGCTGAGTATAAATAAGGAAGAATAGAAAAAAAAGAAAACATTCCAATCTCTAATCTTCAATCAGCCAAAAATACTTCCATCAGAATCTCCAATCAGCCAAAAATACTTCAATAAGAATCCAATCTTCTCAATCAGCCCCATATACTCTCACTTAGAAATCCAATCTTCAATCAACCCAATATACTAGTTAGCTGATTGATCCTTTATTTATTTAGCAACTGAGATAACTCTAAATCAATCCAAATCTTCCCTCTCTTAGGTGCAACTTCTTTCCTTAAAAATATTGGGAAGATAAGGAGTGAATGGGATATCCTTGCAGGGGCTGACCATGCCTGGCACGCCTCTCCTTGACCCGGGCTGACCTTCGAAGAACCTTGGGGTGTGAGATGGCGGCTTCCACTTTGTCAGCTTCGTGGTCCAGGTCCAGGTCCAGGTCCAGGGCTGCATCACTCTGATATTGTTCCTTATCCATTGGATTACCTCCCTGATTGTTCTGTTGATGATTAACTTCAATGGGAATCTACAGGCTTGCATACAAGCATCCCTGTCTCTTTAAAGAGGTCTAGGACATACTTTCTTAGGGAAATGAAGATACCCTTGCTAGATTGGGCTACCTCAATTCTAAGGAAGTATTTGAGGGGTCCTAACTTCAATGGGAATCTATTGGCTTGCATCCAAGCATCCTTGTCTCTTTAAAGAGGTCTAGGACATACTTTCTTAGGGAAATGAAGGTACCCTTGCTAGATTGGGCTACCTCAATTCCAAGGAAGTATTTGAGAGGCCCTTAGTCCTTGGTTTCAAATTCTGTAGCTAACTGAGTCTTCAATGCAGTGATCTCTGTATCATCATTGCCTGTTATAACTATGTCGTCAACAATCAACATAGACTATTAGAGCAGTAATCTTACCCATGTTCTGTATAGTAAACCGAGTGTGATTAGCATGACTCTATTTGTACCCAAACTTCTGCATGGTTTTCTGGAACTTGCTAAACCAAGCGCAAGGAGACTGCTTGAGGCCATAGAGGGATTTGCACCATCGACATACTTTCCTAGTTGTTGATGGCGACTCAAAGCCAGGAGGAATATCCATATAGACGTCTTCAAGATCTCGGTTTAGGAAAGCATTCTTTACATCTAATTGATGCAGATTCCATCCAAGGTTTGTGGCACAGGATAGCAAAGCTTGAACAAAATTCATTTTTGCCACAGGAACAAAAGTGTCTTGGTAGTCAATGCTATATGTCTGGGTGAAGCCCTTGGCAACTAATCTTGCCTTCTATCTTTCAATGGTCCAGTCAGCCTTTTGCTTTATGGTCAAAACCCTCTTGCACCCTACTGATTTCTTTCCTTCGTGACGAGGAACAAGCTCCCAAGTATTGTTTTTCTTCAAGGCCTGCATTTCCTCTACCATAGCATTCTTCCACTTTGGGTCTGTGATGGTTTCCTTCCAACCCTGTGGAATGGACACAAAAGACAATGAAGAAACAAAGGCATGGTAGGAGGGAGATAATGATTGATTGGAGATAAAATTTGAAATAGGGTGTTTGGTATGGACCTTGATTCCTTTCCTAATAGCAATGGGGTTATAAGAGTGAAACAAGTCCAAGGATCTGGTCATATGATCCGAGGCTCCAGAATATAGAAGCCGCAAAGAGCTAGAATGAGAGGAAGCAAGAAATATACTTGACTGGGCAAGATGGGAAGCAGGTGAAGTGGAAGGTGCAATGGTAGGGGTTGCAGTATCCATGCCTTGGAGCACCTCCTCTGCTTTGTGCATCTTACCTTTTTTCCAGTAACCTTTGATCAACAATGTGTAAGTAACTAGATTACATGGAATTCTCTTTTCAGACATCGCCTTCAACATTCCAAGTGCTGCTTACAATCACTTAAATTGGCATAACCATAGATCAGAGAATGTTACATCACGCCATTTGGTTCAAAACCCATGTTCTCCATTTCCTTAATAAAATCCACTCCTTTATGCACTTACCATCCTTGCAGTGAGCATTTACCATTATAGTGAACGTGAAAAATGTCAGGGACGATCCCCTAGTAATCTGTTCGTAAACATGAAAGTCTCTGATTTTCGCCAGCCCTGACCAAATTATTCAAAAGATTGTTGCAAGATATCAAGCTAGCGCTGCATCCGAACCTCCCCATATTGTCGAACACAAAAAGTTCCTTCTTCATCAAACCTTTCTCCGCATATATTTTCAGAAGCATATCAAAAACATGTGGTGAGACCGTGAATTCGCTATAAACCCGGATAAGTTCATCGAACACTGGAGAAACAGAAGAGTTAGTCTTGGAAGTTTTGACTAATTCCTTCAAATAGGCTTTGGCCTCATCGAATATCCGAGCTCTGGACAAAATGTGGACAATCTTACACTAGGTCTTAGTTTCAGGTCTAAATGCTGTTGCTTCGACGCCATTTTGAAAAACCCTAAGCAAGCGGAAGTATTGAACTTCAGCCTATGAAGAATGCTGTTGAGGATTTCATCGGAATAATCGAAGGACAGTCGACCTAAGGCTGAATAGCACTTGAGGATCAATATACTCTATCGAGCAGTTCAGGTTGACTGAGTTTGGATTTGTCCTTGAGCTTCCATCGAAGAAGTCTGCTACCATGAATGGATTCTTTACGGATGATGTGGCAGAAAAGAGGAAATGGACGAGAAATCGAGGAGTACCTGAGCATCGCAGGGGAACACTTTCAGGTGGACTTGGAGGGACAACTTGAGCATCGCACAGGAACATCGTGTTGCGAGAGAGGTGAGGGAACGAGAGACTCGAGGGTGAGGGAGTCGGGACTGAGGGGAAAAAAATTCGTGAGTGTTTTTTTACCAAAGTGCTCATGAACGGTAAAAGCAGAATTTTTTTGCTCAGTCAAATGTACTTACTGAGCACTTTTTGAACTGGAACTGCTCTCTGTGAGCAGAAAAACAGACCGGCGTGGCAAACACAGTTCTACTCACAATCTGCCCTGGGTGAGCAAGAAATCAATGGAATCACTTCCGGAGGGTGTTACCAAATGCAGCTCAAGCTTCCTAATTCACCACTTGAACCTCCACATTTCCAGCACAATTATTACCCTTTTCCTTCAGGTTCTGTCACAGTTCAGAAATTGCTGCAAGAGCACTGGAGAATGACTTTCAGTTTCTGGACTTGCTTCACATTAGGACCCCAAAAAACTATTGCATCTTCTCCATATTGAAATAATTTCTGTAGTTAAAATTAGATTGTCCCCTATCATACTACTTGACACATTGTGTAATGAAAAGGATAAGCATATTTTCACCAACATAAGGATTTTGCATATTTTAGAATTGATTGATTCCTGTATACTTAATTGCAACAGAACTGAATTTGCATAGCTGTCTGACTCATATTCTACTTAGTTATGTTCTAATATTTTCTTAGTCGTAAATTTAATCACAGAAGGAGAAGAGCGGGAAAAGAAGGAAACCAGACGATCATTACACAGGAAAGAAGATGAAGGATAGGAAGGTATGCTAGGTGTCCTGCCTTAATGTTTAAGACTTCAAATTTTTTTTGGATGAATAAAAAAAAAATACTTGGTGTTGTTTAGTGTACTTGGTGAAGTATAAGGATACTCTTGTAATTGTATTTGATTGTGACTCAAAGTCAAAATATTATAAAGATAGCTTACCCTGCCCACCGTTCTGTACACAAACAGAACCGCAAGCCTCTCTCTCTCTTAAGAAAGAAAAGAGAAAACAACTATACTGCAGAGGGGGTGCAACAACCTTGTACCTAATTCTTAGTAATAACAATTGAAAATTGTATAGACTATAGAGGGCGGACCTCTACGCAACGGTAAGGTTGTTCCATTACGACCTAGTGGTCGCAGGTTCGAGTTGGGAACCAGCCTCTCTGCGAATCGGGGGTAAGGCTGTGTACATTATGACTCTCCTTAGACCCCACGGTTGTGGGAGTTTCGTGCATTGGGTACTCCTTTTCTTTAACAATTAAATATTATATACTTTTTTCTGGGAGAGAAAATTCTATATTATGTTTCTTTCTAAGAGACCCTTCTTTTTCCTCTTCCTGCGATTGGTTTAATGCAAATTCTTCCCTGCACTCTTACGTGTAGATAATGCATTAAGGCTGAGTTAAAGGAATAAGATTGGCCAATTTAAGGAGGGAGAGCATGATTGATCAATTTAAAACTGTCTCAAGGTCGATTTTTCTTTTTCTTTTATTTATTGCAAAATAGATCTCTATTGAGAATTTTCTAGTAGGTGGATGGATAAATTTCCTGCCAATCTGTTTGCATGCATGCATTCACATTTATATTTGCGTTCATGGATGTTTCCAGTTTTTGGTAGAAGAGTTGATGGTTTATCTTATGATGTGGTATATTTTCTTTTCTTGAAGGACTTGAGGTTTCATTGTCTTGACTTCTGTCATTAGGTTAGAAGCCTTCTCATTCTGATATATCTAAAAAATAACATTTTAAAATTATTTTTGGAGTTATAATGTATTTTATTCTTGTAATTTTTATTTGCATGTATGTTGTCTTTATAGACATGTTTTGTTCTTGACCATGGACCTCATGATTATGAAATGCGTTGCAGGCAAAAGTAGAATTTTAGTGTTCATGTGTTGCCAGTCAGATAATATTTTAACTTCTTCATGCTTATATATATATACACATCTTAATGATACTCATGGTGTTAAGTAAGTTGGAGCGTGTGTTTACATGTTCCTTCTTTTTACTTTTCCCATAAGTGATATCAATGACATTCATGATATTACAACACCGTTTTATGGTGTTGTGACTTCACTACTAATTCAGTAACATATTTAGGATTTAATGTAAATTGAAGCACTGGGATTCTAACGATCATGATTCTTCAGGAAAAGTTAGTGGAATCTTCATCAAAGGCTAGTTTATCTCCAGCTCCCCCACAAAACATACCTGTGCATCCTCTCATGATGCACCATATGGACCATGATCGGGTACTTTGTGAAGGTTGGTTGGCTATATATTCTCATTAGACAAATGCTTGCTACCTGCTTCATTCCTCCCCCAACCTCAGTTAGAATTACTTTGCGGTTATGGTGTTATTCTATTTGTTGAATTGAATTTTTTCTTTATTTCTCATTATCTTTGTTCAAATCTTTCCCTTAACCACTTCTTTTATGCTTGCATACAATTTCCTTTTTTCTGGGAGAATACATGTCATTAAGTTTATGGTGTGACTATGCTACTCATGCAAACACTTATAAAACAATTTATTGCTTGATCACTGCAGAGGAACTTCATTAATAGAATCAAATGTAACCAAGTAATTCTAATCTTTTTGCTTCAATTTCTTCCCTCATTCTATGATTTCAATTGCTTGGGCATGGTTGCATATTGAAAGGACTTTGTGTTTGCTTCTTCTCCCTCCCCCTTTTTATTACATTCTTTATCTATTATGAGATTTTGTTAAAGATGACTAGTATGATTCAAGGCCTCCTACAAACAAGGGAGAAAGGAAAGACAGAAGTAAATGGAATGAAAGTAATTCTTTATCGATGTGCACATTGGACAGGCATTGATGTTTCACATAACATAGTTATGGGAATTGGGGTTGATTTCTTGATGACCCATATGAACCATCTGTAGTTCCTGCTGATCAGATTGTCCTTGAGATAGGTGCATCTGGTTGGATGCATTAGTTTGGTTACTCCATCTTTATTGTCATTTTTTCAGTGTCTCCTATTTGAAGTACCATAGCCAATTTTTTTTCTTTTTTGATTTTCCATTCTGGTTTAGTATGAGTGTTCCATTTGTGGATAGCTCTTTCATGTGTTGTTCAGTCTTGATTTGGTTGGGTAAATTTTAGCCACATTTTGTGTTTGGGACTGCAAGTTGCAGCCTATGTTTCTCGTTTTTTTTGTTGGGTTAGGCAACAAAAATAATTAGTTGAAGGGATAAAAAAGAATCTACAGTTACAATAGGATATCAATAATTCAATCATAGAAAAAATGACTGTAGATAGTACAAAGGGAAAGACTTATCGTTGTAATGTTTGTTCAAGAGTTGGAAATCAGGGAATTCCAGGACCATAAATTACTATAACTCTGTTAATTCAAATTTTTTGTAATGAAAAAGTTTCCTTTGGTTGCCGTGTTTGGATGCATGGTGGCTGATTTATGATGAACAAAAGTATGAGCCTAAGTGCTTGGTGGCTTTGCGATGAGTATTGAAGTTGTAGTAAAAGTTTGTTTACAGAATTTTCTTCTCTAATTCTCTGACTTCTTATCTATAATAAAAGAGAGAAAATCCTGACCTTTTTGTTATTTAATTTTGTTTTGATCTATCAGAAGCTTGAATTGAACATCACTCTATTATATGACCTCAAACATAACTCTTAAAATTCAACGCTCTTGTTAAATTTCCCAACTTGCTAACATGATCCAGCTTTTTTCTTGTCTTTTCCTTATCAAACCTATTGATTTAATTTAAACATTATCATCTCTTCCTGATCGTAATTCTATTGATTTAAACTCGTTATGTGAAAACCCCCAATTGCTTTGCTTATCTTATTCGTTTCCTTTGTTTATTTATTTATTTTTGGTAGATTTTATTTTCCTTTATTACTGAACAAATATACTTAATTTGGTGTGCGCGGGGTTGTCAAAATGGCTCTGATTGAAAATAATTTTTTAGACATCAAAACAAATGAATATTTTACTGCACTTTTGGATTTTAGCAATGTTTTACCATATTAAGATGGGAAAATTACATCCCCCTCCCCTGTATTTTGACCTAATTACACGTTCCTCCCCTTGATTTTCCCACCTTACATACCCCTCCCCTCTACTTTGAATAAAATTACTATTACACCCCTGTCGTTAGCGTCCGTCTGTTAAGTGCTGATGTGGCGTAGTAAAATTTTTTTTAATCCCCAAACTAACCTTGGATCCTTGTGAGATGACCCATTTACCCTTATGATTTAATCCCCAAACTAACCTGGGTTCATATAAATAGACCCTTTTACCCTTCTTCTTCTTCCTCCTCGTCCAACCCCTTCTCCGGCGAACTCCGGCGAGAACAAAAATGGAGTTCCTCCATCTCTTCCTCTCCGCTTCACTAAACCCTAACCACAGGCAACCCTTTTACCCTCTTTCCTCCTCCTCCTACAACCCCTTTTCTTGCAACCTCCTAACCTAAAATCGTCGATGATCAGAAGGTACTCACTCTCTGCCCTCTGCAACTCCCCACCCCCGCCACTTATCCTTGTCCCTCCCTCACGGCCTCACCCCCACCTTTGTTGTTGTTCATTTAATACCAGAGCTGGCCAAAAAATAACCCATGAAAGAACCCATCTAAGACCCCTGTTGTGCATATGAAAGACTAAAACAAGGGGTTTCTTTTGTTTTTTAAACAAATATCATCATTGACAAGAGAGGAGTTCTCGTCTTCTTCAAGCTCTGTTCAATCAAACACCCATAACGCATCTGAAACAGCTTTATTATTTATTTATTTTTTTTAGTTCCCGAATTTGCAGGTCACCATGGACCCGCAAGGTCAGGTGGGATGCGAGCACAGAGTTTTAGGGAGGTGGATTGGCAAGTATGGGTTCAGGGAGAGGAGCTATTTCGGTGAAGTGCACTGCCGATACCCTTTAGGGTTTCAGGAATCAGCAGCGCAGTAATGGGGGTTTCAAGGAGATGTTTCAGGTGGGGTTTGAAGCTAGTAACAGGGTTTCAGAAATCGACAGGGGGTTTCAAGGAGGTGTTTCAGGTAGGGGTTTAAGCTAGTAATGAGTGTTTTAGGAAGGGGTTTCAGGTGAGGGGTTTTTATAGATGGTTTTCTGTAGCAGTTCGGTAACTTAGAAGTACTTGTCATTTGGTCTTGAATCAAGACTTATACAATTGGTTCAACTATGCACCTGTGAATTTCTGAAATGTATTTTTGTTCTTAAGAGAAATAGGCCAAAAAAACAGGATACCACCAGACTGAGATGGAGATTTCTTATTGCCAACAGACCACAGCCCAGATGGGCCACAAAACTGGATCGAAGTAGGTGTCCTTGGAGGGCAATAATCACACATAGTACGAAGAAAAAATTGCTGGACAGATAATTAATAATTTCATAAATCAATCTGAAACCATGGAATGAGCTTGATCTGTAGAAGGTGTTTCCGGTTTCTGGTGCAAGCTCTCATGAAACCATCTTTTGGGATCCTTAAATATGAGCTTTCTGTTTGGCCATTAATTGGTTAATATCAAATTTGAGTTTCATTGGTAGGTGGTTAGACCCTCGTATATCACCATGTATATCACCATCGACGGTGACGGTGACGGTGACGGTGGTGGTGGTGCTGGCGGTGGAGGAGGAAGAGGAGATGGCGGCGAGTGGTGGTGGTGGTGGTGGTCTTGCTTGCGATGGAGAAGGAAAGAAAGAAGTATTTTAGGTTGAAGATGATGAAAAGGGTAGAATTGGAAATGCAGTTTTAATTTGTTAGTAAAGGATAACATTGTCTTTTCAAACCATTAACTAACAGCACCCTAACCCCGTCAGCCATAAGGGGTCAAAACGTAAGGTGGGAAAACCAAGGGGAGGAACGTGTAATTAGGGCAAAGTACAGGGGAGGGTGACGTAATTTACCCTATTAAGATTTATAGAATTTATAGATTTGAGAAAAACCTCAGCATTAGAAAGTTGAAAATTTCCCCTACCGCCGAAAATCTAGTTTTTGTTCTTGAACTGGGGGGTTGACTTTTTATCCTTTTGGACTTGGATTTTTTAACTATTTTTATTGGATTCAAATAGAGGGGGTATTTGCTTATATATGAATAATATCATAGGTAAATGTTTTACTTAATGATATTAGGCATAAATTAGTGTCTCTCCTAGTTTCTGGCTTGGTTACTGGCATACATAAGTATTTGTACTGGTTTCGAGCCAGGTTTCCCCAAGTTTTGATGGGCATAAGTGTCGAAACTTGTGAAATTACCAACATCTCGGTCGAAACCATGCATTTTTTTAAGTACCTGACCAACTCGTCTCGGAAACTTGCGAAACCAAGATATCTCGGTCGAAACCACACCGAGATATAGTTCCATGATTGGGAGGCAGCTTGTCGAATCCTAAGATATCTGAAAGGAGCTCTAGGAAGGGCTTATTTATAAATCTTGTCAGAGAGTTGATCTGTACGGGTTCTCTGATGTTGACTGTGCTAGTCTACCAATGGTAGGAGGTCCACTACCACTATTGGATATTGTACCTTTTTTGGAGGTAACCTAGTCATTTGGCGCAGCAAGAAGAAAACAACGGTGGCTAGGTCGAGTGCCGAAGCTGAGTATAGAGCTATGGCTCACATTGCTATTGAACTTTTGTGATTGAAGTCATTACGCAAAGAGTCGGGATTTTCGGTTATTTTTCCTACGAAGATGTTTTGTGATAATCAAGTTGCAAATTATATTGCTAGTTGTTTGAGTTTAAAAATTACCGCAAGCGTACGGGTCAATCGTAGCTATGGGTCGAACACGAGGAGATATACGCCACTCTATTTAACTAACTTAAAAGTAATGCAAAGTGAACCAAATTAAAGTGTTAAATTAAACTAATTAAACTAATGAAAATTAATGCATCCTAACTCATAAGCATCTAACAAAAATAAAGGGATTAAATTGGCGTCCTAACACATGAGCATCTGACCTATCAAACTAAAGCGAAGTGAAAGGAATAAAATTGCAGCCACACATAATAACCACATAAAAAGAAATAAGGGAATAAAAGTGCATCCACAAACCACAACCATAAAAAAAATAAAAGAAATAGAGGGAGAAGAAGAAGAAGAAGTAGATAGAGAGAGATAGAGGAGAGGGAGAATGAGATTAAGGGTTTAGAGAATGAAAACCTGGATGTGATTGAACCGGACTGAAATTGCTTCATCTTCTAAATCTCCTAGTCTTGTCATCAACTTAGAAACTTAGACTAGAAAGCTTGAAACTAAACTAGAATTATTACAACCATATTGAAGACATAAAATTAAAGCATGAATCAAAAGCATCACAACCATGAAACTGAAAGCATGAAATCAAACTAGAACTTAGAAAGCCAAAAACTAGAAGAAGAGAAGAAGAAATTTCACTAATTAATTGAATTAAAAACTACACTAAAAACTGAATTAAAATTGAACTAGAAACTAGCTAAAAACTGAACTAAAAACTAACTTGTTACAACCCAAAGGGCAAGGGGTATTTATAGGGGGAAGGGAGAAGAGAGAAGAGGGAAGTGGTAGGAGAAATATTCCCTAAGAAAAGAGAATATTCTCTTCTCCTTCCTCCTTTACATTGCCTTGAATCCCAAGAAAAAAGAAAAAAAAAAAAAATAGAAAGAGGGAGAGAAAAGAATCCTAGATACATAAACCTTCTATTTATTAAAAAGTAACTTTCTAATTCTAACTTGTGCTTCCTTTTCTTTGTAGGTGTCTTCTCCAAGCAATGAGATCAAGGCATCTTTGACTTTTCAACCTTCCATAGATGAGAGAATATTTTCCAAATAAAATCTATCCATAGTCAAATCCCAAAAGTGCCCTTGGAAAGTTGGAGGAGAGAGAGAGCAAGGGTGATGACTAGGATTCTACTCACAATTAATGAAATGTCAAATATGTCCTTCAAAAAACGTGGAGCATGGGATGCTTATATGGGCCTCACTGTTGTATTCCTTACAAAAAATCACCCAAAATAGACTCAAATTTCGTCCAATTTGGAGTTCGGGAGCCCAAGATATCTCAAGTTGAAGTTGGACTGCTCCAGAGCCTTCCAAATGGAATCTTTCGGCTGACAGAAAGATAACTTCTGATAATTGTGCTAAGGCCCTTGGAATCCGAACTTCTGCTTTACTTTGTCCCCGGCCGATTGTTAATAATTACAAATAAACCCCTATCCACAGAAACGGCCGTAACTTCTTCGTTTCAACTCGGAATCAAGTGTCGTTTGAACCGTTGCATAGCTGACTCGACGGGCTACACATCCATACTATTAACACCTCAAAATTATGCTAAGGGGCCCACTGTAATCACATTATAATTTGATTGATTGGCGCGATTCTTTCAGTGCTCAATCCAAACTTTATTTTCTAGACTCCTGGGCGCTTCCGGCTATTCTTAGCATCTTTTGCTCCATTTTCACAAGAATTCACCTAAAACCTGAAAAGCACAATAAAGCACCGAAGTAACTCTGTCCAATGTGGTAAAATGTATGCTTTATGCCCTAAGATTTCACACATAAATGTGCTCATCACTAGCGATCCAGTGTTCCACGAACGAACCAAACATATTGAAGTTGACTGTCATTTTGTGCAGGATGCCGTCATGAAGAAACTATTGGCTACTCCATTCCGGAAGGGTAGTTCCAAGCTGGGCATGGGTGATTTGTATGCTCCAGCTTGAGGAGGGGTGTTAAACCAAGGGTGCTATTATGTAACCATGATAGAGGGAGTCCCTCTGTCGTGGTAAATGTCTTCTCTTTCTGTCTTTGTTTCTTCTTTCCTAGTTGTACTAGGTTGTTAGCTTAGCTTCTTTTCCTGTCTTTCTTTTGTTCTTTCCTAGTCTGAATAGGAAAGCTCATATTTACTATGTTTTTTATCTATAAATAAGATTGGAAAGGGGGAGGCTGCTATCGGTTGTTAAACACTCTACCAGCGTCCTTTCTCTTCTTCCTCAATCTCTTTTGTTTACTGGTTTTCTTATTCTGATATTGCCACATTTAATTTTTGTTACCTCTTATGACAAATTGGCAATAGTGATGTACTTAAGATTAAACGATACACATTCCAATCTAGCATAACTATGAATTGAAGGAAGATTATTACCCAAAATAAACCAATTTAAGTGTAAGCAAAATCTCTGACAATTGTACGTACTAAAGATGTAGCATTCCATTCATAGGATCCATTTGATTTATTTGCGAGGGATGCCTAACCATGTCTACGGGACTAGATTTGGTCTTGTAGAGGCCATAAAGCCATGAGGTTCATTTGTGTCCAATCACAAGCTGTATGGAGCTGAGGTCTTTTCAATTTCTCTTTTCTGGATCTTTTCAATGGGGGTTTGTACTTCAAATTTCATCGGGCTCCTTTACATGTAGACATGTAGCCTATTTTATTTGTCCTTCAATTTCCTTCAAATAACTTTTTTTGTATTTTTTTTATTCATTATGTTAATGTGATCTCCCGTGCTGATTATGGAAACCTTGTATCTGCAATTTTAGGCATATTTAAATATATTTTTGAATTTTCTTCCCTTGGTTTATGACATGTCGGTTAGTGGGGTTAGTGGGGTAACTCATCTCTTAAACATTTTTCTTCTCTGGGATCCTGAAATGGGACTCTCATGGGTGCTGCTATAGTGCCATATATTTATTTTATGGTGTTTGGTGCAGCATCTTTATCACACAAGTGGGCAAATTCCCAGATCATCCAGACTACTTGAGACACAAAAGAAATTTCTTGGTGCCAAACCCATTCAGTTATAGATGGTTAAGGCCATTCCATCATGTCTGCCTAGTAGCCAGGAGACATCTGATGTTGAGCTGCTCAGTTGAACAATCTGGAGTTGTGTATGCGGTATACCAAAGTGAGTTTTAGCTCCATCTAACATCACTAGGGTAGTATCCATTTTCTCCAAAGGTTCTGTTTGTTGCAACGGTTTCTGTCTCTCTCTTTTCCTCTTAAGTTAAATATTATTGTATTGATTTATGACCAAAAAGGCAACATGTACACTAAGGGTGATGTACAACTGACTCGGCTCACAAAAGAACCCTCTACAAAAGACACCAACCTCCCCCCCACCAAATAAGAATAAACAAACACCTTTACATCCATATATTACCATTCATTTAGAAATTCTTTCCAGTTATCCCGGATGCAAAAGGATTAACCCCTCCCCCATTTGGTACCACTGGGCACCAGGTAGTCACTGTTCTCTCAACCTTTTCTGTTACTGTTGCTTCAATCTCCTCAGCTTGAAAAATGTGTCCATTCCTCTCTCTTCTCTCATTGCTCCAGCAGAGAACAAACAGGATCAAAATGAGGGGAAAAGGGAAAAGATGATTCTATAATTTTTAATTATGGAGTTCATTTTTTAGGTGGGGCCCACTATTGTATGCACAAGTACTGTAAAATAAATTAGGGGAAGTAAAATATTTCTCCTACTTCTGTGCATTTTATGTTACAACAAACAGAGCCAAAAAAGAAAATCCTAATCATTTCAATATGAATGAGACTAGTATTTAAGGTACTTCATTAGGATAATATCCATGTCTTCCTCTCTACAAATTGATATGCTTTTTGTTTCTGACAAAAAATGTTTGATGTCATCGAAATCCATTTCCTATGAGTTCTGAGTAGTTTCTTTCTCCTTGTTTTGTTGTCTAATTACTGAATCCCAATCTTACGGAAATCATCATAGCCATAAACTTTGGTTTCTTTGTTTGAAACATGACATGAGACTTGCTGTTTTTGTAACACGATGTTGTAATGTTAGATATTGATTCCCCTTCAAATTAGTATTTTTGTCTTAATATGTTCATCACCGAATGTGGTCATTTTCTTGAAAGTGCTGTTGTTGTCTTCTGTATTCTGAAGTGCTGGCACTCTATTGTATCACTAAATAGAATTGGCCTAATCAGCTGAGTTTGATATGCTTCTTTTGTTTGTTGTCCTTATATTATATTGGATGCTTCTTGGTCTTGGACTGATCAACATTCTTCTTCCTCCACTCCCCCTCTTTGTTTTGGTTGTTAGTCCCAGCAGTTGGCGGCATAACCAAGCAACTCTTGGATGAGAATGTTCGAGTATTTAGCCAAATTTCAACTAATCTTCTAAGATTCAGGGTGAGTAGCTTAGCTTCTATTTTAATTTGATTGGGATATCTCTTAGTTTTTTTGTTTTGAAAGATTAATGAGTATGACAATTTGGCACAAATTATAACTAGGAGAAGAAAACAGGTTTTAGTTTTAGCATGGAGTTTTCTTTCATATGTTTCATGCAATTTCACTAACATAGTTCAAACTGTAGAGTTCATTGAAGCACCATGGCACTTTTGGAAGCAATCCTAGGTCACATGCCTTCTAAATCCTGTTGAGAGAAAAAGATGGAGAAGAGGTTGTCAGATTGGAGTTTGAACTATGTTTCAAATAATGATGAATCAATAGGCAAAAATACCTTGTCCCCACAATATTACCCTACCGTAATCACTCCTACAATTATAAAAGAAAGGGAAAATGCCGGGTATACTAGCGATATACTACAAGCTAGCATCCTATGTGTCTATCTCTCTCTTCCCCACTTTGAAAGGACTTGCTTACCCCTCAATGGGAGGAAGAGAGAGATAGACACATAGGGTGCTAGCTTACGGTATACCGCTAGCATACTCATCCCTCTTCCTAAAAGAAAATATTGGTTCTTATTTTTTTTCCTTAATGTTTTGGGAGGCCTTGGACCTGACCCTTGGGGGTTTGTGTACTGCTATGTGTACGTATTCTCATCATGTCCATTAATAGTTAAACTCTCATGCATCAGGAAAAAGAGAAAAAAAAAATATTGAAAAAAAGATCTGATAAAGTCATCCAGCTTGCCTAATAATATCTTCTCTTTATGGCGCCCACTGAACTGTTGTCCAAATGGCCTGAACTTTGGTGCAAATGATAGAATAGTTTCATGCCATGCTTCTGCCCCACGAAAATATTCCTGTGTCTACTCACAAAAGACTACTTGCTTGTTGTGTTGGAACTTGCCACTATTAAACTAAATGCTTTCTTTTCTGTTGCATTTATCTACCAAAATAACTGGTTCTATCTGCAACTGTTTTATTTCCTTTCATACAGATACAGGATAACATAAATCTCTTCTGTCGCACTAGAAACAACATTACAGCCATATTGGATGAGTATGTTGACATGTTTCACATCTTCCTTTTGATTGCTAATCTTTTCTATACCAGACCCCGCAGTGGTGGGAGCCTCGTGCACTGGGTACACCTTTTTTTACAGTTCGATTTTGAAAATGACATTTCTATACTATATGCAGTATGAAAGAGATGCCTGGGATCATGAGCCAGATGCCACCGTTGCCTGTAGCTATCAATGAGAAACTGGCAAATGGCATTCTACCAAGTACATCTGAGGTATAATGAACCCACTGATTTCTTTTTACCTTGTTCTATTCTTGAGTAGGTGATCTATTAAGACGTACAGGTCAAAATACTGAATTGCCATTAACAGGAACTGGGTAGACGACACAGTGGGTATGATATAGAACTAGAACACGTTGATATGCATACTTTAATAATTAATCAGCTTGAATGTACCTTCTTTATTTTGGTGACTTCAATTGAAGGATATGATTTTGTGCTATAGCTGTATGAGGGGGGACATTACTTCAGAAGGGAGAAACCTTTCTCATCCATTTGAATTCCAAAGATTCCCATTTGAACACAGAGTTCAAGAAATAGGTTTAGATTGAAGAAAAGATCTATTTCATAGTGCTTATGCCTCTGATATACTGTCTAGTATGCTTTTCCTTTAGTGCTTACTCATTTGAGAATAAAAGTAGGGATTACAGAATTGAAGAAGCAAAAGCACAATTTAGTGGTTCACTGGCAAGTGACCAGTGAAAGGTGGCATCTAGTGGAAGTAGTCACCTGGGTCAGAGGATGGCATTGCAAGTATTTTCAACTTACTAGACCATCTCAACAGAATGGTGTGAAGCTATGTTGATTCTTTCTCAAAATTGGTTTGAATAAATCTCAATAAGTAGAAAGTGAAAAAAAGACTAGTGAACTTTCTAAGCTTCTGTTTACAAGATTGAGAAATGCATGGAAGGAATCAATCGCCATCTGAAGATCAATGCCACTTGACTGCCTTTTTCCTATTTGTAGCCCTGTAGACTTGAGAAGGTAGCATTTTGCAGTGGTAAATAGCCAAGGTGAAAGTGGTGCAATCTGAATCCATAATAGTAAGGTTTATCAGACTTGGGAATCTTGAATTCTGTAAGTGGTGCCAAGACAACATTTATGTTGATGATGGTAACCGTCTCTTCAAGTCATAAAATCTCTGGCCATCCATGGACTTCATCCAATCCATATGTCGAAATCAGGTCTTCACTTGTTACTACCTGAGTTGGCTTGTGATGTCAAAGATTGGATTTTGTTTGACTTGGATTAGACGGCTTGAAAATCAAGAAAAACATCAAAATAAAAAATATTTTTACTTTTTCAAGGTGCAATTTAGAATTCACCCTTTTGTTTGAATGCATAAATTTGAAGTTTGAATGGTGAGTCTGCCTGAGGTGCGCATTGCACTGGTGAAGCTGTTGGATTATACCATTTGGAACAGTTAGTGCCTCAGATGTGCACCCTGAACCCTTCAGCATACTCCCCAACTGAGCGGCATTACAGGTGTTGGCTAAGGTGGTAAATTTTTTTGTTTTTATTGTGACATGATAATTAGTTTCTGATGTGCTTTGATAAGTTTTTATTGTGATATGATACTTAGTTTCTGACATGCTTTGATAAGTTTTTATTGTGATATGATAATTAGTTTCTGACATGCTTTGATAAGGTTTAGAATTAAAATCGTGCATTATATGATAATGGCTGTGACCTCTGTCCAACTTTGTTCTTGGTTGGTCCAGTGTTGAACCACCACTTCTATTGATCTTTCACACTTTTTTTTTTAATGCATGAACCATTGGGGCCAAAGTGCCACTCCAGAGCTTTGTTTTTCAAAGCTCGTGGTAGATTATCTGGTTCCATATCTAGTATCACTGCCTTGAAAAGTGATGCTACTTTTGGTTTTTGTCTATCTCCAGACCTCAATGTTCGGCTCGTCCAGAGGGATCCATCTGAAGCAAGAACCGGGATGTTGATGGAGAATAGTGGAGTGTTGTAAGGTGCAGTCTTCCTGGCCTGTGTAAGTACAAAAATTTTCTTCTGTAAATGCGTAAGAAGATGGTAGGAGCTCTTTCTTCCTTTCTGTACACATACATCACACCCTACATGGGCACACCCTGCATGGGTTCCACGAAGAGGAAATGGTCCCCACGAAGAGAAAATTTGTAGAGATCCCATTTTTGGAGTCTGAAAATTTTTACCAGATACTGAATCAAGCACCAGAAAATAAGAAGCCTGTATTGTCTACTAGGAACCTTACTTGTAAGCAAATACTCTTGATTCAAAGTTGTGTATAAATCTGAGACAGGCTACCTTATGGATATCATTGGTGCTTGCAAGTAAATCTGCTTGTCCTTCTAGACATTTTTTTCCCCTCCTGATAGATAGTTGGGTACTTCAATTAATGCTCTTTCATTGTTCTTTAATCTTTACTATGAATAAGCTTGGTAAGGATTTGCATTCCATCTTTGCCCTTGCCTTTTGAGGTTGTTTGCTTTCCCTTGTGCTCCATTTGGTTACAAGTGAAATAAAAGGAAGGGAAGTGAAAATTTTCAAACCTGAAATAGAATCTTTTGTAATCATTACCTAACATGATTGGTGTTGCTTGCACAGATAGGCCAGAACAGAAGTTATCAGTTCCCCTGAACTGCTTCTTAGCTTGTTTGCTAGCTTGGTTTTAGACACAAATCTTGCCAACATGGCTCTTGACTCTTCTGGGGTCACTTTAAATCCAAATTATTGTCAATTTGATTATTAAATTTTACTTTATTTTGCATCCAAATCCTTTCGATTTGAAAAGTAAAATCAAAATTACATTTGAAAAGTATAAATACTAAATGGGAAAAGGTTGGGCATACAGCGTGTATACCGCAAACTACCGCTTGTGTGTGTCTCTCTCTCTCTTCCCCCTTTGAAATTACCTTTCTGCCCCTTTTATATGATGTCCTGTTCTGTGTCACACCATTGGTGCCGTCAGCTAGCTTACTGCACATGGGTGGTGTGCCTATTCCTCTCCCTTAGTAAATATTGTAAGAAATTTAAATAAATTGTATTGTTATTTTAAGTAATGGTTACAAAATTTTCATTTTTTTTTTTAAATCAATTTCATTCCCCTTCCCTTTATGTGCAACCAAACGGAACGTTGATGTATTTTAGGCATGTGTGGAATTGGAAATGGAAATGTGATGTCAAGAAAACTCAAGAATATGCTGCTACAAGAAGAAATTCTTTATTCAATGTATGAGGTAGTTAAGAATGTGGCTTTTTAGCCTTGTCCCTCTATATTCCAGTGGAGGAAATCATTTCTCATATGTGAGTTATATCTGCAATGTGGTAGCTTGGTTGGCCTGTCAAATTTTGGGATCTGGCTCCTCTCCAGGGAGCTCAGCGCCTAGGGAGTGTCCGGGGGCATCCAAGGGTTGATCTGCGTCGCACACATCTTGGTGCATGCCTAGGGATATGTGCAGTGTAGTCCAATGGCTGGATGCGCCCTATGCATGCTGGGCTCCCTGGAGAGGAGCTCAATCCCAAATTTTGTGGATATGTTTTTCATCTTAAGATTCAATCAAGTCAAATCTTGCCATGTATGAAAATAAAGGTTTGGACAAAAGGCATAATTATATAGGGAAAAAGATTTCTGTGCGGGAGTGTGGCTTACGCCTAAACTCCCATGAGTCTCTCTCTCTCCTCCCCATGTGAAAAGACATCTCTGGTCTCTTGTTTTAAAGAGGAGAGAGATAGACACATTGGAGTGCTGGCATAGGTCACACTCCCATGCAGAAAACTGCTTCCCAATTATATAATAGTAGTGCAGCCTAGTTTTAGGCCGGATGAAAGGGATGAATGTTCGTTCCAATTTGAAACGGGTATGGAAAAAAAAATGGAAGTGTTTGGTATTTATGGATTGAAATGGTTTGCATTTTAAACGAAACAGTTAAAAATTTGGTCAAATATTTCAATGGGCAATGGTTCTCTAAACCATCAGCGTACCTGGTGCAAGGGTTAATCGACCAGGGAGCGATCTCGTGCCCATTTATTTATTTTGATTGTAAAAATATGTGTATTTTTGTTAGAGAAAGGGAGTACATGCCCCTTAGGTTCTCTATTCGCTAGGGATGTAAACGGATCGAATTCGGTCAGATAGTGGCATTATCATATTCATATTCGATTATATTCGGACGGATTCGGATAATGATTTTTTGAATACAGATTCTCCTAAATGGATATAAACATTTTCGACTATCTGTTGACATCTTTATTATTTTTATGATGAGGGTTAGGGTTGAGACATGAGAGTTCAACAATTACCCTTTTTTCTACTCTTCTTAGTTTTGATTTTCTTACGTTTTTTACTTTTGATTTTATCTTGTATTTAGTTTAATATATATAAACCAATAGAAAATCTAGAAAAGGATTCACATTATCTTAACTTATAAATTTATAAAATTGAGATAACAAAATATAATAAGGTAACTTAAAAGGATAGACGAATATAGAGATATATTTTAGATATTTTATTACTGTCGGATTGCTAAACGAATCGGATAATCATCGGTCAGATAGGGGGATTATCATATTCGTATCCGATTAGTTTTAGACGGATTTGGATTCTCCTAAACGGATACGAACGCGGATTGAATACGAATTTTTGAATAACTATTTACATCCCTATTATTCTCCCCCTTATATTATGCCAATATAAAGGGATAGTGTGTGCATCTAAGGATGTGAACCAAAGGTTCTAAATTCAATCATATACGTACTCATGGACATCTACAGTTCTTTGATCGTAAAGCATACATTTTCTTATAGTCTTGGATTTTAAAACTCTATTTTACCACTTGGTAAACTCTCTTTGGGTTGAAACTTGATATGAATGCAAATGATCTAACATCTATCTATTAATAAAATTTAGACCCCATCTGATATATCATAAGGTGAATTTTTTTTTGTTAAACTAAATAAACGTATCTCATCAGATCAACTAGATATATAGTTTGGCCAAAAAAATGTATACAGGTTAATAGTGAAAAACATATTAACAATGGAAAAATATGATTTTTTTTTCTTGGGCTTCCACAAGGGTTTATTAGTTATAGTCTTGATAAAATATCATCAAGGGTCACAACAATATTTTGATAGCACTCCAAAACACGTGTCATATCTTTACTCCTGGCCGCATAATCCAACTGCAAGGATAAAAATGAGATGAAAACCCTTAGAGAGAGAGAGAGAGAGAGAGAGAGAGAGAGAGAGGGAGGGTGTTATGATCATAGATAGTCATAGATAGATGGATTACTATGTTGGGTTAATCATTTAGAGGTAGATGGGTAATTTGTATTGGGTTAGTTTGCTAGGGGCAGTTAGGTAATTAGAGGATAAATGGTTGTTATAAATGGACGAATGAAGGTCATGTAGAGGTATCCAAGAATTAATCAAAATCTCTTTTCTTATTTCTGTTCTAGGAGGTCACCACCCTCGAAGTGGTATTTTTCCCTTCCCCTTTCTCCTTCTTCAACTTAATTTCTTTCCTTCCCAGATCTAGGTTCGTTACATTGGTGCTTTCATTGAACCTCCCCCTACCATTCCATTACCATTTCTTTGCCCTTCCTCTTTCATTCCCTTAATCCCCATGGGTCTCTTCTCTCATTACAACAGTTTGGTCCGTTCTTTTCTTTACTGGGAACAACACGATCCAACATCGCCGTTCCTCAATTTTCTTGAGACTGCAATCGCCACCGAGCTTGAGCGGATCTACTATCTTGATATAGTGGAAGGTAGTGGAAGGTGAAGGTGCGTCGATTCCTAGGGAGCACGACAATGCACATGCCGACTCCATGGCTTTGGTTCCGACTGCCTTGAACCAAACCCCACTGGTTTCAGCGCTCGTGGAATCGGATCCGGCTTCCGACATCGTGAATACTGTCCACCCTCTTATCGATCGAGTCGACCAGATTCAGTCGGCGACGAAACAACCGACGCAAGAACCAATCGCCCAGCATCTGATCGTTGTGTCGCCGCTCTCTGAAGGTTGTTCATTACCGTCATGCCGAGCTCCATCACAACCGTCCATCGTTTTCTGTGCGGCATCACAATCCTTCAGGCTTCCCTTGGATTTCTTGGCAGATATGGCAATTCGCACCATCGGCATCGAGCAGGCTCTGCGACCCTTTGATCCAGGCACGTATTCATACCCGTTTGTGCTTATCGACCAAAATCACGGCACAAAAGGGAGAGAAAAGATCTGGATCCCTTTTCTGATTTTGGGGTCATGGGATTCCGACGGTCAAGACCCCAATCCACCGATTAGGGCCAGTATGGTGTTCGATCGAGGAAAAATGGAAGTCAGGGCGACGACAAAGGTGGCATGCGTTTATCGACGATAGAGCGCAGCTACCACACTGGTGATCGATCGCGGAACAACAGGGACGAGTTGGTGTTCCATCACCTCTGTTTTTCCCCCCTTTCTGGTTCAGTCATGGAGCCTTGGTGATCAAGATCTTGGAAGCCAGCAAGATCTTGCTCTTGTGCATAGATCGTGGGATCCTGGAGACCGAGACCTCAAGAACCGGCAACTTCGGCCGCCACCAGAGCCACCACCTCATTCGAGCTTCTGCCGGAGCAGGAATACCGGTTCCTTTGCTGCGAGAGTCTTGTCTGTAGCTCAACAAGTCCACTGCACCTTGGATCCGCAAAACCAGACCGCTGCAACTTGGAGCAACAAAACTTTGGAATTCCTTCAATTGGCTCAGCTGTACAGTAGTTGGGAGACTTGGAAGTTGGGACCAAAGAAGGGGCAATGATAAACGCGGAGGAACCAAGGCTTGCAAGCGGAGTTTACTAGGCTCCCTGAGATCGCCGTCTCCCTTGCCAGAATCTTCAGATTCAGAGGCCTATCGTTTCCTCCTTCCTTCGTTTGGCTTTTATTCTTAAGCAAACTGAGATTTTTGTGGCATTCATTAGTGAAATTCAGGCGATTGGTATCCTCAAGTTTATTTCTCTTCCCCAGCGGTGTTTGGAACTCGATCAAGATCACCATAATTTCAGGGTCTTAATCCACTTCTCAGCCCTTCTCCGCAAGCGACAGTTGTGTTCCAGGTGTGTTGGAATTTTATTATCTTCCAAAATTGGGTGCTGACCATCTGGTTCTTCTCTTGTGATGGTGCTATTTGGAGAGAGAGAGAAAAGAAAGAGAGAGGAAAGTAATAGGGAATATAGAAATAAAAGAAAGAAGAAGGAACGTGTGGCCATATTACCCTTGCCACGTGTTTGTTATTGCTGGTTTTAAACCAGCCTTGAATCAGTTGAGTCGCTGGCAGAGGGCTGAGTTGGGTCTGGACTCCTGCATGCTCAGATTGGCTGACGATGGCACGCTTTTTCGGTGTCGATCCAGCTTTGTTTGGGCGGCTCTTCTTGGTTATGGTTTGTTTGGTGTTAGGGAGGCATGCTTGCGGTGCGCCAGTTATCTGCAGCTGAACCTTGAGGACAAGGTTCTCTGAAGGGGTTGGCAATGTTATGATCATAGATAGTCATAAATAGATGGATTACTATGTTGGGTTAATCATTTAGAGGTAGATGGGTAATTTGTATTGGGTTAGTTTGCTAGGGGCAGTTAGGTAATTAGAGGATAAATGGTTGTTATAAATGGAGGAATGAAGGTCATGTAGAGGTATCCAAGAATTAATCAAAATCTCTTTTCTTATTTCTGTTTTAGGAGGTCACCACCCTCGAAGTGGTATTTTTCCCTTCCCCTTCTCCTTCTTCAACTTAATTTCTTTCCTTCCCAGATCTAGGTTTGTTACAGAGGGGTTTGGGTACTTCTAGACATCACTATGCTTAGTGAAATATAACTCTTCATTATTTACCATTATGTGATAGAGACAACTTATTGCTAAATTAAATATATCTCACAACTTTCTTTCTGTATATATTTAAAAAAATTGGCCTAATCCAGATAATTAAACAGGCTAAACCTGAACCAAATCCTTTCTGGTTCATGTCTGGTCAATTTTTTTTTTTTTCAATTTGAGTTCCACCACTAGAGAATATGCATGGTTTAAGTGCATGGTATCGGATACGATATTGGAACGGATCGGAAGTTTTGCCCCTGGTTCGATACGGAATCAGCCAGGTATCCAGATTGCCCAATACGGCCAATCGGTGTCCAATGCCTCAAACCATGATTAAGGACCAAAGATACTTACAAGTCCTTCAAATAAAGACCCAGTGGTTGGACCGGCAACCACTGGGTCCAAACGCTTAAAACCCAACCTGAACGGCTGAACCCCAGAGATGGTTTTGAGAATTCAGATAAGGCTATACTGTTCTACTGTATAAGCTTACCTTTGTAACATTGTTGAAGAGATTGGAGTAGAGTTTCCTCAGCAGAGGCCTTTCACTTCCTGGTTTGGCTTGGATTATGGTGTAGATGTCTTGTTTCAGTTTCCCAGAGCTTTTCCTGAGATCCTTCTGTGCTGCTTCCCATGATTCTGAATCTATCAGAGTCTTCACTTTTAACAGTTGTTGAGCATGGCCTTTAATTTCACTCTCTGCTTCTTCAAAAGTTTGATCAGGAGCTACCATTCTAAAATCAAAAGCATAAGCTAGTTTTGGGTTCAAAATGGTTTCTCTTGCTAAGAGAACCGTAGAAAGGCTTGCCATTGTTGCTTTTCTTCTGCTAATGTTACCTGTTTGGAGTTGAATTGTGGGATTTGGGTTGAATTCGTTTGAGAGTTTTAGAGAAGAAGAAGGGTTTGGTGCGAAGGATTGGTTGTAGGGCTGTAAAGTTCTTAGTATTGAAGCCATCCTATTGTGGTCTTCTTGGGTTTTTTTCAATGGGGACTTCTGGTTATAATGAGTGGTTGTGTGTACACATTTTAGTACACTGGATAAGGTTTTCTTTGTTTATTTTTTGGGAAAGAGAACACCACCCGGATGCGTAGCGCACGCTACCCCTATGCCTTGACAAGGGAGGGGAGAGGTGCGAAATGACCACCACACCCCCCGGGAACCTCGGAAATGACCAGGCCACACCCCCTGGAACCCTGGAAATGACCAGGGGTACTGCGATCATTTCACACCCCCCTGTGTCAGGGCGCAAAGGCGGCATGCCTAGCGCGATCGGGTGGCATTCTTTCTCTCTTTTTTGTTTTTGAGGTAATAGTTTTCTGGGAGAATGTTTTCTGCGTGGGACACAGGGGCCACACCCACGCACAATAGAGGCCGGAATGATCACCATGTCCTCCATGTATGGTGGAAATTCTGCCCCCTTTTATGTCACCGCGTGTGCTCTCATTGATTGGCATTCATGGCGTGGCCCCTTCGTCCCACCTGGAAAATAGCACCTCTGATTTTGAGTTGCAATTGATGAATTTGGTAATTGAGTTTGACTAAGGTGTTAAAACCAAACCAAACCGTTTATCAAAATCGAACCGTTTAAACTGAATTAGATAAACATGGTTTGATTCTGATTTTAAATGAAATCATCTATTAAATGGTTCGATTCAGTTTTAGACTGTTAAACCACTGGTTTCAATTCGCACAAAAACCGTAAAATTGAAATAAAAAACCAATAAGATAATTCAAGCCAAATTTGTTCGAGGTTTTAGTTTAAAACCACTGGTTTCAATTCGCATAAAAACCGTAAAATTGAAATAAAAAACCAATATGATAATTCACGCCAAATTTGTTCGAGGTTTTCTCTCAAACCACTCCAAATTTGTGGCTATATTGGGTTTGGCGAAGGCAACGAAACAATTTGTTCGTTTAACTGATTTAAGACAATTCACAGTAATCCCAAGTGCAGAGGAGGTCCTCAAACTAATATCTATGCCTAGGATTAGCCTCAATTTTCTTCAAAACCCTCCAACAAACGGCCACACTCTTCCCAACCAAATGCCATATTAAGGCTGTGTTTGGTATGCATTCTTGGAATACATTTCAGGTCGATTTTGCATTCTCCGAGGATCGAGAATGCGAAATCGTCCTGGAATGAACACAGCCCAAATCTCCATTATTGGTACTTGCAACTGGCAACATCAACTTGGTCATTGACCAGTTGATCCTCGCCCAAGACCTATCTTTGTTAATGTCAATCTCGAAAAACTCCATGGTATAGAAAAACATGTACCTAAATCGATGTAGAAAAGAATAGAAATCGCAAACAAACAATCACACAATCAAACACAAGGATTTATGTGGTTCGGTAAGATTGTCTGTCTATGGTGAGATGAGAAAGAATCCTTGCTACAAATTCATAGTGAAATCTTAAACAGGTAATTTATCGAAACAACCATATAACCCTAAAAAAAGTTCTTAGGGGCTACCACACTCAACCCCTCGCATGGACCCGCTAATTCGTCGAGACCTCACTAATGATGTAGATTAATGCGCAAGGTGGGTCAAGTTCTTTGATCCTTCAACCTCTAAATAATTCTTCAGAATTAACCCACTTATGCAAGTGATGGAATACAACTCCAACAATCTCCACCTTGACTTGAATTCTATCAAACCTCTTATAAAGATAACCTGTACATGACTTCATCCTTGTACCTCTATAAATGTATGAACCTACACCTGTCCGGTTCCTCCCTTACCTTCAGCAATGATTATAATTGATAAAGTCCAAACAACACTTGAACTTCTCTATAGTGACAAGATTGGTGAGAGTATCCACATGATTGCGCCCGTTATAGATGATGTTCAAATCCAATTGTTTTCAAACTATTTTCTATTCCAATGATTTTACTGATAAAATCACCTAATCGTGAAGTTTAGACCATTTTAAGGTCGTTTGATCATCCTTTGATCCGATCAATCTTTTCAAGAGTATTTTAGTCATTTTCAATAATTTTTCTTAATTTCTTTAAAATGGTACAAAACATCTCAGGACTAATATAAGACATCCAAAGTCATCCATTTTTTTTCTATTATTATCTTTCTTCTGTCTTTTCAAAAAATATAGCATATCGATTTGGTTGTGTAAAGACCAAGTTTTCATTCACCCGTGGTGAAGGAGGTATCCCTTCACTACCGCCATTGATCCCACCTAATTAGACTATAGAGGAGTGTTTTTGACCATGTATTGAGAAGTGGGAGTTAATGATGACATAGAACTTCAATCAAAGGATCACATCATTAGTGGTGAAGGGATTCTTCCTTCTTCCCAAGTGAAAAGAAAAACTTATTTCTTGTAAAACATTGAAAGAATAAAAAAAGTTCTAAAATTTCTTTATTGACAAACAAACATGGGTAAGTAGGTAGGGGGGTTTGATGTTGGGGCGCTTGCTACTAATTGCAAAGCTTAAGTCGAGATTTTATGATGTGGGTCACACTTCTCATTTTAAACACGTTTTCATATTTTTGATGTTTTTTAAGTAGAATTGCTTGTTCCGCGAACTGACTCACTTAATTGACCATCGCTCTCTCTCTCTCACTCCAATTAACGTGATTCTTTCACCGATGTAAAGACTTGAAGGGTTACATTTCTCATGATATCATCTTCATGGACCCCAAAAATTGAGCCACAAATTGATGTATCTAATGAAAAGGGTTTCTAAAACGGTGACTCCCAACTCCTGCTGAACATGCATCACTCCATGAGTGTGTTGGTCGTGTTGACAACAATGAATAACACCATAGCCAAGCCACATTGCTGAACAAGACTTTGGACATTATGGTGTACAGATTGGGAGTTGAGACTGGATGATGTATTTTGGGTTATATTAGATGACATGATTTAGAACTTACACTGGGCTGTGGAATTTATGGATTAATTTTGAATGTTACAGTTGTTTTGAACATTAGAAGCAGGTATTCAAGGAAAATTTCCTCAATTTATATGAGAATAATGCCTCTTTTTTTTTGTTTTTTTGTTTTTTTAAATATTCACATTTAAAATCCATACCGTCCATTTTCTGCTTTTTTACTGTTTAAAATTCGTCCATTTTCTTTTATGTTTGTGTGTTTCAGAGAGATTCAACCTTAGTGGGTCTCACTTCAATCTAATATCATATACACTCCATACACACATGATGAGCCCCACCAACTTTTTTTCTTTTATATCAACGCGTTTGATAACATGTGGTGTGTAAAAGCGCATCGCTACCAGAAGGTCTTGGGTTCAAACATCCTGGATCACACCTTCCCACCCCCCCCCCCCCCCATAGAATAGGACAAGAGAAAGACCTATAAAAAAAAGTGTCAACTCTCAACATGTAAAAATATCATTTTGTCTTTCCTTCACTTTTTAATCATGTGCTTCTTAGTCAGGCCAATGGAGTTGCCTAACAGCTGCACTTCCTTTCTTTCTTACGCCATTAGAGAACCTTGAGCTCTATACATATTCTATCATTCCATAGTGTCTTCCAAAGCTGCAGCAGAAATGATAGAAACAGGAAAAAAGATGGAGGAATCCCAACTCAGCCCATCAAAAGAGCTCGATGCCGGAGCTCTTTTCGTTCTCAAATCCAAAGGTAAAGTGAATTTTTTGATGGTATTTGTTTAGGATTTAGGTAGAACTCATCTTTAAAAGCTGGCCGTTACTGTATACCTTTATGGTACAATAATTACTTCGAACATACAATTGCAGGATCATGGTTGCACTGTGGGTCCCAACTAACGACGGCGCTTGTGGGCCCGCCCGTCCTGAGTCTACCCTTTACATTTTCATTGCTGGGCTGGGTCGCCGGAGTTTCCTGCTTAACGGTTGGAGGTTTGGTGTCCTTCTATTCCTACAACGTTCTCTCACTGGTGTTGGAACACTATGAACAGCTTGGGCAGCGCCAGCTTCGGTTCAGGGACCTGACAACCCATGTCCTAGGTAATTACTACCACTATTTAACTCGGTCATCCGTTAGTATTTGACTCAGTGAGCCAGATTATTATAATGGTGAATGGGTAATAACTCGGCCGATTCATACAAGTTATCCCTTATTAAAACAGATTGAGTTGATTCAGACAATCGAATCGGTCTCCCAATTTTGAAGTTGATGGTTGTTGTTAAAGATTTTTTTAAAAAAAACCCACTTGTGGTTAGGCCTGCTTTTTGCCTCTTTTGGAAACTCAACTTTCAGAATCAGAAGCATAACTCATGCTTCTCATTCCGAAAGCTCAGTCTTGGCAGCTTGTGCTGCTTAACCCGACAAGCTTACCCAAGTATATATTTCATGTTATTTACATGTAATAAGATTCTATCACAAGCCATCAAATAGGTATCCCGGGCATGGTTCGTAATATCGGTCTTGGATCGGTGGATCCTAATTCTTATTCGATCCAACCCGGTTCAGGATGTCTGGATTGGTATTGGCCGAGACCAATCTTGATCTGAATACCAATACTTTAAACCATGATGGGGAGGAGGGGTTGCTTTTCTTTAGTTGGGATGAAAATTCTTAGGGTGTCATGTACAAATGTTTAAGGGTCTTCTTCAAGGATGTAAGTTTGGCCCGACGAGCCCACCCAAGTGCCTAGGCTAGGTTTAAGGGTGTCAATTCGGTTCAGTTTTGGTTTTTTTGGCTCGACTCAAGATACAACATGTGGAAATCGAAATCGAACTGAATTGAATAAAAACCTATTTTCCAAATCAAAATCAAATCGACTCAGTTTGGTTAGGCCTGCTTTTTGCCTCTTTTGGCAAACTCTACTTAATAGAAACTTGACATATGAGAAGGGAACTTTGAGGTTTACCTATTCACAAAAAATGTACGACTACAAAATAGGTACATGTCAATATAGGGATGCATGTTGAAGAGAGTAAGACTCCAAAATATGAAATGTGACTAACTAAGATAAGGGGAAGAATTCTCTGTGGGGGAGTGCACAAAGGCATCTACAGGGCGAACATTACCACCTTTCATGGGGGGTGGAGCGCTCAATTCACTCTCGACATGGACACTAATGCACTCCCCCACAAGAAACTTTTCTCCTTAAGACAATACCTGTACTATCCAGAGACTAGAAATTGCCACATCATCATTTCATATGGCAAAATAAGGTGGGCTGGAGCTGGAGCTTCACAAAGGTCATTTTTTGGTTTTTTAATTTTTTTTAATTTTTAAAAGAAAACTAGCCTAATTTTGTGTATTGCATTCTCTAATCTGCCAGGATCAAAGTGGAGCCGGTACTATGTGGGCCCACTTCAGTTCACATTTTGTTATGCTACAGCTAGTGTTTTCATTCTTATTGGTGGGCAGAGCCTAAAGGTGAGTGGTAAAAATCCGCCCACCCCAATTAAATTTTTTCACCCTAATATTGATATACAGAAAATTGAGAATATATTGAGAAAATCTCTAATAGGAATAGATTCTAGAGCAAGAAAATAAAGAAAAATCAAATTTTTTAGAATGTGTTATAGACTTAGAATCTATTTCGAAGAGAAAAACTAAAGATTTAATTCAATTTGCGAACTCAAAAATCAGGTTTTTTAGAATGTGTGTGTGGGTCTTTAACCTAGATTCATAAATATTAACACTAAATGATTATTCGATCTCAGGCAATTTACTTGCTCTCCACCACAGATGAGAAGATGCAGCTTTATGAATTTATTGTAATTTTTGGAGGAATGATGCTGATTTTGGCTCAAATTCCATCTTTCCACTCCCTGAGACACATCAATCTTATTGCAATATTTTTTTATCTTGCTTTTTGCACTTGTGCTGTTGTTGGTTCCATCCACATTGGTAAGAATCTATGAGATTTTGGCTCAAATTCCATTTTTTGGCTTGCTTAAGATGACAATTAGCTTATCAAAGGTCTCTTCTTTATCCTTTTTTTTTGCAGGAAAATCCCAAAATACAACACCCAAGAACTACGCAGTGAATGGTCAGGGTGTAAATGAAATGTATAGTATCTTTAATGCCATTTCCATCACTGCTACCGCGTATGGGACCGGAATCATTCCTGAAATACAGGTTTAATTCTTTAATTAAGCCTTTAATTTTAAGTTTCAAATTCACATATTCTAAATTTATAATCACATCAGATGTCCAAAAACACATTTAGAAAATGTATATCACTAGAAAACCCTTAACTTATTGTTCTTAATAGATCTTATTAGGACAATATCTGTATATGTTGTTTACATTCTTCTTAAATTACAATAAAAATGGATACAATTTATCATTACCAAATTCTGTGATGCTTCAAAATACTTCTAACAATTATTACAGTAGACTACGCATTGTTATTGGTGAAGCCTAATCCTAGTCCATAAAGTGTTGTAGTGATTCTTTGGCGGAGCTGTTTTGCCTTCGAAACGCGTCAGAATGGCCAAAAAGTGCATACGTCAGGTCCAAACCGAGTGGATTACAGGGGGCAGTTTTTTACTTTTTTGGGTTTAGGGTTTTCTTATATAATGTTGTTATCTCTTTGAGAGATGTGTGGGAGGTTTTGTATTTTGCTTCAGAGATTAGTGGATGGACGTAGCCTTCCTTCTTAGGGGTGAACCACGTAAATCTTGTCTTGTCCATGTGTGTTTTTCTTTCTCTTTGCATTTTTCTTCTGCAAATTGCCATTCTAGGTGTTGTTTTCTTAACATACATTACCTTCAAATTGTTTGCAGGCAACCATAGCCCCTCCAGTGAAGGGGAAGATGTTCAAAGGATTATGTGTCAGTTTTACAGTAATAGCAACAACTTTCTTCAGTGTTAGTATCTCAGGGTATTGGGCATTTGGCAATCTAGCTCAATCATCTGTTTTCAGCAACTTCATGGTTAATGGAATCCCTTTAGTTCCCAAGTGGTTTATTTTGATGTCCAATGTCTTTGCTCTTCTACAAGTATTAGCAGTAACTGTTGTAAGTAGACATTGAAACAAAATCACTCTTTGTGTTCTAGCTTTTGTCTTACCATACCACATTTGTAGGTTCTTAACTACTACTTAACTGAACATTGGCTCTTTTGGTCAGATTTATTTGCAACCAACAAATGAGATTTTTGAGAAGAAATTTGCAGATCCAAAGAGCCATCAATTTTCAATTCGCAACATAATGCCGAGGTTAATTTCTCGGTCTTTTTCAGTGATCGTCGCTACACTCATCGCTGCTATGTTTCCATTCTTTGGAGACATTATGGCCTTCATTGGAGCTGTTGGGTGCATTCCTTTGGACTCTGTTTTACCAATGATTTTGTACAATGTAACATTTCAACCATCTAAAAGGGGTCTCATCTTTTGGATAAACACATTCATCGCGATAATCTTCTCTGGATTGATGGTGTTGGGAGCAATATCATCTGTTCGGCAAATAATTCTTGATTCCAAAACCTATCACTTGTTTGCTAATTTATGAAGACATTGGAGCCATTATATGCAACCTTAAACAATGTCATATGTTCATCTATTTAGAATTTTATCTGAATTTGCATAGTTTGTTTGCTAATGTGTTTGAGACATTGACATGAATATGAATAATTCTATTACTAAATTGAGGCTTTGTCAAAGCAATCACTCTTTAAGAGTTCTTATCAAAATTTAAAGGGGTCTTGTAAGAAATTATCCCTAGGCTTGCTCGGAGACACTAAATCATGATTGACTGACCTACCTAAAACTCTTACCATATTGGTAATTATATTTTTCAGATGTAAACTTTATTTAACTTTTCAAAACAAAGGAATTTAGTTGCAAAGCGAAGTTAAATTAAGTAGTAACTAAATTTGAGATGTTTTGGACTTAGTTACACAATCGATCAATGAGGTATTATGATTACAAAAATTTATACTTTAACATTGATTTGATTTCACTTTCTTTCCCTTTATTTCCCTTGCAACTAGAGAGAGCATTCAGGTGCAGTGTGAAAGTGCAAGTTTTTTTTTGGTATTGGCCGATGTGTGCTTTGCCAAGTTGCATTTAAGTGCACAAACAAATCTGAAGAATATATTACCACTTGTTTTTATGAGGAGGCTGGAACTTGGAAGATTATAAAACATCTCACAGTAGAAAGTTTTTTTTTTTTTTTTTTGTCGTTTCAGTACCCAAGTGGCCAAGCGTAACTATTTGATGGTAAATATTGTTGGGGGTACAATGTCTAGTATTCCTTCGCTTGGGTTTGTGGGTTGATTTCGAAGGGCTGTTAATCTATTGTATTTGGGCCTTTGATGAACTAGCAGGTCCATACAGGGGGTTTGGGGGTGGCAACCCCCGATGAGATTTTTTTAGGACTATGTGTATTTCGGTAAAATTACTGTGTATGATTTCGCTATAAATATGTAGCGAGGGTTCTTTCTCTGTAATGCAATTTGAGAGAGGTGTGAGGACGAGCAGTTGTAACTCTATTCTTCATTGATAGTGAAACAAATCTCATCTCACCATGAACGTAGACAATCGTGTCGAACCACATAAATTCTTGTATTTGTTTGTGTGATTGTTGTTTGCAATTTCCAATTTTTTTTTTGCATCGTTATAGGTTTTCGTTTTTTCAACAAAATAAAAGCTTTAATTTTATGCACAACATACATATGAAGGATTTCATGTATGATCCTAATACCTAACACATGGTAGATCAGGGGATCATAAATTTTTGAAGCAGGATACGGGGTCCCCCTACTAGCATGTCAAGTTTCGAGTTTGGCAAAGTTGAGCATCTGATGAAATAAACCTATCAAAACCCATGAAAAACTTAAAACTTTTGAAAAGAGTTTGAAATAAAGTTGAATTTGATTGTAAAGTTGGACATGTGGTAAATCAAGACCATTCCATCTTTATCCAATAGCCTCGGTGACATCTCTGCTCCGTTTTGTTGCAAATAAAGAGAAGTACGTGGTGGGAAGTGAAATTAATTTTGAAAAGATACAATCATATAATGGTGGATTAGTTTGATACATACAAATTATACAATGGTGGATATGTTCTAATAGGGAATGATGCGGTGTGAAAGACCACTGGTATAGGTAATATCAAAATCAGGAAGTTTAATGGATAGTAAGGACCTTAGCAGATGTGAGGCATGTTTCAAAACTAAAGAAAAATTAGCATCTTTGGGTGCACTAGACTCCAATGGCTACAAATACACAGCAACAGGTGGAGTTTTCAGAGTAATTAAGAGAGTTATGGTTTATCATGAAGGGGTAGTTACATAAAAACCTATACAGACTCATAGTGAGTATAGTGATAGGTAGAGTATCTGTGACTATAGATACAGAGTCCAATATATATGATACTCATTTATACCATATGCGATTGAGATACATGGGAGAAAAGGGAAGAAAAGTGAAATGAAATCAATGTTAAAGTATAAAATTTTGTAATCACAAAACCTCACCAATTGTGTAACCAAATCCAAAACATCTATTACTTTACTTAGCAACTAAACATGCATGTTGAAAAGTAAAATAAAGATTACATCGAAAAATTATAATTACAAATATGCATGATAAGAGTTAGGTTATACAATCATGATTACAAAACTTCCATTCGATCTTCTTTTCAAAACTGATTTCACTTCCCTATATTATAACCATGCAGTACGTGTCGAAAAGAAAGTACAAATATAGCAAGGTAAACTTCAAATTTTTCTGTCTTTACACATTAGCAAACAAGTGATAAGTGTTGGAATCAAGAATTATTTGCCGAACAGATGAAATTGCTCCCAACACCACCAAGGCAGAGAAGATGACAGCGATGAATGTGTTTATCCAGAAAATGAGATCCCTTTTGGATGGTTGAAATGTTACATTATAAAAAACCATTGGTAAAACAAAGTCTAATGGAATGCACCCAAATGCTCCAATGAGGGCCATAATGTCTCCAAAGAATGGAAACATGGCAGCGATGATTGTAGCCACAACCACTGAAAAAGACCTAGAAACTAACCTTGGCATGATGTTGCGGCTTGAAAATTGAGGGCTCTTTGGATCTGCAAATTTCTGCTCAAAAATCTCATTTGTTGGTTGCAAATAAACCTGCTCAAAATAGGTAATGGTTAGTCAAGTAGTTAAAAATCTACAAATGTGGTGTGTTTGGTATACATTCTTGAAATGCATTCTAGGTTGATTTTGTATTCTAAGATGATAAAAATAGTTGGTTTTTTCTTATCGTCTGAGAATGTAAAATTGACCTAGAATGTGTTCCAAGAATACATACCAAACACTGTCTAAAGTACATAGAGTAATTTTTTTTTTCCCGATGTCGACTGACCACAGTTATGGCTGATACTTGCAGAAGAGTGAAGATGTTAGACATCAAAATAAACCACTTGGGAACTAAAGGGTTTCCATCAACAATGAAATTGCTGAGAATAATTGATTGAGCTTGATTGCCAAATGCCCAATACCCCGAGATAGCAACACTGAAGAAAGTTGTTACTATTACTGCATAACATACACATAATCCTTTGAACATCTTCCCCTTGACTGGAGGGGCTATGGTTGCCTGCAAACAATTTGAAGTTATTGTAGTCTAATGTAATCACTTTTAGGGTTTAATTAATTTTCAAGTTGAAAGTAGCTACCAAGGAAACCAAATGTGTGGAAAGTAATTTTTTCCCTATTTACTTTCATCACAACCAGACACTCTATAGGATTTATCAAGAACAATAATTTAGGGGTTTTCTCATGACATAAATTTTTGAATTGGTTTTGAGACATTTGTGTTAGATCAAATCCATGGGTTTTAGATTGAAACCCTATCTCCATGCTGAATTCTAGAAAACTTCTAACAAGTATATATAATACTGTCCCAATCCTAAACTTAGTTCTACAGTGAATTGGGTTGGCCTATCTCAGTGTGTGATGAATCAAACTAGTTTATGCGTAGACTTCCACTAACTAACTAACCCAGTAATTATTTAAGCCCACATAGATAACTTCTAAGCGACTTTGAAATTTGAAATGGGTTAAGGAATTAAAACCTGTATTTCAGGTAGGATTCCATTCCCATATGTAGTAGCAGTGATCGAGATGGCATTAAAGATGGCATACATTTGATTTACACCATGACCATTCACAGAATAGTTCTTGTGTGTTGTGTTTTTAGATTTTCCTGCCAAAAGAGAATGGTAAAGACCTTTGATAAGTTTGTCATCTTAAGTAGATTCTAATTAAACCTCAATATTGAGATCATAGCTTCTTACCAATGTAGATTGAACCAACAACTGTACAAAGGCTATAAGCAAGATAAAGAATTAATGAAACAAGATTGATGTGCCTCAAGGAGTGGAAAGATGGGATTTGAGCCAAAATCAGCATGAAGCCTCCGAAAATTACTACAAATTCATAAAGCTTCATCTTCTCATTTGTGGTGGAGAGTACATAAATTGCCTGAGAATAATCATTTAGAGTTAATATTTTTTAGGGATAAAGACACACAGAGCTAATTATGAAATTGAGACCATTCAAAAAACTAAATCTCACCTTAAGGCTCTGTCCACCAAGAAGAATGCAAACAGCAACTGCAGCATAGCATACAGTGAACTGAAGTGGGCCCACATAATACCGGCCCCACTTTGATCCTGACAGATTAAACAATACAATGCACAAAATTAAGACAGTTTTCTTTGAAGGTCAAAGCAAAAAATGCCCCCCTTGACATTAATGTAGACTCCATCTTATTACTTAGTTGTAAAATATAAAAATCATAAAATGATCTTTATGCAGTTCACCTAGGAAGAGCTTTCTTAGTGATCTACCTCAATTTTTCTTGTGAAAGGATGGCGTGACTATTTTAACCATTGGATAGAGCAGTAATTACCTTGATTAGTCGCGTCTCATATTTTATAGTATAATTTAACCAAATGTGTACTTTTCTACATCAATCCATGTAGACATGCACCCTCTTGATAGTCTCGGATTTTTATATCTCTATTTTGTCATATGCCAACTCTATTTGAATTGAAATTTGACGTGTGAAATGATCGCCACCCATGTCGTCCTTACACCCTAACACAGGGGTGCGTGAAATGATCTCCGTCCCCAGATCATTTTCAAGATTTTAGGAGTTGTGACGATCATTTTGCATGCCCCACTGTCAAGTCACAGAGGTGGCTTGCTCTGTGTGCCCGTATGGCGTTATTAAAAGTCAAGCTTTCAGAAAATAATTGAAAACAAATAAACAATTGAGAATAGAAACAAAAATGCTTGGGTTATATAATTGAGTATAGCTTTGAAAATTGGTAATTAGTTGCCGTAGACTCTAACCTGTTCTATTTAATGATTTTATTTGCAATGATTACTTCCACGTTAGCAAAATTAGATGGATCATCAAGGAGAGACTTTGAAAAAAACAACCTTTTGCCACAAAAGGAAAGTGGTTTTGCTACCATACCGAAACAATCTCACAATTTGTTCATCGTTATGTTTGGAAATCGCACAGACCATTGTGACAACAATAAAACCCCATTAAACAGATTATTGGATTGTGCTAACATTTTTGCTCAGCTATGAGATTAGCATCTTTGATTTGGGTTTGATTTGGTTTCGATTTTTTACCAAATTTCTCGTATGAGTTTACTATCGATTCAGGTTTGGGTTCGGTTCATCGTGTAAATATATTCACAAGTATGAAAAAACTATGTTTTCTTTTTAGGAAATTTGGACTAGTATCATTTCTTATCAGCTTATATCAATTTGGGTCCGGTTTTAGTTCAGTTTTCTAAGATCGATTTGGTGTTTTATCAGCTTCAATGTGATTTAATTGATTCAATGTTGCAAAGCCCCAATCTGAAATATGATTCAATAATTTTATATTAATTTAAATTTGAACCGATTTCGATCGATTCAATCTAATTCCATTAGTTCGAAAAGCTCAGTTTCCAGACAAATAGTAAATCTAACCATACTGAAGGATTTTGATTTGAAATTCTTAAACAACAAAACCACGAGGATGGGAAAACAATCATCTTTTTGTATATAACGCTTTTTAAGCTTAATATATATTTTTTTTCATAAAAAATCAAAACAAAACAAAACCACGAGGACACTTAGAAACCTTCATTTTTCAGACTGGAGAAACGTTAAAGTCAAGATTCTAAATTGATACTCTAAATCAAATCTACCATTTTGGCAGCTCATGCAATCTTACCCCAAAATAATTTTCATAAAATATAAAAAGCAATAACTATTCCGAAATCCCAGATGCCAACACCAACCTGCTCTTGACAGCAAATACTCAAAGGAACCACCGGTCCACCACACGTTTAATTACAATTTGGGCTCTCCTTATAATATAACCATTAAACTACAAGTGTCAACTTCCAAGTTGAAAAACTGAATCGATCGGCTGGATCAACTCATGTTGATATTGACTCATGAAATTGATTGGTTCACTAGATCAAATACTAAAGGGTGACCGAGTTAAATAGTAAAAGAGTGAGCACAGATCAGGTCCACACCTTGGGACTTGATCCATACCCATATGGAATTCATGGGCAGTGGATTCCACATGGAAGTGGAACAGGTCCCAATGTCGGATCACGTATTGGACTTGATTGTTGTCTAGGTCTCTTGAGCCTACACACGCATGTTGACTAATGGGAACACAAATAAGCATTATATAGCTTGGATGGCATTTTCATCGTTTCATGGGGGTAGTTCGATACTTTTACATGTTTCTATATTTAGGATAGGAATCATGCTGGCCACACGATCAAGTAGTATTTTTTTCCTCTAGTAGGGGTAAAAGTTTGGATCCTGATCGTCTACGGTGCGCTGCCCGTAGCGGCGAGAGCGGTGCAGAGTGTGTCGTGTGCATAATGACCGCATTACCCCCCCGCTAGGGCACGGCGCCGGACAGGGGGTAAGGCGATCATTGCACGTGCCACAAACTCTACGCGGCTCCGGCGTAGACGACCTCGATTGTAAAAATTCTCTATGAGGACAGTATAGCCCCTACACATGCACGGTCAATGAAAGTATGTAGAAATATCATAGGACGGCATTTCCACCTTTCATTGAGAGTGAGTGGGGCGGTGACGCGGCTCACGCCCCCATTTCCCTCTGTGTCTGGGTGTGGGGCGGTGCACTCCCCCCCACACCACAGAGAGAAGATTGTAAGAATAGGAGGTCACTACAACTCCAACCACTGAGAGAAGGTTGTAGTAAATAATTACCTAGAATCTGAGTGGCCATGTCTCTAAACCGAAGCTGGCGCTGCCCAAGCTCTGCATAGTGTTCCAACACAACTGAGAGAAGGTTGTAGGAATAGAAGGTCACAACAGCTCCAACCGTTACGCAGAAAACTCCGGCGGTCCAGCCCAACATCGCTAGTGTAAAGGGTAGACTCAGGACCGGCGGACCCACAATCGCCGTCGTTAGATGGTACCCACAGTGTATCCATGATCCTGCAATTCTTCAAAGTTACCAAACAGAAAAATCACTCCCTCTCTCGAACTCTAAATCACTGTGGTATGCTTTAATTAATTACCTCTGGATTTGAGAACGAAGAGAGCTCCGGCATCAAGCTCTTTGTTTGGAGCGAGTTGGGATTCCTCTTCTTTTCTTGTTTCAGTCATTTCTGTTGCAGATTTGGAGTGAGTGAAAGCAGCTTTAGAAGAAAAGACAGAGAGAGTTCAAAGACTAATAAAGGGAATTGAACTGATCCCCTGTGAGGTGGGGAGAAAGATATATAATTAATATGGACAGAGGTTGCAGATTTCAGCGAGTAATGGCGTAAGAAAGAGAATAAGAGTGCAGCCGTCGAGTCTGACTAGTCAACTAGAAACTCCTCCTCACGATAAGCCTTTATGACTTAAGTTACTCAAGCCAACTCACAACTCAACCAAGGACTAGAAAAAGAGATACTCACATGGGTTTTTCTAGTTGTAACAGTGGCAAGTTACTTCTTACTTGTCACTCATTTTCCCATTTCTCGGTCTAAGAAGCTCATGGTTAGGTGAAGACAAAAAAACCAAAACAAAAAAATGGTTTTAAATGTTTATATAGCGTGTGTAAGATATATGAGATTGACTTGTTTAGTGTTACTATAATTGATCTACATCATGAGCATTATGTCAAGCCTTTTGAAGATTTCATCAACACTAATTTTAAACATAACATTGAGTAAAGAGTGACTCTTCTACCAACGAAAAACAAGAAAGGGTAAAGAAAGAGTGAGTCAAGAGCTTAAATGACATCATCATGGGATTTTATCAAGTGTAGATGATCTCTCGTGTTTAGGAATTTGTACATCTTGTATTTCATAGCACAATATATAGGGTGATTCTCAACATTATGGCACATTTGAAAAAACAGTCTAACTTTCAACCAAAAAAAAAAAAAAAGTCTAACTTATAACCAATGGCAAGCTACATTTAGTACCGGTCTCAAGAATGTTCTTTGATATTCTTTTGTTCTCGGAGAATGAAAAAAAGGGAAATTATGTTTGGCAAATCGATTCGTTCTTTTGGTCTTTAAGTACAAACCTGATGAATTTTTTGTCTCAAGAACATATTTTACAAACCATCTCAGACTTGTTTTTTCGTTCTAAAGACCAACTTAACATCACAAAAGAACTTCAATTTTTGGAAAAAAAAAATCGATATTAGCGAGAAAGAACCAGGAGATCGAGGAGAAGACTTTGACTCTCTCTCTCTCTCTCTCTCTCGTTCTCTGTTTCTCACGTTTTTGCGTTCAATTATGGGGAGTTCTGATCTAACTAGGATCTTCCCTCTCCCATTTTGTCTTAGGAATTGGATCAAAATCATCCAGCAGGAAGAGCCCCTGGTGTTAGGTCAAAGAAATCTTATCCAAAGGTATGGATTTGAAAACTTCTATTAAAACTTTTGAAAAGAAGTTGAAATAAAGTTGAATTTGATTGTAAAGTTGGACAAGTGGTAAATCTAGACCATTCCATCTTTATCCAATAGCCTGGGTGACATCTCGACTTCGTTTTGTTGCAAATAAAGGAAAATAGTGAGAAATGAAATTAATTTTGAGAAGATACAATCATATAGTAGTGGATTGGTTTGATACATACCAATTCTATAGTGGTGGATATGTTCTAATAGGGAATGATGCGGTGTGAAAGACCATTGGAATAGGTACTATCGAAATCAGGATTTTCAATGGGATAGTAAGGATCTTAGTAGATGTGAGGCATGTTTCAAAAACTAAAGAAAAAATTTGCATATTTGGGGGAACATGACTCCAATGACTGCAAGTACACAACAACGGGTGGAGTTTTCAAAGTTATTAAGAGAATTATAGTTTGTCATGAAGAGACAGTTAAATAGAAACCTATACAGACTCATAGCGAGTACAGTGATAAGTAGAGTATCTATGACTACAGAGGCCAAGTTTGATATAGATGATACTCATTCAGTAATTTGTGGCATATGTGACTGGGGTATATGAGAGAAACGGGAAGGAAAATGAAATCAAATCAATGTTGAAATATAAACTTTTGTAATCACAATACCTTACTGATTATGTAACTAAATCCAAAACATCTATTTCGTTACTTAGCAACTACACTCCTTTGTGTTGAAAAGTAAAATAAAGATTACATCGGAAAATTATAATTACAAATATGGTAAGAGTTTAGATTATAGAATCATGATTACAAAACTTCCATTCGATCTTCTTTTCAAAACTAATTTCACTTCCCTATATTGCAACAATGCAGTGCATACAAGAAAGTACAAATATGGTAAGGTAAACTTCAAACTTTTTTTTTCTTTACACATTAGCAAACAAATGGTAAGTATTGGAATCAAGAATTATTTGCCGAGCAGATGAAATTGCTCCCAACACCACCAATGCAGAGAATATTACAGCGATGAATGTGTTTATCCAGAAGATGAGATCCCTTTTGGATGGTTGAAATGTCACATTATAAAAAATCATTGGTAAAACAAAGTCCAATGGAATGCACCCAAATGCTCCAATGAGGGCCATAATATCTCCAAAGAATGGAAATATGGCAGCGATGATTGTAGCCACAACCACTGAAAAAGACCTTGAAACTAACCTTGGCATGATATTGCGGATTGAAAATTGATGGCTCTTTGGACCTGCAAATTTCTGCTCAAAAATCTCATTTGTTGGTTGCAAATAAATCTGCTCAAAAATAGCGAATGCTTAGTCAAATAGTTAAAAAATGGGTAAATTACACATTATCCCCTGGTTTTCAAACAAAACTCAAATTATCCCCTGATTTTTGAAAATACTCATCCGTCCCCCTCTACAATAACGGTGTTAGTCTGTTGTTAGTTATTGGTGTGAAAGAACTATTTTACCCTTGTACTAAAACATTAGAATTAAATTTACAATACTACCCTTCAAAATCTATGTTTGGATGTCAAGGGTAGTTTAAGAATTTAAATTTAATTAAGTGGCTGACATCATCACTTAACAGCATAAAACTAACGGTAGGGACTAATTTGTCATATTGGGGTCTAATACAAGGGGTGATTTGATTATTTTCAAAAATCAGGGGTGATTTGAGTTTCATTTGAAAACCAGGGGGTAACGTGTATTACCCTGAAACAATCTACAAATGTGGTAATAAGCTAAAAAAAGCTAAAATACATAGAGTAATTTTGTTTCGATGTCAACTTACGACAGTTGCGGCTGATACTTGCAGAAGAGTGAAGATGTTGGATATCAAAATAAACCACTTGGGAACTAAAGGGTTTCCATCAACTGTGAAATTGCTGAGAATAGTTGATTGAGCTTGATTTCCAAATGCCCAGTACCCCGAGATAGCAACACTGAAGAAAGTTGTTACTATTACTGCATAACATACACATAATCCTTTGAACATCTTCCCCATGACTGGAGGAGCTATGGTTGCCTGCAAACAATTTGAAGGTATTGTAGTCTAATGTATTCACTTTTGGGGTTTAATTACTTTTCAAGTTGAAAGTAGCTACCAAGACAACCAAATGTGTGGAAGGTAACTCCTTGTTAGAAAGTAATTTTTTCTCTATTTACTTTCTTTGTAACCAAACACTCTCTATAGGATCTATCAAGAACAATATTTTAGGGGGTTTCTCATGACATAAATTATTGAATTGGTTTTGAGAAATTTGTGTTAGATCAAATCCATGGGTTCTAGATTAAAGTCCTATCTCATACAGAAACGTAGAAAACGGCTAATAAGTATATATAATATTGTTGCAATTCTAAACTCAGTTTCACAGTGAATTGGATTGGCCTATCTCAATGTGTGATAAATTGAACCGATTTATGTGTAGACTCTCACGAACTGACTAACCCAGTAATTAATTATACCCACATAGAAAACTTCTAACAATTTGATATGCTTATAAAGTTAGAATATTATGCGACTTTAAAATTTGAAATGGATTAAGGAATTAAAACCTGTATTTCAGGTAGGATTCCATTCCCATATGTAGTAACAGTGATCGAGATGGCATTAAAGATGGCATACATTTGATTTACACCATGACCATTCACAGAATAGTTCTTGTGTGTTGTGTTTTTAGATTTTCCTGCAAAAAGAGAATGGTAAAGACCTTTGATAAGTTTGTCATCTTAAGTAGATTCTAATTAAACCTCAATATTGAGATCATAGCTTCTTACCAATGTAGATTGAACCAACAACTGTACAAAGGCTATACAAAGGCTATAAGCAAGATAAAGAATTAATGAAACAAGATTGATGTGCCTCAGGGAGTGGAAAGATGGGATTTGAGCCAAAATCAGAATCAGGCCTCCAAAAATTACTACAAATTCATAAAGCTTCATCTTCTCATTTGTGGTCGAGAGTACGTAAATTGCCTGACAATAATCATTTAGAGTTAATATTTTTGACGAATAAAAGCACATACACACACCACAAAGAGAATGTCAACTAGTATGAGTTCAGTTCCTCTGAATGTACCAAGAGGTGAACGTACATGTGAGAGCCAACTACCTGTCCTCTTTTTGTCATTTACAAGGGGAGAAGGGGTATTTATGAAAGCAAAATTAAAATGTGATTGGCTCTTACATGTACGTTCACCTGTTGGTACGTGCAGCTGATCCATTCTCCTAGTATGTATAGTCATCCAAGGTCCCAGAGTTAGTCAATGTGGGATATTTTCTTTAACATTCCCCTCCCCCTCACATGCTGCCTTTTATTTTAGGGAAAGAGTTATACAAAAATATTTAAAGTCATCCAAGCTCCTTAGAGTTAGTCAATGTGGGATATTCTGAACACCCTCCATGAGCAGGGTTTGAGACACCCTTATCATTGCAAGCTCACCCAGAACTAGATAATGAAAAATCCCTTAAAATGTTTCAACAAACCCTTGCAAATTGAATTAAATCTCAATTTTCCCAACACTCCAATAGTCAATAATCTTTATCATATATCCACTTCAGTGTATTATGATCTTGAGGCCTATCCTCACATGGATCTCAATATGTATTCTCAATTTTCTCTAATGCCAATGTTAGGGTGAAAAATACTAATTGGGGCATGGAGGGAGGAATACCACTCACCCTAAGGCTCTGCCCGCCACATAATACCGGCCCCACTTTGATCCTGACAGATTAAACAATGTTATACACAAAATTAGGACTGCTTTCTTTAAAGGTCAAAGCAAAAATTCCCCCCTGAGATTAATGTAGGCTCCATCTTCCTACTTGTAAAATATTAAAATGATCTTTGTGCAGCCCACTTGGGAAGAGCTTCCTCAGCGATCCACCTCAATTTTTCATGTGAAAGGATGGTGTGGTAATTTTAACCATTGGATAGAGCAGTTATTACCTTGATTAATCATGCCTCATATTTTAGAGCGTAATTCAACCCAATGCGTACCTTTCTACATCCATCCATGTAGACATGCACTCTCTTGGTAGTCTTGGATTTTTTTTCTCTATTTTGTCATATATCAATTCTATTTGAGTTGAAATTTGACATGTGTGTAATGGACCCTATTCAAAAATTTTGGGTCTTATATGAGCTGTCATGTGGTAGATATTTGGGCTGCATAGGAACCCTATTCATAGATAGTTATAAATTTCATGTAGAAATCTAGATTTTTCCTAAATGGCTCAGAAAAATATGCCATGTGATAGATCAGATAGAGCCCTAATTATTTGTGGATATATAGGAAGACTTCAAGATTTCCGCCTCACATGTCAGGTTTATGCAAAGTATGAACTAGATCTAAGACCATGGGAGAGTCTATGATAATGACCAGAGTATTGTAGGCATCCATAGACATACATGAGAAGTATTTTATTAAATTTGGGTATGAAATTTGACATAATTAATCTAGATGATGCCAACTTTATCTATTAGTTGAAACAGTTATTGATGGTGGACCATGTAGGGAAGTCTCTCTAAAATGGTGCCGTATAAAGTTTTTTTTTTTTTTTTTTCTCCCTCGTATGAACAATTATCCACCGCTAATGAACATGCGCCATGTAACATGCCCAAATAAACACGTGAAAATACAACCACGTGCTCACCGGGACTCTCCACAAAAAAGGAAACAAATCCAACTGGATATCAGCCACAATTGGTAACTCCTATTATATTCCTATTATGACTCACGCACATCACCAGAATCTCAAGAAAGAAAGGAAACAGCCCATCAAATCCAGGGATCCTATTCCTGCCAGAAGTTTGATTGACTTGTTCATCTAGGGATCTATACCATGAACCCTATAAATACCATCCCCCGACTGTGAGGTAAAGGACTTGAATGACTCTTTAGTTTCCCATTACTCATTCTGATCTACTGACTTGATCGTCGGAGAGTCCCTCCAAAGACCAACTCTAGCACCTTACTCTCTCTGTTTCGGGTCTCGTGGATCATTCGTGAGGAAAACGATAGTTTTTGCCTGAAACACTCCCTATTACATGATATTCAATAAAGATAGAGCAAATATTCTTTCACACAACGCCGACAAGGTAGCCTCCCTTGACGGTCCACCTAGTTCTACCACTTGGCAAGATGTTGTGATAATTTTGACCATTGAATAGACAATCAACATCGAAATAGACCATTTGTCCTTTTTGCAAACACATTCAATATACCCCGCCTTACATAGGATCTTTATCCTCTCAATTATACTGCCCGTACTTGACGTCAAGTACATCTAACAGAGAAGGCAGAAATGACTATCGTACCCCCTGTCCGAACACACTACCCGAAGTGGGGTCCACCTCCCTCTATTAGATGTACTTGACGTCATGTACAGACAGTGTAATTGAGAGGATACAAATTCCCTTACATACATGCATGGCCTGCCATGTTTATTAATGCATCAAATTGTTGGTCACTTCCACATTAGCAAAATTATGTGGATCATCAAAGAGACACTTATGTGAAAAATACCCTTTTGCCATAAAAGGAAAGTAGCTTTGCAGTTTTGCTACCTTACCGAAACAATCTCACAAATTGTTCATCGTTATGTTTAGAAATCGCACAGACCATTGTGACAACAATAAAACCCCATTTAACAGATTATTGGATCGATCGTGCTAACATTTTTGCTCAGCTATGAGATTAGCATCTTTGATAGGGAAAAGACTCTTTAAACATTTGTACATCACATCCCTATATAAGGATTTTCATTTCAAGAAAACAAAAAACATAAAAAAGGTACCTGAGGTATCTATTTTTGTGGGTGTTTGGTATGGTTTTGATTTCTGATCGATTTCTCTTATGAGTTTGCAAAGGGTTTGGGTTTGGGTTCAGTTTACCATGTAAATATATTCACAAGTATGGAAAAACTGTTTTTTATTTTTTTTTAAGAAATTCGGATTAATTTCAGTTGTTATCAGATTATATTGATTTGGGTTCAATTTTGGTTCAGTTTTCTAAGTGGTTCGGTGTTTAATCGGTTTCAATGCAATCCGGTTTGAATTCGATGTTGCAAAGGGTTCAATCTGAAATATGATTCAATAAAACTCATATTGATTCCCTATATACGACTGAGCTTTTTTTTTTTTTTTTTGGTAACAGAGACTGAGCTTTAGAAAGCTCAATTTCTAAAGAGGCAAATAATAGGTCTAACCATACCAAAGGGTTTTGATTTGAAATCTTTAACAACAAAATCACGAGGACACTAGAAACCTTCCTTATCCGCAGATTCTAAATTAATATCTTAAATCAAATCTATCATTTTGGCAGCTTCTGCAATCTTAACCAAAATAATTTAAGAAAAACAACAATAAAGAAAAGAAAAAAATCAAATGCTCCCAAGTCTCTACTGTCCAAGACCAATCAGGTCTTGACAGCAAATACTCGAAAGAACCAACACACTGCAACACGTGTTTAATTACAATATAGGTTCCTTATAATATAACCATTAAACTACAACGGTCAATTCACTTGGAAATTGACAGTTGTAGTTTAATTATAAGGAACCCATATTGTAATTAAACCATTAAACTACAACTGTCAATTTCCAAGTTGGAAAGACTGAACCGATCGTCTGGATCAACTCATGTTGATATTGACGCATGAAATTGATTGATTCACTGAGTCAAATACCAAGGGGTTACCGAGTTAAATGGTAGAAAGATGAGCACAGATCAGGTCCATGTACGTGGTCCAACATTGAAACAGCCTTGGAGTGAAAAAATTTGGCTGGAACCGTTTGTGCTGCCCCCAATCGTAGGCGCAAACGTGGAATAATCCTTTTTCCGTTTGGGTTCATAAATATCCTCTTAGGTTTTTGTATTTTACCTTTATGGATTTCAAATTGGCATCAACACCTGATCTATGCCCATATGGAATCCAAGGGGCCCACAAAAGGAGCAATGGATTCCATGTGGGAGCGGATCAGGTCCCAAGGTCGGACCATGTACATGGACCTGATCTGAGCTTGAAAAAAATTAAGGAAATGAGATCGCTATTTGAGTCTATTAAGCTAGCACATGCACGTACGTTGGCTAATGGAAGTGTGAATAAGCATTGTTTTGAGTGTCGTTCCCATATTTCCATGGGGTAGTATGATACTTTATTACTTTTACATGCTTTTATATCAAAGGTAAGAGCCATGCGACCAAATAATGTTTTTTTCCTCTAGTAAGGATAAACGTTCTTTATGGGAGAGCATAACCCTTACACATACACTACCAATGAGAGCATGTAGAAGCATCATGGGACGGGATTTTCACCTTTCATTTGCCCTCACGCCCCACTGTGTCTGGGTATGGGAATCGTTATCCCCTCTAATTCGTTGCCCTTTTTCAGTTCCTCCAATTCCTCACATGGGGGCAAAAATGACCACCCTACCTCCTGCCTGAAAACACTATTCAAAGTGGGGTCCACTCCCCTTAATAGAGGAATTGGAAGAATTGGAGGTGGTAATTATTCCTAGGAGAATTGAGGGTTGTAGTATGTAATTACCTAGAATATGCTTGGCCATGTCTCTAAACCGAAGCTGGCGCTGCCCAAGCTCTGCATAGTGTTTCAACACAAGTGAGAGAAGGTTGTAGGAATAGAAAGTCACAACAACTCCAACCATTAAGCAGAAAATTCCGGCGGTCCAGCCCACCATCGCTACCGTAAAGAGTAGACTCAGGACGGGTGGACCCACAATCGCCGTCGTTAGATGGTACCCACAGTGCATCCATGTTCCTGCAATCACTTCCTTCAAAAGTTACCAAACAGAAAAAGTACTCCCTCTCTCTCTTCTCTCTCCATCTCTAAATCACTGTGGTGTGCTTTAATTACCTCGGGATTTGAGAACAAAGAGAGCTCCAGCATCGAGCTCTCTGGTTGGGGCGAGTTGGGATTCCTCTTCTTTTCCAGTTTCAGTCATTTCTGTTGCAGATTTGGAAGAAAAAGTGTTTTTGTTATTTGATAGAAAGACTGAGAGAGTTCAATGACTAATAAACGGAAGTGACCTGTGGGGAGAAAGATATATAATATGGACAGAGGTTGCCAATTTCAGCGGGTAATGGCGTAAGAAAGAGAAGAAGTGCAGAGTCTGACTAGTCAACTGAGCCTGCAGGATCGTGCTGTCGAGACACAGTAAGGTAGAAAATGATCGCCTTACCCACATTAGATTAAGGCGTTCTGACAGGGGTAAGGCGATCATTACCCGCCTTATTGTGTCTTGATAGCACGATACTGTCACTGTTAGGCAAATCAACAGTAGAGGATCCAAATTGTTCGACAAAATTTTATGACTTAAGTTGCTTAAGCGAATTCACAACTCAAATAAGCACTGAAAAAGAAAGATACTTCATGGGTTTTTCTAGTTGTAACAGTGGCAAGTTACATCAGACTTGTCACTGATTTTTCCATTTCCCCGTTTAAGAGGGTCATGATTACGTACAGAGTACCCAAAAAAAATTTGGTTTTACACATGACATCGCGTGTGTAATTAAGAAGTATGTACGAGATTGCATTCACTTCTGGAAGTTCATATTTTTGGAATTTTTCTCCTCTCAGGTTTCCTGTTCGGTAAAGTTCGTAGATTTCTCAAATAGGGAGGATGAAAATGACGACCTCACCCCACTCGGGTAGTGTGTTTGGGCAGGTGGTGAGGTCGTCATTTTCAATCCCCTATGAGAGGAACCTACGAACCTGATCGGACAGGGAACCTGCGAGGAGTATTTACATCAAGTTATACTATTATGTGTTATTATTAATCTTTTTTGGAATCTTTTACCCCAAAAAAAAATTTGTTTAGTGTTATTATAATTGATCTACTACATCAACACCAAGTCTAAACACAACATTGGATCAAGAGTGATTTGAGAGTTTGTTTCAATGGCATCATGTGGCATCATCAAGGGACGTACTCTACCGAGTGCAGATGATTTCTTGTGTTTAGGAATTTGTATTTGTAATTTGTACATCTTGTTTTTCATGACAAGGTGATTCTCAACATTAGGACACATAGGATACCTTAGAAGTTATTAACAATTACTTCTAAGAATCTGGCTTCATCAACAATCGGTTGATCCATCCAGCTCGTCGGTTAGAAACTAACTGATCTTACTTGAGAAGGCCTGAGGACAATCCGTCGCTTGAATTAGCTCGCCGGTAGCAACTGGCTACAAACCTTTTGAGAGGTCCTTACGCAAACCGGCTCGTGCACAGTATTAGTTGTTCACCAGCTGATGTACCGGTGAGCAGTCAATTACTACTGTACAACTGTTGTAAAACTAACGATCACTAGGAATCGGTTTGCTGTAAACACCTGATTTTGTCATCGCAGAAATCACTCTGACAATGATGAGCTTCTTTCAAGGCATGGAGACCTTTCTCTATGGATTTGAGAGAGTTTTCCATACTCCTCGACACGTTCACAAATCGTCTATGCAAAATGATCGAAATACCCATAAGGGAAAAAATATGATGTATGATGATTATTTATCCCGAAATTTCCCCAATATGTTCGAATGCAGATTATTTGTCATTGAGAATTTTGAAATCATTATTTTGCAATGTAATTAACTCCAAAACATGCCATATATGATTACTTAATTTTACGTTGCAATCGAATTCCTTTGATTTTAGAAGTAAAATAGATTTTACATGTGAAATGTGTAATTACCAAATATGACAAGAGTTTTAAGTAGTTTATACAATCATATTTACAAAAAAAAATTTTGTTTTTTTCAAAAGTAGTATCACTTCCCTTTACTTGCAACCAAATAAAGCCGAGATTCACCTGGGTACGTTGTTGGATAAATATGAAATGGTCTAGATTGACCATATTTCTAATTTTACAATCAAACTCAACCACAATGCCTCTTATGTTTTGAAGCTTCTGTTGTATTGTTTTAGCCAACCTTTCATTTTCAACTTCTTTTCAAAACTTTCAAGTTTTTCATGGATTTTGACATGTTCATTTTGTCACATGTTCGGTCAACTCTTTCACACTAGAAACTTGACATGCTAGTAGGGGACCTTGTATCCAACTTTAAAAAAATTGTGATCTCCATGATCTTCCACGTGATAGGCATTAGGATAATACGCGAAACCCTTCATACCACTTTGTGCAAGAAACTAAAGCTTGTATTTAGCATTGAAGAGTTACTCTTTAGCTATTAAAACAGGAAGAAGCTTTCTTTTGTGAGGTGTTTTCTGCTCTTCCAAGATCCAGCCTCATCATAAAATAGAATAGTAATATATTCTTCATATTAATTTGTCTGTACCCTTTGTGTAATTTGGCAAAGCAAAATACTCAACTGATACCTACAAAAATTTGCACTTTTATATTGCACATGAAGGCCCTGTCTAATTGTGAGGGAAATAAAGGGAAAAGAAGGGAAGTGAAATCAAATCAATATTAAAGTATATACTTTTGTAATCATATTACCTCAGTGATTGTATAATTAATATAGCCTGATTTGATATGATTTTTATTTCAATTTAATGGGGTGATTTATATTTCAAAAATTATTTGGTTTGATTTTACACCTTATTTCAAAGAAATAGAAATCAGATTGAATAGAACTCTGAAACAGCCGAAGAGTTGTTTCAATTTAAAATTGAAATTGATTTCACTTTTACTCGATCTTTAATGAGCACATGATTTATTTGATAGGTAAAGTAGTATTTTCATGTTAAAAATATAACACCACAGTTCTTGTTCTCCTAGTGGTCTCACCAGCACCATGCCATCACCACAACCCTGCAACCACCACAACCTCACCACCATCCGCTACTGCCACCCCCACCACCATCGTCATTGGCCACCACCCCACCACCATGCCATCACACCACCCCACGACCACCACCACCCGTTCTCGGCCCTGCCCCCACCGCCACCACTACCACCCTCACTCTCAGCTCCGCCCCTTCAACCACCAGCACCCTCTCCCAAAGAAATATAGAAAATTTATTGTCAAAAATTTGAACTACCAAATAGATTTCTTATTCTTGAAATATTTTAGACTTATGCAACCAAAACATTTCAATTTCTTGACCAAAAATCTATTTGTTGACTATTTCACGAAATCAATCCGAAACTAAAATAGAAATCATATCAAATCTGGTCTAAGTCCAAAACATTCCAATTTTAATTACTAAATTTTACCTTAATTTTTTAAATAAAATTCCTTTATTTTGAGAAGTAAAATAAAGATTACATCTGAAAAATATAATTACAAATATAATTTTAGGTAGATCATACAATCATGATTACAAAACTTCCATTCTTCTTTCCACAACTAATTTCACTTCGGTTTACTTGCAACTAGCTAGCAAAGCCTAAGGATAACTTCTTAAAGAACCATTTCAAATTTTGATAAAACTCTAAAAGAGTGATTGCTTTGACAAAGCCTCAATCTAGTAATAAAATTATTCATATTGGTGGCAAAGTCTCAAACTCGATCACTAGCAAACAAACTATGCAAATTTAAATAAATTTTAAATAGATGACCATATCGCATTATTTAATTAAGGTTGCGCATATCAGTGTCAGTGTCTTCACATATTAGCAAACAAGTGATAAGTGTTGGAATCAAGAATTATTTGCCGGACAGATGAAATTGCTCCCAACACCACCAATGCAGAGAAGATTACAGCGATGAATGTGTTTATCCAAAAGATGAGATCCCTTTTGGATGGTTGAAATGTCACATTATAAAAAATCATTGGTAAAACAAAGTCCAATGGAATGCACCCAAATGCTCCAATGAAGGCCATAATGTCTCCAAAGAATGGAAACATGGCAGCGATTATTGTAGCCACAACCACTGAAAAAGACCGAGAAACTAACCTTGGCATGATGTTGCGGATTGAAAATTGATGGCTCTTTGGATTTGCAAATTTCTGTTCAAAAATCTCATTTGTTGGTTGCAAATAAACCTGCCCAAAAGAACCAATGCTTAGTCAAGTAGTTAAAAACCTACGAATTGTTGAGAAAACAACGCATAGAATGGCGATTTACAGAAGAACATGCAAAGAGAAAAAGACACACACACGCACAAGATATGATTTACATGGTTCACCCCCAAGAAGGAATGCTACGTTCATGGCCAAGAGATAGTACGAATCCACTGGTCTCTGAAGCAAAATACAACCTTTATCTCACATCTCTCAAAGAGATAACAACATTGTATAGTAAAACTCTAACCCCAAAAAGTACAAAACTGCCCCACCCCCCTTTTTTTGAAATCCACGTGATTCAAACCTGAAGCAAAATAGATCGAAATACATATCAAATCGAAGCTCTCGACGAGCTCTATAAGGGTAAATGCCCATGGCGCTTAAGTATGCACTTTTTTGGTCATTCTGGCATGTTTCAAAAGTAAAACGGCCCGTCAAAGAATCACCACAACATTTTCTGGACTAAGATTAGGCTTCACCAATAACACAAATGTGGTAGTATGACGAAGTTATAGCATAGAAAATGATTTTGTTTCGACGTCTACATACCACAGTTATGGCTGATACTTGCAGAAGAGCGATGACATTGGACACCAAAATAAACCACTTGGGAACTAAAGGGTTTCCATCAACTATGAAGTTGCTGAGAATAGATGATTGAGCTAGATTACCAAATGCCCAATACCCTGAGATACCAACACTGAAGAAAGTTGCTGCTATTACTGCATAACTGACACACAATCCTTTGAACATCTTCCCCTTAACTGGAGGGGCTATGGTTGCCTGTAAACAACTTGAAGGTAATGTAGAGAACTGTAATCATTTTGATAAATTATAGGATTTTGATCCTCTACGTCCGGGCAGGTAGCGGTCATTGTACTTCCTACACCCAGATAGGGGCAAAATGACCGCCCTACCCACTGCCCAAGCACCCTGGTTGGGGTTCACGCCCCTATCTGGGTGTAGACAGCACAATAGCCGCTACCTACCCGGCCATAGAGTATCCAAATTGTAAATTATATCCATTTCTAATGTGCTTATGAAATTAAAGTGTGACTTTGAAATTTAAAATTAATGGCTTAAGGAATTAAACCTGTATTTCAGGTAGAATTCCATTCCCATAAGTAGTAGCAGTGATGGAAATGGCATTAAAGATACCATACATTTGATTTACACCTTGACCATTCACTGAATAGTTCTTGTGTGTTGTATTTTTAGATTTTCCTGCAAAAATGGAAAAAGAAGAGACTTTTGATAAGCTAATTGTCATCTTAAGTAGATTCTAGTTACACATCAAAGTCCATATCAGAAATTCTTACCAATGTAGATGGAACCAACAACAGCACAAGTGCTAAAAGCAAGATAAAGAAATAATGAAATAAAATTGATGTGTCTCAAGGAGTGGAAAGATGGGATTTGAGCCAAAATCAGCATCAGGCCTCCAAAGATTATGACAAATTCATAAAGCTTCATCTTCTCATCTATGGTGGAGAGCAAGTAAATTGCTTGAGAATAATCATTTAGAGTTAATATTTATGATGGCTAAAGAAAAACACACACGCACAGAGTCTCAATTGTGTCACCATTCTAGTTGAAATTATTTGATCAAAGTGGTACAATGCGGTGCAGTTTGGGGTGGAGATGTCGACATCTGGCAGGCGCGACATCCTACGGTGTCGAGTTTGGGAAGAAAAAATAAAAAAAATGGGACAGTGCAGCTTGGACCGTTGGAAGTCGCACATGCCAGGTGCCAACCTCTCCACCCCGAACTGCACCACATTGTACCATGGGGGACTTGGAGCGGATTTTATTCATATCCCAGCCAGGAAAAACATAAATCTACTAGACATTTTTTTTCTCTTCTGAAGTTAGCAAATTGAATTAAATCTCAAGTTTCTCCATTCTAAAATTTGATAATCTTTATCTAAGGTTGTGTTTCGAATACTTTCTTAAAATAGATTCTGAGTCTAGAACACATTCTATTTTCTTGCTTAAGAATATATCCTAGGCTTAGAATCTATTCCTATTAGAGATTTTCTCAATATATTTTCAATTTTCTCTATATCAGTATTAGGGTAAAAATATTAATTGGGTTGGGCAGATTTTTACCACTCACCTTAAGACTCTGTCCACCAAGAAGAATGCAAACACTAGTTGTAGCATAGCAATATGTGAACTGAAGTGGGCCCACATAATACCGGCTCCACCTTGATCCTGGAAGATTAGATAATGGAATACACAAAATAAGGATAGCTTTCTTTTAAGGGTCACAAAGCAAAAATGCCCCTTAACATTAATATAGACACTATCCTCCAACTTAGGTGTACAATATAAAAATAAAAAATTTAAAAACCATAAAATGACCTTTGTGTAGCCCACCTTATTTTGCCATATGAAAGGATGATGTGGTACTTCTAACCTTTGGACAGAGCAGTTAATATCTTAATTAGCTACGTATCAGCTTGTAGAGCCAAATTCTCATTAACATGCATCATCACTACATTGACATGTACCCTTATTGTAGTCCTGGATTTTTGTATCTCTATTTTGTCATATGTCAGATAGGGGAGATTGGGATTTACCTACTTGTAAATTTGGAAAGAGTTCTCTAAGGATGGGGGTAGTGGGGGTGGGGTTGGGGGGGAGCATGGCCCTTGCACACGTGCCGGGGGCAATGAGAGCACACACGGAAGCATCATGGAAGGCGGGTTTTCCATCTTTCATGGGGGCCCAGGTTAGTGATTTCGCCCCCTCCGCACACTCCCCCACAAGTTCCTTTTTCCCTTATAAATTTTGGGCCCTGTTTGAGCTGTTATGTGATAAATATTTGGGATGCACAAGAAGCCCTTACTAGATTGGTTGCATAGGAAGCCATTATACATAAAATGATAGTTGTAAATTGCATGTAAAAATCTAGATTTTTTCTATATGGCCAAAAAATGATGTCATGTGGTAGATTGGCATTCGCATACGCACCCACCCTTTCCTCCTCAAGGCCCAGAGACTGCATGAGTAGCCACTGTTCACCACGGATCGTCGAAAGCATGCACTACAGGTTAATTTGGAACCCTAATTAAATAGGGTCTTAATATTTTATGGATAGGTAGACCTCAAGGTTCACTCTCATATATCAAGTTTCAATCAAGTAGTGATTACAAAATCTAAGATTATGGGAGAGTCTATAATATTGGTCGGAGTACTATAGGCCTACATGGATATAAACATGATGAGCATTTTGCCGAAAGTTAGTATGAAATTTGATGTGGCTAATTTAGACGATCCGCTTTATCTGAAACAACTACATTATCTGTCAATGTGGCAAAATGATGGGTGGACCATTTAGGGAACCCTCTCTCAAAGAAGCTGTGTAAAGTTGTATTTCCCCCTTATACTATGAAATTCAACAATGATATGGCAAACAACCGCTTGGTCGTTTAGCTGGTAGCTTACTGGTTGGAGTGCATACTCTCAAAAGGTCCAACAAGGAAACATTTTCCCAATAATAGTAGGTTGGCTATTAGAAAAGCCTTGAAATGAGCTACAAAGTAGGATATTGAATCTTAGTTGTAAATGAACGTTCATTTTGAGTCTTGTGTGCATAGATTTAAAATCAAACAAAAAATATCTAAATTAAAAACTCCTCTTATTTAAACTGTAATATACCGAATTGGGCTGAATTTCTAGAATTGAAGAATTTTAGTAAACAAAGCTAGTGTTTATCTTTTGCTACCAAATAAACATTAGAAGAAAAAATGCTAATATACTTGGGTTATATATAATTGAGTATTGATTTGAAAGTTAATTTAAAATTCAAAACCGAAACCGGCTGTTTAAAATTAAATTGAAATAAATCGGTTTGGTATTGGTTTCTAAACCGAATTATCCATTTTCAAACTGAATAAGAAGTTGAATAAATCACGTTCTTTTTTAATGATTTAGTTAATCAATGTTTGAAAAAGTTTGATGGATAATGGCCGTAACAAATAAGGGGATTTTTGTTGTTGATGATGTAAAAAGTTGGCACAAACCGAATAGTGAACCGAATAAGCATTGCCTTGGGTGGTGCCTTGCAATTTGGGTCTTGGGGCTTGACACGTGGAAGATGCGACATTCAACGCTGCTGAGCTCGACATGAAAGGAAAAAAAAATTGGGTCAATCGAGCTCACACTGTTGGATAGAGCATCTTCCACTTGTCAAGCTCCCAAGCCCAAACTGCAAGGCACCGCAAGATATAAGAATTGCAGAGGATTTTAATCCAATATACTACATATTTATATATAAAGGATCAAACCCTTGGGCTTGGAAATCTCACCCCTATCCCGCTTGTGGGCTGAAAAATCTAGCCTAGACACTTGGTTGGGTGGGTTTATCCGGCCAAACTTTTTTTTTTGGTTAATTGTCGGGCCAAACTTACATTCATAGAAAAGACCTTAAACATTTGTAAATAACCCCCTAATGATTTTCATCCCAATTTAAATTTAAAAAAAAAAACCCTGATGATTAAGGGTGTCAAAGCCTAAATCGAACCGATAAAATTGACTCGGACCAAATCGATCAAGCCCGGTCCGAACCAAGTCCTTATTGGTTTGCCTTCATTTTACGGGTTAGAGCATAGTTCGATTTGGCTCAGTTCGGGCTAAAAGGGCCACCGATTGACCAGCCTGATAGAACCGAATAGAACCAAACACTAAAAACAACCCACAAACCCTAAAAACTTCTACCCAAAACCAGCCTATATCCAGGTTTGAAACCAAACCGAACCAAACCCGTCCAACCCGAATCAACACTGAAAATTCCTTATTGGTTTGGTTTCGATTTCCCTGAAACTCACACCGAAACCAAAAAAACCAAACCACCCGATAGACACCCTAACTCAGGATCAGGATTTAAAGTATTGGTATTCGGATAAGGATTCAGTCTCGACCAATATCGATATGAGTCACCCTAAATTGGACCGAATCGGATGGATTTACCCATATACCGATATTACAAACCATGCCCGGGATGCCTATTTGGTGACTTCTAATAAAATCCTATTACATGTAATTCACATGAAAAAATACACTTGGGTAAGCTAAAGCTTGTCGGGTTAAGCAGCACAAGCAGCCAAGACTGAGCTTTCGGAGTGAGAAGCATGACTTATGCTTCTGATTCCAAAGAGGCAAAAAACAGGCCTAGCCAACCAACAGTTCTCAAGTTCAAATCTTTAACAACAACCGTTTTACTTCAAAATTGGAAGACCGATTCGATAGTGTAATGACTACGGTAATACCGTTTGACTCGGCCGCGTTATTATCCATTTCACCATTATAAGAATCTGGTTCACTGGGTCAATTAGGAAAGGGTAACCGAGTTAAATAATAAATTTACCTAGAATATGGGTGGCCAAGTCCCTGAACCGAAGCTGGCGCTGCCCAAGCTGTTCATGGTGTTCCAACACCAATGAGAGAAGGTTGTAGGAATAGAAGGTCACCAAAGCTCCAATCGTTAAGCAGAAAACTCCGGCGACCCACCCCAGCATCACAAACATAAACGGTAGACTCAGAACCGGCGGACCCACAATCGCCGTCGTTAGATGGTACCCACAGTGCATCCATGATCCTGGAATTGTATCTTCAAAGTTACCCAACAGAAACAAAAATTTTTCACTCTCTTCAAATTAAATCAGTCAGGACTCTGGATAGCTTTACCTCTGGATTTGAGGACGAAGAGAGCTCCGGCATCGAGCTCTTTGGTTGGTGAGAGTTGGGATTCCTCCACCTCTTTTCCTGTTTCAGCCATTTCTGTTGATTTGGAGTGACTGAAAGAAGCTTTGGAAGAAAAGAGAGAAAAAACTCAAAGACTAATAAAGGGCTGTGGCCAGTGGGGAAACCAAATTGAACCAATAAGGATTTTTTGGTTTCAATTCGGATTGGATTCGGGCCGATGTCAGTTTGTGCCCATTTCCTTCTGTTTCACTTTTCAACTACCAAAATTATACAATTAGAAACAAAATAATTATGGTAGTAAAATCTCAATCATAAATTCCGGAAATAAATTTACTGCTACACTTGTAACAGGAACATCTGGCAGTCAAAGAAATGAAATAGTTAATTTTTCCAAGTTTTAGTATTTTCTTAAATATCCTTTAAGATCTCATTTTCTTGGCTACCTGGGCCATCAGCCTTATAGCAGAAACATTCCTGCTAAAGGTGTAACAGCAAAAATTCGTTCATGAATTCCTGAATGAGTATCCAACCAAGATTGTGAAACCAATTATAACCTTACAATTATTATACAAAAGCATATTACAAAGAAACTAGTAATATGACACCATGTCAGGGACTTTGACGTCTACCTATTCATAAAATTTGGATCATACGTGAGATTTTATCTGTAGATATTTGGGCTGTATAGGAAACCCTTTGTAGAGTGGATAAATAGAAAGCCACTATTCATAAGAAACTAGTTTTAAATTTCATGTAGAAACCTAAATTTTTCTGAGATGGCTTAAAAAATCTGCTTTAATCAGATGTGATTTAAAAATTTTGGGGATAAATAGACCTCAAGTTTCCCTTTTCTCATATCAAGTTTCAGACAAGTAGAATTTACCAAGTGCAAACTAGTGGTTTGAAACAATCCAAGACTAACTGGTCAGAGTACTATAGGCATCCATGGACATAAATGAGAGGTATTTATTGAATTTATGAGGTGATGAATCTTATTGTTTCCTCCATCATTCATATTGAAGAACGTTTTATTTCACCACACACCATCCTAGGGTTCACTACCCCCATAGGGTTTTCGTATGTTTCCCAAAATACCCTCCTATACACATTTAAAGACTAAAGCCCCATGATTCCCATTCAACATGGCTTAAGGAAAACTCGGTCATTCATATTTATATGGATCTAGTTTCCCTTCACCTGAGGGCGAGCCTTGGTGTAACAGTAAAAGTTGCTCCATTGTGACCAAGTGATCTTGGGTTCAAGTCTGAAAACAGTCTCTTTGTAAAAACAAGGGTAAGGCTGCGTACATTATGACCCTCCCCAAACCCTACAGTGTTGGAACTTTGTGCACGGTACGTCTTTTTTTTAGTTTCCCTTCACCCACAAGAAAAAGAGAACCTCTTAAATCACCACATATGAGGACTCAGGAAGGGAATTTTCGACCATGTATCACTGAGTCAAATAGTAACGCGTCATCGAGTCAATTTATAAAGATTAAGAATTTTACCTCGAACATATGTGCCCATGTCCCTGAACCGAAGCTGTCGCTGCCCAAGCTCTTCATGGTAAAGGGAGTGCCTTGTGGCACAAGGTGAAGACACGAGATAAGTGGAACCCATGATTGTTCTATTAAGAGCCTGCACTGTACTAGCAAGGCACCAACCAACTGAGCAAGCAGTTGTATTCCCCTAAATTATGTGAGGTTCATAAACCTTACAATTTAATCACCCTTTGCCCCCCTCCCCCTCCCCCTCCCTTTATTTTATAGGGTACCCATCAAATACCAAATAACACCGTTTGTTGCGAGTGATCTGCCTCATTTATCCTAAGCTGATCAAAGTCTTTTCGAAAAATATATATATAATATGTAACTCCTCACCTTGAACTTTTCTCCAATTACTTGGACTTCATGCAATTAGAATAAAAATTTGTCAAATGATTGGGAAATCAATTAGGATTAAATTTTCCTTCGCCCATGGAGAAGAGAGAATCTCTCCACCACCAGCAATGTAACCTTATGATTGGATCATTAACTCTCACCCCGTTGTAAAATCACTACATCCACACCCCCATGGTAGAAATAATTCCCGGTGTATGAACCTCAAATTTGCTTTGTTATTAGCGGGGGAATTTTCTTATTTATTTATTTAATCCATCTAATCCTAATCTAGCTAGTTCTAATTATATATTAATTAACACAAAAGCAGCTACATATTGGGTTACCGCAGAAGCAGTATCTCAACATTCAGAAAGGAGGATATCTAACCTAAACCCCTTAAGAGTATGAATTACTAAATTTGAATTTGATTATAAAGGCCATAAAACACAAGAAATTTCAAAGGCATAAACACAAGAAAATGTTGTTATAAAATCCCTTACATCACAAGAGAGAAGAAGAGTGGCGTACAATATCAATACGTACTTTTTCAGTATAATAAAAACTGATACACAATGCATGGCCAGTTATCCATTTTTGGTTCTATCCATCATTCCATCTAGATCCATTTGCTAACTCTATTATTATATATTATTATTAATACATATTAATCTCCATTCATGTGCTTAGAATTATTAATTTAATTCTAATGACCGCCGCCGGCACCACCTATTCCTCCACCTGCTCCACCTCCAAAACCTCCACCAGCACCAGCTCCTCCTCCACCTCCTGCACCACCCCCACCTCCAAGTCCTCCTCCAGCACCTCCACCAAGCCCACCCCCTGCACCAGCGCCACCACCAAGTCCTCCTCCAGCACCTCCACCAGCACCACCACCAAGTCCACCACCTGCACCAGCACCACCCCCAAGTCCTCCTCCGGCACCTCCACCAGCACCACCTCCAGCACCACCTCCAGCACCTCCACCAGCACCACCGCCACCACCAAGTCCTCCTCCTGCACCACCTCCTGCACCTGCACCAGCACCACCACCTAGACCTCCACCAGCACCATCACCACCACCAATGCCACCTCCAGCACCACCACCTGCACCTCCACCAGCACCACCACCATGTCCTCCTCCTGCACCACCTCCAAACCCACCACCAGCACCACCACCTAGACCTCCACCAGCACCGCCACCTCCACCAGCACCAGCACCACCACCAATACCACCCCCAGACCCAACACCAATTCCACCACCCTTACCAAACCCTCCACCAGCACCACCTCCAAGACCTCCACCACCTCCAGCACCTCCACCCCCACCACCCCCTAAACCACCACCAAAGTTGTCTTTCTCATATCGCCTCCCTTCCCCTATCCCAACAACTACTGCAACCATTATCAAAACTATGCCCAACACTCCAACATGCTTTGATAACTTCCCCATATCTCTCTCTCTCTCTCTCTCTCAAAGGTAAAGAATAGAACCCAGATAAGATCACTACTTGCTTTCCCTTAGGACCCCAGAGGATGGGCATTTATAGCTTTCTAATAGAAAGAACATTAAATGACAGAAGGTTGGGTTGAAAAGTCTCTCTCTCTCTCTCATTCCATCTTCAAAAAGCTGCAAAATTTCTCTAAATTTTGACATTGGAACCTTCATTCATGCCGGTGCACTCGACCATTATTGCAATGACCCAACTCTCAACTAACCAATTGCCTCAAACCCAACCCTTCACTCCACCTTCTTCTACACTCTACCCAACTCATTCTACTTCCATTAAAATTTTAAAACATCAATAAATAGGTATCTTCTTTGCATGTGGAGGGGTGAATGAAATTCAAAGTTTCAAACACAAGTCGGTGGAATCCATCTGTAATGCACACTTAGATGCTCAGTTGTTTCCTTCAATCTTCCATTTTGAGTGAGTGAATGCATGGCGTGTCAAGTGCTTTGTGCACATAACATTACTAATACGTATACGTACTATACTTTATATTAAAGGGGAAGTCTGAAGGCCTGGCACTGGTTGGTGGCATGCTTGGTCCACCTTATTATTAATGTCTTTTTTTTTTGGTAAGAGTAATTTATTATCTCTCGAATAAGGTCTCAGTAGAGTCTACAAACAAAGGGATTAAAAGAGGGGGGGGGGGATGGGATCTTTATCCTCTCAATATCCACTGCAAGTACTTGACGTCAAGTACATCTGAAAAGGAGGCAGAAATGACTGTCCTATCCCCTGCCCGAACACTCTGCCTGAGATGAGATTCCACCTTCCTCTATTAGATGTACTTGACGTCAAGTACGGGCAATGTAATTGAGAGGATAAAAATTCGGGGGTGATGAGTCCAGAGATTGGAGAGTTTGAGAGTCTGTTGCCAATGTAGCAAGGATGTCCGCCGTAGCAATACCTTCCCTCAGTATAACTTTTTTATTAATGTCATATGGAAATAAGAGTGTCAATCTGGCGGTTTGGTTTTTTCGATTTTAGTGTGAGTTTTAGGGAAACCAAATCCGAACCGTCAAGGACTTTCTGATTTCGGTTGGGGTTGGATTAGGGTTCGCTTTGGATTGTGTTATCGGGTTGCATTGGGTTGGTTTGTTTTGAAAACTGCATATGAACTGTTCTTTCACTAGGAATCAGGTAGGATTCTTAGGGTTTGGGCTTGGGTTTAGCATTCAGTTTGGATTCGGGTTTGGTCCTATCTTCAGGATCATCGGTGGCCCATCAATTTAGCCCGAACCGCGCCGAAACCAAATGGTACCATTAATCATAATTTGATCCTGATCCGATAAGGGCTTGGTTCGGTTGGTTTGACCGGTTCGGTTTAGGGTTTGACACCCTAATATAGTTATATACTGATATGGAATTAGGGATGCAATAAGGCCGGGTTTTTTAAAACCCTAGCCCAACCCTAAGTCCTCTTAGCTTAACCCAAGCCCAACCTAGCCCTAGGTCGGGCTGAGATATCTCAGTCTAGGCCCAACCTTATCGGACTCAACCCAACCCAGCCCAGCCCTAATTGACCCTGATCGGGCCGGGTTGGCCCTGATTGACCCTGATTTTTTTGCCATTTACTTCATCCTAGCATTAAAAAAATGAGATACATGTGATTGGGTGTTGGTTTGTTTCATACTCAATTGACCATTAGACTTTTCTTTGGGTTAAAAAGCTTAATCCAATCTTAAAATTGTAAATATTTTCGTTCAATTGATAATTAGATACTAAACAAAAATTACAAAATGTAAACAATAAATTGTATAGCATAACCTAACACAGGGCTGCCCGGGCTGAGCTTAATCCGAGGCCTCAACTTTGGCCCAACCCAACCCTGACCCAGGGCCTGAAAATTTCAACCCTAACCCGCTCTGAGAATTGAAAAATCCAACCCAAACCCTATTTGAGCTCAGGGTAGGCTCGGATTGACAGGGCCAAACTAGCTTACATCCCTATATAGAATGAATGGAGAAGGGAGACCTAACGTCTAATGCATTTATCCCCAAGTGGTGCTCTAGGAAATAAGGTAAGTAGGAGTTGAAACCAACGTTATACCCGCACTCGGATATAATTAAATATCATTTCTTCTCGTGACGGTAGATACCGCCGCCATGTATGTCGGTGACTGTTCTCCATGATGGTCAAACCTAGCTACAAAATCGTTGACCACAAGACGGGTTTGCCTGTGGAGGAAAGATTCCTCAACCGCCGTGGGGAAAGTTCGTTGACGACGACTTCGCCGATTACCCTCCAAGTACCAGCCGGAAGCGAGGAGTTCAGGAGAGAGCATCCTCGACCGTCACCTCGCTTGGATATTTCGTTCGGTGATGAGCTTAGCATTGCCGTGGCAAGGTTGTCGGGGTCATGGGTAATAAACCATGACAGGGGAAAAGTAAGTTCTAGCCTCAAGACTTATTAATTATTCTTCCCTTGGTAACCTCGGTGCGGGTCCGGCTTGAACCGCCGAGCTATTTCATGAGAGAAGGGAATAATTTAAGTTCGGTCCCGTGTACCTTTAGGAAGTACATTGGGGACTTATACCCATCTCATTTGAGCCCATCTAAGAATGGGCTTTTCCCTATTAAGGTTGTGGGCAGGCCCATTTAACCTATTAACCCAATGATGGGTTATTCCATCCACTTACCCATATGGAACTAATGGGTTGACCCATTAAGCCTCATGACCCATTTGACTAGAGGTACCCAAATACCCATTTATTATAAATGAGTCCATGAGGGAGAGAGAGAACATCACTTCTCCTTCATCATTCTCTTCTACCCTAAATCGTGGAGGAGAGAAAGAGGAGAGAAAGAGGAGAGGAAGAGAAAGAGGAAGGAGAGAGAGGCTTGGAGGAAGGTGGAGACCCCATCTCTTGGGCCATAAATCGTGGAGCTCTCATCTTGGGGTAGGTAAGCTTCTTCCTTCTTCTATTTTGGATTTTAAAAGGGGTTGGGTAATGGGAGAGATTGACCTAGATCTCTCTTGGAACCTAGGGAGTCGATGGAGCATTAAAGCCAAGCTATGGTGGAGTTATTTCCCTCCATTATGAGCTCTAATGTGAGGGTTCTCATTGCCATTTGAGAGATTTAAGGTTGGACCCTAATGAGCTTAGGATGGAGTTTTCTTGAAGTCCTTGTGCTTTAAAACCACTTGAAATGGGTCCTTGGAGGGGAATCCTTCGGATTTTGGACCCGAAGGTGTGAGGGTTTACATGTGGTTCGCACTGCAAGAAACCACCGAAATTACCTTCCCGAGAAGGATTCTCGAAGGTCGGATTTACACTCGCTTCGCTTTTCAAAACCACATCCGCATCCGACCTTGACCAAAATTGTCCTCGAGCCCCTCGTGAAGGTCGGATTTACACTGGCTTCGCTTAAACCACATCTCATCCGACCTTGACTAAAACTGTCCCGAACCCCTGCTTCCTAGGATTTACATGTGGTTGCAGACTTGGGCATGAAACCACTCCCGCAACCACTTTGTCTCTCGAAACCTTATACTTAAGTGTTTATGGGAGACCTTTGGGGATCCGTTCTTCGCTCGCTTAACCTTATTTCACTCTTTGTATAGGTTAAAATATTCACTTTTGTGGCTTTTTGCTTGATCGAGGCGACAACCGATAATCTTGGTGCTTGGCGTATACGTTGTGAGTGGGTTTGGTTGTTTGGGCTTGTTATTATTATTGCATTATATATTATGTACTCATTATAATTAATAAGCATGTTTAAATATTGCATAATTTTATATCTATGTGTTATAATGTTGATTGGTAATGTTGTACCTTGATGGGTCTCGGTTTGCGTGGGTACGTGTTAACCCCGAACACTATATACATTTATGAAGAAATTTGTTGAATGTCATGTTGAATCAGTATGCGCTGTGTCGGCCGTAACCGGCACTAAACCGTGATGAAAAGTTGATGCGCCTGGATTACCTCTCGGGACGATAGGACTTGCATGTAGTATATTGTGGCTAGGATTTCACACCCTTATGCTACGACCCTTACCAATAGGGGTTTAGGTGTTGGGTAATCGCACACCGGATTCTCGTGGAGGTGGGAGAGGCCACCATGGTAGTATTGGTTATCGTGTGGGTCCGCCACCGAGTGGTCTTGGAGGCTTCGATCGGCGTAGGTCCCACGTGACAATTGAGGTTTCATTGTGGCGATAAGTTAAGTGACCCACAAGTGTCTCCCGAGTTGTCACAAAGTAGCATATGCCATTGACTTAGTTGTGTGTGTTAGGTGGAAAATGGACTTAACATGTGCATGCATCATTGGACTATGTGAATTTCGTGGTTGTGCATCCCCATCCCCTCACTGGCTCTGGAGCTAACCCCTCGTGCGCACACTTTTTAGATTATGGTGCGTGTGACGGATATCTCGCGGACTCGGAGTTCAGCCCCTGGATACGATGAGATCGGTGAGGAGGAACCGAGGCCGTGTTTGAGGAACATGGCGACGGTGTCCTTGCGATGATTGTGCCTACGGGCGTGAGGATATTCGGGACTCGATCCCTTTTGATCACTTTTGAGGCTAAGGCCTATGGTGAAATACTTATCGTAATACCATTTTTGATAGTTATTAGATGGTCATTGGAAATGTAACTAATTACGTATTTATCATCTAGCTTTGAACATCTTGTAACTATTCGATTTATACGCTCCGCAATACTACCGATCCTTGGAATGTAATATTCCTCTTTTCTCGCATTCTAATATTATATTGTGTTAATATTGGATATGATCATATGCTGGGACACCGTGTCGTTGATCCGGGCGTTTAGTAGGATGACACGCTGTCCGCCCTAGTCACCCTTTATATGATATTATATTCCTTGTCGAATAGGGGCGTGACACCAACACCATCAAATATCTGAATAAATGGATATGAATCCGAATAGGGTTTGGATTTCTGACCATCATTTACATCTCTATGAAAGGGTGGTGCTTGAGGGCAGTTTCACTTTCACTGATGGTAAACCATAGCATTTAATTATGTGTCTTCTTTATCTTGGCCGCCTGTGCTTTGGGCATGGATTCTCTTCCATGGCTGATACTGACCCTATGAGTAAACATGGAAAGTTCAAGATGGTGGATCTATTGATCAATAGATGCGCGGAAGCTAAGAAGTGGTATATATGGGTTCAAGTTTCGTTCGACAAGACTGAGCCCGTTCAAAGCCCGCCTTGATCGTCCGATTGGGCCTAGACTGGATTTAGGGCTTGTAATGGGATTTAAGGCATGGGTTTCAAAGGCTAGTAAAAGGTCAAATAAGCCTCCAGGGACTAACTTGAAGGATTCAGATCCTCTATTGCCGAGCTGCCCGGAAGGAAAATGCTTCCAAGACACAGTGAGGCGTGCAATGTCCGCCTTACCCCCATTCGATCAAGGCGCTTGGAGGGGTCAGGTGGACATTGTGCACCTCACCGTGTCTTTGCAACATTGTCCTGCCGGGTAGCTCGACAGTGGAGGATCCAAATTGCTAACTAGAACTTTGGCAACTTTTGCTCCCGATTATCCTTCTTTTTTTTTTTTCCCAACTCGTGAGAGGTTTTTCCATCTCATCCCCAGTTTTTGACCAGTATATCCCTTTGTTATTGGTTTTGCCCCTATTTTTTATTTTTATTTTTTGGGGTTTTTTTTCCAAATTGCCCATATGTACAAATGCACCCCGGAACTTTCATTATTTCCAAATGCTCCCCTACTTTCCAAACTTTGTAACACTTTAGTGCAATCTGTTAGTCTGGGATGTTAGATGTTAGTTTCAGGGAATCTAATAGCCAAAATGCCCTTATGATAAAAAACCCACCAAAATTAAAGAGTAAAGTGACCAAATTGCCCTCATCTTCCCCAAATCGTTTAAGGTTTGAAACTGCTTCTCCTAACCACCCCTACCAAGGAGAGAGAATCTGAAACTTCCCAACAGGAGGAGAGATTGAGAGAGAGAGGGACCGGGGGAGGGACTCAGATCCGAACCCAATAACATTTTCTAAGATTTCCCCCTTGGCGGATTCAAATGCATCTGATATGTTCAACAATGTGAAATATGTATTATAATAACTAAATATGAGTATAAGAGTATGCAACCAAGTGATTATGAGACTCTATCGCTTACATTGCCTCATCCTGGGAAATCTAGAACTAGAGTTGTAAGTAAATTATATGTTTTACTTAAATTCTGGTTTATTTTTTAAGTTGTAAGTTTCTATATTCGTCACTAATCTTATTAATGATTTATATGTTCCATAGGAATTTATGGTAACCGTGATTGTCGAGGTGGATAATGGAAGTAAAACTCAGCTTGATGTGTATCTAGATGATCCGAAGCTCCCATTCACTGATATCCCTACGATTAATTACTTTGATGTGTTGGCATATTGGAAGACAAATGGATCAAGGTATCTAGAATCCAGATGTGGCTCGGATGGCTCGTGATGTCTTGGTTATTTCAGTTTCAACGGTTGCCTCTGAATAATTTAGCATTGGGGGTTGTGTCATTGACAAATATCATAGCAAACCACTACCTACCAACACTAAAGCATTGATATGCCTTCGAGATTGATTGTTTGATGTAGATTTGAGATGTAATTTTGCATTCAATTATGTTTCATTGAATGTGCCTTAGTTGCTTAATTGGTAACTTATTTACTTTGTGTGCAGTTAAGTCTGTCGATGATCCTAATGACGTGAACAATGCGCTAGGAAATGTGTTGTCACTGTCACACATTGAAAGGAGGGAGTGGTGCACCTTCAAGTTCTACAACAGCTAGTTCATTAGCTTGTTCTAACTTCTAATGCGTAGAGAAGGATAGGCTCAAGCTTCATTAATTCAAGGTAGTTTTTGCAGATGCACATATTGCATTCTTTGATTTCAAATAAAATACATCAGTTGTTGATCTTTGTAGCTAAATCATATACTAAATGAAGTGCACTTTTGTACTATGAATTCTTTCTTAAATCCTTCAGATGATACTCTCTCATAATTGGTATCATTTTTCTCTACTAAACGTTGTCTTAACTCCTCTTTCACTTTTGGTTGTAGTTTCCAGGACATACTTTTGTTCTCAACTCTCAACAAATCACTAATTGAAGAGTTGAAGGACAAGGAATTGTAATTATTTTAAGGGAATAATGATAGGTCCCAAAATATTCTGAAAATTCAGTAAGAACACTGACCAAAAACAAAACTTTAAAAGCCAAAAAAACTGAGTTGAAGTCACTTGTGTCTCTGCTTTAATTGGAAGCTGTTCTTAACCTTCAGAAATTGCTGCAATTTCTAAAATTAAGCTTAGTCTCTTTCTAAGAGAAGATAAGCAAATTTGGGGAGCTTCAAGGAATTGTGTTTTTACTGTCAAGTCGGTTTACTATCTTTTGGTGTCTATCAATGAGGAAAGGGTGACTTTGGGTCCTTCCATTTCTCGCTTACATCAATGGGATCAAATTCCTACGAGTGTTTGGAAGCGAATTTGGTCTCTACAGACGCTACTGAAGATAAAATCATTCATGTGGAGAGCTTGTAATTATGGTTTAGCATCGGGTGAATGCCTTTCTTCTCGCCATGTTCCAATAAATCCTACTTGTCATAGATGTGGGGTGGCTAAAGAATCGATAGATCATCTCCTATTCGAATGTCCTTTCATCAAAGAAGTTTGGTACGGGAGTCATCTATCCTATATTCCTCCATCGGATAGAATACTAAAATTGGCGGAGTGGTTGAATAGCTGGGATCTATTGATATGCCAAGATAAGAAGGTTGCTTAAGAATCTCTCTCCCATGCTTCTTTTATATGCTGGTATTTGTGGTGTGCTAGAAATGACAGAGTATTTAAAATAAAGGATTGGACTTCAATTGAGGTAATCTCTACAGCTGAAAGAGCATTCCTTGAGTTCCAGTCAGTTATTACCTCTCCAAACCTTTCTCAAACCAATTTGGGTGCCATTTCAAGTAAGAAAAATGATCGGTGGAATGCCCCATCGCTGGGTTTTATAAAGGTGAATTGTGATGCTGCAAATACTCAAGGAGATATTGCTGGCTGACTGGGAGTTATTTTTAGGGATCACAATGGGCGTCTTTTAAAGGCACTCTCTATTTCCTAGGTCTTATCCTCCGCAATCCAAGGAGAAGCTCTAGCCATTGGAGAAGCACTAATGCAAGCTCGTGAATTAGGAATCACAAATCTCCTTGTTGAATCAGACAACAAGGAGATTATTAGCTTTATTGAAGATCCAAATCGTGTTCCATCACTTGATGTTGTAGTTGTCATTGAAGTTGTTCGTGAGTTATGTTCTACTTTTGTATCTGTTTTTTTTCTTTTTGTTCCAAGGGCTATGAATGTAATTGCAGATGCCCTGGCAAGGAAGGCCCTGTCTATCATGTGTATGACAGATTGGCCGATTACCACTCTGCGACTTGATGATCTTTGTTTATCTGAAGCCACTGACTATACACATGATTCTCATCAATAAATCTTCATTGTACCAAAACAAAAAACCTAGAAGTTGTTCGCCGTAAGTTTGAAAACTTCGTTGAAATCTATTCTTCCATCTCTGTTTGTATCAAAGGTTTCCATCGTTCTTTTACATTCCTCCATCTTGAATACTCCCAAGAAACCCAAACTGTGAAGAGCTCTTTGTAACTCCATTGCATCTATGAATTAATCTTTGTTCTGATCAAACACATCAAAAGCTTCCTTCACCTCCTCAAGCAAAACTTATATAGACCGATTATAGCCCATTTAATATGAGTCCGTTTATAGGCACATTTGGTACAAGCCCAATTATATATCGGGACCCGATGACTGTTTATAAATGGGACCATGCCTAGTCTATGATGATTGATTATTTAAACAAGTCGGTCATGGTGCAGGATCCTAAGGTAGGGGCAACCGATTAATCCTGACTGAAATCGGCCCGGATTGACCGACTGACACCCGTACTAACCAATCACTAATTAGCATGGTTCTTGTGCTTAGACACAAATCAATGGTTTTGTGCATAAAAAGACTGTTTAATCCCCAATAAAATAAAAAATTGTATCTAAACCAATACCTCTATGCACGCTCTTATTGGCTGTTATTATACTAAACATAAAATTTACAAATAAAATAAAAAATCGTATCCAAACCAATACCTCTATGCACGCTCTCATTGGCTATTATTAGACTAAAAATAAAATTTACAAATCATTAGACGGTGTCAATAAAAAATATCCCAAAGTTAAAACCCTACGGTTTTGCACCTGCTTCGCCTCTGCTTTTCTTCTCATCCCTTCTCCCCGGAAACCCTCAATTTTTTTTTGTCTACGGTTTCTCCATCTGAGAACTCCCTTGGGTGTTAGAATTCTTCTCACATCAATACAAACGATGAATTATTACCTCTTGAGAAAGTCAGCTTCAATCGCTTCTGTACTGTCGAGGCAGACTCGATCTTCTTTGATCTCAGTAGAGGCATTTCGTTTTGCTCCTGCTGCAATATCTACTGAAGCTTTTAAAGATGCCATCTGTAGCACTGAAATTAGTTCACCTTCGTGTTTAAAGTTGCCGGCGAAGCTTGAGTTTGGTTTGGGAGCAAGAGGTTTTCATTTTTTGACTGCCCCGCGTGAATTTAAGGCTTCTACAGTTACACAAGTGGGTTATGCTGTTGATGATTTATTAGATGAAGAGAAGTTATCTGGGAAGAAGGTTGGTGGTGAGAAAGATGAGGGGCTTGAGATTTCCAAGCTTGGGATTGCTCCCGAGATTGTTTCCACTCTTGCAAGGAAAGGAATTACTAAGCTCTTCCCAATTCAGGTACTTCCAGCATTCGTATTCAAATGTTGATTTTGTTGATTTCAAATTTGATTAAAGGAAGTTCTCTGATATCGAACATTGTTAGCCGTCAGAAAATTATCCAAGTGCTAAAATTCCTTTCTGAAAATCTGGTGTAGTTTGAAACAGTTTGGGGTGGGGAGATATTTATACATCACTGTAGAATTGAATAAATAATTAGACAGTGTGTATGATGTGTCATGGGGCGAGGCAATTTTGGCTGTCCTATACCTTGCTATGGTATATTACTTCGAAACTTCTATATGAAACATGAGAACAAATGACAAAATATTTTTTTCTGACAGATGCTGTAGGCAGTAACTTTATTAATGTTTTGTGTTTATGTACTTCTTGTTGGCAAAGGCAGTTTGAAGAAATGTTCTTTTCTTAATCCTAAATTGCTAATGCATGCTTGATCAGTTTTGTCTAGTTAGGGACTTGGTTGGATCAATACAGGGGTTCAGTTTATCAGGAAGCACTGGGACAATCAGTTCTCTGCTTTACACCCATTTCCATGCTTGTAATGGTCAATCTATGTCTGAATCTGCTAAATGCTAGGTTGCAACTGGGAGATGCAGATCTAGTTCTTTGGATTTAACTTTTTTTTGTAAATATATTTTTAAGGCATAATTGTCGCAGTACGTCCCTGAAAATAAGTTGGGAGAGCATTCCTGTATTGATAACCGTAGATTTAACCCCATTGATTTTCAGCCGTGGAATTGCTTTAGTCATATTTTACCCTATCTCCCTCCCTTCTGCATCCCCTCCCACACTTTGGTCTTACAGCTATTCGTGTTGATGCTATTGATAGCAACTACAGACACATCTCTTAAAATCCCATTGTAGATAGCCGAGAAGTTGCTCTTCCTCAACAGTTTCACCTCTAAGAGAATTGGCTAACATTCATCCATCAGTCAATGCATTTACTTTTTTATCAAGTTAAGTCTTTCTCTTGAGTCTGGATATGGCTCAGTCCATTAGTCAATGCATCTACTTTTTTATCAAGTTAAGTCTTTCTCTTGAGTCTGAATATGGCTCTACTACCTGATTGAAGACACCTTTTATCTTTTTTTTTTGTTTTTTTTTTTATCACAAAGACACCTATATCTTGTTTGATGCTATTCTAAATAATGTTTATTTAACTTTTCTTGTCTTGTCTTTGTCCAGAGGGCTGTGTTGGAACCAGCAATGCAGGGGCGTGACATGATTGGTCGGGCTAGAACAGGAACCGGGAAGACTCTAGCTTTTGGCATTCCCATTATGGATAAAATAATTCAATTCAATGCCAAGCATGGGTTTGTGACTTTTGCCACACTTTTTCTTTTTCTTAGAGAATTTTAATGGTGCAGATAGAATTAACTATGGAATAATCTGCTAGTTACCTGGGATTTAGCTGTTTGATATAATACATGATGTCCTACTGTTACCCTCCCTCCTCAATTTCTGTAATTTCTGCAGTCGTGGAAGGAACCCTTTAGCCTTAGTATTGGCTCCAACAAGAGAGCTTGCACGGCAAGTTGAGAAGGAATTTCATGATTCTGCACCCAACTTGGATACACTTTGCGTCTATGGAGGTGTATCGATTTCACATCAAATGAGAACTCTTGACTATGGCGTTGATGTAATTGTTGGCACGCCAGGTCGAATTATTGATCTACTTAAGAGAGGTGCCTTGATTTTGTCGGAGGTTCAGTTTGTTGTTCTTGATGAGGCAGATCAGATGCTTGCTGTGGGATTTGATGAAGATGTTGAAATAATATTAGAGAGGTTACCCCAGAAGCGTCAGAGCATGATGTTTTCTGCCACAATGCCAAGCTGGATAAGAAAGCTCACCCAGAAGTATCTGAATGATCCATTAACTATTGATCTTGTGAGTGCATATATTTCTTCGCTTCATTTATATGTTCAGTTAATGAACTATTAATGATCATACTCACTTTCTTCTTGATGTTGTAGTTTCTTAAAGTATTGATCATGATCACTCTCTTCTTGATGTTGTAGTGTCTTAAAAGAATCACCTACTTGTCACAGCAATATTTGTTTAATAAATTCTAATTTCTTGAGGAGAAACAAGTTGGAAAAAGAATGCAAGAGACCTTTCTAGGTGAAATTTGTTATACTTCCAATCATCACATGATTGCACACTAATTGGGACTATTTCAACTGCAGGTAGGGGATTCTGATCAGAAGCTGGCAGAAGGGATAACTCTATATTCAATAGCATCAGACATGTATGGGAAGGCATCGATTATTGGTCCTCTAATAACGGTATCATTCCAGGATGTTCTTTTTGTCTGGACTTTTCTCATTTTCTTGAACCAGCACCTCTTGCTTTGGAAGTCCCTTGCAAGCTTTCAAGTTAATATAGATGCTCTTAGCATCTCAAATAGTATCTCCCTTTTCCTCAATTGGTGACCATCTGTCTTTGTTAGGAACATGCCAAAGGAGGCAAATGTATTGTTTTCACCCAAACCAAACGTGATGCTGATCGGTTGGCATATGCTATGGGGCGCAGTTTTAAATGTGAGGCTTTGCATGGGGATATATCACAGAATCAGAGGGAAAGGACACTTGCAGGTTTCCGGGATGGGCACTTTAATATCTTAGTTGCTACAGATGTTGCTGCTCGTGGGCTTGATATACCTAATGTTGATCTGGTAAGAGGTTTTTCATTGATACTCCCTCATTTTGATTTTGGCCAGTGCTATGCTAATATCTTGATTATCATATTATCATTATGGCATTCAAATTCCCTCGAATATGTTGGAGTATCATAATGAGTCTCTGGCCATGTAATGCAGAATTGATCTTCAACCAGTAAAGCGAGCAAGAGATCAATCGCAACAAGATCGCATATAGGGACAAACCAGTAATAAGAACAGAATTCTCTAGCACATCTTTTATTTTACATATTGAAGAAGAAAAAAAAAGGATATGACCAAGGCTTCACCACCTGGCTTGTGGGAATGGAATCACCCCAGTAGGGTGTGCTTGGAATCACCACCAGGAGGTGTTACAGCTTCACCACTGCAACCTGTCGAGATTCATCATTGAACCAAAGAAAACAAACTTTATTTCTCAACCATTTCTTCTATTATAACAATACATTGTCTAAATAAAAGACCTAAAAATTGAAAATAGAAACTAATGAACCATTCTTTCCAAAGATCAAAACCACAAGCAGAAGTCTGAAGGATTCAACCACAGTAACAGAACTAGTCGTAAAGCAGCAAAAACTAACAACAAAGTCGCAGAGAATAGGTAGCAATGTAGCGCACCCGAAGGCCTCACCTGACTGAAAAGGAGAATCAAGGCTTAAACTTATTCTATTCAATTTGATTCAATTCAAAATAAAAATAAAAACTCCACTCCCTTATAACCCTACAACCATAGTTATTAAATGAAAACTTCAGAACCTAGAAATATGAAACCCATTTCATAATCTAACTTAAACCAAACACTCTATCAGCACACGAATTCTCTCTTAGAAAACCAACTAAGACCCTGTATCGACTCATATGAGGAAGCCCATTTACAAATATGTACCCACAACTAAAGCCTGAAACTTGCACTTCTTCTTTACTGGATAAAACCTCAAGGTTCTCCAGACCAATTTACTGCTTATGTGGATGCACATAGGGAGCCACCTTGTGTGATGCCTGTTTATAACCACCCTGATCCGTGATGATATAAGGCACGCCTACTTGAATATATAAACAAAATAAAAATAAAATAGATCCTAATATCTTTAGTTGTTTGGTAATATGGTGATGGATGGTTTTAAGCAATTGATGTTTCCCCTCCAAGAAAAATAAGTAAGGGGTGGCTGACCGGTTAAATTTTTAGTTGATGTGTCTCAAGTGAAAAGGTGATTGGAGTAAACATTTAAAATTTTTTACTCTAGTTCTCCAATATAAGGGCTTTTCTGTATGCGTATTTGTTTGTGGATTTTGTTTTCTGAATTGTAGGCATGCATATTTTTTTTGTGGATTTATTGTTTAAGTACAGTTTCATTCAAGCTTCAAGTTCTACAATCGTTTACTGTTCCAAGACTAACATCAGTTCAGTGTTCAGCTGTTTCCATTTTCTGACTTGCACATTTTTTTTTGGCTCAGATAATACATTTTGAACTTCCAAGTACTTCAGAGTTATTTGTTCATAGATCTGGCCGAACTGGACGAGCTGGAAAAAAGGGAACTGCTGTTCTCATTTATACAGATCAGCAACACAGGGCTGTCAGAATGATTGAGCGAGATGTTGGATGCAAGTTTACCGAGGTTTATGCCTATCTCCAACTTAATGCATGTACTGTGAGGCAGAAAACTAAGATGCTAACTATAGAGATCTGTGAGCCTCACAGTCCAATGACATCCCAGAAAAATAAATTTTCCTTTTTATCCCTTATTTTACAATGTTCCTAATTCCCAGAATTCCATGTGACATGCTTAGATGGGACAGTGAACAACCTGTGAGGTTAGCCAAACCCTGCAGAAAACAGTATGCGAGGATAAAAACCCACTGTCAGCATAGTTGTCAAGGCGTCGCCTAGGTGGTCGCCTTGATTTTGGACCCTCTTCAACGCCTTGGGTCGCCTAGATGCCGTGACAACTAAGACTGTCAGCAACCATTACAATCCTTAGATTAGCATGTGCCTAGATGAGCTGTGGTCTGAAAAGCAACCAAGGACTTTTGCCATCTGGGAGTGACTGTGTGTGGTAAAGGTTTTGTGGTGAGTCCACCTAGCCAAAATATGTGAGTGGCCTCTCAATTTGAGACTCATGGATGGGTGATATTTCCATTTCAACTATCGGATAGATAGGAAACACTATTTATAGGCCACTTTAAAGCTCTTGGTGCAAGTGAACTGTTTGTCTTCCCCCAAGCAACCCTCCGAAAATGGAAAAGAAAAATAAAAAAAGAGGAGTTTTGAATCTATCCTCTTGGAACAATTGTCTCAGACCCATTCAAACCATTTTATAAAAATATTGACTTGTCGATCATTCTTCAAGGCATTACTCATCCACATTGGAGGATCCTGAGGTCTTATCACGGGTCAATCTTTAGCTGGGATGAACATGGTGCTTCTTAAGTCCAAATAATTTACTGTAAACCACTATTGTAGTTTGTATACCTTTGGACACACTTTGGATTTTTTCACATGCTTGTTTTGGTTGAACCTGCCTTCAGTTGGTCGTGGGTTCCAAAATCACATGGACCCACCATGTTTGCTATGTGAGAAGAGAGTTAAACTTATAAAATACACCAGCCATTGTGAATGTTAATGTTTAAACATGTAAACATGCACGTACATGCTTTTCCTGTTGGAGACTGCTGACCTCAATTCTTGTTTGCAGCTCCCCAGGATTGCTGTTGAGGCTGGAGATCGGGATTTATTTGGTGAGATGGGAGGTGGTGGTCGGTTTGGCTCAGCAGGTGGCCGATTTAGTGATTCTAGTTTTGGCCGGTCTGGCTTTGGCCGTTCTGGTGGCTTTGGTAGATCTTCAGGTCGCATGGGTGGTTTTGGTGAATCAGGGCCTGGTCGGTTTGGTTCTTTTGGTGGATCTAGTTCGGGTCGATCTGGTGATGGATTTGGCAGCTATGGCTCAAGCCGCTCTGGCAACTATGGTGGTTCTGGTGACTTTGGCAGTTCAGGTCGTTCGAGTGATTTTGGTTCTGGTCGTTCTCGCGAATTTGGTGGTTCAGGTCGTCCAAGTGGTTTTGGGGAGTCCGGTCCAAGCCACTTTGGAGGATCCAGTTCAAGCCGTTTTCGTGGCTTTGATGGTGGTAATCCTGACAATGATCGGAGGTATTCTGATTAAAGGTTAGTTGAGTCATTCTTTCTCCCAAGGTAAAACTAAGTAGGAAGTCATCTTTCCCCTCCTCCCCCCCCCCCCCCCCCCACTTTCTCTAATTGACCTTGTATACTGTAAGAATAATATGAAATAGACTAAAGTAGTTTCACTCTCTCTTTCAAAATTAACTTTTTGTATACCATAAGAATATCAATCAGACTGTGTAGATAATCTTATTTATTGAATTACCATATTCACGTAACTTCATGTACAAGTTCATTTAATTTTTTAGTACTCAACTACTGCATTTTCATACACTTTGTCTACGAGGAATTGCATCCTGCACCTATTTCATAGAAAACTTTGTGGGATGATGAAATCCAGGTTAATGTTAATTTAGATTTTTGTACACAGATCATGTAGTTTCTCCACAGAATAAAAGTGATGGCTTTTAAGGGATGTTTCCATAGAATTAAAGGTAACTGGATGAAATTAAGATTGTGTTCAGAGTGCTCACTGCTACTAAACTCAATTTGAAGGTAAATCTTATGAGATGGCTGTGAGACTAACCATGCTACCTCCTACCACAAATCCTCAGGATGAGGTATATGGAATCCAAACAGAATCCAGACCTGACCTTCAACTAATCTATCAATTTAATCCAGCGGTGTAAGGAATCTTTTGTTCCTGGAGTTCATAATACAAATAATCATACTAAATGTTGTTAAAAATGAAATTCACGAGATAACAGCTTCAGTCAGGATAGAAACTCTGTTTATATCTATGAACACATTGATGAAGTTTTAGTCTAGTGTTATTTGCATCAGTTACATAGCCCTGGTCTATTCAATCGTATACACTGCCAATTTAAGCAGTTGCATGACTTGTTGAAAGTACAAATTATTGCTTACACAATTTGGAGTCCTTGTGAGACTTGTTTGGAGAATTTTTTCAAATTAAACATTAGTTGCCTGAGAAATGCAAGTAGGGGTAGTGGTAGGATTTATTTTAATTTTATACTTTTGGTATGTTGTGGGGGGCAAATTGTCTTTTCTTTATTTGTATTTGCAAATGTTTATATTTCTTTCGTTTCCCTAAATTTGCAATAACTAATTTTTTGTCAGTTATTTATTTGGTTAGGTGTATGTTGCATTTCCTTTTTTTTTTTTTTTTTCCCCTTTTCTGGTCGGTATATAGAAAACAATTCTATTCTGTTTCTTTTATGGGGTAAGTGGTGCTTGGCCTATTTGAAGAGTAGTTTGTACTGCATGCAAGCTTTATCTGGCTGGAGGTGCTGGGGACAAGAGCAGAGACATCTGTGCTGTGTAGCCTGGGTTTAGCATTTGAAAGATCCTGACAGATTGGGAAGATTGCTTAAATTTACCCCCTTATTCTTGATACTTGCAGCTAGGTGAGCCTCAATCTCTAGGTATTCACCTGGATTAAAGTTGAGGTGTTTCAATTTGGTGGTGAAACTTGTATTAGGGTTAGTAGCATTTATGCAGTTGGATTTATGATTTATAAAGGAGTTCCAATGTGATGAGGATCTTCTAATTGTGAAAGCATCCAAGACCACCTCAAATGGCTCTGTCTTGTAACCCACAAAAACACTAAAAAACACTTTTATTGGATCCGTGGTTGCAGCTTAACTCGCTTCTGCTTTATGATTGACATGGATGATCATCCTTTCTGCCTCACTAGACATATTTGGGGATGTTTTTGAAAGTAAATGTGTGGTGGATCCTTGAATGTGCACTCAGATGACAAATTCGTGAGTCCAGATTTTGCTACTTGACAACTTAATGCAATCCTGGGTTCTGAAACCCTAGTTTTGGATCACTATGGGCCCACAAGAATGTTAATAACAGAAATTAAGAGAATAATGTCAATTCCATATATATTTTGAGGTTCAGAACTCTATTGGGTAGGGTAAACTAGAACTGGGGAAAAAGGGGCTTGAAACTTAAAAGAGATAGTTGTTTCTTGAATTATAGCAATGTATGGAGACAAAACAGAATCAACTTATGAGGGCAAAGGGCTTGTGATTAATGATTAATCATCAAAGGAATTGGACCTACTTGTAAATTTGAAGACTTACTGTCTTCTTCAACCTCACGAAGGACCAGCAAGAGTGGAACCCAAGTCAGATTCGAAAGAGCGAACTCCCACAATAGGCCTTCCATCAACCTGAAGTTTCAGGTGATGATTCGTAGATCATAGGTCTATTGAATCGATTCAACAAGTACATGATTCAACAACCTGAAACTTTAAGTATAACTTTCTGAAACTGATCTAGGCGGTAACTAGATCTCAAGGAGGGTTTCAGATTTGTTTCTCAATACAGACTTAATTATTAGGGAACCAGACTGTAGGTGCTAGGTCACCTATGGGAGAGTGACTTTCACCCAAAATACCAGGTTGAATGGATCTAATATGAAAGAGATTGATCAACTGTTTGTTGGCTGCAACTATCATCTTGAAGAGATTACAACCGATAGTTCTTTAATGAACGAAATAATAGTAGATAGTAGGAATGAGATTCGATGATGAAGTCTGACCTGGGGGGATGAACCAGAAGGATTAAAGTCGAGCAGGGACTAGGGAGGGAGGAGAGGACCAAACGAATCAACTTTGACTCCAAAACTTACGGTAACAGCTAATCAATTTCATTTCATTCCATATTCCAAAAACTGCGAACTAATGAATGATTACATGTATATATAGAGTTTATTCCCGGTTGTAATCAACTTGTAAAACACAGTTCAAAGTTAATTTTGTGTGTGTAACTGCATTACTGCTGACCTGTTCTTAAGACAAATTAATAGTGTATCTGTTGGTCTCCTGTCAAAAATTTGTTTGAATGGTGCTAGTCAATGAAATCTGGGGTTCTTAAACCTCCAACACATTTCATTGAGGCCTATTCCTCAATTGGATGGGATTCATCCTGTACATAGGAGCTGTTTGCTTTAGATTTTTCTTTGACCTCATTTGACCTGAAAGAAATGCAATTAAAAAATGAGAATTCTTTTTTGAATTATGTTTTTTTCTTGGAGAAAAATATTGAGACTACTACTACGGCATTCAAAGCCAACCTTGTATTTATCTGATCTATATGTTTAGAAGAATTGAGCTTTGTTGCATCACTGGATTTTTATTGGTTAATGAATTGTGCTTGGTTTTATCTCAGATTGACAGATGGCCACGGGGTCGGTGGATAGTTTCATTTCACCATTCAATCAAGAGCTAGTGATTTAATCTGTGGTTAAATGTAAGTTTTAGTTTATTTGGTCATGTTAAAAGCCATATATAGGGAAAGAGAATGACTGCTAGTTTGTATTCTATTGCAAGTCTCGAATGAAAATAATTTTGTTTTGATATTCTCAATATGTAAATTATGTCCTTTGTTCCTAACCTACTAGTATTTCTTGAACAGTTCACCGAAGGCTAATGGAAAGAATGGAAATAGTGAAAATCCAAAGATTATTTATTCCTAACCTACGGATTTTTTTGAAACAGTTCATCAAAGCGTATGGTGTGGAATTAATTCGGTTACACATATGATATGATAAAGATGTTGCTTTTCTTATTTCTTTTATTTTTTCTCTTCTCATTTTAGTCATATTCTTTGCATTTCTAACTGAAATGATATATGAATGCATTTGCAATCTTACTGGTGGTTTTGACCTTTTAGCATGATCTTGGAAACTGTTATCAAGGAGATATAGGGAATAGGAGTATTATACAGTGAAATAGGGTTATTTGTGATAAGGTTGTCGAAGTCATTTAAACTGCAAAGTTAGCGGGCCTGATGTATTAGGTATTGTGTTCTTCTTTGTAATGCTGGTAACTAAGGAGTGTTCACTGGTTAATTAGTAGTCATCAAATTCAATTCTCGGTCATTATATCTTAAATTTTGATTAGATTTACTGACCATTATCAGGGTTCATATTTTTGGTTGGAGTTGGACTGACAATTTGGTTGAGTGGTCTAGTTGTGATTTGATCTTATTGACCAGGCAATGGTCCAGAAGGCATGGACGATTACAGGCTTGGTTTTTTGGTGATCATTTTGTCAGTCTGGGGGGGCATGGACATTAAAGACCTTGGAACTGTTATTGTGCATACAAGTTCAACATTCATTTTTGGTTCTTAATGAATATAGGGTTGAAATTTGGTCTGAAGTGGTTCAGATTATCATGCAAAAATGATTGTATATTATTCAGCAAAAGCGTAGACACAGGAATTTGTTGGTTTTGGAAATAGATCATGCTAGATTCAAAGCTGATTGGCTCAAATAATTTTCTACCTTTAAGGGGTTGTCACTGAAGGCTGCATTAAGCTCTGTTTGAAGAAGAATAAAGGGCAATATTTGTACTTTCTCTATATTATTTCGCGGATTTTTTTAGACATGAAACACTGGGTCATGCTGTAAAACTGTATGTATCTTCTTTTTTACTTGCTCTGAAATGAAATCTGTTTTTCAGACCTATTACATTTATTTTCTATTTTTCATTTCTGCCATATTATGGGGAAAAAAATACTCAGGAAACTCCAACCGAGACTGAATGGTGCTGGACATACAGTGGAGAAAAAACCTCATAGGGTGGTTATATTGGTGTATTCAGAGAAATCTGAGGAATTGATTCAAATGACAAGTAGCAGAGAGAAATTGAGTAGGTTATAGCATTTCTTTTTGGGGCAAAAATAATGATGGAAACCAATGCTTCATTACTGTTGGATGAAATCGAATGAAGTCCAGTGATGATGAATTATATCAATGAGGAGGAAAAATGAAATTGTGTGGGGTCTGTATGCATTATTAATAAAAGTGACAATAGAAACCAAACCAATTTAAGGACCTTTCTAGCTAAATAATGACCACAAGGGGTCAAAGACGTACTCTTAAGATTTGGGGGGGGGGGGGGGGGGGGGGGGGGGGGGGGGGGGGGGGGGGGGGGGTGGTGGGGGGGGGGGGGGGGGGGGGGGGGGGGGGGGGGGGGGGGGGGGGGGGGGGGGGGGGGGGGGGGGGGGGGGGGGGGGGGGGGGGGGGGGGGGGGGGGGGGGGGGGGGGGGGGGGGGGGGTTTTTTTTTTTTTTGGGGGGGGGGGGGGGGGGGGGGGGGGGGGGGGGGGGGGGGGGGGGGGGGGGGGGGGGATGGATGAGAATTTATCTTTGCGAAAAACATCTAGACTTTTCTCACTCATGTGGTTAAGTTGCAGATGGTACAAGTTTGGTAGAGAATGTTCAAAATTAATGTTAACCTTGCCTTTGGATAACTGACTGTTGGTTTTATAAAGAGAGCAACACTTCTTGTTTTTTGCCACAACAAGAGAGCCATTTTTCGACCTTTAAAACCCCATTGCGAAACTATGAGTTATATATACCCTTAATCTTCAAGTTTCTCAATCGAGATGAGATTCAAGCCGAGCTCTGGAATATATCTCACATCATTGAGAATCAACTTGCAGTTTACATTGGTTGTAATGCAAATATCATTGGTTTCTATCTTTACCGAATTGTCACATGTCACATTAACATAACATTCACCACACATCAATAAGAATAGAACTCCATCAGAAGCAACTATAATGGCTTCTTCTTCTTCTTTTTAATTTCCTTCACTATATTTCTCTCCCTTCTAATTCTTCTTTAAATTTTCAACATTCCTTTATGTGCTTAGACTTCTCGCAATAGTAAGAAGCTATCTCTTTTCTTGATTTGGATCTCCCTTTTGATTTATTTCAATCGTGGTTTTTTTTATGTTTTGATATTTCTCATTTTTCAGTAATTAATGAATGTTAATGAGAGGAACCTGAAGATTTTCTTCTCATTTCTTCATTCGCAAACTATTGGTAACTTGACTCATAGTAATATCTATTGAGTGCTGAGTTGCTAATGATACAACAAGAGTCTTCCAACTGTTATGCAATGCGTTTAACTACAACAATTCTTGTAGCTCATTATCTAGTACCATCTTTTGATTTACAATGTTTTATGTTTCATTCAAGTGTTTTGCAATCAACCCATTCTTTTTAAACTTCAAGTTTACAAATTTTCTAACTAAGAACACATTATTACATTCTTCTTTCATGGAATTCTTATCCAAAGCTCGAAAGTTTTTGTTTTCAGAGGCATTATCCAATTTTTAACTCTTATCTGTTTTATGAATTTCAGATGGGAGGTGTGTTTTGAAACTGGACCACCATTGTGATGTCAATTGCGTTGGGACTCTATCAGCATATTCGATTCATTTAAAGCTTGAAAGTTGTTTTCGCACGAAAGATAGAACATGCAGGGGGATATTTCCCTTGTTGGACTGGTCTAAATCTTATATTTCATTTATTTTTATAAAATCTGAAATATTATATTGTTTTTGCATGTGTGAGTGAGGATCTTAATTGTATTTGGCTAAGTTTTGTGGGAGAATGTTATCCCTCTATGTGAAATGTAAATTGCACATTCTTGAGTATATCTAATGACGTTTTTCTTTCATTTTCAATAGTGGATGTATATTTATAACAATATATATCTTATAAATTTAAATTTTTTAAAAAAAGATTAAAAAAAATCTTTTACGACGGAATTTAATTTCCATCTCAAAAGATGTTTACCCATTCTGTGGTATATGATATAAACAATATCCTATTAATCAATCAAACCATATAATTAATTTTATTTCTTATTTCAATTAATTTGGTTTAGTGTTAAGGGAATGACGGCCAAATGATCATCAAAGGGTCTTTTCTGCCCTAATTTTCATATGGCAATTTTTCTCCCTAGAAATTCCATTTGTATGGTGGATTTTTCAAGGTTCGCACTCTTGATGCCCATGCCAAAAGTAGGGGTTCTCGTTCCTCTCTTTCTATTTTTGTATCCGACTAGATATGCCTAGACATTAACCCTGTAATCTTTTTCCTTTTATTCAGTTAAATCTAACCTTTTGAAAGAAAAAAAAAAAAAAGGCCCAGTGCACATTCTCATTGGCCCCATACTGATGCAGTGCTATACGACCAGACATTAATCTCCTGCCCTTAAAGTTAAAATAGAAACTTCAATAATCTTTACATTACAAATAGACCTCAAATACATTTCAAAAACTGAATATTATATTTTACTATATTTTGTAATGGAAACCTTTAAAAAAAACAAATAAAATAGAAATGCTATTCAAAATGGGAAAGAGAATGTTGTCTGGGCGTGTGCGGTGCGGTGCCCTTGCGCCCAGACACAGGGGCCAACAAAATGACTACCATGGCCCCCTTCCTAGAAAATTTTGTATTTCCATGCTGGTGTAACGGTCATTTTCGCACCCTGTGTCTAAGCACAAAGGTAGCGCATTGTACGTACCCAGTAGCGTTTTCTTTACCATTTAAAATATAGAACAAGGCAACATCATGAATGAGACAAATGTCAACATTAGACTATAACTTGAGAAAATCCCTTGCCACGCAGGCAAAGAGGATCCAAACTCTAAATCATTGCATTCGAGTCATGGTTTCACCCAATACCTAGCTGATACTGCACGGTTTTAAAGGTGATCGATTTCGATACCTGATCGATAATGCACGATTTTGAAAGTGACCAATATCGATACCTAACCGATACCGTATTACTGGAATTGTACGTACGAACAAAGGGTTATATCATAAAAATAAAAATAAAAAAAATAAAAACAAATTTTAAGAAACCTAGGGGTAAGTAAACTTGTCTGATACAGTCGATCCAAACCGATATCATATCAGTTTTGAAGATTACCGATACTCAATCCAATACCGTGCACTAAAACTATGATCCGAGTTCACATATGGTGAATCCAAACCCTCTCCCATGCACATACGTTGTCTTGTCTTGTTGTCACCATACATGACTCTGACAAGAAAACCTCCTACCACCTAAATAGAATTATCTCCTAATTAATAGGAACAAACAAACTCATCAAATCCTATTCCGGAGTTAATGCCAAGTGACGGGTTCTTCCGGATGAGGCGACACGGTCGTGTAAGATAATGTAATATGTAATATGGAGCTGCCAAATGTTCACGTTAGATGCGTAAGAAGGGTAGAACACTATTCGATTGCTATTATAAATAGAGCCACACCCTCACCTGTTCTCTTCACCAACCCAAGCATCCTTTTTCTTAATGAACATGGCGATCAAAGTAACAAAGCTGTGTTCCCTTCTCTTCCTCATCCTTTCCCTCTTCCTTCTTCTCTCTACCACCTTGTCTCTCGCTGAAGTTGATACTAAGGAAGAAGAAAACCAGCGCGACCCAAGGAGAGAATATCAACAATGCCAACGCCGTTGCCAGCAGCAAGAGCGAGACCCTCACCAGCAACAACACTGCCAACGACGTTGCCAGGAGGAGCAAGGGCGCAATGAGGAACTAGACAATCAACGTGATCCACAGAGAGATTACCAGCTGTGCCAGAGGCGCTGTCGGCAACAGGAGCGTGATCCACGCCAGCAGCAACAATGCCGAAGACACTGCCAAGAGAGATCTGAGCAGTGGCGTCAGGATGAGGATGAAGATACCCGCGATCCTCGGAGACAATCCCAGCAATGCCAGAGGCGTTGCCAGCAACAGGAGAGAGACCCACGCCAGCAACAACAGTGCAGGAGACGCTGCCAGGAGAGATCTGAGGAGTGGGATCAGAAAGAGGATGAAGATAACCGCGATCCTCGCAGACAATCCCAGCAATGCCAGAGGCGTTGTCAGCAACAGGAGAGAGACCCACGCCAGCAACAACAGTGTAGGAGACGTTGCCAGGAGAGATTTGAGGAGTGGGGTCAGAATGAGGACGAAGATAACCAGCGCGATCCTCGCAAACAACACCAGCAATACCAAAGGCGCTGCCAGCAACAGAGAGATCCACGCCAGCAACAACAATGCAGGAGAAGTTGCCAGGAGAGATCTGAAGAGTGGGGTCAGGATGATGATGAAGATATCCAACGCGATCCTCGAAGACAACACCAGCAATGCCAGATGCGCTGCCAGCAGCAAGAGCGAGACCCAAGACAGCAGCAACAGTGCCGGAGACGTTGTGAGGAGAGATCTCAAGAGTGGGATCAGAATGAGGACGAAGATAACCAACGTGATCCTCGTAGACAACACCAGCAATGCCAGAGGCGCTGCCACCAACAGGAGAGAGACCCACGCAAGCAACAACAGTGTAGGAGACGTTGCCAGGAGAGATCTGAGGAGTGGGGTCAGAATGACGACGAAGATAACCAGCACGATCCTCGCAAACAACACCAGCAATGCCAGAGGCGCTGCCAACAACAAGAGCATGACCCACGACAACAGCAACAGTGCCGGAGACGCTGTGAGGAGAGATCCCAAGGGTGGGGCCAAGATGACGAAGATAATCAACGTGGTCCTAAGAGAGAGTACCAGCAATGTCAGAGGCGTTGCCAACAACAGGAGAGAGACCCTCGTCAGCAACATCAGTGCCAACGCCGCTGCCAAGAGAGATCTGAAGAGAGCAGAGGGCACGATGAGGGTAACCAGCGTGAGGAGAGAAATGAAGTCCAGTCAAGCAAGTGATTTGTCAAGCCTATGAGAATGTAACAAATAAAGAAGTAGAGCTTTCGATAGCTCTTCGTTTTTTGATGAAATAAATAAACAGTTTTTTTTTTGGGTAATTTACACATACCACCCCTGAGGTTTAACGAAAGAATGATTTTACCCCTCAGTTTTGGAAAATTCTGCATACCCCTCTGGGGTTTACAAATGTTAACAAACAAACCCATTCCGTCAGTTCATGACTAACAATGTTAAAATCAAGGGATAAAATTACAAAAATACCCCTTCAAGGAAAAAAAAAAAACCAAAAACAGAAACTAAAACCTGCAACTCATCTTTCCCAATCGATTTGGGAAAGATGAGTTGCAGATATCCTTGAGTCTTGGATGTGAGTTTAAGTGTTTTAGGTTCTGAACATATGGAAGGTTGTATTTCTTGTGAGATCTAAATATCTGATTATGTTGGTTCGGTTTTGGAATTCTGAAGATCCTTCCGGTTCTTAGTTGTCGTGTTTTGAAGATTTGTACTGAAAATCGTGATTTTTCTGTAAAGGAGGATTTGACCTTTAGCATTTATTAGAGAGTTAATAGTTTAAAACAATTAAGATCTGGATGTTGGAGGCGTTTGGATTATTCTCAAAGGATGAACAATGGATTTTTTTTGGGGGTTCTATGAATTAATAATCAAATCCAGCTTTGGGCTTTAGATGACACTTTTAACTTTAAAATTAAAAGTTTTGTCGGAATCATTTATCTATGGTTTTGAAATTTTCAGAGTAGTTTGAAACTACGATCGAAGGGTATGAAGTTTTTGAATCACTTTGCCAGAATTTTCAATTCAATTCCCCTTCTCTCAGTTCTCACATCCAATTTGCCAATGCACAGAACTAGAAAAAACAGAAGGACAGAAGTGATAACTAAGTGGTGATGGCAGTAGTTTCTGGAAGAACGTCAACCCTGAACCTAGATGCCCCTCTCTTCATCCCAGCAGCTTTCCGCCAAGTAGAGGATTGATTTCTCAGCAGAGTGGTGAGAGTTGGTAAAGACCTCTACATGGTTCTGTGACCGCTGGCTTTCACAACATCAGGAAGAAGCCTGCAGCTTCATCATCAGCAACTCCATTGATGAGATGACGAGGACATAGCAAATTTGTTGCCAGATTCACTCGATCAACAACTCCATTGATGTTGTAAATTTGTTCAGATTGGCCAATAAGTTTTTAAAGGACATGAGAGCTTGCAACTCATCTCCCCTTTTTTCAAATCCTAAATGATTTGGGGAAGATGCGTCACAGGTTTGTCTGTTTTTTTTTTTTTTGTTTCTTTTCTGAAGGGGTATTTTTGTAATTATATCCCTTGATTTTAACACTGTTAGTCATGAATTGACAGAATGGATTTATTTGTTAACGTTTGTAAATCTCAGGGGAGGTATGCAGAATTTTCCAAAACTAAAGGGTAAAATCATACTTTCGTTAAACCTCAGGGGTGGTATGTATAAATTACCCTTTTTTTTTTCTAGTAAATAAAGCCTTACTAATAAGAATGTTAAAATTAGTCAATCAGTCCTACACGTCAAGGACCAGGCCTTACTGACAAGGGAATCTAGCAAATTATTTTCCTCACTTGGCATAAATACAAAAGTACATGATTTTAAACTCAAGCCAAATGACATGAATGCTACCATGGAAGATAGGGATCACCAAAATTAGTGGGTATGTGAGCGAAAGAGAACATAGATCAAGATGTTCCCAACTTTCTTCAATTCATGAAGAAGGCATTAGAAAAAGTAAAACACAGATTCATTATCTTACTGGGGAATATGTAGGAGAGAGAATGTCAATGTATGATATGACAAAAATTCGAATCCGCTAACAATTTTGTGAAGAGTTTACAAATTATTCTAAAAACTAATATTATTTTATTAAATATTTTGAAAATGTTATGGTCCAATCACTGCCACAGAATCTCTATATAGGCATATTCGATGGATGGGTATAATCAATTATACAATATTTGTTTAGTAGTGGGATTAATATGCAATTGATTAGATTAATTTATTAATATTTACTATTTTGGGGAGTTAATAATGGCAACCAAATCCTCAGGCGTATTAAGGCAAAGAGGAGGGGAGAAGCTGAACCGAGAACTCTCCTATGCAGAATATGTCTCTATCCATTGGAGGCAGTGGAATCGGTGTTCGCCTTCGAGTTTCAGATGACTGGAAGAGTCCATCGGAGGACTTGGTTGTACAGACTCGAGGGCTCAGTGTTTCCTCCTTGATTGGGGTCGCTCCAAGGCTATCAGAGATGGAGAAGATAAGGGGTCGCCAGGATCGATATTCAACGTGTAAGACCTGGGAAGAGGAAGAAGGGGTGAAGGAATCATCTATTGAATTACTAATTAACCCTTAGTTAAGAAATTTATTTAAAGTTATAGTTTTTTTAAATTTTTTTATTTACTTTTAGCAGTGAATGTGATTTCACTCATTTGTCCTCTTGAATTTATTTCCAATTGTGTCCCTAATAGTACTTTTAAGAGGGTAATTACTGTCTTGTTATGTTTGGATAACTAACAGACCCTTGTTACGTTAATAATTACCCAGATTAAATTAATAGATATTATAAGATATTCGGATTAGGTATGATACTCAATGACATTCTATCTCTTTCCTCTTTTGTAATATACAAGGATACTTGTTATATATAAGTAGGAACGCTTGTCATCGAAGGGATTGACGAGGACACTTGTTATTGAAGGGATTAACCAAATAAGGCAATGTTGTATATTAAGAATCCCAAATGCACTCCAATTGGGAAGCCCACGCTGAGTGGGCAACCCACTTTATAAGAGGAGGAGAAGGGGAGAGGGCTTAGACAATTTTGGCTGCCCTCCTCTCCATTAATTCTCTCCCCCTCCCCACTCCCCCCTCCCCTCTTTTTTCTTTGGATGGAAATTAGGGATTTTAGACACCCTAGGTCAAAGTCTGTGTGTATTCCCAACAAACACAATAGTTGCATGAACATATTCGTTGCATTGCTCAAGTGTGGAAGAGGCTAAGATTGCATAGAAGAGCTACGCTTGTAGTTCAAAGGTAACTTGATTCCTCCCCCCATTAAAGTTTTGTATAATAAATTTCACATGCAAAACGAGAACAATCCAATCCTCCGCTGCGTTGGGCATTATCCACTTAATTGTCTACTTTTTCTTCTGTACTTTCTACAATTATATTCAAAATTATTGACCATTTCAACTATTTCGAAAACTTTATTTGGAAGACGTTGGAACGAAACTCAAACATGGCTGCATGCCCACATGGAGAATAGGACCGTGAAATATCAGTGCTAGTTGAATTGGCAAATGGTCAAAAAGCAAAGCCCGTGGGGTGGTCTCTATCCCTAAATATTTAATAAATTTATAGGGAGGGTTCTCTCAGCAAGCGACATAGAGGAACATACTAATGAAGTGCGATGAAATGGTTTTACACATAAGAAGGCAGAGAGGTGATTTCATGTGGGTGCGGGTGTGGGTCTGTGTGTGTGTGTGTGAGAGAGAGAGAGAGAGAGCTACCATACCCTTCCCTGGTGGCACAAAGAACCTTTTTCCCTGAATTTATACTCTACTATGGTAATTGTTTTCATAGTTGATTAAGCTTTGGATTGATCCGAGTAACCCGATGACTACTTGAAGGAGATGAAGCTATTTTTAATTATTTTGGATTGAAAACCCTAACATGATTAATTCAATGCTGTGAATTTGTGAGTCGTATAGAGTTCAACATTCCAATCAACTGTTTAAATAATTTTAGATATTTTTTTAGGGAAAAAGAAGGCTGTTAGGCTGTGTGGCGCCTACATCCAAACACAATAAGGGCAAAACGACCGCCCACCCTCTGTTGGATGCCTTTGTGTGTGCTCTCATTGACCGACCCACACTGGTGCAAGGACCACTCAGCCTGGCAACTATTCCCTCCCTATTTGTTATTTCCTTGACTTTCAATTTAACTGCAGTTGTGATGACCCAAATGCCTTGGTATTGGAGTAGTAATGCATTATCCGTATAGTTTCTATCCATGGAAGGTATAGTAGATATGTTCTTCAGTTGTTTGAGGTGAGGTGGACTTTGGGCTCAAATTGAACTGTACTGTGCTGGGCCTCAGCCTCAAATTCAATCCCATCGAAGTTCATCAATTGCTCAACCCAGTCCAGCAGTTTTTATATGGGAAAACCCTTGCACGTAAGGGTTAGATATGTAAATGGATATTCGAAAATTATATTCGGTCGCGTTCGTATCAGAGAATTCAATCCGTCCAAAACTAATTGGATACGAATATGATAATCCCCTTATTCGATCGATTATTATCCGATTCGTTTAGCAATCCGACGGTAATAAAATATCTGAAATATATCTCTGTGTCCATCTATCCTTTTAAGTTACCTTTATTAAATTTTGTTATCTTATTTTTATAATTTTATAAGGGGTTTTTTATAATTACCACTCCAAAATCTTTCATATTTATTATTATCCCCCCAAAAACTTTGAAACAATTATTACCCTCCCTTGTTGCATACTAATAACTAACTGGCCCCCACCGTTACAGACCTGTAACGGAGGGGGTTAGTCGTGAAAGTGTGTAATTGTCACGAATTTTTTAGGACCAAAATACACTTTTGGGGTGGTAATTGTAAAAAACTCCCACCCCATCACCTTCTCTTCTTCTTCTCCTCCTCCTCCACCTCCTCCTTCTCCTTCTTCTTCTTCTTCTTCATCCTCTGCAACCCCAACCACCTGATTCCAGAGATGAATTTAGAATTGCCGATTGCCAAAATGATCAAAGATGACGAAAGTAGATTTAAAAAAAAAAAATTCTTTCTTCTATTTAAATTTCAAGGAAGAAAGAGACAAAAATATTCGATTTGTTGGATAGTCTATATAAACAACGCGTGCAATCTCCGTTCAAAGCTCTGTGTGTCTCTCTGCAATCACTCTAATGATGGGTGGATTCAAACTACGACTCTCTCGCATGTTCCGTGCTTCATTTGGGTCGTGTCGATCACGAAGCGTAGCCATTTTCATCTCTCAAATCCGCCATGAATCATCTGCAGAGGATGGTTTCGCAACAATGGAGAAGTTACAGAGTCCAGAATTGATGGAACAAAGCCCACGCTTCGGCTTTGATGATGCTAAAGGAAGAACTTGTCCCCCTGCATCACCCATTTCGCCATTAAATTCATATTACAAGCTTGAGGAATTTGAATCAAAATGGGGAAAAATTAAGTGAAAGGAAACGAAGCAGAAGAAGAATCAGAGATCTATGAACAACAAATCAAGATTTCATTTTGATTCTTCATCAGGAGAAAGTGATAGTGGGTGGTTCAGTACTGAAGAATCTGGAGACGAGACAGAAACGTTTTTATCTTCAAAGAGTTTATCTTCTGATTCTTCTGAGATTTACTGCCGGAAAGCAGCTGAAGTTCGCCGGAGAAGGAATTCTGAAATGAGTCATGACCCGTTTGATTCAGGGGGCAAATTACAAGAAAGGATCGCTGTGGTGAAGCGGTCTAGTGATCCGTACAATGATTTCAGGACATCAATGGTGGAAATGATTGTAGAGAAGGAGTTATTTGCAGAAGAGGATCTGGAGAAGCTTTTACAGTGTTTTCTGAGTTTGAATTCCTCTCATTATCATAAAGTTATTATTGAGGTATTTAAGGAAGTATGGGATACTCTGTTCTCTAATTGATCTTGAAGAATCTGACAGTGTCGATCTGCTTGATCTTTAGAAACTAGAAAAGTTGTAATTTGCTTCTATTGGTGCTCACTCTGCAATTCTGTCTAATTGGGCTCTCTTTTTCTTTTTCTTTTTTTCTATTTTTTTTTCTATTTTTTGCTTTTTTGAATCTAAGATCAAAGATGAATTGCAGAGGATGAAGAAGAAGAAGGAGAAGAAGGAGAAGATGGAGAAGGAGGAGGAGGAGGAGAAAGGAAGGTGATGGGGTGGGAGTTTTTTACTAGTACCACCCCCAAATGGGCATTTTGGTCTTAGAAAATTTGGGACAATAGCACACTTTCACGACGAATCCCCTCCATTACGGGTCTGTAACGGTGGGGGCTAGTTAGTTATTAATATGCAACAGGGGAGGGTAACAGTTGTTTCAAAGTTTTGGAGGGATAATAGTAAATATGAAAGATTTTAGGGTGATAATTGTTAAAAACCCTTTTATAAGTTAAGATAACGTGATTCTTTTTCTATATTTTCTATTTGATTATATATATTGTTTTATGCAATGTGATACATAGAATCTCATATCTATGTGAGAAAATCAAAGACTAAGAAGAGTAAAAGAAAAGGTAGTTGTTGAACTCTCAAGTCTCAGCCCTAACCCTCGTCGTAAAAATGGTAAAGATGTCAATGGATAATCGAAAATTCGTATTCGATCTGAGTCCATATTCATTTAGGATAATCCATATTCAAAAAATCACTCCGGAAACTATCCGAATCTGTCCGAAAACTGATAGGATATTATCCGAATTTGTCCGAATATAAACGGATACGAATATGATAATGCCACTATCCGACGACTGAATTCAATCCATTTATATCTCTAGTAAGGGTGTCAATCAGTTCAATTTCAATTCGGTTTAAGATACAACATTTGAAAACCGAAACCAAATAGGAGCTCTTTTTTTTTTTCAAACTAGAACCGGCACACTTTGGTTTTTATTCTGTTCATTATTCGGTTTTGACCCGGTTTGTATTTAGTTTGGGCCTTATTTTAGGTATTTGGGCAAACATTTTACATTTTCACCAACAAAAAACACATTTATTTGTTAGGATCATAATCCACTAAACTTTTTTTTTGAACATTAAAAGGGAATACAATTTAGCGTCCACATTGATTAAAACATTAAAACTGACTAGAATTTATTTGGTTCGATTTGATTTGAATTGACAGTTTCAGCCTTGAAACCGAACCAAATCGAATAAAAAAACAGATTCCAAATTTTAAAACCAAAATGAATCGATTTGTTTTTGTTCAGTTTTAAACGAATGGTTTCGCTAATTTGAATAATCCTTCCACTTGGTATTGAGGAAAACATTCGTACTAAAAATTCATCCAAAGCCTCTTATCTCTTGATCGTTTGAGGAAATGGCCGACCTAAATGGGTCATGTCGAAGTATGATATATGTAATTCTCACCATATAAATAAGGCTTAATCTAAATTATTGGCATTTCAAATTTCATTGTCAAATTCAACTACATATTATGGGAATAAAAAAGAACATAATCTATATAATGGAATCAGAACCAACTCTTTACGATCGGATCGAATTGAATCGGAACCAATAGTTTACGATCGATTTGAATAAAAGGTCTTAATCTATATGCGATTCTCTTTCCGGTTCAGAATTGAAAAATCGATAGTTCTAACGAATAGGAACCGGTAAGTCAAATCGAATAGAAACCAATAAAACTGGACCGAATAAATCAGTTTTCCGTAGTACCTTATGTTTAAACAAAGGCTAGTTCTATGTTTGGATTGTATTTCTAAAGTGAGTTTTTTAAAATTTTCAAACATCCTAAGGCCAATTCCCGTTTCCTTCCTAAGGTGGCTTTTTATGATGTTAGAAATGTACTATGAGAGAATCCGCAATATATATTGAGATGGTAGGCTTTAGTTATTCTAAACTTATTTATTCATGCTCTCAAATTAGGTATATGTACAAAGAATCAAATTAAAGGGTACAAATGTGAAACAAATGTAATTGACACTACAAACCGCGTGTAAACCGAAATTAAACACATTACAAATCGGGATTGCAAACCATTTTTCAAAACCTGCACTACAAACAACATGTAACTGGATAACGAAAATCGAATAGAAACTAGTAAAACAAAACCGAACGTAAAAAAAAATTCATTCTAGCTAATTCCTATTCTGTTCGATTTTCATTTGCACCTTGCCAAGATGTAAACCGAACCGGAACAGAACTGAACAATTGAAACTTAACCGATTGACACCCTTAGCTAGCGGGGTCCCATGTGTGTGCAAGAGAACTAGGTGCTACAGTTATCGGCGTCTGCACTGACTATAAAACCCACATTTCGGTGTCAGCATTAATGGGTCTTCGGACCTCGTTAGGTAGAGCGAAAAAAGAAAAATTCAAATGTCATTTCTATTCAAAGCCTACGTGGCACCCACGTAGACGGGTTACCCATTAAACACACTTCGTCATTCCATACTTTTCATGAAGCAAAGTTGGCTAAAAATAGATGGGATTGAAGGTTTGAAGGGAATGAAATTTTCCCCCTTTTTCACAAACACAACATGCATGTTTTACACTTTCCCCCCCCCCCCCCCCCCCCAAGGTCCTAAAATGTTAATATGTACAAACATATTATGTATCTCTTTCATATAGAGAGAATTCTAATTAACATGTGTGACATCTCTCATCATGTTATTTACAAACAACCCCCCTCTTTTTTTTTTCCTTCTCTGAAACTGTTGGATTAGTTCTAATATATACCTTTCAATTAAAGCATGATTGCCATCACTTCTTGCAATACAAGAGCCGCGTCGCTGTATCGATTCTGCGTTAATGGAATGCTACGGATTTTCACTGCATGATCCAACTGCATGAATAATTAACAGTGATCATTAAAATTAACGGTCGATACAGGGATACCAATCTATATCACCTACTATGTATGCCACAAACTAAACTATCAAATCAGAATTTCTGATTCTAACCTCATGGAATTACTTTCTTATGTACTAAGTAAAGGCTCACAATTGTCCATCTTGTATTAGAGCCCATGGGCTAACTATTTCTCCTGATATTTTACATTGGTTAGGGTTGGGCTGGGCTGTGATAAGCCCAAGCCCATACATTTTACACCTGGAGCACATTTACAGTCCAAAAAGCCCAACAAGTAAAATATGCCGACCCATTGGCCTCAGATCTAGGAGTGTCAATTTGGTGCAACCACCAAAAAGTCCAATGGAAACCTGACCGGGGAAATCAAAATTTGGTTGACCCAATTTCTTATTGGTTTGGTTTCCATTTTGTGTTAAAAAAAAAACTTCTTAAATATCAGTCTGTTTAAGTCTGGTCCGGCTGGACTGATAAGAAAGACCAAACCGACAGAATGGACCGAAACTAGTTAAAAAAAGATAAACCAATGTTTTTATTATGGGCAAGAGATCGCTGCCTGATCGTGTAGTGCCTGCACCAGCAGGCCGCACTGGGGCTGCTGAGAGCACACTAGCGGCATATGTTTATATGTGTTTTTTTTTAATTTCACTAGGGGCTGAGTTAATATCTTGCGCTCCCGTGTCTGGACCTTGGACTTAGGAACCATCACCAGGTAGTGTTCTTTCTCCCAAAAATCAATATAATAGAAAAGTAGGGGGGTTATTTCAAAGGGGGGAAGAGAGATAGACATAGTAGGTATTGGCTTACAATACACCGGTGGGGTGTCCATCCTTTTCCCATTATAAATAGGGAAAAAGAATGTTATTTGGTCGCGTGGCTCCTGCACCAGACATAGGAGCATGCAAATTGCTGCCCAGCCCCTTTCTAAATTAAAAAATTCCATTTATGTTGATGTCTCTGTGCGCGCTTTCATTGGCCCCACACTGGTGCAGGGACTACATGACCAAGCAGCGAATTCTTGCCCTAAAATGATAATAAAAAAAATTGACACAATTTTGATTTGAAGGACCTATTAGCTTATCAGCAGGGTTTTAAAATGCGTAATCGGTGATAAAATCGGTCAATCCCGGCCGGAATCGGCCGTACATCAGTGACAGCTGATTCCAACCTGAATCCGACGATTCACCGATCCAATTCCCGATTCTTAAAACCCCGTTTATCAGTAAGTTTCGGTATGGGTCAATATATATATGCTAGAGAGACCAGGTCAGAATTGTTTACCTTTAAATAGAGATCAAAGACCAAACTAATTTGACCAAATTGACCTTCACCATTCTCTTCTCTAGAATCTATAAGAAAATTTTTCTTTCAAGAAAATTGAAATTTCAGAAACAAAAATAAATAGTTACCTCTTCTATGTAATGAAACAGCCTATTAGCAAGATCAGTAAGGCTCTTCTTTTGTTCCTCTGGTGCATTTGAGATCACCTGACTGAAATCACAGTACATGAACATTGATTTGAGCCTCAAATCTCTTCCCATAAGATCCCAAGAACTCTCATCATCACTCATTTCTCCAATCGATAGAAGATCAAATGCACATTTCTTGATCCGATTCACACTTCGTCTTGACTTCACATCCACCATTTTCTTGAACCAGAAAAGAAATCCAAGAACAAACAACTACAAACACAGAAGGAAAGCACAATAAGCTTGGCTTCTTAATTGTTAATGGTTAATGGTTAATGGTTAATGGGAGTATTTATATATGATTGGGAAGAGACTTTGAGAACAAGAAAAGTACCCAGAAAGGAAAGGGCAAAAAGGGAAGACAAGACAAGAAATGTCAAAAACATTCCCTACTATAGAAGGATGGGATCTTCATCCTACCCTCACCAAAAACCCAACACTTGAGACAAACAAGAAATATTAAAACATTTTAGCTTTACATTAACACCTTTTTTAAAGCAACTTGCTTGAAATCAATTTGACTCAAACTTGATAAAGAAAGCTTTTTTTTTATTACCCTTAAGTAGTTTCCATTATTAATTTAATTGGAAGTACGAAACTTTCATACACCTACAGTGACAATACAAGAGATTACCCAGAATGATTATGCAAAAACAACTTCAATTTTTTCTTGAAGCTCAAGAATTGGGAATTGATTTTCACTCTAAGAAAAAGAAAACAATCAGAGATTCATGCCTTGATCGAAGTTCATGAAACTTTAACAGTCAAGAACAGAGATTACCAGCAAAACCCAAAAATAAAAATGAAACCAAACCCATTTTAGGATTTCCCAGCCTTACCCCAAACATCGCAATATCAGAACAAGAAAATCTACCAAAGCAACTACAATTTATAGATTACCCAAATCCAAGAAAGAAACGAAAGGTAAAATAAGAAACCCATATCAAGAAAATATAAGGAAGGAATGCTAAAAGACTTTACCTGGGTTAATTAATCTGCTCTTCAAGCAACAAACCAGAGCATTAATGGTGGAAAACCCAGAGAGAAAGAGAGAAATAGAGAAGGAATGAAACAGCAAAGAGAGTATAAATAAATAAAAAGGGGGGGGGGGTTTATGAGATCTTTTGGAAAAGACGAATTGTCCGTACGCCTGAGGAAAGACAGAAAGAAAGAGAGAAGAGAAGAGAGGAGTGATTGTTGTAGGGGTTCGTACGTATAAGAATACGTAGAAAGATACGAAGACAGGTAAGATATACACGTATACGGTTTCTGTCTTGTGGTTCTTAGCTTTGAACTCTTTCCTTGTTTCTCTCCATAAGCTTGAGAATCGCCGAGTTTTAAGGCTGATTTCTTCGAACATCTTTATCTATTACATGAGCGGCACTGAGTGAAACTCGGTTTTAATTACAAATTGAAATCTCAATCTGTAATCTGGATCGGAATATAGCCGCAGAAGCTTTCCTCTCTTTGGCCTTCACGCGTCGAGGCAAATTGAAAACGTGGTCTTCTTTCTCTCTCTCTCTCTTCTGAGGATCAATTCTAAGTGGGGTCTACATTGGACATGTGGCAGTCAATGATAGGGTTTTCCTCTACTTTCATTCCAACTATAAAAGGATTTTTATCTTATGTGGAAATTGGTGGAGTTTAAAAATGGGTGTCTCATGTTCATGTGATTAGAACAAGTAGGATCCATTAGTTCGACCTTTGTGTGGGTCCCATTCGGTTGAGGGAAGGTACAGTAGCACTCTTTTGTTTATATGTCGGCTGTGTTTGGTTGCACTTCATAGGAGTGATTCTGATGATCTTGTGTTCGGTATTTTGTTTGACAAATCTAGTTTGATCCTCAAGAACAAAAATATCCTTGAGAACAAGATTGAAAGATTAACAAAAAAAGTTTATTTGTCCATTCTGGAACAACCCTTGAGAACAAAAATACTTCATCTACCTCTCAGTTCGGAAAATTCATCCAAAACTTACATGATATCTCACATGTAAATAAAGGGGATGTAATACTTATCTGAACCGTAGATAGACCAAGATTAATTATGGTAAATACAAACATCAATTACAACATGAAACTTAAGGAATTAGTGAGGTTGAATTGTACCACCAGTCACTCTCTTTAAGACCTTAGTTTCCCTTTACTGGTGCAATCGGGTTGGTGTGAATTGGTCTAACAAGATAAAACAACACATACTGGCTCTCTAGTCCACGTGCACGTTATGACTAGGCTACATCGGGACACTTCAGAGTTATGCTCAATGGGATACAAAACAAAATACAATTTGGGATTATCTACAAACAATATTAAAATGGGTTTAACATCTAAATATATAGGAGAGAGAAAGAGGTACCTCCAAAAGACATGTCCAAATAACATGTCTTTTCCCACAAAATATATTTGTTGACCATTCAAAAATATATTCCAATAGATACGTCTATTGGTCATTTAGGTGGGTATTGAAAAAGACACAAACCTCCAATATTTGAAATCATCTATTTTAATTAATATAAAATTCCAACTCTCTCTTTCTCTCTCTCTTCCCGAAACCCTCCCAACCGCGATAACTAAAAACCCTTCTCACCATTTTTCCCAGTGCACCTTCCAACAATTTTTTTCCTATCCTTTGGTCTAGTTTGGACATTGATTTCTACTTGTTTAGTCTCCCTTCCAGTAAAACCGACATCTAAAGCTCTAGGGCAACATACACAATCTGCTTATTTTTATTTTTGTCAAAAATCTCTCTAACCAATTTCTCTTATTCCTTCATTTGCAGGTGTTGATTTGAATTTCTTCTGCATTTTGTAATGGGCAGAATGGCAAACAGAGATATACTCGGTTAACAAGCACCACAGAACAAAAAGAATTCTTCCCCTCTTGGGTGAACCTAATAGGAAGCAATTAAGTAGATATTGATGGAGCAATATATCAAACATAGTTATGGATCAGCAACTAAATGTATCACACACACACAATGCACGTAAGCACACACACACACAACCATAGGACTATAGTCCATTAAATTTCACTATCTCCAAATAATGGGAATACACAAGATTCTTCTTTAATTAAAATTAAAAGCATACAACCACTCCAATCATCAATAACAATATATTCTTGGCATATATTATCAACAAGATAAACTTCAAAAGAGAAACGAAAGAAAATGGAAGAGATCTCACCAAAACAGGGACAACAAAGACGGTTTTGTAACACTAAGTTAGAGAACTTCAAATAAAAATCACACAGTTCAGAATGAAGAGTTGTGTCTTGCAATTCTGTTGTAAAAAAGTCGGCTCAAACGGACCACGAATGACCATCCGATCGAGCTCTTGACGATGACTGTGCAGTGCCTCAAAACCCAAAAAATTTTATTCGTCTCATCTCTTTTCTTTCCTGCAGACAGCAGCTCTCTCTTATGTCTCTATGGGACCTAAATGAGGAAAACCCTCATTAAACTATTCTCTTGTGACAAAAATACCCTTCCAATGGGCTTTTAACTCAAATGAGCTTCACCAAGAAGGTGAGCTTTAGGCCATCGAACCCAACCCAACAAATCTCCCCCTCCTGACTATGTGGAAGGATTCGCCATGCCGACGATCAAACGGCAACCTTAAGCTTCTCCTTTGGTAAGGCTTTTGTCAACATATCAGAGCCATTATGATCGGTATGAATTTTCTTAATTTCTAGCGACTTGGAATTTAGAACATCTCTTATCTAATGAAGAAGTCTTTATTACAATTATTTCTGTCCGCATACAGATAACGAAGAAGCCTTCATTATAACCGTTATTCTGTCTAGATACAGATAACAAAGGTCTCATTCATAGCTGTTATTCTGTCCGAGTCCAAGTAACAAAAATCCTATATATAACCGTTACTTTGTCCGAAGTCTGAGTAACGAAACTCATCTCACATAGCCCTTACTCTGTCCGACAAGAGAGGGGCAAGCATGTCGTCCATCTCCACTTGAGCCGTGGGACATTTTTCTTTATTTCTTTTATTTATTGATGAATATCTGTCTCTTTTCTTATTATTTTTGGCACAATGTAGACCATTAAAGTAGTTCACTTTAATGTACATAGTAAATGATTCTCATGTTTGATGCATCATAATCTAGCTTTGCATATTGGTATAAGACATGTTATTATGAGAGAATATTCTAAATTTAGCATCTAGTAGAAAGATCGGTTTAACCAAACGAGATGGAGTGCTGATACCTTCCCACGCTCGTAACTTGACCACTTACCTATAATCTCTTACCAGACCATATGGAATCACGTAGCACTTTCCGTTCACCCCAGATGGGGCTACACTCATTGGCTCCTAAGCCCGAATCCTAGGTGGCGACTCCATTTATTTTAATTTATGAAGCATGATCCCAACCCCTTATGTTGATACATCGAGATACAATGCCATACACAAGCCCTCGTCGCCAAGGGGCCACAGAAAACTAATAGATCCTGCTCGCAAGGCGGAGGAACCCACATTCGGAGGCCGCGGTACCTACAGGTTCCATCTTGGTATTTCAAAGCCATCATCTGTTTGATAAAAAATGGTTTATTATTTTCGGTCTTTCTAGCATACAATTGCTCGAGCTTGAACCATAAAGTGTGTGTGTGTGTGTACTAATATGGTTTAACATATTATCCTCCACCCACTATTTAATGTACCCACACACTTGCCAATGAAATATATTTTATTTCTCATCGGTTTTATTAGCGAGTTTCTCACTAATAAAAGCAGGTAGATATAATCTTTCACATAGAGAAGGTCTTCCATTTTTTCTTTTTCAAACATGATCATTTGAACCATTTAAAATAACCATTCTACTTGTATTAATTTTCATTGTTAAACCCAGACAAATAATTTAATAATCAATCTGACTCTGATACTACTTTAATGGGGAGAATGACAAACCAAGATATACTCAATTAATAAGCATCATTGATTAAAAAGAATTATTTCCTTCTTGGGTGAACCTAATTGAAAGAAATCAAGTAGATATTGATGGAGCAATATATCAAACACAATGATGCAATAATCAAACTCCCAAATCAATAAGTAAATGCATCACACACACATGAACACCATCAATTTTTAACTGAAAAACCTTTTCAATGTGAGGAGTAAAAACCACAGGACCGAAGTCCATCAAATTTCACTATTTTCAAATAATGGAAATACACAAGATATTTTTCTAATTAAAATTAGAGGCATATAACCACTCAAGTCATCAGGAACAACATATTCTTGGCATATATCATCAACAAGATGAACTTTAAAAGATGAATGAAAGAAAACGGAAGAGATCTCACCAAAATAAGGTAACAAAGATGGTTCTGTAACTCTGAGTTAGAGGACTTAAAATAAAAATCTCACTGTTCAAAATGAAGAGTTGTGTCTTGCGATTCTGGTGTCAAAAAATCAGGCTAAACGGACCACGGATGACCATCCGATCGAGCTCTTGACGATGACTGCGCAATGCTTCAAAACCTAGAAATTTCTGTTCGTCTCCTCTCTTTCCTTTTCTGTTGACATCTCTCTCTTATGTCTCTATGAGACCAAAGTGAGGAAAATCCTCATTAAACCATTCTCTTGTGACAAAAATGCCCTTCCTATGGCTTTTAACTCAAATGGGCTTCACCAAGAAGGTGAGTTTTGGGCCATCCTCTACATGGAGGGAAACCCAACCCAACATGTTAGACTTTGGATCTCTTACCAAATTTATCCACTCACCATTTATGATCTAGCGAATGTTCAGTTTTTTTTTTTTTTTCGTATTTTCTCAAAAATGTTCTTTTTACCCCTATGTTTGACTTCATATCCTAATCTTCTAGAATTTCACTGCTTGTGCTGTTGCTATTGATCTTAAAACATGTTTCTGATATGGTAAGCTCAATAGTTCCAAGATGTAAATGTCTGATTTTAAAACATGCTTACAAAACATTTGATAACTGCATTTTTTGTCATCTCTTGTTCTGATAAACAAAATTTAGATACCTGTAAGAATAGAATGGATGTTAAGTCTCTCTCGTGTTAACAGGGCTAAGCTAAATGTGTTCAATGGAGTAATAATTGGAGGGCTTGAGATAGAGTCACAAAGGGCGTACCAATCGTTGTTACCAAGAATTTAGGATAAAATGACATGTGTTTTTTAACCTATATGGTCTAATGAAATATCGTGGTTGATTAGAAGGCAATCGTTTTTTTGGAGTAGATGAACGATTAACCATGTTCATAAATATACAATTAGAAGACTCTGGACAAAAAGTATCTTTCTAATAAATACATTATGAGTAAATTACTTCCCCCTCCCCTCGATTATGCTCTCATGACAAACCCCTCCCCTGGGTATTGAGTAATAACTCTCCCCTCCCCTACATTAACAAGATTCTATCAACCGAACCCATTCCGTTAAAAATGACTGTTAAGTGATGACATCATCCTAAATATATTTATTTAAATCCCAAACTACCCTTATATTTGTGATATTACAATAATACCCCTGAGCGAGAGGACAAGCTCACAGCACCATCATCTTCTTCCCCATTTCTCGATTCTTCTTCCATCGTCTTCGTTCAGTTTTCTTCCAAAACACACAGAGAGAGGGAGGGAGAGAAAGAAAGAGAGATGGATACAAAAGCAAGAAAGGTTTTCAGACTTTGCCCAAAAGACAAAAAGGGTTTTCAGATAGCAGGTTTCCTCTTCATTTGAAGAAGAAAGAGAACGAAACAGTGAGAGCATAAGAGATTCAAAACTCAGAGGCTTTGGGATTTGCGATTTAGGATTTCTCCCATATCCTCATTGAACCCTTCTTAGAACCACAATCACTGCTCATTCCTCCTATTTTTTGGTAATTTCTTTCCTTCTTAGGGTTTCAAACCCAATTCGGTGAAGAGGAATTTGGATTCAGTAACCTCTTGCATGTTTTGACTTGGGATTCCTATGTTGATAGAGGTTAAAGCCATGATTCCCTCCTCTTGAATCTCAAAAAATTGCAAATTTGTTTGTCATTTCTCCCTCTGGTTCCTTCATGTCCTCTGGGATCTGAGTTGCTGCTATGCAATCGGACAGATGGGATTTTGAGTCTAATTGAGATTGTCTCATAACCCATTTGTCTAGTGGGCTGCCGGGTTTGGGTGCTCTTCTTCATGTTTTCAACAGCCAAACTGGGTCAGTACTCTGTTTATGAATGTGGTTTCATTTTTTGGTTAATGTCTCTGCTTCCCTTACAAGAGTTTTTCCTTTACATTCTGGACACTTTGCCTCTATCTGATGAAAACCTTCTTGGGTTTTCAGCTATTGTGGACGATTTCAACAATTGGGTTTGATTCGTTTGAAGCGGCTTATGGTGCACAAATGCTTGAAGTTGAGTGGGATGATTCTTCTTTGAATCCATCAAAGAACATGGAAATAGCCTCACGACACAACTTCTCTAAGAGGTAGCAGATTCCATCAGAATTTATTCACTTTATCTCTTCTTTTTTTATTTAATTTTGGAAGTATTTCGTTTTGGGATTGCAGGTTTTGGGGAAACGATTTGGGGAAGTGAGGTCTAGCTCTGTTGGTTGCTTCGGTTGTGATCTTGATTGGGGTTGGTGGGTTTATGATATTTAAGATTTGGAGGAGGAAGGAGGAAGGGCATGGGATATTCAAGAAGAAGGAACAGGGGTTGTTTCAGCTCCTCATCTTCACTCTCTCTTGTCTGAAGGTTGGAGATGATAGAGCAAGGAGAGAGAAGTTAGAATGTTTTAAGACAAACCGTGAAAGGGTAATATAGTCTTTTCCCATCACTTAACAGCCATTTTTAACGGCATGGGTACGGTTGATAGAATGTTGTTACTGCAGGGGAGGGAAGAGTTATTACTCAATATCCAGGGGAGGGGTTTGTCATTAGAGCATAATCGAGGGGAGGGGGGAGTAATTTACTCATACATTATCGATATGGCGGCCCCACACAACTAATGGATCTCCATAAAGCTACAAATCCAGCACCCTAACCCTAATTTAGCGAAAATTTCCTCTTGGATTGGGCAGTGATAGCTCAAGCCCAAGGTTGGGCCAAGGGATGGGATGCCCTTTAATTCATGGGTTAGGTTCCGATCACCACCAATTGCCCAACTCCGCCTACATTATTATACCAAAAGATTTGTAGTTGTAATGACACCCTTGCAAGGCAATGTCACTCCACATGATGCTTCTAATGTCATAGAATAAATAATTATGTAGCTTTGACTATTATTCTATATTAGATAAGGGTGGCAATTCGGTATCGAAACTGTTTACTGAAACGGTATCGTATCAAAATACCCGTACCATATCATACCAAATTGTATTTGGTATGATAATGCTATGAAAAAATGGTACTATACTGGATATAATACGATATCAATATAGAGATTGAAACCGATGGTACATATCGATATCATACCGAATTACTGAATATTAGTATCGTACCGTATTATCATAATGCTTTGACTTTTATTAAAATATTCTTTCAAACTAATGCGTTGCAACTTGCAACTATGAATTGTTGCCTTGTTGGGGGTTGCTCTTTCTAGCATAGAAATTCAGGATTGAGAAGTGGGACTTTGCGGGAAGATAAGAACGTTTTTTTATTTTCTAATCTCTATTTTACGTTAATTTATTCTTTTATAGTTTCATAAAAAATAAAAAAAAAACTCTACTAGACCTCATCATGTAGCTGAATTACTACCACATCTCTAAACAAACATTAGTGTTTCTAAAAGCTAATGGGCTGGCTGTTCATGTTACTCTAATGACTAAAAGGTAGCAGGCCATATATGGAAACTTGGGCATAGTAAAGGGTTTTTTGGGGAGTAGGAAGATTTGATAATGGACCAAGTTTCCCTTCAGCCACGGTGAATTGGAATCCATTTAGCAAAAGGTTTCAAATGCGCATGGGAGGGTATCGAGAGAGTATTTTTGGGAACATGCTAAACCCCTATGGGGGTTTGTAAACCCTAAAATGGTGTGGTGAACCTTCATCGTGTGGTGAAGGAAAACTTTCTTTTTTGATGATTTGGTTATGTTAGAAAGAACACTACCTGATCGCGTGTGGCGCGCAGCTCTTGCGCCCAGACACAGGGTTGTACGAAATGACCTCCGCACCCCATAGAAAAGCAGAAATTTCTGAGGACACAGCAATCATTTTGCATGGCCCTATGTCTAGGTACAAGAGTCGCACATTGCGCATGACCAGGTAACGTTCTTGCTCCCTTAGGTTATTTTGGATATTGGATAAATAGGGATTACTTGAATAGTTTGCAAATCAAATTGCCATTTATGGTTTCTTCCCTTATGTCTTAAGTTGTTCATGTTCTTCAAATATGATTCTACGAGAAAATTTTGTATGGGTCACATGACAAAGTTTATGTTTTGATCATTACATGGATGATGTTTTGCCCCTCTCAAACTCTGCAGTAGAGGGAGCCTCGTGCATAGGAATGCTCCTTTTTTTTTCAAATTGGAGAGCTTTAATAAGGGAGGAGGGAGGGGGGAGGGGGGGGATAGGCCCCAAGGTGGTTTGAACTCGTGACCTCTTATTTGAGAGGAATGTTCTTTTTTATTTTTACATGGATGAAAACTCCTTGGATACGTCATTTGCTAAATTTAGTTATCCATCATATAATCTACCATTTCTTATTTAAACAAAATAACAGCCAAAATAAAATTGATTTTTTAAACTATTTTTTAAAATATTATAGTAATGGGAAAAAGAATGCTGGCTGGTTATGTACAGCAAGCGCTTAAACACAATCCCCTTGAAATGACCAAAACCCCTACAAAATAAAAAATTCCCCTGTTCGATGCCTTTGAGTGTCCCTTCATTGGCCCTGTGCTGATACAGGGGCCACACGACCGGAACACGTTCTTCTTCCCATGAGTATTGGCTACATTCCTTCTCTCTCTTTTTTGGTCAAATGGCTACATTCCTACTCTGACTACCCTGAACTCTCTTTTTGCACTCTTCAGAAAAGCAAATTTTCACCTCTCTTTCTTCCCTTGTAATTCAAATCCCTAAATTACCCTTATTACATATTGTAGGGGTTTCAAATAAAAAGAAATTGCACCATGATAAATTCATCCATAAAAGCAAAGGAGGAGAAACATCAAACCAACAGAAGCACCGATCAAATCCAAGAGGAAACCTCAATGGGCAGAGAGCTGAGTCCATGGCTTATCTTTCACGAAAGATAAAAGACAAGAACAACAAAAAAAGAAATAGTAGAACGGATAAATGGATATCCAGCAAAATACTATGGAAGTATATAATCTAAAAATCCTTTTTTAAACTATGTTTCATTCATCAGATCTGTGTAGACACAAGGGAATAGTAAAAATCAAGAAGAATCGCTAACCTCACATTCTGTGACATTAAAGTCCAACCATAAGAACTGCAGGATATGGTGAAAGTTCTCCTATATCAAGGATACAGAAGAAAGATTATGAGTAGATGGACCTGATGATGGTGAAGAAGTTCCATGGCTAGCAAAGGGGCAAGAGAGTTCAAGCAACTCCCTCTCATATTGAAAATGGTACCCGTCAGAAGGTAAAGTTGAGCAATGAGAATGTATATGAAGGATGGTCATAGTTGTTTTTTCAATCTTACAAGACACTACAATGATTCTATTTTGGACTATAATATTTATTTGACATATTCTTAGAACAGAAAATAAGGCAGCTCATGCAATTGCAGCTGAAGCTAGAAAAGCATCTTAGCCAGTTGGATAGATCTCCACTAGACAGAACCTGGGGTGACAGAAGTTTTAAAAACCCAAAATTATAGTGTCAACCAAAAACTCAATTATCCAGTCATGGTAATCAAAAGAGGAGATTTTAAAGCACTAAGTAATCTGAGTAGAACTAGTTGACATAAACTTTTTTACAAACTCCCAGATACACATGGCAAGAAAGCTAACCAGAGCAATCACATTAGAACACAGAATGTAAGAGGCCAAACTTATCATGACTCACTCAGTGACTCTACTAAAGAAGCTTCATTTGTTGTCCTGCATATTCTCTTTCGCATTGGCTGATTCCCATGTTAATATCAAGCATGGTAGCAGTCGTGCCAAAAAATAACAGGGGTGCCAGAGACCTCAATCGTATCCCCCCACCGGAATCACAAGCAATGCCCCAGCCACAGAGAATACCCATGTCCCCATTGCACTGCAGATAATCCACAAAGGCACAAACCATAGTGTTAAATCACTGTATATTCATACTGATATGGTCATACTGATCTCCCAGGATTTTATTTGATAGTGAGATACAATGCTAAGAAATGAACACACAGGTTACTAGAGATGCCATTCAACATTAAACAAAGCACCACTGTAGCAAAGTAAATTAAGTTGCACATTCAACAGTTCTACCATCTTCAGTAACTATACAATGACTTGGAAGAACTAGCATACTTTCCCTGACACCCATTAGTACTCAGCAATACTAATCATCTTCCAAAAAAAAAAAAGGAAAAATGCAATACTAATGCTAGACCCAGACTGACACCACCAGCCACATAATACTCCTAAACTCCATCTTCCTAGAAATAAAATGGAACAAAAAAATTAGGTTGTATCTTAGTCGCACTATACATACAGAACTATGAAGAAAACTCACCATGCTACAAAATAAAAGATAAAGATCTATGCAATTCTTCATACAATTACAGATCCTTTGGGTGGTGGCCCCTGAAAAAATTTAACTTGAAATAAGTAATAAATTCACTTAGTGTATACTAAAATAAACCCTTTGAATCACAATAAAAAAGGAGTCAAACAGGCAATTAGGCAGATGGAACATAAGGGGATATAATATCAGCCCACCCAGTGATGCAGGCAGGGAGTACCTCACTTACTCCCACAAGAAGAAGAAGAAGAAGACCAGGCCTTTATTGGCCACAACAGGGATTAGGTCCAGCTCAGTTCGTGGACTTAGTCCAGCCCAGTTCATGGGCTTAGTGTTAGTTGCTTTCTATTTTAAGTTCATTATTTAGTTTTCCTTTTTAGAGTTTGGTTTCCTATTTGAGTCATGTTTGCTATTAGCAAGTAGGATTCTACATTTCTAATCAGATTAGGAATGTGTTATTAGTTTTTTCTATAAAAGCACAGTTAGTAATGGCTTTGCCCACGATCTGATGAATATAAAGTTCGATTGTCTTCTTTCATGAAGCTGCTGTGGGATTCAGTGAGGGACAGGAAGTCCAGGAGATCAGTGGGATTCTGATATGAATTTATTGATTGAGAAGCACAGGTTAATCTCCTATCTTCCATCTCTTTTGAGAATATCAGTGGGATTCTGCTGTTGTAATTGCATGACTTCTCCGAGAGGTGAATGAGATGAACCAATATCCTGAATTGCGGATTAAAATCTGAAGGTCTGGAGTCTCCCTCAGGGACAGCAAGGAAGCAGAGCTGGTTTTGTTGGCACAGGTAAAGATGAAAAATATCTAAATGAGAAGACAGGAACGAGACAGTATCAACTAGAAATTTCACCCTTTCAATGCTCACAAGAGAAACCTGTGCTCCAATGCCTACTGAACAGAAAATTCTTGCTTTTGGGTCATAGTTGAACATTGTACATAATAGATCTAAAGCATCATCACTTGCCATTGGGAAAAATGAATGAAATGGAGGAGCAGGAAGAAATTGGTATTCTACATAATCTGGTGGATCACTAATCCATTTACCCAACATTCAAATTCGATAAGGATTTCAATATTTAATTCGAATATAAACTGATCTGGTGCAACTATTTAATAGCTTGTCATTGGCTATGGCCAACAAGATATGCTCACTTTAATTCAGAACAAAGAACAACAAAAACCCAAAAAGGAAATTTGTGAAAAAGATTGTTTTTGTTGCCTTTTTCCTAGTTCACTAGGTGGGTCACATCTCACATGGTTTTCTTTGTGTGATCCTCCCACAACAGCCTCAAATCATTTACATCATCTAACCCATAATAACACAACTTTTCCAAAAAGAATAAAAGGAAAAAAGAGAGCCAATCAACCCAACCACAAAAATGCATTAGCCCTATGCCGAATGATATATCATATTTAAGTTGGCCAACCACATCCATGAAAAAGTGGCAATTAAAGAGCTAGACTGGTAATTAAAGAGACACAATGATAAAAACAATAGAGCATTATATTGGAATCTATAGAGGAAGAAAGAAGTTAATGAACTATCTGAAAAATATGCACTATAAAATTCTAGAAGCCACATACCTAGATTGTTCACCCATCTATGAACCAATTGGGTGGTTTTGTTGCATGAAAGCCTAATTTGCTCATGTAGATAGCCCGACTAGCAAGTTGGCAAGCCACTTGCGCAGACAGTCTTCGATCATGGAATATTCTAGCCCAATTAAATTCAAAAAGGAGATCAGTAATCTTGGTAAGAATCTTTTCCAGCCTTTGAAAACTTTGCCTTTCTCCAGTATTAATAGCATCAACTAGCTCCTTTACAGTAGAAACCAAAGCAATGCGCTGGACACCTTGCCCACGAGCTAATTGCAACCCACAAAGAATGGCATTTGCTTCTGCTTCAATGCCATCTCTTGCAACTACTCTCTTCCCTTCGATAGCAACAAAGCCACCTCTAAAATCTGTTAGATATCCCCCATAAAAACTTCCATTTGGAGTGTCAATTATTGCAAAAACACGCACTATATAGACTGGTGGGTCATCCATGTATGCCAACTCCTGTGATTGGGAGTGAGTAATTCCAGTAATTTGATCAAACATGAATCTTTTCTGCATCATCAATTTATATTTTAAAGCATTAGTAAGACTATATACATATATTCTGGACCTGCCTAAATGTAATGATCAGCATCAAATAAGTAGAGCTAGGTACAGTACCTGTAGTGCATATCTTAGTGAGCGCAAGCTTTCCGTATAGAAACTGAAGAATGAACGGCTCCATTTCTCACAAATAAATCCAGTAAAACTTGTGGTTTGGACATGGTAATAGAATGATCTTCCGTCCCAAGTCTCAATAAGCACCTTATCCCCATCATCCTGTATGTCCCTAGGAATATAAGACCTAGAATAGCTATGGCATGGAGTCTCCACAAACGTACTCAGATTCAGATCAATGCCATCATGTATGTACCAAGGAACAAAAGACCTAGAAATCTAGAATAGCTACCGTATGGAGTATCTGCCAAGGTACTCAGATCAATATTATACTCTTTTACCCATGTAAACATACGAGTCTCATTGCAATAGTCTTTCGGCATCCATATGTCCATTATGTGAACACCTTCATCAACACATGAAAGGCAGAGTAGCCCTTTCAACTCCACCAATTGGAGATTTGAACATACAAGATCAGAACACCCACTGGGACGTGGGACGAGTCTAAATTCTTCATTCTCCAAGTTGAATGCCAAGATTGTCTTTTCTATATCGATCAATAGCTCGGGGTGGCGCTTGCGGTTGATCAGCCAATGAAGAGCTCCATCCACGAAAGCCGGACATTGACAATGCTCGACATTATAGGGGGAATTTCCAATAGTTTTCCAAGCCCAAGGAGAAGCATAAGAAGAAGGAGAGTCCTCTGCCATCCCCAAGGTGAATATTGAACATTGTGTTGGGAGAATGGGATCATATACCTCTAAGTCTCCATCAAAGAAAGGAGCAATCAAATGAACTATTTTATACTCATCCGTAGACTCAACATATCCAAAACCAAAGCTATTACATTCAGCAAACAGAAGCGGTGGCAATGTTATGAGTTCATGTGTACTTGGATTGCAAACATGGATTTCAGTATTGCATACTAAACAAACCAGATCAAAGCGGGTAGGCAACATGAGGGGGCGCCTAGTAGCATCCCTCTTACTAATCTCGAATTGGCTTAACAAATTCCCTTCCATGTCCGTGGAGGATTGGAGAAGAATAGTTTTGTTAATTTCTACCTCTGAAGGTAGAGTGGATGAGAAAAAGAGATGAGGTGGTTTGGACTTGGATTGATGAGAGTGCAGGTGAATGAAATGAGGATCACTAGATATGATATCAAGCCATCGTTTACTTAGGCACTTGAACCTGAGGAGGGGCTTCACGGGTAGCCATGAAAACAGTTTGATCAATAGATCTTCAGGAAACAGTAATGATGGATCATCATCTTCACTCCTCATCGCTTTTAGACGTTCTCTGTTAATCATACCAACAATAAACCCTATCATTGGGAAATCTCATAGAACAGGTTCAGCAGATTAATAAGGGAAAAAAAATCGAAAGGGGAAGCAGTGCAGTACGAGATTACCTCAGACGATGAGATGCTCTGTTTCTGTTTCAGTTGAGAATCGAGATCAAAAAACTTGAAAACTCAAACGGAGCAGCAGTTGCAGCACCGCAGCAGAGCACCTGAGTAGGTTTCAAGTCTGGAAGACGAAGACAGTTAAAAGTGTTAAATGGGTTTGGACGGATTTTTCCTCTATGGGTGGGGGGAAACTTATATGTCGCGGCAGTGTTTGGTATTGCGTTCTCAGAATGCATTCTATGTCGATTTCACACTGTTCGAAACTCGTGATAAAAATAATTGTTTTTATCATCCGAAAATGTGAAATCGGTCTAGAATGCATTTTGAGAATGCATACCAAACATAGCCCTGCATAATCCAAATGGATTTTACTTTAAAAAAAAAAAAAAAAAAACCACTTAAGTGAATGGATTTTCTTGTTTTAATATGTTTCCAAAGTATATATCCCTTGATACCCCTTCTGCGGATCTGAACCCTAAGTGAATGGATTTTCTTGTTTTTTTATTTTTTTGGTAAAAACATGTTGTTAAAGATAAGGTGAAAGCTCATGGCTAGAGATTACTTAGATCATGGAGTCATGGATTGGAAATAGGCCAAACCATTGTACACATGGTATTAGTGCACGGTATTGGAACGGATATCGATCAACCCGAAAACCGCTACAATATCGGATTGGATTTATCTGACAAACATGCCCCTAATTCTCCTTGAAAAATGAGTTGTTTGACCATTTTACCCATTATTCGTACTGTGTCACTGATACGGATGATACGATACCGATTCCTCAAACCATGATCGTACATGTCACCGATAGGGCCTTCCTTGGCTGGGAGTCAGCAAAGCTTTTATCCTCCATTGGAACAAAGTTGAAAATACAAATATCAAAATAACTTGAAAAGTGTATGATGTCTACTAAAACAACTCCCAAACAGAGAGGAGAAGAAGTGACTCACTTCTGTAAATAGGAGATAACCTCTTAACCAGTGAATGGATCCATTCACCTTTGCTGAAGGAAAACTCGGTTAAAAAAAAGTGTTAAACGGGGAAAAAAACGAAAAATCTTACTCGAAGAAAAACAAATTAATCAATTAATTAAAGAAAATTCAATTCGGTTGATTATAATGTGATTTTTAAAATGAGTTGGAAAAAAAATGTGCGTCTTTTTACAACTTATTGTCATTTATTCAATTCGGACATAATTCGATGAATTAAACAACTTTAGCTAGGGTGCTCTGGACCAATATGAATTTCTTAAAGTCTCCTTAGCTCGACGCAGCCCAGTTTGGCCTTGATTGACCCTGCTTGAGTTGTGTTGGGTTGCATTGGCCTAGAGTGACCCTGATTTATAAAATTTGTGCAATTTAATACTTCGACTGTAATATTTACAAACTATTGTCAATTTTTATCCCATATTTTTTGTTGCATTTCTCATTTTTAAATATATTTTTGTGATAAAAGGATATCAGTGTAAGCATAAGATGCCTATTTATACTTCATTCCTCTCAATTTTTAGGACGGATAAAATCATATATAGTTTTTATTAATGTGCAAATTCTTTCTTGATGCACTTGAAACCACTATCAAATATAACTTTTTTTTTTTTTTGGTAGAAACACTATCAAATATTACTGATGAATTCACTAGTTGACAATGAGAATGGATCATCTGCACATATCAATAGGTCAACGTACACCTTAGAACCAATCACATTTTAATTTTGTTTTCATAAAAACCCCTCTTCCCTTTGTAAATGACAAAAATAGGACAGGTGGTTAGCTCTCACATATACGTTCACCTGTTGGTACGTGCAGAAGAACCAAACCCGTCCTACATGTAGACAAATCACGAATGGGATTTGTATTTTGTGAGGGGTTATGAGAGTCAGATGAATCTTTTTTTCAGTTATGGATTTTACACAATTTCAATAATTGTTACCAATTGTTTACCTCTAATTAATAATGTTTTTAAGGCAAAAGTTGCTTTAGATGGCCAGTCAACTAATAAGCTTATCATGGTGATAAATTGTATTTTGTCACTTGACGAACTCACAATGGTCAAGACCCTTGATTAATCATTTTGGTTTCATTAAGTAGATTAGAGACCTCCAATGGTGAGAGAGGAGATAAAAAATATGAACTTAAAAAAAATTCTTCATTTAACCATGCCAGCCTACATAGCATAAAAAAATACATAAACCTTTTGTATATAAAACAACATTATTCATGTGACTCACATTCCGGCCACCCAAAATACCTCCTATTGTATAGAGGTTCAAGCCAAAAACCGTTATGATGGCAGGCTTGGTGTAACCACAAAGCAAGACCCTTAAAATGTAAACCTATGATTGGAAACCATTATAATTTCTGAAGCTTATAGTGGGATGACTCTTGTCCCACAACAAATTTTTTTTATTTTTATTTTTTTTTTTTTTTGGGGGGGGGCAGGGGGTGGGGGAGGTTACAAAAGGATGAAGAAATAAAAATTCACTTAGATTCTTGAAACAAATTTAGATTCTCAAGAACAATTGGCAATTACAGAGTTAGTTGAATCACTTTTGATTATATCAAAGGTTTCTTCACATGTATTTTCTTTGGTAATTTCTTGACCCTAACATTAAAAATGATTTGATCAGGATGGTTAGGGTCACCCAAAGGCTGGAATTGCGTGCCTTATCTGAGGTGAATGAGATGAACCCACCATTGTGAATTGTGGATTAAAATCTAAAGGCCTAGACTCTCCCTCTAAGGGTAGGCTGCGGAAGCAGAGCTTAAAGTGCACATTTTGCCCTTCTTTTGTTTCACCAAAGCTAAAATACAAGAAAAAGGAAGAACTAGTAGAACGGACAAATGGATATCCAGCAAAACACATGAATCTAAGGTAAAATTTGCACAGTGAGAGGGGGGGGGGGGATGTGCCTAGACACATGTGAGTGGGCAAAATGACCGCCCTGCCCCGCCCCCTTGAATGGACAAAATGACCTCCCCAAGTGTGGGCGCAGCCTTCGCTCCCAGGCAGAGAACAATCGCCAAACATCCATTTTTAAATTCAGTCATCAGCATCTGAGTAGCCCATTATGTTACTTAATCTCAGATCTTTAACTTGACTCAACCCCTTCAATATAGCAAATGCTTTGGCCTCTAGTTTCAACCATAAGAACTGCAGGATATGGTGACAGTTCTCTGATATCAAGCATACAGAAGACAGATTTAAAGTAGATATACCTGATGAGGATGAAGAAAGAAGTTCCGTGGCTGGTAAAGAGGCCAGAGTTTAAGCAACTGCCTATCAAATTGAAAATGGTACCCAGCAGAAGGTAGAATTGAGCAATGAGAATGTATATGAAGGATGGCCATAGTTGTTTTTCCAATCCTACAAGACACTACAATGATTCTACTTTGGACTATTGATATTTATTTGACATAATCTTAGAAGAGAAAATAGGATAGCTCATGCCATTGCAACTGAAGCTAGAAAAGCATCTTAGCCAGTTGGATAGATCTCCACTAGACAGAACCTGGGGTGAGAGAAGTTTTACAAATTCAAAATTATGGAGTGTCCACCCAAAACTCAAATATCCAATCACGACATTGGCCAAAACAATCAAAAGAGGAGATTTTAAAGCACTACGTAATCTCGGTAGAACTAGTTGACATAAAACTAATTCAAAAACTCTAAGATATACATAGAAAGGAAATTAACAAGAGCAGTCACACTAGAAAACAGAATGTAAGAGGCCAAACTTATCATGACTCACTCACTGACTGCACTAAAGAAGCTTCAGTTGAAACATTTTCAGCTTCCAGAAGCTTCATTTGGCGTTCTGCATGTTCCCTTTCACATTGGCTGATTCCCATGATAATATCAAGCATGGTACCAGTCGTGCCAAAAAATACCAGGGGTGCCAGAGACTTCCGTCGTATCCCCACCGGAATCGCAAGCAATGCCCCAGCCACAGAGAATACCCATGTCCCCAGTGCACTGCAGATAACCCACAAACCACAGTGTTAGATCACTGTATTTAAACTACTGATATGGTCATACTGATCTCTTGGGATTTTATTTGATAGTGAGATATCATGCTAAGAAATGAACAAACAGGTAAGTAGAGTTGCCATTCAACATTAAACAAAGCACCACTGTAGCAAAGTAAATTACTAAAATAAACCCTTTGAATCACAATAAAGAGTCAAACCAGCAATTAGGCAACTAGGAATGATCAGACAGTTTAGGGGCTGGAACATAAGGGGATGTAATACATGCCCATCTGGTCTGGGACGCATGCCCGAGCCCATCCCATCCCATTAATTAATAGAGCTAACATGACAAACAAGTAACAGACATTTATTTTACAGGCGAGGTTTGGACTAGTTCAGTGAATCAGGAGGCTACCCTTACTAATTTATTAACCTATCAGGAATGGACATGCAGAGTCAATTTAGCTCCCTTATTTTGTGTTCAATTGTTGAGAAACAGTACATAAAAAAAGTTTTTTCAACAAATACTTTGTTTGTACGGGAAAACACTAAGATTAGGTTGACGACGCTTGAACTCGAAAACCTAGCGAGAGACAAAGTAGTAGAGAGAAAACAATTTTGGCCGCCGCTTTGGAGCAGCCTGGCTGTATGGCTGGGCTGCTCCCCACCCTCTCCCTTCGCCTTCTCTCTTCCTCTCTCTCTTCTTCTTCCTCCTCCTCCCCCTTTCTCCACTTTTCTTCCTATGTTCGGTACTAACTTCGCTGGCTGAAGTCTCTCGAACTGCAGTCTCTGGTTTGCTCGCTCAGTTAGGTCGCTTGCCTGGCAGGTCGCCTCTTCTGCTAGGCCTGCTGTTCCCTTGGTTGCCGGCTCTTCTTGGCTGACATCCCATCGGATCCTAGGCTCAATTTGGCAGCACCCGCTCGGTAGCCGCTTTGTTGGGCAAGCTTCTCCATCAACTGCTTGTTCGGATCTGCTTCTCCCTCGTTCATTGGCTCCTCCGCCGTCGTCGTGTGCATCACCGGTGCTCGCAACCTTCCGCCGCTTGGCCGCCTGCCTGTTTGGCTTGCTGCCTTGCGTCCGCCAGCCTTGCTTGGCCTCCCTCCTGCCGGTTCCGCTTGGCTCGCTCAGCCTTCGGCTGTTTTGCTGCCAGCTGCAAGGCCGCAGCCCTTGGCTGCCTTCTTTGCTTGGCCGGCAGCCTCTTCGCCATTGCCCTGCGCAAGGCCGGCGCCCTCCGTCATGGCGGTCTCCCTCGCTTGGCCAGCTGCTTGTTTGGCCGTGGCCCTCCGCAAGGCCAGCGCTCCTCCGCCTTGGTTGCCTTCTTGCCGGTGATTCCTGAGTTCGTCGTGGCGGCTAGGAAGAAGATAGTGTTGAGATTGATGGTTAGGGTTTGGGGGACCCTACTGGATTTGTCATTGTTGCCCCTCTTCTTTCTTATGGGCTTCATTGCTCTTGTTTTAAGCCCATGTGGGCTTTTGTGTTGCATTGGTCATGCCCACGTGGGGTTTTGTGTTGCTTTGGACATGCCCATGTTGGCTTTAGTTAACTTGTCTTTTACTAGCCTTATGGGCTTGTATTGATGTCCTTAATGGACTGTTGTCTCCCTATTGGGACTTCAATACATTTTATATTCACCCAAAAAAGAACACTAAGATTAGGTCGAACATTAACAGTTGATACAGCTCATCAACCTATATTTAGGTTCTGAGAGATTCTTGGCCAAATCAAAATCAAATAAGTGAGAAATAGCAGCATCCATTTTTTGGAAGGTTTTGGTTCAATGTTTCCAATCGATCAGAAGTTTGGTCCAAAGTCAACAAGATTTATCCTATATACCCCCTCCCTACTAGAGGGAAATCTCCCTCATAGTTGTCAAGGCGCTTGCTTTCCAGTTGGTTTTCTGGAGGCAAGTCATGTTGTCGCCCAGTTGTCCAAGGAAAGGGTTAGCTAGGTCGTCCCCAATAAGCGAGGCACTATGTTGGCCCCAGATGCGGTGACAAGTAGGCAAGGGTTCTTCCACAATGGACAAGTGCGGGTAAAGAAGCTAGTCCAAAAGCATAGGATTAGATTAGCATCTTGGAACTTGGATCTTTAATAGGTAAGAGTCTATAATTGGTAGATGTGATTAGTAGAAGAATGATTAACATGGCCTGTATTCAAGAGACTAGATGAAATGGTAAAAAAGCTAAAGAGTTGGACGACTTTAAACTTTGGTATACGGGGGATAAAAGTAATAGAAGTGGAGTGGGCATAGTAGTGGATAAAGATTTAAAGAATGATCTCGTGGATGTTAAAAGATTTGGAGATAGGATTATCTCCGTCAAGCTTGTGTTGGAGAAAGAGGTTGCCAATATAATTAGCGCTAACGCACCACCCCAAGTAAGATTGGATGAAAGTAGTAAGTTACAATTTTGGAAACAAATGGATGGATAAGTGCAAGATTTTAGTCAAGAAAAAAAGATTATTATAGGGGATGATCTGAATGGACATGTTGGGAGAGATCGTAGAGACTATGAAGGTGTTCATGTAAGGATGTAAACGGATAGTCGAAAATCCGAATTTGATTTGCGTTCGTATCTGTTTAGGGGTATCTGTATTCAAAAAATTACTATCCTGAAACTATCCGTATTCGTCTAAAAATTAATCGGATACGAATTCGGATGACCCAATATTCGATCGGATATTATCCAATTCGTTTACCTCTCCATTTATAGAATTAAGCAAATATTAATTTTATAATACCATATATGGTAATAGTTGTAAGTGGACAGCTGGACCGCATTAATTCAATTTAAAATTAAAGAAACCATAGTGGAGACGTGGAAACGGTGGAGTAGAGTAGAGCACTGGAGGACTAGGTTTTTTTTATTCATTCCTTCGTTTTTGTACTTCAGTATTTGACTATTTGCACTCTAGTCTCTAGACTTTAGAGTGTTCAATGAATCAGTGTTCTTTCTTCTCTGTTCGGTCTTCTTCACTTTGCCTTTTTGATGGCCATGTTACTTCATCTTCTCGATCCAAACCTGAGATCAAGATGGAGAAGGCAGGAGGAGGAGACAGCAACAAGATTTACCTTTAATGGCCTGGAAAGTTTCTGATCTGGACGAGATGTTGCTGTTGGGTGGAGGAGCTTGCGGTGGGAATCCCTATTGTAGCGGCTGGCATCGGTGCATCCCCTCTCTCCTTCTTGTGTTAACTCCTTTGCAGGCTTCGAAGTTGCAATATTTGCTGTTCAAAATGCATATCAACCTCATGCATCAGAAGTTTGATAAATGCCTGCTACAGATCTGAAGCTTTAGTGGGGAAATTAGATGCTGCGATGATGATCAACAAACACCTCTGCTTCACAGATTTGTCTTTTTCCACTTTCCGACAGATGAGCCATCTTCGAATTTATGCTTTACAAGGTCCCGGAGGTCTGAATTGTGGGATCTCTTCAATAGAATCTTGTTGCCGGAGATGGATATTCACACTTCGAATCGAATATCTGGATATCCAGAATATCCGTCACGTTAATGAATTCAAATTCGATCAAGGTTTTACATATCCGCTTGGATAAACAGACGAATTCGGACATTGAACTTGTTATGCGAATTCGGGATCGGAATTGTCATATTGGAGCCGAATTTGAGCCGTTTACATCCCTATGTTCATGAAGGATATGGTTTGGAGAGAAGAATAAGGAGGGGATCTCAATTTTAGATTTTGTTGTGGCTTATGATTTATTGAAACCATTTATTTTGAAAAAAGAGAGGAGCATTTAGTTACCTTCAAAAGTGGGCATCATAGTAGCCAAATAGATTTCTTCCTAACTAGAAGTTCTGATAGATTGTTATGTAAGGACTGTAAGGTTATACCAGGGGAGAGCCTAACCACACAACATAGATTACTGGTCTTGGATATGTGCCTCATTATGCAGAATTGTAAGAAAGGTGAGCTTATTTTCCCTGGGATAAGGTGGTGAAGCTTAAAAGGAGACACCTAAGCAAGCACCTTATCGCTTAGGCACCTTGACATATGGTCTCTCTCAATATATACCTTGTACATATATTTATATATACAAGCAGCAATTATGCGATGCTTAAAATATTTAGCATTTTTTTTGCCAAGGAGAAAAGGAATGCCTTGCAGATCAGGGTGTCAACTTTTTGCATAGATGAAACTATTTTGACATCCCAATCAGAGAATCATTCAAAATTAATTTTTCATTATTCCTCTCCCAAAAGATATTTAAGGTTTCAGTGCAAAACTGCAATCAAAGGGGCTCAGGCTGCATATTGAAATATATTTGATGATACAAACATCGCAAATGTAATAGTACAGAACAGAAATACATGTGTGCAGGTGGGGTATCTCTCCTGGACAAGAGATCAGAAGAAATTTTTCACTGATCATAGGGATCCATCATTCTGAACTAGACAACTACTGATGCAAGGTTTCGAAAACATTAATCCAGAGCAAAGTCGCCCTCAATTTCTTCTTTTATATGGAGATAAATACAAAGTCACCAATTTAACAGAGGGAGATGAATTAAGATTTAATACTTGAGAATTTGCATTATTTACTATTTATCCCTAGGCCCAAATCATACAGAAGAACCATTAAGTTCTTTTTCACAACTGTACCAAACTTCTGCCCAGTTCAAGAGAAAGAAAAGAAAGAAGAATGCTAAATGACCAGAACACCCTCAGCTAAAGTTTGGAGATTGAAGCAACACTGGCAATCTTCTTCTTGAAGAAAAAACAAGGGAAGGGAGTTATTGACACCATATTATCGTGTAAGTTAGCATTTCCTAACACACACACACACAGCAACAACCATACACAAACACAAAACAAATTCAATTTTTTTTTCAAACATACAGACGTCCCTAGCTCACCTAGTTCATATAAAATTTGCTGAATCACTTGGTTTGTCCTGCTTTCATATAATTTTTGGGTCACCATGCAAACCAACTTATTAGAGTGAAGAGGTGATGGGTTGACCGGTTTTACCAGTTGGATCAGTCTACGACTACATTTAACAATGATGTGTGAAATACTCAAGAAAATAATTGCAATAACAAGACAGCAAAGAGAAGAACTATAAGCAATAAAAATAAACATATGAAAAGAATAAGATGTTTCTCATCCTACAACCAATTCCTAGGAAAGTGTTTAACAACTTCTTATAGTTTTTCAAGATGTTCTAAGGGCAACTAAATAATTTTCCTATCGGTACAGTGGTGGGAGCCCTGTGCACTGGGTCTGCCCTTTTTTATTCACTTATTAGGCTAATATTGGTGTTACTGTGTTCATCGCCAGTAATTAACCATGGCCATGGCAATATAAATATAGACAGCAGGTGTTAAAACTGATTAATTTCTCTTTCTTTCTTCTCATTTCTTCCTCTTCTTCGTTTTGTATTCTCTTTTTCCTCATATTGGAAAAACCCTAGAGAGTAGAGCACGAAGCTCCAAATTGAGGCTCCAGAAAAGAATATACCACAAATAAGAGCATCAAGAATTACTTTTATGGATATATTTTGGGGTCTGAAAGGAGAATTAGTGGCACTGCCTAGAGTGCGACGCCAATTGCATGGGTTGTGAAATAAAGGAACTACTAAAGACATGGAGGAATTAAGGCTCTCTTTGGCATGATTTTGAGAAATATTTCATGGGGTGATAAATTGAAATTAGGGTGTTTGGTACGATTTTTGCACTTTATTTATGAGAAATTGAAATCAATTTCGGTGAAATAGTTGAAGAGCTATTTCACCTATTTAAACGAAATCACTTCAAACCTATTTCGCGCTGAGGATTAATGAGCATGTGTTTGCCACAGGGAAAAAATCGTCATTTACCCCAAAAGTTCTTTTAAACCCTATTGTCTTCTTCTCAACCCGCTTGTCAACCAGGAGAACTTTGGAAATCGCCTCCATAACAAACTTTGGGGATCAATGCAATAAGACAAAGCCAACAGAATCTGAGCACAAGTTTGTCCAATTTTTTCTTCTTTGCAATCACAAACTTCCAAAATCCTTCAGAATCCATCTTCCAACAATAAGATCTCAACTTTAACTGCATACCTTCTTCACTATCTGAATTTTCTTCACCCCTTTCCCGAAATGCCTCCTTGTGTTCTTCAACTTCAACCAGTGCCTGTTTCACATTTCCATCGATGGAAACCTCTCGCTTGCCCTCCTGCCACTTTCTTCCCCATCCCAGCCCCCATCCGTGCTCTATTTTTCCTCCCTAACCCCCATCTGCTCCTCCCCTCCCTTCCCCCCCCCCCCCAAAGTCCACCTCCAGCTTGCCCTCCTGCCCCACCTTCTTTCCATCCCAGCCACACCCCCGCTCTGTTTTTCCTTTCCCAAACCCCATCTGATCCCACCCTCCCTCTTCCCCCAACTCCACCTCTAACTTGCCCTCCCGGCCCCCTACTTAACCACCAAAGACGAAAATAAGCATTGAGATGAACTTGGAGAGTGTGGCCCAACTGCAATTCTGGTGATCGTCATTTTCGAGTTTCAACAACTCAATAGATCAAAATGTTAGCTGTTGTGACCACTGTAATCCATGGGAATGCCTTTTTAGCATTGTATACTTTTAATCCATGGACCTAACGTACCAATTATAGTCTATCCTTGTCAAGTTGAAGATCCATGGAAGATGTTTGATACAATTTGTCAGCGAGATTTGGATGCTTGGTTTGATAGATGAAGAAGAACACAATGAAATCTATTTTGAAAAACTAAAGTTATCAAATGAATTTCTTATTCATGAATTTTTTTTAATTGATTCAACCAAATAATTTCAATTTCTTGACCAAAGATCTATTTGTTGACTTATTTCAAGAAATCGATGAAATTTTGAAATTAAGGTTCATCAACCCATGCAATTAAAGCAAATGGGCTTATGGATTTTTACAGAAACAAAATTGAAGAACAAAGGAAGTTCAGCTAGTGCAAAGTCTACAAACAAACGGGTATTTTCTAGGGCTTTCACAGTAGAAGTTAGGACTGGATATACAAGTTATAAATACCTATAAAAAAGCGGTGAATATAGATTGGGTACACAGTGAACCGTATGGTTCCCTGAGATGGTAAGATACTGGGAAAACAGGCTGTTTTATCAGAAAATTAGGATATGAAAAATTATCAGAATTGAATCTAAAAAAGCCTACAGCTTGCTGATCAGCTGAATCTAACAGGTTGAGCAGAGAAAACTAATGAGCCTCATCATCAGCATGCAACCAAAATTATTGAAGTTTCAATCATCGAGATAGGATAGTGACCTCAGAAAATAGCATCGTTTGAAGAAGAAAAGAACAATCTCGAAATTGTCAAGTCTTCTCACTTCAATCTACATTTTCGATATCAAACCGTTTACAGATGCTGAATATCATGATTTTGGACAATTCTTCCATTTAAACCCAAAGGGAATTTCTGGATTGTGGAACTAAAGACAACAGAACTAATTCAAATCAAACGAAATTTGAGGATGTGATCTTACCTAATTCAACAACTTCAACCATATATCTACTACATCCGAATGCAAATCAAATTAACTCCAACAGGGCAAAATAATGGGATTGCTAACATGGCAGCAGTTATTAACTCGGAATGATGAATTATGCAACACAAACATAGAACATGAGAAAGAAGAGAGTGACTGAATGTGGAGCGTAAAAGAACACTACTTACTTCGAAACGGAGCAATCTTCAAGCTGCTTCACAGGCTCTTCGCCGGCCATTTCCCACGCTTACTTGAGTCCCTTCTTTCCTCTACCTCTCTGTAACAACTGGGGTTTGGATTTTCGTCAGGTTTCACCCACCAACGCATCACCGAAAAAGGACTTACCAAAAAAGTAAAGAAAAAAATGCTAGATCTATGAGGAAAGAAAAAGAATTACAAACAAGAAGTGTAATTAATTTTCTCATCTCGTAGATTTAGGTAATTTTCCAAGAAAAATAAAACCGTCACCAAGGAAAGAGATGGGCAGTTACTGTCGGGTCGGTTCTTTATCCGAATTCCGAATCGTGAAATAACTAGTCATCCATTTAACTCAAGGTGTCAACTGGTTGGGCTCGGCACCAATTTAAGATCCTGCACCATTTTCGTCTGTTTAAGTTGGGGATGGACGTCGATCAAGGGCTTGCCCGGTTGGTTCGCTGCTCCTTTGGAGAAACAGCGTCGGGAGCTTGATCGGTGGTTCAAGTCTCCTCAGCGACACCTAGTCCACATTTAATTGCTTTCCAAGAAGTGGAGCCTGTTGGTACCATATTTGACCCCCTTGTGGGTCCCCTCTTGCCTCCTTGTGGGGCCATGATGGCCATTCGGCCCTTGAATTGCACCAAAAAAAAAAAATTGGGGATGGACGTGTTTCTTTTCGGTCGGTCAATAGATGATTAATCAATCGGTGCTTGAGCCCAATGTGTTTAGTAATTGATTGGGCCAGTCTTGAACTTTAACCGATCAATTCATGTCGGACCAACATACCCTTACATTTAACCAGGTTGTGTTATGTTAAATTCTGTTTAGGTGGCAGGTTCTTTGATATTATATCACACATAATAAAAATATAAATAAATAAATCCTATTAATCACAAGTCGAGTTTAATGGACATATAATTTTACACAGTTGAATTGTCAACCCAAAAGTTTAAGCTATTAGGTAAAGTCACCGAACTAATGCATGAAGTCATCCAATGTCAAAGTTAATCCTATTGAGAATCACAAGTCGAGTTTAATGGACATATAATTTCTTACAGTTGAATTGTCTAACCCAAAAGTTTAAGCTATTAGGTAAAGTCACCGAACTAATGCATGAAGTCATCCAATGTCCTAAAGTTAATAGATGTGGGAATATTATTCTCAACACCATTGATAAACTCAAAAATTTCAACTTGATTGATTTCAAACCTTCTTCTTCTAATCTGTCCAGCCATTCCCTTCATTAGACCAGTCCAAACTCCTCCATCCATCAAACCCTAACCTCCATTAAAACCTAAATCAATTCGCCTAAATTGCAGATTTTAAAACCTCGCAACCTAACTCCTTATACCAAAATAACCCCTAGACCTGCCCATTAATATCCTATAAACCTTTTCCTAAAATCTGCCCCTAAACCCTGGATTACATCCTATGTTTCCAAGCTCCAACTGACTGCACATCATTACCAAATAAACCTAAGTCGAAACCTCATAACCCTTTCTGCCTAAGCCTAAGCAACATTGTTAAGAGATCCTATTACCGTTCCTAGTGGGTTATACCTTGGACTACATTACCGTGGACTCACTTCAAAACAACATTTTGTTGGGCATAAATCAAACATTCAAAAGAATGATTTTCCTTCAATTTTTTTTATCAGTCACTCTTAAGTTTGTCTTTTGAGCCTAATATGCATGGTTTGCGTCTAATTGCTCTTGTATGCTCGTTTGTAGAGAAACCAAAGGGGAAAGAGGTTCAAGGGGTGTATGTGTGTAAGGATCACAACCTCCCTCTCAAAAACGGTAGATTTAGAGCGTACACATTTAGTGTTCCCATTGTTATTCAGTTGCGGGCTGTTGGAATATTGCATATTGCTAATAATTTTTAGTGATTCTAACATGTTTATTAAGCTCTTTGTTTGGGCCTTCTGTTTGCATGTTGCTGTGTTATATAATTTTGAGAATAGAGATTCTAGACCATAGTAAGTTCGGGAACGATGATACGGGAACGGATACGTACGGCAATTAAACGGGCCAGACGGCAATAAAACTTTTCAAAAATCCGGCGCAGTAAAACGTGTACGGCAATGATATGGTACGTGTTTAATACAGTTGTTCTGTAAAAATTCGGGAGCAAAAATACAGGTTTATTCAGGTATTAAGAATGATCTAAAACTGGTTGTTTGCAACTAAATTCTAATCTCCAATGCTTTCATGAACACTTATTGACAAAATAATAATAATAATAGCATGTGGACAATCATTTAACAAATAAAAAATATCATCATTGACATTACCTCATCAAACAAGAAAATCCACAAAATATTATCCATAACAAGAAAATGTATATATCAACCATCATATAACCCATAATTCTCTGGTTTCTTTTCAAGGGATCTTAAGTCATATCAGATTAAGGGTGACTTGGAGATCTGTGATTAAACCCTATAAATCAAATAGCGAAAAGAAAAAAAAAAAAAAAAAAGACACATCTAGTGAATTGTGAGGTTCACCACTTATTATTTTGCAAAAATCAGATGATTTGTACAAAACCTTCACCCAACCAGTTATCAAAACATGGAATTATCATACTAAAATTTTTTTGCTCCAGAAAACTTTTGAACTACTAAGATGTGATTGTAATAAAAATCCAAAGCATTGCATCAACTAAAATCCAAAGGAACAATTAACATTGATGATTGAACTCCAATGCTGACCAGTTTTCTTTAACTTCAAAGTAAAATGTATCCTTCATGTAGAATTATTAAAAGAAACATATCTTCCAAGTCCTTCCAGAGAGTCAGCAATGAACAAAACAAAAGCTAAATCGGTTATTTGGCAACGCATGCATCATAAAGAGAAATCAATGTCAAGGAATTTGGAGAAAAGTGAAAAATTAAAAGAGAAAAAAACAAAAAAACAAAAATCCATCCATAGCTTCGTAGACTAACCAGAAACAGAGGAACTTGCGTAAGAAGTTTCAGACCGGAAGAAAACGAGGAAGAAGAGACTAACTTGAGTGGTCGTAACTTGTGGATCTCGTCAAGGCGCCGTTTGCCCTTCTTGATTTCAACCAAATAACCTACAAATCAATGGGAGAGAGAGGGGTCAGTGGTTAGAAACCGAGAGACAGATGGATTTAAGAGGAAAGGTTCCGCATTCAAGAATCAGGGGAGGAGAAAGGGTTTTCCCATTCAAAAATCAGGGGAGGGGAGAGGGTTTCAGGAAAAGAAGAGATAGAGAAGAACCACAGTCGCTGACCTTAATCTGCCGCTGCAAAGCAATCGCCGGCCTGAATAACCCGGGAAAGAGATAGAGAAGAATGGGGCTGGGGTTTGGTATACGCGAGAATCAGGAAAGGGAAAAGGGTACTTCGGTCATTCAAGAATCGGGAAAGTCTATACCAAAAAAAATGGGGAAAGTCTAAATTTTTTTTAAACCAAATGTATAATACGTGTTTTATACGTGTATAATACTTCTATCGTTGAAGTTTGCATATATGCAATACCGTAAATTTTTGAATTAAACGTTCGGATCCGCATATTATACGTATATTATACGCGGATTTACTAACTATGTTCTAGACACAAATGTTGATAACATTTTTGTGTGTATTGGACTCGATCATTTGAAAATCCTACATGATTTATAGTCGGATATTATGCAATAATGTTCTCGTGATAGTTGTGTGGTCCTCAAATCTTAGAGATCTTTGTTGTTGTAGATCAACATTGTGTACTTTATTATATATAGGGTAATTTACACATACCACCCCTGAGGTTTGACGATAGGATAATTTTACCCCCCCTAGTTTTGGAAAATTCTACGTACCCCCCTGAGGTTTGCAAACGGTAACAAATAAGCCCATTCCGTCAGTTCATGACTAACAACGTTAAAAATATAAAGTGAGCTGACAAAATTGCCCTTGTAAGAAAACAAACAAAAAAAAAACCTGCAACTCATCTTCCCCAAATCGTTTGGAGGAAGATGAGTTGCAGGTATCCTTGTAGGGAACTCCATGGAAGACAGCTTTGAAATTCCAGATTACGATCTGATGCAGTAAGAAGATGATCAAATAGGGATTCTTTGTAATCTTTCTTATTTTATTCATGTTATTAGAATCGTTGGTGTTAGTCCATTGGAGTGTGTGGAATGTTGTTGTCATTGTTGGCAACGTATTTGATCATAGTGGTGTTGTGGCAGTAGCTATTGGTGGTTTGGAAGAGCTGAAATGGTCAAACAGTCACCTACACAGCTATAAAGGTATTTTGGTCATTTGGTAGAGTTACAAGGGTACCCGCACTTGAAGAATATCATTTAACAGCATGTTAAGTCCTTATATAGTGTTTGGCAAAGGGGCGAAGTAGCAGGTGAAGGTTTCATATTGTTAAAGTTGTGATTTCACAGGTTCATACAATGGCAGCGACTTTAAGGTCATTTTTGGAAGGCTTAATAGAAATTCTGGGTGAAGTAGTCATCATGAGGAATGAACCTCGTCGAGTCGCGGTTCCAACGCAATCAGTCTCGTATCATTTGAGTGTTGAACGAGAAAGTTACAGATATTTTCGTGTCGATGCGCAAAAACGGAGTAAATTTGGAATAGGCAAAAGTTTATATACTTAGCCAAAAAGTTTGGTTTATTTTTAAGTGTTATACTGTAGACAGACGTTCTCCATTGTTTTGTTAAAACTCCAGAATCTCTTCGAGCGTCGGATCGGTATCTTGCATCAGATTTGGTTCATTAAAAGAAAAAAAAAAGAAAAAGAAAAAAAAGGAGGAAATAAAGGAAACAACTAAGGTGTAGTGAAAGTGTGATGTTGGCATGACATCACCCCCATTTCTTATGAAGGAAGAGAGTGTGAAAATCTCTGACGTATTTTTCCTTTTGTGCACGGTTTGTTACGAAGAATCTCTTTATTTACGGATTTGCCACTGGTTACCAATTTTTGGAGCATTCAACTTTGGAATGCCGTATCTTGGCCATCCGATGTCCAAATGGGATGAAATTTTTTTTTAAATTGGGTATTTTTTCGAGAGGAAGCCATTGGAAGGAGTTGCAGCATCGTTTGAGCACAGAAAATTGACGATATTACTATTTTATGCTCGATGACTCCATATTAAAGATGGTTTGAGCAGTGGAGCGTACATAGACACGATTTCTATGCGTCAGAGGCTTCATGATTGTTGGATTACTCTACAAAAGATAATCCTCAATTGTAAATCTCCATTGTGAGTTTCTAGGTTGCATGTTTAGTTGAAAAAACCTAGTTTGATTGTAAGCCAATATTGGCCATTGTATTGGGGGATTTGGTTATGTTATTTGCAATTAATTATTGTAACTCTGTCAAGTGGGGGCTTGTATAGAGATTGGGGTAGTTGCCCTCGTTTGTGTTGTTGCACAAACCGAAGCAGGGATTGTAGTTCCTGGGCTGTTGTTGCAGTCAAAAATTTGAGTAGCGTATTGAGCAATATACGAAACCCTGGGTAGGGTATTGCTCCGTGGACGTAGGCAGTTTGGCCGAACCACGTAAATTTGGTGTATTGTTTACTTTACTTTCCATTGCATATATTGGAGTGTGTTTGATCTGCAGAGTGGGGTGCACTGTCTGGTAGACCTGACCACACAGTGGTTGCGAGGTGGACGTGCATGTGTGTTGTGGAATTGGTAATTATGGGATTGCCCCGACCAATCAGGCTTGCTTGAAGTCTTCTGCATCGACGTCAACACAGGGTTGAAATTTAAGGATTATTTTTTATGAACACTGTTACGTCAAGAAATCGCTCAGCGGTCCTTCGAGTGTCGTAACCTACAAAAGACCCTGGGGTGACAAAGGAGAACCGATGTGGTTCCGGCCTAGGACTCTCCGATGCCTAAGTTAGATCTCTCTGAGCAAACAGATGAATAGTAGTATTCAATATGAGTTCAGATGTCCCCTGATGGGGTTGTGTACCTTGCCTTTTATAGTAGTGTATGGCGGTGTGGAGAGTCCCAGTTGATGTAGAGTATTTGCCGTAGGTGATAGAGTCCCTGAGTAGCAGGGCTTATCCTTGATAGGTTGTCTTCCCGTGAGACGTGGTGTCACGGTAGACCTGGTAGTCGTCTTCCGGAGAGACGTGGTGTCCTTGATAGACTTGGTAGTTGTCTTCCTGTAAGAAGTAGTGTCCTGATAGACTTGGCGTCCTTGGTAGATAGACCTCATCTACGTGGTAGATGGGGTTTCTGGTGCATGAGTCCGTTCAGACTACGTGACTCGATAGGCGGTGGCCTAGAGTCCTTGGTGATGTGATCTGTGCCTTGTTGATGGCGGTGGTGACTGTCGTGTTCGGGTAAGCCGTGCCCGGGGATGATGTGTACGGAGAAGGGATCCGCGCCCAAGGGGGTTGGCGCCCAAGGGTGGCCGCGCCCATGGGTGTTGGTGGATGGTGCTTCACTGACTCTGTCTTGGCCCACTCTTCTGGGTCGTGCCACGTGGCGATCTCTAATTGGTTTGTGTGAATTTGGGTTCATCAAACACTGATTCACCCCCCCCTCTCAGTGTCAACCTGGGATCAACAGTTGGAAAGTAAGATCCAATTTTATTTAAATTTGTCTTCTGTTTTGGATTAGATAGAGTTAGAGAAGAGTTATGATTTCAGTTTTACAATAGGATTAGGAATTTTATTTTATAAAGGGCATGTAACCCAACGATTTGAGATTTGAAAATTGAATGAAAAGGGTTTACCGTATTGTTGCCAACAGCTGAATGCGCAGTTCTCATCCCTCCCTCTGATATTCTCTCTTATCTCTCACTATTTCCTCTCTCTTTACTTCTTTTCCTTTGGTACGTTGTTATTACCCTACTCTGTTATTGCCGAACCAGTTGAGCTGTGACAGATTTGATTGAGTTCCTTATGAGTTGTTCAATGGATCTGGAACTTAGATCGAAGACTCTCTACCCTTAGGGGAATTTATTTTTTGCACCCCAGTCCTAACCCCATTCCTGTGGTGAGGAACAATACTTGCAGAAGGTTTGAAACCCTAACTTCCGCCAGGTGCTGCTTCCTGTCAAACCCCTTGATTTTTAGGTTGCTGAACCTCGAGTTTGTTGGCTGGTTCCAATAGAGATTGGGTTTTAGTACCTAAACCTCATAGCATGGAGTTCTTCTCTTTGAGGTTTGGAGCTACCGCCTGGTCTTTCATCGAGGAAGAAGAAGAAAGGTTCTTCTATATCTTAATCTCTAATTTCTGGTTTTTTCAATATTACCTTTGCTTTATTTCACTATTATTCCCCAAATGGTTTGGATCGATCCAGTAGTCCTAGGCGACAACAAATATGGAATTTATGATGTGCCCTACCTGCAAGATGAGTTGCAAATTTTTTTTTGTTTGTTTTCTTACAAGGGCAATTTTGTCAGGTCACTTTATATTTTTAACGTTGTTAGTCATGAACTGATGGAATGGGCTTATTTGTTACCATTTGCAAACCTCAGGGGGGTACGCAGAATTTTCCAAAACTGGGGGGTAAAATTATCCTTTCGTCAAACCTCAGGGGTGGTGTGTAAATTACCCTTGTATATATGATTGATACCTACATATAATTGGTTATATATCACTATATTGGGTCCATTGTGTTTTCTTATCAACGAAAGTGATGCTTAATAAGAAATCCTGCCACTTCTCGTACAAGGAGAATATCTTGAGAGGGAAACCTAAATGTGATTGAACAAAATTCCAAGCTTGTTGATTTAATTTAAATTGTTTGTGAAGAACTTACAAAATTATTATTAAATAATAATTATATTTTGCTCCATCAAAGTGTTTAGTGGAGATCGATTCCTACTCCTATGGGTTCAATGTTCAAGTATTGAAAACCGTTGGAGGTGCTTCGCTTGTGACACTAAGGAGGTAAGCCTAAACCCTATTGTGATGTTTGATTCGAGTACCCCATACTTCGTGAGCTTCGAATACAAAATTTTTAAATTGGAACCGTGGCCACCAACAGGGGTTGGTATAGACTTTAGAGTGATCAAAGAGAGGGGACTAAAGAAGCTAGGCCTCGTGATCAAACCTTCGCCGCTGCATAATTTCTTGGGGCCACCCACCTGAGGCTCACTAGGGCCCAGAAGCTCCCGGTTCGTGCGTGGCGTGGGGGTCATGTACGAGCCCAGGGGGGATTTAGTCAGCCTAAAAGTTGGATACCCCTCCTGTCTCCAAAAAAAAAAAGAAAAAAAAGAGAGGGGACTTGGGAGTTGGGAGAGGAGGGAATGACAAAGAAGATAAGGTATGGGGGAGTCGAGAGGTTGGTTTATTGATTGAGATTTCTTAATCTTTAATTTAGTGGAAATACAGCACGTGAAAAAATGATAGGAAGGCCATGTTTTCACTCTACGATTGACGGATTTTTAAAACAAGAAAGAAGGCAAGAGGGTTCTGAGTCTATCCTCCTTCATCATTTGGCATCTCTGGCTATCGAGGGATGATCTTCTTTTCAAAGGAATAGATCGCCCCCCAACTGAGATCATATTGAGAGCCCAGAACGCTTGGGAGGAGTTTGCTACAGCTTCTCTTGGGTCCCTATTAGCATTGGATATTTCTGCTGAGCCTCTCTCCCTGGCTTGGTCTCCCCCCCCCCCCCCACCTTTGGCTATCTGAAGTTGAATGGTGATGTTGCTCTCCCAACAGAGTCCTCGACTGGAGGCATTGGTGGAATTTTTAGAGACTCCTTGGGCAGACCTGTTATGGCATTCTCTGCGCCTGAATCCTTCTCGAAAGCCATCATTGGAGAAGCCCTATCGATTCGAATGGCTCTCCAAGCAGCTATTGAAGTTGGGTTGACAAACATAGTTGTGGAATCGGATAACTCTTATTTGGTAGATCTGATCAATGATGCTCGGCTAACTCCTCTCCTCAACTTTGCTTGTATTATTTATGATATTCAAGTGCTTGTAAACCAGCTAAATATTCCTTCTGTTAGCTGGATTCTTAGAGAAGCGAACTTGATCGCTGACTCTCTAGCCAAGAAGGCCCTATCTTTGGCAAGTAAGATAGTTTGACCCAATTCCACTGCCTAGCTCCTTGATCTCTGTAATCAGGGTGCTTTGTGCCCCCACTTGCCCCCCTTTGCAATAATAGTATCTTTTACCCACAAAAAAAAAAAAGATTGACGGATTTTTATTTGGGTAAAGCTGTTTGTAACCAACCCTGTTACAATACATTGTTGTAACCGGACATATTTGCCCATGTCATACCACCGAAAACTTTTTAAGAAAATGTGTTTTTTGGTAATTTCCCTCTCATCTTCCCTCCTCTCTCCTTCTCTCCTTCTTCGTCTCTGATGCCGAGTTCGGAGATCCCTGCCCTCCCTCTCCTGTCCCTCCATCTCTATCCCTCCTACGGCTTCTTGTGTCCACCTCAACTCTAAACTTAATGGAATTATTTCGAGATTGGTTTGTTGTTATTTTTCCCGATTGCCAGAAGGTGGTTGCAGCGTTTAACCGTGTGAATGCTTCTATTTTTCATTGTTCTGTTGATTCAAAGAGTTCAATTCTCCACTTTTTTTTTATTTTTTCTGACCTGCAAATCAAGTCCCCTAAACTTACCCTACGCACAAAGGAATAAATCAGAAGTATCAAATCTTCAGAATAGCAAAATCCACTGTGAAACTTTAGACTTAATTTTTTATTTTTATTTTCCCTTCCTTAGCTGGTTCCATCGCTGGAGTTCTCCACTCCAGCAAGCTCAGAGGGTGAGAGACCGATATAGTGGAAAGGAGACTCAATATATCGGTGTTCTTTTCACATAAGATTGATTATACAAAAGGGAACCGAAGAGTTGCAAACACAAGGTACTAGTTGTGCCACCAGAAGCTCAAGTACCCGCCGAAATGGGGAGAGAGATAACACTCGTAAGAGTCTGAACAGATCGAGCACAAATGAAACCTTAGGCCTCAGCGGTGTTGAAGGAGGGAAGTGACTAGTGACAGGAGTGGGGACTGATTTGAGCGATTAATTAGCAACCTAGTACTTGCGATAAAGCTGCTGATTCTCCAACTTCCGTTCGTGAGAAATGCAGGCTGAGAATGATATGGAGAAAGACTTGTTGGGTTTGGATGTGAAGGAGGAGATCGCGCAAGGAAGGGTTACAAGACTATGGCACAGGTTCATCAGGTTTTATTCTTTTTCTTTTCCCTTAAACAGAAGTCCAACAAACACAGGAGCATTCAATCGGATGTCAGGTGTGTGCCAGAATTCACCAATACGAATGGGCGAGGAGGCGGTGGGGGAAGCGGAGTTGTAGACGAACAGGGTGGGGACATAAGGCAGGGGATGAGAGAGAGAGAACTTGTAGCAGAAAGCCGAAAAGAGGTTGTCGCCGAGCTTATTCACTCACTCTCTCTCTCCTTTGTGTGAAATTATATTCTTGGATATCTTATTGTATTGCCACCTCACTGTGTAGAGGGTAAAATAATTTACCCAAAAAAAAAAAAAGTGTAGAGGGTAAAATAGTACAGATACAAAATCTGTTTGTGTGTGAAAGGGGAGAGTTGAACTTTCTTCAAATTTTCTTTTCTTTCAGGTATAAACGTTGTGTTTTCTCTCTCCTACGATTTCCGGCGGGATTCAACGAAGCTTCCTGGTGAAATAGGAAACTTCTTGGAATTTCATTGAAGACAATGCAAATGCCACGTGGAGACTAAATATAAAAAAGCCACGTGGATTAAGATCTTACGTGGATGATTTACTTTTTCACTAGAAGGCCGGGAGATATACAAGTTCCACAAGGATGAACTAGCGACCATAGGATTGATCGCATCTCACAAATCTCACCATTCAATTTTATAATTTAAGTTTAGTTTCTTAACCAAATCTCCAAAACCCTTCCCTTAGATTCTGGACCCCACCACCGGGGCACATTACGTGTAGAGGACCCCAACGCTATATATTTGCACATTTTTGCATGAATTGTGCAAATCGGATTCAGGAACTTGACGAGGATTGGCTCCTAGAAGAACGAGAGATAGAGAGAGAGAGAGGACACCGGCAACCCTTCCCTTCACATTTCTACACGATGGCAGCTACCAACCAGACCGCAAAAATTGTACCAGTGAGAAGGATCAACAGCAGCAGCAACACCACCACGACCACCACCACCGTAGGCGTCGGAGCTGGAGCGGCGCCGCCACGAGTAGTTCGTTTGCCTCCGAAGAGGGGTAGTGTTCTTAAGGGCATCCTGAAGATGAAAATCTCAGCTCTTTGTTTCTCAATACGGAGTGTATGATTTGTTCGCTCTGCTTCCGTTCTTACCTGATCCCCTGACTTCGACTGATTTCATCGGAGCTGAGTTGCAATGTTACATCCACCACGTATCTCTCTCCCTCTCTTATTCTCTTTCCCTTAGCGTCGTGATCGTCGTTGTTGTTGGTCGTTGTTATGTATATTATTGTTTTGTTATTAGTGTTGTACTCTGTTTATGAAAGATTCAGAAATATAGTTATTTACGGGAATATTAGAAGCAAAGAAACGATGTGTGTATTGGTTTTATGTCTTCTCTCTTACCCACTTCTTAAGAAAAACACTATTCTTGAAAAATGTTATCAAAGAGCCATGGATTATCAAAGACCCTGCAACTGATCTGAGGGACTGATCTATGGCTATGGAACTCTGTGCAACAGGCATGCCCAATACCATTAAGCACAACCCACGCAACCCACACACCCAACACAGAGACTCACACAAGAGTATAGCCCAACCGCTTGCAGGTCTCTGTTTCTCAAGTACAGAGGCGCTCGCTCTGTTCATCCCCCAAAATATCTCGTCCTCCTTCTATTTCCCTTTACGACGTCGTCTCGTCATAATCATCGTTGTTGCAAGTATTTCTCTCAAGTAGTCGGCGATCGCTTTCGATCAAACCCCCTGGGTCCTGCCCGTTGCCGTTCTACTGCAACACATGCGTCATCTCGTGGTAGAGCACACCGGTAATCTCAGCCTTCACGTCGCCCGAGTAGCTTCCGATAAAGTTGGCGATGACGTGGATCTGGTCGTTGTCAGCTTAGGCTACTCCATCCATGGTTTCCATGATCAAGAACACATTCTGCCTATCGGCCCTGTTCGTCCGCTGGAAGGTTTGCCGGATGAAGTGGGGGGCCGATTTCAGGGTCTGTTTGCTGTATCGAATGTGTTCATTCTGCTGTTCCGGTGGCTTTGTTGATTACTTGATGCCCTGCAGGGCTGGCATTGCCATAACCACTGCCAGTACTTCTTCACTACCAGAGGTGATATGAGGAAGAAGACGGACGAGTTAAGTCTTCATCTTTACATTTGCCTTTCCGAGAGAGAGAAAGGTCAAAGGTAGTCAAAGGTACATTCTGTTTGTAAAATGGACACGTGTCGCACCAAATTTGGTTATCTTCTTCCGTTCTAGCGATCTTGTCGTGATTCGTGACTCGTGAGTTCGTGAGGTGCTTTTCTCTCGAGTCGAGTCTCTCAGTTCACAGTAGACGTTTAGAAGATTATTATGGTCTCTCTCTCTTTCACTCTCACTCTCAGGATACCCTCATTGTTGTTGGGGTTTCGGTTTTCACTCTGCAGAGACTTTGCGTGAATCTCTCCTCAGTCCTCACAAATGGCGGATTCAGCCGTAAGATTGAGGAGATTGGGGAAGCAATTCAACCGTAAGGTTGCAGTGATTGTGTTTATTCTGGTCAATCACAAGGTACAGATCTGTGTCTTGGTTTATGTAAAATTATTTTTCTTAATTTTCTGCGAGGTACTAACTCACCTGTTTTTCTAAATTTTGAATTCAAAATTCTAAAATTTGAAGAGAATGATACTACCATCTTTCACTTTGGTTTTAATAATTCGTATGATATGAATTAGTTCTGTAGAAGTACTTTTGGTACGATTCCACAGTGAGGACGTTTTTATCTTATTTTTAATCTTGTCATTCTCATGGTGTATTTTTATAATTTGGTGAGGTTGTCTTGTTGGGAGCTGGGGTTTTGCATGTTGGAGTGTAACAAATAACAATCCTAAGAGAACATGATTAAAATTGTAGCTTGATTAAGCGAAAAGAAACATTTTACTAATTTGCTAAAGCGTACCTGTAGAGGAGTATTCTCTTGTGCATTGTTAATGCCATATGAATTACAATATGGTATATAACAAAGCTCATTCCCAATCTCTATTGAAGAACTACATGGTTCTGTTGGTATATAAAAATTAGATAATTAATTGGCATGACTTTAGTAATAAAAATTGGAAACTTCTTGATTTGTGAGAATTGACAGTTCAACTCTATGTTTTGTCAGTTTCAGAAAATATGGAGTTTGAGGTAATCTGAGTAGCCCTGAGATGGTTTGCAAACAATGAAGGGTGAGTTGAAGTGTTCAACCACATATTGCTTTTGGATCATGCAAGGTCAATGGATGTCAAACACAAGTTCAAGTCCTAGGAATTTAGATGCAAAATATTAGATAGGTCTGCCCCCCTGTGTTTGATACAAAATTTGAGTTAGATCTGCCCTATGTTTGAAATCCTGGTACGTTTCTGTTGTTTTAAGCAGACTCATTTGCATAGTCTCATAATTGGATAAGATATTGAATACAATGAAGTAAAAGATATAAAAAAGAACAATCATAATGCTTAACTTGAGGCCTCTGTGTATAATGGGACACTTGTATTTTATATGCAGATGGAATATGTATATGTCATATCTCTCTTTAAAAGAGATTCTGCGTGATTTTGTAGCTGTCTTGCAGATGGCTCCTCCTTCATGTATCAGAAAAAATAAAGACAAAATACATTATAGGCTCTTTAAGAACCTTTTTCTTATAATTTTTTTGGGAATTAAGTAGTTTTCTGTCCGGGAGTGTGGCCTACGCCAGCACTCCCATGAATCTATCTCTCTCTTCCCCATATGAAAAGACACCTCTGCCCCCTTATTTTGAAGAGGAGAGAGACAAATAAATGGGAGTGCTGTCGTAGGCCACACTCCTGGACAGAGTTCTTTTTCCCAATTTTTTTTTCTTCCAGTTTTCTACTATTTTTAACCTAGTTTTATTTCCTTTCTAGCTTATGTTTTATGTTTAAAAATTGTAGTTCAATAGAGGTTCACTTCTGACTTATGAGATGTAACAATATTAGACTTTCCTAATAAAAAATTGGATTTCTAATCTTCCCTCTAAAAAAGTTGTAAGTTCTCTTTGGATCCAAAAATTTTATTATTCAAGCAGTAAAGCTCCATTTTCTGTTATCCATGCGGAGTGACTGCAATCATGTACTCATGTGTATGCTTGGATGGATTTCCAGCAGCTACGGTGGTTTCCCAATCAATTCTTCTCTTCTTTTCAATTCTCTCAGTTCTGGCCTTCTTATCTGAGTTTTTAGAAACAACATATGTCTTCAAGAGCACTTTATGTATCAGATTAGAGTTTAGATTTATCTCTAAATTTGAATATTTCAATTTATATTATATTATCTATTATTCTAGCATACAGGGCATTCTGAATCTGCTGTTTCTTTTCAAATTCTGAGTTGTTTCTTCCATGGCTCAAAATTTTGACAGGATGGTATTCACACCCTGTTGAAGCAGGAATATTTCATTGAAAGAAATTGGGTTTTAGATTTGATAAAATTCATTGAAGTGGGGAAATCATCTAAATTTGATATAAAACTTCAGGAGATGATTCTTTAAGGATAACTACACGTCCAGCAGTATAAGACCCTTAATAACAGAATTAACAGTGGTCGCATCAGACCTAAATTTAGGTCAGCAGCAAGGGTATGGACCTGAGACTGAATGTGTTTAATGGATTTTTCAGTCAGTAGCTGAAAAATGACTCACTGTAGCATGCAAAGGAACAAACTCATTATCATTTCCTTATTGGGGATTTCTTTACAGTAGAAACAAAAATGAAATCTCACACAGTCATCATTTTCCTTGGTAATCACTTAAACATTGAGAATTCATCTTTACACTTGCTGCATGATAACTGTGATTCTTATTTATTCATATTGCTCTGACAGCAAGCTGAGGAGAATGTGAAAGAGCAGTTTGTGAATGCAATTGTTCTCAAGAGAATGTAAAAAAGGTCAAAGTCATAGTTCTCATCCTCTGTTTCCATGTGATTTGCTTATCATCACAAGCTCCTTTCCTCTTGTAATCACATCTAATACTCTGATCAGGAATTGTTTGTTCAATTTTCAGGAGATGAATAGATGAGGCATCAAGCTTCTGGAGTATTATTTTCCTTCCAAAATATTCATTGCATATGCAGAAGTGGCAGTCTAAAATGGTTCAATTAGTCAATGTCTTTTCCATGGGCATTGCCCTTCCACATGTGTAACTCAAAAATCTTCAATATTTTTGTATTATTCTTATATAGAAATAGGGGGTTTTGGACTCGAGGCACAAAAAAACATATTATTTTAATTTGAAATTTCCATATTGCTTGGGTAGATGGATCCAAGAGGAAAATTGGTTTGGTTATCCTGTCCAATCACGATTTATGTCAATCCAATTCCTTAGCTAGCCAATAGATAGGGGAACAAATGCTGACCTGATAACACAAGTCCAGGGTCTTGGTTATCCTGTGTCATTCCATTATTTATTCGTATTTACTCAGCAATTGCTTTGGTGTGCATGTAGGGTCTCTTGGCTTAATCCTACGAGATAGAATTGAGATTAATGTGAAATCTTTTTGTTTTTTAATCTGCAGAAAAGAAATGAAACATAGCAAAATTCAGGAACATGAGTTATCCAATGGGCAAGCATAGTATGTTAGCATTCTCAAAACTCAATGCCTGAATGTCAAGGTTGAGCTCAGAGATCTTGTTTTCTGTCCCCAGGTAAGTTTTATTTATTTATTATTATTTTAACCACCATCTTTTGGCAACTGATATCTTCCTCAAGTCTTTTATTCACCATTTTCCTTTGATGTTAGAGATCATATTCACATGTTTGCGAAAGAATAATTTTTTATTTTATCAAGGCTCCGACTAGTTGCAAGGGAAATAAAGGGTAGGGAAGTGAATCAGATCAATACTAAAATGGAAGCTTTTGTAATCAGTACGTAACATGATTTTGTAACTTACTTAAAATATTCTAAATCTAGTCATTAAATTTTACTTTACCTTGCCACCAAATTCATTTGATTTGAAAAGGAATATAAAGATTACATCTAAAGGTATAATTACCAAATATGGTAAGAGTTTTAAGGAGATTACATAATCATGATAACAAACTTTCCTTTTTCTTTTTAAATCAATTTCACTTTCCTTCCCTTCCTTTTACTTGCAACCAAGGTTGTAAATTTCGGTTTAGAGGCCGGTTTCGATCCTGGCCGAAACCGAGATTTCCCAGGTTTCGAATGAAACCTGATATTTTCTGGACAAACCTCAACATGTCATGGGCGGGTCAAAACTGGTCGAAACTTGGTACGAGTGAGTATTGGCTCAAGGTTTTGTCTCAGTTTCTGTCGAAACCGAGATTAAGAGCTATGCTTGCAACCAGATGGAGGCTTGGTGCATACTGGTGGGATCTGCCAGGTTTAGTGCAGAGGACAGTTAGTAGGAGAATCTGAAAGATCAGCTTGCAAGTGCTCTTATCCTCTAGAGCTCATAATGTAGAAGGTCAAGGTCACACTTATCATCCTCTGTTCCAGACCTAGTTCCATTTTTTTGACCTCTGGTCTTTTGAGCAAGATCTGCCGACAGTCATTCTAGTCCTCTTAGGGAGAGGATATTTTCTTCAAAAATATTCAATGTTAAGTTGGAAATTTAAAATGGATCTAAAAGTCTTATCTTTCCGATGACACTTCTCCTTCAACATTGATAAGTGTCAGCTCACTAGTTCTCTGCTATATAGGTAGAAGTGTAATTTCCTCAACTTACTTCTGTTATGCTTGACTCTTTTCATTTTTTCTTCCATGGAAATACTGGGCTTTGCACTCAAGCCAGTATTTCTAATTTTCTATGGAAGAGCTTTTTAATTGGATCCTACCCAAAAATTAGGCTATCCAATACCTTGCAATGCCCAATCAACCTATAGATATGGCTACTAGTCCTGCTAATACAGATCTTGGACTTCCTCTGGGTCTCCATTTTCTATTGTCTTTACTCAGCAATTGCTTTGGCGCATGGATATCTGGGCTTAAGCTTATAAAGATAGGATATTGTTTTGACTTTTTAAAGATATAGATAGATAGCCTAGGATGTGAAATAACAGACATGCAAGGAAGTCATCTCCCTATTGGTCCCTCTTGGAATTAAAATGCTATGTGTGTTGGATCTTCATGCTTATGGGCTCAGGTCCTTGCCAATTTCTGTTGGTCAGCGATGAAACTCTGATTCTTTGCTTACTGAGTCCGACTGAGTTACGGCCGATTCCTGTCCCAACTAATTCTCAACAAATTCCAGGATGATTAGGATCGGAATTAATTGAGACAAATCCCGCAGCTGATTCCAAAATTTTAAATCTCAGGTGGAAAGAAAGGGTTTCAAAAGTTGAAGTACTTGCACTTCTGCCATATGTATAATTTGGAGTTGAGTGAAGCAGCAGAAGGCAAACTACCTTGCTCCAGTACGTTCCTCTGTATTGTTGCCTCAAGCTAACGAGACTACCTTGACTTCTCCCTAGTCCCTAGTGCAGAAGAATTGAAAATTAAAAAAATAATAAAAAATGTTATTATGGTGTAGAAACCTTGCACTATGGATTAAATGCTACTCTTAAAGTGTTGAGCCTCAAAATGTGTCATGGTATTAAATAATTATTTCCTTGTGATCGTGTTGCTCCAATGCTTAAGACTCTTTTCCTATTTAGACTAGAAAAGTTGAGTCCGTAGCAGAGGAGGAGCCTTGTCTCATGTGTGAAACTTTGGAAGTCTGGGCTTGTTTCAAGCTTAAATCCTTGCCCAAGGCATGGGACAAGTGCACTTAACTGAAGAAAGTTGAGATTTCGTGTTGTTCTCAGATGGTGTTGTTTCTGAATGGGGAGGAAGAAGAGGACTGTCTACCCCCGATGCTTGAGACACTATCTATTTATGAGCTCAAGTTTTTTATTCTTTGGATTTTTTTAGAGTATTCAGTAACATTGTTGGACCCATATTGTTTCAAACTGGTGGGCATGCATGTTGAGGTATCAGGGTATCCCATCCCTCAGGAAGGCCATAACCCTAGGCTTTAAGTACGAGATTTGAAGCTGAATGCCTGTTTGGTTGTGCCATAAGATTATCCTATATCTTCTGAATTTGTTCATGTTAAACGTGGTCCCTCTTCCCCTAAGATATAAATGTAAACTTCTAGACTTGGTTGTAACTTCAGCTAAGGTATCCAACCTTAGCTGAAAGACTACAAGTGCAATCTCTTGACTATAATCTGTTGTTTCGGATCTGGAAAGACCCTGCATGAAATTTCTTATAGAGCCACAAAAGAGGTTTTCATGTCATTGGGTAGGCCTTCTCAAGGTCAGATGGCACTTTATTACAAAACCAGACTAGTTTTTTGATTGTTACCAAAAAAAAAAAAAGAGTAGTTTTTTGTTTGCATCTTGAAAGCTATATCCTGCTGCTTCTTTTCTTCATCCATATTAAATTGTTTCTATGCTCCACTTACCATTCTTTTTGGTTAGAGAGCTAATGGACTCGAGGACTTGTCTGGGTCATTGATACTGGGATTACTGTGATCTTTTGGACAGACCAATGGGAGTCTGTGATTGAGAGCCTTTCCCTGTGAATTTCTGTGGCTTCATTGGTATGTCAAGACAAGTCCCAAATTTCATCTATTGAGAAATCAGTACAGGGATTTGCAGCCTCTGCGTAATTTTCTCAGAGCTTCAATTAAAGATATTGAGCTCAGCCAATACCAATTGCTGATCAGAGAATATGTGTGGCTTCCAAGTGTCAGGCAGATGTAATGCAGCTAAATCTCATCGGTTCCTCTGTGCAAAGAATTCTGTTGGCTTTCCTGCTGCCTTGGTGATTAGGTGTGTTTTTTTCCTCTCACAGTTGCTTCTTGATAGACTTCCTGTGAGCTAGCTACTGATGCATTAAGGTTTTAATGTAACAGGGGTCTGCCCTTGTCTCAGGTGTACTTATAGCAGTAGGAATGGACTACAAGACTGTTTTGAGACAACTTTACTGGCTAGAACAGTGATTGACAAAATAAGGATCAAGGTTTCTCATTGGAATGAGGTAGACAACATCGTCAAAGATGTTCCAAACATAGTTGTCAAGGCGTGGCCTAGACTGTCCGGGCGGTTTTCCAAGGGCTGGACAGACGCCATCCTTGTTCTAACTTAACAAAGCAGGCGCCTTGGAACGACTAGGTCCCTGGGTGGCAGATTTGTTTACTTATGCTTTTTTTTCCCTCTAAATAATGTTTTTTTTTTTAATATATATATATATATATTTTTTTTTTTTTTTGGATTGTGTACAAGTTTGTGTATAGTTGAGAAGTGTAGGATTATTTAGTACCAAAAAAATCAAAATCCTGTAAATAAATTAAGAAAGAAATCGAACTTCACTAATTCACTGCTCTTGTTTATTAACGTTTTTTTGGCTCTAAATAATGTTGTTTCTAACATGATGTTATTGTTGTAATGTTGTAATGATATTGCTAGATATAGGGGCAAATTTGTGCATAGATTCAATATGTAATTATGTATTGTTGTTGTTGTAATGTGTTGGAATATGTAATCCAGAATATCGTGGGGGTATTCTGATCATTTTGGAGTTAGTTTATTTATTATGTTATTAGGTACAGTCGGCTATGTGGGTTTTAGTCTCACATCGCCTAGTTTAGTCTATTTGTAATTTTCCAATAGAGGGGATTACCTATCAATTAATTAATTCAAGTATTTACAATTTCCATCTTCTCTTCTCTCTTTTCTTCTCTCTAGAGTTACTGGTTACAGGTCCTAGGTTTTCTACATGGTATCAAAGCTAGGCAACCAATGACTGATTCTCTTCAACATTGCAGTTTTGAGAGTCGTTTCAAGGTTCTCTGATTTATAGAGAAACCCTAGTTCATAGAAAGAAAAGAAGAACTAGGGTTTCCTGCTCATTTAATCTTTATCGTTTTTTTTAAATCTTCCACAGTCGTTTGTTGGTCTTTCCATTAGTTCGATCTGCAGGTGGCTAGCTATACCTAAGCATGGCTACACTAACGATGAAGTTCTTGGTGCTTATCGTCCTTCTGTCATCGGCCATCATTGGTGGTGTTTTTTCGATGGAGTAGATGGCTGCCATTGATTTGGATTTCTGGTTGAAGTCCTGCTGCTGATTTTTTATTCTTGTGCAATCGATTGCTATTGATGGATGTTGAATCGAATGCAGCTGTTGAATCGAGTCCTGGTTCTCTTGGTCTAAATTTGAAAGTTGTCTCTTGATTCCTTTCTGCTGGTTCTAAGGATTGGTCGATGGCTACTACTGCTGATCTACTTCTACCAATTTTATTTTTTTCTGAACTAGGGATTATATGCTGCTATTGTTGTCGTTTTCTGCTTCTGCTCTGATCGATTTTCCGCCGGAAGATTTGTTAATGAATATCGATTTGCTGCTGAAATTCCAGGCTTTATCTCTGCTGGGCGGTATTACCAGAACCAAGAAGAAGCATGCTGAATCTTTAATCCTTGTCGATTGATTCTTAGATCTGGGTTGAAGGGTGCCTGCCCATAGACAGTTAAAGTCTTTGAAGATTTCCATCGAAACTTTCCTTTAGTTGTGAGAGTCGAAGCCTGCAACTGAACTGCTGCAACTTCTACCGCCTGCTGCAGCTCCAATCCTTCAATCTCAGAATCTGGTGGTCAATTGGAGCTCTGTTTGGGTGCAATCCAGAGGTATTTCCATCACCTACTTACCGTTAAAACCCTAGGATAAACAGAGCATCCCCAAAGGAGTTCTTTCCTTCAGAAACCTGTTGGGTATTTCATCTCTGGTTTGTGCTAGAGGTAGGAGACGACCTCTTCAACTTCCCCTTTCCAAGAATTTTTTTTTTTCTACTTTTGTTACCCCACTTTCCAATTTTACCCTTCCATAATGTCAATAACCCCTTCTATCCTTTAATTTGTTTTCTTCCAAGTTAGTCCTAAATCTATAAATTAATTCCCATTATGTCCCACTGCTTCTTCAATTACCCATAGCCTCCTTGCAAATTCTGGTTTATTACCAGATTGCCACTCCTCCCTTAAATTTGGCCTTGCTTATACATATATATGGATTTCACTTAATTTACGGAACTGCCATTACCTTTTTAATACATTCTCCTATTTGACTACCTAACCAATTGACCCTTGAAAATTCTGGTTTATTACCAGTTTGCCCTTTGGCTTGGATTGTATTTCAAAGTGGATTTCCATCAAATTACAGCCATGCCATCCTTTTTTCAATTCCATTCCATTTGAATAATTCCCTTCATATCCCATACCTTTGGTATTTACTCATAACACCTTTGAAAACTTCTAGTAAATTACAATTTTACCATTCTTTCTTTTTTAATTACCCGTAGCACTTTTAGAAAATTCTGGAATATTATGTTTTTGTCCTATCTTTTACATTATCTCTGTTATGTCCACGTGTACTACACGTGAGGGGGAGATTATGTACAGTACACCTGCAGACATTGTAGAAGCAGAACTTGGAGGAACACTTGGTACAAAGCATAGAAGATCAGAGTTTTCACCATTGCCAATGGGTATCTACTTTGTTATTGGGTTGAGTTTGCCGTAAGGGGAAGATTGAAGTATTGAAGATATTTGGTTGTTGCCTATTTGAGGACTTTCAATTGGGTTGATATAGTTTTTTTTTCCGCTGTTTGATTCAGTTTGTTTCCGGTGCTTGCTGCTCTAGTTATTTCACTTCAAGATCCTATGTCATTGTGACAATCTGAGATTCATCACTGGATAGCTATTGAAGATCGTTGAAAGTTGCCTTTTTTGGAAGATATTCCAGTCCCGATTTGCTGATCATGTCTGTCCAAGTTTTGAAGATCTATTTTTTCAAGTTCTTGAAGGTTTATTTGGGAGCTGCATTCATATGTCAAACTGGATTCTGTTGCACCTTAGTTTTTTTTCATTTTGTTCAAGTTGGGCATTAGTACCTTGTATGCGCCAACTTGAGGGGGAGTATTAGCATTATTTGGAGTTCTTTTTTCTTTAATTCAAGCTGGATCTTCTTTCTTTACTTATTTGTATAATCCAGCTTGAGGGGGAGTGTTGGAATATGTAATCCAGAATACCGTGGGGGTATTTTGGTCCTTCTGGGGTTAGTTTATTTATTATGTTATTAGGTACAATCGGCTATGTGGGTTTTAGTCCCACATCACCTAGTTTAGTCTATTTGTAATTTTCCCTCTATTATAAATAGAGGGGCTTACCTATCAATTAATTAATTCAAGTATTTACAATTTCCATCTTCTCTTCTCTCTTTTCTTCTTTTTAGAGTTACTGGTTACAGGTCCTAGGTTTTCTACATAATGCTTTAAGCTTAATTACATTATTGCTTACTAGGTATAATGGATACATAAAAAAAAAAAACAAACTCGAGCGCCTTCTTGCCTAAGCGCTTAGGTGGCTCTCCAACACCTTGGATTGCCTTGGTGCCTTGACAATTGTGGTTTCAAAAGAGATCCTATTTCTGGATTGGAAACCTCTAATATTATCGAGAGAAAGACAGGACAAAATTACTTATATTTGTCAAAAAGCACCAGACAGTGAAATAAAGTAATATTTTGGTGGTTGTTTTCTACGGGCCCTTTTGGAGTGGATGGCTATATCAGACCACCTTGTGGTTCAGAAGTTCAGTTAATTTCATGCCCTATTAGGGAAGGATATTCCATTCATACCTTGTTGTGTCCCTGAAAGTGGTTAAATTTTGTACTTCAGAAAGGTTATGACAGGGTGGTAGTGGAAGGAGATTGTAGAAATGTGATCACTTGGATATATGAGCCTTGGAGGTTTGTCCATCTAATTGGTCTACTAAGCATATTGTTTCTGGTTTGGAGTGTACATTCCAATGGAAACCTACGACATTAATGGAGTGATGCTTTCAATGATATGTTATTGGAAGAACATTCCTTTAGATGCTATGAAACGAACCTGGGAGAACTCAACCCCAAAAATCGGCTTACAAGATGAAGGAACTCAAGACCATATCAACCCACACCAAATCCTCGTAACTAATGTGGGATCAGCCCCTTATATGACTGATATGGGATCGTAACAATTCACCATGCTTCCGAACCAATGTCCACAGCGGCCCACTTCGGATCAGGTAGCCCTTTTTAAGCGGCTCCACTCTGTTTCAAGGTCTCTGCCTAACAGCAAGTAGCCCTTTTCTAGTGGCTTCACTCTGGCACCAAGTTGGGAACACAAGACCATATCAAACCACACCAAATCACTTCCGTAACCTATGTGAGATCAGCCCCCTATAAGACTGGTATGGGATCGTAACATGCAACCTTTCCATTCTTGTATCTCTTTATTTATTGTTGTTGTGTACTAGTGAAGGTAGTTCTTACTTTGGAGGCTTTCTGTACTGTTTTTCTTTGATTTGCAATAAAGTGCTACCTAAAAAAGGGGATGAAGGTTCATCAACCCATGCAATTAAAGCAAATGAGCTTATGGGCTTTTACAGATGAAGAACAAAGGAGATTCAGCTAGTGGGAATATTTTCTAGGGCTTTCACAGTAGACGTTAGGACTGGATATACAAGTTATGAATACCAATAAAAAAGCGGTGAAAATAGATTGGGTGGACAGTGAACTGTATGGTTCCCTGAGATGGTAAGATACTGGGAAAAGTGGAAAACAGGCCGTTTAATCAGAAAATTAGGATATGAAAAATTAACAAAATTGAATCTAAAGAGGCCTACAGCTTGATGATCAGCTGAATCTAATAGGTTGAGCAGAGAAAACTAATGAGTCTCATCAATCAGCATGCAACCAAAATTATTGAAGTTTCAATCATCGAGATAGGATAGTGACCTCAAGAAATAGCATCGTTGGAAGAAGAAAAGAAACAATCTCGAAATTGTTAAGTCTTCTCACTTCAATCTACAATTTTGATCTCAAATTGTTTACAAACACTGAATATTATGATTTTTGACAATTCTTCCATTTAAACCCAAAGGGAATTTCTGGATTGCGGAACTAAAGACAACAGAACTAATTCACATCAAACGAAATTTGAGGATGTGTTATTACCTAATTCAACAACTTCAACCATATATCTACTACATCCAAATGCAAATCAAATTAACTCCAACAGGCCAAAATAATGGGATTACTAACATGACAGCACGTATTAACTTGGAATGATGAATTACACAATACAAACATAGAACAAGATAAAGAAGAAAGTGAAAATGAATGTGGAGCGTTTAAGAACTACTTACTTCGAAACGCAGCAATCTTCAAGCTGCTTCACAGGCTCTTGGCCGGCCATTTCCCACGCTTACTCGAGTCCCTTCTCTCCTCTACCTCTCTGTAACAACTGGGGTTTGCGTTTTTGTCAAGTTTCATACTTTCACCCACCAACGCGTCACCGAAAAATGACTTTACCATAAAAAGAAAAAAATCGTAGATCTATGAGAGAGAAAAAGAATAACAAACAAAAAGTAAGTGTAATTAATTTTCTCTTCTTGTAGACTTAGGTAATTTCCAAGGAAAAAAAAACCGTCACCAAGGAAAGAGATGTGCAGTTACTACTGGGTCGGTTTTTATCCAAATTTCGAATTGTGAAATAACCATAGTTACTAAGTTCAGGAATGGCAATAATACGGGTACAGATACGTATGGCAATTAAACAGATCATATAACAATAACACTTTTTAAAATCTGGCGCAATGAAACACGTACATACGATACGTGTTTAATGCAGTTGCTCTGTAAAAATCTGGGAACAAAAACACGGGCATATATTCACTATACAACAGGCATGTACATTGAAGCTTACATGCATTTGGTTTAATAAGCCTCTATGGCAGGTCTCATTCGACAGCAGGTCTCATTCGACAGTAGGCTTGATTTTATCATTGGTGAAAGATGTGCAAAGACCACTTTTCCAGTGATATAGACCTAGACCTAGATCTAAAAACAATTGAAATCACAAAAATAATTCCTGTATTTATTAATTCACTTTGTCAATTCAAGATATTGTCAACAGAAACTCAATCCACTGATATCCTTGCACCTGGGTCAATTTATCAGCTACTGAGGTATTACCCAAGGCAAGACAATTACTTGTAGAAAGCTATTTCCAAACCCCTCTTCCACCTGGGTTTAACCAATGCCAATTGAGAATTTCTGGAAGGGTTCGACAGACGGTGGCTGAGAATTTCCTCTTAATCCCTTCAACTTGGCGGCACCAAAACTGCCAGTTAGCATTAACAAATAACTCTTCCAAGGATATAAGGAAAGGTTCCAAACTCAGCCATAGAAACATGAACTACTCCATTCATCCATGATAAAATGTGTCCGGGTTTCAAGTCAGCACCGGAAATCCACTTTCTGTCTAACTGTCGGGGAAAGGGTGCAGGTTTTAGTTGCCCCTGGACATTGTAACGACTAATGAGACCTTGACTCTGTTCAGTGGGTGGATATCATAGGAATTCCTTCATGACCTCATTGTTTACTAAAACTCAGCAAATCCAGTATGCTTATCACAACGTTTCTACTTCAATAAGAAAATTAATAGGCAGTGAAATGCAGTGAGACAAGGAGATTAAAATATTAAAAAAAAAAAAAAAAAAAAAAAAAAGTGGAGTGAGATGAGCAGATTACCAAAGATCCCACATAAATATCCGAGGTTAATAGTAATAGGGACAAAACATGGTTAACCTATCAATGGGAGCACAAGCACAGAGTCACCATGTACAAATTTTTTAGAAGGACTTTACCAAAAAAAGATTTTTGAGAAGGAAGTGTTAAGATAAAAACATAGCAAAACACAGAGAAGGAAAATAGAGCATTCCACGTCTCAAATGACGAAGAGGAATCTGCACGCTTAACAGATTACTTACCTCCTGAGTCCTGGTGTGATCTGGAATAGATCCTTTAGAAAACACCTTAAGACCTTCGCAAATGCAGATATGCGATCCCAAGGATCCGTTGGAAACTGTAAATCAGCTGCCCTAACAGAATCAAAGAAGAAGAACGGAAGAACCACAGTTCGTGACTCGTGAATAGCCGCCGGCAGAAGAAGAGGAAGAAGAGAGGGAGAAGAATAGAGAAGAACTGAAGAACCAGAGTTTGTCGTTTGCTGTCCGCGAAAGACTCGAGAGAAGAGAGGGACGAAGGGTTTGGTTTGGGTCTTGGGTTTGCTATCCGTTAGATTGGTTTAGAGTGTTTTTTTTCCATTTTCAATAACTAAATGTATTATACACGTATAATTCACGTTTTATACGTGTATAATACGTCAGCCCTTTCCATTCACATATTTTATATTTATCCGGATCCCACGACTTATATACTTATATGGCATATGAGGACTTTTTCAATCAAACGTTTGGATCTGCGTATTATACATTTATACACATATAATACGTGGATTTACTAACTATGGAAATAACTAGAGTCATGCATTTAACTCAAGATGTCAACTGGTTGGGCTCGGCACCAATTTAAGATCCTGCACTATTTTCGTCCGTTTAAGTTGGGGATGGACGTGTTTCTTTTCGGTCGGCCAATTACCAATCCATAATCATGCATTAATCGGTCCTTAAACAACTCGGTATCTTACACCGGGAATGTTAGGTTATTAATCAATTGGTGCTTGACCCTAACGTGTTTAGTAATTGATCGGGTCAATCTTGAACTTTAACCAGTCAATTCATGTCTGACCAACATACCCTTACATTTACTGATTTTAACCAGGTTGTGTTATGTTAAATTCTGTTTCGGTGGCAGGTTCTTTTTTTGGTTGAAAAGTAGTGTACAAGTAATGCTAATTGCAAAGTGCTAATTAGGAGGAACTTATAAGCCTATTGATTTTGTATCACACATAATAAAAATAAATTAATTAATTAGTCCAATTAATTACAATTTGGGTTTAATGGACATAATTCCAATAGTTGAATTGTCTAACCCAAAAGTTTAAACTATTAAATAAGATCCCTAACTAATACATTAAGTCATCCAATGTCCCAAAGTTAATAGATGTGGGAATTTTTTTTTCTTTTTTGGAACAAGAGGTATCCGGCCTTTGGCCAATTAAATCCCCTAGGGCTTGTGTATGACCCCGCAACACCACGAACCGTGAGCTAATGGGGCCCCCATGTTCACCAAGGAGTTTCCTAAGGGGCGGAGGTGGAGTCGAATTCAGAACCATCCGCTTCCTTAGGCTTCGTCTCTTGCCAACTACGCTTCCCCTTAGGGTTGTGGGAATATTATTCTCAACATCATTTGATAAATAAAAATTCCTTGATCGTTTTCAACAAGCAATGTTGAAGCAACCTACCCCATCCCTTCAGCCAAGTTATGGATTATTACATTTCCAAGCTCCCTTTGGACTCACTTCCAAAACAACATTTTGTTGGGCATAAATGTTTTCAATCGCATTCAAAATAATGATTTTCCTTCAAATTTTTTTACCATTCACTCTTAAGCTTGTCTCTTAAACCTAATATGCGTGGTTTGTGCCTAATTGCTCTTGTATGCTTGTTTGTAGAGAAACCAAAGGGCAAAGATGTTCAAGGGGTGTATGTGTGTGAGGATCACAACCTCCCTCTCAATAACTGCAGGTTTAGAGTGTACACATGTAGTGTTCTCATTGTTGTTCAGTTGTGGGCTGTTGGAATATTGCATATTGCTAATAATTTTTTAGTGATTCTAACATTTTTATTGAGCTCTTTGTTTGGGCTTTCTTTTTTGCATGGCTGCTGCATTATATATTTTTGAGAATAAATATTCTATACATAAATGCGGGTACATATTTGTGTATGTATCGGACTCAATCATTTGAAAATTCTACATGGTTTATAGTCAGATATTGTATGCAACAATGTTCTCGTGATAGTTGTGTGATCCCCAAACGTAAGAGATTTTTATTGTTGTAGATCAACACCGTGTACTTTATTGTATATATGGTTGATGCCTACATATAACTGATTATACATCACTACATTGGGTCCATTATGTTTACCTATCAACGAAAGTGATGCTTAACAAGGAATCCAACCACTTCTCCTACAAGGAGAATATCTTGACACGGAAACCTAAATGTGACTGGACAAAATTCTGAGCTCAGTAATTTAATTTAAATTGTTTGTGAAGAATTTACAAAATTATTTTTTATAATAATTATATTTTATAAATAGTTTATCACATTCTTTTGTTGTCCAATCAAGTGTCAGGATACTCTATGCTAGTTGTTCAGTGGATAAAATTTTAATTCCATACTCTGAGGTCCATTGTGAGATATTGTAAAACACTTCTGGGTTTTTTGTATCAAAGCTCTCTTATAGACTGATGGACAGGGCGCTTATGGTCTCAAAGTTGATAGATGATGAAATGCGGCTTTGGTTAGTGGAGCTAATTTGTAACTAACTTCATCCCTTGAAGCAGAGGCATTTCTTAAGATTCCCCTAGCCTATTGTTTGGTTTGGGGAGCGGCGAAGGATGAATGTTTTTCAGTAAAATCAGCCTACCATCTCCAATGTAATCTGCTTCAAGCAAGGGAGGATGCCCTTCTTGATTCATCTTGTGTCAGTGCCTAGAGGAGTACACCAACCGAGGTATGGAAGAGAGTTTGGAGATGCCCAACTTTGCCAAAAATTAAGAATTTTTTTATGGCGGGCTTGTACGGAGGGTTTAGCCACAAGGGGTGGGCCTTAACACAATGACAGGTGCCTATTGATGTTATGTGTCTTCGTTGTGATGAGGAAGAAGAGACCTCATCACATATCCTTCTAAATTGTCCCTTTGCAAAAACGGTTTGTTTTGGATATCCTTTATCACACAGAGTACAATCAAGGGGGGAATGCATCTATTCAGTCGTGGATCCAAAGTTGGGAGTATTTCAGTCGTCAAAGAAGGAAGCAGAGCAGAGAATGTCTAGGCTTGTGTGGTTACCTTGTTTGGTACATATAGAGGGCGAGGAACGACCTTCTCTTTTCTAATAGGAATTGGATGTCATCTGAGGTAATTGTAGTTGCTCAAAAGCCCATGGCGAGTTCTTAGAGGTACAAGGAGGTGTGTGGACTGTTCAATCTAACATTGCTCAACTCTTTGATGGGAAGTGTGGAGTGTGTATAGCCTCCCTGATTCACTTTTTTAAGCTGAATACGAATGCGGCTTGGAAGAAAGATGATCATCATGGTGGTATTGGGTTTCTTATCAGAGATCATCAGGGCCTTATCTGCGTAGCAATATCTGATGGAGGGAACACCACTCTCCCTTTGCTTGTTCAAGCGGTGGTTGAAGACATAACCCATATTTCCACTTATTTTTTAGAATGTAGTTTCCACTTTGTTCCTAGGGAGAGCAACTATTTAGTTGACTCCCTAACTAGGAAAGCCTTGTTTGTTACGAATATTTATAATTTTACAACTAGATTTTACTACATTTAATGAATTAATGCTTGTTAAAGGTATATTTTTCTTGGATAAGGTAGAGATGCTGGTGTATAATGAAATTTGCAACTTCCATCTTTTGTTTAAATTTCTACATCCATTGACAATGTAGATCTCCAATCCTACGTCGACCCAACCCCTTGTTTTGGTAACCTTGTGACGTGTCAAAGGAGAGTTGAATTCTCTTCAATTATTAACTAGGATGATCTAGTGACCTTAGGATTGATCGCACCTCACAAATCTCACCCTTCAATTTTACAATTTAAGTTTGCCTTCATAAAATGTAAAAAGTTAACCAAATCTCCAAAACTTTTATAACGATCGCAACTGTCCACGAACTCCATCTAAACGGTTGTGAGTATGTGAACATTCTCTTGCACTCGAAATTTCTTCCTATATATATATATATATATATATATATATATATATAGATAAAACAAAATTTCTATTACTAAAGCAAAGGTAGATATACAGTATTCTTGGGTTGAGCATACTTAGCAAGGTTCATGGCTATAGCTATACAAAAAGGGTCTTCTTGCTTATCAAACACTATTTCTTGGGCTATCTCTCTCTCTCTCTCTCTCTCTCTCTCTCTCTATATATATATATATATATATATATATATATTTAATAGATAAAACAAAATTTCTATTACTAAAGCAAAGGTAGATATACAGTATTCTTGGGTTGAGCATACTTAGCAAGGTCCATGGCTATAGCTATACAAAAAGGGTCTCCTTGCTTATCAAACACTATTTCTTGGGCTATATTAGAGATATACACTAAATGCTTAATACAATACCAGGGCCAAGAAGATTTAGTTGGACATGGAAGAATATCAGTGATGTGTGGATTGGCGCACCATACTTTTTTAACCTTCAACCCCATGCTAGCAGCATGGTCTAGGCCTGATCGAATACCAAAAATTTCAGGTTCCATATCATTAGTAGTACTTATATATCCTGCAGCAAAAAAGGGTGAATTTGCCATCTTTCAAAAAGATATAGGACCATCTTGCTTGATTTAGTCCAGGAACTCCAGGGGCTCTCTTTGCTATCGCTGGACCTTCCAAGGTCCTCCCCTACCTGCGTCTTCCCTACCAGGCCCTTCGTTTGCCTCTGCTGATGTCTCTCAGCTCTCTACAGGCCTCGCCAACCTTGTCGGTGCCTTGCTGGACCTCTATTGGTTCTCCCAATCTGCTCTAGGCACCTTGTTGGCCCTCCCAGCCGCTGCTACGCCGACTACCCAACAATATTTTTCTTATTGCTGACTTCTTCGCTTGTTGCCTTGGTTATTATTGGCCTCTCTACAGCCTTCTTTTGTGTCGTTGTTGCTTCTCCCTTCTTGTGAGTTCTATCTCCTTCAACTATAATGTTTTTTGGTTGGTTTTAATGGGGGATTCTATCACATCTATAGCTACGGGGAGCGGGGATCTGAGTCACCTTGTTGTTCTTCAACAACGTCGTACTCTACAACCCAGCCCCACTAAGTTGAATGGATTGAATTACTTAGCATGGTCTCGCACCTACCTCCTTACCATCCATGGTAATCATTTTCTGGGCTATATTAATGGTGATAGCCCTATGCCCACTGACTCTCTGGCCAAGGACAATTGGTTAGCTAATGACGCCTTGATCATGTCATTCTTGTTGAACTCCATGGAATCCTCCATTGGTTCCACATTTGTCCTTCTCAACTCAGCTAAGAAGTTATGGGATGCTGCGAAGAATACTTATGGTCAAGCCAGTAATTATGCCCAAATTTATGAAATTCGTCGTCAAGCTCAGGAAACTAAACAAAAGGATCTCTTTGTGTTTGCCTATTATTTTGCCTTGACGACTTTATACCAACAATTGGACTTCCATCACCCTATTAACCAGGCCTATTGATGCTGCCACATTTGCGAAGGAACGTGAAATGGAACGAGTCTATGTTTTCCTCATTGGTCTTAATCCAGAGTATGATCAGATAAGGATTCAAGTTCTCAACAGAAGTACCTTTCCAACTCTACTTGAAGCTTATAATATGATTCAGCATGTGGATCACCGTCGAACTGTCATGATGCCTTCCACGGCACCTCCTCGGTCTGCTCTTGTGACTACACCACAAATGTCTTTACCTACGGATAGTGCTGGTTCGGTCAGTAAAGCCGGTTCTACTCATTCTCCAGTTCAATGTGACTATTGTGACCGCCCTCATCATACTAGGGAGACTTGCTGAAAATTACATGGCCATCCCAAAGGGGGCGGAAAAGGCGGGAAAGCTGGATTTGCTCGTCCTCTGGATCAAGCACACTTGACTGAAACTTCTAAGGCTACTAGTACTTCACCTATGTTTGCAGAACAACTTTTGACTCAGCTCCAACGTATGATGATCCAACTTGGCTCTTCCTCTTCTAGCACGACTTCCTCTCCATCCCTTGCTTCACATTTAATCCAGTCAGGTATTTTTCTTATGTCTTCCCATACTGATTCTTCATGGCTACTTGATTATGGAGCCTCAGATCATATGACCTGCTCCTCGGACCTGTTTCCTCTTATACCCCTTGTTCGGGTAAAGATAAGGTCCAGGTCGTTGATGGTTCACTTTCTGCTATTTCTAATAAAGGGTCCATCTCCTGCACTCCTAGTATTTCTTTATCTTCTGTCTTATATGTTCCGAATCTCTGTGCCAACTTGCTTTCCATTCACCATCTTACTACCGATCTTAATTGTTCTGTTCACTTCTTTTCTTCTCATTGTGTTTTTCAGAACCTAGCGACAGGGGCAACGATTGGATATGGTAGAGTGCGAGATGGTCTTTACTACTTGGAACCAGGTCTTACTACTGCTCCCTCCTCGATTTCAGCTCATATTACCCATGAAGAAAGTGCTCTCTGACAGCTCCATCACTGGTCGTCGTCTCGGTCACCCCTCCTTTTATATTCTATGTTACTTGTTTCCTTCTTTAGTCAAACAATGTAACTTGGATCACTTTAATTGTGATATCTATGAACTCGCTAAGCACACTCGGCTCTCATATTTTTCTAGTGATAATAAAAGTTTGATTCCTTTCTCTATTATTCACTCTAACTTATGGGGGTCCTTCTCAGATAGTTGCTCGGAGTGGGTTTCGATGGTTTATCACTTCTATTGATAACTGTACTCGATTAACCTGGGTCTATCTTCTTCGGTCCAAATCCGAAGCCTTCTCCATTTTTCAGTCTTTTCACAGAATGATCCAAACTCAGTTCAGCCCAGGTTAAAGTTCTCCGCAGTGACAATGGGACGGAATACACTGATGGTTCTTTTCTTCAGTATCTTTTTTTTTTTTTTTTTTTTTTGCTGAATAAAAAAAATCCATTACCAAAGAGAGAGAACTACAGCAGCCCCCTTAGGGAGCAAAAGAGGAAACAGAAAAGAACCAAAGCCTCAAACAAGGGAGGCTTGGAAAGAGGTGGAGGAGAGGCCCCAGGAGATAACAATAAGCCTATTCTTTGGGGGTGTCATGACAAATAGATGGAGGAGCCGAAGAGAGCCTAGCTTTGATTTCAAAGGAAATATATAAAATCCGCAATAAATTTAAATTTTTAGAACTTGTGTGATTTCAGGTTCCAGATCCGTGTCGATGCTTACTTCGATGCTATGGGCTGCATCGATCGAGGTCTTAGATCAATCCCCTGACACACCTATTGAGGATTCCAGGGAGTCTTCTTCTCAACTTGCCCTTCAGCCCCTTCTGGAGTCAGAGAACCCTAGTGGGGTCCCGCATCTAAGCCACCTGTGTCAAATCTGATACCTGGAGGGCATGCAGAACCTTTCCCTTAACTAAACTCATTGTAAGTATGAAGTTACATGTATTTTATTATGTATGGTATGACCAATTAGAGTTATAGGGGTATTTTGGTCATTTTATCTCTGTGGGACCCACATCCCCAGTGGAAAATACTGTTTCCTACCATTACCCGAACCCGAATATTCCCTGATGTTATATGACATCATCCTATGGTTAGAATAAGGTAATAGGTACGAAATTCTGCCTAGAATCAGATTTGAGAACTAGTTTTAGAAACTATTTTTGGCCTTAGCAACCAAACAGCCTTTAGTTGCAAATCTATATAAATAGAACCCCTTACCTAAATTCACTATTCACTAATCTTAAGGAGACAAAAAAATCGTTCTAGCCCTTAGAAGCTTAGAGAAGAAAGAAGAAGAAGAGAGAAAAGAGAGATAGGGAAAAGGGAAATAGGAGATCTCCATGGACGCTTGAACTTAGCACTGGTTTGGGGAGCTTGAGAACCTTCATTTGGGACCTTGGAGCTTAGGAGCAGGGCTGCAATTGCTGTACCTACTGCTATACTTTGGTAGGCTCTAATCCCTCTCCTTCCCATCTTCTTCATCCCAATTTCTTAGTCCTAACCATGCCTAACCCCATTTCAGCCATTAAGCTTGCAAACCAAGCTTTGATAATACAATTTTGTTAAATTAAACATTGTTTTGAATCCAAATTTGGTTCAGGAATGGCTGGAACATGAAAGCAGCCCTTAAAGACCCTAACCCTTAGCTGAATTGACCAAAAATTTGAACCCTAAAATTGCCAATTTGGGATTAAATGTTCAAAATCCCAAATTGATATTAAACCTTTGAAATTAAACTATTAATTAGACTGACCCACCTTAGGACAGCCTTAAAACACTGAATTTGGGGCTTGCATGTTAAGATTTGCCCCTTAACAGCAAAATCCCCAATTTTGGGACTTGAACCGAATGCAAAACCAGGGTTTGAACCGGTCGTCCGGTTCAGGTGCACTGTGAATCCGGTTCAGCAAAAAATGGACCAAAATACCTTTGACCCCTTGGATTGACCCCTGGCTGTATTCTGACCCCAAAACTTGGTGATTTTCTCTGTTTAGGACTGTTTCACTTGTTCTTCAGATCTTGTCTCGTGTTGGCGGATCTTTGGAGGGTAGATGTTAAAACCTCGATCTACAGATTCAAGTAAGGGAATTTTGTCTTATTTTATGTGTGTTTGTTACTTAATTGTTATTTATTCTGTGTGCCATGTCATGTTTCATCAACAATACACTGTTCATGTAGTTTGTTAGCTTGTTTTTCCTTTTCACTAGTTTGCATGTGATTCTAGGCTGCATTGGCATCTTGCATTTGCATTGATATTTATTTTTACTGTTCAATTGATGAAAGTGAAGTACTGTTTATTCCTACAACTCAGCTATTCATACATGTTTCTTCATGCATAGATTGCACTGGGCTAGGCTGTTATATCATAACCCAGTACTACGCCCCTTATCAACAGGGGGTGAGGTGTTGGACAACCCGTGGTACAGTCGAAGGGTATGCCGGGGTACCATTTACTGTCCCATGTTAGCGTGTGTGCTCCGCTGTGGGAACAAACAGTAGGGTTGGTCATTGGGGGTCTATTGGGTTGGCTGCCTAGTTATATGCTTTCCTGGCGGGTCCTCACCATGGTAGAATGGTTTCGCTCGGGTGACCGACGTCTGGTTATATGTTTCCAGGACCGAGGTTAGCATCTACCATAGTAGTACTTAAACCTCATGAGACTTAGTATCTATGATAGGAGCATGCTAAACTAGAACACGCATCATGTTTATTGTGTTTGTTTTGCATGCATTCCCTTATTGGGCTCAGTCGAGAGCTTACCCCCGTGGATCCTTATTATTTTTACAAGTGAGGCTACTATCGCTGCTACTTGTATTTCTGTGGGGACTCCTTCTGTTCAGGATTCTCCTGTTGACCGTAGAGTTGATACTTCTGTTCTGGTGGAGCACGATGCTTCGTGCTCCTGTGACGATTGCGCATTCTCCTGATCTCTCAGACTGATCAGGCTTCTTCTTCCCTTTTTTTTTTATATCACTTTTGTAGTACCTATTGTATACAATCTTTTTGAGTTAGTGTTACATCTTTTGTGAACCGGTATTGTAACCCTGTTGTACATGAATGTTCATATATAAATATAAACTGTTATCACTAGTTTCCCTTAATTATTGTCTTACGTCTTATTAAATTGCTTTCGCTGCACTTTAATTCAGTACATTGTGAATGAAACTGCGAATAGAGCATTACATTGTGATCTTGGTTGGATGTTTGGGACATCCTGTCACACTTGGCCCTTAACACCAGGCCGGGGTGTGACAAAATAGAATCCCAAATCTGCTGATGAGACCAAGATTTGGAGGTCCATTTCCTAAGGTTTCGCTCCATCTAGATGTGGTTGATGACTGCACAAAAAGCTAACTTTTCAACTATGTCGCAGATAGAAGATTTGGCAAAAGTCATATCGATCCAAAGCCACTCTCTACTAAAGGGAAGAATTCTTCAACTTCTAGGCCAACAATTAGCTAAGACTCCCTTCCAAATACCCAAGGAGAAAGGACAAGCAAAGAAAAGGTGCTCAGTATCTTCCTCATTGTTCCAGCAAAGGTAGCATGAAGGGGAGATAGAAATCCGACGATGGCGAAGAAAGGACTGCGTTGGAAGACAATTGGAGAGAGCTTTCCAAGATGTGAAGCAGTGACGGGGGATGTGATGCTTGAACCGATGTCTCCAGGGGACCAGAGGGCTCTTGAAGCGAATATGATCCTAGGCAGCTTTAGCACTAAAGGAACCCGTCGAGGAAAGCGACCAAATAACACAATCTCCTCTCCCAGAGGCGCTTCTAGAGATGGAAGGCAGAGCGGACCAAATGTTGATAAGGGTCTAGTGGAGGGAAGGAGTCGTGATCCAACCAATGGGATCTAGGATAGCAGCAATCTAAGAGTGTCTGGGAAGGCCCGATCTGTAGATGATTCTGGGGCTAACCAGGTGGAGAAGGATGCCCATAGGTTGCCAATAATCCAACCAGAGGGAAGTAGAGGTGTCATCTCCAATGCGAGAACAGATAGCTCCCTCGACTAGGCAGCGAGCATCTAAGATCTTGTGCCAGACCCAAGAAGCATTAGGAGTCGGAGAGACAATCCATAAGGAATCATGCTGAAGGTGCCTCGAGTAGATCCAATCAACCCAAATACTTCTCTTCTTCTTCAGTATCTTGATTCCCATGGAATTCTCTCTCAAACTTTCTGTGTTCGTACACCTGAGCAAAATGGTATCCCTGAACGAAAGAACTGCCATCTTCTGGAGGTTACTCGCTCTCTAATGTTCACTACTCAGGTTCCTAAGTATTTTTGGGGTGGTGTTATGCTTACCGCCACCTTTCTTATTAATAGGGTTCCTTCTGCTACCCTTGAAAAGTCAGCTAGCTTCTTGATCCCACCATTGCTTCTCATCTTCCTCCTCGTATTTTTGGGTGTGTTTAATTTGCCCATAGTTGTTCCCCTTCTTGGTCAAAACTTTCCCAAGGGCTTTCAAGTGCATCTTCCTTGGGTATTCTGCTTCTTAGAAAGGTTATAAGTGTTGTCATCCTCCCTCCAAGTTTTTTTTTTGTTACAATAGACTTGACTTTTCATGAGGATGAACCTTATTACCAGTCTTCTCTTCAGGGGGAGAGATTAAAAGAAGAGAATCCTTTGTTTCCTTTGTCTCCTTTTGTCATTGATACTATTCATCTTCAGGGGGAGCAAGATCCTCAGGGGGACCTCACTGATGAGATTAATGCTAAAAAAAGGATTTCATCACCTACTCCAAACATAAGAAAAGGACTATCCCAAACATACCATGTTCATCTATGCCTCCCGAGTAGGTTCTACCAATCTAAGCAACTAGTAATGAATCTCCTCTTAATCCTGATGATCGCCTAATTGCTCTTAGAAAAGGAGTGAGGGCTTGCACAATTGCACCAAACACCCTATTTCCAACTTTGTATCTTATGAGTCATTATCCCCCTCCTACTGTGCCTTTGTTTCTTCTCTATCTTCTATACTTGTTCCACAGGGTTGGAAGGAAGCCATCATAGACCTAAAATGGAAGAATGCCGTGGTAGAAGAAATGCAAACCTTGAAGAAAAATGACATTTAGGAACTCGTGCCTTGTCCTAATGGAAAGAAGGTTGTTGGATGCATGTGGGTATTCACAATAAAGCAAAATGTAGATGGAGTCATTGCCCGTTATAAGGCCAGACTGGTTGCCAAAAGAATTCACTCAAACCTATGGCATTGATTACCAGGAAAATTTTGCCTTAGTAACAAAAATGAACTTTGTTCGAGCCTTGTTAACTTGTGCAGCAAACATGGGATGGGACCTTCAGCAGTTGGATGTGAAGAATGCCTTCCTCAACGGTAGTTTAAAAGAAAAGTCAACATGGATATTCCTCTCGGCTTTGAATCGTCAGCTACAAAATCACACTATGGATTGAAACAGTCTCCACGTACCTAGTTTGGCAGATTTCAGAAAGCTATGCTGAAGTTTGGCTTCAAACAAAGTAATGCAGACCATACCCTCTTTGTCAAGCACAAAACTGGCAAAGTCACTGCACTTATTGTTTATGTAGATGATATAGTAATAACTGGAGATGATCAGGAAGAAATCTCCCTTTTAAAGATTTGGTTGGCAACCGAGTTCGAAACTAAGGACCTAGGGCACCTCAAGTATTTTTGGGAATTGAAGTAGCTAGATCCGCTAGAGGAATCTTCATTTTCCAAAGGAAGTATGTTCTAGACCTTCTTGAAGAGACTGGGATGCTCGGTTTCAAGTCTACAGATTCTCCTATTGAAGTTAACCACCAACTCAACAGCAATGGAGGTAACTCCATAGAAAAAGAGCGATATCAAAGTATCATCGGCAAAATGATATATTTACCTCACAACAGGCCAGACATTGCCTATGTCGTAGGAGTCGTCTGTCGTTTCTTCATGATCCAAAGACTATACATATTGAGGCAGTTTATCGAATTCTTCGATATTTAAAGTCAACTCCTGGAAAGAGTATTATATTCTCAAATAATGGGAATCTGAAGATAGAAACCATTACTGATGTTGACTGGGCTGGCCCCATTGATGATCGAAAATCCACTTCAGGCTATCACACATTCCTTGGAGGGAATTTGGTAATTTCATAGTTGTTAAGGCGACGCCTTGGCGTCCAGGCGCCTTGCTCTCGCCTTGAATTCTGGTGCCGCCTTGATTTTTAGCCCCCCTTGAACGCCTTGGTTTGCCTAGTCGCCTTAACAACTATGGGTAAATTGGAGGAGCAAGAAGCAATATGTGGTTTCCAAGTCCAGTGCTGAAGCAGAATACAGGGCTATGGCATAAGGGATTTGTGAACTTATTTGGCTGAAGAAACTTCTCTAGGATTGGGGAGTTGCATCGGAAGGACCTATGAGACTCTACTGTGATAATAAATCTGCAATCAGTATAGCTCATAACCCTATTCAGCATGATAGGACAAAACATGTTGAAATTGACCAACACTTCATTAAGGAGAAGATTGAAGAAGGTCTGATTTGTACTCCATTTGTTACAACTGAGAACCAACTTGACAATGTTTTCACTAAAGGCTTAATGGTCAAATCCTTCCATCTGATTGTCTCCATGTTGGGCATGCGGGATATCTATGCACCAACTTGAGGGGAAGTGTTGAAGGATGACCCATCGACCCGTGACCCGGATACATTAAAGTATCCAAGTTCATTTTGCACATGTTGCATATGTGATTTGGCTAGGATTTTATTTCCTTTATTGTAATGATCTCTAATTATAAATAAAGTGGTGGCCTCTGTCTTCTTGACTAGCCAATTTATTCTTTCCTATTCTCTCTTCCCAATTGAAAGCCCCCAAACATCATAGTGAATAACAGAAAAAGGAACATCACTATTATTAAAACTTGGGGAATAAGAGGATCTTATATGTTTAGCCAATTCACAGATGTCACAATGAAAGATATAGAAATTACAATCCTTTATTAAAGAAGGAAACATTAACTATAAGTACGAAATGAAGGGTGACCAAGGCGCTGGTGCCAACGATGAACCTCTTGAAGAGTATTGTCAACACAAAGGGTGTGAGCAGAAAGAGGAGTCAACTGAGGAGGACCCGTATCCAAGTAGTATAGCCTATTACGCACCCTACCATATCCAACCATTGCCCCCATTACTAGATCCTGAAAAAATAGTGGGTAGAATACAACAAGACACAACAATTAAGATCTACGGCAAGACGGTAAATAAAAAGCAAATTGGCACACAAGTTAGGTATGTGTAAAACAGAGGGTAAGGATGTATTAGGTGAGACAATGGAACTTTAACCAGAGATAGAGGATAAAGGTCCATCAGCAACACAAACCTCATCCTTAACCGACGTGGGATGATAAGAGCAGAGCAAGTCAGAGGAACTAGTCATGTGATCTAAGGTCCCATTATCAAAGAGCCATGAAGGACTAGAACCCGAGGAAACATGTAAAATACCTGAATGGGCCAAATTAGAGGCAGAGGAAGGCAGAGGTGCAGAAGGAGAGGTCCCCAGTTGAGACATCATGCGTTGTAATGCTAGGAGCTGATCCAAAGAGAAGGGTACCGTAGAGGCAGATGCAGGAGTAGGGAGTCCAGTCTGGGATGCATCAGAATACTCAGTAAGATGTGCCTGGTATCGATTGTAACCCTGTTTCCCACCATGTCTCCCTACCCTTGGGGAGACGGTGGAGCTTCCAACACGTCTCTCGAGTGTGCCGAGGTTTGCCATAGTAATCACATTTGACTGGTTTCTCTGGTACTGGTAGGGGCCTTAGGAGCAGAAACCAAAGCCGAGCGAGGGGGCACAACGATGCTACCATCGTGATAAACTGGCCTCTGGCTCTCTTCCTGGCCATGCAACATTCTGTCCTGCCTATGGCTGGTCCATAACCTTGCAAGGACTGACGGTAGCATGGATCCCCCATCTCTACAAGTCGATGTCGTCATTGTCCCCAAAGCTTTGCCAGCTACAAACCATACCAATCTCTTCCCCTCCTATGCTAATTGATGTCGACGCCCTGAGTTGTCGTTTCCATCAGGACACTACCGCTAGCTTTTCGTTGCAACATCTTGCGAAAAAATTCTGTTGTACTCCATTGTCAATCATGCCTTTAACCCTCTCTACCCCCCAAAGACAAAATCGATGTAATAATATCTTTATCAATCCCCTACCCCCCATTTAACACTCCCTCCTCCTGCCCTTAGGGCGGGGCCCACACCTTATTCACTAACCTATCTCACAATATTTCTTGCCAGCCCACAACTCCTTCTGGCCCTCTTTCTAGGTCGAGCCCTTCCCACCCAACTCATCATTCATCTGGGACATCTAAGTCTTGTTAGGCCCATCAGCGGAACACAGGATTGGACCACCTTAACCCATCCTCTCAACCTCTCAACCCATCTAAGTCTTCTTAGGCCCATCAGCTGAACACAGGATTGGACCACCTTAATCCATCCTCTCAACCTCTCAACCCATTACACCAATCCCCCTGGGCTGAGCCACCTCAATAGCCATCACCCTAATACCCCCACCTCTCCCCATCACTTGACCATAGGTCCGGACTCTCCCTTGACCCACTTGACTTCCCCCTCGCTTTGGCCCTCTAATGTTGTTGGGCATGTTTCCTATCAAGACCCTTCTTTATCTCTCCTAGGAGTCTCCCAAAGTTCATCTATTAGGCCTAACTCTTATGGGCATTGTTAGTTTCAGTAGATGAGAGAAGAAGAAGAGAGTTGCAGCCGTAAACCACACTAAGCTTCTCACAATTCTATTATGATAAAATAATTAAAAGGGGTACAACACAATAGGGTAAAGGGCAAAACAGGAAAGAAATAAAGAATAAAATAAATCTCCTATAAGGAGTCTCTGGATTAGCACTAGCGCTAATCCTGAGAGCCCCTTTCTCTACTTTATTCTAACAGGCATAATGCCTTCCCCTCACCCTCTCGGCCCATTGCTGTTGGCCCACCCTACCCAAGCTCCCCCATAACGGTTCAACCCCCTAGCACCCTCCAGGCCTTTGTTGTCCCTCAACACCCACTTCTTCTCTACCGCCGGCGTGACATAAGCTCCCCTCCTTATCCCAGGAAGTGGTCCCACTTGGACTCTTCCTTGCCCAGCAATGAGAAGCTTTTGCCTCTAAGTATGGATATTCTTAGTCATGTCCTTTGTCAAGATAACTTGTGATAAGATGGGCTATCCTGCATTTTTGTGGCTTGTTCAATTCCTGGTTCGTGCAATGTCTTTGAAGATGAGTCTGTTTTTCATGTTGCGGTTAGGCCTTTGCTGCCATGGCCACCCCCCTACTTTTAGTCTGTTGTGGATGATTGGGGTTTTTCCCTTTCCCTTTTTCAAGCCCTTGTCTTTCCCATTGTAAAGGCAGGGTCTTGTAATTTGTTTGTTGTTTGTTTGTGCTCCCCTCTTTCTCTCTTTCTTTCCTTTGGTAATGAATTTTTTATCCATAAAAAAATTATATCCCCAAAACATAGTGTTGAAGTTCTTACTTAAGTTAGAAATAATGTTGGTCATAAAACAGTAGACAGATACTGGAATGGACAGAAATAGTAAAAGTGGCATTTTATCAGCACATGCTCCAAGCATATATGCAAAAAACCTCTAATTACCTGCATATCTAACACCAATAACCAAGAGAGTAGTAGCATATATAACAAGTTCACAGCTACTAGCAAGTCAATAGAACCAACATGGGAGATGAAGATCATCACCTTGAGATAATCAAACAATATAAGACACTGGACAAGAATATGGCGCCGAAAACCTGGATCTTTCAACTGATCAAGGATAGAATAAAAATTAATGAGAAAAACCCAAAGAATTGATACAGGTTCTGCAGGAATCCAATTGAACACAGCTTTAACCCCATTTACCTCTAAACCCATCAATTTACTGCTTGTAAGATATTTTATGCTGAAAGTTGCCGCTTCTTCCTCGATGTTATTTGCATTTCCATCATCATCATTCAAAGGCTGAGCTTCGAAGGTATCCAATACAACCTAGGCATATCACAGTTCAAGAGAATCATTAAATTTGACCATGACATAGAGAAAAACTGTTCATTCGTCACAACAAAAACACCAGTAAGACACTGGCCAAATAAAATACCTATAAACTGTTTTGGCAGATAAGGATATACCATTAAATTTGATGCAAATTTCTGCCATTTGGTTGGACCAAGTGTAGTGGGACCAGGATTGAAGAAATGCTCCTGAAAATGAGTCAAGCAAAACATAAGATTGGAGGGGGGAGAGGAAGGGACACTACACCAAATAAAAGCAACTTAAAAAATTTAGACTTCAGTTGGAATATACACCACTGTTATTGTTGCCTAACTGATGGGCCTGCTACTTACATGGACCAGAAGATATGCACCATGAAATTAGTTGGTAATGAAAAAATAATTGAAATTTTAACCAAGTGCATATACAACCTATGATGCAGCCAGCCAATCCAAGATTCCAATTTAGAAACCAGAGATAGATCGGCTGCTCCACAGGCCCAGATCTGAATTAGGATTGGGATTGTTGAAGCCTAAATCTTCTAGATAACTTGACCCCAAATAACTAACCAAAAGAGGACTCTTAAATGACTACACTAAAGCCAACTACACTACCTAACGGATCCGATCTACTAATTAAATATGTTTGTACATCCCTTTAGACCCTCCACTTTTGGGCTTTAGAATTGAACTAATTACAAATAATACCAAAAGAAATAAAAACCCGTGACCCAATAGATATCAAAATATGACAAATTTTTGGACTGGGCCTGCATTAAACTGACTATTACAAATATTTAGCGAGTAACACCAATGAGATGGGCAACCAAATAACATTCTTTAATACCATGTTGATGCTTTTAGTTATCTAATGAAAGACGATAAAATGATAGAAAGATGTGCAGGAAAACAAGTATCCCCAAGGTAGAGCACTAGAGTTCCCAATTGGAAATTAAGATCCATATACAAATATACAATTTATACATTATGGACTTATTAGTAGGAGTTTGGACATCAAGCAATGTTTCACTTAACTTCATTGGAATAAAAAAAGTACCTACAATTCAATTCAACTTAGCTCTATCCCAACTGCAACGAAGTTGAAGTTAAAGAGAACTTTCTCTTTGCTCTCAAAGATACCAGTGAGCAATCATTGAAATTTGTTTCATTCAACCTCAAGTTAGAACGTTGGCAATGGGAACTTTAACTAATAAGGAGCCACAATTTTTGGTAAAGGGAACCACAACTTTTAATTAAAAAAAAAATAAAAAAATTCACCTTCCAATTATAGGTTATATGAACTTGAAAAGTAGGTCAGAAGTTGAAATTACTTAAAATTTCTCTAGGTGCACACATACAGAGGAAACTAGGTGATCCACATGATATTTTATAGCTCAGGTCCCATCTAGTAAGTTTTGTCCCCTTGGTACTTCAAGCCATCAATATAGGGGACGGCTGATGTAATAATTCTTACCATTGGATAGATAGCCGACTATGTTGATTGGTTGGTTGTCAAATTTTGAAACCAACTCATGACCCACCATTTATTGAATTTTTTCCCCAGCATATTGTACCATATAGTTCAATGCTTTTGGACTGAAACTTACCACATGAGTATATGATGATGTTAAAACAACCTGTTCACGACATTTAAGCACCAAATAAACTGCCACATTGCAGATAACAGTGCCCAAGGGCTTCCACCTAAAAATTTCTCTAGGAGTGCCTCAACTAGATAAACCAGATGCCAAATTAATATAATAAACTGAAAAAATCAACACTTCTGTATCAAGAAATATGTAAAAAGGGGGGCAGAGGCACAGATAATTCTTCTTTAAGGTCCCCTCATTTGAGGAAAAGGAATAGGTACATAATCATGGGAGGAAAAGGAATAGCAACATAACATCATTGACCTGTAAACTCCAAAACGTCTTGTAAAAGTTGAAATCAACGGAAATGCCTGAGATGCCAATAGATCAGATCAGTATCAACATAGAATTTAGTAAATTAGAATTTCAATTAGAGCCCACTCTGAACCTGTCAATTATTTCCGTGTTTGTAGCAAAAGTAATAGGAGAGATGGAGAAGGAAGAGAGATTACTGTAAAAGGAGAAGGACCCACACAAGACTACCTTGGGATTTTATGTCTATTACATGTCTTTCTTCCATGTAATACACGTGTGTCTAGGTTATGCCTTGGTTAGTTACACTATATGTTCTGTATCAGCGTATATATATAACCTTTCACATCCATTTAATTAATGAAAAATATAATTACCTGATAGAAAAGGAATCCATTTTTTCAGTCCAGAAAAAAGTGGAGTTGAATTTCTTCCTATATATTTGCACATTTGCATGAAATGGTACATATCGGATTTAGGAACATTGGCTCCCCAAGAACGAGAGAGGGTAACGGCAACCCTTCCCTTCACATTTCTACACGATGGCAGCTACCAACCAGACCGCAAAAATTGTACCAGTGAGAAGGATCAGCAGCAGCAACACCACTATCACCACCACCGTAGGTGTTCGAGCTGGAGCGCCGCCGCCACGAGTAGTTCGGTTGCCTCCGAAGAGAGGTAGTGTTCTTAAGGGCATCCTGAAGATGACAATTTCAACTCTTTGTTTCTCAATACGGAGTGGATGATCTGTTCGCTCTGCTTCCGTTCTTACCTGATCCCCTGACTTCGATTTATTTCATTGGGGTTGAGTTGCAATGTTCGTTACATCCACCACGTATCTCTCTCTTATTCTCTTTCCCTTTGAATCGTGATCCTCGTTGTTGTTGGTCGTTGTTAACTGTGTTGTAGATTCGTTATTAGTGTTGTACTCTGTTTATGAAAGATTCAGAAATGTAGTTATTTACGGGAATATTAGAAGCAAAGAAACGATGTGTGTATTGGTTTTATGTCTTCTCTCTTACCCACTTCTTAAGAAAATCACTATTCTTGAAAAATGTTATCAAAGAGCCATGGATTATCAAAGACCCTGCAACTGATCTGAGGGACTGATCTATGGCTATGGAACTCTGTGCAACACGCATGCCCAATACCATTAAGCACAACCCACACAACCCATGCACACACCCAACATAGACACTCACACAAAAGTATAGCCCAACCGCTTGCAGGTCTCTGTTTTTCAAGTACAGAGGCGCTGGCTCTGTTCATCCCCCAAAATATCTCTTTCTTCTTCTATTTCCCTTTACGACGTCGTCTCGTCATAATCATCGTTGTTGCAAGTATTTCTCTCAAGTAGTCGGTGGTAGCTTTCGATCAAACCCCCTGGGTCCCGCCCGTTGCCGTTCTACTGCAACACATGCGTCCTCTCGTGGTAGAGCACACCGGTAATCTCCGCCTTCACGTCGCCGGAGTAGCTTCCGATGAAGTTGGCAATGACGTGGATCTGGTCGTTGTCAGATTAGGCTACTCCATCCATGGTCTCTACGATCAAGAACAAGCTCTTCCTATCGGCCCTGTTCGTCTGCTGGAAGGTTCGCCGGCTGAATTGGGTGGCCGATATCAGGGTCTGTTTTCTGTATCGAATATGTTCATCCGGCTGTTCCGTTGGCTTTGTTGATTACTTGGTATTTCAAGGCATTGCTGCTCTGCAGGGCTGGTATTTCCATTACTACTGTCAGTACTCCTTCACTACCAGAGGTGATATGAGGAAGAAGATGTTATCAAAAAAAGATATGTGGAAGAAGACGGAAGAGTTAAGTCTTCTTCTTTTCATTTGTCTTTCCGAGACAGAAAGGTCAAAGGTAGTCAAAGGTACATTCTGTTTTTAAAATGGACACGTGTCGCACCAAATTTGGTCTAACATGGTACCACTCAAACGGGGTTTTATTATCTTCTTCCGTTCGTGCGATCTTGTCGTGATTCGTGACTCGTGAGTGCGTCAGGTGCTTTTCTGTAGAGTCGAGTCTCTCTGTTCACAGTAGACTCTTAGAAGATTATTATTATGGTCTCTCTTCCTCTCACAGGATACCCTCATTGTTGTTAGGGTTTCGGTTTTCACTCTGTAGTGACTTTGCGTGAATCTCTCCTCAGTCCTCACAAATGCCGGATTCAGCCGTAAGATTGCGGAGATTGGGGAAGCAATTCAACCGTAAGGTTGCGGAGATTGTATTTGTTCTGCTCAATCACAAGGTACAGATCTGTCTCTTTGTTTATGTAAAATTATTGTTCATAATTTACTATGAGGTACTAACTCACCTGTTTTTCTGTATTCTGAATTCAAAATTCTGAAATTTGAAGAGAATGATACTACCATCTTTCACTTTGGTCTTAATAATTCGTATGGTATGAATTAGTTCTGTAGAAGTACTTTTTGATACGATTCCACAGTGAGGACGTTTTTATCTTTTTTTTAATCTTGTCATTCTCATGGTGTATTTTTATAATTTGGCGAGGTTGTCTTGTTGGGAGTTGGGGTTTTGCATGTTGGAGTGTAACAATCCTAAGAGACATGACTAGAATTGTAGCTTGATAAAGCAAAATAGAAACGTTTTACTAATTTGCTAAAGCGTATCTGTAGAGGAGTATTCTCTTGTGCATTGTTGATGCCATATGAATTACAATATGGTATATAACAAAGCTCACTCCCAATCTCTATTGAAGAACTACATGGTTCTGTTTGTATATAAAAATTAGATAATTAATTGGCATGACGTTAGTAATAAAAATTGGAAACTTCTTGATTTGTGAGAATTGACAGTTCAACTCTTTGTTTTGTCAGTTTCAGAAAATATGGAGTTTGAGGTAATCTGAGTAGACCTGAGATGGTTTGCAAACAATGGAGGGTGAGTTGAAATGTTCAAACACATATTGCTTTTGGGTCATGCAAGGTCAATGGATGTCAAACACAAGTTCAAGTCTTAGGAATTTAGATGCACAATATTAGATAGGTCTGCCCCCCTGTGTTTGATACAAAATTTGAGTTAGATCTGCCCTATGTTTGAAATCCTGGTATGTTTCTGTTGTTTTAAGCAGACTCATTTGCATAGGCTCGTAATTGGATAAGATATTGAATACAATGAAGTAAAAGATATCAAGAAGAACAGTCATAATACTTAACTTGAGGCCTCTCTGTATGATGGGACACTTGTATTTTATATGCAGATGGAATATGTATATGTAATATCTCTCTTTGAAAGAGATTCTGCGTGATTTTGTAGTTGTCTTGCAGATGGCTCCTCCTTCATGTATCAGAAAAAATAAGGACAAAATACATTATAGGCTCTTTAAGAATCTTTTTCTTATAATTTTTTTGGGAAGTAGTTTTCTGTCCGGGAGTGTGGCCTACGCCAGCACTCCCATGAATCTACCTCTCTCTTCCCCCTATGAAAAGACACCTCAGCCCCCTTATTTTACGGAGGAGAGAGATAGACTCATGGGAGTGCTGGCGTAGGCCACACTCCTGGACAGAGTTTCTTTTCCCAATTTTTTTCTTCAGTTTTCTACTATGTTTAACCTAGTTTTATTTCCTTTCTAGCTTATGTTTTATGTTTACAAATTGTATTTTAATAGAGGTTCACTTTTGACTTATGAGATGTAACAGGATTAGACTTTCCTAATAAAAAATTGGATTTCTAATCTTCCCTCTAAAAAAGTTGTAAGTTCTCTTTGGATCCCAAAATTTTATTATTCAAGCAGTGAAGCTCCGTTTTCTGTTATCCATGCGGAGTGACTGCAAGCATGTACTCATGTGTATGCTTGGATGGATTTCCAGCAGCTAAGGTGGATTCCCAATCAATTCTTCTCTTCTTCTTTTCAATTCTCTCAGTTCTGGCCTTCTTATTTGAGTTTTTAGAAACAACTTATGCCTTCAAGAGCACTTTATGTATCAGATTAGAGGTTAGGTTTATTTCTAAATTCGAATATTTCAATATATATTATATTATCTATTATTCTAGCATACAGGGCATTCTGAATCTGCTGTTTCTTTTCAAATTCTGAGTTGTTTCTTCCATGGCTCAAAATTTGGACAGGATGGTATTCTGTTAAGTGGATCTGAATTAGAACTCTATGCTTGGATGATTAATTCATCCCAAGCACCTTCTTATTTATAAGAATAATAGAATAGTAAAATATGTACATGAGCAATGTGGGACTAAACCACATAATACAAAACTAATAAAATAACAAAGAAAAGGTCCAGAATACCCCCCACGGTATTCTGGCCATATATCTAACACTCCCCCTCAAGTTGGAGCATATATATCATGCATGCCCAACTTGACTAAGATAAGATGAAACAGCTTGCTACTCAGTCCCTTAGTGAACACATCAGCCAGTTGATCAGTAGACTTCACAAAAGGAACACAAATGAGGCCGGCCTCAAGCTTCTCCTTGATGAAATGTCGGTCAACCTCCACGTGTTTAGTACGATCATGCTGGACAGGGTTATGAGCAATGCTAATGGCTGCTTTATTGTCACTTGACAATAAAGCATCATGGGAAGATGGATAGCAACACCGATATCCTGTAATAATCCTCTAAGCCACAGAAATTCACAAATTCCTTGGGCCATCGCACGAAACTCGGCCAGACTGGACTGCCACAACATTACGCTTCTTGCTACGCCATGTGACAAGGTTCCCACCAACAAAGGAACAATAACCGAGATAGATTTCTGTCAGGAGAACCAGCCCAATCGGCATCGATAGGCTTCAATCTTAAGGTGACCCGTGGGAGATAGAAGGATTCCCTTTCCTGGAGCGGACTTCAAATACCTCAAAATACGACTGATTGCATCCATATGAGAGGAATAGGGATCATGCATGAACGCTCACCAAACTCACAAAGAATCGCAATGTCGGTCGTGTGTGAGAAAGGTAGATTAACTTGCCCACTAACGCGATAAATACCCTTGTCAACTGGCTCACCCTCTTTCTCCCTAAGTTTTGTAGTAGCTTCCATAGGAGTATCTGAAGGATGACAGCCTAGCAGCCCTATGTCAGTCAATAGATCCAGGACATATTTTCTTTGAGAAAGAAAGATGCCCTTTGAAGAGCGAGCAACTTCTATCCCTAGAAAATATTTCAGAGGACCAAGGTCTTTGACCTCAAACTCACGGCCAAGGAGGAGCTTCAAATCCCTAATAGCATCACCATCATTACCAGTGACCACAATATCATCCACATAGACTATGAGAAGAGTTACCTTGTCACCAACTCGTCTGATAAACAAAGTGTGATCAGCATTACTCTGCCTATAACCTGCTGAAATCATAGCCTTGTGAAATCTGTCAAACCATGCCCTAGGTGACTGTTTCAGCCCATAAAGTGCACGCTTCAGTCTACAGACCTTGCCCTTGGCCCTATCATCAGAGAAGCCTGGTGGAATGTCCATATATACCTCCTCCTCAAGCTCCCCATGGAGGAAGGCATTCTTGACATCTAACTGTTGAAGATCCCACCCAAGATTTATAGCACAAGATAATAGCACCCGGACAGTGTTGAGCTTCGCCACTAGTGCAAAGGTCTCCTGATAATCAACTCCATAAGTTTGAGTGAATCCCTTTGCAACCAAACGTGCCTTATATCGATCCACAGAACCATCAGCCTTTTGTTTGACCACGAAGACCCATCTACATCCATCTGGTTTCTTTCCCGGAGGAAGAGTCACAAGCTCCCATGTATTATTTTTATGTAGTGCTCTCATTTCTTCCAACATTGCTGCCTTCAACTTTCCATCTGTAGATGCTTCCTGCCAAGTTTTAGGAATCGAAACAGAAGAAAGAGAAGATACAAAAGCACAAAAAGATGGAGAAAGAGAGCTATAAGAAACAACACGAGATATGGGATGTAAAGTACAAGTCCTAGTACCTTTGCGGTGAGCAATAGGTAGGTCGGAAGAAGAGGGATTACCAGTAGATGGAGGATCTGGATCTGGAGCCGGCAATTGGATGGGTATTGGTGCCAAAGTGGATTGCAAATGCCCTCTGTTGGTTCTGCCCCTTGTGTAGGTGAGTATGTTGGAATTGTCAATTCTCTTCTGAAATTCACCAATAGTTCTCTGGACTGGAGTCAGCTCCCCCCTGAATAGGAACATTAACAACACTATTTTCTATGGTCTCCCCCTGTAAAGGATTCCCATTAGGTGAGGGAGGAACAGCCGGAGGAGGTTGGACATCATCAAAAGGAGGTTGGGCATCAGTCAAAGGAGGCTGGGCAGCAGCCGTGGGTGCCGTCAAAGGAGGCTGGACAGCAGCCAGAGGAACCTCTAGTGGAAGAATCTCAAAGGGCACATCTTCACTAGAACTCTCCCCTTGAAGAGGTGGTGAAGAATAATAAGAAAGGGTCTCATGGAAAACAACATCCATACTCACCAAGGTACGACGGGAAGGGGGATGGTAACACTTATAACCTTTATGGGTTGGAGAATAACCCAAGAAAATACAACGGAGCCCACGAGGCTCAAGCTTGCCTGGAGATCTGGTATCCCTAGCATAACACACACACCCAAATACTTTGGGAGGGACAATAAAGGAGGAATGACCCGAAAAATATCGAGGGGGTATGGGAATTAAGAACCCGAGAAGGGAGCCTATTGATGAGATAGGCGGCAGTGAGAACCGCATCCCCCCAATATTGAGAAGGAACATTCCTCCCAAACATCAAAGCCCGGGCCATTTCCAACAAATGGCGGTTTTTTCTTTCTCGCCACACCATTCCGGGCGGGGTATCAACACAACTAGTTTGGTGAATAATGCCATGATCACCAAATATTTTTGAAATTGTGATTCAGAACTTCGGTTCCATTATCACTTCTCAATATTTGGAGAGTAGCACTGGCTGAGTTTGAATCATCTTATGAAAATGCTGAAAACATGAGAAAACCTGATTTTTAGTGTGCAAAAGATATACCCAAGTGTTCGAGAATGACAATCAATAAAAGAGACAAACCGATGACCAGAAATAGAGGGCTTGCGACTAGGGCCCCAAACATCAGAATGTACCAAATTAAAACAAGAAGAACTCCTTTTATTTGAAATAGGATAATTTGAACGTGTCTGTTTGGCCAGAACACAAGCCTCACAAAAAAAGTCATCCTTAGTATGTAGGGTGACCAAACTAGGAAATAAATGAGCTAAAATTCCGAAAGGGGGGTGACCTAACCGAGAGTGCCACTGGTAAAGTTCAGAAGAGACCAAGGAGTTCTGATGTAGCGGAGAAGGCAATGGTGGTGGAGAGAAGCGACCGTCATCAAGCAGGTACAAGCCACCATGCACTTTACCCAATCCAATCGTCTTCCCAGAGGCCAGATCCTGAAACACACAATGAGATGGAAAAAAAGTGACTTTGCAGTTAAGATCACGAGTAATACTACTAATGGAAAGAAGGTTAGTAGTAAAATTAGGAATATGTAAAACAGAAGACAAGGGAAGAGAGGAAGTGCAGTTGATGAGTCCTTTTCCAGATATTGAAGAAAGGGACCCATCAGCTACTTTGACCTTATCTTTCCCAGAAGTGGGAGAATATCTGTGAAACAGACTGGAGGAACCGGTCATATGATCTGTAGCTCCAGAATCTATGATCCAAGGATGGGAAGCCACAGAAGCACAATGACCTACAAATGGACTACCTGACCGGGCAAAGTGTGAACCTGAAGGAGCTGAGGAATTGGCAGTAGCTAATGTAGTAGAGGCAGCAGCAGCGGAAGTCCTGAGCATACGTAGGAGGGCCTGTAGATCATCCTGGGATAGACCAGTGTCAGTAGCAGGAGTTGCAGTAACAGTCTCAGTCTGATGGGCCTTGGTCTTTGTCTTTATCTTTGTCTTGGCAGCCCTTTTAGCTTCAAAATCAGCCGGTTTCCCATGAAGTTTCCAGCACTTCTCCTTGGTGTGGTAAGGTTTGTGACAGTACTCACAAACAACAGACCCTGTAGTAGAATCACCAAGAGAAGCAATGCCACTAGGTGCAGGAGTGGCAGGGGCAGCAGCCTGGAGAGCTGATCTGTCAGTAATAGGAGGGTGCAACATGGCAGCCCTACGGTTTTCTTCAGAGGAGACTAGGGCATATGACTGTTCAAGTGTGGGAAAAGGCTTGTGACCCAACACTTGAACCCGAATCTGATCATACTCCACATTTAATCCTGCCAAGAAATCATAAACCCTGATCTTGTCCATGTGTTGCTTATAAGAAGTAATATCTGCAGCTGTACTTGGGTGAAAATCAGAAAAATGGTCCAATTGCTGCCAAAGGCTGCGCAAGGTAGCATAGTATTTGGAGACTGTCAATTCTCCCTGAGTAGTGTGAAGGACTTTCTTCTTGATTTCATATACCTGGGCATCATTGCCAAGCTGTCCATAAGTCTCCTTGCAAGCAGCCCAAATTTCTGAGGCTGTATCAAGGAGAAGAAAATTGTGTTGTAGATCTGTAACCATAGAACCAATCAAGTAGGACATAAGAACTCCATTGTTGGCAAGCCACTTGTCTTGAGCAGCCCCAACCTTAGTAGGCATAGCAGTGGATCCCCTAATATGACCAGTAAGGCCACGGCCAGCAATGGCAAAGGAGGCAGACCTAGACCAAAGTAGGTAATTGGTGCCATCCAACTTGATTGGATTTGGAGAGAAAGTATGATACTCTGGTTTGCTGTTTCCATCACCAACATAAGTAGCAGTCGAATCCACAGAGTCACCCATGGAGACAGTGAAGAATCCCAAATCGGAGAAGAGGGCTGTTGTGAAGAGAAAAACCAAGAACACCTCCAAGTTAAGGGCTGAAACAAGGATGAAAGCCCTCTAATAATGAAGGAATAAGTGTCTCCAAGAATCAGCAACAGCAGCCAGAGAAAACCTTGAGATCGATATTTTCAGGGTTTTGAAAAAAACCCTGAAATTGCTGAAATCGATAAGATGATGTGAGGCCTGAAAAGTGACTGTATGAGGCTGAAATTGCAGTCGAAGGACACTTGAACAGATGTGAAGCACTCCTCAAAAAATCAGAATTAACTGATAAGTGGAACCCCAAGATCGACAATTGTCAGGCTTTTGAAAAAAACCCTGACAGTGTGAAGAGATATCGATCTTGAGGGCTGGAACTTGATGTAGCTTGATGTAGGTGCTGGAATACTGATCTGCCGCAGGTTTGAAGCTCCAATATAGTGAACAAAATCCTTGTAATATAGTGTGAATCTGTCCAATGAAGGCTGAAGTCTTCAATATTCGCAGCAAAGGAGGGCAGCACCTTATCGATCAATTCTTCATATCATGAAGTGAGGTAACAAGGGAGGGCAGCAGCTGGATCAATAGATCACCTCATCAGTGCTGCCCTATGGGACAAAGAAGAACAATGCAAAACAGAGGAAAGAAGAGGAGAGAAGAGAACAGGAGAGAGATCGAGAATTAGAGAAGGGGAGGGAATCGTGGATGGTTCTAATTCATAACCAGCTCTGATACCATGTTAAGTGGATCTGAATTAGAACTCTATGCTTGGATGATTAATTCATCCCAAGCACCTTCTTATTTATAAGAATAATAGAATAGTAAAATATGTACATGAGCAATGTGGGACTAAACCACATAATACAAAACTAATAAAATAACAAAGAAAAGGTCCAGAATACCCCCCATGGTATTCTGGCCATATATCTAACATATTCACACTCTGTTGAAACAGGACTATCTCATTGAAAGAAATTGGGTTTTAGATTTGATAAAATTCATTGAAAGTGGGGAAATCATCTAAATTTGATATAAAACTTCAGGAGATTATTCTTTGAGGATAACTACACGTCCAGCAGTATAACACCCTTAATAACAGAATTAACAGTGGTCGCATCAGACCTAAAATTTGGTCAGCAGCAAGGGTATGGACCTGAGACTGAATGTGTTTAATGGATTTTTCCAGTAGCTGAAAAATGAATCGTTGTAGCATGCAAAGGAACAAACTCATTATCATTTCCTTATTGGGGATTTCTTTACAGTAGAAACAAAAATGAAATCTCACACAGTCATCATTTTCCCTTGGTAATCACTTAAACATTGAGAATTCATCTTTGCACTTGCTGCATGATAACTGTGTTTCTTATTTATTCATATTGCTCTGACAGAAAGCTGAGGAGAATGTGAAAGAGCAGTTTGTGAATGCAATTGTTCTCAAGAGAATGTAAAAAAGGTCAAAGTCATAGTTCTCATCCTCTGTTTCCATGTGATTTGCTTATCTTCACAAACTCCTTTCCTCTCTTGTAATCACATCTAATACTCTGATCAGGAATTGTTCGTTCAGTTTTCAGGAGATGACTAGATGAGGCATCAAGCTATCCTCCAAAAAGGTACTTACTTCATATGGAAGTCTGGAGGATTATTTTCCTTCCAAAATATTCATTGCATATGCAGAAGTGGCAGTCTAAAATGATTCTATTAGTCAATGTCTTTTCCATGGGCATTGCCCTTCCACCTGGGTAACTAAAAAATCTTCAATATTTTTTATTATTCTTATATAGAAATAGGGGGTTTTGGACTCTAAACACAAAAAAATATATTACTTTAATTTGAAATTTCCATATTGCTTGGGTAGTTGGTTCCAAGAGGAAAACTGGTTGGTTATCCTGTCCAATCACGATTTATGTCAATCCAATTCCTTAGCTAGCCAATAGATAAGGGAACAAATACTGACCTGCTAACACAAGTCCAGGGTCTTGGTTATCCTGTATCATTCCATTATTTATTCGTATTTACTCAGCAATTGCTTTGGTGTGCATGGAGGGTCTCTTGGCTTAATCCTACGCCAGCCATATGGAATCCACACTCCCTGCGCATGGAGGAGTGAATTCCATATGGGCGGCATCCAGCGTAAGAAAACACATTCTCGTACGAGAATGTGATCCATGCTCCAGATTGATGGAGGATTGACTTAATTGAAAAGCAATCAAATAAAAATAAGAAATTTAACAAGGACAAATAGAGTCGATGATGTAGGAAAGGTGGCAGTGCCTGCGTATGTTCATATGTTGGCCTTAGGAGTCTTGGTCGAGTTTATTAGAACTTCGATGCAGGACAACCAGGGTCCAAATTAGAGTTCACTATTCACCTCATTTCAACATGGGCCTCCTCATTCCCCTTGGAAACCTAATGCTAACAACACCTTTGCTTAAAATTTTTTAAACAAATAATTAGAACTCATTAAATCCACATGGCTTCACTCTCTTCCCCATCACCCCTAGTCTTTAGGAATGCCTTCATAAGCAAGGCACATTGCCTGTTAGATCATTCTTTAGAGGCCAATTGGAAGATTGGATGGAATATCTGGGGTCTTAATAAAGCCAAAGGCAAACGGCAATAGGGTTTTATCAAAGATCAGATACTTGGTAGTTTTGGTGCCAATGATACTCCTGGTTATTTAATCTTCTGTTTAGTTGTCAATTTATGCAGTTCAGTTTTCACCATGCTCTTTTGAATCTAATTGAAAAATTGCACTTATTTTTAACTAGATTGAAAAGGCTATGCCAGATTCCCGTTTGCATCCTAATTTGGTTCAGAATTGCAGATTTATCATTGGATGATTATTTTTCTATGTAACACAATGGTGTGAGCCTTGTGCACTGGGTATGCCTTTTTTATTGTTTTTCTATGTAACTATGTAATGCAAACTAATCCCAAACCTGAAAAATCCAGCCAATGACTAGTACAAACTTGATTGCAGAAAAAAGAATATTAAGATATGTAACTAACAGAACAGAAATATGAAACTGCTGAAAATGGAAGAAATAAAGTAGAAAATAGAAGAATTGATAGAGCAAGCCAAGAATGCACCAAACCCATGAAGTGAATCCTCTATTCCACTAAGGAATCTACCTTAGCCTTCACTTGAAATCCACTCACGAAACTACTGAATATAGCAAATACTGAATCCATAGTAGCAAAATTTCAGAAGAACTATATTGATGTATTACTTCAAATCAATGAAGAGGCCATAGACCCTTACATGCATTTATAGTGTTCGTTAACCCAAGTTGGATGGTATAAGGACTGTTTACAGACCCAAAAAAATATAAAAAACAACTACATATTTTACTAAAAGACTGCCACTAGAAATTTGAGATAAGCTAAGGATCTAATATCTCACATAATCCAGCTCGTGTATTGTAGCACCACATCATTATGTAGATGGTAAAAGAATCTGGTTACAAACAGACGAATATATATGTTGTCACCAAGGTGGTGAAGTTAGAAGTTGTAACCTTCTTTTTATTGACCCTTGTCTTATTCCCAAAAGTTATTTAAGTGGGTTAAAAAGTATTTTCAAAAAAAGTTGAAAGTGACTTATCATTATGTCATTTTCAGTAGTTGCCATTGTCCATGTGAAATGAAAAGATTTATCCTCATGGAAAAAAATAGTGTGTTATACTAAGGGCAAAAAAATTACGGTTACAACTTTTTCACCAACCCATGGCTTACTTCCCTAAACTAAACCCATTTTTGTGATTTGTCTGCATCACTACGTAAGTGTTCTATCAAACTGCTCTACTAGATTTTGGTTAGGCCTTGGCTTTTGAGCTTTTCAGGACTTGTATTGTGACACAGGATTCTCATCCCTTATTTCTTCTTTCCTTATAATAGAATTTGTTCTCAAAAAGATTATTATCTGACCCGTCGTGTTTGGGACAAGGCTTAACCAATGTGAAATAACTTTAGTTAATGGAAACACTTCCTCATTTGGCTATGCATGGCCACAAAAAATACACAGAATTTGCTGGTAACAAAATCCAAGCTTAGAATTGAGGGTGATGCAGTGTGTATCTTAAATAGTTTCCTTGTTGTTTGGGTTCTTTTTGCACTGTTTATTTGTCATAGATAATCTGTTTCCTTTTTCAGAGTAGCTCATCACTTAGCTCACTAAGACATATTTCAACTACTAGAAAGTGGCTAAGAGAGAGAGGGTCATCCCATTTGTAAATAATGTATCTCATTTCCTATAAAAGGATATACTTAAAAGGGGAAAGAAAAGATTAAGTGTGCTGATTGTGCTAGAGAGCACTTCAAAGAAATTCTTATGGAAGTCCCTTGAATCTAAATATTATCAACAGATCTAATTGGAGATTATAGCTTTTTAACGAATGATAATACTTAGAAGGAAAATGACTTTGCAGTCTTTATTCGGACCCACATACATCAGTTTGGACTGTTTGAAAGCAGCCAAATCAGTGTATTTTTATGGGGTTGATAGTAGTTTTGCTTATATTTACAGGAACTTTTAGATTTACTGGCTTACTGTATTAAGTTACATATGGAACTGGAGGGAATTTCAAGACAACAATTAATTATAGTTCCTCCATAAATTGAAGCTAGTTGTTCTTTTTTTTTGTTCCGTGTGTGTGTGTTTTTTTAATGAAAAGAAAATTTTAATTAAACTAAGAAAAGCAAAGATTAACAACATCGTCTTTCACAACGCCCTGGATATGATCTCGCTTAGCCTTATAAGCTAAATTACGAGCAATAGAAATGTATTGTTAATCCATCTTTTTAATACAAAACGAGCTAAAAGTATTCAAGAGAGACTGGACATTGTAAAGCAAGGAAAAGATCTCCTATGGCCACAGGTGGACTTCAGGTTCGAACATCCATTGCACCAATTCAGTCAAGTCTGTCCAAACTTCTACCTTTTTGCATCCCAATGATAGAGCTCCAAGGATGCCTTGGTTGACTCCTTGTGCTTCTGCCTCTTGTGCTGACCCTGAAATTCCAGAATTCTGGTTCTTTTTCGTTTGTGATTGTATTGATTATAGTGTATTTGAGCATGCTATTAGATGGCCTTGAAATGTCTTAGGAACATGCATATCCCTGTTTTCTCTCCTCTTAATCCTCCACAAAAAATTCAATTTCGAAAAGAAAAGAAAAGAAAAGAAAAGGGGGGGGGGGGGAGATGAGCATTTGGGTATATACATGGTAGAAACATTGCTAAAAAAACCAAAAAATCCCATTGACTCAAAAGCCCATGAGTTGAGTAGACTCAATGAGGTGGAACTGCTCAGAAAGAAGAAAATGACAGTTTCAATCCTTAATTCTGCCATCCAAACCCTTAGTCGTCACTCTTCAGATGGTTAGAATCTGATCAGTTAGGCCAGTAAATCTTCCCAAAGAAAATGTATCAATCATTTTCTAGAAATTTTAACTTGTTTGGGGATGCAGTAAGTAGTTATTTTGTAACACCATACTTCCGATACCAGCGAATCCCAACAGAGTGTGCCTGTCCTTGCAAATCCAAGTTATTCATATGTGACCCAAGCAAAAAAATTTACAAAAAGAATAGAGAAATTTAGTGTTTGCTCAGGTTCACAAATTTCTATTATCATCCTTTTATTATTTATACTTTTCTTGATCATCTTCCTCAACTTCACCAACCACTCATTATATATTGATGGTCGTTGTTATTCCCCCTGCATCAGGGTTAACTGAACATTACAGAATACAGAGTAATTACTCCCAAGTTATTTCCAACATAATATTATTCCATTATCTGTAGTGTCTTAGCAAGCCCCTTCCAAAATTAGCCTCAGCAAATGTGATTTTCTTATAGGAGAGAGTTTGAATTTTTTCTAAAATTTGAAGATGAGAAAAATTGGCATTGTTGATAAGGTCCATGACATTTTGGCAGGTTGGAGTTTATCCAAGGACAGTAAGAAAGCATGAGTTATTTTCTCAAAGGTGGCAATTCAAGGTTTTCCTATACTTGGTATGCAAGCATTCTCTTGACTACAATCTGTTGTTTCGGATCTGGAAAGACTCAGCATGAAATTTCGTGTAGACCCCAAAAAGAGGTTTTCATGTCATTGGGTAGGCCTTGTCAAGGTCAAATGGCACTTTATTACTAAACCAGACTAGTTTTTTGATTGTTACCCAAAAAAAAAAAAAGACTAGTTTTTTGTTTGCATCTTGAAAGCTATATCCTGCTGCTTCTTTTCTTCATCCACATTAAATTGTTTCTATGCTCCACTTACCATTCTTTTTGGTTAGAGAGCTAATGGGTCATTGATACTGGGATTACTGTGATCTTTTGCACAGACCAATGGGAGTCGGTGATTGAGAGCCTTTCCCTGTGAATTTCTGTGGCTCCATTGATATGTCAAGACAAGTCCCAAATTTCATCTTTTTAGAAATCAGTACAGGGATGTGCAGCCTCTTCTTAATTTTCTCAGAGCTTCAATTAAAGATATTGAGCTCAGCCAGTACCAATTGCTGATCAGAGAATATGTGTATGGCTTCCAAGTGTCAGGCAGATGTAATGCGGCTAAATCTCATCGGTTCCTCTGTGCAAAGAATTCTGTTGGCTTTCCAGCTGCCTTGGTGGTTGGGTGTGTTTTTTTCCCTCTTAACAGTTGCTTCTTGATAGCCTTCCTGTGAGCTAGCTACTGATGCATTAAGGTTTTAATGTAACAGGGGTCTGCCCTTTAAGTCAATATGCATTGGAAGATGTTAGCCATCTCTTTATATGATGTAGTAATGCTCAAGTTTTGTGGAAGCCCTTTAATTCTCTTTGTAGTTACTTGCATGCAACTCTTGTTCATGGGTTCTCTTAGCAGCTTCTTCAGTTAATATGTGATTCAACATTACCTTCTCTCTACCCTTTTTCCTCTTTGGGGAGAAGTTTATAGGAAAGCAATATTTACAGTTCTTTTCCTTCGACAAGGATACTCAGTGAACCATGTGTTCTCTCCCTTTGGTGATAATGGACTTATCAGTACCCCGAAGCTCATGAATCTAATGTGCAGCATTCCTTCTGTAGACTTCTTAAGATTAAATGGATTCCCATCTGATCAACTGTTTTGTTGACAGTTGTTTGCTTACTGCAATCTAGTGAATAATTTTATAATCGAATGGTTTTGGGTGGCTTTAGGGTTTCTTGATAACCAAGTCAGCTTTTTCACTTGGAGGGATATACATATTTGTTATGTGGGATGGCTGTATGTCTTGTGTGTATTGCGGTTTTGCAAGAGTGTGAGGGATTGCGGTTTTACTCACTTTATGATGTAGTTCAAAGAAAGAAGAAGAAAAGAGGGGCCAGCAAGCCTAGCCCAAGTTTGGCCCCCTGTGTTGGGTTTGGTCCACTTAATGGGCCTGGCTTAAGCCCATTATTTATCTTTAAAGTAGTCCAAGCGTGGGGGACAGTCCAACTTCCAAGTTTAATAGTTTTTTATTGGGCTCATGTTCTCTGTGCCGCAGCGCAGGCTGTGTCCAGACACATGGGCCTACCTCTCAGGGCGGCAGGTTGGTCATTGCGTCAACCCCCATGTGTCTGAGCGCAGCCTGTGCCCCCGGCACAGAGAACATTTGCCCTTTTTATTTTATTGTTTGCTACGTTATTACGTAGTGGTTAGTACCATATGTAGTTTTAGCGTCAAGTCTGCCTACCACCTCATTTGCAACCATGCAAATGCATCTACGCCTGCAGCACACAACATGGCTCTCAGAATCTGGTATTGCCCAACCTTTCCAAAGATTTGAAATTTTATGTGGAGATAATGTATTAATGGTGTAGTTACTGGGAAAAATTTACTTCACAGGCGAGTCCCAGTGGTCCCAATCTGCCAGAGGTGTGATAAGGAGGAGGAATCAATTGATCACATACTATTCTCATGTGATTTTGCATGGGCAGTTTGGTTTGGATGATTCCCACCACGGAGAACCCATTTGTGAAACAATGGCTTTTGAGTTGGGAGGTGTTAACAAAGCAAATCAAAACACAAGAGGATTACAATAGGACTCTTTGTAGCTTCCTTCTTTGGGGCATATGGCTGGCTCGAAATGAGATGACCTTTTCAGGTAACTCCAAAGAAGTCATTCAACAGGCGGTTAAAGCAGCGATAGAGTTCTCAAATATTATGTTCCCAGTTGGCCACGCTCACAAGGAAACCAACAATCAACAGAAGACCGCATCACAGTTGTCATGGACTCCTCTTACAGCCAGTTATAATATTAAACTCAATTGTGATGCCTCTCTGAGTCTAGACCAGACTAAAGGGGGTCTTGGTTATGCTATTCGAGATCACCAAAGGAAGCTTCTATCAGCAGTTCATGAGCCAGTCTCCTTTGCAAATACTCTGGTTGGAGAAGGACTAGCCATTCGAAGTGGAATTCTGCATGCAAGGAAAGGAGGTTTCGAGAAGGTAGAGGTGGAATTATATAATTTCAACTTGATCTCATATCTCTCTACAGCAAGACACCAAACTCCTTTCCTCCTTCAACCAATTGTGAAGGATATCCTCCATTTAGCAGAAATGTTTCAGTCCTGCACCTTTGTTTGTATTCCTAGAGTATGTAACAGCCTAGCAGACACTCTAGCACGGAAGGCCATATCTGAAACGTGTAGGATATCTTGTCCAGATTCATCTCTGTGGATTCAGGATGTTTTGTTACTCTGATTTCACTAGTTTTTCAGGTTTAAATGAATGAATCTCGGTTTACCAAAAAAAAAGTACTATATGTAGTTTGTTTCTATTTTTGTTAAGTTGTTACAATAAGATTTTATATTTTGGGAGAAACAACGCTACCTGGACGTGTGCGGTATGCTGCCCCTACACTCAAATACAGGGACGGGTGAAACTGCGCTCCCATAGAAAGGTGAAATTTTCTGGGGGTGTGGCAGTTATTTCGCCTTCCCACTCGATGGCTGAAGGAAAACTATTGCCTAAAAAGAAGGGTTGCATAACACCCTACAAGTTGAGATTGAAAAGAAAAACAGTCTGGTTTTGTTTGACTGTGTTGTGAAAGAAAAGTGGGGGTAGGGGACATGAGAGACTAACCATGGCCATAGGTAAGAGGTCTTGATCATATCCCTTCTTCTACTACTACTTGTTTTTCTTTTTCTTTTTTGCTTCAGTCCCACAGAATCGGAAGTGGTCAATATCGATTTCGATCCAAATCAGATTGGAATTGACTTGTATCGGTCTAAAAAAAACCCAAAATCGGTAGATCTGATCAGGATCTACTCATTATTTTTTTATCGGTTTCATTCGGTTATGTTTTCGGTTTGTTATCGGTCGATTTGATGAGGTCCGGTTTTCATTCGGTTATATCATACCCCAGTCCAAAACCAATCCAATAAGGATCGGTTCGGTTCGGTTCGGTCTCGGGTTTTTTCAGTCGGTCTTAATGGCTCGGTCTAAGATTTGACACCCTTAATCATACGTATATAATACGCGGATTTACTAACTATGGAAATAACTAGAGTCATCCATTTAACTCAAGATGTCAACTATGGTTGAAAAATAATGTACGGAGAATGCTAATCGCAAAGTGCTAATTAGGACGATCATATAAGCCTATTAATATTATATCACACATAACAAAAATAAATTAATTAATTAATCCAATTAATTATAATTCGGGTTTAATGAACATATGATTCCAATAGTTTAATTGTCTAACCCAAAAATTTAAGTTATTAAATAAGATCCTTAACTAATACATTAAGTCATCCAATGTCCCAAAGTTAATAGAAGTGGGAATATTATTCTCAACACCATTTGATAAATAAAAATTCCTCAATCGTTTACAACAAGCAATGTTGAAGCAACCTCCTCCACCCCTTCGGCCAAGCTATGGATTATAACATTTCCAAGCTCCCTTTGGACTCCCTTCCAAAACAACATTTTGTTGGGCATAAATGTTTTCAATCACATTCAAAAGAATGATTTTCCTTCAATTTTTTATCATTCACTCTTAAGCCTATCTCTTGAACTTAATATGCATGGTTTGTGTCTAATTGCTCTTTGTAGACACTGAATTTTATCACCCCCCAGGCGATGATGATAACAGGATACGGACAGACATCGGTATCTCTCTCAAGAAGAACTCTTGTCCCTACATCTAAGTCAAATCACCTTAACATCCCTAAAATGACTTATAAGGCCCTTTTACCAAATGTTGAAGGAGGTACTGCTCACCTTCCCCAACCACGACGGTCCCACTAGCCGGTTAGTGGGCCGTGGGGGTCTAGGGGGGCAGCCAGCCCCCTGCGGGGGGTGTAGGGGGGCGGAGCCCCCTGACAGAAAATTTTCTGAAGAGTCAAAAGGGAGAAAAAAAAAATCAAAAAGACCAAACCCATGAGCCCAGACATACTCCAAACACCAAAAAAACCCATTTTGGCCCAAAAAGTGAAAAAAGGAGGAACCTCACTGACCACGGCATTGTGGACAGTGCCCCACGGCCCTGTGGAGGCCCCCACGGCAACTAAGTACAAAATCACGCCGCCGAGGGGACTTTCGACGTCAGCTTGCTGATGTTAGCCACGACAAGTGGTGGACCCCTCCAGGCCCATGAAGGGGTCCCCCCCCCCCTATAAATAGGAGGGTCCCCCTCCCCTCATTTTAGGGAATTTCAGGGTAGGGAGACCCTTCTAGTGTGAGATCCACCTCCTTTCAGTCCTGGTTTTCTCTGTTGAGAGTGTCCGTTAAAGTGAGGTTCCTAAGTATGGGTAGATCCATCAATTACTCGCTTGAGTGAAGAGCGCTCACCTCCTAGTCAAGATGTTATTCCGTTCGCATACGGATAACAAAAGCCTCCTTTTATAGCCGTTATTCTGTCCGTATACAGATAACGAAAATCCCTTATACAACCGTTACTCTGCCCGAAGTCTGAGTAACGAAACCCATCTCATATAGTCCTTACTCTGTCCGGCAAGAGAGAGGCAAGCCAATTGTCCGTCTCCACGTGAGTTGTGGGCATCACATATTTCGTACTTGGTGCATTTTCATTATTTTCTTGTATTTCTTAGCAGATATCTGTTTCTTTCCTTCTTATTATTTTTAGCACAATGTAGACAATTAAAGTAACTCGCTTTAGTGTACATAGTAAAGGATTTTTCTTTCTTTTATCATGATTAATGCATCATAACTTAGCCTTGTATGTTAGTATATGATATATTATTAAGGGAGAATATTCAAAAACAAGCATCTAGTAGAAAGATCGATTTATTCGGGCGAGGTGGGTGCCTAACACCTTCCCACTCTCGTAACCTGACTATTTACCTTGAATCTCTGACCAGACCATATAGAATCATGTAGCCCTTTCCGCTAATCCCGGATGGGACTACACCTATTGGGTCCTAGGCCCTAATCCTAGGTGGCGACTCCATTTCTTTATGAAGTATGATCCCAATCCCCATGATGATATGTTGGAACGATATGCCGTTATTCATCGAAGCCAATCCTTGTCGCCATAAGACTGAGGAACCCTCGTCCCGAGGACCACGGTGCATACACTCTTGTATGCTTGTTTGTAAAGAAACCAAAGGGGAAAGATGTTCAAGGGGTGTATGTGTGTGAGGATCACAACCTCCCTCTCAATAACTACAGGTTTAGAGTGTACACATGTAGTGTTCCCATTGTTGCTCAGTTGCGGACTGTTGGAATATTACATATTGCTAATAATTTTTAGCAATCCTAACATTTTTATTGAGCTCTTTGGCTTTCTTTTTTGCATGGCTGCTACATTATATATTTTTGAGAATAAATATTCTATACATAAATGCGGGAACATATTTAGGTGTGTATCAGACTCAATCATTTGAAATTCTACATTGTTTATGGTAAGATATCTTATGCAACAATGTTCTCTTGATAGTTGTGTGATCCCAAACCTAAGAGATCTTTATTGTTGTAGACCAACACCGTGTACTTTATTGTATATATGATTGATGCCTACATATAACTGGTTATACATCACTACATTGGGTCCATTATGTTTTCCAATCAACGAAAGTGACGCTTAATAAGGAATCCGGCCACTTCTCATACAAGGAGAATATCTTAAGAGGGAAACTTAAATGTGATTGGACAAAATTCCAAGCTTGGTCATTTAATTTAAATGGTTTGTGAAGAATTTACAAAATTGTTTTTTATAATAATTATATTATATAAATATTTTATCATATTCTTTTGTTGTCCAATCAGTGGTCAGGATACTATATGCGTTCAGTGGATTAGGGTGGTAATAAAAATTTAATCCATACTCTGAGGTCCATTGTGAGATATGGTAAAACACTTCCGGGTTTTTTGAATCAAGCTCTCTCATAGACTAATGGACAAGGCTCTTATGTCTCAGAGTTGATAGATGATGAAATGCGGCTTTGGCTAGTGGAGCTAATTTGTGACTAACGTCATCCCTCGAAGCATAGGTATTTCTTGAGATTCTTCTAGCCCTGTTCCCCCCGGAGGATTGTTTGGTTTGGGAAGCGGCGAAGGATGAATGTTTTTCAGCAAAATCAGCCTATCATCTCCAATGTAATCTCCTTCAAGCAAGGGACGGTGCCCTCCTTGATTCATCTCGTGTTAGTGCTTGAAGGAGTACACCAGCCGACGTATGGAAGAGAGTTTGGAGATGCCCAATTTTGCCAAAAATTAAGAATTTTTTATGGCGGGCTTATACGGAGGTTTTAGTTACAGGGGTGGGCCTTAACAGAATGACAGGTGCCTATTGATGTTATGTGTCTCCATTGTGATGAGGAAGAAGAGACCTCATCACATATCCTTCTAAATTGTCCCTTTGCAAAAACGGTTTGTTTTGGATGTCCTTTATCACACAGAGTACAATCAAGGGGGAACGCGTCTATTCAGTTGTGGATCCAAAGTTGGGAGTATTTCAGCCGTCTAAGAAGGAAGTAGAGCAGAGAATGTCTAGGCTTGTGTGGTTTCCTTGTTTGGTACATATAGAGGGCGAGGAACGACCTTTTCTTTTCTAATAGGAATTGGATGTCATCTGAGGTAATTGTAGTTGCTCAAAGGCCCATGTCGAGTCTTAGAGGTACAAGGAGGTGTGTGGATGGTTCAATCTAACATTGCTCAACTCTCTGATGGGATGCGTGGAGTGTGTATAGCTTCTTTGATTCACTTTTTTAAGCTGAATACGGATGCGGCTTGAAAGAAAGATGATCATCATGATGGTATTGGGTTTGTTTTCAGAGATCATCAGGGCCTTATTTACGTAGCAATATCCAATTATGTGTCCCTTAACTCCAATCTATTGGGTGAAGCTTTGGCAATGCATAGTAGGATGCCTTAAGCCATCTCTAAATCTTTCGAGCGACTAGTAGTGGAAACGGATTGTAAAGAGCTTTTTGCTTACATCACGGGAGGGAACACCACTGTACCTTTGCTTGTTCAACCGGTGGTTGAAGATATAATCCATATTTCCACTTATTTTTTAGAATATAGTTTCCACTCTGTTCCTAGGGAGAGCAACTATTTAGTTGACTCCCTAGCTAAAAAAGCCTTGTTTGTTACGAATATTTATAATGGATTTTGCTACATGTAATGAATTGATGCTTGTTAAAGGTTTATTTTTCTTGGATAAGGTAGAGATGCTGGTGTATAATAAAATTTGCAACGTTCATCTTATGTTTAAATTTCTACGTACATTGACAGTTTAGATCTCCAATCCTACGTCCCCGCCCCTTGTTTTTGGTGACCTTTTTTCTTTGGTAAACCTTGTTTTGGTTACCTTGTGACGTGTGAAAGGGGAGTTGACTCTCTTCAAATTTTCTTTCCTTTCAAGTATAAACGTTATGTATTACCAAAAAAAGTATAAACGTTGTATTTTCTCTCTCCTACGATGTGCGGCGGGATTCTACGAAGCTTCCTCGTGAAATAGGGAAACGTCTTGGAATTTCATTGAAGACAATGCAAATGCCACGTGAAGGCTAAATATGAAAGAACCACGTGGACAACTAATATTAAAGATCCTACTTGTTTAGTTTCTTAACCAAATCTGTAAAAAAATTTTTTATTTTATTTTTTAGGGTTGAAAAACAAATTTATTGACAAATAGAGTCATTACCAGTTGTACCTTTTCAAACAAAGTTCAGAAGCCATTGAGAGTAATTGGCCAATCAATCGGGGACTCACCGACCGGGCCCTTCCCTTAGAATCTGGACCCCACCCACGTATTTTTTTTTTGGGTTGAAATTTCTTGCAATAGTGTCGGGGTCGTCTACTGATATATTTGCACATTTTTGCATGAATTGTGCTAATCGGATCTAGGAACTTGACGAGGATTGGCTCCCAGAAGGACGAGAGATAGAGAGAGAGAGGACACCGGCAACCCTTCCCTTCACATTTCCACACGATGGCAGCTACCAACCAGACCGCAAAAATTGTACCAGTAAGAAGGATCAACAGCAGCAGCAACACCACCACGACCACCACGGTAGTCGTCGGAGCTGGAGCGGCGCCGCCACGAGTAGTTCGTTTGCCTCCGAAGAGGGGTTGTGTTCTTAAGGGCATCCTGAAGATGACAATCTCAGCTCTTTGTTTCTCAATACGGAGTGTATGATTTGTTCGCTCTGCTCCCGTTCTTACCTGATCCCCTGATTCGATTGATTTCATTGGAGTTGAGTTGCAATGTTACATCCACCACGTATCTCTCTCCCTCTCTTATTCTCTTTCCCTTTGTATGTTGCTGTTTTGTTATTAGTGTTGTACTCTGTTTATGAAAGATTCAGAAATGTAGTTATTTACGGGAATATTAGAAGCAAAGAAACGATGTGTGTATTGGTTTTATGTCTTGTCTCTAACCCACTTCTTAAGAAAATCACTATTCTTGAAAAATGTTATCAAAGAGCCATGGATTATCAAAGACCCTGCAATTGATCTGAGGGACTGATCTATGGCTATGGAACTCTGTGCAGCACGCATGCCCAAGACCATTAAGCACAACCCATTGTTAGGGTTAGGGTTTAAGCACAAGGTTGCTTAAAGCATTACATCCTGAGTATCTAGTTTGGAATACCTGCATGCCCTCATCGAGATCCAAATTCAACCGCTCTCCTCCATCTTCGCCATTCTCTCGTAATTTATCAAATATGAATTTCATAAGATATTATGAATTCAATCATTTGCACAATAGTATCTAGTTCAACAATAAGAACTTAGTACATTTCATATATGGTGAAAGTAAATCAAAAACAATAAGCATCATCATCAAGTTTCTTTACAAGAACTCGATCCTATATAGTCTCTATCATAAGGACCATACCATGTTTCCATTTGGAATATCGTATTCGTCTTATCACCATAGATTTATGTTGTATCATCAAATTTGGAATGGTACACCATACTATGAAAGACATGTCATCAAATTTGGAATGACATAAAGACTAGCACAATATCATTGAAACATATCGACATTTTTCATATTCCTTTGTGGAATAACAAAGTAAGGAGACTTCACATGAAAATTTGCTACACCATCAAGTTTTGAATGGTTTCACAAACCCCCATACTTAGTAACCTAACTAAGTTATCTCAAACATGTAAATCATCCCCAATGCTTACCAAGGCTAGATGAGATTCAATAATTCAAAATAATATTGGGTTAGGTTAAGACTGACTAAATGGTCTTTAACCCCATCTCCCCGTAGTTTTGAATGTTCGATCTTTGTTCAATCCCTTTGTAAGGGCATCTCCGATTATCCTTCGATCTCACATCAATCAAAGTGATAATCCCTTGTTCTTCTATAATTCAGCATAGCCTGTTTCGCCTGATGTGTCTCCTCTTACCATTAAAGAGTGAGTTATTCACAATCGTCTTGGTTGCTTGATTATCACAGAATATAGATATAGAGTTTAACTTAAAACTCCTCAATAGAATATCCATGATCGATCCTTTATCCACTCGCTTCATCTCCCTCAGAAGCTAGAGCATAAAGTTCCGATTTCATAGATGACGTGAGCAATACTAGTATGTCTCTTGAATTTTCATGCTGCTCCTCCTCCTAGTGTAAATACATAATCACCGGTGGATCTGCTTGCCTCCCAAATCGAGCACCAAAATGCATCGTAATATCCTTCCAAAGTTGGAGGATGTCCAAGATAACATAAAACATAACCTTGAGTACCCTTAAGGTATCTCATCAAGATCGATAGGGCATCCCAATGCTCTTTTTCGTGATTACTAGTGAAACGACTCAAGATGCCTACCGTAAAGGCTATGTCCGCCTAGTACAACTCATTGCATACATGAGACTACCAATCAGTTTAGAATAATCTAATCGATTCACGGTGTCACCTGTGTTAGGTTTCAACCTTTTGTTATAGTCATAGGGTGTCTCAATCGGTTTATAATCACCGTATCCCCAACTAGAAAGTAGCTTCTCAATGTAATGAGTCCGACTAAGGATGATCCCTTGCTCACCGAAGCTTACTCTCATCCTAAGAATGGTGTCTACCACACCAAGATCTTTCATGTCGAATTCTTTGGACAAGGTTTCTTTAATGTCACTCACTACAGAGAGATCAAAACCTAGAATCAACATGTCGCTTACATACAAGCAAATAATCGCAACCTTGTTTGACTCGCACAAAAATTAAGGCACTTATCCGAGTTGCTGGTTTGAAAACCAAGGCTCTTTACTGCCTTGTCAAACTTCTCATGCCACAATTTAGGTGCTTGTTTAAGACCATAGAGAGATATATTTAATTTACAAACTCTTTTTTCGTAACCTTCCATGACAAACCCTTCGGTTGGTTCATGTAGATTTCTTCTTTAGGTCTCCATTAAGGAAAGCCATTTTTACATCCATTTGATGCACAACATAGTGCTCAATAGATGCTATGGCAAGAAGAATCCTTATTGTTGCCAAATGGCGATCGGGAGTAGATGTCAAAATAATCTATCCTCTCACCTGCTTATAGCCCTTATCTACTAATCGTGCTTTATACCTGGCTATAGATCCATCCGGATTAAGTTTCTTCTTCAGCACTCCACTTACACCCTATTATCTTGGCCCCTCTAGGCAGATCAACAAGGTGCCAGTCTCATTCTCGCATTAAAGAGCTCATTTTCTCATCAATGGCTTCTTTCCATAACAGGAGTCCCTAGATCTCATCGCTTCCTTATAGGTGGATGGATCACCTCTAAATGGTAGGTCACAAAATCCTCACCAAAATTCTTGGGTACTCGATCTCTAGTAGATACTCTTCTAGATTCGATTCAAGGAGCATTGTGGGACTAGTGTCGAAACAATTGGTTCGATTCCAAAAGTGATTCTCAGAACTTCACTGTAACCAGGCAAGGTCGCCTTTATCTCTAAGGAATTTATCCTCAAAGAATATAGCATCCCTAGATTCTATCACCACATTGGTTGATAGATCCAAAAATTGGTCTCAAAGATCTCTTCTCGCACAACCTAGATATACACAAGTGTTTGTTCTAGTTCCCACCTTAGGTCTCCTAGGGTCTTGTATCCTAACATAAGCTACACAGCCCAAACCTTAAGAGTGTCATATCTACAGGATGATTATGCCATAGTTCATAAGGTGTAGAAGTCGCTTTTGAATGTGGTAGTTTATTTAGAATGTGATTTGCAAATAACACCGCTTCTCCCCAATAGCAAGAGGGCATACCAACTATCAATAACATGGAGTTTAACATCTCTATTAACGCCCCGTGTTCTTTCTTTCATATGCCATTTGATTGAGGTGAGTAAGGAGCAAGAGGTTTCACTGATTATGCTCACAGAGGCACAGAATTCTTGAACTCGTCAATTTGTATTCTCCTCCCCTATCACTTCTAAATCTTTTAATTTTCAAGTTCAACTGATTTTCTACCCTATTCTTGAAAATTTTAAATTTTTCAAAAGTCGCATCTTTAGATTTTAACAGTATAAATGACAATATCTAGAAAAATCGTCTATAAATGTTATCAAATACTTCCGACCTCCTCTAGTTGTGTAGTTTTTAAAGTCACAAATGTCGAATGTATAAGTTCAAGAAGTTGAGTGCTCCTAGAAACCTGGTCTCGAACGATTTTCTAGTTATTTTGGTTTGAGCACACACTTCACATCGTTAAATCTAATTGAAGTGTCTAATGGTAAATTATGAGTTTTAGCTAGTTTGAGCATTTTCCTATAGTTCACATGTCCTAACCTACAATGTAGTATTTTGGGATCAAGTGAATTATGGTTAACCTGGTTTATTGTCTCATTAGCTAAACTCAACCTAAACATACCATTCAAATTATAAGCACATCCAAAATAAAAGGAGTTAGCAGACAATGTTACTCTACCACTACTATAAGTAATAGACATGCCAAAGATCAAGCAAAATTCCAATGGAAATTAAATTCTTTTCAAAATCGGAAAGATTTTAACATTTTTCAAAGTTAATATTTTACCCGATGATAGAACCAGGTTCGCTGTCCCTTGTTGAGCCACTTCCACGACGCTCCATTTGCAACAAGGATGCCGCTACTTGAACAACATCGCTGAGCGTGTCCTTGCTATTGCAAATATGACAAGTCGCCTCCGAGTCTAACCACCAATCAAGATGTACTCGCCAACCCTTACCCTTGCCAACCATGGCAACAAAGTTAGTAGGCTCGCCTCTTGTCCACCAAAGATGTGAACTTCCTCTCGTGGTGTGTCGTTGTTCCCTTTCTTAGGACCCCTACACTCGATGCATAGTGACCCCACTTTCCACAGATGTGCACTTGCCCCTCTTTTTAAAATTAGTCTTTTTGACCTCCAACTGTTGGGGTTCTTTCTTAGGTGGCTTGGACTGCCTAGGATATTTCTTGGGTTGTGAAACCAAATTGGCGATGTCCGTTGTTGTTTCATCATCTCCAAGTTATTCCCTGCTCTGCTCTCATCTTCGATTCTAATGAACCGCTTGAGATCATCCACCCCACTTGTGTTTTCTTTCTCAGGCATCTCGCTTTTAAGGAATGCCGTAGAGGGTAACTTAAAGATAATTGCACCCACTAAGAATGCATCAACAACGGGATGTTTTCTTGGTTCAATTTTATTCTCAAGTTCTCAAAATCATATTTGTGGAAGTATCTCCTTATCTTCTTGAAACTTGAAGTCCATAAACTTGTCAACCAAGTGAGTTTTTGATAGGTCCTCCTCCTTTTGAATTGAGCTTCTGTGTTTTTCCAAATCTCTTTTAGCCTCATATTTACTATAGTCTCTGCAAATTATCTCGACAGCGCTCAATAGGTAGTCTTTGCAAAAGTCCTCATCACTTATCCATTGGGCTTCAGCTTAGGTCCTGATAATCGTAAAAAGTATTTACTACAGTAGAAAATATTAAGGTACTTCTACCCAAACTGAGTCTTCCTTTTCCAAGAACTCGAACTCGTAGCCACTAAAACTTTCCAATTTGATCATCTCAATTGGAACAACGTGTTTCTCCATATTAAGTGATTTGTTTATATGCCCAAGCAAAAGTTCAAATAAAAAAAATAAATGCTCAAGGAACAATACACCGAGATGGAGAACCCTGAATTTAGATGACGGAGAAAAGATCGCGAGTTGCGTGATGTCCCTGCACCGTATAACGTTAGTATCTGGCCGGTAGATATTGGCTACCAATAAGATTTGATAAATCAAATCAAAAGTATCCTCTTTTTTTTTTTTCAAAACATCAAACCTTTAGTTCGCGTTCTCCAAAATCGCTTATCTGCCTCGAGTTTGATCAAGATGATGTACGAACAAGCTTGACAAAAGCCGTGAACGAGAATGACGAACGCCAAAACGATCTCTCAAAAACAAATTGTAAATCCAAAATCCAAAGCCGATCTTGATCGTAGGAAAACAAATATCCTAATGCTTTAAGATTGTTAGGGTTAGGGGTTTAAGACAAGGTTGCTTAAATTATTACATCCCCGAGTATCTAGTTTGGAATACCTGCATCGCACGCTCCAAATAAGATATAGAAAAATTAGGATTTAGGTCGATACTAATTAATTAGATTGCCTCACAAATGGGCATTAATACAAGTAGGATTATATTAAACATATAAAGAGATATTACATAAATACCCTTACAACCCACACACCCAACATAGACACTCACACAAGAGTATAGCCCAACCGCTTGCAGGTCTCCGTTTCTCAAGTACAGAGGCGCTCGCTCTGTTCATCCCCCAAAATATCTCTTCCTTCTTCTATTTCCCTTTACGGCGTCGTCTCGTCATAATCATCGTTGTTGCAAGTATTTCTCTCAAGTAGTCGGCGACCGCTTTCGATCAAACCCCCTGGGTCCTGCCCATTGCCGTTCTACTGCAACACATGCGTCATCTCGTGGTACAGCACACCGGTAATCTCCTCCTTCACGTCGCCGGAGTAGCTTCCGATGAAGTTGTCGATGGTGTGGATCTGGTCGTTGTCAGGTTAGGCTACTCCATCCATGGTCTCCATGATCAAGAACACGCTCTGCCTATCCCTGCTCACCTGCTGGAAGGTTCGCCGGGTGAATTGGGTGACCGATTTCAGGGTCTGTTTGCTGTATCGAATGTGTTCATCCGGCTGTTGCGGTGGCTTTGTTGATTACTTGGCATTCCACGGCATTGATGCTCTGCAGGTCTGGCATTGCCATTACCACTGTCAGTACTCCTTCACTACCAGAGGTGATATGAGGAAGAAGACGGACGAGGTAAGTCTTTCTTCTTTACATTTGTCTTTCCGAGAGAGAGAGAAAGATCAAAGGTAGTCAAAGGTACATTCTGTTTTTAAAATGGACACGTGTCGCACCAAATTTGGTTAATATTTTTTTTTTTTTTTTTTTGGTTGAAACTCAAACGGGGTTTTATTATCTTCTTCCGTTCCTGCGATTCGTGACTCGTGAGTTCGTGCGGTGCTTTTCTCTCGAGTCGAGTCTCTCTGTTCACAGTAGACTCTTAGAAGATTATTATGGTCTCTCTTTCTCTCACAGGATACCCTCATTGTTGTTAGGGTTTCGGTTTTCACTCTGTAGTGACTTTGCGTGAATCTCTCCTCAGTCCTCACATATGGCGGATTCAGCCGTAAGATTGCAGAGATTGGGGAAGCAATTCAACCGTAAGGTTGCGGAGATTGTATTTATTCTGCTCACTCACAGGGTACAGATCTGTCTCTTTGTTTATGTAAAATTATTATTCTTAATTTTCTATGAGATACTAACTCACCTGTTTTTCTGTATTCTGAATTCAAAATTCTGAAATTTGAAGAGAATGATACTACCATCTTTCACTTTGGTCTTAATAATTCGTATGGTATGAATTAGTTCTGTAGAAGTACTTTTTGATAAGATTCCACAGTGAGGACGTTTTTATCTTATTTTTAATCTTGTCATTCTCATGGTGTATTTTTATAATTGGCGAGGTTGTCTTGTTGGGAGTTGGGGTTTTGCATGTTGGAGTGTAACAATCCTAAGAGACATGACTAGAATTGTAGCTTGATAAAGCAAAATAGAAACATTTTACTAATTTGCTAAAGCGTATCTGTAGAGGAGTATTCTCTTGTGCATTGTTGATGCCATACGAATTACAATATGGTATATAACAAAGCTCACTCCCAATCTCTATTGAAGAGCTACATGGTTCTGTTGGTATATAAAAATTAGATAATTAATTGGCATGACTTTAGTAATAAAAATTGGAAACTTTTTTATTTGTGAGAATTGACAGTTCAACTCTATGTTTTGTCAGTTTCAGAAAATATGGAATTTGAGGTAATCTGAGTAGACCTGAGATGGTTTGCAAACAATGGAGGGAGTTGAAATGTTCAAACACATATTGCTTTTGGATCATGCAAGGTCAATGGATGTCAAACACAAGTTCACGTCTTAGGAATTTGGATGCACAATATTAGATAGGTCTGCCCCCCTGTGTTTGATACAAAATTTGAGTTAGATCTGCCCTATGTTTGAAATCCTGGTAGGTTTCTGTTGTTTTAAGCAGACTCATTTGCATAGGCTCATAATTGGATAAGATATTTAATACAATGAAGTAAAAGATATCAAAAAGAACAGTCATAATGCTTAACTTGGGGCCTCTGTGTATAATGGGACACTTGTATTTTATATGCAGATGGAATATGTATATGTAATATCTCTCTTTAAAAGAGATTCTGCGTGATTTTGTAACTGTCTTGCAGATGGCTCCTCCTTCATGTATCAGAAAAAATAAAGACAAAATACATTATAGGCTCTTTAAGAACCTTTTTCTTATAATTTTTTTGGGAAGTAGTTTTCTGTTCGGGAGTGTGGCCTATGCCAGCACTCCCATGAATCTGTCTCTCTCTTCTCCATATGAAAAGACACCTCTGCCCCCTTATTTTGAGGAGGAGAGAGATAGACAAGTAGGAGTGCTGTCGTAGGCCACACTCCTGGACAGAGTTCTTTTTCCCAATTTTTTTTCTTCCAGTTTTCTACTATTTTTAACCTAGTTTTATTTCCTTTCTAGCTTATGTTTTATGTTTAAAAATTGTAGTTCAATAGAGGTTCACTTTTGACTTATGAGATGTAACAGGATTAGACTTTCCTAATAAAAAATTGGATTTCTAATCTTTCCTCTAAAAAAGTTGTAAGTTCTCTTCGGATCCAAAATTTTTATTATTCAAGCAGTAAAGCTCCATTTTCTGTTATCCATGCGGAGTGACTGCAATCATGTACTCATGCGTATGCTTGGATGGATTTCCAGCAGCTACGGTGGTTTCCCAATCAATTCTTCTCTTCTTCTTTTCAATTCTCTCAGTTCTGGCCTTCTTATCTGAGTTAGAAACAACTTATGTCTTCAAGAGCACTTTATGTATCAGATTAGAGTTTAGGTTTATATCTAAATTCGAATATTTCAATTTATATTATATTATCTATTATTCTAGCATACGGGGCATTCTGAATCTGCTGTTTCTTTTCAAATTCTGAGTTGTTTCTTCCATGGCTCAAAATTTTGACAGGATGGTATTCACACAATGTTGAAGCAGGAATATTTCATTGAAACAAATGGGGTTTTAATTTGATAAAATTCATTGAAGTGGGGAAATCATCTAAATTTGATATAAAACTTCAGGAGATGATTCTTTAAGGATAACTGCACGTCCAGCAGTATAAGACCCTTAATAACAGAATTAACAGTGGTCGCATCAGACCTAAATTTAGGTCAGCAGCAAGGGTATGGACCTGAGACTGAATGTGTTTAATGGATTTTTCAGCCAGTAGCTGAAAAATGAATCATTGTATCATGCAAAGGAACAAACTCATTATCATTTCCTTATTGGGGATTTCTTTACAGTAGAAATAAAAATGAAATCTCACACAGTCATCATTTTCCTTGGTAATCACTTTAACATTGAGAATTCATCTTTACACTTGCTGCATGATAACTGTGTTTCTTATTTATTCATATTGCTCCAACAGAAAGCTGAGGAGAATGTGAAAGAGCAGTTTGTGAATGCAATTGTTCTCAAGAGAATGTAAAAAAGGTCAAAGTCATAGTTCTCATCCTCTGTTTCCATGTGATTTGCTTATCTTCACAAACTCCTTTTCTCTCTTGTAATCATTTCTAATACTCTGATCAGGAATTGTTCGTTCAATTTTCAGGAGATGAATAGATGAGGCATCAAGCTTCTGGAGGGTTATTTTCCTTCCAAACTATTCATTGCATATGCAGAAGTGGCAGTCTAAAATGGTTCTATTAGTCAATGTCTTTTCCTTGGGCATTGCCCTTCCACATGGGTAACTCAAAAATCTTCAATATTTTTGTATTATTCTTATATAGAAATAGGGGGTTTTGGACTCGAGACACAAAAAAACATATTATTTTAATTTGAAATTTCCATATTGCTTGGGTAGATGGATCCAAGAGGAAAATTGGTTTGGTTATCCTGTCCAATCACGATTTATGTCAATCCAATTCCTTAGCTAGCCAATAGATGGGGGAACAAATACCAACCTGATAACACAAGTCCAGGGTCTTGGTTATCCTGTGTCATTCCATTATTTATTCGTATTGACTCAGCAATTGCTTTGGTGTGCATGGAGGGTCTCTTGGCTTAATCCTACAAGATAGAATTGTGACTGATGTGAAATCTTTTTGTTTTTTAATCTGCAGAAAAGAATTGAAACATATCAAAATTCAGGAACATGAGTTATCAAATGGGCAAGCATAGTATGTTAGCATTCTCAAAACTCAGTGCCTGAAGGTCAAGGTTGAGCTCAGAGATCTTGTTTTCTGTCCCCAGGTAAGTTTTATTTATTTATTATTATTTTAATCACCATTTTTTTGGCAACTGATATCTTCCTCAAGTCTTTCATTCACCATTTTCCTTTGATGTTAGAGATCATATTCTCATGTTTGCGAAAGAATATTTTATTATTTTATCAAGGCTCCGACTAGTTGCAAGGGAAATAAAGGGAAGGGAAGTGAATCAGATCAATACTAAAGGAATATATTATTATTTTGTAATCATTACGTAACATGATAACTTTACCTTGCCACCAAATTCTTTTGATTTGAAAAGGAATATAAAGATTACATCTAAAGGAATAATTACCAAATATGGTAAGAGTTTTAAGGAGATAACATAATCATGATAACAAACTTTCCTTTTTCTTTTTAAATCTATTTCACTTTCCTTCCCTTCCTTTTACTTGCAACCAAGGTTGTAAATTTCGGTTTCGAGGCCGGTTTCGACCCTGGCCGAAACCGAGATTTCCCAGGTTTTGACCTACACCTGGTATTTTCTGGACGAACCTCAACATGTCATGGGCGGGCCAAAACTGGTCGAAACTTGGTATTTTTCGGTCGAAATTGGTCGAAACTTGGTACGAGTGAGTATTGGCTCAAGGTTTTGTCTCGGTTTCTGTCGAAACCGAGATTAAGAACTATGCTTGCAACCAGATGGAGGCTTGGTGCATACTGGTGGGATCTGCCAGGTTTAGTGCAGAGGACAGTTAGTAGGAGAATCTGAAAGATCAGCTTGCAAGTGCTCTTATCCTCTAGAACTCATAATGTAGAAGGTCAAGGTCACACTTATCATCCTCTGTTCCAGACCTAGTTCCATTTTTTTGACCTCTGGTCTTTTGAGCAAGATCTGCCGACAGTCATTCTAGTCCTCTTAGGGAGAGGACATTTTCTTCAAAAATATTCAATGTTAAGTTGGAAATTTAAAATGGATCTAAAAGTCTTATCTTTCCCATGACACTTCTCCTTCAACATTGATAAGTGTCAGCTCACTAGTTCTCTGCTATGTAGGTAGAAGTGTAATTTCCTCAACTTACTTCTGTTATGCTTGACTCTTTTCATTTTTTCTTCCATGGAAATACTGGGCTTTGCACTCAAGCCAGTATTTCTAATTTTCTCTGGAAGAGCTTTTTAATTGGATCCTACCCAAAAATTAGGCTATCCAATACCTTGCAATGCCCAATCAACCTATAGATATGGCTACTAGTCCTGCTAATACAGGTCTTGGACTTCCTCTGGGTCTCCATTTTCTATTGTCTTTACTCAGAAATTGCTTTGGAGCAAGGATATCTGGGCTTAAGCTTATAAAGATAGGATAGTGTTTGACTTTTTAAAGATATAGATAGATAGCCTAGGATGTGAAATAACAGACATGCAAGGAAGTCATCTCCCTATTGGTCCCTCATGGAATTCAAATGCTATGTGTGTTGGATCTTCATGCTTATGGGCTCAGGTCCTTGCCAATTTCTGTTGGTCAGCGATAAAACTCTGATTCTTTGCTTACTGAGTCCGACTGAGTTACGGCCGATTCCTGTCCCAACTAATTCTCAACAAATTCCAGGATGATTAGGATCGGAATTAATTGAGACAAATCATGCAGCTGATTCCATAATTTTAAATCTCAGGTGGCAAGAAAGGGTTTCAAAAGTTGAAGTACTTGCACTTCTGCCATATGTATAATTTGGAGTTGAGTGAAGCAGCAGAAGGCAAACTACCTTGCTCCAGTACTTTCCTTTGGATTGTTGCCTCAAGCTAACGAGACTACCTCGACTTCTCCGTAGTGCAGAAGAATTGAAAATTAGAAAAATAATAAAAAATGTTATTATGTTGTAGAAACCTTGCACTATGGATTAAATGCTAATCTTAAAGTGTTGAGTCTCAAAATGTGACATGGTATTAAATAATTATTTCTGGGTGATCGTGTTGCTCCAATGCTTAAGACTCTTTTCCTATTTAGACTTGAAAAGTTGAGTCCTTAGCAGGGGAGGTGCCTTGTCTCATGTGTGAAACTTTGGTAGTCAGGGCTTTTTATAAGCTTAGATCCTTGCCCAAGGCATGGGACAAGTGCACTTAACTGAAGAAAGTTTAGATTTCGAATTGTTCTCAGATTGTGTTGTTTCTGAATGGGGAGGAAGAAGAGGCCTGTCTACCCTCGATGCTTGAGACACTATCTATATATGAGCTCAAGTTTTTTATTCTTTGGATTTTTTTGGAGTATTCAGTAACATTATTGGACCCATATTGTTTCAAACTGCTGGCCATGCATGTTGAGGTATCAGGGTATCCCATCCCTCAGGAAGGCAATAACCCTAGGCTTTAAGTACGAGATTTGAAGCTGAATGCCTGTTTGGTTGTGCCATAAGATTATCCTATATCTTCTGAATTTGTTCATGTTAAACGTGGTCCCTCTTCCCCTAAGATGTAAATGTAAACTTCTAGACTTGGATGTAACTTCAGCTAAGGTATCCAACCTTAGCTGAAAGACTACAAGTGCATTCTCTTGACTATAATCTGTTGTTTCGGATCTGGAAAGACCCTGCATGAAATTTCTTATAGAGCCACAAAAGAGGTTTTCATGTCATTGGGTAGGCCTTCTCAAGGTCAGAAGGCACTTTATTACAAAACCAGACTATTTTTTTGATTGTTACCAAAAGACAAAAAAGACTAGTTTTTTGTTTGCATCTTGCAAGCTATATCCTGTTGCTTCTTTTCTTCATCCACATTAAATTGTTTCTATGCTCCACTTACCATTCTTTTTGGTTAGAGAGCTAATGGACTCGAGGACTTGTCTGGGTCATTGATACTGGGATTACTGTGTTCTTTGGACAGACCAATGGGAGTCTGTGATTGAGAGCCTTTCCCTGTGAATTTCTGTGGCTTCATTGGTATGTCTAGACAAGTCCCAAATTTCATCTATTGAGAAATCAGTACAGGGATGTGCAGCCTCTTCTTAATTTTCTCAGAGCTTCAGTTAAAGATATTGAGCTCAGCCAGTACCAATTGCTGATCAGAGAATATGTGTATGGCTTCCAAGTGTCAGGCAGATGTAATGTGGCTAAATCTCATCGGTTCCTCTGTGCAAAGAATTCTGTTGGCTTTCCAGCTGCCTTGGTGGTTAGGTGTGTTTTTTCCTCTCACAGTTGCTTCTTGATAGCCTTCCTGTGAGCTAGCTACTGATGCATTAAGGTTTTAATGTAACAGGGGTCTGCCCTTTAAGTCAATATGCAGTGGAAGATGTTAGCCATCTCTTTATATGATGTCGTAATGCTCAAGTTTTGTGGAAGCCCTTCAATTCTCTTTGTAGTTACTTGCATGCAACTCTTGTTCATGTGTTCTCTTAGCAGCTTCTTCAGTTAATATGTGATTCAACAGTACCTTCTCTCTACCCTTTTTCCTCTTTGGGGAGAAGTTTATATAGGAAAGCAATATTTACAGTTCTCTTCCTTCGACAAGAATACTCAGTGAAGCAAGTGTTCTCTCCCTTTGTTGATATTGGACTTATCACTACCTCGAAGCTCATGAATCTAATGGGCAGCATTCCTTCTGTAGACTTCTTAAGATTAAATGGATTCCCCATCTGATCAACTGTTTTGTTGACAGGTGTTTTCTTACTGCAATCTAGTGAATAATTTTATAATCGAATGGTTTTGGGTGGCTTTAGGGTTTCTTGGTAACCAAGTCAGCTTTTCACTTGGAGGGATGCACATATTTGTTATGTGGGATGGCTGTATGTCTTGTGTGTATTGCGGTTTTGCAAGAGTGTGAGGGAGTGGTGTGTATAAGGGGTGCAGGCTTCGGTTTAGTATCAAATCTTGAACGTTGCTTGTACAAATTTGCTCACTTTATGATATAGTTCAAAGAAAGAAGAAGAAAAGAGGGGCCAGCAAGCCTAGCCCATCGAGCAGCCCAAGTCCCTTGTGTTGGGTTTGGTCCACTTAATGGCCAGGCTTAAGGCCATTATTTGTCTTTAAAGTAGTCCATGCGTGGGGGACAGTCCCACTTCCAATTTCGATAGTTTTTATTTTATTGTTATTACGTAGTGGTTAGTACTATATATATAGTTGTTTGTTTCTATTTTTGTTAAGTATTTTCACTTTAGATTTATATGTTGGGAGAAAGAACGCTACCTGGGTGCGTGCGGTGTGCTGCCCCTGTGCCCAGACATAGGAGCGGGCAAAGCCGTGCCCCCATGGAAAGGCTGAATTTCCTGGGGGCGTGATGGTCATTTCATCTACCAGTGTCTGGGCGCAGGGGCAATGTATTGCATGCGTCCAAGTAGCGTTCTCTTTCCCTTATTTTTTTATTCAGTTTCTATTTTGAGATGTAAATTAGTTAGGGCTTATATTAAACTAGTTTCTATTATAATGAGTTGCTACATTGTAGGGGATTCCTCGTCTCCGCAAGGTGGGAACCCTATTTGTTATTAATAAAAGGGAAAAGGGTGGGCACTCGGCACTCCCCTCCCCATGGGAAAGGAACACCCTGCCCCTCCTATTGGGCAATGCCACCCGCTTACTTGGAGTGAGTGGCATGTCCAACCCTCTCCCTTAATAAAAAGGAGGGATCGAGTTTTCTTTCACCCATGGTGAAGGAAGAATCTATTGTTGATGGCCATCGATGCTGTCAACGAAGGGGGAGGGTGTTTTTGAAATCGTCAATGGGGGTTGGAAATTTGTTGACGAGATAAGAATCTCATACTTTGGTCACATCACCATTGGACAATGGATTTTTCCATCGCTCGATGGCTGAAGGTAAACTATTGCCTAAAAAGAAGGGCTGCTAAACACCCCACAACTTGAGATTGTAAAAAAAAAAAAAAAAAAAGTCTGGCTTTGTTTGCCTTTGTTGTGAAAGAAAAGTGGGGGTTGGGGTGATGCACTATCAGTTGGTGAGAGGCTAACCAAGGCCATGGGTAAGAGGTCTTGATCATATCCCTTCTACTACTATTTGTTTCTACTTTTTGCTTCAGTACCACACAGACCATTACTTGTGTGATTTTTTATTTGTTTTATTACTGATTGGGGGCTGCTGTAATGGTATTTCATTGTGGTACATGTTTTTGTTACATCTGAGTTTCTAGTTTCAAGAAAGCTTGCGGTTTCCTTATCCTGGCCTTTCTTAGCCTGCATCAAGGTACTGTAAGTATCACATCTGTTAAGTAGATCAAGGTAAGTTTTTGGGTTTTAACTGTTGGTACTAGACTCCCTTTCAACTGGGATTTTGGGATACTCCGCTTTGTGGTGGCATATTGTTAGCTTCTAAATTTGTACCTAGGTTGCTATTTTAGTGACTTGCTCTTTTAAAGTATCCAGCCATTGTAATGAATGAATTTTACATATGTTGATTAACTCATGGAGTAATGATTCTGTCTATATTTTGGTGCTATTCTGCCATTTGGATGAGGAGTTATATATAATAAGGCCCCATTTGTTGACAAGGACTATAGGTGGGATGCGAGAATTATGGTGGAAAGCGCTGATGTGGTCCTTCAAAACTCCACTCCAATCTTGTTTGTTTAACTTGGGGTGGTGGACTTACAAAAACTCAAGAAACAACATTAAATACTTTATCTACTGACACGGAACTTGAAAACCCCACCCCAATGCTATTCAAAGTCCCACAAAAAACCAAAAGACTTTGGTTATTGTTTCATGGGAAAAGTAAAAATTCCACTCTTATTCCCCAACCCATTACACTGTGGGACCCAATGCCACAAGATCCCCACCCCATTCTCCCTATCAAACAAACGGGGCCTAAGAGTTCTGAATCCGTGACCTCTTGAAAGTCTGCACTCTATTGTATTTCACCTATGAACTGTGCTGGTAGTTGTCTACACCAATCATGATTTACAGTGATGAACCCATGTATAAATAAAGAAGAATTCGTCACAATGCCCGGTTTGAAGCTGAGCATAGAGGTAAGCACGTCAGATTCATTAAGCCACCTAATCATAAACGGGCCTCTATTAAGGGTATTCATGTACAAAACCTATTGTAAAGCGATTTCTTCCCAGATTTTCCATTTCTCCATAGAAGATGAGCACCCACAGGAAATCTACCAACGGAGAAGAAGAAATCTCACTGGATATGATCTAGATGCATTGTGAAGAGAAAGATCACCACGATCCTGTTGTCACTGCGGAATCTATTGAGCTTGTTTTACTCGAGGATTTCTTGATGTAACACAATGTTGTAAAACAAACCAATATATAGTACATGGACATCATGAAGAGTACACATAGGGGCATCAACATAGATGCAATTTTTTATTTCATGGGGATTATGGTGGTACTTTCGTGCGTTCCTGTATTTGGGCGCAAAAGCCATGTGATTAGGTAGCTTTCTTTTTCCCAAAATAAAATATGGTCTGATTCTTACCAAGATATACTAAGTTTTGGGATATATTGTTATGTGAGCATTCTTGCAAAGTTGAGTTCTCTCTCACTCTCAATCTTGTTCACCAAGTTACTAATATGTTCTTTGTGGGATTCTATCTGGTCCCAAAGATTTACAGTGTGGAGTTCTCCGTGAAAAAGTCTTTCAAGATCTTTAAAGATTGAAGAAGATCGTTCGAGTTCGTAAAACTTGTAACCAAATCTCGTATGAAATCCTTCCGGTGCGTTACTATCTCCGTTCAAGTAACAACCTAACGGGTGGTGATTTATTTACAATCTATATAATAATGATCGAGTTCTTGAAACTGTTTTTTTTTTTTTTTTTTGGCCTCCTTACCCCTCTTTATATTAGTTCTATTTCTTTGTTGATGTCTTTCAACCTCAGTTCCCCATTGCATGGCTATATGCTATTGTACTTAACAGGATGAAGGATTTGGAAAGGTCTCAAGATCCTACGAAACAAGTTTTGTGGGCTGCAAATGAAATGGCTTCATTAATTAGAGATGGGGACTCGGTTGTTAAGCTTCGAATAGCATGGGCAGGGCTAGCCTTGGTTCACAAGGCTCAACATGAGATTGCAGCAGCATTTGAAACTGGACAAAAGGATTTGACTGACGTGGAAGAGCGAGCTCTTTACACTTTAAAGCAGGTGTGTTTCTGTACTGGGGAGAAAAAGAACGCGATAGACGGGAAAGAGGGAAGCGGGAATTGTAGGGTAACAGCAGGCAAAGAAATCCAGAGTGTTAGAAGTTTCTGAGATGGGAGCTGTCGGTCATGGGAAAATAGAATGGAAATTTTTTTAGGGAATTGCAGAAAAAGATTGGGGAAGATGAGTTGCATTCGGTGGGTAAGGATTTTATCCACTCTTGTAGCATTGCTGTACTCATCGTGCAGCACTGCAAGTGCCATGTGTGCACAACAGGCCCCACATGGTACACATGGCACAGTAATGATCCAGAGGTAGCGGTGTTGCAGGGAGGTTCAGATCAGTTTTTAGTTATTGTAGGCAAAGAAGATGAGTTGCAGGTGTCTAGTGGAGATATTCAAAGGTATAATGGTCATAAATTTTGTAAAACACTCTCACGTTTCGTAATTACCAGGAACCAACAAAAAAAAACCAAAAAAAAAAAAACTAACCCAGGAGTTTGCTTATTAATTATTTTGAGAAAAAGAGTGATATGTGTAAATATTCAAAACTCATAGGTAAATCTATAATTACCTGTTACTTTAGGGGAGGTACCTATAAATTAACTTTTTTTTTACTTTCAAGAAAAATAAACTGAACTTTAGATCAGGCATTTTAAATCTGAGTTCGGGTCCTTTATTATCGAGTCGATCGACAGGATCCTACTGCCAAGACACAATAAGAAGGTAATGACCATCCATTCTAGTTGGAGACTAGAATGATATCTGTGAAAAGGTTTGACACATATCATTGTCCTGCCAGGGAGCCCAACACCAAAGGAGCTGTCAAGGGGTATACAACAATCGAGCTGTGCTACATACATTTCGATGCATACCTAAAAATATGTGTGACATAGTCCAACGGCTGACAACACTTGGGCATATTGAACTCTCTAGAGACAAGCTAAATTCCTTTGAAGGTATGACACGATTGAATCCTAGTCGTGTCATATTTTGTAGACTCTATCAACTTTCAAGGTTCCATCATTAAAAACTAAAAGCAGATGGCATTATTGCTCCATTCCTGTCTTTTTCTCTTGGCTTTCCCTTTCTTCTTTTTCTCTTGGCGGCCTTTCTTTCTTTTTCTTATGAAAAGCGGATGGCATTGTTGCTCCATTCCTGTCTTTTCTCTTAGTCTTTTTGTAAAAAAAATTATTTTTTCATTAGAAAACGATATTTATTTGCAGGAACTGTATGACAATAGAGGAACGGAGACAAAGGGCTGATCTTTGAGTAGAAAAAATAATGAATCTACTGGGTCCCACATGAATTGACTTATTTGAAAAAAATCTTATCCTTTGGAAGATCTATTTCGTGTTTGGTACTATATGGTTCCATTATGCAAGAACTTCGAATCATTCTCTACATTGTAGCACGTATGTGGCCCAGGGCATGAGGGGCATGATGACTTGATGTCATTCTCACCTTCCTCCGGTTTATCATCGGCAGTCTATTTCTTTTTCTACTTCTTCCAAGTGTAGGATAACCCCAAGGGGTTATGGGTTTTTTTCGATCAGTTGGTGTCCTCCTTTCACCATCCTCGTGGGAATGGTCTACAGGGTTCATAACTACTCCTCTAACTACAAGACGCTTGCCTAGCCAACACTTACAAGACAGAAGCCTATATTTTTATTAAAAAAATAACCCATAAAAAAAAGAATTAAGTTTTCCTCAAGGCTCTATCGCTCTGTTTGGTTGCAAGGAATTTTTTTTTTTTTGAAAACACTAAATAAGTGTGACTTTTATTATATCAATATGGTAACACTACGTTCATGATAAGAACTAATAAATATACACCTCAATTGGTGGAAACTCTTTAGTGTTACCTTTTATTATATTTAATAGGCACTTTTATTTTGGGAGCAATTTTCTTACTCTTTTTTTTAATTAAAAAGTTATTGAAAATTAAAAAGGAGGCAAACAAACCTAAAGACAAACTAAAGGCAGCAAGCCACATGCTCACCCAAGAGAAATAATAAAATAAGGCTACAGGAGATCTGTGAGGCGTACCGAGAGGGTCCTTATCCTAATAGATTTTCGAGGGATCTCAGCATATACACCAGACCGATCAAGAGCCACACGGGCCAAAAGAGCCTCCTCCTCTGACGAAAAGGGAGAAGGAATTTTTTGCAACCCCATTCCTAAATCCTTTTCAACCTGATGTTTTTCTACCGCCATGTCCACTATCTTAACACCAAGATTTGCATTCCTTTAACTTCGAATTCTGCCAATAACTGGAGGTGCCATATTAGAACCCACACGACTACCTCGAAGAGTATTCCTACGACCTTCACGATTTTTCTGACCCAGCACCTGAGTCCACCTGCCTTGCACCTCCTCTTGATGAGATTGATCATACGCTAGCTCATGTTCTTGTGCTCCACTTGGTTTCCTATGTGAGGAGAAATCGTGCTGGCATTCCCTTTAACAAAGTCTTCCTCACTCATATATTCTTCACTCATATTTTGTTGCAAGTCCTCATCACTTTGAATTTCTTTATCATTTGTAACTTCTTGTATGCCATTTCCTTGCATATCATTTTCAATACCACAAACATTATCAACCTCTATCTCTCCCTCAACATTAAAAATAGTTTCTTCCATATCCTCCAACATGGAGAATCTATTACTCTGCTGAACTAATTCCTCAAGGAAAATTGAAGGGAAAAGAAATTTCAAACTTAATACATAATTTTTTGTAATTATTACCTTACATGGTTATGTTACTAACTGAATATCGTTTCATATTTTTGTATATCATTTCAATTTTACTTTATTTTGCAACTAAATCTCTTGAATTTGAAAAGTAAAATAAAAATTACATCTAAAAATTATTAGGGAAACAGTTCTCCGTCTGGGAGTGTAGCCTACGCCAGCACTCCCATGAGTCTATCTCTCTCCTCCCCATGTGAAAAGACACCTCTGCCCCCTTGTTTTAAGGAGGAGAGAGATAGACACATGGGAGTGCTGGCACAGGCCACACTCCCGAACAGAAAACTGCTTCCCAAAATATTATTACTAAAATTGATAAGAAATTTAAATAGCTTGTATAATCATGTTGAGTAATTCCCCTTCCCTTCAATTTCCCTTGCAACCAAATGGAGCCTAGGTGGTGGTGGAAGAGAAATCCCTTCACTAGTTGCATCATTGCACTTGAATGGATATAAGAAATACTGAAATAGTACGTAAATCTAAACAAAAAAGAAAAAGACAAGGAATAGTAAAGGGTATTTTACCTTCAATACATAGGAAGATTAATATTGACAATAGTTTTGGGGGCATTTCCTTCGTAAAAGAAACTTTTCTTTTGTTATAAGGAAACAAAGGCTAATCGGTCGCGTAGCACGACGTGTGTCTATGCTTAGACACTGCCGTGCACAAAATGATTGATGCGCCCCTGGTCCTTTTTGCCTTTCCAGGGGGTATGCTGATCATTTTGCATGCAGCTGTGTCTGGGCGCAGACACACACTGCGTTGCACGACTGGGTGACATTCTTTTTTCCTTATATAATATTCAATTCATCCAAGAGAAAGCTACCTGGTTGTGTGGCCCTTGCACCAACATAGGTCAATAGGAGCATGTGAGCAAGCATAAGGGAGGGGGGATTTCTACCATTTCATGGGGTGAGCCGGTCATTTCACTCCACCCTATGTCTATTGTCTAGGCGCAGGGGCCACGCCATAAGGTACCTCTCTTTTCCCACCCAATTCTCCATTTTTCTTGTATATAGTGGTACTAGGGGTCCTATATATACTCATGCTCTTTTTGTTTGATAAATCTATATATACTCATTTGCAATACACACATCACTGACATGTTTTTTATTTTAGCTGAGGTCATGGGTGCCCTTTTATATCCCTTGACAAGAGATCATTTGGTTAATTTCTACATCATTTACTCTTTGTGTCTTCGATTGCAGAGAGGTGACAGAATCCCAAGAATACATGGCAAGCAGACTCAGCGGAGAAGACATTATTGTCTCCCCCAGTATGCAGGCGATTCTTAACAAATTAGAGGACCCTTTGTTAAGTGACTTTGGATCAATGTGGGGCATTGAGAAAGAGCTATTGGAGCTCCACCGCACCGCAGAGAGAATCAAAGCAGTTCTGGAGGTGGTGGAGAACAAGCAAAGAAATGACGGGCTCTTAAAACTCAGCCTCAAGGACCTTAGAGGTGAAGCTTACTATACTGATGACATGCTGGATGAGTTTCTTTATGAAAGTCTCAAACTACAAGATGAGAGATTCCGTGGCAAGAAGAGGAAGCAGGTACCCTCCTTTCTCTCTTTTTCTTTGAATGAGAATCAATTGTTACGTCAATGTGATATCGCTCGTATCACAGCTGAAATTAGTGAGAAACTAGCTATAATTGAAAAGAAGCTCGAAAAGCACTACTTTCAAGGACCAGCTGAACAGAGGCAACATGAAATGCTAACTAGACTACAATCTTTTCCCCCAAGAGAGACAAAAGCAGTAGTTGGTTCAATAGTTGACGAGAATCATGTGTTTGGAAGACAAGAAGATGTGCAGATTGTAAAAAACATGTTAATATCTGATCAAAATTATGGGACAGATTGCGTTTCTGTGGTTGCCATTGTTGCCATGGCGGGAATAGGAAAGACCACGCTTGCTCAGCTTGTGTACAATGACCTAGACATAACAAATTGCTTTGAAGTAAGAGCATGGGTTTGTGTGTCTGACCCACTTGACATTGAAAGGGTAACCAGGGGAATTCTCAATTCAGCTACTAGGAAAAGGTCCTCCCATCTTGAAAACCTAGAGCCACTCCAGCGCGAACTTGAAAATACACTGAGAGGAAAGAAAACTCTAATTGTGATGGACGATTTATGGAATGAAAATTTCCGTGATTGGGACAAATTGCGTGTTCCCTTTAAAGTTGCAGGTGAGGGAAGTAAAGTATTAGTGACCACTCGAAGCGCTAAAGTTTCCTCTGTCATGAACGCGACTGCAACTCATTTTTTGAGAGGTTTGCGTGATGAAGATTGCTGGTCCTTGTTCAAAGATCATGCTTTTTCTGATTTGGACTCCATTGCATATCCCAACTTGGAAGCCATTGGTAGAAAAATTCTGAAGAAGTGTAATGGGTTGCCTTTGGCAATAAATACACTTGGAGGGCTTCTTCAAGGTAAATTAGATGAGAATGAATGGGTATTTATCTTGGAAAGTGAAATGTGGGATATAGAAGAAGATGATGTTTTGCCGGCTCTAAGTTTGAGTTATCATCATCTCCCACCTCATCTGAAGCAATGTTTTTCTTATTGCTCTTTGTTTCCTAAAGATTATATATTTGAAAAGCATTATCTAGTTCAACTTTGGATGGCCGAGGGATTTATTCAATCTAAGCAAGTCGAAAGAATGGAAGACATTGGAGAGAAATATTTTGAGGATTTGTTGCATAGGTCTTTTTTCCAGCCTCGCTTCAAGGATACGTTTGTGATGCATGATCTGATGCATGATTTAGCATGCTCGGTCTCAATGGGGATTTGTTTCAAATTTAACAACAAGAGAACATATGATATCCATGAAAAGGTTCGACACATATCATTGCCTCACTTTCGTATTGATCTATTAGAAACTAGATCCCATAAATTCAAGAGTTCATCCACATTTATATGTGGGAAGACAAGGATGCAAGGAAATGATTTTCCTGACAGTTTTTTCATAGAACTCAGTTGCTTACGTGTGTTGGTTCTTGATGTATCTGGGATCAAGTCTCTGCCCAATTCCATTGGAAATTTGAAGCATTTACGGTTCTTTTTGATTAGCAGTGGTACCATAGAAACATTGCCTGACTCAATATGTGTGCTCTACAATTTACAGGTGTTGGACATAGTGGGTTGTAAAAACCTTGTTGAGTTACCCAAAGATTTATCCAGCTTAATCAACCTCCAACATCTACTGATGAAAGAAAAGTGGTGGGGTGTTGGAAGTAGACCAGATAAAATAGGAAAATTAACCCATCTTAAAACGATAGCTTTTTTTAACGTTGGCCCAAATGCGGCTGATAGCATTAGAGAGCTAAGAGAATTGGTGAATCTCAAAGGGATCCTTAAAATTCAGAATCTAGAGTATGTAAGAGATATTAGAGAAGCAGAGGATGCCAATTTGAAGAATAAACAGAAAATTGATGGGTTGAGCTTGCATTGGGGTTATTCTAGTGATAATCCATATTATGGATCTTGGGAAGATATACTTTTGTGGTCTAAGCATTGGGATGATGTACTTGAGAACCTAAAACCTCACAAAGGGTTGAAGATTCTTGAAGTTGTGAACTTCCCTGGTTTACATTATCCAACTTGGATGACGACATATATATTGAGGTACAACAAACTAGTTTCAGTGTTACTTAATGGAGTTGAGAGCAAATCCCTTCCATCTTTGGGACAGCTGCCTTGTTTAGAAGTCCTCAAGATCCAGAGCTCACATAAAATTAGACAATTGAGTGTTGAGTTCTACGGTGGTATTGCTGGTAGTAAGGGATTTCAAAGGTTGAAGAACTTGGAATTTTTTGACATGGATGGTCTGGAGGAGTGGTGTGAAGCTGAGGATGGTGAATTCCCTTCTCTCCAATACTTTTGTCTCATTAAGTGTCCCAATGTAAAGAGACTACCTCGACTACACCCTACTGCTGAAGAATTGATACTTGAAATCCAATCCTGCTGTAGTTTAACATCATTGCACTGTGGACAACATACCTCTCTTACAGAGTTGAATGTCAGCTACTGTGATGGTATTGGATCGTTTACCAAGGAATTACGCAAATTCCCCTCATTGCAGATGATGAATATCCTATATTGTTCTACATTGGATGTGTTGTTTATGGACGAATTTCTACCCCCAAAGCTTAAGACTCTTTCTCTATGGGGAATCCAGCAGCTGAAATCCCTTGCAGAGGCTGAGGCGCCACCCATGCTTGAAGATTTAAAAATCTATTTTTGTGATAATCTTAAATCCTTGCCCAACGGATGGCAAAAATGTACCTCACTGAAGGCATTGAAGATTGAATATTGTTCTCAGCTGGAGTTTCTGTTTTCAGATGGAGTGGAAGAAGAGGAATGTTATCTCCCAGCACTTGAGGATATTGAACTATCAGGACTCCATCAATTGAGGTCCTTGCCTAAGGGATTGCACAGATGTACCTACTTAGAGATGCTTTCAATTCAAGACTGTCCTCAATTGGAGATGTTATTTTCTGATTGGGAGGAAGAAGAAGAAGAAGAATGTCTTCTCCCAGTGCTTGAGACCATTCACCTAAAAGAACTCAATGGACTGAGATCCTTGCCCAAAGGTCTGCATAAATTCTCTTCTCTCAAAGAATTATATATCGACGACTGTGAAAATCTCACCTCCTTACCAGAGGATGGGCTTCCTGCAAGCCTTGAGCATCTGAAAATTACAAGGTGCAATGCTGAACTGACTGAGCGATGCCAACAGGGAGGAGAAGATTGGCCCAAAATCTCACACATAACATTGGTGGAAATTAATGAAAATATATACAACAGTGGAAGTATGTATATATTTGACAATGATAGTATGTCCGACAGTGAGTAAAATAACACACTGCTCAGAAGTGTTTGGGTTGCTGGAATTCATATCTTATTTCTATGGGCAAGAACCTACAAGATGATCCCATTCCTCTCCTCCTACAACTCTCTAGGCAACAGAATTTGTCTGTCTAACGACCAATGAAGAAAATTGCCCGGTAATTCTGCTTGTTCTTCTTTATTGTTTTCTAGTCTTATCAGTCATACCTAACTTCTTTCATCTCCTTTGAGCCTCACCCCGCTGTTCTCATCTTCTTCAGCTGAGGAGGAAAATCGTTGATGGCCACCGCCAAATACAAATGACAAAAGTAGGTGGAGTTAGTAGTCATTTGTGTTTGCTTAGATTTCCTATTTTGTCCCTGCTATTTATTGTACTAATACCAATCATTCTATTGTCTCTGATTTTAAAATCACCAGACTGACTGAGGATCAGGTGCAAAGGAGCAAGTGTACGGACTTGCTTCAGCTCTTAAAAAAATAAAAATAAATGCATGGCCTTCATAGTTGATGCTTTGGATTCCTTACACAAGAAATTTCTGAGTCTTGATTACTCAATTCAAAATCATTGTCCAAGGTGAAATTCTTGATTCTAGTATCTTCCTTAACACCATGAACTTGCATATCTATCATCTGTTAATTGATGAACTGCTCTCTTTTGGCAGAGCTCAGACAATAAGAAGTTCAAAGTCATACTTCTCATACTCTATTCCCAGGTAATTTAGTTTTAACTGCTGTTCTCGTGAAGTACTCTCTTCTCATGTCTGGTTATCCAATCATGTCACCTGTCTTTTTCCTTCTTTTTTTTATTGGTGAATTTTAAGGTGAGGGGGCACATTAATCAATCTACGAGAGGACCCTTCTTATGTAGTAGGAAGGATGGCATCTGCTTCACAATATCCATATTCAAGTTGAGGCGTTCAAAAGTGTCTAGTGGTCTATATCTTTTCTATGATAGTGCCCTTCCACATATTGACTTTCATCCAGTATTTCACTGTCATGTGGCCACAAAGTGTAATTTCCTTACCTATTAGGATGAAGAAGTTTAAATTCCATAGTTTTTTTTTATTATTTTTTATTTCTTCTTTTCTGACATGAATTTATTTTCCTCACTCACTGGTCAGAATGTCCAAAGGTTCTGTTCTGCTGACAGGACAAAGCCACTCCATTCTATCACACAATCCCATTATTTTCATGGATGATTTTATACAAGAACAATTCCAAAATTCTAAAACTGAATTTCCTTTTATAGATTGTTTCAACCTAAAAACTGGGATTTGTGCAATTGTGCTAATTCTGTTCCTAAGGCAACGGATAGATATAAGAGGAAAAATATATAAAAGTTTATGTGAAAGGATTTGTTCTTCTTTCTTCTACCTGTGTATTTTTGTGTGGAAAAATAAAAATTTTATCAAAAAGAATGAAAGTAAAGGAGTGGGGATGTGGAAGAGTAGTACAGCGTAGTGGGAAAATTTTGGGTTGTGGGAGCACTTATAAGTCTTTTGTATTGGGTGATTGGGGTGCCATGAGTATATAGAATAGAAATAATAATGATGTGATTCTCTAACCTGGAAATCAGATCCAAGAGAACAAACCCACAGGACAGAATATCAGTGTAATAGGAGACCAGAAATTAGGAAGCTTAAACCAACTAATAGTTGAAAGAAAGAGAGAAAAGAGAGAATGATTTGGCTTGTCAAGAAGACAGAGGCCACCACTTTATTTATAATTAGAGATCATTACAATAAAGGAAAAAAAATCCAAGCCAAATCACATGTGCAACATGTGCATAATGAACCTGGACACTTTAATGTATCCTGGTCCGGGTCACGGGTCAACGGGACATCCTTCAACACTCCCCCTCAAGTTGGTGCATAGATATCCCGCATGCCCAACTTGGAGACAATCCGATGGAAGGATTTGACCGTTAGGCCTTCAGTGAAAACATCAGCCAGTTGGTTCTCAGTTGTAACAAACGGAGTAAAAATCAGACCTTCTTCAATCTTCTCTTTGATGAAGTGTCGATCAATTTCAATATGCTTTGTCCTATCATGCTGAACAGGGTTACGAGCTATACTGATTGCAGCTTTATTATCACAGTAGAGTTTCATAGGCCCTTTTGGTTAAACTCCCAAATCCTGGAGAAGTTTCTTCAACCAAATGAGCTCACAAAGCCCTTGTGAGGTAAGGTAGAAGAGAATAAACTCATCACAGGTTGCAGTTCCTGGACAGAATCGACAGAAGTTTTGATCAAGTATTGGGGGTCCTTAGCGTATTGGAAGAACTGAAGACCACTTTCTATCCTCAAACAGCAGTCCAAGTTGCAGCAGAAACTTCCCACACAAGCTATGGGTATGCAGGGAAATAGGAAGAGTAAATGAAGAAAGAAGAAGAAGGAAGAGAAGATATGACTAGGGTATCACCAACACTGGCCTGCAATTGGATTCACTACCAATCAATCCTTAGCTTCACCACCAAGGGAGCTGCTCTATCACCACAGTAGCAAACACTCTACAAAGAAGTCATAAGGGAACAGCCAAACGCGTGGGGCCTATGCTCTCTTGTTTTTATTAATAAAAATGAAAACTAGATTACAAAACAAGTAACTCTCCCTACTTAACTACTATGAATCTCAAGAAATAGCAACTCAATAAATAGCAATACACAAAAAGGGAAGAAACAAAAATAGAAACTAATAGATAACATAAACTTAATAACTAAGAAACAGTTTCAGAAATGAAACTAAAGTAAAAGCAGACAGTAAAGAATATTCCAACCGCATCCAACATCTTATATTCATAGCAGGGCCCACACACATCTTCTATAAACCAAACCAGGCCCAAACCAAGGCCCACACATGGTCTAGACCAGAAACAGAACTGTAGGACAAGTAGGCCTGGTTCTGGTCTGCTCTCTTCTTCTTGGACTGAACTGCATCAGATTATAAGTTCTCCTGTGAAATTGGTGAAGGCTTTATTGGCTCATCTGGTATTGGATCAAAAGTATGCTTTATTATGGAGCTCTTTGTAAGTTTTGAAGTGGAGATAAATCAAAGAAAAATAAATATAAGCCTCAAATTCTGTGATAATGATATATAAATAAAAATAGCATTTTGGCTTCATAAATCTTCAATCAGATTATTGGATGTAATTTGTTTCATTGACTTTTGCTTTTATCATTTAAGTGCCACTCCGTATTACTTTTGCCTTTGTTTCCCTAGAGACGCTATTGGACTGGTTCTCCCTGGATGTCATCAAGGTATCCAATTTTTTATTTTCTGTGAAGTTTGTCATAGTGTAGAAACCTAATTGGTCAATTTGTTAAGAGCATTTAGTTATTGGATGTTGAACTATACGGTGGTTCTTACTTGACCTGGCTTTCTACAATAAAATATTCAGCCTTCCATCCTTTAAGAGAGGTGGATCAGTGATGATATCAAAGGATATGTTACACTTAGCAAATTAGGTCTGAGCTGTTTATACTAGAACCAATATTGATGCTTGTGCTGGTTAATTTGAGGCTAGTTCTTGTGGTTTATTCTGCAGTACACCTGCTACCTTTGTGTTTATTGTATTATCAGTCTGTTTAAATGTCTGAATTATTATGAAGCATTGAGGTGTTCCCGCAGAATAAAGGTTCCCTCAAACTTTCTTGGAGTCAACATTTGTTTATTGATCAATTAACTTCAATGCCTCAAACTAGGTTTTATGGTATCTCGGTTGTAGCTGAAACAATGAATCAAAGTAACCTGCAAAGGAACACACTTTTATCATCTCATTTCTCCTTTTCTTTTTTCCCCCCTTTGTGCTGCTGGGTGGGAATTGAGGGGTTTTTGGAGAAATGATATGGAATGTGTGACGAGCCATTTTCCTTGGTAAACACAAACTTGGAGAGTTAACTATGTTAGTATCGCTGATCCATTATCTTTACTTCCATAGTTGTCAAGACGTCGCCTGGGCATCGAGGTGCCTTCTTGGGCCCAGGGTGACAACACACCTTGTTTGATGTAAGAAAGGCGACTGCCTTGGACATCACCTTGTGGCCTAGTGACAACACGTTTTATACTATATCAATTTTTTGACACTTCATGAGTTTGTTCCATAGGAGAGGGGGAGAAGCGAGCTTCAGCACTTCGATGACTTTGCTGCAGAATAGCAAGAACCGCTTCATTAACAAATCGAACATAGTTGTAGGGAAAGGGATTCACAAGGGCTCGATCAAAATCATCTAGGTAGAAATTAAATAGCACTAATGAAAAAAGGCCTACGGGTGGAATACCGGATTCAGTTGACCACTCTCTTTTTTAATCATCAAGATTACTTTGATTTATCTATATTACTTTTTTTAATGAATATATTTAGGGTTTTCTTCCCCGTCACCATGCCTAGTTAAGTATAACGCTTCACTATTTGCCACATGGTAGTACATAGGTTTGTCCAATAGATGACTAGGCAAACATCTTGTTAAGAGATATGTAACACGATAGGGGGAGTCCCCCTATCGTGGTTTCCTTTATTAGTTTATGTCTTTAATTGTTAGTTTCTTAGTCGAAGTAAGTTTCTTGTTTTAGGCTTTAGGCTTAATTAGTTAAGAGTTACATTCCTTTTGTAATTCTGTTTTGGCTTATTATAAATGTGTTGGCTGGTACGGTAGAAGAGATATTCTATCGCACAGCCCTTTTTTCCTCATGTTCTCTCTTCTTCTCTCTTAGTCATTTTCTATCTTCTCTCTTCTCTTTGCTAGGCACTAGTTACAGGTTTTGGGATTCCTTACATGGTATCAGAGCTGTTGTAATCAGTACCCTGATTCTCTCCGTAATAACCGTTTTGAGAGTCGTTTAGGGTTTTTGATTTGAAGTAAGAAACCCTAGTTCATAGGAGGAGGAGAACTAGGGTTTCATATACTGAGTTGCTGATTTGCTACATTCGGTTGATGAAGACAACTGCTACTGGTGCTTTGTTTCGTAAACTATTGCGGATCGAAGGAACTGTTGCAGGGTTTCAGGGCTTTCCTTGATCGTCTGCTGCCTCTGTTTGAGAGTCGTGCACAACTCTCTTTGTTCTCCATATTGGTTACCGATTGCGGCTTTGTCGTCTCGCTGCCTTTGATTTGCTTCCTGATTTTGCTGATGTTGAATCGATTTGCTAAAGGGTTTTTGTTGGGTCTAAGAAGAAGACCTGCCGCTCCACCATGCTTGCTAGTTTAATTTATTTTATTCTCATTTTCTAGCGGAGGCTACAGAACCACTATCATCTGCTCTTCCGCTGAGATGAGTTGCAGACTAAATACTGATTTGTTGATTGATTAGTGAAGAACCTGGTTCTGGGCTGTAGTTGCTTCTGAAGAACCTGTTTTCGTTGAAGGTGCAATCCCTTTTTCTCGATTTGGGCTGGAGTTCAGGACCTGCCCTATTTGTGCTCGGTTTCTCTTTGCTTGTCATGAGGAGGATCTCTGATTTTCTGGTTTTCGTGTTGTTGAGTGTTGCTTGGCTTAGTTGTTGGATGGGCTCTTGTTCTCTGTTGTTGGCTATTGATTTCTGGTGGTATCAATTCGTTGCTGGTATTTTGTTGCTGCTGGTTCGATTGAAGCTGTTCTTCCACCATCCATCAACTGAGTCAAATATTTAACGCTGTTGTTCCCCTTCCAATGTGTAATCCCCTTTTGTTGTGAGAAACCAGTTGGAACTCAGATCTGGTTCTGAGCCCTACCGCCAGATTGGAGTTGCAGGTTTTTTTGTTTAATCTTCGACCTTCTATTATGAGAGGTTGAAGATGCACTTTTCTGTTCCGTGAGTTATCCCCTCTTCAAATGTGTTTATAATTTCTTAGTTGCTGCCTTGCTGGGACAGTTGTCTTTATCCTTTTTCTTTCTCTAATTTCCTTCCCAACTTTGCTTTTACACTTTACTATTACCCAATTTGCTCGAGTTTATTACAAGTTACCCTTATCTTCTTCATCGTTCCAAGTTTGTCCTTTGGCTTGGATTGTGTTTTAAAGTGAATTTCACCAAATTACAGCTATGCCATCCTTTTACAACTTTCTGTTATTTACCATTCTGCCATTCCCCTATTTATCTACCCAGGAGCCACTTGAAAATTCTGGTTAATTACCAGATTGTCACTACTTCCTTGTACTTATCTTTTACCTCTCTTGGGTGGATCAATAATTTGGTTTAAGTCTGGGATTGCATTGGGATTGATGGATTAGTTACAAATTTACCTTTATCTTGCTTTGGTGGACCCCGGATCGCATTGGTTTGGGATTTTATTTGCTATCGTGAGTGGTGCTTCTTTAATTGGCGATTATATGTGGCTGCTCTTGATTGAAGACTATTGGGATGCTATTTGTTATGGGATGTTATTTATTTCTGCCATGTATTGGTGGAATATTCTCTGAATTATTTGTTCAAGTGTAGCATTTCAATCAAGTGTAGCATTTGTAATGCTACACGTGAGGGAGAGATTGAAGATGTCTACTGCAAGCAATTTTATCTGAGACTTTTTTACGTGTTCGGGACTCGAGTGAGTCTGATTGTTGTTGGAGTGCCTTCCTCGAGATGGACTTTTGTGTGGCCATTGGAGCTGCATTTTTGTGTAGCCATTGGAGTTGCACTTTTATGGGCTTTTGTGTAGTCATCGGAGCTGCACTTTTATGAGATATTGTGTAACCATTGGAGTTGCGCTTTTGTTTGTCATTGTTGGAGCAGATTACTACTTGCATTATGTTTCCTTCATTGGGAAGGATGTTTGATGTAGCCATTGGGTGCTGTATTTTGTTATCTTCCTTAGGAAGAGCTTTTGGTGTTGGCATGTTGCTGATTGGATTTGTTTGGGCTGCTATTGTTGATGGATTTATGATAATTGATTGGAGTGCTGGCTTGAGCTTGCTGGCGACTACTACATATGTTCAAGACTAGTGTTGCCTTTCATATTTGTTCTTGTTGGTCCAAGCTGGAGCTTTCTTTTGATATATGTATACTCCAGCTTGAGGGGGAGTGTTAAGAGATATGTAACACGATCGTGGTTTCCTTTATTAGTTTATGTCTTTAATTGTTAGTTTCTTAGTCTAAGTAAGTTTCTTGTTTTAGGCTTTAGGCTTAATTAGTTAAGAGTTACATTCCTTTTGTAATTCTATTTTGGCTTAATATAAATATGTGTTGGCTGGTACGGTAGAAGAGATATTTTATCGCACAGCCCTTTTCTCCCCATGTTCTCTCTTCTCTTTGCTAGGCACTGGTTATTGGTTTTGGGATTCTTTACACATCTCATTGGTACAATTTCAGCTTAAAATGAGTAGAGGAAGTAGCTAAAATTACAAAAAAAATACCATTTTGTATTTTATAATCATTTCCATTTGATGTCATTTTGGTAATTTTACTAAAACTTTGAATCAAAGTTTGAGCAACTTTCCTTGCTTACTTTGGACTAAAATTTGGCTATTAAGATGTATGTGGCGTCCTCTATCATATGCATGTACCGTCAAATGGAAAAATATTGAAGCACTATACTTCACGAAGACCCTATATCCTGTGTTTTGCTTATTATATGTTGGTTTCATATAAACATAATCATATAAAGTTAGGAAAAATGATGTACACACCAGCAAGGTGTAATGGAATCTCACACACTAGCACCTTATTGACCATTAGTCGTTAGATAGGATTAAAGGCAATCCCTAAATGCAAGGCCTAAAATATACACATTTCACTTTTGCTGATGATCTTATGATTTTTGCCAAAGCTTCATCCTCTTTTATTTCCTCAATTAAGGAAGCTTTGAATTCCTTCTCGGATATATCTGGCCTGTATATCAATCCCTTATATCCTTGGCCTTCTTTGTCAGGATTACTTTGTCAGGATTATTGATGATGTCAAAGCCCAATTTATTAACATCTTGGGTGTTCTTGAAGGACATTTCCCTATTAAATATTTGGGTCTGCCTTTGATCTGTTCGCAACTATCTGCTCATCATTGTTCCCCTATTTTGGATAGACTTTGAAAGAGATTACAATTATGGAGAGTAATATTCTTTTTTTTGTAGGTCATCTTGAGCCCATAGATCAGTTATGCAAAATTCATATATTTACTGGTTTGATGTTTTTGGGCTTCCACCCTCCATAATTTCTAAGATTGAATCTTTTATGTCCTCTTTCCTTTGGAAAGCACAGGAAAACCCTAATTTCCTTCATCCTATTAGTTAGACAAAAGTTTGGCTTCCGAAAAATGAAGATGGATTGGGACTTCATAGAGTAAAGGAAGCAAACATTGCAGGCATTATAAAATTTATTTGGAAAATAGTGTCTAAACAAAAAAGCATTTGGAATGATTGGGTAAACTCAAGATACTTAAAGTCAGATTCCATTTGGACTGTTACTTACCCAGCTGATGCATCTTGGGTTTGGAGAAAGATTATTAAATATAATTATATAAACACCTTGTTAGGGACCCCATTTGGTCAAGTATTGATGATGGATGTAATACTTATCTATGGCATGATAATTGACATCCAAATGGTATTCTCATTTCTAGATATGGGGATCGAATTAGATATGATGTGGGATCTGATATGATGGCCAAAGTTTACTCTATTATCCGAGATGGAATTTGGTGCCCAGGGCCTAATAATCTAATTGAAGTTTGGTCTAATTTAACTTCCACTTTGTCAAGGCCAAAATGGAGTGATGATTTGGTTCTTTGGCATACAAATTCTTCAAAGAAATTCACCTCTGCCTTTGCTTGAAATTTGATTAGATCAAAATGTGAAAAAATCCCTTGGCACAAGATTCTCTAGTTCAGTTCAAATATTCCTAGGCATAGTTTTACTGCTTGGCTTGCTTTGACCCAATCTCTTCCTACCCAGGAGTTTCTTCTCAAAAGAAATCTTTCCATACCTAATTGTTCTTTGTTGGAATTCTCAAGAGAATGTCGAACACAGTTCGGAATCAGAATTATGAGAGTGATTTGACTTGTCATTAATGAATAATGACAGAGGTCCACTTTATTTATAATGATTACAACCCCAAGGGTAAAATAGTAAAGAGGGAAAAAAAAATAAAACCCTAAACACAAAAGAGGCATATCCCTGTTTTTCTCTCCTCTTAATCCTCCACCAAAATTCAATTTCTCAAAAAAGAGAAAAAAAAAAAAAGATGAGCATTTGGGTATACATGGTAGAGACATTGATAAAATACCAAAAATTCCCATCGACTCAAAAGTCCATGGGTTGAATCGACTCAATGAGCTGTAACTACTCAGAAAGAAGTAAAAGACTTTAACAATCCTTTATTCTGCCATCCAAACCCTTAGTTTTCAGATGGTTAGAATCTGACCAATTAGGCAGTAAATCTTCCAAAAAAAAAAACTGTGTATTAATCATCTTCCAAAAATCTTATGGGATGCAGTAAGTAGTTATTTTGTAAGACCATACTTCTGATACCAGCTAATCCTAACAGAATGTGCCTATCCTTACAAATCCAAGGTATTCATATGTGACCCATGCAAGAGAATTTACAAAAAGAATAGGGAAAATTAGTGTTTGCTCAGGTTCACAAATTTCTATTATTGTACTTTACTTTGTATTACTTTTACTTTCCTTGATCATCCTCCTCAACTTCACGAAGCATTCAATTATATATTGATGGTCGTTGGCATTCCCCCTGCATCAGGGTTAACTGAACTTTACAGAATACAGAGTACTTACTCCAAGTTATTTCCAATGTAATATTATTCCATTATCTGTAGTGTCTTAGCAAGCCCCTTCCGAAATTAGCCTCAGCAAATGTGATTCTCTTATAGGAGAGAGTTTGTAAGCTGTTCTAAAATATGAAGATGAAAAGAAATTTGCATTGTTGATAAGGTCCATCACATTTTGACAGGTCGGAATCTATCTAAGAACAGTGAGGAAGCATGAGTTATTTTCTCAAAGGCAGTAATTCAAGGTTTTCCTATACTTTCTATGCAAGCATTCTCTTGACTACAATCTGTTGTGTTGGATCTGGAAAAGGTTCAGCATGAAACTTTTTATAGAGCTACAAAAGAGGTTCTCATGTCATTGGGTAGGCCTTCTCAAGCTCAGATGGTGCCTTATTACAGAACCAGACTAGCTTTTTGATTGCATCTTGAAAGCTATATTCTGCTGCTTCTTTTCTTCATGCACATTAAATTGTTTCTATGCTCCACTTACCATTCTTTCTGGTTAGAGAGCTAATGGACTCAGGACTTGTCTGGGTCATTGATACTGGGATTACTGTGATCTTTTGGACAGAGCAATGCTGCACAGAGGAGTCTATGATTGAGAGCCTTTCCTCTGAATTTGCTGTGGCTCCATTGATATGTCAAGCCATGTCCCGGATTTCATCTATTGAAGAAATCAGTACAGGGATGTGCAGCCTCTTCTTAATGTTCTCAGAGCTTCAATTAAATATGCAAATTGAGCTCATTCAGTACCAATTGCTGATCAGAGAATATGTGTATGGCTTCCAAGTGTGTCAGGAGATGAAATGCGGCTTCACCTCATCGGTTCCTCTGTTGGCTTTCCAGCTGCCTTGGTGGCTAGTTGTGTTTTCCCTCTGGCATTTGCTTCTTGATAGGCTTCCTGTGAGCTATCTACTGATGCATTAAGGTTTTAATGTAACAGGGGTCTGCCCTTAAGTCACTATGCATTGGAAGATGTTAGCCATCTCTTTATACAATGCCGTAATGCTCAAGATTTGTGGAAGCCCTTCAATTCTCCTTGTAGTTACTTGCATGCAACTCTTGTTCATGGGTTCTCTTAGCAGCTTCTTCAGTTAATATGTGATTCAACAGTACCTTCTCTCTACCCTTATTCCTCTTTGGGGAGAAGTTTATAGGAAAGCAAGACTTGCAGTTCTCTTCCTTCGACAAGAATTCTCAGTGATCCGAGTGTGCTCTCCCTTTGGTGATATATTGGACTCATTAGTACCTCCAAACTCATGAATCTAATAGACAACATTCCTTCTGTAAACTTTAGATTAAATGGATTTTCCATCTGACAAACCATTCTGTTGACAGGTGTTTTGTAATCCAATCTAGTGAATAATGTTATAATCGAATGTTTTGGGTGGATTTAGGGTTTTTTAATGACCAAGTCAGCTTTTCACTTGGAAGGATATAAATATTTGTTGTGTGGGATGGCTGTATGCCTTTTGTGTATTGTGGTTTTGCGAGGTTGTGAGGGAGTGGTGTGTACAAGGGGTGCAGACTTCGGTCTTAGTATCAAATCTTGAACATTGCTTGTACTAATTTTAGTCACTTTATGTTGTAGTTCAAAGAATGAAGAAGAACATTTCATCAAAAAAAAAAAAAGAATGAAGAAGAAAAGTGGAGCCACCCCATTGAGCAGCCCAAGTTGGGGCCCTTGACCCTTGTGTTGGGTTTGGTCCACTTAATGGGCCAGGCTTAAGCCCATTACTTGGTCTTTAAAGTAGTCCATGTGTGGGGGACAGTCCAACTTCTAATTTTGATAGTTTTTATTTTATTGTTTGCTACTTTATTACGTAGTGGTTAGTACTATTTATAGTTGTTCGTTTCTATTTTTGTTAAGTAGTTACAATTTAGATTATATATTTTGGGAGAAAGAATGCTACCTGGGTGTGTGCAGTGTGCTGCCTTTGTGCTCCCAGACAGAAAAGGTGGAATTTCCCAGGGGTGCGGTGGTCATTTTGTCTGCCCCTGTGTCTGGGCGCAGGGGCAGTGTATAGCACGTGCCCAAGTAGCGTTCTCTTTCCCTTATTTTTTATTCAGTTTCTATTTTGAGATGTATCTAGAAATTAGGGCTTATATTAAACTAGTTTCTATTTTAATGAGTTGCTACATTTTAGGGGATTCCTTGTCCACGCAAGGGAGGAACCCTATTTGTTATTAATAAAAGGGAAAAGGGAGGCACCCGGCAGTGCAGCACTCCCCTCTCCATGGGAAAAGATCACCCGGCGGCCCTGCCCCTCCCATCCCACTAGGCACTACCTCCCACTGGGCAAGGCCACCTGCTTACTTGGAGCGGGCGCGCCATGTCCAACCCTCTCTCTTAATAAAAAGAGGGATCGAGTTTTCTTTCACCCATGGTGAAGGAAGAATCCATTGCTCATGACCATCGGTATTATCAAATGACCAAGTGGAAGGATATTTTCAAAATCGTCAACGGAATAAAAATCTCATACTATGGTCACATCACCATTGGGCAATGGATTCTTCCCACTCGATGGCTGAAGGGAAACTATTGCCTAAAAAGAGTGGTTGCATAACATCCCACAAGTTGAGATTGAAAAGAAAAAAAAAAAGTCTGGCTTCGTTTGCCTTTGTTGTGAAAGAAAAGTGGGCTGGGCGGGGCGGGGGTGGGGGTGATGCACTAGCAGTTGGTGAGAGACTGACCAAGGCTATAGGTAGGAAGTCTTGATCACATTCTTTCTTCTACTACTGCTTGTTTCTAGTTTTTGCTTCAGTCCCACACAGACCATTACTTGGGTGATTTTTGAGTGAGGGCTGTTGTAATGGTATTTCACTGTGGTACATGTTTTTGTTACATCTGAGTTTCTAGTTTCAAGGAGAAAGCTTGTGGTTTCCTTATTCTGGCCTTTCTTAGCCTGCAACATCAAGGTACTGTAAGTATCACATCTGTTAAGTAGATCAAGGTAAGTTTTAGCTTCTAAATCTGTACCTAGGTTGCTATTTTAGTGACTTGCTGTTCTAAAGTATCCAGCCATTCTAATGAATGAATTTTACATATGTTGATTAACTCATGGAGTAATGATTCTGTCTATATTCTGATGCTATTCTGCCATATGTGGATGAGGAATTATATATAATAAGCCCCGTTTGTTTGATAGGGACTTAGGTGGGGGAGGGGGGGAGAATTGGGGTGGAAAAGTGCTGATGTAGCACTTCAAAATCCCACTCTAATCTTGTTTGTTTAACCTGGGGTGGTGAACTTACAAAAACTCAGGAAACGACATTAAATGCTTTGTCAGCTGACATGGAACTTGAAAACCTCACCCCTATGTTATCCAAAGTCCCATAAAAAACAAAGAACTTTGATCATTGTTCATGGGAAATCACTTACTACGCTCTAACAAAAGAGGAGTCCTGGTTAGAGCACCTCCGCTCCAACCCCCCCAACTTCTAAATGATAATTATGGGTGTCTCCCTATAGTACTTTCCATTTAATGAGGGATGTTGCTAATGGGAGGAAATATTATAGGATGTAATCCTCTATCTAATTCTCTTTATTAATACAAGCTCCCTTTTCCCAAAAAAAAAAAAAAAAAAATCGCACCCCTATTTCTCAACTCATTATATTGTGAGACCTAGTGCCACAACATCCCCACCCCATTCTCCCTGTCAAACAAACGTGGCCTAAGAGAATTGAATCCGTAATTTCTTGAAAGCCTGCACTTTATTGGTATTTCACCAATCAACTGTGCTAATAGTTGTCTACACCAATCATGATTTACAGTGATTAAAAGTGGCAATTAAGCTATCTAATCATAAACGGGCCTCTATTAAGGGTATTCATCTACAAAACCACTTGTAAAGCGATTTCTTCCCAGATTTTCCATCTCTTCATAGAAGATGAGCTCCCCCAGGAAATCTACCAACGAAGAAGAAGAAATCTAGCTGGAGATGATTTAGATGCGTTGTGAAGAGAAAGATGAGGTGTCCAATCGCATAAAAGAACTACAAGAGATCACTGCGATCTTGCTGTGATTGCCGAATCTATTGAGCTTGCATTGTTTTACTTGAGGATTTCTTGATGCAACACAATGTTGTAAAACCAACAGTATATAGTACATGAACATCAAGAAAAAAAATAGAGGACAAGAGATTGTTGTCTAGTTGTGTAGTGCCTACACTAGCATGGGGATCAATAGGAATGAGAGTGCACATCGGGGAATCAACATAGATGTAATTTTTTTATTTAATGGGGAGCAAGGTGGTACTTTTGCGCGTTCCTATACATGTTTTGGCTGATTCGGATCCCGATTTTGGGTTTTTGTATCTTCTCCCAAATCTACTTTAAGCTATGTCTAGAGGCTAAGAAAAGAAAAAAAAAAATTATAATAACACAATCATTGATTTATGTGTCTCTCACTCTCTCTCATCAAATTCATTTTTTTTATTTTTGTTTCTGGACATACCTATGTTTGGATTCCAAGAAAAGTAAAAGAAGAAAAAAAAAGGGCCAAGAGAACGCTAACCAGTCGTGTAGCCCTTGCACCAACATGGGGTCAATCAGTGTGCACTAAGGCATTGGTTTATGAAATTTTCGATTTCATTGGGAGGGGGGGTTGAACGGTTTTTTTGCACGCTCTTGTGTGATTATGCAATAATTGATTTATATATCTATAATCTTTCTTTTTGTTTTAGGTAAACTATCTATAATCTTTCTTAAGAATATTTTTTGTACTGGGTTTGAAGGAAAAATAAACGTCAATCAATCCATATGTTAGTCAGTATCATACTATAATATTACAAGAGCAAAAGCAAAATTTGATAAGATCCAACCAAAATTAATATTATGATTAGTCCCCACTGCAGGAACTAACGCGGTGTATCTGCGCCCAAATGACAAGATATACCAGGGTTTTTAAAAACCCAGAATCGGAAGTGGGCAGTACCGATTCCGATCCGAATCAGATTGGAATTGACTTGAATCGGTCTGGAAAAAACCCCCCAAAAACAGTAGATCTGATCAGGAATATTGCAACGATTCTAGTGTTTATCTAGCCGTTGTTAGTGAATGAACAATGGAAATGAATCTAATGAATTAGATCCTTGTAGGCATTCATTCACTCTGTGCTGAAAATATGCATGGGTGACCCAAGTGGATACTACCCCGATCCTGATCCGTGTGGGTCTAAGGGGATCCATATTGATCGACCCATGAGGCCATGACTGGGTAAAATTCAGTGGCAAATTAGATCCATGCACTCATGTCCATAGATATGAATAATTATGAAGAGCCACCTGGCCACTTGAGAGAGGTTTTCTACAATCTATGCTCTCTACCTCTCCCTCTTGTGAGTGAGATGCTTCACCCCCACATCATCTTCTTCTTCTTCCACTCTCTTTTCAAGATGTTGGGGTTGGATGTGTTTTGTATTTTGACAGATCTACATAATAAATAATTTATAGAATTATAATTGTGTTCGGAAATGAGGATTCGGGTTTTAGGGTTTACTATATATTGTCTCTATGTAAAAAATACTAAAAAGTAAAAAATACTAAAAACAAGCAAAGGAGATCACTTTGTGAGGTAGAGAGTAGTTTAGAGTTTTTCTAGATTAGTGAAAAATCTCTGGTTCCCTCAGGTGTAGCTCTATCTGAGCAACGTGAAGAGCGTGATCTAAAATCTCCTGTGATTGGGCTAATCAGATTCAGGCCATCACATTCCACAATGGTGAAGTGCATTCTAACAACCTGAAAGCTTATTTGGAGAGCATAGATTCTTTAGGCAGCGGCTCTAAACAAGTACTTCAATTTTCGTAGTGGAAATTTAACCTGAACTCAATGACTTTACAAATTCAAACACTTAATCGAAGCTTCATGCTTTACAATATATTAGGAATAGATGTTGGAACCATGTCATGTTGGATGAGCATTTGATGTTACCTAGGTGTTTGAGATTTTATATATAATTAATAGGAGAAATAACGCTAACCGGTGATGTGTATGAGTGTGTACCTGTACCTGGACGCAGCCCGATGCGAAAAGACTGCCGCACCCCTTGGAAAGGTGGAAAGGTCCAGAGATTCGGTGATCTTTTCATGCCGGGCTGTGTCTGGACCCAGGTACACACCCACACACAGCACCGGTTAACGTTTTTTTCTTCCCATAATTAACATTACAAAGAAGATACACAAAATTAATATGATTCTGTCCATAAGGGCCAAGGATGGAAGAGAATTAACAATGCTGCTCAACAATGATTGCAAAAGAAAAACGAAAGAGAATTTCATACAGAACATAATGATTTACATGGTTTATTTAAGATGGACTATGTCCATGATTGATCAATATCAATTAGCTCTTCGATCTAATGAAGGAATTACAAAACCCTAACCCCCCTCCTTGCGAGATCACCTCTATATATAGTGTTTTGATGCATTACAATGCAGAAAAAACCCTAATTCCCAAAAGTACTACATTATCCCCTAATACTAATGACTCCCAAAAATTCAGCTCGAGAGAGGGACTATCGGAATTGGGGAAAAGTCAACAATACTATCTAGATTAGATTGAGATTAGGCTTCACCAATAACAGAAAGTTGGAGAGATCTTTTGTTCTCTTTCTAGGGTAAGAAAATGTATTGTTTGGTTAAATGGAACAATATGAAGCTCTCACTGTGTGTGTGTGATTTTATGTGGTTTTGTTCTTTCTCTGTAATCAATATGAGAGAGGTATGAAGACGAGCAGTTATAATCCTATTCTTCTTTACTTGAGAATATATCTCATCTCACCGTGGACATAGATAATCTTGTCGAACCATATAAATCTTTGTGTGCATTGTGTGTTTGTTTTCTACAGCGTTTCAAGTTAACATTTTTCTATACTAATACCAAGAGAAAATATACCTTCACTCATCCTATAGATGGAAAATCTATTGTGCAGTTCGAGGGAACCAAATCTTTCGCACTATATAAAATCAAATAGAAGATCGAGCAGCTTGAACTTTTGACGAAAAACAAATTAAGGAACTTAGGTGTAACAGATATCTTTATTAATAGCAAAGAAAAATATAAGAGTGATTGCTAATTCTATTTCTTGGGCAACAAATACTCAGGCTTCGTCCGATTGCAAGGAGAATTAAAGGGAAGGGAAGTGAAATTTTCATACCTAAAAAGAAACTTTAGTAATCATTTATCCCATGTTATTGCATGAACTACTTAAATTTCTTTCCGTATTTAGTAATGATATATTTTACTTGTAATGTTTATTTTACTTTTTAAATCAAAGGGAATTGAATGCAAAATGAAGTGAAATTTAATAATCAGATATGAAATGATTTGGAGTTAGCGATACAGTCATATGGGATAATGATTACAAAAGTTTCCTTTTTAGGTTTGAAAATTTTCCTTTCCTTCAATTTAAATCCCCTTCCAACCAAACGAAGCCTTTGGTTTAAAAGTAAAATAAAATTTACATGTAAATTATATCATTACTAGATATGGAAAGAATAGTTCATACAATCGCATGTGGTAAATGATTGCAAAAGTTTCTTTTTTAGGTTTGAAAATTTTCACTTCCCTTCCCTTAAATTTCTCTTGCAACCAAACGTAGCCTCAATGAATTATTAAATCTGAAAATGTTTCGACAACAATGCTTTTAGTATTCCTACTCTGGAAGCTAATTCATTTTGGTCACAAAACAAAAAATGAAAATTAAGGACCTTCTAAGAAGCATACTTAAAAAACAAATATTTTTATTTTCCATTTCTTAGGTCCATATGTTACTTTGATTCAGTCTCACACAGTTTGTCTTCAATAAGAACTGTATGTGACATTTTCTCTCTGCAATTTACCTAACTAGTACATAAATGATTTCAAATTAATGACTTTATCAACTAACTAATTTGTACAGATCACAAGAATTCTAATGGCAAGAGTAGCAAAGTCTAGCTCAAACTGATGAAACAAACCTATGAAAAGATGATAAAAATCTTTCATGATAGTTTAGATCTTCAGTACATTTCCTTCTGGATTTTCACCAAGAAGCATGGTGTGTTAGAGGAGGTGACCTGGGCGAAATCTCGCCGTCCATGTCATTCACCTTTTGACATTCATCAATCCATTCACTGTAACTGTACAAATCCAAATCAATCACAAAAGAAAAATAAAAAATTAAGTTGATGGGTTTAAAGGTATGAATGTGAAGAAATGAAGTATAGGGTTTGGTGTCATTAACTCACATATCAATGGGTTCACTTAGATCTGCAAAGTTTAAGATCAATTGAGGTCAGTTTAACAAAAGAATGATATAACAACTCCACAAAGAAATTAAAATAGACAACCTTTACATCTATCAGTTCCACAGATGAACTTCTGTAGGATTTTGTTGGATCTTTCCCTGGCTAACAATCTTGGGCTAATGACCAATCCAAGATAGTAGCTCATTCAATCTTAGGCTACATTTGGTATGCATTCTGGAAATGCATTCTAGGTCGATTTTGCATTCGCGGATGACATAAATAATTGTTTTTATCGTCTGAGAATGCGAAATCGACCAAGAATGCATACTAAACACAGCCTTAATTTCTTAAAATAGGTTCATTTCCCAAGTTGGTTCTTTTTGGTACCCAAAAAACTGCCTATTAACAGACCAGATCAAAGCATTGAGAGTTCTTAAATATCCATGCCACTATTTTGAAAACCACCACAAAAAAAAAAAAAAAAGGCGTACCCTATGCACGAGGCTCAGGCCATTTTGGGGTTTAAGGAGAGTCATAATGTACACAACCTTACTTCGCAGCGAGGCTGTTTCCGACTCGAACCCGAGACCACTAGTTATAGACATCAAAAGAGTACGTTCCAGGTATCTCTAATGCTCTCATCATTCTCTTAGACAATCACCCCCACCACCAAAAAAAAAAAAAAAAAAGGAAAAATGAGAGAGAAAAATTGAATTTCATTAAAACTAAAAAGAGAAGCATACTATTAATGGTAGTGCTGTATCTCTCTTGGCAAATGCTACATGTTAGTTCTCCAATCAGTTCTTTCCTGTCACTGAAACAGAAAAAACAAAGAGGGGGTGATGGATATAAAAGTTTAGTATCTATTATAGGACAATAAAAATACTTCTAACATTGTCAAAGCTCATAGTGTGGCTTCTGCTATCCAGCTTAGATAGGCCTCCAACAAAAAAAAAAAGAGAGGCAAGAAAAGGGCATTGAAACTTACATGGTGCAGTTAACAGATTTTTCATGGTTGCAGAAGGGGCAGTTAAAGACAGACTCAAGCTTGTCCATCCTTTTCTTTGGAGCTGGCTTTGCCCTTGACTTCCTCTTCCCCATATTTGATCTACACACTTCCATATCAAGCTATTCTTCAGTAATTTATCATACTTCACATTAAAGAGATGCACAAAACGTGCCTGTTTGTCACTTTTCTGTCAAGTTATTTCAGAGAGAGAGAGAGAGAGAGAGAGAGATGATGGAATTGCCCCTGGCAAGTCCTTCCCTAATTAGAATTCACTGTTAAGAATCAACTTGATGCGCCATGTTTTCAACTACTTTACTGAAAAAGCTCGGCCTAAGGTTGATTGGCTGAAAATCTAATCTTCTCTAAGGGTGTACGCAGTGCATGAGGCTCCCGCCACTGTGGGGTCTGGGGAGGATCATAATGTATGTAGCAATGAGCAACCGAAAAGAGATATTCGTAAATCAGTGCTTCAAACCCTTCCTATGCAATGATATGTTTCAAACTTTTTGTTTCTATTTGTTGAAAGCTGGACTTGATCAGGAAGAAGGTTTGGTGGAAGAATGGATAAGGGATCGAGTTCTTGGTCAGAGCCTCAGATCCTTTGGACCTTTTAATGATGGAGTTTTTTTTTCATTAAATGTGTTAATTGTGTAATATTTGTTGGTGTTGGAGAAACAACTTTTCCAACTTTCTCTTTGTGATGTGAACAACGCACGAAAATGGTATGTGCAAAATCAACAATATTACAAAAGAAAACAAGTGCATACACAAAGAAGTCAAGAGATTTACGTGGTTCAGCAAAACCGCCTACGTCCACGGAGTGAGATCCAACTTCCACTATATGAATCAAGAGAAAAGAAAAGGGGAAATTGCCTAGATCTACTATATATAAAAAAGATTTACAAAAACGGTAGATGTTAATTATGTTTTACAATCATAACTTGTAATGTTGAAAAGATTTTCCAAATCCCCATATGAGTAAAAGAAGCTTGAGGAATAACCTAAAATACCCCTAGCATGTTTTTTTCTTCCCTCTATATTTTCATTTAAGTTTTCTATTTTTTGTTTTTTATTTTTGATTTTTTCTTCTCCTTCTTCTTTCTCCTCCGCCTCCGACGGAAGAACACCTCCGCCACTAGTTCCCCCCCCCCTTCTCCCTCCACCGTTCCCTGCAACCCCCACCCCACCCTCCTCCCTACAAATCGGTCCGCACTACCTCTACCACCGCCACGGCCACTTCCATCCACCCCTTCATCCCTCTCTTGCACTCAAAACCGTAATGTTCTTATGTTCTGCCTCGCCTGAGTGAACCCTTCGCCATCATCCATCAACGCATGCTTAGATTCATTGAAATTATTCTTCTAATCTAGACGTTTCCTATCGGCTTCACATCTAATCCCCAATCCGTTCTAAATTTTCCCAATTTGCTTGGAAATATCCAAAACCCTCTCTTTATGAGCTTTTGAGAAGGACTTTATTACTTCTCCAAAGTTTTTGTTTATCTTTTTTTTTTTTTTTTTTTTTTTTTCCAGGTAGGGTGATTCAGCATTGATCAGTTTATTCTATTGTTTTTCCATAGGGCATTGTGAAGGGCACATGTCAGGAAGAACTAAAGAAGGTTAAAAATGTAGTTTTTTCCCAAAAAAGCATGTAGTTCAATATGCAGTATTTGCAGCCTATCATCTTAGACAAACTTGCACCCTCATTAGCAAGGAAGGAGAAGCAGATCTCCACAGGCAGCAAGAAATGGTTTCACAGGGCTGAGCGGGGGTGGGGATGCAGGGAAGAGAAGGGTCAAGAATGAGAGGGAGGGAGGAGGTGGATGGCAGTGGTGGTGCGGAGTTGTAGCGGAGGAAGGAGGGAGTGGTTACAGAAATGTTCACCGGAGGAAGGAGAAAAAGAACGAAGGGTAGGATCAATAAAAAACTAAAAAGTTAACAGGTTAAATAAAGGAAAAAAAATTGAAAGAGAAGGATGCTAGGGGTAGTTTAGGATATTCATTTAGTTTTTTTCCTTATATGGGAATTTGGTAAATCTTTTCAACATTGTAACTTGTGACAGTAAAACATAATTTACATCTACCAATTTTGCAAATCTTTTTATTATCTAATAGATCTAGGCAATTTTCCCAAAAGAAAATAGTATAACCCTTGCGATTTGATACCCAAACCCAAGCACCCATCTACACCCTTCTCTCGTCTCCCATTCACTCTACATACCTTCCCCTTGGGTCCTCGCTTAGTCCTTGTACACACGTTGCATCCATGTTGTACCTCTTGGACTCTCACTTGGATCCTCACATCTTGACTCCTCACTTGGATCAACATTACTTTCTACTGTAAACGCCTCTATCCTTTTATAAGACTTCTCTACCTTGTTGTTTCCTCTCTCCTTAAAAAACCACTAATATTCTCTCCTCTACTTTGTTGGGTAAGATTTCACTCTCTCCCCTTAGAGAATACCCACTACACATTTCTTCCAAAGTGTTTATTAGAAGATTCCAACTTGCTTAATGTCTTCAACCACTAACCACGTCCATTTACTTGGAAGACCTAACCTTATTAAAGACTCGACCCTTCCACTTGCTTGTATTGGTTTCATTGTTTAGATATTACCGTATTAGATGGCATTCTTGTGTATGAATTCCAATCTCTATAATGAAATTCTAACACAGGTTTACCAGAGTTTTCATGGTAATAGTACTACCCATGACTGTCCTCAACCTTTTTGCCAACACTACACCCATCGCGCTCCATTGCTCTCCCCCTATTTTCACGAAACCACCCAATCAATACACCACCCATCATCAACACCTGCCCAGCTACAGGCTTACCCATCATCAACACCACCACCCATCACAACAGCCCCAACCACCCATTTTCACAACAAACATCCACCTTGCCACACACCCCCAAATCCTAGCCTAGCCTTTTGCCTTCCTTCTAACACTGTCAAGGGCACTCTTCTTCATGACTCACTATACTCTTTCATATCCTCTTTTGAGTTGAAGGCCTATTCTTATGCTGATTGGGCAGGTGATATTACTGATCGACATTCTACAATGGGCTACTGCTTCTTTCTTGGTGATTCTCTTGTCTCTTAGTATAGTAAAAAACCAAGTGTTGCTCGTTCTAGTACTAAGGCCGCATACGATGCTCTATCTTGTAGATGTAATTTTTTAACTTACCTAGTTATATTGGCTTCTTCAAGATATAGGTGTCACGTTCTCAACCCCGACTCTTAAATGCGTTGGTTTTCTTATTTAATACTGCGAATATCCTTTTCTTTCTTTTAAGCATATGTGAGATGGTTGGGCACGCTGCAAGCTTCTCTGGAGCTAGCAGCTGGGCCCAATGGAAAGGGTGAGATAGGGGGTCATTTCCATAGGGGGTGAGAGAGACAGACTCAGGCTGGCCACAACGCGGGCATCCCTAACCTTTACGCTAAACATATATATCCATCCACGTAGACATGAGAGAGAAAAAAAAATTCCTGTTCTAATCTTCTATCTCCTCCTCCCAGATCATGTAATCTTAGCATGATCGACATGAAAACAGGCAAAGACAACAAAATTGAAAAGGCAAGATAAAAACGGAGATCTGAGCATGTTTAGATTTCCATTTTTACAAACAAAATCATAATCAAATAGGTTCAAACATATCAGATTTAAACCAAAAACACAATAAGCAGACGAACTTAAGGGGATGATATGATCGAAGCAAGAAAAAAACTTTTAGATTATAATGAAAGCAGCAGCGATTCAAGCTCATGCGGCAAACTAACCTTAATTTCGAAATTAAGATAGAAATGGATCGAATAGCAGATTAACTGTAATGAGAAAACTAGTAAACAACAGATTTGACAGTATAAATAGAAGCTCGGAAGAAGGTTACCGAAGTTCCCTTGTTCGCCGGTACAGCTTCGCTTCTTGTAATGTCCAGAAAAGAGATTGAGAATGAAAAACGAGCTCGTAACGACGAAAAACCATAAAAGAGAGAGAAAGAGTGAGAGAGAGCCTAAAAATCTGGGAGCCAATTGCAGTTCACTGCATCCTAGCCGTTAAACCTTCAAATTTTGCAACTAATCATTTTCGTGAAATGACCATAATACCCTTAGGTATTTCCATGCATGTAACTTCTTCACACTTTTTTGTTTGTTTTTGGAGACAGGAGGGGTATCCTCCGACTTTAGGCCGACTAAATCCCCCCTGGGCTCGTACATGACCCCCGCGCCACGCACAAACCGGGTGCTTCTGGGCCCTAGTGAGCCTCAAGCGGGTGGCCCCAAGAAATTATGCATTGGCGAAGGTTAACTTCTTCACACTTTCATTGTGAGAGAGTGGGAAAAGGATGGGGCACCGTTAAGGGTGTCAAATGGGACGGTTCTCGGAATTCGGGATGGGTCTGTACCGGTACAGGTACCGGTACCAAAGGTGTCAGTCCCAGTATCGTCCCATTTAATTAACGGGACCAAACCTAGGTCCCAGTCCCGATTATCAATGGGACGGGACTGTACTGATTCTTAAACGGTTCTAAGCATGGTAGGAAAAGGGAGAAGAACTTTAATGGTTTCTAATGAGATGGTTTAATTAGTAGTGTTGTTGATCTTTTAACTATTATGAGATCTAAGGTATTCCATACTTTTGAAAGTAATTTAGAATACAAAACCATGATGAATTGAATTTCGTGGTTTTACTTCTTCAAATCACACATAAGCTTCTCAAAACGACGACTAAGAATTTATAAGGAAGAAATAAACAAGTCCATATACAGTTTTAGTGCTATCACAAAACAAATTTATAGAAATAGAAACTGAAGATCTATAAGTTAAAACCTCCATAAGAGAAAATGTCACCCAAATACATCAAACTTCAGTCATAAAACTTGATCGAAAGAACATGAAATATACCCTTTGAAAGGGTATTGATAATTCTAGTCCCATCCGATACCTAACCGGTATTTTGGTACTGGTCTCATTGGGAATCCCGTCCCATTTATTATTCGATACCAAAATCAGATCCCAGTACCATTCCGTTTATTATTGGGATGATCCGTTACCGGGTTTTAGCGGGATGGTTCCCAGTTCTGGTCCCAAATTGACACCCTTAGGAACCGCAGCACGCTGGGCGAATGCCCACCCTATGTGTATCCCTCTCCCCTCTCATGGAAAAGGACCACTCTGCCCCTTTCATCTCACCCTACTAGCCTACCCCTTCCATTGGGCAAGGGCACCTTACTTCGACAAAAACTGGCTGCTGCCCAGGTTGCAGTCATGTTTTTGCCCCAATTATATGTGCCGATTTGGAATTCGAAAGGGTATTTTAGAAAATACTATAATCTAAGTGGGTATTTGTGAACCCAAAAGGGAAAGGAAATATTTCAAATTTCCGCCAACAATTGGGGGCAGTAGGAACATGGGTTGCAACCAAATTTTTTTCATCGTACCTGGAGTGGGTGGCGTGCCAACCCTCTCCAGAGATAATTTAGTATTAAAATTTCTACAAAAAAAAAATTAGCATTGAAATATAAAGAGAAATTTCCTTCTCACTCACGGTGAATCATAAATCTTCCTCCTTTTATTGCCCTTAAAGAGTCCTGGCAAAACGCAATGAAGACAATAAATCTTCACTAGGGGTGCCATGGAACCAGGTTTTTTAATTATCCAGCCCCATCTTAGCTTAGGCCTAGCCTAGCTTGAAGTCAGGTTAACATATCTCAGCTCAGGTTCAACCCAACCTAATTCAGCCTTGATTGACCCATAGTTGTGGGTCGGGCTGGGATGAGCTTAGACTCAGGTCTCAGCCAAGGCATTGTCCAATTCAGGCCTGGAAATCTTTGCCTTGACCCAGCCCATGGGCTGAAAAGCACAGCCCAGGTCCTATTGGGCTTAGGGCAGGCTTGGGCTCATAGGGCAAACTTGCACCCCTAAGTCTATGTGAAAGCCAGTTGGTCTATATATGCTTGATATTTTATAATAATAACAATTATTTTCTTCAAAATTTATTAAAAAACGAATCTAAAAAAGACAGAGAGAAAACATCCAAACAAGAAGAAATCTATCATAAGCATGCATCAAATAATTTTTGAAAATTCTATCAGAAATAAATTTAAAAAATACTAAAATATTTTCAATGCAAATAATGATGACAAAATATCATGCTGGAGAATAACACACCCAATAGCAATTACTACTAAAATAGGGAATTTTAAAATTACTTGATGCCTAAAATTATAAGAATATAATTTTGCACTAATTCAAGTAATTTCTATCAAAATAAAATCTAATATCGATGAAATTATGAAGATAATTTTTGCTAAAATTTATGAATAAAATAATGATTAAATTTGGATGAAAATGACCTTAAACAACTAGACATTATGGGCTTAATGTATCTTATGATCAAAACTTGCATGATAAATAGTGCAAAAATAATTTAAGTTATGCAGAATTTTTTTTTTTTTTTTGTGTGTGTGGAAAAAAGAGCTTTATTATGAAAATGTGAAAGTTCATGGCTGAGGATTACATAGATCAACAAGCCATGAATCGGAAATGGGCCACACCATCATACACATCACCGATAGAACTTCTTTTTAGAAGAGAGAAAATCTAAAAAACATAGGGTTTTGGGGCGTGCATACCTTAGGAGAAGTTAAGAATAACCTCTAGCTTGTAGTAGAACTCTATGGGGAATGAGTATTATGTATAGCTGTATCTTCCAATGAATGTTTTGCAATTAGAATCACTCAAATCTATTGGATATTAAGTAAAATATGATCAATTGAATCCAATGATATCAACAATATGTGATGTAGCCAAAACCAATAAGAGAAGAGCTTAATCCTTGTTTTCCAAGATTTAGAATGTTTAATGATTGTAGATAAAATCATGGTCAAGGTGAGAAATTTGATGCAATTTGGAATAAAAAAGCCCCAAGAAAACTCCCTCTCGTGTTGTGCGCGAGCTTATTCTTTGTGTTTTGCTATTAATGTTCAATCTTTGGCGACAGCCCATCAGGTGTTCAATGAAATGCTTAAACATTCTAAAATAATGAACATATTTTAACCAAACATTTATTCGAAGAGTAAGGTTGCTCCATTGCAACCTAGTGGTCGCAGGTTCGAATTGAGAAACAACCTCTCCGTGAAAGCGGATACATTATGACCCTCTCCAGACCCCACAGTGGCGGGAACCTTGTGCACTGGGTACCCCCTTCTATGTATTCAAACAATGTTCACATTCTCAGTTAAGAATGCATTATGCATTTGCAGAATGACAATGAGAATGCAAATTCTTAGAATGGGAATGTATCCCAAACATCGCCTAAGTCTATTAGGGTGGCTAGTTTTTGTAACTTATCTCTCTTTATTTGTTTGCTTTTTATTTATTTTACTAAAGATGACTGTAATAATAAATAAAGGTGTGAGTGTGTGACCCCATGATATCCACCTCTCCATTTCCATGTAATGCTTTCCTTATTTATAATTGGGAAAAGGTTTTTTGAGCCCATGGTGAAGGCAATGCAATGCGTATTTTTTTTCTTTCAAATAGGGTGTCCGGACCTTCGCCCATATAGTCCCCCAAGCACACACATATGCCCCTACCCATGTACAATGGGTCAACATCGAATCCTATGAAACCATAGAAGCCGTGGGGCTGGCCACAAGGGGGGGTAAAGGAGTCGAACTCAGGACAAACCAAATGAAAAGCCAAAATAAACCAAATATATTGGAATTTGCAAATGACCGAAACTGAAGAATAAAAAAAAATTGGCTTTTCACGTTAAGTTTTTAATAGAGAAATGTTCTCTGTCCGAAAACACGACCTACGCCAACACTTATTGTGCCTATCTCTCTCCTCTCCTAAATAATGGCAAAGATGTCTTTTCACACGGGGAGGAGAGAGATAGACTCTAGGAGGACATGTTCCCTAACATAGTTCTTTTCCCTTTTTTAATATTTGGAAAATCAAATCCGAACAATTAACAAATTGATAGAAGACCAATAAGAGACCTTTAAGAAAACCTGATAAAAAACCTAAGACCGACTGAACCAAAACCGGTTCAAATGAAATCTCACCTTAACGATTCGGATTGGAGGGGCACATGCATAAAACTGATTTAGACTGAACTGATCATTTGATGCCCCATAATCATGGTTTTTGGTATTGGTATCTAATTGATATGTATCGTATCGATATTGATACCAATATCATTAAGGATCCATATCAGACGATTTTTCTCTCAAAGATATTGACACTCTACCAATTCTTTTCTATTTTTACCCTCTATTCATAATGTAACAATGATCCGTATTGGTCTTAGACAAAATCATTATCTTTTTGTTTTTTTTTTCTAAAATCATGTCTATACTACATGGATTATGATACATTTTTAAGGAAAAAGTACAGTAACCGGTTGTGTAGCTCTTGCATCTAGACTTAGGAGTGCACAAAATTACCGTTTCACCCCATGGAAATCAAAAAATTCCATCCATGTTGATGCCCACCTGCACCGCCGCACGTTCTCATTGCCCGTGCTGGTGCACCGGCTACAGGCCCAGATAGGTAGATAGCGATGTCTTACCCAACTTCATATACATAAAAACCTCTTAAGCAAATATTTTGTTTTGAAATTGAAGAAAACATTGGGGTATTTTCGGAAAATTACCATTTTATATATAGCGTCGTTAGCCAGTCGCTGGTCTCAGCTGAGCGTGCTCTTGCCAGTTGCGCTTGCGGCGACCTAAACCTCTCTGTAGCCTCTCTCGTTTTATCCACAACACCCTCTTAAAGGTACTCTCCGAAAGACACTCCTCTCTCTTATTCTCTCTTTATCTGGATTTTCGATTCTGATTTTGATTTTTCATTCGCACGTAAGCATTTCGATCTCTTATATCCTCTCCTCTGGTCTTCGATGGAGTCTTATTCTGTTAGCTTAAAGGTGGTTAGGGTTGATGCGTCTGGTTTTGTATGCTTTTCTTATCGTTCTTTTGTTGAATGAGATTCTGATTCTAGAGATTTTAGGGTTTTGACTGCTGTAAGAAGGAAATATTAGCAGGCTGGGGTTTGATGTTAGGATTTTGGTTGCCTTTAAGAGGGTTCGGTTTTAATGGTTTATATTTGGGGTTTTTTTGATATTATGAGTGATTAGTTTCTGTTTCTGTCTTTGACATCTGGCCAATCCCCAGAAATTATTCTTCTCCATTTGTTGTTGGTAGTATTAGAGCTCATTGGAGTTGCTTTACTTAATCCTTACTTCATATTTGGATCTGATTCAATTTATGGGCTTAGCTTAGCTCAGAAAATGATGTCAGCATTTATTGTTGGAAAGTATTACCATGTGTACGTGGATGCTGGTAGGTTTTAGAGTGTAGAACCACGGAAATTCGAGTAACTATGAACATGATACGTTCTCCAGTAACATTTATGGCCACTTTAGTTGGAAACATCTAGGTTGATTGTCAAGGGGATTCTGCTTTAGTATATCATCTAGTTTATGTTGGGTCTTGGAAGATGCCCCACATAATTCAAAACGCCTGCTTTTATGTGGCTCTTAATGTCTGCCCATCTTAGTGAATGAGCTTGCACAGTTAGATTATCCAGCTTAGCTCATGTTAGTTGCTGTATAGATTTGTGGTTCTTCAGCTTAGCTCATATTAGTTGCTTTATTGGATTTGTGGTTTGATGTGCTAAGATACTTTCCCAGTCCTCTTCTTTCCATATTTTTTCCTGTGTGAAAAAAAAAACAGTAGTCCCTTGATTCTTTATTCAAGAGTTAGTGAAGTTTTTTTTTTTTTTTTTTTTTTGGGGGGGGGGGGGGGAAGAGGGATTGGGCATTATTTCAGTGAAAGAATGGCTCCAGCAGTTTACATGCATAATCATTGGTGGGATTTGGAATTGGTGTAAGCTTGAATTATTTTTCCATAGTCTGTTTTCTATGCAGATTTATGTATTACTTTGACCTTTAGTAATGCATCTTTGGGAAGATTTAGATCTCATGGAATGGTTTGTACTTTGTTTATTTTGTAATAATTATGGTTACACAAGATTTCTGAGTAGGTTATGTGACGGAATTGTCAGAGTTTTGTTGTTTGTTGATCCCACAATTTGGATGCTTTAGATGCACGGTCTACTGTTGAGGATGGACACTTATTGTTATAGTGAAGGGGGGTTCATGTCTAGACTGTAAATGCCCTTCTGCTCCCTTTGTTCAAAATGAGTTTATTCTGTATGGTTGGGGACATAGACCTAGGATGTGTGTACTTTTTACACCTGTAAATTTCATATCCATGCGTACACTTGTTCTCACACCTGGGAAGGTTAGCCACCTACTGTTGTAATCTCGTGATGACTTAAAGCCATGGTCTATAACTTGTTTAAACTTTAAAGCGGTGTCATTGTTGACTGGCTCTTTCCTATAGCAGTACTAATCTTGATCCATTTGCCATTAGGTTCTCTCAATTCGCTAGCAAATATGCAGAAGAAAATTTCCATTAGAAATGTTCTGCTGCTATATCTGATTGTCACAGCTGTTTCTGCTGCTGCTGGTGGTATTATTGTTGTTACTTTTGGTCATTGCTAATGAATACTACTATATATTTGGTTATGAATTTGTGCTTTACTTAAATGTTAAAAGTTGATGGTGGTAAATTTGGCACAGAAAATTGTAGGATTATAAAAATGCATGTGTTTTAGATCAGGTGCCAAATATTTAGAAGATGTGGGCTAAAAAAGTAGTTCTAATTTTCCTTTGGAGAGTTTGTCTTCACTCTTCTCTTTTATGATGTTTGCGGCTGTAAGTGGTTCTTGTTAGATGCTAGAAAGGATGAAAGAGAAATTACTGTTAGAATTTCTAGTCTCTTATCATTATGCTTGTGGAGATTGTAGGAAAATTTGCTAATACTTTGTTTAGTTTGAGTGGTTTTGAGGGGATTTATGGTTTAATAAACTTATGAAATTGTTGTCTGAGAAGAATGTCATCTAGCCTCTCCTGAGGAAGATACTCCCTGATGATTTAAAAGAAACTGATTGTCATAAAGATTCTGTTTATGATACTCTTTGCTAGAGAGGTTTGGACATCAACACAACTTTTTCTCTTGCCAAGTTCCTTTTGTGTTTGATTAATTGGATGTTGTGTTAAGGTTTGGAATTGAAAGTTGTAGTCTTGACAACTTGGGTATGTTGGTCTCTTTTGTGCTCCTATGGTTAAGGATTAGCAAATACAATCTTAAATGCATGACCTATTTGCTTTAATAACCTATTACATTATGTAGTTGAGCATTGGAACTGCATTTCAGAAGGTTTCAAAAAGTACCATAGTTTACCTTTGGTATGAAAATGCATTTGCAAATGATTACATCATTCCAGTGGGTGGGAAGTAGGTATTCTCTAGCTTAGGGAGAAACTTGAAAAGATCAAAGAACAGTCTTGCAGGATGACCTTTGTAAGAGTGGATGAGCAATGAGGAGGGAGTGGGCATAATCATGATTGAGATGAAACCTCCATGTGTTGTTGGATGGGCTATTTTTTCATGTTATATCACATACTGAAGGATCAAGCTTTGTGAAATTAAGAGGCTTTCAAGTATATATGGTCTTGGTAGAGATCAGATTTGCATTATGGATTGGGGGCGAAGGTTGTGCATGATCCTTAAGCCTTTGTGTGATGGAGGGGCATCTGGATTCTATACTGCTTTCCTAAACCCTTTTTGTGATGGAGGGGCATTTGGATTCTATGCTGCTTTCCCTAAAGCCTTTGTGTGATGAAGGGGCATTCTGTATTCCATGGTCCATCCTTTTGCTTGGACTTTTGTTTTCAGTTAGTTGCACTTCATGACTAATAATTTTTGATATTGAAACTGCTACTCTTGTGATGGTTAATAGCACCTGTAGTTGATCTAGCTTTATGAGGTATTTCCTTCCTATTTCAGATGAATCGGGAGAGGCTTATGAAGATGGCCGGTGCTGTACGCACCGGTGGTAAGGGTAGCATGCGAAGGTGAGTTCAACTTTATCCCATTTCTTACTCAATAATTAATTTTAAATTATTGTAGTTGTAGTGTTATCTATGAACAAATGATCTCATACCTGATATACTATGATTAGTTTCTTGAAGAAATATTTCTAGTATTTTCAGGAGAAGACAGTATCAGGAGCACCTTTTGTGTGCTTGCCAAATGTGAATAATGTTGTGTGATGCCATTTGAATATATTGTGTCATTGTATTGCCCCAGTCTGACGTCTTTGGACAAGTTGTTTGCCGAAATATAAATCTTCCTTCTTGTCCAATCCCTCTGGGGGATTCTTTTGTATAATGTCTCGTGTCTTTTTGGGTTTCAAAATTAAGTGTCTTCCATGCTCAGTCAGTATTGAATGCCCTTGTATGCTGCTATGCTCTACTGATAAGGGGCTTGCCGAGAGAATGGTCTTGAGCATTGATGATTTCTGGATTTTTCATTACTGTGTTCTATATATGAAACCCAAAATTTGTTCTTTGGGTGTATGTTGAAGATGAATGATACAGTTTAAAGGTGTGAATAATATGTGGATTGATGTTGACAATTGTTATTCTTATGTCATTTTGTGAATTATGCATCTTTATTGGCACTACTGGGTATTCAAACATCATCATGATGCCAATATGTATTGGACTTCCTATTTTTCCAACAAGTTCTTCCACTGCTTCAGCTAGCACAAGGCAGGGAGAAGCATCTTTTGGGGTAGTTCGGCGGATACTTACTAATGCTTTCTCCCAACTTGTGATAGGTGGTGAATGGGATCTACTCTTCATTCTCTTAATGAAATTTCTGAAATAGCCTGTTACAGAAAGCTGTTAATTAATAATTTGTGATAGGTGGTGAATGGGATCTACTCTTCATTCTCTTAATGAAATTTCTGAAATAGCCTGTTACAGAAAGCTGTTAATTAATAATTTCTCATCGTAGAGTGAAATTTTGGTTTTGGGTATATTGACAGCTTCTTGTACTATAGGGTTAAAATTTGGTAGCTTATCCCTGATTGTTGCAGATGCTCAATATTTCTCTTTGCTTATTTTGAATTTTATTTGAAGTAATTACATGTTCTTGACAACAGAAAGAAGAAGGCAGTTCATAAGACAACAACAACCGATGACAAAAGGCTCCAGAGCACCCTGAAGAGAATAGGGGTGAATGCCATCCCTGCCATTGAGGAAGTCAACATTTTTAAGGATGACATTGTCATCCAGTTTCTAAACCCCAAAGGTACACCCAACTAGGCATAAGGTTTTACATCTATATATGGCTTATTGTATTTGCTGACTGTATTTTTGTCTTTCAGTTCAAGCGTCAATTGCTGCCAACACTTGGGTTGTTAGTGGCGCTCCCCAAACAAAAAGTACTTTCTCATTTCTTCATTCACTTCTCCATAAAGTCGGTCTAGCCTAACTATATGTAGTCCTAACTTACATGATACAGAATTTGGTGGGTACCATATTCTTTAAAGTGCATATGTTGATTAAATGTGCACTTTATTTGATGATGCTCATTTTGTTGCCTGTCCAAGTGAAATTAATTCAATTGTATGATTAGCATCATTTTGCTGATGCCTCTTCTCAGTCCCACTAAGAAATAAAGTGCCATTGCTGGTGTTGGCCTCTCCTTATGTTTTATGTTCTTCAAATTTTTTTTTTAATTTATGTATTTATTTTAAGTACTTTTTCTTGGAGTGGCTAACATTTGAATTTCTTCTGCTCTCAGAATTGCAGGATCTTCTCCCTGGAATCATCAACCAATTGGGTATGTCTCATCTTGTCGCTTCCTGTGCTTTGTTTTCAACTTTTGTTCGTTCGTCTTATATATATGAAGTTTTCTCTATTTATTTTACTTGTAAAATGTAAACCCAATTTTTAGAAATCACTGTATATAAGGATGCTAATTAATTTTTTTCCTCCAAGTGGCATACTCATATTCTGGCTATCCTTGGGAGTAGCATTAGCATATTTATTGCAAGATTTATGTCTTCACTAGGTTCTTATCCTTCCTTTTGTTATAAACATATGTTAAAGGATGCTAATTAGTTTTCACTCAAATACCATGATGATCTTCTCAGTCGAAAGCGGGCCTGGCTTTTTTTGTTGTTTGATTGTTTTATCTGCCATAGTTTCCAATCCTAACTCCACCAGAGTAATAATAAAGCTTGAAAATTGAAGGCCGAGTTAATTATTTTTTATGGTGAATTGTTCTACTCATACTTTGAGGGATATATAGTTTTGATCCATTGGTTGATGGTTCTTTGGGGTTATTTCCAGGGCCAGATAACTTGGACAACCTGAGAAGGCTAGCAGAGCAGTTCCAGAAGCATGCACCCAATGCTGGTGCAACCCAAGAGGACGATGATGATGCAGTTCCAGAGCTTGTGGCAGGGGAGACATTTGAGGCTGCTGCTAACGATGGTCAAACTTCCTAGAGATTCTGAAGGATTTCTTTATATATTTTTTTTCTTTTTGGTTTTTGGCTTATATTCCCCAAGTATTATGCCTCTTTTTTTGTTTTTAAATTACTGTTCTATTTACTTGTTTTTTTCAGTCTCCTTGTGACATAACTAGAAATTAGTTATTTTGGTTGTGTTAACAAATCCCCATATGTACCTGATTCAATTTTAAGTGGCTTGCCAGATTTTGCATCTTTTCTTTTTGATCCTTGAACATTACCTGTTTTATGTCCTTAACTTTATCCTTTGATGATATAGTTATCTACTGAAGTATCACAGATAGTAGGATATTGGTGGTGTTTCAATCTGACTTGGGTAAACTCTGGGTGTTGCTATCTGTGATGCAATTGTGAAGTTTTCCAGCAGGGATGGAAGGTAGTGTCTGTTGTTGTCATTGCATGCCCTCCCAAACCCAATGGTTCTTCTCTCCTTGACCTTCCTGGGTCACATTGGCGGTACACAACTCTGGGTGTCTGTCTATCTTTGATCTCTTCTATTTTGAGAATTAACCTCCTCTATTTGGAGGGGGAGGAGGGGGGAGAGGAAATGAACTTTCAACAATTGTAAGCTGTTTCTTTCATAATCTGGAATGGATGGAATGCACAGGTTTATTTTTCCTACTCTTTAATCCGATCTTTTACTCAAATCAAGTCACTTGACACTTCATGTGTGAGGTTACATCATTTTAACCATTTGATAAAGTGAAAAACCAGTTATGCTCAGAGGTATATGAAGTCCATTTTAAAATTTTGAATACAAACAAACGAACGTGTCATAAATACGTTTTCATGCATTATTCTCAATTTTTTTTGGAGAAAGTTTTCCTCCACCCATAGAGGATGGTTCATCCATCATCTTAGGGTTCATATGCCTGCTCTTGCTCTGTGGAGTGGTTTGTGGGAATTGCTGAGACCTGCCAAAAGTGGTGAACTAAGGCAGCGAGAGAGATGAGTGAGAGAGGAGAGGAGAGGGTTGCCGTGAAGCATGAACTACGGCAATGAGAGCAATGAGAGAGAGGAGAGGGTGCCACATTGAGAGAGGAAGGAGTGAATCAATTGGGTTAGGTTAGGGTTGGGTGGGGGTGAATATTGGATTCAACCCTGATTGTTCGATTACGTGTCGCCTTCCTAGATTTGCATTGGACATGCACTTGTTGATCATGCACTTGAGACGATAAAAATCCATGACGATGTACTGCACTAGAGACTAGAATTTTTATCCTCCCACGTGCACTGGACAGTGCACCGCAATTGAGAGGATGAAAATCCCATATTTATAGCCGCCTCCAAGAACTTCTCTAATTTTTTTTTTCCTTTTGGGTAAAGAAGAAAATTTCTTTGGTTAATGTTGTTTAGTTTCCTATAAATAAATAACTGATTCAGTACATCAACCTCCAATTACTTACCCAATCACTAAGCCCCAGTTCCACCACCTCCTCCATCACCAACATCAACTCCACCTCCACCTCCACAACTACCGCCTCCACCATTGCCGCCGTCACCACCACCACCACCACCACCATTGCCACCTCCTCCGCCACCATCAAATTTTTGGGTATTCAATGACATTGTAGAAAATTTATAGAAGTCCCCGAAACAAAAATTATTGTGCATAACAAACGTGTTTATGTTTCTTTCCTGGACCAGAAATTGAAATTACTATGCGTTACCAAACACCTTTTTTTGTCCAGAAATTCGATCTAGTAACAGAAATAGAAAAAGACATGTCTGGAATAGAAACATGGCCCAAAAATAGAAGTGTTATCATGTAGGCCCAAATTTTAAGTTGCAAGTACATAAAATTCGCAATGCATGTCATGTATTGGTATTGGTTCAATTTCATCGTTTTTGGTGTGAGAATGAGTGAGTTCAAAACATGATCCAATAATGGTGCATTGGTTTAGGTTGGATTTGGTTTCGGTTTCTTTTTATCAATTTGCTATCAGTTCAGGTTTGGTTTACCATGTAAATATATTCATAATTATGGAAAAATGTCTTTTTTTGTTTTTTTGTTTAAAGAATTTCGGACTGGTATTGATTTCTTATCTAGTTATATCGGTTTGGATTCAGTTTTGATCCAGTTTCCCAGCACCCACAAACACCAACAATGAGGGAATACCTCCATCCAGTGAAAGAAAACTGCCCCACAATAAAAAGAAAGCCAAGAGATCGCTGCCTGGTTGCGTGACCCTTGTAGCCTACACTAGTGCAGGGCCAATGAAAATGTACATAAATGCATCAGCATGGATAACATTTTTTATTTTAAAGAAGCAAAATGGTAATTTCGTACGTTCCTATGTCTGGGCAATGCGCAACCAAGCATCTTTCTTTTTCCTTAAAAGGGTCATCAGATCTCACTTCGATCTCCACATTCTTGACTTGCTGTCTCATTCAAGAATCAAAAACTCTTTTCTTATTCATGAGTAATTATTCAACGACAAAAAAAATTCAGGCTGTGTAATTTCGTATTTTGCATTCTCGATTGTTTTTACCTTCTGAAAATGCAAAATTGATCTAGAATGTATTATAAAAATGCATACCAAACACAGCCTAAAAGTACTACAAGTACTACTTCCCTCTCCACATGAAATTCTTTATTGTTTTTTCTCACTACTCTTCTAGTCATGTGAACCCCATGTGACCACAATTACTACCCTCCCCTTGAGGTTGGGGAGTTGGAGAGAGCAAGATCTATCCATTTCCCATTACTACGAAGGAGGTGCATGCTCATCAATACAATTTTAAAAGAGGAACATATCCCCAAACATATGTTCTATCAAACACCTTCAACACTTCAACATATCAAGAATCCCATTAATTGGCTCACATGAAATCTTACTTGCTTTAGCAATCCATCTCAAGTGCCCCTTAAGATGGGGTAGTTACCATGTGATATATAATCATGACAAAAGTTTTCATGCACGGCCATGCTTATGAATGATCTACATAAAATGCAGTCAAAATGCCAATACATGCAATCTGAAATGACTTAAAAGGTCCTGCATCCCTTATTAATTTGATGGAGTACTTGATGGGAGAAATTCTCGCTTACAAATACCTTCCCCTATAGTCATATACCACTTGACAAACCATCAGGCTATTTTTGGATGTCAAGAAAAAAAGTTCAAAAAAAATTGATTTTGATGAGAAAAATCATCATAATTTTTTTTTTTTGGTCTCACTATGTTTTTTTTCTTCCTTGCTTCAATGTTGCAGACTTACGGTACCAATCTGGTATGTCTGGTCTAGTCTGGATGTCCTGGATGAAGTTAACCCAGAACCTGTTAACCTGGTTCTCAATGGATGGACCAATCTGGCACGCATGGTTTGTTCAGTTTTCTGTTGATAAAACGAATAGTTTATCGGATCGGATAATATCCGGATATCCGATAGACTCTCGGATTCGAATATGATATTAGTTTTTAAAAATCCGTTGGATATCAGATTAGATACAGACATGCCATCGGTAAATAGATTCAGACTCAGATAATAGTAAATCCGAATCCAATCCGATCCATTTGCATCCCTATTCAAAGGGAATCATTTAACTTTCTCTCCCTGCAAAAAGATCATCAACGGTTCTACCAATAAAAATAAAAGAACTGTTAACATCAAAGTTACTGTTAGAGCACCGATTTAGTACTCCCAAGGTTTTAGAACATGTGGTCCAAGCACAACCAAACAATGGAGATGGAGACATCAACTTTAATATCTATAAAGTCATAACAGAGAGTTCAATCACACAACCTTCCAACATTCTTTGTTCATTCCTTCCTTCCTCTCCCTTGCTCTTACGTTGAAAAAACACAATCATGGCACAATCACCTCCATCTCAAGATGACATTGTAAGATTTTGGGTCAAATTAATTATTTAGGTTGATTAGTTGATGAGAATTAAGTTATACAGATCGGTTTGGTTCACTCTCCAATTTAAGAATGTGTTGGTCCAATCCATTATGGTTTAAAGTTTAGGATCGGGACAATATTATATATACTCTATTTTGAGTCCCCATAGTATTCATTCGTTCTTTCTCCACTTTACCACTAAAGTTCGAGAGAAAACAAGGAGGTCTGAGGTGATGTGGAAGATCTAGAATCAGGGAGGAGAAGTTCATTAGGAACTGCATCGATTCGGCTCCAACATACTACGGTGTAAGGTATGCATCCAATCACCGACATTAACTAATTTTCTAGTGCTTGTATGGGCTATGATTTAGGGTTTATGTGAAAAACCCCAATTTAGATCTTACAAGCATCTCAAACAAGTCACATGTAGCCTTCCTCGCATTGTCACCCTATGAATTTCATCACACTTGCCGACTGCTCCGGAAATTACGTGTTCATTCTTCGGCACAGCAAAATCAAATGGTACGATCTTTACCAGCATAGGTTATGATGAAGATCTTCATCAAAATCTAAAAGCTTATGACATAGACAATGGCATAATTAGATTTTTAATTGGACCAATCCGGATTAATCCGATCCCGAGATTGTGAACCATTTAAGAATTGTAATGATCCATATCGACTAATCCGATCCCAAGATTCGGGCGATTCAACTAAGTTGATTGATTCAGAGAACTATCCACTACTATCAGGTAAGATTGGTCATTATTTGGGATCAGTCTAGACCGATACCGGTCAGATCCAAACGATTTTGATTCATTCGATTCAATCCGAGATTACGAACCATGCTCCACACTCTACCAACTGCACTAGGAAGTTTCCAAACCTCATGGTATGGTGAGTTTTTATGCTCTACACTCTACCGATTGCACTAGCAAGTTCTCATATACATTTCCATTTTATTATTGTAAAAGGAGACAAATGAAACAAGAGGTTCAATACTACCATTTGATTGAGCGAAGCCAAGGAGTCTAGTTCCTCTGCACGTACGTGTGAAAGATAACCACATATCTCATTTTGGCCATTTACAAGGGGAGGAGGAGTATTAATGGACACAAAAAGGACAAGTGGTTACTTCTCACATGTACGTTCAACTGCATGCACAAGTAGATGATCCATTCTCAAGTCAAGACTATCTTAGTTCAAGTGGATGCTTAAGGGTGATAGAACCTAGCACCTTGGTATGTTTAACAAAAAATAAAATCGAATGAGAATTCATTTGAATTATTTACATGCTCTAGACAACAGAAAAAAGAAGGCAGTTCACAACACAACGACAGCCGACGACAAACGGCTCCAAAGCACCCTGAAGAGAATTGGGGTGAATGTCATCCCTGCAACCTTTGATGATATAGTGATCTGATGAGGATGTTGCTATCTGTTATGCAATTGTGAAGTTTTTCAGCAGGGATGGGCTAGCTAACGAATTTAGCTCTTCTCCAGGAAGGCGTGCGATCAGGGTGCTGCCAGGGGGCATCCAACGGTTGAGCTGTGCCACACACATCTCGACGCATGCCTAGGGATGTGTGCGGCACAACCCAACAGTTGGCAGCGCCCTGGGTGTTCCCTGCTCCCTAGCTAGTAGGTAGTGCTATAATTATTGTAGCCCTAGATCTTATTTATTTGTAAACATGTTTTATTGTTTTAAGGAGAAAGATTTTGTACACAGTCGTATAAACCGTGTACATGAGTGGGTCTCACACAAAAAATTGGAAAAGTCATAAATACTCACCCATTAATTAATGCCTTGAAACTCCCACCCTCTCACATACATGGTTTACACGACCGTGTATGAAACCTTTCCCCTTGTTTTAATGTTGGTGAAAAAAATAAATTTATTTTTTTGAAAAAAAAAATTGCCACATCCTGCCTGTGGACCCCATACTCTGATTAAAACCCTCCTATTGGGACAATTTGGTTGTTGATCACCTCATTGGTGAGAAAGTGCATTCGATCATTGCAGCAAACCCTCTCCTCCTTTTTGTAGTGAATAGCAATTATTTCAAGTTGGTCATGGAAGGCAGTAGGTATCTGTTGTGGTCTTGGCATGCCTACCAAACCCAATAGTTCTTCCCTTGGCCTTCCTGTGGCTACCTTGGCCGTACAGCTACTGGTGCCTATCTGTGATCTCCACAATTTTGAGAGAGAAGCTCCTCAATTTGGAGGTGAAAACCCAAAAAAAAAAATAATTTCCAAGATGGGTTTTGGCTGTATACTCTACCTCTTGATAACCAAGGGTTTCAATGCACGAGATCTTGTAGCACTTACCAATGAAGCCCTATCAATTAGTATTACATAGAAGAAATCAATTATAGACACTAATACAATTAGATCCGCTCTTCATAGACAAACTTGGGATTTGCGATCTAAGGTAAGAACGGTTCAAGATCATGGTCTTCTTTGATGGAGAACTTTTAACAATTGTAAGCTGTTTCTCTCATAATATGGAGTAGTGGGGACTTGGGATTGGATGCGTAATTCTTTTTCTACCCTTTAATATAAGGATCTTAGTCATTTGAGTAAGAGATTTATGAGATCCCGCTTTAAAATTTTGGTTAGAAATAGGGCTGCAACAAGGTCGGATTGGGCTGGGCTTTTTGAAACGCCAGCCCAACCCTCAATCACTTAACTAGGCCCATGGTCGGAAAAAGCCAACCCTGACCTGCCCTCAGGGTTGGATCAGGTTGACCCTTATTGGCCATACACTAAACGTCCTTAGGCATGAGGAGTACTAATCTAGGCCTTTTGAATTGGCTAAGTCATCAGATTGGTTGGATGATTAGAACTTATTAATTCAAATAAAGGATTTATCAATAACAAATGAAAGAATATTGATGTTCAAACATCTAAAAAGATCTCTGCACATCATGCCGACTGTTGGGACTACAAATACGTATAAAAGATCATAGGTTTTGAGATATCATATCAGAATTCAACAAGAACACTTGAAATTGAAAATAAAAGCCATTGGACAGTGGAAACCCATGAAGAAGAAGAAGAAGACAAGGTTGGGCTGGGTCGGGCCAGGCTCAGCCCAAGGCCTCAACCCAAGGCCTCATCCCTAGCCCGGCCCCCACTTTGACGCAGGGCAATAAAATTCTTGATCCTGGCCTGCCCTTGGGGACAGGGTATCTTAACCCAGGCCTTATTCGGGCTCAAAGCAAGTCAAGGCCGATTGGGCCAAACTTGCACCGCTAATTAGAAACAAGCAAACCCTTCTATTAAATACCTTTCCATGTATTGACAAGCATTCCTAATTTTTTAAAGAAAAATTTTTCCTCCACCCCTAGAGGATGGGTCACCCACCATCCTAGGGTTCACAAACCCTATAGGGTTTTAATATGTTCCCAATATCCTTCCAATGCCCTTTTCTGCCATGCAATGAATGAGATTCCATTCATTGTGTGGAGGAAATCTTGGTCCTTTTTTAAATATACATCTACTACTTCTTTTTAATGAAATGCTAGCCTACAATAACTCCAACATCTATTGTGGATTTTTTTGGCCACCCAGAAAATTCCGTTTGGGATGAAACTTCCCAAGTGAATAAGAGTCTTACCAGTTAACAAATTTTAAGTTCCACTCGAAACTGTCACATACTGACTGAAGCATCAACAAGGTCGGGGTTTACACTTTTCATTGGGGTGGGGCGGCACAGAGAATATCGACCTAGAATATTCTCAACGGTTTAAACACTTCCAAACACCAGGAAAAAATGGAGTCATACAAATTTTCTTTTCTATAGTTCCAGATATAGCCTTAGACCATTACAATTTACAAGGGAATAAAATTTTGGTAAGAGCAACTCTATCCGGGAGTGTGCGTCCTGAGCCTAGACACGTGTTGGGGGGAGGGGAGAAATGACAGCCCCACCCCTATAAAATGCACAAATGACACCCACTTGATGCCCCCATGCTCTCTCTCCCGGTGACCCCGTGTGCATGCAGAAGCCACGCTCCCGAATGTAGAATACTTACCCTAAAGTTTTATCCCACCGTGAAAAAGGAAGCACCCTTGGATCTGTGTTGAATATTTCTCTACTGATTGAATGTCTAACCAGCACCAACAAACACCAACAATGAGGAAATACCTCCCCCACATAGTGAAAGAAAACTTCTCCATAGAGAGAGATCACTACTTTTCTTTTTAATAAAACTGTAATCATACATCAATCCCAAAAGTTTAACCAACTTTTAGACCCATGGAATGACGGATATACACAACATACACCACACACACACACACACACACACATACGACACATCCAATGTGGGACTAAACCCACACACCCAATGCACACAACCCAACTTTTATTTGATGAATGTGTAATCACACAAACCACACATCAATTCCAAAAGGTTAACCTGATTTTTAAGGCCGTAGAATGATAGATGGAATTGGAGCACACGCTCAAACATCCAATATTGAGAGTGGAGTGATCATTTCGCAACCCATATGTCTGAGCATAGAGTGCACGATCAAGCAACCTTCTTTTTAGTCACGGGACCCTACATCAACTTGGGGTAAATAAGAGTGCACCTACCAATATCAATATGGATGAGATTTTTTATTTCAAAAGAATGATTAATAAATGGGGGAATTTCTTAGATCTACTAGATTAAAAAAAGAATTACAAGATAAGTATATTTTAAATTTATTTTACATTTACAAATTTGGATTTTGAAAACATTTACCTAATCCTCAGATTAATTAGTGTTCGTCCTGTCCAACAAGAAAATATAATTAAACTTACTAAAATACCCTTTGACATCACCTTTTTCCTAAAACAAGGGCTAATGACAATTAATGCTTAAAAATTTAACCGTTTGCACAACTCTCATTGAGTTACCGGCTGGCTAAGTACAAGATGCTTCACTGTATCTCGTTATCCCTCTTCCACTGGTTAATCACCTTCATGAGTCCTTTGACTCCCTGTTTTAATCCTCTAGTGGTGATCACAGGCAGACCCGGTGAGTATTTGCTCTTTCTCTGCCCCTAGTGTAGCTGTTTTTCCCCCCCCCCCCCTTCTGTGTAGAGGTTTGCTTGCTTAGAGGGGGAAATTCCGGCATCAACAGGGTAACGGCGTCCAGAAAACTCCATTAATGGCACCATAACTAGTCAAATATCAATAGTTTGACAATGGAGCACTCTTGACAGCGCCTCCCTCTCTTTATATTTTACAACACGAGTCTGTTCCCTCTCTCTCTCTCCTCCCCCACTCTGCTTCCCGTGCTCTCTTCTGTTGTAAAATTTCATCAACAGTAGCTTTTGATTTCTTACATAGCTATTATTATTATTATTATTATTTTGGGAAATCCCTTTGATTAAGCTGGGATTTCAGTCAATGTCGCTAAGGCAACAAGCCTTTCTGGAAGAAGAGTTGATTTCCACGATATTAGAATCCCTTGAAAATAGAAATTTTGGTGATCTCAAGATCTGACTTGGAACCAGCGTTCCCCTAGGTTTTCCTTCCAATTGTAAATCCTGAGTTTCTTGGTTCAAATGTGTCTTTTCTTCATGTAGTTCATTTTAATCTGCCGAATTGGTTTTTGATAGAATTCTCGAGTGTGATCATGCTTCGTAGAATATAATGAGCCGGAGCGGGATTGTTCACCTGACTCGCAGTTTAAGGTGGAATTCTTTCCGCTGCAAATACAAAGCTCTGCAAGTGAAGCCGCATGGTAGCCGGACATAACGCTTGTACGCCACCTGGCACCGAGTACATCATGCGTATCCCATAACCACCATGACTAGACAGCGCAAGGGTGCATGGTTATAGGTGCTGCTATACCTCTCGCACTCAAGCTTTGGTGAGGTTTATCACAGGGAAGGCTCGAATGGGAGCAACGGGGAGAGGAAGCCCGAGACAGAGAAGAAGTGGAAAAAAAGAAAGCTAAAACAAGGGTAGACAAAAAGAAAGAGAGAGAGAGCCAATACTTACCGGTTTTTCTATGATAATCGATAAAGAAACAAAATGATGTTAGAGGGTATTTTAGAAAGTTTAGTTATATTTTCTTGTTGAACGGCAAAAGAACTAATTAATTCGGGGATTAGATAAATCTTTTCAAAATTTAAATTTGTGGAAGTAAAATAAATTTAAATTATACTTATCTGATAATTTTTTTTTTAATCTCATAGATCTAAGAAATTTCCCCTTAATAAATATGTACAGAACATTACATAAAAACCATTCAATGAGGATAAGATTACGATTCCCCAAAGGCGGTGGTCTGTACTCTGTACACACAACCCCTCCCCTTATTTAATGAGAAAAACTTTTGCATGACTCTTTAAGTATGTGAATCCCTTGTGGACACGATTACTACCTTAGCTGGAATCCGTCCTTCGAGGTTGGGGAGTTGGTGGAGAAAACTATTTGTCTATTTTCCCATTACTACAAATAAATGGTCATCAATGCAATTTTAATAGTGGAACATATTCCCAACAATATGTTCTATATATCCCAAGTGGCCCTTAAAGATGGGGGTCCATATGATTTATAGTGATATACCACCTAACAAATCATCAATGTTGCGGATTAATCTGACCCCAAAAAAAAAATAATTTGTAGTAATCTATTTATATAAATTAAAGAATTATATATGGAAAAATGTTCTCTATGCTATAACGCAGGCTATGCCCAGAAACAAGGGCAAAACGGTATTTATAATTCCCGACATTTTAGTTCTCGTGGCCCAAGCCCAACCAAACAATGGAGATGGAAGACGAATCTATCTTTCTTTTTAATGTCTATAAATTAATAACAAAGACTTCAATCTCAAATACACAACCACCCCACCCCACCCCAACACTCTTTGGTCATGCCATCCTCCTCCACAACCATGGCACAAACAGCTCAAGATGCCATCTTAAAGAAGCCCCATGTAGCCTTCCTCTCATTTCCATTTGCAAGTCACCCAATGAGTCTTATCACCTTCGCCCGCCGAATAGCGGCGGCGGCACCGCAAATAACGTGCTCGTTCTTCGGCACAGTGAAATCTAATGGTACAATCTTTGCCAGCATTGGTGATGATGATGAAGGTCTTCAAAATCTAAAAGCTTATGACATAGACAATGGAATTTCAGAAAACTATGTTTTCAAAGGGAAGCTATTGGAAGAAATCGAGCTTTTCATGAAGGCGGCACCGACGAACTTTAGAAAGGGTATGGAGGTAGCAGAAGAGAAGGAGAAGAAGAAGATTACTTGCGTTTTGAGTGATCCCTTCCTATGGTTTGCAGGGGAGCTGGCGGAGGAGATGGGAGTCCCTTGGGTGGCGGCTTTTTCCGGCGGTCCTTTTTCACTTACCACTCATCTCTATACTGATCTTATCCGCTCTACCATAGGAGTTGCTCCAAATGGTAACAATTTCACCCAAATTTACATTATTAATTCGGTTATAGGATTGTTTGTCTAGTGTAAGCTTCTTCGGGTTTAATGCCTTCTATTTAATTAGGACTGCAATAGGATCGGGTTGGGCCGGGTTTTATAAAACCCTACCTCAATCCTGAGTCTCCATAGCTGGGTTCAGGCCTGACCCGGCCCTGTGTCAAGGCCTGAAAAATTCAACCTTGACTTGCCCTCAGGGTCGGGGTAGGGCTGACCCTGATTGGCCCTAATCATGGGGAAGGGTAAGGGAGATCCATAGTCTGGACAAGGGCAAAGAGAAAATTATTAATTTTAAGTAAAATTACACTATAATATAATATTTATATCACGTATTATTTTCATATATAATATATTATATAACAAACTGTAGGTGACATTTAAAGTTTATAATATGTATATTTTATAGTATACAACTTGAAATAGGGTCGAGTCAGGTCAGGCTCAGCTTGAGCCCTCAAGCTTAGCCCGATCCGATCCTGACTCAAGGTTAGAAATTTCTAGCCTTGATCCGTCCTCAAGGTCAAGATATCTTAGACCAAGCCCTGTTCAGGCTTAAAGCGGGCTAGGACGGGTTTGGGCCGACAGGGCCAAACACGCACCCCTATTTCTATTCCATCACTTGCATAAGTGTTCTAACTCTAGAGGACAATTAAGAGGCCATAGGGGTATGTCCCTAATATTCCTGAATAAGATTTTGCTATATATAGTAGTGAGCTTTCTTTCTTTATAAAGCAATTTTGTCGAACCACGTAAATCCTTGTGTGCACTTTATGATTGTTTGTTTAAGATTTCCATTCTTTGATGCCTCGTTATAGGTTTCGTTTTCTACATAACTAATTTAACACAACCATTGCAGGAAAGGAAGATGAAACACTCGATTTCGTTCCAGGTTTATCAGCATTACGGGTTCGTGACTTGGTAGATGGACTTGTCTCTGGGAACTTAGAGTCTATATTTGCTCGTATATTAGATCAAATGGGCCAGTTGCTGCCACGGGCAACTGCGGTTTGCATCAATTCGTTCGAGGAATTGGATGCGACGATCATCGATACCCTCAAATTGAAGCTCCAAAGGTGTCTCCCAATTGCACTCTTCAATCCTGAATCAAATTTGGATAAAAATGGATGTCTCCCATGGTTGGAGAAGCAGAAACCTGCTTCAGTAGCATACATTAGCTTTGGTACATCAGCTTCTCTGCCACCCCATGAATTGGTTGCCTTGGCACAAGGACTAGAAGCTAGTAGAACACCATTTTTATGGTCTTTAAAGGACACATCTCAATTACCAAAGGAATTCATAGATAAGATATCAAAGCATGAGATTAATGGACTTATAGTCCCATGGACTCCTCAATTTTGTGTCCTACAACACAGAGCAGTAGGTGTGTTCTTGACACATTGTGGATGGAATTCGGTATTAGAGAGTTTGATAACTGGAAAGCCAATGATCTGCAGGCCATTCATGGCAGACCAATGGACCAACAGTCGTATTATTTCTCATTTGTGGGGGATTGGTTTACAACTCGATAATGGGGTTTTCACCAGAGATGGAATCATTAAGGCACTGGATTTGGTTTTGTTCAAAGAAGGAAGGAAAATGAGGGAGATTGGTGAGGCCCTTAAAGAGTTGTGCAAAATTGGAATGGGACCCAATGGTAGCTGCACTAGAAATTTTAATTCTCTCTTGCAATTACTTTCTACTACCTAATACCACAACGAATTATTTTCCTGTCTGGTTTTCTGTCCGGTACGGTTGTCCAGTTCCTGTCATAGGGAGACGAAAATGATGACTTAACCTCACTCAGGCAGTGTGGTTGGGCAGGGGGTTAGGTCATCATTTCCAACCCCCTATGAGAGGAATCGGACAAGAAACCGGAGAAGATTTGATTTAGAATGTACAAGGTTTGTATTTTATAGGTTCGGATTTGGATTGTACAAGGTTTGTGTTGGTTTGTATTTTATAGGTTCAGATTTGGATTGTACAAGGTTTGTGTTTTGTAGGTCTATTATGCATGGGGAGTTTCATCATAATTGGATTTTAATTGGAATTAAGAATTGACTCAAACAGTAAAGTAGAATTGTAACTCATAGTTTGGCCCATTTTCGATCCCTGTGTTTCTATTGACTCAATCTCAGATCCCAAGAGTGTAATCCACATTCTTCAATAGTATTTCTGTTTTCTAAAAAATATAAAATCATAGACTGTTCTTTGCGATGATGGAGGGAAGTTGAGAAACAGGAAGCTCGAACCCGAGACGTCCTGATATGGTGGGGTTTTACATACGCTCTAGACCGTGGTTCATAATATCGGGATCAGTTAGGGCTGATACTGATTTGGATTAGTTAAAATCATTATGTATCAGTAAAAATTGACCAAAAATTGGATTTTGCTGGATCGGTTACGGTATCAGCCAGTATCAATAAAAAAAATCTAAAACTTTTTGAAAATACAAAGTAAATCAAAAAATCATGGCTTATATCGATCCGATCCAGGTGAATCGACCAATCTGGACTGATCCGATTCCAAGATTATGTACCATTTTAGAATTGAAATGATCGATACCGATTGATCTGATCCCAAGATTCGGGCTATCCGATCAAGTTGACCGATCAAGAAATGATAGAACCTTGCACCTTCGTAGGTTTTAACCGAAAATAAAACAAATGAAAATTTCATTGCACAATCTGATGAAAAGCTAATTAAATTGATATATGAGGAGATCGATGAGATGTCCAAAAAATTTGAGCATCAATGGTGCGGTGTGAAATTAAGAGCAAGAATCTCAACCCATCATAAGCAATAGTTAGGCTATTAAGGTGGGCCTAGGCATATCAGTTCTTGCGATCATTGCTTAGTTTAATATGGGAGGCAAAAGGTTCCTCCACAGATCTTTATCCCCTCAATTTGTTTGCCCCTCAATTTCCTCAATTCCATCTAATAGGGGGACAGAAATGATCATCTTATCCCTTGCCTGAAAACACTGCCCGGGGTGGGATCCACCTCCCTCTATTAGAGGGAATTAAAGAAATTGACGGACAGACAAATTGAGGTGATATTTTTCCTTCCTCCACACTGTGGAGACAGCCTTCTTGTCACTGTCACTTGTTTTGCCACATGGCATGATTAGATGAAATCTAAATTTGGTGGAAGGTAGATCTCTAGGTCTCCTGTTCACATGTCAAGTTTCTATCTCAAAGGAGTATATCAAGTGGCAAAATAGACTTTGAAAAATCAAGATATTGGGAGAAAATCGAATCCCTTATGGGTGCCTTCTTATGGAAATGCTTTGATAATGACAAATACTTGCACACTATTAGCGGGGATTCGATGTGCCTTCCCATGAAGGAAGGTAGCCTTAGTCTGAGAAGGATTAAAGATGTCATTCCAAGTCTAGGCTCTTGTGAACACAGATCAATGGATATAAGCAATGTACTCTGAATTAGATTCTATGTATTCTAACAAAGTCTGGACTTTTGTAGATCCAGCAGATGGTGTTAAACCCATTGTACGTAAATAGATCTATAAGAGAAAGAATGGCGTGGATAGCAAAGTAAAAAGATTCAAAGTAACAACAGTTGGAAAAAGCTACACCCAATAAGACATGATAGATTATAATGAGACCTTTTCACCGATGGTGACGATTAAATCCAATCGGATTTTAGTATCTATTGTTGCACACTACAATTATGGGATTTGACAGATGGACGTAGAAACTACCTTCCTAAATGGATATCTTGATGATGATATTTATATATAATAGTCGGAAGTGTTTACTTCTTAGGGAGAAGAAACCATAATGTACACTGTCTAGCCTATTGAGATTTATCTATGGTCCGAAGCAAGCTTTTAATTGCTTGAACATCCGTTTCAATCAAACAATCAAGACGTTTGGTTTTCAACAAAACATGGATGAATCATGCGTTTACAAAAAAATTAAGTAGAATACAATATATTTTTGGATTTACTCCCCTTTTTATAATGAAGTTAAGGGGAGGAGAGAAATTACTCTCATACGAAATCTAGAATTTCAATTCCTCTCATACCTTGGGTTTTCTTAATAGTGATATTTCATCTTTGTTTTTTTGGTAATAAACATTAGAAGCGGTCAAAAAACGAGTTTCAAATTACTGGAATACATTTCCCTATAATGGAACCTGATAGCACTCTTGTAATTTGTCACTTTGAAGTCATTTCAGAAGTCCTTCCCCAGTTTCAATGATAAAAAACATGACCATTAAGTTGGGAGTGGGGTATTCTGTCACATGAATTCACCCATTTTGCATGCCATGGCAAAGTGTTGATTTGATGGCACTCTTACAAGCAATCTCTGTATTTTCATGATACCAATGCTTCACTAGGTGCCACATTGGGCACCCATTGGGCGATCTCCTCATTGCTTGGATGGGATCCTCTCTAATGTGGAGCGCGCCCAATGAGTAGCCAATGAGCATCTAATGGCTGGGATGGCTGGGTGCAAACCAGGATGTATGTCAGCCAGCCCAGTCATTGAATGCCTCATTGCGCGATCTCAAATCTTTGGAGAGGATCCCGATTCAAACCTCTCTTCTTGATTGAGATTATATTTTTTTCAATCACTTTTAGGTAGGGGTGAAACAGAGCCAGGGTTTTTTTTTTAAAACCCTAGCCCAACCTTGAGTCCTCTTAGCTCAACCCAAGCCTAACCAGACCCTAGGTCGGGCTGAGATATCTCAGTCCAGGCCCAACCCTGACGGGCTCAGCCTAGCGTAGCCTAGCCCGGCCCTGATTGACCCTGATTTTTGCTAAGGGCTGGGTAGGCCCTGATTGACCCTAAAATTTAATAGGACTTGGTTGACCCTGACTTGCCCTGCTTTTTGCCATTTACGTCATCTTATGCATTCAAAAAATGAGACATAGTGATGGTGTATTGGTTTGTTTCATACTCAATAGGCTATTAGATTTTTCTTTAGGTTAAAAAAATTAGCCCAATCTTAAAATTATAAATATTTTCGTTTAATAGATAAATTAGCCTCTTTTTTTTTTTTTTTTGGTAAACCAATAGATAAGAGATACTAAAAAAATTGCAAAATATAAACAATAAATTATAAAGAATAACCGAACACAGGGTCGGACTGGGCTGGGCTTAGCCAGAGGCCTCAAACCTGGCCTAGCCTGACCCAGATCCAGGGCCTGAAAATTTCAACCCTAACCCACCCTCAGGGTTGAAAAATCAAGCCTAGGCCCTGTTCAAGCTCAGGACGGGCCAGGGTGGGCTCGGGCCGACAGAGCCAAACTTACACCCCTACTTTTAGGATTCCATTTTTGTGAAGACCAAGAAATTGACCAATTAGATTCTCAGTGGATTTTCTAGAATGCAGCTACGAGGATAACCCTTTGTGCATTTCAATTCCTCCATGGTATAGTGTGGTGCAATTTGGGGTGGAGATGTCAACACCTGGCAAACGCAACATCCAGCGGTCCGAGCTACACTGTTCCAATTTTTTTTTCTTTTTTCTCGAGCTCGGCACTGTGGGATGTTGCACTTGCCGGATGTCTAAATCTCCACCCTGAATTACACTTTTAAAAATTGAAGAGGATTTTTTTCAATGTTCTAGAGGATTTGAGCACATTTAGGTTCACAATATGTCCATTTATTAGCCAAATTTGCCCAGAGATTAATTGACCAAAGAAAACTTATTCCATATGACAGTCAACACTCACCATTAATGCTATAAGATATTACCAATAAGAGGAAACCCAAAACCACAATTTTATTCATAGAAATTATTACTATCTATAAAGATACAAGAGCCATATATGAAACTTAAAACTAGAAGGCCCTTGTTACTTTCAGACACAGCATAATTTCACCATAAATGCCATCTCTTCCATATTTCTTCTCTTGACTTCAGATCCGTTTCAAAAAAAAAAAGAAAAAAAGACTTCAAATCCATTCTTCTAGAAGCTCAAGTCTCCTTCATTCAGTTCATTGAACCTTGAAACTCACAAAAAAGAAAACAAAAAACAAAAAAACAAAAAAAAGGTCAGTTATGAACATGGAATGAGGAAATGAGGAATTGTTATCGGATTGGTGAAATTGACCGGGTTAGATCGGTATTGGCCTTTATCGATATTGATTCTTGGTTGATCCTGGTCAAGGAATCAGTATCGGTATTTGGATCGGTTACCGATTCGGATTAGCCAATCTGATCTGATCCGATTCAAAAAATTCCAAAAAGTACACAACAATCCGAACTGATCAGGGACAATACTGGTCAATACGGGTCCGATAGGGACCAATCTAGGCCGATATTAAGCCAATCCAGACTGATACATGCCGATACCAAATCTTAAAACCATGATAGTGGTCGATCCTGGGCCAATCAGGGGTCCAATCCCAAAAGGGTACCTTTTTCCTGACTCCAACCCGATCCAAGGCCGATACGAGCCAATCTTACTTGTAGCCATTTGATTCAATGCTTGTGCACCTGCACAACACTGAGGAGTAGGAACTGGAGGTCCAGAACCCACCAAGCATGGCCTACATGGGAACAAAGTTGATACACTATCACTACAGGAAATTGCAGCTGCTGGGCTCAGAATTGATCCCAAAACCAACTCATCATCTTTCTATGTGATAGTTTCTTAGTCCATGCACCTCAATGTGGCTTGGAGGATCTTGTATAGAATGAGCTAAGAGGCTGGGCCTTGGAGCAACGGTAGAGTTGCTCCATTGTGACCACCAAATGGTCACGGGTTCAAGTCTGGAAACAGTATCTCTGCGAAAGCAGGGATAAGGCTACGTACATTATGATCCTCCCTTGAACCCGCAGTAGCGGAAGTCTCGTGCACTGAGTACTCCCTTAAAGATGATATTTCTTCTAGATAGCTCTGCCAGCTTAACCTACTATTTGTAAGAGTGGATGAACAAAGAGGAGGAAGTGGGCAGAGTCATGATCGAGATGAAACCTCCATGTGTTGTTGTTGAATGGGCTATATGTTTCATGTTATTTGGGTGTATTTCCAGGGCCAGATAAGTTGGACAACCTGAGAAGGCTAGCAGAGCAGTTCCAGAAGCATGCACCGAGTGCTGGTGCAAGTGCAACCCAAGAGGACGATGACGATGAAGTCCCAGAGCTCGTGGCAGGGGAGACATTCGAGGCTGCTGCAAACGATGGTCAAGCTTCTTAGAGATTCTGAATGATTTCTTTATGCTTTTTTTTTTCTTCCTTTTTTGTTTTTGGCTTATATTTCCCAAGTATTATGCCTCTTTTTTGTTTTAAAATTACTGTACTATTAACTTCTTTTTTGTTTTTCAGTCTCCTCGTGACATACTAGAAATTAGTTATTTTGGTTGTGTTAATAACAATTCTTAAGAGCTGTGTCAAATCCCCCCCTCATAAACCTGATTCATTTTTACGTGGCTTGCCAGTGGTTGCATCTTGTTTTGGTTTTTTTTATCCTTGAAGTGACATAGTTGGAAAACAAGGTTTTGATTGGGGTGAGTAGAGTCAAAATTTTGAAAAATCTTGTCAAAAGTTGTGATTAGGTCAAGGTAAAAAATGACAAGACTACGTCATAAGTCGTCCAAGCCAAATAAGACTCAATATTTTTACCTGAGTCATGACAAACTTAGCGAGTTTAGTTACTTTCTAAAAAACCATACAGTAAGTTTACTTAGAATTGAATTGAGTAAAATAATAAATCTATATTGTAAAATAGTAAGAAACCCTCAATTCTTTGACTCCCTTCTCTTGTTCAATGGTACAAACTCAAAATGCATTGATATGTGATTCCTTGATTTTTTTATATTTTTTAGTTTTTCCCATATATGTTGCTGCATTTTTCTGATTTTTTACTAATTTGCACATATTTGTTGTATTAAAAAAATTTAAAAACATGATTCGCCTTGACCGGGTTGGACAAGGGCGAGTCACCAGGTTTTTCTGAAAGACGAGTCAATTCAGAAAACCTGGTTTTACAACTATGCCGACTTAAACATTAGCTGTTGTTCTATGTCCTTAACTTTATGTTATCAAATAAACAACCTTTGATGATATAGTGATCTAATGAGGACGTTACTATTTGTTATGCAATTGTGAAGTTTTTCAGCAGGGATCGATGGGTTAGGTCGCAGATTGTGATATATAGTTAGTGTAATCCTAGATCTTATTTATTTGTATACATGTTTTATTGTTTTAATGCAGGTGGAAAAAAATTTGTCTCATCCCGCCTATGGACCCCATACTCTTGATTAAAACCCTCCTATTGGGATAATTCAGTTTTTGACCACCTCATTGGTGAGAAATTGCACTCGAGAGAGTTGAATAGGATTAATTTATCTTACATGCCAAAGACAAGACCTTCCGAACTAAGAAATGAGCTAGCACACTTGCTCCCTTAGAAACAAAAGAGAAAGTACAATCATCAAATTTTGTTGCAAGCTGCTGGATGTCGAACACAGTGGCAGACACTCTATCATTGCAGCAAACACTCTCCTTCTATTTTTTTTGTATTGTATGACAATTATTTTAAGATGGTCATGGAAGGTAGTAGATATCTGTTATGGTCGTGGCATGCTTATCAAACCCAATAGTTCTATTCTTGGCCTTCCTCTGGTCACGTTGGCCGTACAGCTACGGGTGCCTATCTGTGAAGATTCTGGTATCCCCAATTTTTGGGAGAGAATCTCCTCAATTTGGAGGTCGGAAAAACAAATGAATTTTCCAAGATGGGTTTATGCTTACTCTTACCTCTTGACATCTAGATCTTCTTCGATGGAGAACTTTTAACAATTCTAAGCTGTTTCTCTCATAATAGTAGTGGGGACTTGGAATTGGTAATTCTTTTTCTACCCTTTAATATAAGGATCTTAGTCATTTAAGTCAAGAGATTTATGAAGTCCCAGTTTAAAATTTTGGTTTGAAATAGGGCTGCAACAGGGTCGAGTTGAGCCGGATTTTTTAAAACCCAAACCCTACCCTCAATCCCTTAGCTGGGCCAAGGGCTGGGAAAAAGCCAACCCTGACCTGACTTCAGGGTTGGATTGGTTGACCCTTATTGGCCTGACACTTGGGCATGAGGAGTAGTGACCCGGTTGGAACTTATTGATATGTTCGGCTAGATGCAGCAGCTACCAGATGTCGCCGTGCTGCCACATTCTAAGAAATTGGAGAGGAAAATTTCCAACAAGTAAAAGCGCCAGCAAAACGTCCCCAGGAGAAGAGTAGAGAGGAATTTCTCTTGTTTCAAGGTTTTTTCATTAACAAAATCTAAACACATTCCCTTACAATGGAGACGGAGAACATAAACAAGGATAAAATAAGGGGAATAAAAAAACCCAAAACAAATACTAGTAATAGAACATTAGGCGGTGCGTCCCTTTGGAGAGCAACAACAGTACATGGCATGGCGAGCACTGATCACTGAAATGGCAGGGGTCGTCTGATCACTCGTCTACCGAATTTTAAGCTTTTAAGCCTTCTCCCACTTGAGGGGCTTGACCACCTCCCATGTGAAGTCGGGGTCGTCCCTGCCGAAGTGACCGTAGGCGGCTGTCTTCAAGAACCTGCCATTGCCTCCTCTCTTGAGGTCCAGGCTAATGGCAATCATCCCAGGCCTGAAATCGAAGGTCTCCTTGACAATCTTTAGGATCTCCTTGTCTGGTATCTTTCCGGTACCATATGAGTCAACAAAGACGGACAAGGGCTCTGGAACTCCAATGGCATAGGAGACCTGGACAATGCAACGGCGGGCAAGCCCATTGGCAACAATGCTCTTGGCAGCCTGCCTGACGATGTAGGCACCACTCCTGTCGACCTTGGTAGGGTCCTTACCAGAGAAGGCACCACCACCGTGGGCTCCCCAGCCACCATAGGTGTCGATGATAATCTTCCGTCCCGTGAGGCCAGCATCACCATGAGGGCCACCAATGACAAAACGCCCTGATGGGTTAAGGTGGAAGATGGTCTTCTCGTCGAGGTACTTCTCAGGGACGACAGGCTTGATGACATGCTCCTTAAGGTCAGCGGCGATCTCATCGTTGGTGACGGTCTCGTCATGCTGGGTGGAGATGAGGATAGTGTGGACTCGGATGGGGACCATGGCACCATTGTCATTGTGGTATTCGACTGTGACTTGGGTCTTTCCGTCGGGCCTCAGCCACGAGCAGGTGCCATTCTTGCGAACCTCAGTAAGGCGAGCCCCAAGCTTGGTGGCAAGGACGTGGCTGAGGGGCATCAGCTCCTCAGTCTCATCGGTGGCATAGCCGAACATGAGACCTTGGTCACCAGCACCAATCTCCTCAGGGCGCTTGGTGAGGTGTCCGTGGACACCCTGGGCAATATCAGGGCTCTGCTGCTCAATGTTGACCAGGACCTTGCAGTTGTCAGCATCAAGACCCACATCGTCAGAAACAAATCCGATCATTCGGCAGGTTTCGCGCACAATCTTCTCATAGTCTACGTCGGCCTTGGTAGTGATCTCCCCAAAGACCATCACCATGTTGGTCTTGGAACAGGTCTCGCACGCTACCTTGCTTTCGGGGTCCTGTTCGAGGCAGGCATCGAGTATCGCATCAGAGATCTGGTCGCACAACTTGTCTGGGTGACCCTCGTTCACAGATTCAGATGTAAATAGGAAGGTTTCCATCGTTTCAAGCTGCACAGGAAACACATGCGTATTAGATACATCAATATATGAGTGACTGAGTAGGATAAAGAAGGCTAATGCACTAACCCAACCTCTCAGTAAGCAAATTTATTGCCAATGTTTGTGGGAGTGGAACTGGAAAATGCAGACTGAATATCAAGCGGAAGTTCTAACCAGTTGGGCACGAATAAATGCACACAGATTCCTGGTACTTTTCCCCCAATTTAAACAATCACAGAAGAACAGGCGAAATGGATTTTTGAGCCAACGGCTAAATTTTTAGAAACCGATGGACCCTGGGAATTACTGCTCCAGAAACAGGGCCAAAAAAGACGAACCCCTAGCATACTGGGGAATAGAAAACAGCCAGACGAATCTTCCGGCTTGGTATACGTTTCTGGGAATGTCGTAACAATTTTCTAAGGCTGAACAACGAGTTCACATAGGATTTTTTTTTGGTGAAAGAGTTCACATACTTTATCAAAAAAAAAAAAAAAAAAAAAGCTCACATAGGATTAATGTATTAAAAGAGGGGGGGAAATGAATTTGTCGCACCAAGAGCATATGATCAAAACTTCCAAGGCACAATTTACTACACACGCGCAAGTAGATGTAAAATCTCGGAAACAATTTACTACAAAGATGGGGAAATTATGGGACGCTAATCGAAGAACTACTAGTTCGGATGCCAGATCTTGGAAACCACAAAGAAAATTTAAGAAATTTTACAACACTGTGTTGACTCTCACTGAAGACAATAACAACCGCTTAGACCTCGGTAAACAACTCAAATCACGTAACAGATAAACAAAAAGCAAAACTCCTAAATACTCAGATCTGCAATCAAATTCGAGAGACAAACAAACACAAACACAAAACCTCTTGGAATTCCAGATCCGTTCCTGTGAATTAGAGACGCAACAGCAGCTGGAAAGGCAATGAATTGAAACACAGAGATAACCAATATTTGCTCTAAAACCACGAAGAAAACACCACTTAATCACATCAAATCGATAACGAAAGGAAGAAGATCAAGAGGAGGAGTGGAGACGCTACCTGAAACTGGAAGAGAGTATAGCCCTAGAGCCGTTACTGCTTCAGATCTGGATTCCCAAAGCGTACCTGCGCCTCCCCTCTCTACCAGTGTTCAACTTCGTTTAACGAGACACAATCCCAACCCTTTCGACTTCCGTATTTATAGGCGCAAGGGTTCCGTCTGGATTCCTTCCATTTTTTTCCCTTTGGTCGGTCAGATCCAGATCAAACGGCTGTGCTTTACTACACGACAGAAAATAAGTCGTTGATGACCGGCTATCCTAAGGTTAGGATATTTTGGAGTCGGTGGGAGGTAGGTTTTTAGGTTTATTACCGGTAAAATCCGGTCATCCAGCAAGTCACCAACCAACACTAAATTCGTCGTCGTCGTCGGCGGCTTCGCGGCTGACTCATTTTAGTCACTAATCACTACTGTTAACCCTGCTTTACCTAATCCAACTGCCAATGGAAGGATAAGATGACTTGGAAACCGCTTATTAGAGGTTAAGAGCCATGAGTCATGACTCGTGAGTGCTGACACCATGCGCACGTGTTTTTACCATTTTCTCTTGATTGGTCTTCGATATTTTTTTGGTTACCAACCTAATTAATTAGAATTTTTCACTAAAAAACAGGGAGGGTTCTTTGAATAAGTGGCAAAGGAAAGTGCACCAATGAGGTGTGTTGGTTAAATGGAGTCTGTTGTCATTATTGGCAATATATTTGGTCATAATAGTATTGTGACAGTAGCTATTGGTGGTTTGATAGAGTTGGAATGGTCAAACGGACTTCTACAGAGTGTCAAGGGTAGTTTGATCATTTGATAGATTTACAATAACATTCGAGTACGGAGGATGACTATTGGCAATATATATGGTCCCTAAGAAGTGTTTGGCAAAGGCTCGAAATAGCAGGTGAAGGTTTTGTATATCAAAAGTTACGATTTCATAAGATCGTGCAGTAGGGTCCACTTTGAAGCTATGTTTGGAGGTGATAATGGTAGAACTTGGCGAAACACTTTTCATAATAAATATAGCTCGTTGAATCGTGGTTATAACACAATTTGTTTCACCTCTTTTTGATGACAGACAAGGAAGTTATGAAATTTTTTGTGTCATTGCATGAAAGTGGAGCAAATCTGAAGAATGACGTTTTCTCTTATACTTAGCCAATTTTCTTAGCTTAAGTTTATGGTCATTCTGTATACAGGCATTGTCCTTTAATAAGCCACTGTTCCAAAATCTCCTCAAGTGTCGAATCGGCATCTTGCTTCAGATTTGGTTCATTAAAAAAAAAAGAAAAAAGATGAAAAAAACAAAATAACTGATTTGTAGTGGAGTGTGATGTCAGCATGACATCACCCCCATTTCTAACAAAGGCAGAGAGTGTTAAAATATCTGACGCATTTTCCTATTGCACACGGTTTCACACGAAGAATCTATTTAAATACGATTTTGCCCTTGATTACTAGTTTTGGAGCATCTAACTTTGGAAGGTCGTATCTTGACCATCTGAAGTCCAAATTGGATGAATTTTGTTTGAAATTGCATGTTTTTTCGAGAGCTATCTATTGGATCCACTTTTAGAGGCAAAAAACACAAAGAAGAAGGTATTATACATGGAATACACTAATTGATCGATCTATGAAGCAGCAATAAAGATTGGGATGTGTGCATCGACTCTCGAAGGGGTACTGCAGTAGATTGATCTCTAAAATATACATGAGAGAGGTATTCTTTTATTCTACAAGTCCTATTAATTTTTTTAGGGTTTGCTTATGTGTTAAAAAATCCTAGTTTTGTTCATGTATTGGAAGGGGCTTGTAATTGGTTTTACATTCTTGTACTCTCAATTGATGGATTGTAACTCGATTCAAGGTGGGGCTTGATTGAAGAAGGGGTTACTGCCCTTGTTTTTGTTGTTGCACAAACCGAAGCAGGGCTTGTAGTTCTTGGGCTATTATTGCACTCAAAATTTGAGTAGCGTATTGAGCAATATACGAAACCCTGGGTAGGGTATTGCTCCATGGATATAGGCAGTTTGGCCGAACCACGTAAATTTGTTGTCTTGTCTGCTTTACTTTCCATTGCATATATTGGAGTGTGTTTGACTACAGAGTGGGGTGCACTGTCTGGTAGACCTGACTACACAGTGGTTGCAAGGTAGACATGCATATGTGTTGTGGGATTGGTAATTATGGAATTGCCCCGACCAATCAGGTTTACTTGAAGTCGTCTCCATCGACATCAACACAAGGTTGGAATTTAGGGATTATTTTATAAGAACACTGATTCACCCCGTCTCAGTGTCAACCTGGGATCAACAAAGTGCAACAAAACAATATCGTATATAGAACGGCAGTGAAGTCATTTCATTTGAGGAAAGAAAGAGACATGGATTTTCATACATGATTGTGTACGAAGTATGAACACTAATCACTTCATCAAAGGTAGAAATGGTATTATACACGTAAACAAGAATGTTTATTTAACGGCATATATGAGACACCTACCATTAAAAGACTATAACCCTTTTTTGTTTTGGTTGGGGGGGGGGGGGGAGAAACTAAAAACACTAGGGAAAATTACATAATTAGCTACTTTTGGGTTTTCATTTACAAAACTGTCCACCCTATGTTTGAGTTAACAAAAATAGTCAAAAAGAAGTTTAGTTTTACAAAACTAGACAAAAGAGTGACTCTCCTTCCTTCCTCAGCAGTTCTCCTCTGAAAAAATCTCTTTTTTGTTTCCTTAGTTACTTGGGGTAGCAGAGAATGGTGGTGGCTAGGACAAGGGTAGGGTTGCAAGGAACGGAGGATGCTTGGGCGAGAAGGCAATGACAGGGGTAAAAATGTCTAAAAAAGTAAGTGTGGGAGGGAGAGACACTATTTTATCCAATTTTATAAATCTTAACTTGTTTTTGTCTATTTTTGTTAATTCAAACATAGAGTGGACAGTTTTATAAATAAAAACCCAAAAATAGCTAATCATGTAATTTTCCCAAAAGACTGTGACCCGGTTTCTCTTAATCCACAATGAAAAGAGAATCTCTTTGTATACAGGATTTAACCCTTTGATTGGATTGGAGAATGGTATTTTTTACATTCAATAAGTTAATGATGACATTCACTCTTCACCAAATCCAAGCATAGCATCTGATGCTCAAGAAAAACAAACTCCAAAATTATTAGGAATTTATAAAAGTAAAATAATGGAAAGAGACGCTACCTAGGCACGTGCGGTGTGCTGCTCGTACGGGGACACACGCCTAGTTAGCATTCTTTTTCCCATGAAATAAATTTTAAAAAATGGAAGAAAAAACACTACTTGGGTGTGTTCAGTGCATTGCCTCCACGTTTAGACATAGGGGCATGTGAAATGATTACCGCACCGGCATATCCCCATGGAAAAATAAAAAATCTTAAGGGTGCAACGATCATTTCACGCATTTTAATGTCTAGGGCCTGGGCACAGGGGGCAACATACCACATGGGACACCAAAAAAGGTTAGGGTGAGGGATCTCTAGGTTGCTAGACGGAGAAGCAAACTCTATGTCACACCAATGGATTCATATTTTTTTTTCGGTACTGATGCATTCATATGAAACCCATATATTTACAGCATGTGATAGAAAATAATGAATAAAACACCACGGATGCACATGCGCAAAATAATTAAGACAAAATATCACTCTGCAAGCCCATAGTTCATTCGTTATTTGGCATATGAATAATTGATATGTCATCTTAAGGGTTTGATAGATAATTAATGGTTTGGATAGCAATTTATGAGGTTTGGTAGAGGGGAGGGGAGGGGAGGGGAGGGGAGGGGGGGGGGGGTAGGGGGCCACGAAATATTATTTGGGGATCTAACCTAAATGGTTTGCATAGCAATTTATGAGATTTAAGGGTGGTGAGGGCACGAAATATTATTTGGGGATCTAACCTTAAACGTTAAGGTCCTATTTGTTTAAAGGGGACTTAGTTGAGGTGGGAGAATTGGGGTGAGAAATTGTTGGTGTGGCACTTCAAAATCCCACTACAATTTTGTTTGGTTAATTTACAGTGGTAAACTTACAAAAAGTTCAAAGAATATCATTAATTATTTTGTTTGATCTGTTGATGTGGCGCTTCAAAATCCCACCCCTTTGTTATCCAAAGTCCCGCCAAATGGTTACTAGTCATGGGAAAAGTAACTTTACCTCATTATTTCCACCTTCAATAAAACCTCACCAACATGTACGTCAAGATTTTGAAGTGACACATCAGCAAATAAAGCAATTAGTGATGTCTCCAAAGCTTTTGTAAGTTCACCACCCTAAATTAACCAAACAAGGCTGAAATGGGATTTTGAAATGTCACATTAGTATTTTCTCACCCCAATTCTCCCACCCCACCTAAGTCCCCTCTAAACAAACGGGCTCAAGGCATTAGATTGAGATGGTCCAAGGGTATAATAAGACAGATACAAGGTTCTAGAAAACCGATGTAGGACCAGACCTTTATAAATCCCAACACCTCAACAAGGCCAAGTGTCATCCCATTAAAGAATGGACTAATGAATTGCTTAGGATGGGCTTGTTTGCAATCCTTTTTAATGGAAGGGGTTTACATACTACCCTCTTATATTGGCATCATATCATATACCCTTGGAGGGGAAGGGGAGTGTCGGTGAGTATCAATTCATATACAGAAATATCTATATTAGAGAAAGAGAGAGAAGTAGAGAGAGACACTGAGGGGATGTGTAAACTGCGATGGCGCACCTGTCTTTTTCCCTCCTTCTGATTGTCTTGTTCAAATTGTTAAATTTTCAAGAAGAGAAATGCTAACGATAATACTTCCTACTTCATACCTTGATCATCCCCATGATCTGAACATATAGAATGAGGGCATCTATATAGTCCAACTCAAGGGTTTTAACAAGTGCTGATTCCAAACATAGGGTGGTCTCCTAGAACATAATCTAATGGAAGGATGTCTTGAAACCATGGAATTAAAACATGATATGATCATATTCGAGATATGGTCAGACCCAAGCGATATGAAAAAAATTGGCCTTTTTCCTTTGACCTCCTGGGTGGCATGCACTCTAATTAGCAAGTCATCGACTAACCGATCAAACGGTTATTCACGATTTAAATCCCTAGTTGAAACATAGCTAGAAATGGCACGTTAGCTATCTATGATGAAAGAATCGAACCGGTCCTAAATGGCTTGGATTTGCACCGAGACGTGTTAGTAAACTAAATTCTTATGTTCTCTGAAAACATTTTATTTATTTATTTATATTGAAAAGATTGACGAGACTTTTAAGACCACGAAATGACAGATGAAATGTTGAAACCTTCAACTACTATGTCAAACTATACATGCCGAAGAAGAAAATACCAACCATTGGGCTGAATTTTGAGCCAAACATTTTTCTTTGGTGATAGTTCCATTCATCAGTGGGGGGAGGAAGAATCCTTTCACCCATTATTTTTGGGATGGTCTCCATCACAAACTCCCACCCGTTGGTTGTGGGGACGAAAGAATTCATCCTTCACCCATGGTGAGGGAAAACCTGGTCTCTTTCTCTTTTACGTAATCTTTAAACAAAAACTTGAAACCCGAAGTGAAAGAAAGATGAATTTTTTTTTATTTTGGAATTAGAGAGCTTTAAAAAGGAGGGGGGGGGTAGCCGGATAGGGGATGGGAATAGACCCCAAGGTTGTTTGAACTCATGACCTGTTATTTAAGGAATCGATCTTTTGCCAACTGAATGGACCCCTTGGAAATAAACATTTGGAATTTTTATGTATTTTTTGACAAAATTATCATGGTAATTTTGTCATGTGGAATGATAATCTAATAATTATAATAATTAAATTACATCCGACACCATTTTAATGGGACCATGGGACAAGAACATGGCAGCAGGAATGGCTGTCAAACCCCATGACATTAATAAGGTGTTGTTGGGGGTGGGGATGGGTCAACCTCAAATAATAGATGGTACATGGGTCGGAATGGACCATGGAGTGATCCATCAAGGGCAGATTTGGTGAGCAACCCACTCTTGTCTTTTTTTTGTCTTATCTTATCCCTGGCAATTGTTCATGGATTTTGCTTTATGTAAACGTTTTTGTTACATGAGACATGTATAATTCCCTTTTGTCTTTATGATTGTTATAATAGGATTGTTTAAAGTTAAGGACTGTAAGGTCATTTCACATTGCTGACCGACACCACACCTTACACCGTGATTTCAATTATTGGTATTGGATCGGAACAGTTCTTAATTAGGGTAAGTTTGTTCAAAAATAAAAAATGTTATTAAACTTTAAAGCAAAATCATCCGTCGATAAGATCTTTATTTCCTTCAATTCCCTACCCGGCTCAGTTCCCCAGTCCCCCTAACAAGGGGGCATAATGACTATTCTATCCCTATCCAAACACTCTATCCAGGTGGGGTCCATCTCCCCCTTATTAGAGGGAACTGGGCCAGATAGGAAACTAGAGGAGATAATTTATTTTAAGAAAATATCTTAACTACATACTTTAATGAATCTAATACAAATTAATTTGGTGGGGAAGGATCTAAGAGTCTCTCAACCCCGGTGGGAAGTGCTTTGCTTGCTTGAAGAGATACGTGAATTACGTGATGGTTTTCGCAGTTGTAGCTTTATTCACCATATTAGAGAGATCAATAGTTGTGCTGACTATTTAGCAGGGTTTGTTCGAGGTGTTTATGTTCTAGATTTTAATATTACTTGTCTGCCTGAGGCTCTTTCCAACTTAATAAGGAATGATGCCTCTGGTATGACATACTACAAGATGTAATCTCTATATTTCTACTAATTGAAGGCTCCTTTTAACCAAATACTTTAATGAATCTAATACAAATTAATTTGGTGGGGACGGATCTAAGAATCTCTCAAGTCTCACCAACCCCCTCCACTTACCAGAATGACGTGAAAGGAATGGAGGTCCATGGAGGGAAAATTATCTCCTCCATTTCTTTGTCTGGTTCAGTTCTCCAGTTCTTCTAATAAGGGGATGGTGGACCCTATCCATACAAAATATTCGGACAGAGGTAGGGTGGTCATTGTAGCCCCTATGTTAGAGAAACTGGAGAATTAAGCCGAGCATGAAACTGAAGGAGATAAAGATCGTCTATAGAGACCATGAGTCATGACACGTTTGATTTACTTGGAAAGAAACCAATAACACACATGAATTTGTAAAGATACTATAAGTGATAGATGACGCTAGGGGCGTTAGGTATATTTGGTGGGGAGTTTATTCTTAAAAAATTCTTTACGCAACTAACGCTTTTTATTTATTTTTTTTTTTTATGGAAAAACTAACGCTTCTTAAGGGCATCCTAAGTAATGCATTAGAAGGATCCTACAGTGAGTCTTGAATCTGGATTCTGGATAAGGGTGTCAAATGGTGGTTACCAAAATTGAAATCGAAATCGAAATATTGATGTGAGATTTCATTTTGGTTTGTTTCAGTTTCAGCCTGGTTTAGTTTTGGGCTTTTATGGGGTTGACTTGACGGGCACGATTGGTTCATTATCGGAATGTTATCAGTTTCGTTTCGTTTTCTACATACCTATTTAAAAAATAGGAAAGAATTTCTTACCTACAAGGACAGAGTAAGAAAACTCAATCTTAAAAGAATAAATATTTTTGTTCAATAAATAAATTAGTTCTTTTTTTTTAGTAAATCAATAGATAATAGATATTAAAAAAATTGCAAAATGTAAACAATAAATTGTAAAACATAATCTAACACAGGGTTAGGCCAGGCTGGGCTTAGTCGGAGGCTTCAATCCTAGCCTAACCCGACCCTGTTTCAGGACTTGAAAATTTCAACTGTAACCTGCCCTCAAGGTTGAAAAATCCAGCCCAGGCCATATTCAAGCTCAGGGTGGGTTCGGGCCAATAGGGTCAAACTTACACCCCTACTTTTAGGATTCTATTTTTGTGAAGACCAAGAAACTTACCAATTATATTCTCCATGGATCCTCTAGAATGCAGCTACGGGGATAACCCTCTGTGCATTTCAATTATCCCTGCATCTCATGTTCTAGGGATTACAATCCTCTTCAATTCCCTAGGGTATAGTGCGGTGTAGTTTGGGGTAGAGATGTCAATAGTTGACAAGCATGGCATCCAACGGTCCGAACTGCACTACTTCAATTTTTTTCTTTCTTTTCGAGCTCGACACCGTTGAATATTGCGCCTGCCAAATATCTAAATCTCCACCCTGAAAAATTGAAGAGGAATTTATTTTTCATGTTCTAAAGGATTTGAGCACCTTTCCGTTAGCCAAATTTGCCCACAGATAAATTGACGAAGGAAAACTTACTCCACAGGAAAGTCAACAGTTACCATTAATGCTATGAAATTACCAATAGGAGTGAACCCAAAACCACAATTTTATTCATAGAAATTATTACTATTTATAAAGGTACAAGAGCGATATATGAAAAGTAAAACTAGAAGCCCCTTGTTACTTTCAGACACATGGGATAATGCCACCATAAATGTCATCTATTCCATATTTTTTCTCTTGAATTCAGATCCATTCTTACTAAAAACAAAAACAAAAAAAACAAAAAGAAGACTTCAGATCCATTCTTCCAGAACCTCAAGTCTCCTTCATTGAACCCTGAAACTCACAAAAAAAAAACAAAAAAAATGTCAGTTATGAACATGAAATGAGGAATTGTTACCGGATTGTTATCGGATTGGTGGAATCGGTCGGATTAGATCGGTATTGGCCTTTGTCGATATTGATTCTTGGTTGATCCTGGTCAAGGAATCAGTATCGGTATTTGGATCGATTACCGATTCAGATTTGCCAATCTGATCCTATCCGATTCAAAAAAATTCCAAAAGTACACAACAATCCAAACTGATCAGGGACGATATGGGTCCAATATGGACCAATCTAGGCCGATATTAAGCCAGTCCAGACTAATACAGGCCGATACCGGAACTTAAAACCATGATAGTGGTCGATCCTGGGTCAATCAGGGGTCCAGTTCCAAACGGGTACCTTTTTCCTGACTCCAACCCGATCCAAGGCCGATACAAGCCAATCTAAATCGGTATCAGATCAGTATCAGCCGATATATTTCTCCAAAAGCCGATATCTTAATTAAAATTCCTAACATAATTTAACTTGCAAGAGTCGTACTTGTTTTACACAAAAATTTAGGTTGGGTGGAGGGGGAGGGGACTCACCTGTTGCAATCCACATCCGGTTGGATGGGTACATAAAGCTGAATATGGCAAAGTAGGGAGAGTTGCTTGGCTCTCACAGGATTCACTCCCACAGACTTAGCAGTGGCCTTTAGGCATTTGCAAAGAGACCTGCGAATTTCTCGAGTTGTAGCCATTTGATTCAATGCTTGTGCACCTGCACAACACTGAGGAGTAGGAACTGGAGGTCCAGAACCCACCAAGAATGGCCTACATGGGAGCAAAGTTGATATACCATCACTACAAGATATTGCAGCTGTTGGGCTCAGAATTGATCCCAAAACCAAAAGGCTCAACACCCACACAGAGCAACTCATCATCTTTCTATGTTATAGTTTCTTAGTGCATATATGCACCTCAATGTGTCTTGGAGGATCTTATATAGAATGAGCTAAAGATGATATTTCTTCTAGATAGCTATGCCAATTCAACCTAATTTTTTAATATAAATTTGAAGTTTATTTTTGGGAAAATTTTATAAATTCTAGTCCAACTAAATTGATCCCTCGAATCATTCCATTAAATTTATACCCAAAAAATAGATTTGAATTAATGATTATTAATTTTATATTTATTAAATATTTCCATATTTCTTATTCCGTCCGTTAGAAAAATTGGTAATTACTAGTAGGGCAAGAGAACGCTAACCAATCGTGTAGATAATGACATGTGTCACGCTCATCTATTCTATAGTCAAAGTAGGAGCCTGTCCTTAGCAACGTACCCCGATTGTCATGTTTGTGTTTGTGTGGGTGTAAATGTCTATGTGTGACCTTTCGTTCTGGAGCAGAATAATTGAGTGAGACAACTTAAAATGGAGTTGGGGCAAAATGATCTCGCACATCAGTTGGGAAAATAAAAGAATTTGGTTATCAATTCCTATTCTTAACTTTGAAAATTTTCTAGTGCATCTTGTGTCTTAAGGGCATGGAACAGCCCATGTAGTGTGCTGAGTCCTTTGGGTTGAGTTAGAAACCCAGAACATATAAAGCTTGTGCACTGGCTTCTCCAACAGGAAGAAAATTTTCAAACAGGTAAACAGAGTAAATCTTGAGATAGTACTGGCCTAATTTTTGAGTGGCCAAGTTTTCCAAAAATTACACTAGACAAAAGTAGAAAGTAAAAGAGAATAGTAGAAGAGAAGAGAAAATAAGGGAATATTTAGATAAGCTGAAAGTTAATTAAGGCCTTAGTATATGCTACAAATAGCACTAAAACTCAGTGTCACCAAGCATTGGACACCAAGTAGAGCAACAATTTAACTTCAATTCAATAAAGAAAATACGTTGATCCAAGGCTTGCCTTGGTGGTTCGCTACTCCCTTAGGAGATCTGCGTCAGGAGCTTGATCGATGGTTCAAGTCTCCTTAGCGACACCTTGTGGGTCATCTCCTTGCCTCCTCGTGGGGCCCTGATAGAATTGATGGCCGATCGGCTCTTGAATTCCACCAAAAAAATACAGTCCAACTGTTTTTACTTGGTGCTTTCCTTGTCTTTAATTAATGTATTATATGATGCTTTTAAATAAAAACCCATTACTCTATAATTGCCAAGCACATTATTTCTCTTAACATGACTTTAAAAAGTGAGTTTAGGAATTCTTAAACTATTTAGTTTACTAAACATTAAAATTGGAGAGAAAGAATGCTGTCAGGCTACATGGCTAGCGCAGTTTCCACATCTCCTAGCTGCAAACCATCGGATTACCCTCAACCATTATGGACCGTTAGATGTTTAATAGGGATCTTAAATACATATTGTAGAAAGTAAATACATAGAAGAAACTATGAAATGGGGCCAAAATATTCTTTATTCATTTTCGTTCACTTCTTCTTATTATTAATTTTTTTTTTTCTGCGAACACCGATAACATTCTTCAGTCCTTGTACTTCTTTCCTACAACAACATGAATCCTCCTAACCCACCACCCTTAGAGCAACCTTACCATTGCGCCAAGGTCCACCCTCTTACAATCCCATCAAATCTTTACAATTAACATATTGTGGGATAATTTTCATAATTGGAAATATCAGAAATTAACCACCTTTTTCATGGCTTTCTTGTTTAGGAGACCTGCAATAGAGTGTTCTCTAAAAGCTTTAGATTTGATCACTTGGCAGAGTATAGTTTGTTTGGGACCACCTCTGAATTGTAGCCCACCCATATTTATAAGGATGAGTTGTGTCAAAAGAAGAAACAAATATCTAATAACAACAAGATTTTATCCAAATCGATGCCTAGGGTCTTCCATTGTATTTGTTACAAAATAAAGTAATATTTTTCCTATATTTTTAGGTAGATAATTTTCTTAATTTATTACCATGATTTTGTATATGTTCCATATACATTGTAACCAATTTAGGTTGGAAATAATGGGCAAGCAGATAATTTGAAATTTTGATCATTGTCAAAATCATAGAAGTCTAAGAAAGGTAAATGTGTAATGGGTAATATAATGGTACGTTTAAAAGAAAAAGTTGGAATAATTTACAATAAAAAGGCCAACAATAGACATGGACCAAATCTAAGAGAAAATAGAGAGATTTTAGGTGTAAGTATGGATTGAAAAAAATCAAAGTTATAATAGGTTCTTGCAATCTTAAATCATTGGATAGTTATTCACTATTTTTTTGATAGGCAAAATCAAATTTATTGCAACGAAAGGGAAAATGATAGTCAAACAACAGAAAGCAATCATTTTTCATTGATACGATTCAAGAGTTACAAAAAAAAATGTAATAAAAACTGATTTTTATTAAAAAGTATGGGCAATTCCATCTGATCCAGATCAATTCAGGAAGATCTGAATCAGTATCAGATCGGTATTGGCCGAGACCGATCCCGATCCCAATCCCAATCCGATTTTCAATACCATAAACCATGCTCTACAATGGCAATGTGGATTTGAAATTTGAATTAAGCAAATCCCACCCTCAAGCACCTGGCTCTTGTCAGCTTCAGTATAAAATTTTAAAAAACAAAATAACTAATTCTAGTAGCAAGACCTTTCAGCCGAACACGAGACACCATTTTTGTGGATTACCCATTGGTTAAAATTCATGGTTTAACCTATATTATTTAAGGGAGTGTCTGTCACCACTATAGGAATATTCAAAACTTGACACCTTTGTGTAATTGTCGCTTGTCTTATTCCTGAAAGTTCTTTAAGATAGGGGTATAAAAGGATTTATAAAAATAATTTTAAAGTGACATATCATTATGTAATTGTCAAAAGGTGTCATTGATGTACATAATTTTTTAGTACACATTAAAAATGATACCATTACCCTCATTGGAAAAAATGTGTGTAATGGAAAAAGATAAGGATACCACTTACTTGACATCCTGAGGGATGTCAATATGAAATTCCCTTGTCTAAAATTAGGGGGAGGTTTTCGTGCAGGATATACCTTTATCACCTCCAATTCCTACTTGGCCTAGTTCCACAGTTCCTCTAACAAGGGAGGACTAGAATGACCACCCTACCCCTGCCCAAACAGTCTGTCCGGGTAGGATCCACCACCCCCTATTAGAGGAACTGGGGAACTAGGCCGGATAAGAAACTGGAGGAGATAAATTTCCTTTCATGCATAGTGGTGCCAAGGCGGTGCACGACAATTCATAAAATAAGGAGATTTTTTATCATTTCGACCCTCATTATTCCCATTCAAAACATCAAGATTGACTGTGCACAAAACCTATTGAAAGAAAAAAAAAAAAGTACTTCAAAAGTTCATTTGGGTTCGAAGCAAATCAGCCATTTTCTTAGGCTAGTATTCCATGGCCATGATGGTGAGGAAGTCAACCAAGTGGCAAAATAGTAAAGCATTATATTTCATTAGGCATAATGATCCCCAGAAAGACCCTTTCCAAAATTAGAGATCTCTCCCCCCCCCCCCTCCCCCTCCTCTGAAATGATCCAAAAAATGAACCAAAGTTGTTTGAAATGATCCAAAAATCCCAAAAAAAAAAAAAAAAAAAAAAAACCGGAAAAAATTAAACTTTTTTTGAAAATTTAGCCAAAAACTAAACCAAATTTGCAGATTGGAGAATAATTAAACATGGTTGCTGCTGACACAATCAACTTAATTTATTAAACTAAAGCAACACCAGAACAAGAACACAAAGCTACTTAAAACTGACGAGTTTGGGTTCAAACAAAGAAGACTCTTTGATCAGGATGGGTGGTGGTGTTCATGGATTTTTGGAACTAGAAAAGCTTTTAGATTGCTAAAAATGGTTCCTTTGATGTGGTTGGTGGGCATAGAAGGCGATTGCTGCATGGGTCTTCTCAATCTCAGCTTCTGTCTCACGTATTTGCTTTCGTAGTTGAGCTATGATCCTATAACACCCAAGAACTGGATCCTCAACCCTGGATCGAGCCTCAAAATACATTGTCTCTATTGCTTGAGCTCTTTGATTATCTTCAACTTCCTAACAAATTAAATGGAGAATATTGGATATTAGAATTTGTTAGCATATTTACAAATCACATTTATGGTTTTGTTAAAAAAATGTTATAATAATGAAAAATAATTCCGTGATCTAATCAAATAACACATACCCGGATTCAAGTTGATGTCTATCTCATAATCAGACATCAACTATAATATTGATCACATGATCAAGCGGATTAATTAGGACCCTATTATCCATCATGGAGATCACCTCCTGTGTAGGCCCCATGGAGTCAATCCCTACAATCAAAGGATCTTTATCCTCTCAATTTGTCTGTCCGTACTTGACGTCAAGTACACCTAATAGAGGAAGGTGGATCCCACATGGACCTCATATCGGGTAGTGTGTTTGGGCAAGGGGTAGGATAGTCATTTCTGCCCTCTCTGTTAGATGTACTTGACGTCAAGTATGGACAGACAAATTGAGAGAATAAAAATTCACAATCAAACACCTATCAACCTAATTCGACCCATGCAATGACTGTAGGCTAAGTCCACATGAGAAATTATTACAAAAAAAATCTCAAAATTATGTTTGTAATTAAGCAAAACAAGTTCAAGAATTGGGAAACTGGTTCCTTGAAACATGCCCACTACTCTTTTGCCATTTAATTTGGACAGCTGATGTTGTCATTACGACCATTGGATAGAGAGCCATGGTTTAGATTCAACACGTGTTAGTTTCAACAGTGAGGTGGAGAAGATATGTATGCCGGTGAGAGGGACATGGCAGATGATAAGAAAAGAGAGATAATCGGAGCGGAGAAAATATGATTTAAAATAAAAAAGATAAATAGGGTTAGTTTTAGAGAAGCAGCCGGGGGTCCTAACTTATTAAGAGGTAGCCGACATCTTCTCAAGATAAGAACTAGAGAAACAAATTAGGATTTTTCAAGTCTTTCTTCTCTCATTCAATCGTAACTATTAGATACGGTTGCATGGTAACTGTTACAACTCATAGCTACCATGATTCCTATTGTTACAACTCATAGCTTGTTTTTTCAGATTTCTCAATTATTTGGGCAACTAAGGTTAAAAAATAGAGGGTCTCTATGATCTCCATATATAAAGCATCAATTGACCAAAAAGGTCAGATTTGAGAGATCTTGAGGCATTTTTTATTTCGAATTGGAATGAAATCAGAATTGACACGATCCGATTCCAATCCCAATCATGGTTTTAGTGCACGGTATCGAATCTAGTATTGGTCACCTTCAAAACCGATATCATATTGATACGGTATTGGCATGGATCCACCGTATCAAATAAATTTACCCCTTATTTTCTTTAAAAAATGGATTTTGGGACTAATTTATCCTTGTATTTACCGTCTCACCAACATAATATTGGCCAGGTATCGATATCGGCCACCTCCAAAAGAGTGCAGCATCAATGGTATCAGACGGTCTGATACCAATACCTCAAAACCATGTTCACAATTCCATGTTTTAAAACCACATGCACACTTAATAAAAAAAAAAATAAGGGATCCAGATCTTCTAAGGCGCAGGCTGCCCGTCCTACCGTGCTGTGCAGACACAAGGCGGCGCTCATTGACCGCCTTACCCCTGCCCGAGTGCCTTGCCCAAGCGGGGGTAAGGAGGTCATTGTGCGCAGCCCTACGTTTGCACAGCACAAGCAGGATAGGGCAGCACGCCGTAGAAGATCTATGTTGAAAAATAAGAGATATACCTAATCAAGCTAAATTATCAACAAGGCTATTATCATCCCTATCAGGTACTAACAAAACAAAATGAATCACATAAAGGCATTAAACAAAGAAAATGGTTTTTTGTTTTTTGGTTTTTTTTTTTTTCAATCGAATTTGTATCACTATAACATACAACAAAATCACCATTGTTCTAAAGAATGATAACAAAAAACTTTGGACAGTTTTCCTCCACCCATAGAGTACGGTTCACCCACCATCTTAGCTAGGGATCACAAACCCCTCCTAGGGTTTTTGTGTGTTTCAAAATACCCTCCCGATATCCATTCCCACCCTCTCTCGTCCCTCAGTAAAAAGGATCCCATTCATCGTGGGTGGACAAAAACTCAGTCCAAAAACCTATGTGATACAATAACATCATGAGACATCAATGGAGTTACCTGAAGGATTTTTGCTACATTTCTGGCACCAAAATATCTGTGAAGCAATTCAAATTTGTCTGGTTCAGTAGGAGGAAAATAAGGTGCAAAAATACAATCTTGTTGGCATCTTCTCCTAAAGAGTGTGCAAGCTGCGCAACGAAAACTCATATTGAACTGTTCAAAATCTCTATGGAAACAGAAATGTAATTTTGCTTTTGATAGTAAAATAATTTTGGATATAAATAGATGAGAGAGGTTAACACTCGAACAGGGTGTGTGTTATAGTTGTGCAAGAATCTAATATTTTACTAAGTTAATTGGATTTTTCTTTCCAACTTATGAAAGGATTAAATGTGTTAATATATGGGTATTTCGGTTGACAACTTTGAGATATACCAAATTTTTAACTAAGTGATTGTTTCTCTTTGTTTCTTTGGGAAAAAATCTTCAATTTGATTCTCCCTGATAACCCAAATCCTCAATAGAAATTCAATAAAAATTTACAATATATGCAAAGTTTTAATTTCAATTTGATTCTCTTGATATCCCGGTTGCTAGCTCTAAGGCCCGTGGCTGCGATGGTAGCAGCTACTCTCTCGGCGGCACCGCAACGAGTCTATTTAATAAAGAAAAACCTAGGGGTGTCAATAAAACCCGACCAGGCCGAGCCCGCCCCAACTCGCCCTGAGTCCAGATAGGGTTGGGCCAGGCTTGGGGATAAGTAAAGGTCGAGCTGGGTTTGATATTTGCATGGCCTTAGCAGGGCCAGCCCGGCCCTGTATTATATAATATATATTTATACAATATATAGAGGTTGTACTTTTGTGCAATGGTTAAGGATGCTCTATTGTGACTGTGGCCGGTTAGGGTTCGACTCTTGAAACATCCTTATTGCAAAAAACGCCCTTTTGTTTTTATAGTCTGGGCTTAGTTAAGTGGACTGTAATTGGGTGTTGTTAGTACCACAACTCAATGAGACAAGATATTCAAGGTCAATCAGGGCTGGACTGGGCTTTAAATGGGGTTCAATGACCGATTTCAATAACACTTCATTACCTGCATGCATGTGTCAAAGACTATTTTATCCATCCTTGTATCCTCTGGCATATTCTATCACTGATGTATTGAAATAATTCCGCCTTTGATACTCCAATTTCTACCACTAGGCCTATATATTTCTTGGGTTCATCAGTGTATGGGATATTTAGACCTTAGAAAATCATCTTTTGATATGCGCAACTATATTAGGACTAAAAGAATTTGATGATTTCTTGAGGTTGATAGCTTGACCGCTAGTTTGGCAATACAAATTTAGGCATTCTTTTAAGTAGTTGACATCACAAAGATTTATCTTAGAAAATAGCAAACAATCATCAGTGAAGAGGAGATGTGTAATAGCCTATCCTCGATTACGCACCTTTACACGCTTAATAAGGCATTCAGATGTAGCACTAGCTAAGACATTACTAAGCGCTTGAGGGCATAGAATAAAGGGAGTCAATGATGATGCCACTTAAAGGAGTGAGTGTGCCTCACATCGCACCATTTTTTTTTTTGTTAAAGGTCAGCAATGTGTATATTAATATGAAATGGTAAGATACAAGAGGTGTTCAAAGGGCAAAACTCACACCGCACCATTAACAAGGAAGGAGACTTGACCGATCGAATGCATGCCATGATGAGAGTCACAAAACTACTATAGAAGCCCATTTGCGATCATTCTTTTTTTTTGCTTTATGTAGTGGAAAATCTCATGAGCAGTGAAAATATTGTCAAAAATGAGAATCTACTGAATGAAATTTGATTGAGCTGGTGAAATAATTCGACCAAGATTCCAAGAACTTCCTTTAATCAAGTGTCTATAATGTTTGTGATAACCTTCACTATCATTTTCACAGAGACTAATTGGCCAAATTGATCCATCATTTCTAGTTTCCCAGTTTTCGGAATAGACAAAGAAGGGTTACATTACAAATGCTCAGAAGAGATCTTGTGGAGACGACTTCTACAACAAAAAAAAATTATTGGAGGAAAACTGTCACAACTACATGACTTCAAATCTCAACGAGGAAAGAATTAAAATCACCCAAACATAGCGAGTTTTCATATCTACCACTACCCAACTAGATGATTCTATCTCACTCATGAAGCCAGAGGGATCGCAACCGAAAAAGCACAATCCATTTGTAGTCTCTCTTCAACTTGTTATCCCTAGATTTGGTTTCCATAAGATAGATAATGTCCTGCCACTTTAACTATGAGAAGTGCATTAGGGATCGAATTGTCAGGAGCTCCCCAAACCATGACAATTCCAACTTACCACCTTTGTTATTACCTATGGGGCTGATCCTCCCCAGCCACCATGTGGTTTTGCAGTAAAAAAGACTCTGTATGTTCAAATGAAGTTGGTGAAGTTTTTCTTACTCCTCCCTTCAATGCTTACACTAAAGCTACAATTTATTTTAGATCATTTAATAAAATCAAATGTTTACAAATTTTTTTCAAGAGAGATTTGTTACAATAGAATAGAACAACTGGAACAAGACAGAGGGAAGGAGAGCCATGCCTTACCCTTACTAACTAGACTATGCTCATTTTAACCCTAGCAGGATCACATGAAGTGCTTAATTACATTCACATTAGAAGATCAAAATTTTCTTTAGCTATCAGAGGGTTTTTTGTTTTTCTTTTCTTTTTTGGGTTGAGAGAGAGAGAGAGAGATTATCCAATTTTTTAAGAGGAAAATTTGTAAAATTCAAATGATTCCCTCCCTTGGAGATTAAGAGAAGGGCACCATCTCCATAGTTTGTTCTCAATTTTTGAATACAATTAACCACCAAATCAAACCCCCAGCCCTAATGAAGGGAGAAAAGGAAGGAACAAATAAATAATTTAACCTTATCATGCATCCTATCTATTACAACAGCAATGAAACTACCTAAAACCTTTACACCATCACAATCTACAATGGCTTCTTGAAAAATTATAAATCCAAAAGCAAAAGAGAAAAAAAAAAAACCTTAGACATGAACCTCAGCCCTGACAATCCATAAAATCCTTCATATGCCCAAGTGTTCTTCCCTTGGCAAGCTCTGAACTGTATCTGACCACCTCCCTGGAGAGTGATCACTACTATTTGAAGATACCTGAGCCTCAACCCTTGCATCCCTTATCATTCTTAACACCTCACTCATCACTGGACGGCTCTCAGGAGCTAGAGACACACAAGCCATTGCAATGTTTAAGAGAGCTCCAAGTTTCTCTTCTGCTGTCTCATTACCAGAAGATGGGTCATCCCCAGATTCCATCTCTTCTTCTCTGACTGAACGAACCCACCTAGGAATGTCAGCCCCATGTTCCTGGACAAGGTCTAGAAATGGAGTTTTTCCTGTTAGGAGCTCCAGTAGGAGAACACCAAAGCTGTAAGCATCAGATTGTTGAGTAAAAGGTTTCCATGGATCTCTGCATTCAGGAGCTCTGTAGAAGAGAGATGAAACACTTGTCTCTTCAACTGATTCAGGATCTCTAAATGACATGAGTCCATAGTCAGTGAGGCAGGATTCAAAGTCTGATCCTAATAACACATTGGAGGATTTTAAGTTTCCATGTGTGATGCCAAGAGTCTGGTGGAGGTAAACCAACCCTGCTGCCAAATCCTCTGCTATTTTGAGGCATGATGTCCAGTGAAGAGGCTTCCCACCACTTGATCCTCTTGTACCTGTGCAAAAATTTATATTAAAAAAAATTATTTATATACTTAATCATGGATTATGGTTGATTTACAAGTATTAAAATCACGATATATGATGTATATAGAAACTCTTTTTAAATTTAAGGTGCTAATTGAAATTTATTTATTAATTATATGTTTCATGTATGATACCAGATAAGAACACAATAAGGGAACACAATAAGGGACCAATAACTGAAACTAACTAGACCAATAGCTTATCAGTTTCAATTTTTATTTTAAGAACCGATATCTTATCGGTTCGATTTCGGTCTAACCCAATGCTAAGGGCATAGGTCAACCGGACCGAAACTGAACCAGACACCCTACCATTAAGGGTGTCAATGAGTAACCAGGAAGCAAATACCAAATCCGGATCCTGACCGAATAACTTGAACCGATCAGGACCGAATTTAATATGGTTAAGTCCTGGATTTGAAAATGTTGTTGTAATTCGGTTCGGTTCAGATCCGGATCTACCCACTAAACCGATGGATCTAACCGCATACGAACCGAATACTCGCCTAAAAAGTTAACTTAAAACCCTAATAGTTTATTAGTTTTTGAGTTTTAATGGTTTAAGACTCTAAGTTGACGGTTAACCCCTTAATGCCTTAAGCCTTAGACTCACTTACTCTCCTTAGTCCTTATGTCTTACTAAATACGGATTGCTTCACGATCATGACTTCTTCTGTAACTATTCAATTCTTCAGCTCTTTCTCTTTACCGCTTCATCTCCTCCTTCTCTAGCAGTGTTGCAGCCGGTTCATAGTTGATTCACCTCCATCTTTAATAGCCTTGCAATTTCAACTTCCATACAAGTTGGAATTAATCTCTCTCTAAGCTTCTTTTGTGCTCACGAGTCTTGAACAAACATAGTGAAGGTCGGAGGTAGAGCTTGTGGGATCATCCTTCCAGTTCTCTATTTCCTCTCCTTAATAACAATTTAAAATTCAGCCCTAAATGACCCAAGAAAATTAACTCTAAACAAGAGTTTATTAAAAATTATGAAGTTTCCATCTAGTCATTTTGAAAAAAAAAAAAAAAAAAAAAGGCTGACTTTCCCAAATTTGGAATTAGATTCAACCTTTGAGGCGCCTTGGAAGGTCACTTTCTTCTGAAATTATATTAATGAGATAGGTGTGGTGTATTATGGTAGTTGTAAATGTCAAATCGTCACTAATGAATCTTAAGTGTCGACGTTCACTGTGTTAAGGAGAGGAAATAGAGCTTGTTGGATCATGAATCCTAACCAAACACAGTGAAGGTTGGAGGTAGAGCTTGTGGGATCATCCTTCCAGTTCTTCGTTTCCTCTCCTTAACACAGTGAACGTCGACACTTAAGATTCATTAGTGACGATTTGACATCTTCAACTACCACAAGACACCACACCTATCTCATTAATATAATTTTAAATGAAATTATGTGACCTTCTAAAGTGCCTCAAAGGTTGAATCTAATTCCAAATTTGGAAAAGTCAACTTTTTTTTCAAAATGGCAAGATGGAAACTTCATAATTTTAAATAAACTCGTGTTTGGAGTCAATTTTCTTAGGTCATTTAGAGCTGAATTTTAAATTGTTATCAATGAAAGGATGTAGATCAACCATCATGAACAAACCCATGCAATGTCCCTCACATGGAGATTGCGAGTGGCAAACGAAATCTTTGAAAAAAAAAATTTTTAATCTTGAGTCAAAGGAGAAGGACAAGACAGCATTGCTGGGGACAGTCTGGCTTCCAAATTCAGGTCCAAAGGAGTTAGAACGCATTTGCTGGAGAAATTGGTGGATCTGTAAAATCTAACTTTTAAGAGACAGCGAGACCTGATCTTGAGGAGGGCATGAGAGAAGACGACGGAGAACTTTGGGACCCTCAGGAAAACTTCGCAATCGTAGAAGCAATTACTAATGCCATACGGTTGGCTACAGAGAGAAAGAAGACAAACAAGGGACTGTTGACTCGAGGGAAAGCAACGGCAGACGGACGATTTATTTGACTTCTGTTCATGTTTTCAGACACATTTGAACGTTCCATGCTGGTTTGGTTCTAGGGATCTTTCAATAGTTCAGGGTTATAATGAGAATAATTAGGTTAATAGTCCAAACTCACCAATAACACATTTTTTAAGCTAATAATTGAAGTGTTAACCATGTGCATACATGACTTTGAATCAGAAAAAAAAAAAGTTCATACATGACCACTTTCATCTATAAAAATTTTTAAAATTAATAAGAAATTCAATATTTACATTTTTGAAAGATAAAAATCTAAAAAGTATTTGCGTGTGTGTGTGTGTGTGATATTTCTATTGGTGTATTTAAAATTTGACACATTTCAATTGCCTCCTTGTGTGTCTGTGTGACTTCTATAAGTGTAATTAGAACTTGATACTTTAAAATTGCTTGCTCGAAGTCTTATTCCCAAAGGTTTTTAAGATATGGGTATATAAGAATTTTCAAAAATAAATTGAAAGTGACATATCATTACATCATTATTAAAAGGTGTCATTGTCATGCACATTTTTTTAGTACACATATAAAATGATACTATTACCCTCATTTGAAAAGAAAAAAATTTATCTAAAAAACAAAAAACAAGATTACAAATTATTTGACAGTTTAAGGGGTGTCAATAAGAAAATTCCATATACAAAAAAATTTACCAATCTCATTTAGAGATGTGACATCATAGTTTGAAGTCATCCATAGTGAGAAGGCATTAATATCCCCTATTGAATGAATGAAGTTCTTGAAATACCCCTCCACTCTCATCCAAGAGTCATTATGACTCAACTTTTTTAGACCATAGAATCTCTTCCTGATCATGTCTGATAGACAACTTAAAAAGTAAGAGTCATGATAACTCTCGAATGCTAATAGGAGCGTTCCGCTTACTTCTTCCACAAAGAGGAGTATTAATGCATCACTCCTCTATCGACTAGAAAATACTTTCGAATATATACATTGTTGTAACCAAAATTGGTGGAAAAAAAAATTATAACTTTATATTTTTTTCTTGTATTTTTTATTTTTTTTAACAATGAGGGTATAATCATGTCATTTTACACGTGAACTAAAAAAACATGCACGATAATGACAACTCTTAATAGTGATACAACGGTAAAATTTATTTTTTATCCCTAACTTAAAAAACTTTTAGGAATAAAATAATGGACTATCAAAAGAAAATTACAATTTCTCAATTATACATGTAAGGAGAGGTTTCCCACAACACTTGAGTACTAATTTGGGCATATGGGAAGCTCGGGTTACAAATCGAAGAATAGGGGGTTTTTTGAGGAAAGAGAGAGAGGATGTCTCCCTCCCCCCTCACTTCTGTGTCTTGGTGTGCGAAAGGATCCACACACGGGCATCGTGCGGATCCTTTTCCCATATAGGGCAAAAGATCCACACGCCGTCTGTGTGCGGATTCTTTCGCATACCTTCTCACAAGAAGTGAGGACCCCACACCTCTATCTCTCCAAATTCCCTACTTATGATTCAAAATTTGGGTTTCTCATACACTCAAATTACTACTCAGGGTTCATGAGAAACCCCCTCCTTTCAAATGTAGAAGCATTGTGTTTTGAGTAGTCTTAATAAAGGAGAAAAATTCAATGCGAAGGAGTGTACTGCCCATGCCCAAACACACAAGGAGGGCAAAATGATTGCCCCACCCCCATAGTGCCAATGTGTGTGCTCTCTAATTGGCCCATCTAATTGGCCCCATGAACGTGCAAGGGCCACACTCCCCACAGTAACGCAGACCCAAAAATAAATTACTATAAAACTAACGGGCAAGAGATCTCTTTCTTGTTCCCATGATCTCTACACAAGTGTCTGGTTCAATGAATGAGCACGCATTGGTATCTACCCAGGGAGAGGCATCATCTAACACTCTGCTTTGTGAGAGGGCGTAGATCTTTTTCCCAAAACTAATAAAACAGCTGACACTTCGAAGCGTCAAGATCAGCAGAATGGTCAACCGAGAGGTTCATTCCAAAAATAAAAGGGAGGAGATAAATTTGTTACCGTGTATGAGGGAGAACAAGCTGCCATTGGGGAAGTAATCGTACACCAGCAGACGCTCTTCCTTAGCCTGAAAATAAGCCCTAAGTGGGACCAGGTTAGGATGCCGGAGCAGTCCCAGCACGTCCATCTGTCGCCGGAACTCTTCCAGCCTCGGGTACTTGGAATCCTTCAACCTCTTCACCGTCACAATGAACCCAGATTGCATCACAGCCTTATATGTACTTCCTATAGTACCCCTACCAAGCGTCTCCGCTGAAGCCTTCAGCAGATCCTCTAATGCATATGTCATGTGCTGATCCGCTGCTCCCAGGAACACCAAACTCCCTAGTCCCTCTCCCTCCCACGAAAAACCCCCTTGTTTTAGTCCATTATTACCGTCTCTGCCATTGGGAGCAGCACCAGAGCCCTCTCCTCCTCCACCTGCCACATTTCCTTCAATACCTACTTCTTTGCTCATGAAATCTCCTGCTTTTCTTCTCCTTCTGCAATTCTTGCAAGCAACCCATAATAAACACAAAGTAATCAATAAAAGTACAAACCCACCAATGGTTCCTGCTATGATCTTGATCAGCTGCACTCTTCGACTATGTTTTGATGAAGAAGAAGAAGAAGAAGCAGGGGGGACTGTGATCTGAGAATTGGGGCTACTGCAAGGATTCCCTAACTGTTTACCGCAGAGATTGAGGTTATTGGAGAAAGATGAGGAGTTGAATCGTATGAGTGCAGCGGTTATGGGTATTTCACCAGAGAGTTTATTAGTGGACACATTGAAGAATCTGAGACTAGTTTGATTCAGAGGAGGGATTTGTCCGGTGAATCGATTGTCTTGTAAGTAAAGAATGTAGAGTCGCTGGAGTTTAAACAGAGATGACGGAATCTCACCGGAGATTTGGTTTCCCGACAAGACAATAACTTTTAAGCGGTGAAGATCTGTAATGGAGCTTGGGAAACCGCCGGAGAACTGATTGTCGTTGAGAAAGAGTGACTTGAGATTGGTGAGGCCAGAGATGTTACGGATTTCGCCAGAGATCGAGTTTGCCTTGAAGCTCAACACACGGAGCTGATCGAGCTCGTTTAAGCTCTTCTCGTCCAAGGTTCCACTTAGGTTGAAGTGTTCTGCAACGAGTTTTGTTACCCTTCCTCTTATGCATTCTCTGATTCCTTGCCATTGGCAGAAATCGGATCCTTGTGGCCATGGAAGAGAGTTTGAAGGATCAATGGAGGATTTCAGAGCTAAGAGTGCTTCTGCGTCGCCTGATTGTGATAAAGGAAGAGAACAGAGTACGAGGAGAGAAGAGATGAGCAAGAAGTACCTTGGAAAGAGAAGAAGCTCCATGGAAATGTGATGAAGTTGCAGGAGTAAAATAAGAATTTTTTAAAAAAAATTGAAGCTTTAATACTCTTCTGTGATTCTGATTTTCTTCTTCTTCTTCATCTTAAATGGAACTTTTTGACTTCAAATATACGAATCTCCCTCTCTATCTCTGTGTCTCACTTATTTTTGTGATCGCTTTCTCGATTAAAACCACCAGATCTAACTTTCTCAGATAAAATCTCTTCCATCTCTATTACCTCCTCTGGCTTTTCTTAAACCCATCAACACAGTAAACCATTTCCATGGAAAACCCACCAAACCAGTCTCTATCAGCCCCTCTTACAACCGTACGACAACACCAAAACAAACCGACACACATTGAGAGACGATCGATCACCAACTCTGCACATAAATCTTCTCAAGAACCCTAGATCTCATCGAGTATATAAGCGAGACATGAGAAAAAGCTCCAATATTGAAGATTGAAGCTCTATTCATCAATCGACCGACACTGATTCTACATTGTTTCTCGAGTTTCTTGCTCGCGAGACTCACGGACAGATTGAGTTAACTTCACGTGAACTGAAAGATATTGCAGACCAGAATAATACTTAATAGAAAAAGAAATTAATATCTTTTGGGGATTCCCTCGGGTTTGTTAAAGCTCAGAGGCTAGGGAAACTTGAAGAACAGGGGATCCAAAGCAAACCCAGATCAACTTCGAGATGATCGGTGTTTCAACGGAAGAGAAACAAAAATCGATCGCACAAATCAGAATGAGACTACGAAACGAGATACAAATCAAGTTTTCTCTTCCTGTAAGAACAGAGAAGAAGAAGAAGAAGAAGAAGAAGAAATGAAAAGACTTGTGGAGAATTGGATCAATAAAACCGTACCTGTTGATTCAAATAATTTAAGAGAGAGAGAGAGAGATCAGAAAGGACGAAACAGCTGCCCTGTATTTATTCTGAAACAACTCAGGCAAGGAGTGATCGAATTGAAGACTACAGCAGCAAGAACCAAATGGGGCTGCTCTGTTCACTGTTATGAGCCCGTATACAGATCTTCTACGGCGCCCTGCCTGTAGCGGTCTGTGCGGCCCAGACTGAGCACTGCACGCAATGTCTGCCTTACCCCTGCCTTGGGCAAGGCGCTCAGGCAGGAGTAAGGCAGACATTGCACGTGATGCTCTATCTGGGTCGTACAGGCCGCTACGGGTAGGGCGCCGTAGAAGATCACGATCCTATGAACCGGGATCCTTTATTTGGGACACATGTCAATCGATTGTGATGGTACGTGGCAATTTGAGAATTGGGCACCCAACGTTAATTAGAAACTGAACCGAAACCGACCTACCCAATAGTTTATTGGGGCTGGTTCTGGATTTACTGAATCAAAACAAAGACTTCGTTATTTCAGGATGACTGTCAACTCTTGATAAGTTTGTTAGGACAACCCAAGTATCTCCTGTGATTTATTGAATAGTATCCAAATTTTTTGGATAAGAAGTCCCCGAGGATCTTTGTCTTACATGTTAAGTTTCAATCCAAATAAAGTTTACCGAGTGAAAAAAATAAAGCTTTGAAAATCTAGGGACGAGAATGCATGAACATACATAGATGGTTGAAAAATACAATACTACATAGACATACTTGGAGGGTATTTGATTGAATTTGAATTTAAACTTTGACAACTAATACAACAATTAATTGACTAAAGCCAGTTGTTCACATGTCTAAAATTTGGTGAATATCGAGATATACTTATAGAACAGACAGTGAAAAAGAACATTTGCCATTAGAAAAAAGCATTCAATCATAGGAAAACCTTTCTATGTGCCCCATGTTTCGTAGACATTGATCCAAGGTCTTTATTCATATATCAAATTTCAGTCAAATAGAATTTACCACGTGACAAAATAGAGTGTTGGAAATCAAGGGTATGAGAACTAAAAACTATTGTTAAATTATTGTAGGTGCACATAGATATAAATGAGGATGCGTGCTGATACACGGGAAGGCATTAGATTCATTTAGGTTTGAAATTCAACATGTGGTTGATTAAGACAATGTCCTCTCTATCTCATAATTGAAATAGCCACATCATCTATCAATATGGAAAGATGAGGGTATCATCAATTTAGAATCTCCTCCTCTCTCTTTTTTTTTTTTGATAACAAGGGTATACGCACACATTGGCCCGACTAATCCCCTTGGCTACAGAACGGTCAACCGTGCCTATTGCCGCAATTAACCAACTATCACAGCGGCCAACTGGCTTGAGATAGTGTGATGGCTGGCCCAAGGTGGGAGCAGTGGGGCTTGAAGTTAGGACGTCCAAGTTTTACGATTCGTCCCAGCTCATTACCAATCACTGAGCCAACACTCCTTGGGTTCGAACCTCCTTCCTAACTGGTGCAAAGTCATTTGATCCAAAAATATAAGTATGCCAAAAAGTGGGAATCAAACTAATTCAAGTATGTATTTACATTTTGAAAATTACATAGCAAAAGGCCGGCCTCTTTTAATTTTTTTTTTTAACTGAAAAGTTGAATCAAACTAATTCTGGTAGTTTGTTAAATTGTAACACTTCAGTTGTCCAAGTAAGATGGTCCAGAGATGTAGATATGAAGAGGATAACCCCTTCAACTGGAAATCAAGAAAAGTGGAAGCAAAGTGAAGTGGAAAACCAAACCAAAAAAATAAATTTGGCTTGGAATAGAGGGAAGAAGGATCTTTAAGAATCTAATCAAACAAAGAAGCTTAAATGTTGAACCCGTAAGACTGAATGGGCCTGATTTGGTCCAGAAAGTGCCGTTGAGACTTTCGAAGGGTTGTTTCGACCTCGAAATGACCTCGGAATGTCGAAAATTGGCGGGGCTCCATGCCAAAGGCTTGGAGTTGTGTTGGGGTCGTCGAGATCTTCGAAATGAGTACTTTTGAGCCATGCGTTATGTTTTGGTCCGGCTCAAGTTTTTTTGCAATTTTTTGGACTAGGGGCATTTGTGTACTTTTGAGGTTAGGGTTTCCCTATATAATATTCTTATCTCTAGGGTTATGAGGGTTTATAACATTTTCAGAGAAAATAGTGAAACCTGTTCTATTACTCGACCGTGGACGTAGCTTCCATCTTGGAGGTGAACCACGTAAGTCTCTGTGTTGTGCATTGTGTGTGCTCTCTCTATTTTCATTTTTCTTCTGCAAATCGTCATTCTGGACATTGTTTTCTTAACAATGGCAACATTTCTATTCCAAATTAGTATTTTTGAGTCAAAAATATTTTTTTTGTGTTTATGTTCATTTGGAATACTCATGGGGAAAACAAATGTTGTATGATGAAACTGAGAAAAACAATATTTCTACCGCTAAAAAAAAACAGAAAAACAAATTAGATGTCATCCCAAATCACAAAACACAAAATCAAACCAAAATTACCAAAAAAAAAAAACCTAAAATGATTTAGGGAAATCCATGACTATGCAAAACCCTAAATCGAAATTATGGAAGAAGAGAGAGAGGCTAAATTATCTATGGGTCGTTGCAGTTGCTGGCATGAAATGAGAGAGAGAGAGAGAGAAAGAGAGTCAGGATTTATTGGGCTAATTTTTATGACATATTTGTGTTTCTATTCTGTATGATCAACTTCAAATGTGTTTCTCCAATTACCAACAAATGTGTTTTTTCATCCCGTTGGTTCTACCCAAAAGAAAAACACTAGAATTGTTTCTTTTGAAGTTTGCCATACAGCTCCTAGTGTCTAATCACACACCTTCTGGGCTTCCATCCCTCAAATATAAGAAAAGGGAAAAATTAAAACTAGGGGGAGGGATGGCATCACAAGGGTTTGTAAATATGTCTTCAACAACAATTTGTTAGGGCTTATGGTTGAGATCACAAGGGTTTTTTTTGTTAAAACATGGCAAATATGGTTGAGATCATTCACCCACCTCACTGATTTTAGATTCATTCCCAAAAGTAAGATATCATGGAGCTGATCAATTCACCCATTAATTTGGAGGAAAAAAAAATAATGCAAATGTCCTACTTTTAAAATTGTGATTGAGGTAAGCCCTTTGGAAATTAACTTTCAGAACAGGGGAATCATGAAACTTCAAAGAAAAAAATAGTTCTAAATTTTAATTGATTAAAATGCTCTATGCACTTGGTTGCCTCCATTTATTTTGGAAAAACATTAATCATCCAAAGTGCTTTTTAATGGTGAAAAAATCATACCATAGATTGTATTCCAAAGATCAAACCAAATCAACTGCAACTAAGCCTTGTCCCAACTTAATACAATTCAACTCTTTCTCAAAAGTAATCAAATTTGAGAAAGTTTAGACTTATAAAGTAACCTAGGCTGGATCTTTCAGAATCAAAACACCTACCCTGTATTAGCAGAGAAATAACAAGTGAAGCTCCACACTCTGTAATTGGTTTAAAATTCCTACTTTGCAGATCTAGATCAATTAGCAAAAGAAGCATTTGATTCAAATAAAACAAACTACACAAAAGTAATTAGAACAAGTTAAGGTTCATAGACACACAATAAATCTGTTAATCGAGTGGCGGTGCCGCCTAATTATCCTCCGAATCAACGACGAAGCATCTTCTTCAACTCCGACGACATTTTTTTGACGTCTTCCTCGTTTATTGGCAGGGGCCTTGAGATATTGATCTCACTGATTAACCCAAGATTCATTAATATAGACAATGCTGGTATCTCCTTGTTAACAGTATAGAAATGCAATGTCTTAATCCCATGAGCCAAAATCTTCTTGCACATCTCAGTTCCAATGTGAATTCCATAAGCCCTAACAGCTTCTTCATTGTCCTTAATAGACTCCAGTGCAGTGGTTATTTCAGTTGGTATCTTTGTCTTGCAAAGATTAGTCATCTTCAAGAAGCCCTTATAGTCATTGATTGGCAAAATGCCCGGAACAATTGGACACGTAATTCCAATTTGTCGACAATCATTCACAAAATTAAGAAAAATATTGGTATCAAAGAATAGTTGAGTGATGATAAGATCTGCCCCTGCATCAACCTTCCTCTTCAAGTAAGCAAGATCATTTTGGTATCCTTCAGAAGTTGGTAAACCATCATCGATCCGTAGCACATCGGGGTGTGCCTCCGGATAACCGGCGATGGTAATACCAAAGTAGTCACCATACTTGTTTCGAATATGGGTTACTAGGTCGAGGGCGCATTCGAACCCGCCTTCAGTCTTGACAAACTTGTCTTGGCCAAGAGGGGGATCACCACGAAGGGCAAGAACATTGTGGAGACCTTGGGACTTGATGGTATCAAGGGCATGATCAATTTCCTCTACAGGCATTTTGGTGCAGGTGAGGTGCATCATGGTTTCAATTGAGAACAAGTTTTGCATCACATTGGCCATCTCAAGGCTGAGTTTTGCAGCAGAGTCTCTCCAGGTGATGTCCCAATAAGCTGGACTATGGAGTGACATACGATCCAATTGCTCAAGCATTTTGTCAACACCATCTTGTGTCCTAGGTGGGAAGTATTCGAATGAGAACAACACTTCTTGTTCTTCCTTTGAAGCTGCTTTGATCTTCTCTATCACCTTCATTATCTTCCTCTACCCTCTCCTTCTTTCTCTTCAGCACCTTTTAATTGAAAACAAGAAACCAAACTTAACAAAAGGCAAAAGTTTGCTTTACAACTACCTACCCTAAAAAGAACCTAATAAATATGTTAGTTGTTTCATCTTTGTTTATTTTTAATGGTAGAAAGCAAGGCTATTCATTCATGCGCGTCCAACGCCAAACAAAAGAAAAAGAAATACATAAAACAAATAGAGAGCATGATGAGCACAAGGTATGGATACACGGTATCCAAAACCAAGAAATACATATAGCAGTTGTTTCATCAGTTTTTAAGCAAATGGTGACATGAAATTGAAATTCTGACCGCTCGATAGATAGGTCTAAGATTGGATAGTAACCAGATGTCACATTTCAAGACCTAATTCAATCATATATTCTCTCAGTGTATTGGCATGCATCCTTGCATTTTTTTTCAGCCTATTGTGTATGCCTAGGCATGTAGTTCCTAGATGACCTTTATTTTGTCACTTGATAAACTCTATTTGACCCAAAACTTGACATATAGGCTTAGACCTTAAGGTTTATTGATCTATTTGTACACAAATTTTAGGACCAATTATCTGCTATGTAGCAAGACTTGGGCCATCTTAATAAACATATCAAATGATTTTTAATCTAGAAAAACAATGACGGTTTAGCCTTAAAAACTTATCAAGGTGGCCTATCTCATTGTACCACATGGAATGATGATGTGATAATTCTGATCATTGGATTAGACACATGTCATCGTTCAATCAAATAGCTTCACGTGTATTGACCTCTATTTAAGATAAAATTTTATATATGAGCAAAAGAGGTTGTAGGATCTATAAACCAAAAAAAAAAAAAAAAAAAAGGTGTACCTAGTGCATTAGGTCAATCACAATGTACACAACTGCTTTCGTCGATAAACTATTTTCGGACTCGAATCCATGATCACTTGATCACAATGGAACAACCTCTTGTTGCACCAAAGCCCACCCTCGATTGGGATCATCTATGAAACGACGGATTACTATCTATACACAAAAGTTAGGCCCTATTGATTAGATAATAGATCACAAAGCCTTATAAGATTTTATTATGTTCCCAAAATACCCTCTCTCTCCCACACCCATATGTGTAAATGATCAGTTGCCACATGCCAATTTGTGATTAGACAAATTGAAAAAAGTAAAACAAATCATTAATGCCTTTGTCAGTGACTGACAAAAAGGACCCACCCTGTTATAACAAACGTGCTCCTGGGTATTTGGATTTTTCCAGAACCAACTTCACAGCTACAACGTTATCAAAAAAAAAAAACTTCACAGCTACTCTTTTTCTTTTCATGTCTTGTTTCTGGTAAAGTTCCTCACTATTTTTCATTTTTTTTCCTTTTTTAAATGATAAAGCTGCAACTCAAACATAAAAAACAACAAATGCTACTTGTTTACCATGTCATGGCAAAAATGCAAAGAAAAATATCACATAAGAAAAGAAAAGAAAAAAAAAAAACTAAATAGATATCATCAACAATGTGATGAGAACAATGAGAAAAAGAGTCACTGTTAGATTAATTTTCCAAACAAGATAAAGAGTTCAAACAAATGAAACAGCCATGGAAGTTACACTAAAAGCTAAACAAACAGTTCCACAGAATGTTCTAAACATCATCACTGGCCTCTCTATCAAATATGAGATCTATCTCAATCAATTTTCATCCTTCACTTTCTCAGTTTTCTCATGTTTTTTTTTTTTTTTTAGCCCCAAAAACATGAAATTTGGTTTTACTGAAAAGGGGGAAAAAAAAAAAAAAAAAGGAAATATGGAATGCTGTAATATCAAATCACAGAAGATAAAGAAAAGATTTTCCTTCTCTATAAGTTACAGAAGTGGGCTTACCGGAATACAGGCCTCTTTCCTTCTTCTTCTTCTGGGAGAGATGAGCTTCTGAAAGTTTTTGAGAGAATGAAAGAGAGGAACCGATTCTATATGTACAGAGACTATGGACTCTTTGAATATATTCTTTAGGCAAAAGGTTGTGTGCACGACCTATTCTTTATTACAAAGTCTATTAAAAGGAGGAAAGAGTGATACCCCTCATGTCTCCACCTAAAAAACAAAAAAAAAGAGGAAAGAGACACGGACGAAATGAGAAAGCAGGTTGCATCGGTTTCAGTTCAGTTTTTGTCCGATTTGGATTCGGGTTTTTTTTGTTTCTTTAATCGGTTTAGTATTGGGTTCAGTCCGATTTGTATTCGGTTTGATGTGTATATATGTTCATAGGTATGGGAAAAATCGTGCTTTTATTTTTGGGACCGAGCTTCCCTCCACCCAGGGTGAAACCGGTGAATGGGTTTCCATTCACCACGGGGCGGAAAACGGTATCGGGAGAGTATTTTGGAACACACCAAAACCCTAGGATGGAGTGAAACTTAGTCCTTTTATTTTTTTTTTATAATGTTTGGATTAGAATCGGTTTCTTATTGCGCTAGATCGGTTTGAGTTCGATTTCAATTCAATTTTCTAAGGTCGGTTTTGGTAGAGTCCGGTTTGGGTTCGGTTTTGGAAAACCCCAATCCGAAGCTGATCCAATAAGCTTCATTTCAGTTTTGGTTCGGTTGGGCAAGTATTTGACACCCATCTAGCTGCTCTCCAGTCAATACGCAAGTCTACAACCCTCCAGCTTAAGTGTGTCAAAACCAAATTGAAACTGAACCGTGAAACCGTTTGATAAATGGTTCGGTTTTGCTTCAAATTTAAAATTATTTAGTTAAACGGTTTAAACCGAACCACTTAAAACCGATTAATATATACATAATAAGTGGTTTATTTTTTTTTTTTTGGGTAAAATACATAGTAAGTTAAATCATTCATGGTGAAAATAAACTACTATGGTATGACACTCAAACCTTTTGAATAAGAAATTAAAATATATAAAACAATTATAATATTACAATTATTATAAGAAAACACATAACAATAACCATTTTTTTTTTTTGTAAAGATGAAATTTATTGATTATAGGGGTGTGTAATAGCCATGGCTCTATTTACATATAATTCATCAAGCCTAAATGAAGCCAGAGAATGGAATTGGGCCAAACCGTCATATGCACTAAAGACAAAGCCCTCCTAGCAAGGGTATAGCAACACAATTAGTTCCCCCTTATTTTTTATATTTTTTGGTAAGAAAGAAACTATTCATTGATATGTGTAAAGCACATGATCTCAGAGTGACAAGATGACTGAATCCATCCAAGGAGTTGAAATGGGCCAGTCTATCCTACACATAAAGGATAGGACCCTCCTTGCCAAAGTATATGCAGTGACATTGCAGTCTCTGGGAATGTGGATGAAAGAACATTGTTCAAAATATGGAACTAGGTGGAACACATCATTGATAACTGGTAGCACTTCGAGGGGGATGTTGCTCTGCTGTCTAGTAAGATAAGAGATGACTTCCAGGTTATCGGATTCGAAGACGACCTTGTTTCAACAGTCAGCTAAGGCTTGAAGCATGCCATTCCTGAGGGCCATTGTTTCTCCCACCAAAATTGACAGGAAGCTACCCTGATCCGAAATAGCACGGAGAGGTATCAGTGTCCCCAAGTGATTCCTAATAATGTTGCCAAGACCACCATTATCTCGATCCTTACCTTGAGAAGCATCACTATTAACTTTAACCCAGCCCTCTTCTGGAGGTCGCCATTGCTTTGGAGAGTGATGATTCTGGGAGCTACCACGGAAGGAAGGATCCTAGGTGGGCTTCTGGGCAGTTATATATTCTGCAACAACAGAGTGGGCTTTAAGTATAATCTCCATTGGGTTACCTTGCTTGCCCTTAAACACTAATTCATTCCTAGCCAGCCAAATGGACCACACAAGGAAACTACATAGGATCAGTGATTCCTTCCTTTCTTTCTTTCCTAAATTTGAAAAGAAATCCCAACTTTTAATCCTTTGCCCAAGAGTTAGAGTGCCTTGGGGAGGAAGAGTCTGAGAGAGATTGCTTCCAAACCAGATCGCCCGAGCATTTGGCTAATTAGTTCCCCTTGGGATGAAAGAAAATGAACAACTAGTAAAGTGGGATAAATGTCTAATGTCATTGATAAGTGGAGCAACTTTAAAGGCGCTAGGGAGATCTTGGTTGATAATATCGGCTATCAGCAGTACATTATCCGACTCCACTTGGATTCTCAAATACCCTTCTATGATGGTGTGGAGAAGAAGATTGAAACTGTCTTCCGGTCCCAAACTCACCATAGAACATCTCTGGGCTATAAGCTTTTAATGATTATGCAAGCAGGTCTATTATCTATTCTCTAACCAAATTAAATTAGTCATATAATTTCATAAAAAGAAAACCTCTTACTTAGATGACTCCTGAGCATGGTTTGTAATCCTGAGATCGGTCTCGAATTGGTTTATCAAATTGGTCTCAGCATCGGTCTCAGTATCGTCCAGAATCGGGCCAAATTGAACTCATTTGCCCCTTGGCCGTACAAGTGGACCCAAGATTGACACCTCAAACCATGCTCCTGAGTGAACTCTTTCACTTCTCAAATCCACTCTAGTCCCAAAGTGCCCAAATCAAGTCAAAGATCCACGTCAGCAAATTATGGTCCAATCGTGAATTAGTTCCCACCCTAATCCCAATCATAATTAACATTATTATTTTAAATGGGTGAGACCCACTAACAATCTGGCTATTACTAGGAATCTTGTCACCCACTGCTACATGAGGCTGTGACAACAATGCCAGTCAAGAACTTGAGGCCTAAAATTCAGTCATATGACAAAATGAGTTACCCTGAGATAATATGATTTGTGCAGTTGAGTAATTCCACAGCAATGGGGAGATTCTACTGTGTAAAAACAAATACATTTCGAACTGATAGTCCACATTAACTTTTACATTACCATAATCATAAAGCACAAATAGGAGTAGATAATAGAAGCAAGCACAATGAACAGTAACACTCAAGCTGCTTCCAAAGATCGGACTCGGGCAGCAGCTCTCTCTAATGCCTTTAATCGGTTAGCTTCCATGCGAGCTCTCTGTTCCTCTGTTACCTGAATTTCATTCGAGGTATCTGCCACTCGATTAGATAACTCTTTCCCAGAGCTTTGATCAGGAGAGGCTTGAGAGATAACCTTTTGAGTTTCTGAGGACTGACAAGGTTCCTGAAGTTAACATTGCAAATATTATCAGTTGATTCTGGCAACTACAGTGAAATTTCATTTCAGCAGTTTTTTTCCTTTTTTCCTTTTTTGAGGGTGAGGATGGGGGTGGGAGGGGGGGAGTAAAAAAACTTATGCAATGATATATGGCAAATATGATCTAAAAGTGTTGGTAATTCAGTTAATCCCAAGACTATCAGGAAATACATGTTTCCTGACAATCCACAAGGTAAAAAGTTTAATTTTGCATCAATTCCAAATCACTGAAATGACAACATCTCAACAGCATAAACTCTTTCCAAATCTCAGGTTTTATGGTCAAAAATATATATCCAATAACAACTGCTCTTCCAGAAACTCTTTCATGGCGACAATGCTTCCCAACTTAGAACAGGAAAGATGTTCATCTTCTACATAAATCAAATGTTCCAGTTCATGTAGTAAGGCTCATACATCTTTTCTCCTGTCACCCTGCAATCCCTTTCAGAGGTGAGATATCTCAAATGATTGTCCGACTCCTGTTTTGTATTAAAGTTAAGATGAGACTCCATCGACTCTAAAAGCTGTGTTCACGACTCAGTCCATTTTCCACTTGGAAATTTTGTGAACTTTGGTTCTATATTCTTTCAATCCACTCATATTTTTCTTCCCTTCCTGACATTACTATACTATATCTATTCCAAATCGTGGGTTACCATATAGTTGTCCTACATTAAACATGAAGTGAACTAGATTTTCAGTCACAAAAATATTAGAGCAAGCAACTGAACCAGTCCGAGATGACAAATGATTCTCCTGTACCTCTCTAGAAGATGGAATTTTTTACTTTAAATATGACCTTAAGAATCTATTTGGTCTTTGAAATTTGTCTGTTAATCTAAAGGGAAATAATTGCATTTCAACAACAACAACTCAGCCTTATCCCAACTAAATGGGGTCGGCTACATGGATCCTTTCCAAATAAAGTATGGAAAACTGAGGTCCTCACAAAAGGAAAGGAAAATAAGAGAAAGAAGAATAAATAAATAAAAATAAAAAGCAGAAATGAGATCAGAAAAGTTAGAAATGAAAAATGACAGATGAAAGTGTTAAGAAGAAATAGGAAAGCCCAAGCAGTCAGGAAAATCTCAGCTACATGTTGTCAACAACATGGATCATTGCCCTCCAATAAGCTCTATCTGAGGTCATACTTGGCACAAGAACCAGACTATGCATGTCATTCTTCACAACTTCACCTATGGTCATTTTAGGCCTACACCTAGCTCTTTTAGCTCCTTCAATGGGAATCAGATCACTCCTCCTTACTAGGGCATCCCCAGGCCTCCGTTGCACATGGCCAAACCATCTCAGACGACATTCTCGGAGCTTGTCATTGATCGGGGCAACTCCTACATCATCTCTAATACGTTTGTTCCTCACTTTATCCCTCCTAGTTTTGCCGCACATCCATCTTAGCATCCTCATCTCTGAGACACTTAGCTTCGCTATATGACACTTCTTAACTGCCCAACATTCCCCATACATCATAGCAGGTCGAACAACAGCTCTATAAAACTTTCATTTAAGCTTTAAAGGAATGTGTCCATCACACAGTACTCCAATCACACCTCTCCACTTCATCCATCCCACTTTGATTCTTTGTGAAACATCATCTATATCACCTTCTTTGTGTATGATAGATCACAAGTATCTAAAATAGTCACTTGGCAATATCTCTCTCTCCTCAATTTTCACCATGTCAACATCCATCATAGTGTGACTAAAATTACACATCATATACTCCGTCTTTGATCTACTAATCTTAAAGCCCTTTGATTCCAAGGTTGAAATAATGGCATTTCAACATTGGCCAATAAATGTGAAATGTTTGATAAACTTGAAGATTGTTTTCATAAGGAAATTCATTTCTAGCTTTTGCTATACAATATTATAAAGATGTTTCTCTTTCAGGCTTTGTAGAGCCTAGGCTGACTAGGATAGTGTATTTATTCCATCAAATAATATACTTGCATAAATTTCACTCAGTATTACCACTTACTAAATTAAAATTCTTCTTGGCGGTTTTATCCATTGTTGCTTAGGAGTAATTTCTTCTATTGGCCAGTGACCTGCATCATAGTTGCTACTCAACCTTTTCATAAACCCACTAAATTATTCACAACCCAACCTGCTATCTTAAGGTAGCTTATTTAGAAAATTATAGAACTTCAATATGCAAACAAATACTTAGTTTCACCAAAAGCCATCATGAAATTAAGTAAATTTCATGTAAGGTTCACAAACACCAACCCAAAAATAATAACCAAAAGTTACAGGTCTGGTTATGAAATATAGAGTACAATTACGAAGCAGAAAAATAAATTGACTTTAACTTAAATCCAGTCAAGATATTCACTTGCAACAAATGGTAAGCAAGATTCCAAAAGGGGGATAAATTTCACATTTCGAAATGCAGGAAGAGAATCCCCTTAAAAAAACTTACAAATAAAACAAGAACCAAACCTACCTCCCAACTTGATCATGTAAAACAAAATTGAATTTCAAGTTGGAAATATTGCAAGGATCGATTCAAGAAGAGAGAAGAAGAGAAAAGAGAGTGTGGAATCGTATGGAAGAGAAAGGACTCCTCTCCCTATATTGACTTACTAACATAGTATTAGGAATTAAATACACCTTCATAGGGAGTTAAAAAAGGAAAAATACAATATAAGACAACAAGATAATAAACCAGTTCCCAAAGTACCCTTATTACATAAACTCTATGATGTAGATCGAAGCATGAAGAAGATCAAAGAAGGAAAAAAAAAAAAAAGTTACTGTTCAACCGCAAACAATAATTTTGGGGCTGATATGGACTTCTGGCTTAGGGAGTTGATTTTTGGTGTTATTTTTATTATTTGACACTTATTTAGTTTCCTATTTGAGTTGTAACCATAGTTGTCACGGTGTCTAGGAGACCTAAGGCGTTGGAGGATCCAAGGTCAAGCCGACACCAACTAGGAAACCAAGGCGCCCACCTAGGCATAGCACTTAGGCGACGCCTTGACAACTATGGTTATAATCCTAATTGGGAATCTTAGTTCTGTTAGGAATCCTAATTAGAGTCTAGTTTCTATTTTATATGTTTTATTAATTAGTTTCTTACTTAGATTAGGATTAGGTTGTTTTATTATAAATATATGTATGTGGCTGAACAGAAAAAGGGACAGAGATTGAAGAGAAAAGAGCTATTGATGAAGTGGTGAGATGCGGCAACGGTGAGATACCGTGGGTGAGAAGCCCTAGGTGATAGGATGATGGGCTGAGATAGCTGATCCTACCACTCTTTTTATATCCCTTTCTTCTTTTTTATCCTTCGATGTTTTTCTTTCATATGTAAGCAGAAAAATAGCAATAAAAAGAGATTTAGTTATTTAATTTTGTTCCTTTATTGTATTGATCCTTGCTACAATCAATCTCCCACTGGTTTCCCTGGTTCGAGGTCGACTTTTGCTTTACTCTAACATTTCACTGGTCTTTCTCCAATACAAATAGAAACTAATACTAGGTTAGGCTCATACAGATTGGAATTGACTCATTCTAGTGTACATTTTAACCATCAAAGCAATCAGATCAAATTGTTTAAATTAATCTTATGTGCTAAATTAGTATTCATGTCATATAGGGATGGCATATACGCCTAGTGGTTGGATTATCTAGCACTAAGGGTATGGGAACGTTGGATCCAACATTGCTATGCTTCCCCTGCCTCCATCGAAACAATATCTTATTGATGAGCTACATTATCATCAAAGATCCCTCATTGCTTTTCATCAATTCAGTACTTTTTAGTTTCTACCATAGTAGACATACAGATTCAAGAATAATTCATACAATTATAATGCAGGTTTAATTCATCCATTAATTTAAAAAGTCCATTAAATTTGGTCAAAAAAGAGGACAATGGAAAAAATTAAGATTCGGATTAATTCAAGATTTAATCATTCATGTTTGAAAATTTCAGGAGAAAAAATTCAATCCATTTTTCTTAACTTTTTTATTGTTTTTTATCCTTTTTTTTTTGGGAAAAAGAACGTTGCTTGGTCGCGTGGCTCCTGCGCCCAAACACAGGAACATGCAAAATTCCCACTCAGCCCCTACTGAAATCATTAATTCCATCCGTGTAAATACCCCTGTGGGTGCTCTCATTGGCCCCCACACTGGTGCAAGGGCTACACGACCAAGCAACGATCTCTTGCCCATTTTTTTTATTGAAGTTTCTAATGATTCTAATTTTCTGAACCGAATTATTCAGTTCCCAAATTATTTATGAATTATTCTGTTGAGGTGGCATGGTCATGTTCAACGGAAGCCTTTGGATGCTCCAATCTGGAAGAGTGAGTTGATTCTGATTGAAGGTTCTAAAAGAGCTAGGGGCAGACCTAAAATGACCCTAGGAGAAGTGGTGAGGAAAGACATGCATGGTTTAGGTCTTGCTCCAAGTATGACGTCGAATAGAGCTGTTTGGAGGGAAAGGACCTGCGTTGCTAACCCCGGTCACTGTGTATATGACCGATTTGTTGTTGTTGAGCTCCTTTTCTTTTCCTTTATCTTTTTAGTTTGATTTCACTTGGATCCAGGTAGCTGACTCCATTTAGTTGGGATGAGGCTGAGTTGTTGTTGTATTCTGAAGGACTGAATTTTTGGCATCCAAATTTCTTGGGCTGAACTAATTGCTTTTTTCCCGTATTATTTGCAGATTATTCATCGACTCTCCAAACTTGTGCATATTTTCAGATTTTGCAAACCAATTTGGATTCAGTTGGAAATTTTACAGAGGAATTCACAAATTTGCTAACTATGCTTTTACATGGCAGGTGTAAAATTATACATTTTGGGATATTTTCAATTTTCAAATACTTCAATCAAAGAAAATAATTTTCTCTAATTTCTCAAACAACCAGGGGAAACGTCCAAAAAGAGTGAAGTTTAAAATTTGGAACCATCAAGCAGATAAGTTTACCAAGCTAATGCTGAGTTGAAGCTCTTTATACATAGCACTTCAAACTAGGTATTGGTCAATTACAAAACTTTTTTTTTGGGGGGGGGGGGGTCAATTACACAACTTAATTAACAAAAAAATCTGAACCTCTGCAAAGAAGCAAATTATGATGATGGAATTGGTTGGAGCTTTGCAGAATATAAGATGAAGTGTTTTTCACCTTGAAAGAGAAGAAACCGAAATAAATTCAACTATGGTGCAGTTTCCCCCTTCTGTTCAGGACGGTCTCTTTTGGGATGCGCAAGGCAGACCTAGATTTCGTATAGTCTCATAATTTTTGGAGTGTTTTTCTCTTTGGCAGTTGCTTCTCCCTGTTGATGGCATTGCCGAAGGTGGGGAGAGGTTTCTACAGCTTGTGTAGTTTGCCTCTGTTTGGTTTAGCCTCTCTGGTCTAAGCCATTGTACTCTATTTTTTCTTTTTTCTCTCAAGAATCAATTTTCTTATACTTTACCGTCGACATCACAATCCAACAGAACTGGCGGATCCCAGAATTTCTGCAATGGAGGTGGTGCTGGAGGTGGGGCTTCATGGTGGTTGGTGGTATTAATAGTGGTGGGTGGCGGTGGCACTGGAGGTGGGGCTTCACGGTGGTGGTGGTTGTGGTGTAAAAGAAGATAATGATTTGGGGAAGATGAGGGTATTTTGGTATTTTCAAATTTTAGAAAAGATAGAAGAAAGGGTAGTTTGGTCATTTTATAGCATTTAACACTTGGTGTGGACTTAAATGGCATTAGGGGGGTAAAGCAGGGGTGGTACGTGGAATATTGAGGGGTGGTACGTGAACTTATCAAAAGCTTAGGGGGGTACGAGGAATATTGGGTGCATTACAAGGGGGTACGTGTACTTTACCCCTTTTGGGATGCGCAAGGCAGACCTAGATTTCGTATGGTCTCATAATTTTTGGAGTGTTTTTCTCTTTGGCAGTTGCTTCTCCCTGTTGAAGTGTTGATGGCATTGCCAAAGGTGGGGAGAGGTTTCTGCAGCTTGTGTAGTTTGGCTCTGTTTGGTTTAGCCTCTCTGGTCTAAGCCATTGTACTCTATTTTTTCTTTTTTCTCTCAATACAAATGACCTTTTAGCGGGGAAAAAAATAAGAAATAATTTTTATTTTTTTTTTTTTGCATTTTGAAAGGAACAAGTACTTGGAACCATATTGGATGAACAGCTGAAAGAAGACAAAGAAAAAGAAGATAAATAACACTTACTTCAGTTGCAGTCCTATAGATCTCATCAAACATTTCTTCTTGCATAATATCAACATTATGGTTATTTGTTTGGGGCTCTCCCATTTGATGATTTGTGCTCTCCAAGTTCGTTGCCTCCTCTAAAGCTGCAAGAATTAGATCACAACTCAATGGTGCAGGTGAATAAAGAAGAAACACATAACATGATGAAGAATGATAGATCAACTCAAGCAAGAAAGCCTTCAAAAGATAAGCTCTCAAACAAGTAGAACTTTGTAGAGAAAATTTAAATCCAGTTGACTAATTCAGATTTCATTTATCATGAAAAAATGGGGAAAAAGTAGATGCAAAGAAAAAACCCACAAAATAACAAAGCATGTATAAAAATATCAACTTCTGACTTGCAGGCAGTTTGATGCACTTTTAGATGCATCCAGAGCATTTAAGATCCTGATATTCAGAAAATGTTCAAACAGAAGATTTTTTATTATGCTGGCCACATAGCACATACAAAAGTTTCATCTCCCATATATCTGATGTTGGTAACAAATGTAATTAACTGATTCCTAATAGCAACCAGTCTATAACCTGTTGCCAAGTAAACCACCAAAGAAACCCAGAAACCAAATTGATACACTGAATCTAGGAGGTTAACTAGGAACCCCAGAAACCATAGAAAGAGTTGTTTTCAATTAGGGGCTTCTTTTAAGCACCATGAGTTAAGCTTTCCAATTTTCCTCTTCAAAACAGGGGCATTCTAATTCAAAAATAAGAATAAACACCGCAATTTCTTTTCAGATATTATTAATACATTTAATCTGATATTGTTGCTTACGCACACTTCACATATGCCAGCCCAAATCCCTAGATGTGCTCACTGCATCACCAACAAGTTAATGGTAAAAGTTGACAGATATCCATAAGACAAGATACCTGGTTCACAATTCGAGACATCATGTTCAACTGGAGGTTCATGCAACTTTGAGGGGTCTCCTCCATTGGCAACTCTATCTCTTAATTCTCTGATACATGTCTGTTCAAAATCATATCACTGAATATAAGTCACAAACTTATAACAAATTATTTGAAAAAGAAAAAAAAAGGAAATGAAAGTACATGGGCACAAATAAAGCAATGAACCTAAATCACAGTAGAGAAGATCTTTATAAAGTAGTACAGAAATCTCAATTTAATCAACATATCACTGAAATAGTTATATAATGTTCTTACAAACTCCAAATGTGCTTCTGGTATAATTCTTTCTAGTATGAATATGCCAGAATAACAAACCAAGCCGAGGATGTATTACCCTGACACGTCTAGTGGCACCAACTTGTTCCACCTTGTGTATGAACTGCTCAAAAGAATAGTAGGGAATCAAATGCTTGTGCCATTGAGCATATAACCCAATGAGATTCCCAAGATCCCGAACCTACATAATCCCAATTGCAGATTGTTAAAAAACAAGAGTAATAAACAACATAATAAAAATCAACAGTCATTACCAATCACCCTTGAAGTGATAATTGCCAAAACCCTATCTTTCATTATCATTATTACCCAAACACTTAACATTTTCAGAAGGGAAAACCCAAACTGCAGAGATTCAAGTGATAGAAGAATCAGAGAGCGTAAGAATCCAACCCAGAGATCAAAATCAATCTAAAAAATCTATAAAATTCAAAACCAAAGCTGCAGTCAGAGTATTTATGCACCACAACCTTTGAAAACCCAGAATTGGTTCAAAATGAATAGTGAGTACCAATCTACAGGCAGTGATTGAAGTTTCCACAGCCCCATCTTTCCAAATCAACCAATAACTTAAAATTATCAAGAACAAAGAAACCCAAATACAAAGATCCCGTCTGAGAGAATAATCTAAGAACCAACAAAACTGATAACGTAGATCAAAATTAATCCAACAATCAACCAAACTGAAAACCCCAAAGCTGCAATCAAGGTATAGACATTTGTATAGAATATAAATAAGAAAAAAATATTCAAAGGAACACACTGTCCATATGAAAAATAAATAAATTAGATCAATGTCCAGATCTAGGTCAGAAGTGCTGTGCCGAGACTTACCGCACCCAATAACTTAAATTATCAAAAACCACGAGAAACCCAAATGCAGACATCCCGTCAGAGAGAAGAATCAAATAACCAGCAAAACCATACCCACATGGATCAAATCAATACAATTAAATCAACTAAATTGAAAACCCGAAAGCTGCAATCATAGTATCGATATTTGTGTAACTTCTATCAATATCAACGTCCAGATCTAATCAGAAATGCTGTGCTGTGACTTACCCAATAACTCAAAATCACCAGGGTGGGAAAAGAAGAAAAAGGAAACCCTAAACGCACTGATTCCATATTTTTTCTATGTTTGTGTATTCTACAAAAAAATCCCAGAAAAAAACCCATACTTTGTATGAAATGTACCTCATGACCACGGCCACCAAACTTGAAAGCGCGAGGGAAGTGGCGAAGGACGTAGCCAAGGCCATCGTCGGAGAGGAGAACCTCAGGGGTGAGCTTGGGTCTCGTTCTTGGAAGCTTCTTGGGTTTCTCAGAAGCTTTCTCTGGTGGTCTGGGAGGGAAACTACCGGTCTTGGAATATGGACGAGAGAATTTAGGATTAGGGTTTGAATTAGAGAGGGAATCGGTGTTTGATTTTGGGTCTGGGGCAGAGAAAGGGCAGTCTCTAGACCAGTGGCCTGGACGGCCGCACTTGTAGCAGCCGGTGGGAGCGTCGGTGGTGCGGTTTTCCATTTCTGGGGTCTGGTTGTCTCACTCGCTTCCACGGCTCCGTTTTGTTGTTTTACAAGGGGCGGGCTTTGCCTGATTTCCTTCTCATGGCGGGAAGAAATTGAAAATAAGGCGCGCACATTTTCTTATCGGTTTTTGCTAAGCCGCCAGTACTCGAGAGTCCCCGCCTCGTCCAGATTAGAGCCGCTGGATCTCTATAGGTTTTCAATCACTGCCGTTAAATTTAACATGCATCAAATGTGGTTGCCACTTGGATGTACTTGCAGATTATCCGCTCTCGTGTAATTTCACAACTGGCAGATTTAGGAAATTTTCTAAGGGAGTAGTTTTCTATCTGGGCGTGTGGCCTATGCCAGTACTCCCATGTGTCTATCTCTCTATTCTTCAAAACAAAGGGGCAGAGGTGTCTTTTCATATGTGGAGGAGATAGATAGACTCATGGGAGTGTTGGGCCGCTGGCACAGGCCACACTCCCAGACAACTTTCTCCCAATTTTCTATTTTCATGCAGTACCCTTTTTGTTTTGGGTTAAATACACGTACCCCTAAAATGCATCCAATATTCCACATGCCCCCCTAAGGTTCTAACAAGTCCACACGCACCCCCTCAAAATTCCACGTATCATGGTTTTTGAATGAGAAAGTTTTTTAATGCGAAAATCTCTCCGTGCCGATATCCAAGAGGATTCTGAATGAGGTCCTAATACAAGGACTATAATTAGGGATGTAAATGGGTCCTCGAAAATCTGAATTTTGATTCGCATCTGTATTCGTTTAGGGGTATCCGAATTTTTATTTGAATAATCCGGAAAAAAAATTATTTGATTCGAATACATATCCAACTAATGATTTAGAGGGTTTTTGAAGATTCAACAGGTTCTAAAGAATGAGGAAATGAGAATTATGAGACTAAAACATGGATTGAGACTTGAGAGTGAATCGTATCCGTTTGGGAGGGGGGGGGATGTCTAGGTTACACGAGTCAGAGTGTAAACACATAGTTAAAAATCCGAATTCGATTCGCATCTGTATCTATTTAGAGACATCTGTATCTGGGCAGGGAACATCCGGATTCTATCCATTTACATCCTTAACTGTAATTGTGGTCCATGTGGTTTCATTGTACGACACCCGTCCAAGGAAAAGAACTCACCGACAACATCTTCTCAGAACTCGTTTTCGTTCTTCTCTCTCTCTCTCTCTCTCTCTCTTAATTTTTTGGCTAAATTACCAATCACCTCTTGGTTTTCTATCGAAACTCAGATCACCCCCTGATTTTTGAATAAACTCAAATCACCCCTCTTACAGTAACGGTGTTAGTTTGCTGTTAATTATTGGTGTGAAAGGACTATTTTACCCTTGTACTAAAATATCAGAATTAAATGTACAATACTACCCTTCTTCATCTTCAACCTAAAATACCCCCCCTCTTTCTTGCAACTCCGCTGGCAACACCGCCACCGCTACAGCCGCCTCTGCTTCGCCCTAGCCCTGTGGTCCATTCGTATCACGCCCATGCTCTCTAGATCTCTCTCCGTCGTCTTCTTCCTTGCAATCCAAACCTTCTCTCTCTTGCATCTTCTTCTTCTCAGTGAATTTTCTGTTGCCCTGTTCTGGACGGTAGTAGTAGTTCTGTTGGATTATAAGCAGCACCGAGAAATCTGTGAAAAGCACAAAGTAAGATTCTGTTGCTCAAAAACCTAACCCTATAAGAGGCTCACAGCCTTGTTGATTGGTTACAGGACGAGTCCAGTGTCTCTGTTGCTGCCTTCGCACCGGCGGCTACTACTGTAGCGAACTTCGATAGGGTTTCAGATTGCAGAAGCATTCCGCTTTGATTCTTTGATCTTTTTCTCTGACTTTTTAACCTTTGACTTATATTTTTATTAATGGAGGCCATTTGTAAAATCCTTTGGCTTTTGAGAAATTAGAATAACAGATGACACGAACCCACTTTCGCCTTAATCATCGTGAGCCAAAACTCCAATTGTAGAAATCTTCTCACTACAATTGAAGACCCAAAGAAGTGTCTCAAAATCTGAACTTTCCTCTAGAAAACCACAAGACAAATGACAATCATCATAAAATCTCTTGTGGCTGTAATTAAATAACCCAAAAGGACAAATGTAAAGGGCACTCAAAATCCAAACCAAGGACCAAAACTGGAAGAAGGTACTAAGATCTTTATTGGATCTTTCAAGAACCCACACCATCTCAAAATTTGACCGATCTTCCCAAAACACAGAACCCGTTCTTCAATTTCCTTTGCCTGTTTTTGGCTAGCGATGCAAGTGCAAGCACTCAGATTTGGATCCTCCCCTGTGTAATTTTTTACATCGTAGGATAGGGTCATGTATCTCTTTGCATCTTTTTCACGTTTCTTCCCTCCGGTGAACTTTGATTGAGATTGAGTTGCAAGTGTGAGGAAGATGATGAATTTAGGGTTTTTAGTTACAAGGGTAAAATAGTAAATCAATACTAATCAAGGGTAGTTTAGGAATTTAAATTTATTTAACTGGCTGACAGCATCACTTAACAGCATAAAACTAACGGTAGGGACTAATTTGTCATTTTGGGCTCTAAACCAAGGGGTGATTTGAGTTTTTTCAAAAACCAGGGGATAATCTGAGTTTCGATTGAAAATCAGGGGATGATGTGTAATTTATCCTAATTTTTTTTTATTGGGCGAAATTCTCTACTTGGGAGTGCATCTGGGCGCAGCCTGCACCCAAACACATGGGGCTGGACAAGGACGGGATTTCGGTCATTAAGGGGTGGGCCGGTCATTTTGCCCACCCCCATGTGTCTGGGCACACCCTGTGCCCCTAGTGCAGAGAACTTTATCTTTTTTTTTAACTCACAAAAACCAAACTACAGTTTATCATTCCTTATTAATTTCTAATTTTTTAAATATTCAATCATCCCACATTCTTCTCTCCGAACAATATGATATCGATTTGATGTCAATTTGTTATGATACCAATACCATCTGTATCTGATTGATTTGGCAATTTGGTGCTAGGGGTGTCAAATGGTCGGTTTGGCACGGTTTCGATCGAGTAAAATCGGTTTCGGTCTTGGAATGAAAAACCAAAACCAAACTGTTAAGAAACTCCAGTTTTCGATCGATTTCAATCTTAATTTAACGATACAAAGATTTTATCTTTTTAACTCTGAACCTTGTAATTATCAAAATGACCTATTAGGTTCCATGATTTAGGTTTTCACTTTATGGTTTTTACTCTTAAAAACCGCCCAAATGAAGGCAGCAACCGTTCTGCAACCTCTTGACTTCAAAATTGATGCTTTGAACTAATCATAGTCTTGTGACTCTTCTTCAGTGATAAAAAAATTGTAGTAATGCTTCAGAGGAACAAATCTTATGAAGAGGGAAGCACAGTCTCTTAATTTGGTAAGTAGAAAAGCAAACTGTTGCAACTGGATGATCAATAGGGTACTAGGGAGATAAACTTCAATTCTCAAAACATTTCGGGGTCAGAGAGACGAAATTCCTTACACCAAACAGGATTGTTGTGAGAACTTCATCATAATCCATGACCCTCGCTATTCTGTTCGATGCTTTCTTGAACAAATTTAGGAATTCAATATCGATAAAAACTTTGCCATTGTAGGAACTGATACCTATCAACGAAGCAGAAAACACAATGTAACAAAAGAAAAAACAATTCAAACAACCACAACACAAAGATATATGTGGTTCGGCAAGATGCCTACGTCCACAGTGAGATGAGAGTGGCTTCACTAACAACGGAGAACAGGGTTACAAACTCTCTTCCTCTCGCCTCTCTATTTACAAAGAATTCCCATTTACCATAATGACCTCCATCACTACAAATTTAGATTTTCAACCAACACCTCTGTAGCAGGGCTTTGGATCATCTCATCACGTACACAAAGAAGAGAAATCTACAAGCGACGAATGGGTGAGAGCTCAATGCATTCTGCTTGTTTGCTGAACTATCTTCTTTCCCATCAACTTGTATTGCAAACAACAAATCCCCTCACACGGGACTTCTTGGTTCATGGAACAGCTCCTAAAGAAAAATTATAGAAAACAAAAATGAATAGTATATAGAAGATTGCGTTCCGAGTGATAAATGCAAAAAGTTTAGAATAATTACTAGAAAATTTTAAAAGCAATCAAGTAGAACTAAAATAGTACAGAGAAAAAAACTTTGAGTGAGAGGGTCGACCTGAATCCATAAAAGATATCTGCTTGCCCTGAAATCCAGTCAAGAAAACAATGAGAACAAATATGAAAGAGGATGATTCTTTGATTGAAAAAACCAAAATGCTAAAAGGTAAATGGAGAATATTCATGTTGAAAACATAATCTAAAAGGGATGAGAGAGAGAGGGCCGACCTGAAGAAGATGAGAAAAGAGGCTTGAACCCAGGGAGGGAGTAGCTCAGTTGGGTTGAAGGATCAATCCAACCGAGCTACGAAGAGACAAATTAGGACAACCTGAAATATTTAGTACACCAGGCAATGCGAGGTTTCCGAGCTCATCGGGTAATTCTCTCAAACATGGACAATTATGAATCCACAGCCTTTTCAGTGAAGTGAGGTGCCGAATCCCTTCTGGCAGAGACGATAAATTGGAGCAGTTCCCGATCTCAAGCTCTTCAAGCGATGAGAGAATTCCCAACCGATCAGGTAATGTGGTCAGACCCAGACAATTCCAAATCCGTAGCCTTTTTAGTGAAGTGAGTCGCCAAATCTCTTCTGGTAGAGACAGTAGATTGGAGCAACCCTCAATCTCAAGCTTTTCAAGTGATGAGAGACTTCCCAAGACATCATCTGGTAATGTTTTCAGACCGGGACATGTCGAAATCTTGAGTGTTTTCAGTGAAGTGAGGTGCTGAATCCATTCTGGGAGAGACAAGAGATTAGGGAAATCTTCAATTTCAAGTTCTTTAAGCAATGTGAGGTTTCTCAAGCCCTGATCATCAGAAAATTGATTGACACCATTGAAATTCGAAATAGACAGCTGTTCCAATGAAGTGAGGCTTCCCAGCATGCCCTTAGGCAATGTATGGAGCTCGTAGCACTGCTTAATTGACAGCACTTTGATTGCAGTAAGGTATTGAATCCCTTTGGGCAGAGATGATAGATTAGAGCAATTGTGAATGTGAAGCTGTTCAAGCGATGAAAGGTTTCCCATGACCTCCTCCTCCTCCTCCTCAGGTAATATTGTAGTCAAGCCTTGACACTTTTCAATTGTTAGTCGTTTCAGTGCAGTGAGGTGTTGAATCCCTTCCGGTAGAGATGTCAACTCCTGGCTACATCTCGAAATTTCAAACTCAGAAAGTAACTTGAGATTCTCATGAAAGAAGGAGTTTGGTAATCTCACCAGACTTGGACAATCATAGATGCGTAGCTCTTCCAGTGTTGAAGGAGCAGGGCAATCAGGTAGAGACACCAAACTATCAAGAGATCCGATGACTAATTTTCGGAGAGAGGTGAGATGTTGCATTCCCCACACCGAAAGCATTGGTACGGTTGTCAGCCGCTGGCACCTAAGTAATATCAAGTCAGTGAGACGTGGAAACAAGGAAGGCAGCTGCTGCACTGCTTCTTCTTCTTCTTCTTCTTCCTCCTTCGAGATTATCCAACTCTCTAGATATGGCAGATGATGGAGTTTAAGTTTTTCTAACATTGGAAATAATACCACCCCCATTTTTGATAATGGTTTTCCTCCTCCTCCTTTATTATCCCTCCTCGCACTCGCATGCACCATCACTTTGTTGTCTATGAACTGCAGGGCACTTGAATAATAAATTTCGAGACGCCTAAGGCAACAGAATTCACCAATGAGTGGCAAACATTTGAGTTTAGGACACCACGATAATATAAGTTCCACTAGATTTGGGAGGAAAGAAGAGTGTGTCATCCAACGTGGCATCTTGACGCCTTCGTACTGGTAAATTGTCAATGCCTTAAGATTTGGGTGCGGCTGGAGATTCTCCAACACTTGTTCTTCATCTACCAATGGTAGCAGCCGAGTACTACTACTAGGCCCATCACCATACCAACTCAATGTCAAAGATTGAAGCTCCGACTTCTCCTTCAAATTTGCTTCTTCAGCATCTCTCACATTTCTCACATTTCCAAGCCTTTGGATAACTAATACCCCCCGAAGCTGGTTTAGGCCACCCAACTCTCCAAGCCCACTACCACCACCACCACCACCATCACCACCCATTTTTTTTATTCTTCTGTAGTCATTTGCTGCGACTGGATTGGCCACAAAGAAAAAACCCAAAGTCTGAAGAGAAGATAACTGCCCCAACCCACATGGCATGTATTCTATTGCTCTACATCCATCATCCAACTCAAGATGTCTAAGGCTAACCAATTTGGTCATATCTGATCTAGGCCACTCTTTAAATGCACGACAACACTCAAGTCTTAGTGTTTGCAGATTAAATAACCTACAAATAGAATTAGGGAGTGCTTCGAAAGGATTGAAGGAGAGGTCAAGGTACCTTAATTTTTCCAAACCACCAACACCTCCTATGCAACTCGGAACAACTCTAATTCCACATTGTCTTAACTTTAACACGCGCAAGCCTTGCCAAGGTGAGACAAATCCAGTGCCAATATTTCCCTTTCCCAAATTATAATTAAGATCCACATAATAAAGTGTCCTTAACTTTTGGGCCTTATCAATTGGTATCGCCTCATGTGCCGCTTTTCTGCTATCATACACAATAATGTGTCTGACTACCTCAGAAGAAGAAGAAGAGGTGGAGGATAAGGGTTGTGTTGTTGTCACCTCCGACCATTCAATCCCTGCGACCCATCGTGCAAGACTATGCACCAGGTCATGCATTGTGCATGACACAATCCTTCCAAGTACATCATCTTCTTTTACCTTTTGGAAAAATGATCTCCATAATAATTCCATGAAATACCCATACCCAACGTCTTCTAAAGACCTTCTATAACTGTGACTACTTCCTCCTCCTTCTCTGGTTGGTTGTAGTGGTGGTGGTGGTTGGATGAACCCATGTGCCATCCATTGATGGATCAAATCATCAACTTCAATTTCATGATCTTTTGGGATCATAGAACAATAAGCAAAGCATTGCTTCAAATGGGATGGTAGGTGGTTGTAGCTTATCCTTAGAGCAGGTAGGATTTCATGTTCTTTTTCCCCTAGCTTCCAAATTTCAGTTTCTAGGACATCCAACCAATCATTTATGTTTCTTGTATGGCATAACAAACTTCCAAGTGCCTTTGCAGCCAAAGGCACTCCTCCACATCTTTTCACTATTTCCTTCCCAATCTTCACTAGCTCAGTATGGTTTACAACTATTCTTTCCCCAAACGCCCGTTCATTGAATAATGATTCACAATCATTTTCACTTAACCCTTTCAAAGGGTAATTAAATGATATATTCGGCTGCATGATTTTCGCAACCTTCTCACTACGGGTCGTTATCAAGATCCTACTTCCACTTGCCCCACCCATTAAAAGATTTCTCAAGCTCTCCCATTTACTCTGTTCCTCATTCCAGATATCATCTAGGACAAGCAGATATCTTTTTTCAGATAGTTTTTCCACAAGTTTTGACTTCAATTGATTTTCCCCTAACACACTATAATTATCATTTGTTAGGGACTCTACAATTTTCTTTACAAGGTGCCCAACATTAAAATCAAACGAGACACACACCCACATTCGCAACTCAAAATGCTTCTTGACCTTTTCATCATTAAACACACACTGAGCAAGTGCTGTCTTCCCTAAACCACCAATCCCAATTATGGGAATGACCATGACATTCTTCATCTCTTTATCATTATTATTATTAGTTAATTTTTCAACTAGATTTTCTATATCCTTTTCTCTACCCAAGACCTCAGATTTAGTTACAAAAGGGTCAGTATCTCCCCTCCTATAATCATGATCGCCAATATTCATATTTTCACTTTGGCTTGCAAATTGAGATCGAGCTACCACACCATCCTTTTGGATATTATCTAACCTCTCTATAATATCCTTTATTTTATGAGCCATTTTCCAATTAAATACAACTGCTGAATTTGGACATGGGAAGCATCTGCGTACCTGTTTGAGTACTACAATATTGTTTGGAAGCTCCCCCACTTTTTGTCCTCGCAAGGCTTCCGTTGCAAATTCATCCAACACATCTTCAGCATCGTAAACCACATCTTTAAGCTTTCTCAACCAATCTTTAACCGTATCGTTCGTTGCACCCATCTTCTCTGCGTCCGATAGTATAGCTTTGATTGCGGTTAAAGAGTCCTCGAGCTTCCTCAGTTCCTTTTTCACTCCTGATGCTAATCCAATCTCTTGGATGAGGGGAGAGCCCAAGCCCAGTATGATTTTTCCGGCAAGATCAGAAAGGATGGATTCTGCCATTCTTTCTTGGTTAGGAAGGACAAGAAATTAAATGGCAAATTGTATGAAGAGATGGCCCACAATAACAAATTTAGAGAGACATATAGATAGATAGAAAGAGAGATCGAGTTCGCAAGATGCGAATGAGAAGAGGGTCACAATGGGGGCACATTTATAGTGAAAGGTACTACTAATTATCAATATCATTTCTCCTCCTTTAATCTTTGCGCTTGACAAAAGCAAAGTATATCACAATCTTCAAGGCAAGAAATGCACATATAAAAGAACATACGAAGGTTGTGTAAAATTTCTTCCATTAAATAAAAGTGAAAGAAATGGTTTTGGCCCTTTTGGGTCCCATTATTGAATGAATAACTTTTCAAAGTGAAAGCTTTGTATTCTTATCAAATTGGGGAGGGGGGGGGGGGGGAACCTTGATAGTTTTTAAATTCCATTCTTGTAAAATATCTTGTAAAATACTTTATAAGACGAGGGGTAGGAGCTGGTTTGATCATAAGACATATTTTTCCAAGGGCAAACTCATAAGGCAAGAAACTAACATAGAGAAGAAAAGAATTTGTGCTAACCCCATTATTTCATTCATTGAAATGAAGAAATGAAAGAGAAGTGAAAGTACCTATCTGCCAAAAGAGAAAAAAAGAGCAACGGTTTTGGAACCTCAATGCTTTGTTTTGCATGTATATAACTTTGAGGCCAAATAATGTTCAAGACTTGGTAGAAGCAAAGACAAGAAAAAAAACACAAGGGCTCCCATAATCCCCTTTTGGATCAAAATATGACTTAGATGTAGGGGTCCACTTTTGACCCTATCTAAGGGGACTTAGGGTTGGCAAGGAGCAAAGCAGCGGAGAGGTCGAAGGCGAAGGAACTAAGCCCCCAACTCCAATGGCAGAAGCCAAAGATTCCCAGCAGCAGGAACATCAGAGTTCACGCGTGAAGCTGGAAAAGATGAGTAGATTTAGCATTTGGCCCCCGACACAGCATACACGAGAAGCAGTCTTCAAACGCCCCGTCGAAACCATATCGACCCCTTCTGTACTCTCTAAGCGCTACGGATCCATGCCAGCAGAGGAGGCCTCCGCCGCCGCGCGACAAATCGAAGAGGAACCCTTCTCTGCTGCTTCCACCACTGCCTCTCCCAAGACATCCGAAGACGATGGCATTGAGATTCTTCAGCTTTACTCCTAGGAGATTGTTATGTGCCTAATGGGGCCCACTATAGTGTATGTGCACTAGATTGGGCCAGCCTAGTATGGGATAGGTTAAAGGGCTTGATTTAACGCGTTCCATCAGCTTCGGAGCTTTTGGCGTATTGGTTAAGTACCTAACATTTGGTATCAGAGCTGGGCACCAGGTCAAGGGTTCGAGTCACGGAAAGGGCTACCTAGGAGAAGGGCTACCTGGAGTAGAGTGAAAGCCGTTAAGAAAGGGCTACCTGCCGCCAGGCAAAAAACCTTGGAGCAGAGTGAAGCCGCTTGAAAAGGGCTACCTACTGCCAGAGTGAAAGCTACCTAGAGTGAGAGTCGCCGAGGACGACGGCTGCGGAAGCGTGGTGGTCTGTTATGTGCCTAATAGGGCCCACTATAGTGTATGGGCACTAGATTGGACCAGCCTAGTATGGGATATGTTAAAGGGCTTGATTTAACGCGTTCCATCAGTTTCGAAGCTTTTGGCGTATTGGTCAAGTACCCAAATGTTAGGTACTTGACCAATACGCCAAAAGCTCTGAAGCTGATGGAACGCGTTAAATCAAACCCTTTAACCTATCCCATACTAGGCTGGCCCAATCTAGTCCCCATACACTATAGTGGGCCCCATTAGGCACATAACAAAGATCAGCAAGAGAATGCTCAAAACTGTAAAAGCCAGAGCCCCCTCCGCATCTTCTCCTGACAATCCATCGCAGGCTTCGGTTGCCACTGATGCTACTGCCATTCCTCCCGCCAGTGAGGAAATCTCATTTGCCCAAACTAAATCTTAGGTGAATTTGAGTTTGATCTTCGTGTTAGGGTTTCTGTTACCTAAAAGTTCAATGTTGAAATCCATCTGTATTTATTATTGATCGCTTCCACTATTATATTGGTAGTCATGTGAAATAATGGGATGAACTGTCTGGGGCTTTTCGTTCAGGGTGGTTCTTATTGAATTTTGCAGTTGTTAATTGAATTTGTCCCCTCAGGTACAGGGTCCCGGTGATTTATGTCTATCGATTCTATCCCATCCTACATTTGACAGTAACACATGAGAGAATCGATAAAGTAGATTCTTCGATAATACACACATCAAATATGTGAGTACTTGTATTCATACTCTGACATCACATGTCTAGGCATATCCAATGCGACGACCGTATGATAAGGGTGTCCAGTCCAAACCCTAGTCGTGACTACCATTTTAAGTAATACTTATGAGACACATACTATTCAAAAAATTTATATCGCATGTCATAATATTAAACCAAAATACATAAATGTTCAATACAAAGTAATATCGGACTGAACTGAACCAAACCGAGTTTAATAGACACATAAATCCAACAGGTTCTACAAAGCCCGGCCCAACCAGACCTTGATGCAACCCTACTTAAATGTATTTGACCCAGAAATGATATGAATCCCGTATGCGACATTAAATCGATATAGTATGTGACAAAACCAAAGAGAAAACAAACTAGAATCCAGTCGTTTTGGTGCGATCCGGTTTTCAACCAATCTCATCATACTCCATTCCAAAGCCAAATGAAAAGGGTCGGATCAACTCGATACTGGTTTTCTCGATCAGTTTCAGTTGGTTCGGATTACGTTTTGACATCCTTAATAAAAACTAATATTTGAATCGATTCGTTGAGTAACGGTGCACAAGCCATGATACACTCAACCAATCCTTTAGTTAAAGGAAGAATGTATTGCGCTAGAGATAGACCGAGCCCTTCTTCATGAGCCGATGGATTAAGATTGAAATCCAACAATCCACAACATTCTGGAACTTAAACCCTTCGATCAAAATTGCATCTCAGTCAAATGCACTTACCGAGACCAACAATATTTTACACTTCAAAAATTTCTAGGTGTTTTAATGTCTCACAGCTGTTCGACATATGACCTGGGCCATACATGAGGCTTGTGTTTGCGCGCGGGGGCCTTATCTGTCATGCGAGCATGTCTTAAGCCATGATGCTGCCGCGGGGTGTGCCTCGTGCACATTTGGTACGCTGTTGTGCGGCACATCATAATGTGAATGACTGCAAAGCTTTGCGGCCAGGGCTCTGTTGAGCATTTTCTAAGCCCTGACTTTACATGGCCTTGTGTAATGTGCTGAACCAGCCTGCAGCCATGAGAGCCATGCGGCTGATCTGCTGCTACTCCCACAGTTTGGTTACTTTGTCATAGCCGATCCCACACCACCATCGTCATGCCATAGCAACATCCTTGCGTACATACAAACCATGCATCTACCATGCATGACACCATCATGTATGCATCATACCAAAACATCATGCTATCACCATATCAACATACCACCTCATGTATGCATGATTACATAAATGTGCCCATCATATTTTAAGGCATGCCATATATACCATATATTATGCACCATTATCTACACATCACCATGACTTATGCATCTCTTCATGCCACAACATCATCTCACATACATGACATCATCATAATGTGACCATCCATATCATCATCATCACTTTATAAAACCCAAACATATGCATTACATCAAATGCACATCACACTCTACAATCCGCCGTCACATAAGCATTTGCCATGTAACTGACATGTAGCATGCCACATGGCCAAAAAAATTTCCTTTTTTTTTATTTTTTATTTTTAAATTTTCATGCCACATGTCACCCTTCTTGTCACATGCCACCCATAATACACTTGGCTTTACAAAAATTACCACTTATGCCACTGATTAAAAATCAAATCACTTCACTTCCACCACCACTATATGTAAGCTTTGTGCACCACACCCATGCATGCTACATGTTCCATAAGCTCAAAACATGAATCCCCAAGTCACTCTTGCTCGCTGCTACTAACGGGTCTCGGTTGATTTCCTTTCCCTACTCAAATGTTTTAATTCGATAAGTTTGAAAAGTCCAAAGGTACTCTACTGCTATTTTTTTTGCCCGCTTGTTGAATCCCACATCTTTCATTTTACGAAAAACCATCACCGCTAATAGAAAAAGTACTTAGCTTGTCCCATAAAAGTTACGCTGGTCTACACAATGACTCTGATTCTCAGGAATGTATAGATTCGTGCTCAAAATCTGAATCACGTAGACTGCTCTACATTCAGCCACACCACAGTGACCCCTAGCGACAGTGACCCCCCTACGGAGCTCAAAACATGAAAAGTGGGATGTACATCACCAAAATTCCAAATACCATCAGAACACATCGGAATGCGTGTTGTGTGTTGCATCACCTCCAAACACGCAATCTTTTCAGATTTGCTCTTAAATTGTGCGACTATATAGAAATCAACATAACTTCTTCGTACAAACTCAGAATTCAGTGATTCTAGTTACGTTGTGAAGACGATATATCACACTACAATTCTCCAGTTCATACCTTCTTTAGATTTTGCCAATTGGATGTTCCAAATTATCTCCAAAGGTACCTCTTCTGCATGCTCTTATGATGCACTTTTCGGAAATTGGCATGAACTAAAACCTTGTTGCTTCCAACCTCTATCAAATATTACCAAACACCTCTAAAGTTCGAACATTACCATACATGCTCAGAAGCATCAGTAAATCATCCAACCTGTGTCTAACCTTTATTTTATTTGTTTTTGTTTCCACATATTCTGTTTTAATGATCTAGATGCATCTCATGATCTCTAATTATAAGGAGAGTAATAGTAATTTGACAAATCCGACTATGCCAACTCAACCAATACACTGCCACAATCTCCAGAACCATTGCCAAAATATTTTAAATGTCTATACCGCCAATATTGGTGCCCACTGTCAATTGCCACACTGTACCAACAAACTGTATCATTGTCATTCCTCTAATCACTATGCCATCTATGTGAGTATGTTGCTCAACTGACTATATTTATGCAGCTCAACTGCAACTGAATTTATACAACAATGGCAACAAGATCAGCCGTAGTCCAACAAGATTAAGATATAGTGGCTTGCGCATTCTCCAAACTAGTTCCCACAATGAAAGAACTGCTTGCACAAGGCTTGCTACCCTACCCTTTTGTTATATCTATATCAAGATAGACTATAGGATCTCTAGTGAGAGACTGCAGTTGGCAGCACCGATTGGCCAACATGGATTGCCACTCATATCTAGGGTTTTAAAACCTGAAGGATTCGATCCCAGACGATTCCCAATTCAGATCGGATTGGAATCAGTCTGAATAACCTTAGAACCGGCCTGAAACATCAGTAATCGAGGGAATCTTGGCGTGAATATTCTGATCAGAATGCCAGAAATCAGAATCTGTCCCGGCTGATTTCAATATTAATCCGCGGATTCCTGAATCGATTCACCGATTTTTTGAAACTCTGTTCATATCTTACTGCCTACTCCACCAATTGCAAAGTAGTTGTTCTCCACCTCCACCGTCTGACTGTGTTCCGCTCATAGTTAGTAAGTTTGCGTATTAATTGTTGTATGTATTCGATCGTATAATTCAAATTTTTGATTCTTACCGTATTCTATGGGGTAGCTTAAGTCTGTAAGTAACTTTAAAAAACAGCCATATTAATCACCATATTAATTATTGTATTAATTGCTGTATCAATATATATTTATGTATTAATCATTGTATTAAATGCCGTATTAATTGGTTAAACTTAATTAATATTACATGTAGAGATCGAAAAGAATGGAAAATGATTTCAAATTGAAAAGCCATATTGGATTAGAATTTAGTTGCAAAAAAATTAGTTTTCCCCTTGATTTTTACTAGGATAAATCCGTATTTTTGCTCTAATATTATTTCAAAGCAACCGTATTAAAACACATACCAATTAATTGCCATACATATTTTATTGTTTCGGATTTTTTGAAAATAAACTATTACTATGTGACCGATTAATTACCGTACGTATTCCTTCCCGTATTATTGCCGGGATCATTATCTCCTCCAATTCTGACACCCTCCAATTCCCTCAAATCCCTCACATAATAGCTGAAATGACCACCCACCCATTGCCTCAACACACTGCCCAAGGTTGGGTAGGGTGGTCATTTCAGCTCCTATGTGAGGGATTGGAGAGAATTGAAAGATCACTATTGCCGTTCCCCAACTCCCCCCCATGTGAGGGATTGGAGAGAATTGGAAGGTGTCAGAATTGGAGGAAATAAAAATTCACTATTGCCATTCCCCAACTTACTATGGTTCCAATACCCTTGCTATTGTTCCACCCCCACTCCACTCCACTCCACTCCGGTAACATCAGCATAGCGAAACCAATTCTAGTGGAAGATGGGCCGTTTTATCTAAAGAATCGAAAAAAATTCTGGTAGATCATTCGCATAAGGTTACCCATGTCAACAATTTTTACAGAGGATTCGGAACTTGACTTTGCTGATTAGAGCTCACAGAGGGCTGAGGGAGCGATTTCTGGGAATACCCATCTCCTTAGATTTTGTACTTTGTAGTTTCCTTTCTGGAAATGTTAAAAAAAAAAAAAAAAAGGGAGAGAGAAACTTTCATATGTGTTTAGAGTATCAAATTTTGCAAGATTACAATCTTATTATGGAAACTGGATATTTTTCTTTCTTCGTTATTTTGGAAAGTAAAAGACAAACGATTTTCTTTCTATTCTTGTAGATTTTTCTTTGAAGAGAAGAAACTTTTGTGTATTTAATCTGTCATTAACTCAATCTCTCTAAAAATCCCCACAGCGATACTGTGAAATCTTACTCTGAACCTAAAGGTGTAGTTTTTTGGGGGAGAAGAATCGAATCTGTGATACTGAGATCTTCAGAATTTTTTTTGAGAGTTTTGAGATTATTTGTCTTTCCTTTTCGGGAATGGATCATCAGCCTGAGAAGGATGATCATGATGATCACTCTCAAGTGATTGAATCAGAGAGCAAAGAAAAAGAGGTTTTTCCTGATGGGATGAGGGTTTTGGCTGTAGATGATGATATTGTTTGCCTCAGAACGCTTCAGGCAGTTCTGCAACACTGCCGCTATAAAGGTTTCTTCTTCTTCTATCCATCTTTTCCTTAATCTTTCTTCTTCTTTGTACAAAGAAAGATTTTTCTGTTTTGTTACTTGTTCTTATGTTTTGTTTTTTTTTTTTCTCCCCTGTTTTTTCCTTTTTCATTTTGTATATTTCTTTTCAAACCAAAGACCACACTTGTTTTTTTCCCCTCTCTTCACTGTCTTTCCCATCTCACCAATGCAATCCAGTCCTTCGGTGTCTGAAACTCAATATAATGCAGTGAGGCTGTTGTTAAGAAACAATACTTTAATGTTCTAATCCTTTCAATCCTCATAGTCACGTTCCATAGTGTGAGAGTTCCTACAATTAATTCTTGAAGTGCTTGAGAATGTGGTTTGAGGAAAACCAGTCTATGATTGTCTATTACAGTGCTTTAAGGTGAAAACAAAATTTGGTTTTGTTAGGCATAAAGCTTAGAACTTCGATCGTACTACTAGCTTCAAACACAAGGGGCATTTTGTCTGCTTCCTATCGCTTGCCCTCTTCCTTCAATCACTTTGGAGTCCCTTCACATATGAATGTCGGATAGATATTTGATAGCTCACTCAGGTTAAAGCCTGAGGATTCTTTATCTGCTGCTGTAACTGGAGCGCTGCTGTGCACATCGTGCGGTGCAGTAGCGGCGATGTGCGCACAATGGGGCCCGCTGCTGCACCGCACGATGTGCATAGCAACGCTCCAGTTACAACAGCAGATAAAAATTCGTTGACGGACTTGCCCAAGCTGGAAAAGTGAAAATCGAAAACTTAATCACAGTTAAGGAAAAGCGTCGATATGCAACAGTTGAACCCATTGAATGCCCTCGAGGAAAGATGTGAATCCGCTTCATCTACCTGACCTTATAGAGAATGTCCAATGTATTGTTGTGTAGGATAGTACGGTGTTTTTATTCGTTGGAATAATTTCTTAGATGTTTGGCCCTTTTTTTTTACAAGTTAATGGAATCTTTATGTCCAAAACCCCAATAACAAACCAGGGTCGAGGGTTCCAATTCCTCCTCGCTCACAACCAGTCCAAAGGGGAATGACATTTCCTTTACAAATCATGAAAGCTGAGAGCTCCCTTACACCCCAAGCACAAACGACACAATTATCAAGGATGCGCTCTACCACACACACACATACACACATACAAAATTCCCGATAAGTTTGTTTTTCAACTTATTCTCCTTTCCTCTGAACATTCGAACTCAAGGATTATGTAAAATATACTACATTAAATTTAGTTTCTAATTTCATGTGGCTTCAAATTATGCATTATTTTAGCTGTAGAGGTAATTCAGGAAAAACTTCCTGCACAACAAGAAGTAAAAATGAGAAAAAGAGAGAGGAAGACTTAGGCTAGCTTAAGAGATTAGAATTTATAACATAATGTTTGGAAAAGTTTCTCTTAATATCGTTTTGAACCATTTTCCCTTTCTTATCCCATTACGTAAAATTAATTTTTTTTTTTCTATACCCTTTCTTAAAACTAGTTTCAATCAAGTGTTGGAAAATATGTTCTCCTTAATAAATTTCCCCCCTTATGCATTGCAGTTAAGATTGCCTCGGATGGAGCCACAGCCCTTAAGCTATTATGGGAGGAAAAAGACAATTTTGATATTGTGATTACTGATGTTCACATGCCTGACATGGATGGATTTAGGCTATTGGAGATTGTTAGTTTGGAAATGGACATACCCGTAATTAGTGAGTTAATCAAAATCTTATGTCCTCTCCTTTTGTATATTTCTATCGAATTCAATTTCTTTTTCACATATTCTACCTCGAAACAAACAAAACTTCTATAGTAAGTTAGCAACTCTGCCGACTTATGTTCATATCAATAACTACTTGCTTTTTGGCAATGCGAGTGAAATCCATGTGATAGAGGACCCCAAACACATTTTACTAATCAAATTTCATCTCATACCATGTACATGATATGGTTTATAAGTGAATTCAAAATTTTAGGAATTTTCATATTTATAAGAAACTTGTAAGCTTACATTGAAGGCAATTCCTTTGTTTTAAGATTAAACTTGAGTAATGAGGTGGGTCTGAGGGTCCTCTATCATATGGATTGATATGCGTCGTCCATGCAAATCTATCAAGTGATCGACAAGTAATTAATTTGCAGATGGCAAATATAACTAGGAATTGCTACACTTGCTTCCTCCTATTTGTTTCGATTATTTGTCCATTTCTTTGAATTTAGTATTTCTGTTACATATTAAAATGCAGTGATTTCTGCAAATGGTGACAAGGACATGGTGATGAAGGGTATAAAGCATGGAGCCAGGGACTACTTGCTAAAACCTATTCGAAAGGAGGAGCTCCAAAACATATGGCAACATGTGATTAGACCAAAATTATTTAACCCTAATGAATCAATTGTCCAAAAGGAAATTACAGATCAAAATTCAAAATCTACTAAAAGACAAAGAGGGCAAAGCAAGGAGAAAGAAAATACCCTAAACAATGACCCTGGTGAAGACATTTCAAAACAAAAAAAGCAAAGGGTTGTTTGGACATCTCAACTGCAGGAGAAGTTCTATAATGCAGTTCATGAAATAGGAATAGATAGTAAGTATTGATTTTTATATGTATAATATTAGCTCAATTATATTCTAGAACTCCAATAAATTTTTTTTGTTTTGGGTCCACAGAAGCTGTTCCTAAGAAGATACTTGAACATATGAATGAACCAGGGGTTACTAGAGAAAATGTTGCAAGCCATCTTCAGGTGAGTGAGTTCATTCTTGTAATTTCTATGGTGGCATTGATTTGATCTTTCCTCACTTTCATCTTTTTACTGTTTATGTTAGAAATTCAGAAATATTATGAAGAAGAACAGTATGGCTACTGAAAGCCAACAAAGCAGTAAAAATTTTGATTCAAAAAATGGAATTAGTAGGCAACCATCAAGTGTTAAGAGAATCACTGATCAGCCTGATGGATTTGAAGTTAAGGGTTGTAAGAATCCGGGTTCAGTTCAACATAGTCAATTCGTTACGAATTCGTGCTTTTCCGACATTTCTGCAGCAAATCGAAAGCCTTTCTCTGTATTTCCAGCTATAAACCAGCAAGGAGTTTCACTTCAACATTTTCCACAAGTTCCTGAAATTATGGATCAATTATGGCAGAGAAAGCATATTCCTGGTTCTGGATATTACTCATCAAATCCATTAAGGATGAATACTACTTTACATCACCATACAGATTTTAATGGGCTAAAGTATCAGTATCAGTGTTTTCCTCCAAGAAACACAATATTTGATGATTACATGGAGATTCCTTCACATGTTCCCTTTTATAATGTTGGTAGTGGACTTTGTTCAAGCAATTTTGCTTTGAATGGATCTGCATCAACTTCATACCCTAATTTATGCTTTGGTGGTTCTAATGCTTCATATACCATTCCAACAGATGCTTCAACTGAGCTAAGTATGATTGTTCAACATGATTCAATTTTTCTTTCAGTTACTTAATCTGTAAACAAACTTGAGGAATACATTATTGCTTCTTTTACCTTTTAATGCAATACATTTTTTTTTTCTTCGTTTCATGTATATATTTCAAGGGGAGAGTGTTCTCTATGTGGGATGTAGGGGCCATGCGGCACGCGACAGCCATTGAGAGCCTGCATGCTGGTACATTGGGAGGCAGAATTTCCGCCATTTATGGGAGTGCACCAGTCATTTCTGCCCCTCAATGTGTCTGGGTGTGGCCCTTCGTCCCATGTAGAGAACATTTCTCCATATTTCAAATACCACCAAATAAGAAATTTTGCCACTCTCTTGTAATAAAATGATGATTTGGATTTTACAGGACAAACAATAGGCATCTCGCCAGATATCCAGAGTTCCAAGTTGGAACATGTTATGGAAAGTGAAAATATGATCATAAATCATCCTCTAGACCACTTGGAAAAAGAAAACTCTATAGATGAAGACCTTTATGCAGCTATCAGACAGGTATGATATTCTATATCCCTTTTATCCTTTAAGTATTTATTTATAAGGAGAAAGAACGCTAACCAGTGCTGTGTCTAGGCGTGTACTTGCTCCCAAACACAGCCCGATGCCCTGAAAAGGCGGAAAGGACCAAGGATAGCACCGGACTAGAAAATTATACTCTCCAATTCCTAAAGCTTGGCAGTACGGCAGTTCTAGTGGAGATGCCGACATGTGGCAGCTCGGACATCCAACGGTCCGAGCTCATTGACTATGTTGAGCTCGGACCGTTGGATGTCCGAGCAGCCAGGTGTTGGCATCTCCACCTGGCACTGCCGCACTGCGGCACTGCCGAGCTTTAGGGAATCGGAAAGGATAATAATCCGCACCGGACTATGTCTAGATCCAGGTACACGCCCTGGCAGAGCACCGGATAGCTTTCCCATTTCACTTTATTCCAACAACTGCTTTTTGATTTGATGGAATCAAATTTTACAGCTCCAGCAATAGTGGTTTCTGCAAGCTGATTGATAGTTGGCCTTTTACCATGAAGGAGTCAATTTCATATGACTTACTTACCAAGTTGCAAGTTTAATTGGAGCTTGGCAAAACCAAGAACCAGAAGACATCAGTTCATCAAAACCATTTTTTTTAAGCAATGCACAAATCATTTCACCATTATTATAAGAGCTGAAATTCTATTGTAAAAGTACCCAAAAAAAAATTCTGTGGACTTCAATTATGAAGAGGCTTCTTGTAAGAACTTGACTGAAGGGATAATTGTTTTGGATTTCACCTTTTTGTTGCTTCAATTGCTACTCACAAATTCATTCATATGACAAGACTTTCCTATAAATGGGTAAGTTTTGTGAAATTAAAAATTAAGCAAAGACATGCGTAATACACTAATAATGTAACTTATCTGATACACATGGATATACACATTTTGTTTATTATTATCAAGTCTTTTGGGCTCTGGTTGAGTCCATGGAGAATATTTTATAGGAATTGTCCTAGCCCCTCCCCCCCTAAAAAAAATGTAAATGTTTAAAAAAAGTTGAAGATAATTTACTAAAATGCAATATAAAATTTGAATCTTTGCTCTCCAATCAGTTCTAATGAAGCAAGGGATGACCATATTAGAGTTGATTTGAGAGTAGCTCTGATACACGATAAGCTACGAAAAGTCGTTGGATGTGGCATGGCTATGTACAACGGAGGCCTTGAGATGCTACAATACAGAGGAGTGATTTGATTCGGATTGAAGGAACTAAAAGAACTAGGGGCAGACCTAAAATAACCATAGGAGAGGTGATGAGGAAGACATGCATAGCTTAGGACCTGTATCATGTATGAGAGTAGCTCCGTTACATGATAAGATACGAAAAAATTGTTCGAGATGGCATGGCCATGTACAATGGAGACCCTAGGATGCTCCAGTATGGAGGAGCTAAAGTGATTTGATTCAGATTGAAGTAACTAAAAGAGTCAAGGGCAGACCTAAAATAACCATAGGAGAGGTGGTGAGGAAAGACATGCATAGCTTAGGACCTATATTATGTACGACTTCGAATAGAACTGATTGGAGAGCAAGGATCCATTTAACTTATCGTATTTAATTTAGGTGAGATAAAGCTTTGTTATTGTTGTTGCAATATTAAAATTAAAAATGACTACCAAATTATGTTTTAGAATATGGCTAGGAAGTAACCCCACCATCTTAATTCACACAAAAGTAGACCTAGTATATATCTTATACCCCCATATAAAAACACACAAACAATTAGTACTGTATTGAAATTAAAAAAAAAAAAAGACATTGATGAGAGTTTATAAAAGCACAAGTACTCCGGATCTTTATCACCTCCAGTTGGCTGCCCGGCCTAGTTCCCCAATTCCTCTAACAAAAAGGGGCTGAAATGACCTCTTTACTTATGCCCAAACACTCTGCCCGGGTGGGGTCCACCATCCCCCTATTAGAGGAACTGGGGAACTGGGCCGGTCAGCAAACTGGAGGTGATAATTTTCCCAAGTACTCCCCCGTAGAAGTGATAAATCCTAGAGAAATAGAGGCCTCCTTGGAATTTCAACAGTGATTCAACTTATTGTGACAACACAACCTCTTCCCTGTTTAGAAGATAGGTTTACGAGCAAGTACAACTGAATTGATCACATCATTAGTGGGGTGAAAGATGGAGAGGACCTCAAAACCAAGCAAATCATTCTCATCAACTACTGGATATAAGAACCCTCTTGCCCCATTTGCACTCCTCACTAGCAAAGACCCTCCACCCTTCATAAACCTTCTCATATGCTCAAGAATCTTTACCTTCTCTTCCTTGTTCATCCCTACAAGAGCTGCTAAGAAGATACAATCATATTCCCCTAGCTTCTCCTTCACCTCCATTATATCACAAGTCTCAAATTTCATCCTCTTCTCTAGCTCCACATCCGAAGAAACAATCCGTCGAGCCACATCATTCGCGGATTCATCGATGTCGATGTTGTTGAACTGAGTGAATTGCAGGTGATGGGTAGCCATTACAATTGAAGTTAGAGGCATTGGACCTGACCCAACAAAGGCTACCTTCTTGGGTTCCATCACTCCATTCTCTAATAAGATGTTGTACTCTAGACTAGCTAGTTTTACATAGTTTTCATAGTAAGGGAAGAGATTAAGATGTTGTAGAGGTTGTGGTAATTTGGCAAGAATAGTGGCGAATTCGAGCTCTAGGAGACCTTCTGCAAGTCCACAGAGATTTATGAGACTTAGTCTCATTTGTTGCACTTCTTCTTGTAAGTTGTTGATGTCAATTGAAGATGGGATTGTACACAACTTCACTAGCTGAGTGAAGAGAGTATTAACCAGCTTCGATGGCCGCAACGATTCTAACTTACTAATACTGCCATGGATCTGTATGATTCGAGCTATTAGAAGCTCTTCAGGCATATATTTTTCATCACAAATAGAGGATTGTTGCAGGGAAGACATTGATGACTGAGAATATGACTATGGAAGTGTGTTTGTGTGTGTGTGTGACACTGGAAGGATACAATGGGTATTTATAAAGGTTAAGAGTTGAGAGACTTGGTAGTGAGAGTTTTCATTTAATCATTTTTTGGTTCTATGATTTTGGTTAGGATGATTTGATTCCTTTCACATTAGGGTTTCAATAAGGTTTTGTTAAAGAAGATGACGTTTACAGATTCTATGATGGTTTGTGTTCACACACAGGAAAGAATGAACTAATGAAATAATTGCAAAATTGAAAATTTGGATATTCAGTAATTGAGTAATTGGACCTTATTGGGTCTCAATTGGGCCCCTAACTGTCCACGTGTCTTAAGTTCAGAGTATCAGGACCAACTCTTGAAAACCTCTCCTCTAAAACACAGGTAAGAGTTGCAAGGCCATAGTTGGAAAACTGGGTTTTGACTGAGGCGAGTCAAAGGAGTCGAGTCAAAATATTGGAAAACCTGATCAAGAGTTGTGTAGAATAGGTCAGGGTAAAAAATGACAAGACTGGGTCATAAACTGTCCGAGTCAAATAAGACTCGATTTTTTTACCCGAGTCATGACAAACTCGACGAGTTTAGTTGTTTTTTTTAAAATCATAAATTCGGTTCACTTAGAAATTGAGTAGAGTAACATAGTAAATCTGTATTCTAAAACAATAAGAAATCCTCAAGTCCTCGACTCCCTTCTCTTGTTCAATGGTATAAACTCAAAAATGCATTGAGATGTGAGTGCTTGATTTTTTTTTTTTTTCTGGTTTTCTCATATTTTTTCTGTATTTTTTTAATTTTTACTAATTTATATATATTTATTGCATTAAAAAAAATTATAAAACATGACTCGCCTTGACCAAGTTTGACAAGACCGACACACCAGGTTTTTCTGAAAGACGAGTCGAGTCAGAAAACCTAGTTTTCCAACTATGCTACAAGGATGAATATTTTTGTTAAAAAAGTAGGACTAAGTTTCCCTCCACGACTCCACCCACGGTGAATGGGAAATGGGTATCGAGAGGATACATTGGAACATACTAAAATCCTAGGTGGGGTTTGTGAACCCTAGGATGGTGGGTGAACCCTAGAATATATGAATATTTCATCCTTCCTCCATACCAAAGCAACATATGGGATAATATATGAAATGATTTCTTATTGACTAAGTGTCATAATTTGGAATCTTATTCTTTTCTTCCAATGAGGGTAAATACTGCTAAAGGGAGAGTTTTCCGTCCGGGAGCATGGCCCTTGCATCAATGCGGGCCAATGAGAGTACATGTGGAATCACCAACAGGAGCATGGGGGTGGGGTGGTCATTTTGTGGGGGCCTGTGTCTGGGCACAGGAGCCACACTCCCAGATAGGCTCATGTTTTCCCCCATGTACTGTTATTTCATATATGTATTCAAAAAAGCATACAAGATAATAATAATTCTTGAGAATGACATGATGGAAGTCCACTTTCAAATTATTTTATAGGGAGAGGGATAGCACACCGCTCGTGTGTGATAAACTAGCAAGTGGCACCAATGGGGCATGGGACAGAGAATCATGTAGGACGAGCAAGGGGGTCATTCAAAACGGAAGAGAGAGAGAGAGAGAGAGGGCACTAGCTTACGATACAACGGCTGTTTACCCAATCTTTTAAATATTTTAAAACCCTCTTTAAACCCTTGACTTGATAAACTTTTATGAATAAGACAAGGGCAACCAAAAGAAAGATACATGTTTTAAATATACCCATAGATGTTTCATTCAGTCTCATATATGAAAATCTCAATGTTGATTGTACATTAAACACCATTGTTCCTCAAATATAACTTGGGAGTAGAAAAATAATCTGTGATGCCAGCACCATAGCAGGAGTATAATGCATAAGGGTCATTTTCAATCTTACAAGTACTATTATCTTAAGAAGAAATGAAAAAATTGTTAGAATGGCTCAATCTTGCTTAGTTCAATGAGGATACTGGCTTTTGTAGTTTAGCATAATAAAATGTCTAATTTGCCTACGTGACGATATCCGATTGATAAAAAGAGAAAGCAAGCGAGGACACAAGAAGATGAATTGTAACATTTAGAACAATAACAACTTAGCCTTATCGCAACTAAATGGAATGACTAAAAATGATCCAATTCTCAATAGTTTGGAATCCAAGATCCAAGTAGAATTTAATAGAAACAATTCCAACATTTGAAGATTTTCATAAATAAATTTAAAGGGTCCTCTAGATCGATTTACAAGTTTTACAAGAAAAAATTTCGCCCTAAAAAATGTTCCACTTACGATGCCTTCTCAGTGATAGTGATCCACTAGTGGACTTCTCTTAAATGATTTGGAGATGATTAATTCAAAAAATTAACGAATTAAAGAGAATAAAAAAAAAAAGTATCACTTGGCATCTTAGGCATTAAAAAAAAATAAAAACAGTAGGGGAAAAAAAATTTGAGAATGTTTCCTTAACCCATGCGTACATGTAGTGTTGAAGTTGAAAGCTAGTTTAATTAAAGGAGTTGACAATATGTTAATGTTATTGTTGCGTCAAGAAATCGCCGAGCGGTCCCGCGAGTGCCGTCACCGCAAGTGGACCAAAGGGGTCGATCGCAGAGAACCGGTGTGGTCCCGGCCTAGGGCTCTCCGATGCCAAAGTTAGATCTCTGGCGCAAAGCAGATGAATAGTGATTATTCAAGAAGAGTTTAGATCCCCTTTATGGGGTTGCGTACCTTGCCTTTTATAGTAGCATATGGCGGTGTATGGCGGTGTGGAGAGTCCCGGTTTGATGGCGAGTGTGCCGTTGAGTGGATAGAGGCCCTGGGTAATCGGGCTCTATCCCGATTACCATCTCCCGTGGGAGGAGTGTCCTGGTGGCATCGGGATCCTTGGTGGATAGATACCGTGGTGACAGCGTCCTTGGTGCTTGAATCCGCCCGGATGACGTGACCTCTAAGCGGCGGTCTAGAGTCCTGGTAGTGACATGAGTCTTGGCGATACGATCGGGTCATAGATGGGTGGCCCCCACCTCGGTGCCCACGATGCTGTGCCGGGTGCAAGCCGCGCCCGGGTGTGTAGCCGCGCCTAGGTGAGGCCGCGCCACGTGGTGGCCGCGCTGAGTGAGGCCGCGCTGGGTGAGGCCGCCCGGAGAGGAGGCCGCGCTGGGTGAGGCCGCCGTGGTGAGGAGGCCGCGCCGGTGAGGCCGCGGGGTGAGGAGGTCGCGTGGCGTGGCGAGGAGGCCGCGGGGTGAGGAGGCCGCGCTGGGTGAGGCCGCGGGGGTGAGGAGGCCGCGTGGTGAGGAGGCGCGCTGGGTGTGGCAGCGCCTTGGTGAGGCTGCGCTGAGTGGTGGCAGCGCTGGGGTGCGAGCAGCGCTGGTGCAGCAGCGCTGGTGCGAGCAGCGCTGGTGCAGCCGCGCTGGGTGCGGGCAGCGCTGGGTGCAGGCCACGCCTGAGTGCAGGCCGCGCTGGTGCGGAGCCCGCGCTGGAGTGCGAGTCGCGCTGGGTGCGGGCGCGCTGGGTGTAGGCCGCGCTGGTGCAGGCCGCGCCTAGTGCAGGCCGCGCGCTGGGTGCGGGCAGCGCTGGAGTGCGTGCCGCGCTGGGTGCAGCCGCGCTGGTGCAGCGCGCTGGGTGCGGGCCGCGCTGGGTGTGGCGCGCTCGGGTGAGAGGCCTCCTGGTTGTGGCCACGCCTAGGTGAGGCTGCGCCCGAGTGGAGGCCACGCCAGTGCTGGCCGCGCCCGGTATTGGGACCCTGGTTCGCTTCCTTGTTCGAGCGGGTCGCCCGTGACACGTGGCGGCCACTTGATTGGCCCGATGAATATTGGATGTATCATTTGCCCCCACTCTCTTGGGATAGGATGTCCAAGAGAGTAGATGCCTTTACATAGTGAGGGGTCCGCCGCAACAGACTTTCCTTGCGGGGGCTTGCAGTAACTCTAGTAATGAGGTAGGAGAGGTTGGGGTTCAAACCTTACCTCCTACACTTTTTCTTTTTGTTTTTTGTAGGTATATGTTCCTTCCTCTCCCTTCTTCTTTCACTTCTCATTTCTCTTTCTTACTTCTTGTCTCCCCTTTTGCTCTCCTTTAATTCCCCTTTTTTGTCTTTTGTCTTCTCTTTGGTGCCCACCCGTGCTTGTTTTTGGGTCACCTCCGCTCATCATCCACTTTGATTGATTTTGGGTCCTTGTGTTTGGGTTGTGTTATCTTGGTGCCTTGGTTTGCTTGGAAGGCTTGTGTGGTGCTTGGCTTGAGTGCCTTGCCTCTTGTGACCTCTATCCCTTGATTGTGCCTCGTGGTGTGGCTAAGTCGTCGCCGTGTGCCTCTTTCCGCGGTCACCTTTTGTCTCGAGGTAAATCGGTCCCCTTTCTTTCTTTTGCTCTCTTTTTTTTTTTTTTTTTTTTTTTTTTTTTTTTTTTAATAGGGCGGTGCCTAGGTGAGGCGCGCTGCATGTGTGGCTACGCCTCGGTGAGACCGTGGTGAAGTCGTGCCTCGGTGAGGCCGCGCTAGTGTGGCCACGCCGGTGGCCGCGCTGTGGATGTGGCGCTTATGGGGCTTGAGGCCGCGCTGCGTGAGGCAGGCTGCAGGGTGGCCGCCGCTGGTGTGTGAGGCCGAGCTCGGGATGGCGTACTGTGGGTGTGATGGACCCTCATGTTTGTCCACTCTCCTTCTTGTCTATGATGGATCTGCTTGTTTATACTTTGCGGTGGTCTTCATTTCATTTTTCTTGTTGGCTTCTTGTCTGAGATCGTTGCTCACCAAGTAGCTAGTCCGCTTCATTATTTATCCATGTCATCCCCTAATGACCCTGATCCGACACTGGTCGTGGTTGGATCCCTTGAGGAGTCTTCTTCCCCGTGATACTTTTTCTTCTTTGCCTTCCCTGTTGCTAGTGAAGGGGAGGAGGATGTTTCGGAGATTCCCCCTTAGTAGGGGTCGTAGGGGCCTCCAGAGCTTCTATTCTGTTGGTGACCTTAGGAGTAAGTTGGCTTTCATTCCTAGCGTCTTGACTTCTTCGGACTTGGCGGTTCGCATCCTGGAGAAGACCCGTGATTATGACTTCTCAAGGTTCTCTCGAGGTCACTCTGCTGCTACCCGAGACTGCTATAGTGGCTCGTGTCTCTCCCGAGGATGATGTTGTGGTGACAGAGAGGGTGCGGTCTTACCGCAGGAGAGTGTTGCTCATCCGGAGGTGATATGATGTCTCCTTCTCGGATCGGGGTGCTCCTCCACTAGATGCCCCCGATTTTATAGATGTTCTTTCTAGATGTTAACTTTTTGGATGATAACTTTTGGATTGTGATGCTTGCTTTTGTATGTACTTGACTCTTTCTGTAGATGTTGATATGATTTGATCCTTGTCGCTTTGATATTGATTGCATTGTTTCCTGGTGATCGTTTGCACGTTGATGCTCTCGACCCTTGATAGTCATGGGATTTTGGTAGTGGCGTCGTGCCTTGGTGATCCTTGGACCTTGGTGGGTTAACGCCTTGGCGTAGAGCCTCGATGTTGGCATGACGCCTTAGGCATCAGCCTCGGTGGTGGCATGACGCCTTAGGCCTAAGCCTCCGTGGTGGCATGTCGCCTTAGGCATGAAGCCTCGTGTTGGCATGAAGCCTCGGTGGTGGCATGACGCCTTAGGCATAGAGCCTCGGTGGTGGCATGTTGCCTTAGGCATAAAGCCTCGAGTGGCATGAAGCCTCAAGGGTGGCATAACGCCTTAGGCATAGAGCCTCGGTGGTGGCATGTTGCCTTAGGCATAAAGCCTCGATAGTGGCATGAAGCCTCAAGGGTGGCATAACGCCTTAGGCATAGAGCCTCGGTGGTGGCATAAAGCCTTAGGCATGAAGCCTCGGGGTGGCATAACGCCTTAGGCATGAAGCCTCGGTGGTGGCATAAAGCCTTAGGCATGAAGCCTCGGGGTGGCATAACGCCTTAGGCATAAAGCCTCAATATTGGCATGTCGCCTTAGGCACGAAGCCTCGGTGTTGGCATATCGCCTTAGGCACGAAGCCTCGGTGTTGGCATACCGCCTTAGGCACGAGGCCTCAATGTTGGCATATCGCCTTAGGCACGAAGCCTCGATGTTGGCATACCGCCTTAGGCACGAAGCCTCGATGTTGGCATACCGCCTTGGCACGAAGCCTCGATGTTGGCATACCGCCTTAGGCACGAAGCCTCGGTGTTGGCATACCGCCTTAGGCACGAAGCCTCGATGTTGGCATACCGCCTTAGGCACGAAGCCTCGGTGTTGGCATACCGCCTTAGGCACGAAGCCTCGGTGTTGGCATACCGCCTTAGGCACGAAGCCTCGATGTTGGCATACCGCCTTAGGCACGAAGCCTCGGTGTTGGCATACCGCCTTAGGCACGAAGCCTCGGTGTGGCATACCGCCTTGGCACGAAGCCTCGATGTTGGCATACCGCCTTAGGCACGAAGCCTCGGTGTTGGCATACCGCCTTAGGCATGAAGCCTCGATGTTGGCATACCGCCTTAGGCACGAAGCCTCGGTTGAGTAGTAGAAGAAGCCGAGGCATTCCCGAATTTTTTCAATTCATCCTTGAAACGTAATGCCATCTCACTGCTCATGTTGGTGGTGTCAAACTCACGTTGTTATTTCTGGCGATAGTACTTCTTCAAGTATAGTGAGTTCCAGACACGGTCTACCTTCTTGCCCCGGAGTCTTCAAGCGGTAGGTCCCCGGGCGTATGCGCTTGGAGACTATGTAGGGTCCTTCCGTTGTGTGACAGACTTCCCGCATTCCGTGGATGTGATGCACTTGCCCTCTGTAGTACTAAATCTCCCTGGTGGAATAACCTTTCCTTGACCCTGGCATTATAGTACCTGATGACGTTGCGGTAGGCGACGTTCCTTAGTAGTGTTCTCTCTCGGACCTCATCTATAAAGTCCAGGTTCGCCAGCCGATCGTCGACATAGGTGCGTTCTATTGAAGTGCGAGAACCCTATGGGACATGGCGCGCACCTCTATCGGTGCCAATGCTTCATGCCATATGCTAGGCGGAATGGGCTCTCTCCTCGTGGGCCGACCTCATCTATAAAGTCCAGGTTACGCCGCGATCAGCCGACATAGGTGCGTTCATTGAAGTGCAGAACCCTATGGGACATGGCGCACCTCTATCGGTGCCAATGCTTGATTGCCATATGCTAGGCGGAATGGGCTCTCTCCTGGGCGTCCGTCTCGTAGTTGGTATGCCCACGGGGCGTTGGGTAACTCTTCTACCCACTTGCCTTTGGCTCCGGCCTTTTCTTGACTCCTTCGATAGCGTTACTTGGTGACCTCCACAGACCATTGGCCTCGTGGTATACTCACACGGGCCGATAGTCGATGTTGTAGCTGTGACGAGAATGCTTGGAATTTGGGGTTGTTGAATTGTTTTCCATTATGCGAGACGAGGATCCGTGGTACCCGAACTGTAGATGACGTCGTCAGCGGATGAACTTCTCCATCTCTGTCTCCGTTATCTTGGCCAAGGGTTTAGCTTCAACCCACTTGGTGAAGTAGTCGATCGCGACGACCAGGTACTTTCGTTTCTGGTGCTTGCGGTGAAGTTGCCTAAGATGTCGAGTCCCCACATGGCAAAAGGTATGGGGTTGAGGATTGATGTCAGCTTGGTGGCGGGTAGATGGGGTCTGGGCGAACAACCGACATTGCTCGCACTTCTTGGCATATTGATGGCCTCCTCTTGCATTCGTGGCCAGATAGTCCTTGGCGGAGGATTTTGTAGGCTAGGGCTCGTCCCCCATGTGGCTTCCACATATCCCCTCATGGACTTCGGCTGGGCGTACTCGCCCCTTGGGTCCTAGGCACCGGAGTAGTGGTGCTTTGTTCCCCCAGCTGTAAGACTCTGGCCCAGGACGGTGTACTTTGCACTCTCATCCCGATCTTCCTTGCCTCGGCCTTGTCTTCCGGTAAGACGTCGTCCCGTAGGTAGTTGAGTATAGGGTCCATCTAGCTAGGCCCCTCCTCAATCTCATTAACTTTCTTCTCCGCATGTTAGCTCATGTAATATTTCCACGTACACTCGCATTGGCCAGGTTTCGAGTTCATCATTGGCTAGCCTCGGACAGTGCATCAACAGCAGTTGCATTCTCGATCCTTAGAACTCGAACCATCTCTAACTTCCGACCTCGAACCTCGAACCTCGAACCTTGAACTTCTACCATGGTTTGTCGATTGTGGTCTTGCCATGGCCAAAGACCCCCTTTTTATTTTTCTTTCTTCTCTCTTTTCTTCTTTGCTTTTGGGCAGCGCCTTTGACGGATGGCACCCAAAAATTTTTTTTTTTTTTTTCTTGATAGGTTACGACCATAGCCCTTTGGCCGTGGCCTCTTGGTCGTGGTCTTTTGGCCATGGCCTCTTGGCCGTGGCCTCTTGGTCATGGCCTCTTGGCCGTAGCCACTTGGCCTCTCTCTTTTGATAGGTGACGTTCATTGATGACGACCATAACCCTTGCCCGTGGCCCCTTGGTCATGGTCTTTTGGCCATGGCCTCTTGGCCGAGCCACTTGGCCTCTCTCTCTTCCTTTTTTTTTTTTTCTCGCTCTGTCTCGGTAAGGTGCATTCAACGACGAAGTCGCAAGGCTTGGCCTTTGATGGCGTCTCCGGGTTGGAACCGATGTCATGCTCACTTAACTCCACCGCCCATGCTATCAATCTCCGGAGACGTCCGGCTTTGCGAGATCTTCTTCAGGGTAGGTCTGAGGACTATGATGGTATGGGCTTGGAAGTATGGTCGTAGCTTCCTGGCCGCCATTACAATGCATAGGCTACCTTCTCGATCCTAGTGTACCTGGTCTCCGCATCGATCGTGACATGGCCGACGTAGTAGATGGGCCTCTCGGACTTTGTCCTCTTCCTTCAAAGAAGATCGCGTGACCGCGACAGGTGGCGGCCGGTAGAGCTTCAACTCTTCGTTAGGTTCCGGTCGCCCAAGCAAGGGTGGGCTCTCTAGGTACTCCTTCAATTCTCCGAACGCCTTTTGGCACTCTTCCGTCCATGTGAAGTCCTTAGGGCTTCTGGAGGTTCTTCAATGTTTTGAAGAATGGTAAGCACTTATCACCCGATCGTGACACGAACCTGGAAATGGCGGCGACCCTTCCATTCAACCTCTGCACCTCTCCGACCGTTCGAGGAGGTGCCATCTCTTGATGGCCTTGATCTTGGATGGGTTGGCTTCTATTCCACGGACCGAGACCATGAACCCCAGGAATTTTCCTGACGTTACGCAAGGCGCACTTTGGTTTAGCTTCATCTGGTTCCTCCTCGCATCTGTGAATGCTTCCTCTAGGTCGAGCCAGGTGTTGGCCGGCGTGGACGCTTTTCACGAGCATGTCATCCACATATACCTCCATGTTGCGCCCGACCGCTCCTCGAACATCTTGTTGACCATCCTCTCGATAGGTGGCCCCCGCATTCTTTAACCCGAATGGCATGACGTGGTAGCAGAGTTCTCTTTGTCATCCGAATGCGGTGTAAGACTCATCATCCTCACACATGAGGATCCGGTTGTATCCGGAGTAGGCGTCCATGAAACTCAAGATCTCATGGCCGGCGGTGGCGTCGATCGAGGGTCGATCCCGGGCGTGGGTATTCATCTTTTGGGCATGCCTTGTTCAGGTCGGTGTAGTCGACACACATCCTCCACTTCCCATTTGGCTTTGGTACCATGACCACGTTGGCGAGCCAGGTTGGGAACTTCTCCTTTCTCGATGAACCCTGATCGGCTTAACTTCTCGACCTCCTCCTTGATTGCCGCTTGTCGGTCGAGGAGCTGGTTACGCCGCTTACGTGAACGGGCTTCTGGTTGGGTCGACGTAGTCGGTGTTCCGCTATGGAACGTGGTATTCCCGGCATGCCTGGAGGTTGACCATGCGAAGACATCTATGTTTGCTTGGAGGAGGTGTCCAAGTTCTTCTTTCTCCTTGCTTAGCAGGAGCCGACCTGAACGACCTTGGAGGGGTCATCCTGGCGAGTGGCCATGGGATGAGGTCTTCCACCGGCCTTCCCCTTCTCTCTGTCGCTCATCTCTCGGTCACCGATCATGCTCTCTAGGCAGAGTGCCACTCCACGGTGTTGCCATTATTCTTTTTCATGAAGGTGGCGTAGCACTCCTTGCCTTCTTCCTCGATCTCCTCGGACTTCGCCTACCCCGTTCTCGGTGGGGAACTTCATCTTCGTGTGAAGTGGTGATATGACTCCTCTAAGGGCTGTCAGTGATGGTCGCCCTAAGAGGCCGTTGAAGGACACCACGGACTTGACTACCATAAAATTTACCATGATGGTTACTTGTCGAGGTGTACCCAAGGTAACGGGTAGCTCTATGGTACCTCCGATGGAGGCGGTGGCACTCGAGAATCCATGGAGATAAGTGGGCTCGGTTTGAGCTGGTCGTCCCGAACTCGAATCGCCGATAGGCGCCCAAGGAGAGTACGTCAACAGACGCCCTTGTGTCATCGCACTTCGTGTACAAGTCGATTGGCTACCTCCACCGTACTACCAGGGCATCTTCATGCGGGAAGTTTAGTCCTTCCAGTGTCTTCATCCGAGAAGGAGATCACCGCCTCGGTCCTGGCTATCTACTGGGCTTCTCCGCCACTCCCACGAACCTGGCATGAGCTTTAGCTTTCGGTGGACTCTTGCCCTGGTCCTCCAAGTATGGTGAGGATAGAGGTCCCTTGGTGCCACTAGGTTCTGCGGGCATCTCTCGCTCTTCTCGGGCGGTCTCTCTCTCGACTGTTCTTCTTTCTTCTCGCCTCGGTTCCACTGCTCCGTCCGCGACCTCTATCTCCTTGGCCTCGAGCGGTTGTCACGTCTCCCCTTCACATACTTGTTCAAGCTTCTGCTTTTACCAGCTTGTTCTATCTCTCTCTTCAATTGATAGCACTCCTCCGTGTCGTGCCCATTCTCTTTGTGGAAGAGACAATATTTGTTAGGTTTCGCTTCTCTCGGCGCTGCTAGCATGGGTCGTACCTTTGGAGTAGGTCACGGTCTTGGATCTGCATGAGTATCTCGGGACCTGGTGGTGTTCGGTGGTGTGAACTCAAGGGTGCTTGCCCTCTCACTTCTCTCGGGCGCGGTCTGTCCTCCTAGGCGGGTGGTCGCTCTTCTCTTGTCTGGCGCTCTGTCCTCGACCTCTTACCTCTTTGCGGTCATCGGTGCTGACCTCTTGTTGTCCCGTGGCTTGGCCTCGATTATTTTGTTCTAGCTTGTAGTACCTCGGCCATATTTGCAAACTCGTTGCACCGCTCTAGGAGCTCTTTCATAGTCCTGGTCTCATGACGTGCCAGTCCTTGATCAAGTCCAGTCCCTAATACCTCCTGCTAGGGGCTGCATGTCGTGGTCTCGGTCATCCAAGTCTCGAACCTCCAGGGGACTCCTTGGTGAACTGGTAACGTATTCCCTGAGAGATTCCCCGGGTTCTGTACCACGTTGTGGATTGACAAAGGGTCTTCTTCTGCTTGACGCTTTTGGAAGCGGGTGACGAACTGCTCGCATAGCTCGCGAACGAGCCTATAGATCTCGGTCGTAGCCTGGAGAACCATGATGTGGCTGCTCCTTGAGGGACGCAGGGAATGCCCGACAGGATACCACGTCCGACCCCATACAGCCATCATGCCATTAAAGTAGTTGATGTGGTCATTAGGGTCATGGTACCCTTGTAGAGTTCAAAGGTGGGTAGTCGAAACCTGGAAGGTAGTATGGTGACATGATCTCTGCGAGAAGGGGTGTTGTCCGTATGGAATGTGTCTCGCCTTGGTCCGCTTCTTCAACCCTTCCAGCTTCTCATCCAGGTCGCGAGTCTTTGATCGAGCTCCTCGTCCCGTGTCGCCCCCCACGCCTAGCCGGACGTTCGCTGCGACCCGTTCACGTTCTCTCCTGGATGTCCCTTCCCGCCTTAGTGTTGGCGGATGGTGAATGGTCACGCCGGATGAACCCCTGTTAGTGAAGGTGAGGGGCTTTCTTCTCTGTAGGTCCGGCCGTCGTGGTATGTGACTTTCTTCCGTCGTCGTCGAACACGGACCTCCGGACCGATCTCTGCGGGCTAGACACCCTCGCCCGGTGTTGGCGTCCTCCCACGTTCGCGGTGGTGAGAGGTCTCTTGTTCTCCTGGGATGCTTGGGAAGGCTCCCCACTGCGGAGTGGGGGTTGCCTGTCGCAAAGTCTCTCTCGATCTCGCGCCCGGGAGATGATCTCCTAGGGTTTGGCTCTTGTTGAGGTATGGACTCCACCCTTCTTCTGGTGAAGTCCTCCGACGGTGAGATGTCGCGCGCGTCGTATTCTCGAAAGAGTCGTTGTTCATCGAGGATCCGTCGTTGCAGGTCGTTGATCCGACCCACGATGGCCGGAGCATTGGGGTCAGGTGTCACCTCCACCACCACATCGTTGGCCTCGTCATTGTTGGGCTCGCGATCACGAATCGGTCATTAAGGGGATCTCCTCCTCCAGAGGGACATGGTCCCGGTCGTTGGCTCTGCGGCGAGAGCCCTCTCGGGGTGGTGATCCATTCCTTGCTCCGTTGTTGGTGGTGGTAGTCTTCCTTCGTGCCATTGAATGAGTATGGAAGCGAGCTAGTAGTCAGTAATGGTAGCCGCGCGTTCCACGGCGCCAATCATTGCGTCAAGAAATCGCCGAGCGGTCCCGCGAGTGCCGTCACCGCAAGTGGACCAAAGGGGTCGATCGAGAGAACCGGTGTGGTCCCGGCCTAGGGCTCTCCGATGCCAAAGTTAGATCTCTGGCGCAAAGGATGAATAGTGATTATTCAAAGAAGAGTTTAGATCCCCTTTATGGGGTTGCGTACCTTGCCTTTTATAGTAGCATATGGCGGTGTATGGCGGTGTGGAGAGTCCCAGCTTGATGGCGAGTGTGCCGTTGAGTGGATAGAGGCCCCGGGTAACGGGGCTCTATCCTGGATTGGCCATCTCCCTGTGGGAGGGAGTGTCCTGGTGGCATCAGGATCCTTGGTGGATAGATACCTGTGGTGACAGCGTCCCTTGGTGCTTGAATCCGTCTGGATGACGTGACCTCTAAGCGGCGGTCTAGAGTCCTGGTAGTGACATGAGTCTTGGCGATACGATCGGGTCATAGATGGGTGGCCCCCACCTCGGTGCCCACGATGTCGTGCTGGGGTGCAAGCCGCGCCCTGGGTGTGTAGCCGCGCCTAGGTGAGGCCGCGCCCACGTGGTGGCCGCGCTGAGTGAGGCCGCGCTGGGTGAGGCCGCCGGAGAGGAGGCCGCCGGTGAGGCCGCGCTGGTGAGGCCGCGGGTGAGGAGGTCGCGTGGCGTGGCGAGGGAGGCCGCGGGGTGAGGAGGCCGCGCTCGGGTGAGGCCGCGGGGTGAGGAGGCCGCGTGGTGAGGCCGCGCCGGGTGTGGCCAGCGCGCAGTGAGGTTGCGCTGAGTGGTGGCCGCGCTGGGTGCAGCCGCGCTGGTGCGAGCCGCGCTGGGTGCGAGCCGCGCTGGGTGCGAGCCGCGCTGGTGCAGCCGCGCCGGGTGCAAGCCGCGCTGGGTGCGAAGCCACGCTGGGTGCAAAGCCGCGCCTGGTGCAGCAGGGGTGCGCAAGTCGCGCTGGGTGCAGGCCGCTGGGTGTAGGCCGCGCTGGTGCAAAGCCGCGCCTAGTGCAGGGCCGCGCTGGGTGCGAGCGCGCTGGGTGCGAAGCCGCGCTGGGTGCAGCCGCGCTCGGGTGTGGCCGCGCTGGGTGAGAGGCCTCCGGTTGTGGCCACGCTAGGTGAGGCTGCGCCCAGTGGAGGCCACGCCTTAGTCTTGGCCGCGCCGGGTATTGGGACCCTGGTTCGCTTCCCTTGGTTCTGGAGCGGGTCGCCCTGTGACACGTGGCGGCCACTGATTGGCCCGATGAATATTGGATGTATCAGTTATATATTAACAGGTACACATAGATTTGTCGGTTTTATTAAAAATATATATATATATTATTTTTATTATTATTATTTGATTAGGTGAAGGCACGTGTGATGCACGGGCAGGATTGTGTTTTTTCTAAGCTATCACCTGTGGAGCACGTGGTGTGTAACTGACACGTTTCCCTCTTGCTCTTAGGGGTGAAATAGGGTCAGGTTTTTTAAAACCCTAGCCCAATCCTGATTCCTCTTAGCTCAACCCAAGCCCAATCGGGCCCTAGGTCGGATTGAGATATCTTACTCCTGGCTCAATCCTATTGGTCTCAGCCCAGCCCAGCCTGGCCTTGATTGACCCTGATCGAGCTGAGTTGGGTTGGTTGGGCCATGATTGACCCTGATTTTTGCTAGGGTCTGGCCTTGATTGACCAGTCTTATGTGATTCGGTATTGGTTTGTTTTATACTCAATTGACTACTAGATTTTTCTTTGGGTTAAAAAACTTAACTTAATCTTAAAATTTTAAACACTTTTATTCAATAGATAATTACCTCTTTTTTTTTTGTAAACCAAAAGATAATTAGATACTAAATAAAAATTGTGAAGCATAACCTAACACAGGGTCGGGCTGGGCTGGGTTAGCCCGAGGCCTCAACCCTGGCCCAGCCCAACCATGACCCCAGACCTGAATATTTCAACCCTAACCCGCCTTTAAGGTTGAAAAATCCAACCCAGTCCCTGTTTGGGCTCACGGTGGGCCAGGGTGGGGTCAAGCCGACAGGGCCAAACTTACACACCTAGGTGTAATGCCTACCTCTCTGTTAAGGATTTTCTTATTGGCAGCCTTTGAGCTCTCAAATAATTTGTAATCTACAATTTTTTTTTCTAATAAGGGTAATAAAATTGTTTCATATATATTCAAAAAATTTGCATAACAATGACATTTGTAATAATGATATGTCAGTTTTAACTTATTTTGAAAACGCCTTTGTACCTCTAGATTAAAATCTTACAAGAATAAGACAAGGGACAATTAAAAATTATCAAATTCTAAATACACCTATAGAAGTGTCGTCCAAATTCTCCCACTAACTAATAATCATTTCCATAGCAATAGGTCTCACATGGAAAATTCTACATGTAAAAAGTTAGTTTATATATTTATTTATGGACCGAGTTTGCCTCAACCCACGGATCCCATTTACCAAGGGGCAGGAATGGGTATCGGGATGGTATTTTGGAACGTACTAAAGCCCTAGGAGAGGTTTGTGAACCATAGGATGGTGGGTGAGCTGTCCTCTATGGATGGAGGAAAACTTTATCCTTTATTTATATTTTATACCAAAAGTCAGTTTAATTGGATGAATTTAATCAAATGATGTGAATGACATAATCATGGACCTTTCTTAGTTAACTATTTTGAAATGTTTCTAATGTAGAATCACCATTTATGCTGATTATTTGGATAGATCTCTTAGATCGTCACTTAATTGTGGGTCTTAATCCACAAATCATATAACATTTTCAACTCGCAGAATGGTATAGCCATCTAAACCTTAGATTTTCCCGTCTATTAATTGTTAGAAGGTGAGAGGTTTCTTGGCCTTCCCATTGGTCTATGTATCTAGCTGTGCCACATGGAAAGCTGATGAGGTAATTCTAATGTTGGATATGTAGGAAATGATTTGGATTAGTCACGTATCTAATTTCAATTTAAAATTTAGTATCTTCTCTATAGTTTTTTTTTTTGGGTAAACAAATATCTTCTCTATAGTGTGTGCACGCTAATTAGTCCTAAATTTTAAAACGCTTTATTTTGCCATATAAAAAACTCCATTTTAATTGAAACTTGACATGTGAGCAAATGACCCTGGGGTCTATAAGATTTCCGCAACATCTCACTAGCAACCTGGCAACAAATTTTTGTAAAGCAAGTAATGTTATCTGGTGTGTACAAACCATGAAACCAGATCCTTGTAGGAAAGCAATAGTTCCAATGTTATCAAGCGAATATCTCTGGACCAACACAAATATCTATCACGTGGTAAATAAATACTGGGAAAAAGATCCCTATCAGGATGTGTGTAGCTTGCGCTCAGACACAGGACCTATTGAAATGGCCACCCCACTCCCTGAAATGAAAAATCTCATCCCCGTTGATGCCTTTGTGCATGTTCTCATTGGCTTAGGCGCTTGTGCAAGGGCCACACAGCTTGGTAACAATCTTCTGCCCTTAAATATAATTGAAATTTTATTGAAAGGTAGAACCCAAGGTTATCTGTTCATATATCAAGTTTCAGCCCAAAAGAAAATTCTCAAGTGGCAAATACATATTCCTAAATTTTGGGGTTATTATAAGTATGTACAAAAATTTGACATGCATCCAATTCAAACCATTTCCTAGATACTAATAAAAATAAAATTGTCACATCATCCTTCCACATGCCAATCTAGAGATATCCTCCACTAGACTGGACATAATGATTGATGGCATTCAATGTTGACTGACTATTCGTTTTTTGGGATAACCGACAAAAAGTGGGATTGATTCCGATCTGATCCTACCTGTCAATCCTTTAGAATCTTAATCCCATTTGTTTAGAAGGTTAAAAGGGGTGAGAAACTTGTGAGGGTGAATCCCACATGTTGTGGGTGTGAGAGTGAAGGAACTGATGGAATAAATACTTTTTTAGTCGGGTGGAAATTGATCAGAGAAAGGAAATGGAGGTAGGTGGAATTTGGTGGAAAAGAAAGGAAATGAGAGGACAGAGATAGAAACAACATGAGCTTTTTACATGAATAATGCCAAAGTCCTACCAAATTGGTAGCATTGTGAAAGTTAATGGGAAGGAAATAAGTGGGGGGTGCCACATCACGAGACAACAAGAGAAAAGAATTCAGAATATCCATTACATTATCTCTAACTTTGGCAATCCTAGCATGCACAGCTAATTTATGAGCTACATCGATACGGTCCTATCTTGCTTAATAGTACAGACAGTTGAAAACATTTAAAAAGAGTCACTATATCTAGCCGAAGAGTAAAAATCACCCATGGCTATTTGAAATTTCTTTGCTTTATCCACACTGCTAAATCCTGACAATCAGTCTAGATGTTACGAGATTGGTGTCACAAAGAAGGCAACTGAGACCCCATGGCTTGGTGACATAGAATAGCAGCATCTGTATTAGGAAGTCAGTATTGTTATTATTGGTGTGGTTGAAGAAGTGAGGGGGGGGGGGGGGTTGAGTAAAGGGCTCTCCCTATTTCTCCAGTCTTGAACAGCAGGCTTGTATTGACTAAAAACATTATTATTCCAGTACTTCCATATCTCCCAGCAGATTACTCCATGCACCACAAATATTTCTTGCTGCCTCTTCTTGGAAAAACCAAAAACACATACAACACAAAACTCAAAAGATGGAGGACAAGCTAGAGCAGAGAAGGGTCTGCAATCTTAATGCTTCCAGCACCTAATCTGAATTATAACCCTGCTTTTATACAAAATGCATATAGTATAGTGTAGCCAACAACTAGGACATGTTCCTCATAACCCCTCTTCTCCCCCCCCCCAAAAAAAAAAAAACAGCGCTGTTTAAAAACAGGATCTAATCATCTAATAACCCAAGGGTTATACATTCTCCTCCTCCCTGTGTCATTGAACGACATGTACAAGAGGATCTTGGAAAATCCAATAGTAGAAAATTTACGATGGCTAACAAAGTCTATAGGGCTATCAACTCCATCTTCATATATCATCCTATTGTAAAATAAAAATGAGTTTCACTAAAGTTTAAATGATACCTATTACTCATAGAAAGAATGATAATTACCCAGTTCCTCTTCAAGAAAATTCTCCTCATGGCAGTTGCTTGGTTTGCTGTCATGGACAATGACTCCACAAACTTCATGCAATCTGTAATTACAGATCTGATTTCCCCACCAATTGTCCTCTTGATTGGAGTGAGCTGAGAGCATAAGAAGTTCCAAATAATCCATAATTAAAAAGGTTCCCTTCCTTGCCAGGATTAAGCTCTTCAGACTTCATACTTACATAATCTAACCAAAGGTCCCCATCATAGTTCACTTTCAACCAACCCCCAGGTGAAGGTAGCTCTCCACTACAACATGCCCTATACTGTATAAATGGTGGTGGACTCCAGTTAATACGAAAAACAGAACCTAGGGTCATCAGAAATACTCCCAGAGCTCTTGTCCTCGCAACTTTCCTGAATAAGCATCTTCCAATAAAATTAGCGATATTACCAGGCTCCGAATTACTCACTAGGGCAGGCCAACACCTCAGAGCATATTGTTAAGTTAGCTTAACCCTTATTGAAGGCCAGAACAATCAATAGAGAAATCGTCTGGAAATATGACTTTATAACCAACATGGTCAGGAAGTCATCACATTTTTCATGCAGAATAACCTAATGTTGCCACTAAGGTCTTTCCATCAGAGTATATTTTAGGGTTTTGACAGAAGTAACACTCACCAAGTAAGTAACAAACGATGATGATGTCACAGAAGCACCATCTAGCATAAGAATTTCCTTACACATTGAACAGTCAGAATGAAATAATGAGATCTATTTACTCTTTGCTTTTTTTTAAAAAAAATGAAAAACTTTGCAATTTGGAAGGGTACAACAAATGGGACATTTTCAAATATCAAGAGAGATTATTATTTACTCCAAAATTTGCCAAATGCAACATCAATTGCTTCACAATTGCAATCTCTATATACGAGCTCAAACCCTTAATAACCTAACCGCAACATATCTCGGCCCAAAAAAAAAAAATTTAAAAGAAAACTTAAAAGAAAAAGATCAGGATGTCACCACAGCTATAAATTACTATAAAAAGTAACTGGCATGCAACAATCTATCACCGCATGTTACCCTCACGTAAAACATCAATCATATTGTAGATGCACTTCTCTGCCTTGGACCTAACCTGCATCATTGCATAAATTTATGGTTGAATTGTACCAAGCAAAATAAATTCATGTAACCATCAAGAATGGAGGAAAAGGAGCAGTTGGCACCTTCTTAGCGAGGAAAATGGCAGCATCAACACTGCCCTCTGCATATATTGACCTACCACATACATTATGCTGAAACTCGAATGAAACTCTGCAAAAGTTATTTGATACTTATTAGATTCAAAGACTAAATGAATATGTTGAAAGCTAGAAATCACCAAAAAGAAATCAGGATAGAGAAATTACGTCTTATCAGGTGATGTGAGATTATAAATATGGAATGCATGGCCAGATAAGTACTCCTCTGGAACGCCCACCATCTCAAGCTGTTGTTTGGGGTCACGAATTTGTTTTATCTACCAAAGGGAAAAGTCATACAGAGATCAATTGCGGGTGTGAAAGCATTAAGGTCCACCTAATGATTAGTAATACATTGATAAATTACCATGATACAGTTTACTATGCATAAGCTACTCTAAAAGTTAAAGACACAGCTTTTCTGTCAACCAATCTAATCTGTCAAATATGCCAAGACGAAGTGAGAGAGAAGACTGCCCATTATTTTCAGAGAGAGAGAGAGAGAGAGAGACGAAAAGAAAAACAAAAATGAAACATGATTTGAAATAGCACAGGTGGTTGAACTGCCCCTAAAAATATTTATAGCCTGTAAATCTTCTGGTGCAAGGTCTGAAACCCTAACCCTAAATCAGATCAGAGCAGAATCTGCAAAGGACTTCTAAGGGACAGAACAGGCTAACTAGACATGAAGAAACACTGATAACAGGGACTGATTGGAACAGAGATAAGAGGAATCGATAGTTCAGCAACAGGAAGAATAGAAAATATTTTATAACTCCAGAACTGGCCTGAAACTTGGATCGAGTGACCCCTGTGATCAGGTCTTTCTGTCGGCCAACTGGCAGTGTTGAGTTGGCAGTGGCAGTCAATTTGCAGTGATCCCAAGCTTAGTTCTTAGTGTGTGGCAGCATTAGTGTATGGCATGGCATGCAATGGCATGTGGGCGACATGGTCATGCAAGAGGGATGTACATGTATGAGATAATAGACATGCATGATGCGTGCATGCTATGATGTATGTGACATCATGCTCATGGTGGAGTGGGCCCCACTGTTGAATCCTGCATATGTGGAATGGTCAAAATCAAGTGCTGATATGGCAGCATCTTTGGTGATGTGGCACAGGGGCCAGGGCCAGCATGCAGCCACGCTTGCACATGGCAAGAGCCACATGCGGCCATGCCCGCAACAGACGCACAAGCATGCCAGACTCACCCGCACACGCAGCACGAGCCAGCCCATGTGGCTCCAGGTCACTGGCTAACCCATACGTGCATGAAGGCAGGCCACGAGCCTAAGGCAGCATGGTAGCTGTAGGTCGGAAAATGGCCAAGTACAGCCATGTCCACAAAGTACTCGACGATTGGTTTGAAAAAAGACCAATTTGTGTTTGCTCACGATAAGTTAGAACCTGAACATGTGAATGACTTAATGTGTAACGGTTCCAGAAAGGCCTGGACCGTCAGATCGGGCCTGAAGTGAAGGATCTCAATCGTTAGGCCATCTCGAAGGCACTGACACACCAGCGCAGTTGATTCTGTCGCACATCCTCCCAGTGGTCGAAAACAGGGAAAAATCATGCTTTGCACTACACAGTAGCACCACTTTCCGTTATTTGATTCGTTGGATCGCACACCCAAATACAACTGCAGCGAGATTCTCTTTCTTTGGCCACTAATCCATGCACGCTCAGAGACTCACTATGCATTCGAAACGTGGCACACTCAAGGTTTAAAGTATCGATATCGGGTATCAAATCGGTCGGGTGATTTTAAGAGACATATCGTATAGGAGATACGTATCGAACAATACAGATACGCATAGAAATGGTCAAGATACACATGGAAATACACTTTTGGAACAAAAAACAATATAAATAAGCACTATATAACAAGTGTCATGCATAAACACTAAAATGCCAAACAAGTGCATTAAGTTGAAATTGTTATAAAAGACGAGGTTTCTTGCATGTTGTAATTGTCTATGGCCATGAAGAGTATTGGATGATGCAAAGGATGATGTTGTAGCACTCCTTGATTCGTTTTTTAATCTAAAAGTGTGAAAAACCAAGATTAAATGCAAGATTTTAGACTCTTGGTTGAGAGTTTTCCTTCATTTTTTCATTAGAATAGGAGTTGTATCGAGTCTGTGAGTGAAAATCGCCTTTTTTATGGAATGTATCGATTGTATCAGTATGTATCGAGTCGTATCGGACAATATGTATCGATACGTATTAAACCACCCACAAAACTCTTTACTGGACATATCGATGGTATCGATACGTATTGGTCATATCGTATTGTATCGGACCGTATCGGCCAATACATTTTTATACAATTCGATCGAGGCAGCCCATTTTTTTTTTTAAAAGAGACGTATCGGTATCGGTCTATTGATACCGATATGTATCGGTCCGTATCGTATCGCATCGGTCAATACTCTAAACGATGGGCACACTACCTTTTTCCAAGAGTTTGATCTTGTGTTCAGCGCGTCTATGCAATGCTCGCAAAAGATTCTATTTCTGTGGTCCAGAGCCGCCCCGCATTTGCGGATTCCTATCAACCTACCTACCACGATCGAAGAGTGTGTATCGCACCTGCGTTTTGAACAGACGATCGAACGGCTATGGTTCAATCCAATGTTGTCACGGCATCACGGCGATCCAAGTGGGTGGAAGGGTGTCACGTCGATATATCGACATGTCGCCCGCCATGGCGAGCATGTCGACCATGTTTAATTTTTTATTTTCTCTATTTTTAATGTCATTGAGTATGTTATAATATATGTCCTATAACATCTAAAATCAACATGAAAGTGTACTACACTACTACTAATATACTATGCCACTGGGTCTTTGCTTGGATCATATCCTGGAGTAGCTCAAGTACTTACAATATTTTCACCCCCACTACTAATTTGTGTAGAACCATCCATTAGTTCAACTATGAAAGAGACGACAAAAGTCACAAAACAAAAATAACAATTAAACTGGTTTTTAGGCTGAACTAAAACACAAAATCAAACTATCAAAGTACTGGTTTTTCTGCTATAACATTAAGTTGAAGGGGGGGAAAAAAAAAAACTGAATTATGGACTAATGGAGTTGAATATGTGCTGCTGTTGTGTGTGGCTGTGTGCAGGGCAAGAAGAAGAAAAAAATAAAACACCTCTCATTCTCTATCTATGTGGAAGCCTGCAACTGCAAGGCAAGAAGCGGAAAAGCTCAAAACCGAGAGGTTGTGTGCAAGCCTGCAAGGCTGCAAGTGCAAGGCAACAAGAAGAAAAAAGGAAAAAAAAAAAACTGAGAGGTCTGCTGTAAGCAAGCCTGCAACTGCAAGGCAAGAAGAAGAAAAAAGAAAAAAAAACAGAGTACTGTGGCTGTAACTGGAATAAATCCCTCCCCCCCCCCCTCTGTCTCTCGACTATCTCCCTGTACAAGCAGTTGCGAAGAAGAAAAAAAAAAGAAAAAAAAAAAAAACCGAGAGGCTCTCCTCTGTCTCTCGAGTCTCGACTATCTCCCTGAGTCCCTGTTCACAGAGACTGAACAAAGAGGTTGCGAAGAAGAGAAAAAAAAAAACCAAGAGGCCCCCCTCTCTCTCGACTATCTCCCACTGTACAAGTAGTTGCGACTTGCGAAGAAGAAAAGAGAAAAATAAAAATAAAAAAACCGAGAGGACTACTACCCCCCCCCCCTTGTCTCTCAACTCTCTCCCTGTCTCTGTGTGTAACACTGTAACTGCGTATGTGTGGCTGTGCAAGACAAGAAGGGAAAAAAAAAAAAAAAAAAAAAAAAACGATACTACTACTACTGGCTGGGAGGAGAAGAACTGAAGAAGAAGAAGTTAAGATTAGAAGAAGAAGAGGACTGCTGGGAGGAGAAGAACTGAACTCAAAAATCGAGTTGCAGAGGACTGGGAGGAGGAAGAAGAACCAATTTAAACAAAAATACAAATTACAAAATAATAAAAACTTACCGGAATGGAGTCCTGGAGGTTGCTGACTTGCTGGAGATGTTCGTTACTTCGAAGGAGTGAAGAACTGCGGCTGAGAGTTGCAGGAAGCTTGCCGGAATCTCGTCTCAACTCTCATGAACTCTTCCTCACTTCCTCTGTCTCGACTCTCTGAGGAGAACCTTGAAGTCTCGAACTGTTTAGGCGTTTAGCCTTTTGCGATTTCTATTTCCCCCAAATTATTAGGGTAATATGTTTATTGTTGATAAATTGATAATGTGTATTGCAGGTGTATACTTTTAAGTTACACCTCCAATAGACATTAATAAAAAAGCATCTAAGCTATTAAATGGTTTAAAAAAAAATAAAATTTAAATCTAACTTTTATATGTACAAATATCGACCGATATGCCAACATATCGTGGTATGGCGTCCATGGCGACGCCATGGAAGCCATATCGAACGATATATTTACATCCACCATGGCGTAGCTCGATATGCCACCTCTCCCAGCGCCATGGTGACGCCATGACAACTATGGTTCAATCCGCCAAGTCATGTCCCCACGCTTCGTCACGTCGCCATGACCTGATCAAAATTTCATCTGAAGGGCATCCAAGCCCTCCCCCTAGTCAAATCCAAGGGTTCAACTTTGACTGGCCATATCATGGCCATCTGAACTCGGATTTGAGTAAGTTTTTGTTGCTTGCTCCACATTCCATGTAGAATTGATCTAAGCAACGAAAGGAATTCTTGGAGAAGTTAAGCCTGAGTTTTTCAAGAAAAACATTAAGAAGGCTTATGGGAATTGACATGTTGCATTAAATCTCTTCTATCCATCATCTTGATCTTGTAAAAGACTCCATTGAAGAGGAGTTTATGGTTGTTGAGCTTCATTGAAGGCAAAGGTGTTTTTGAAAGTAAAGGAAGAGAGAGAAAGGTAGTAAAAAGTCCCATGTACCTGTGCACTTGAAAACTCAAGTCTCCCTATGCAAGGAGTCAGTTGAAGATTCCATTGAGCTATTTGGGAAACACAGGCATGCCACCTTTGTTGTGATTACTCTGGGGAGGTAATCATTCTTCTACAAATCCATTTGTATGACCTAGGTTGTAGTTCTGTTGAAGAACCTAAGGCACTGTATTGTAAAAGGAGGCATTTGTATTTACTTTGATATACATTGTCACATGTCAAGTTGGGGCTTGACAGGATTGGGGTTGCAGCCCTTGTCTGAGTGGTGACTCATATTGAAATAGGTGTTGTTGCTTCTGGACTGTAGTAGCAGTCAAACTTGAGTAGTGTATTGGGTAATACACGAGAACCTGGTTAGGGTATTGCTCTGTGGATGTAGGCAGTCTGCCAAACCACATAAAAATTGTATTGTGTCATTGTGGACATAGAAGTGTTGTGGATGTGTGCAGGATGGGTATGCCTTGTCTGGTAGCCCTAGCCATTTTGTGGTAGTGAGGCAGATAAGTGTACGACTGTGTGGATACTGGTAAAGTTGGGATCACCCGAGCCAGTCCAAGTGAGGTAGTAGGGAGTGCACGTAGTGAGATAGTCAGGATCAGTGGTTACTGGTTGGAAACATTTTTTGGAGACACTGTTCCCCACCCCACCCCCACCCCCACCCCCACCCCCTCTCTCTCAGTGTCAACCTAGGAACATCACTTTTGATGGCTATAGAATGACAGATTTCTCAGGTCAATAGAAGGGTACAAATTGAGTCACATATGAGTTCAAACTGAAACAGGGTAGGGGTCCATAAGCAGATCACAGAGAGTATAAAACTAGAGTTTTATGGACTGAATTGAAAGATATCAATATAGGCAGCTTAACACTAAAATATGAAATCAAAACAAATAATAACCTCGAAGATATTAGGACTCAAAATAGCCAAATTAAGTTCCAAAAACAGAGCATTGGATGTATGTAAAATTGATCTATATCAGATAAAGAAGACTGAAACTTTCTGTCTGTCTTGGTTGGATACTAAAACTGCAATACACTGATAAAAGAAAAACCAGAAAAGAAGTAGAAGAAAATGGGGATCCACCGACGATACTGGTTTAGGATTTCCACCCAACCCCTTGAAGAATAAAGGACCATTACCCAGTTTTGGTCCCACCTATGCAGCATCCTGGGAGAGGTGAGTTTGGAGTTGATCCTAGCTCCTAACCTTTGGTATTTTTGCGCAAAGTGGCCACCCTCAAGACTCGAACCCAGGTATTTGCCCTGGCAGCCCAAATCATTCACCAATGCTCTAAGCAATGGCCCCTACCAACCACTTGCAGAATCCACCTCAAAAATCAGACCATGAATCCACACAGTATGAGTATATTAAACAGATACAGCTTTCTATTCATTGAAAAATTGAATCTCAATAGCTTACATCAACCCTTACTTATATACTGGGGCTTCAGCCTAGGCTGTGTTGCGAAACCAGTTTCTAAATTCTGAAATTAGAAACTACTTGAAGAAAAATAAAAGGCTGAGTACATTTGCCCCTCCCAGACCCTACAGTAGCGGGAGCCTCATGCACTGGGATGCTCTTTTTTGAAGACAAGAAAAAATGCACAAAATAGAAACTCAGCTGGGAAGCTTCTAGAACTGCATTGTAGCAACAAAACAGAAACTAATGCTAAAGACTCAAAAACAGATCAAAATTATAAACTACAAAAAAAAAAAGAAAAAAAAAGGGACAGCTGGTTACTGGAATTAGATGACAGAAAAAGGTCTTCTAGAAACAGACCCCATGCTAGGGTTTTCTTGCCTTAGATTTCTTAGCTGCAGCATCATCTTCACATAAAACAAATTACCAGAAGCTAGCCAATCGTGCATGCATGATATGTGTGCATTACCACTTAGGCCTAAAAGCTCGAACTGTTAACTAAGGGCAACGTAAACATATACATCAACACACACACACACCACCCCCCCGCACACGTGCAGGCCTGTATACACACGGTCCTTGCACGTGACATGCATTCACGCAGAAACACTTCCCATGGCACCGAGGGGGAAGAAGTGTCGGGATACCAAGTTGCACTTCCTAGGAGTCAAAAACTCAACCTCCCTGGAGTGATACCTTGTGCGTTACCGCTTAACCTAAAAGCTCGAACTGTTAAGTAAGGGCAACATAAATGTACACATCAACAATATGTGTGTTCCAAGTTAACAATAGCTATATCCAACCAAAATAAATGAATTGAAAGGTAATAACCAAATTCTATCATATTTGATTTAGAAAGTCCTACTCCTCATTCCTCAAAGCAAAAAGATTGGTCGCAATGTAATTAACACACCTGATCAATATCAAAAGAGACACCAAGTTTCTGAAAGCATGAGATGACAGCCTTGGCTGTTCCAGACGTATCCAATTTGCTTGCCTGATGAGACTCTATCACCTGAAGATAGTAAAACATCAAATATGGTTATCAAGATACCAATAACAATTCAACTGAGAATAACCATTAGACTAATGCGACCCTTTTGATCATGTATAAAACCAAGAGACCATCGGCTATATTACTTTTTTATAAGCAATGACAATACCATATATTGAAAGCATAACAGATACAACGGTACAAAGTCATAACACATTGACCACTATGACTACGACATTTTCAACAATTACAAAGAACCCCAAAGATAAAAATAAAGACTTGCAACAGTAACAAAAAAAAAAACCCAGATCCCCTTTCTCCGATTATGGAAGAGAGTTTCCCCAAGAACCATGCAAGTCTTCTAACTCCTTGTTAAGCAGGATCTGCCACAGTATTGGCTGAGCAGTTCATTTGAGAAACCAAGGATTTTAATGCCTTGTAATATGACCAAACGTCAATGGTCCCTGAACTTTGGATGATGCCCAAGTTATAATGGTTGCACAATACCCAAACTATAACGCCTTCAAAGCCTTCTATGAGCAAGATCCAAAATCATTTAGAGAGAGAAGTTCAGCTCTAATGGGAGGTCCTCTCGCCAATATGCCCAGAATATGCTTCTAGTACATCACCTGAAGATGATCTCATGATAACCCTAAGGCCAACACTCCTGAGGGCCTCAGATTGCCCATAGATCATAGATCAACCATCCAAGGTCAATCTTACAATGCTAAAGAATGAAGCTTCTCAAGAGACCGTCTCATCCTCGGAATCCTGAAGCTGAATATATTTTCCCAGTCCGTAAAGAGGAAGGTGGATGAGACATCCCTAAACAACTGATCCACCATTTCCCAATGAGCAACCGTCACTTTCACCTTCTCTATAACCACAGCTTCGGAAAAGAACTCATGTATGAACAGTCTTGTATTCCTTTCCTCCCAGATGCACCATAGAACTGCTGAAAGAGTAGCTCTAAGGGGAATATCCCCTTGCTCCAAACAAGACCAAATGCCAAAACCCCATTAGTCATTGGGGAAGGGTCATTCCAGATGAAACACTGAATGGAAATGGAACCATATTCTCTTGGCAAAGGGACACTGAAGGATGGGTGATCAATGATTCCCAATAATCCTTGCACATAAAACATGGAAGGAGAAAGGCAGCAACCTCCTCTTCTCAACAGGAAAATAATCATGGTTAGTAAGTTTTTTTGTGGGAAATCTCCCAATGTAAGACTACATTCCAGAGGGACATGAGATTCTCCATAGAATTTTATGAGGCATGGGCATGAGGGCGCTCTGGATCCTCAAGACAAAGATGGTAAAGGGCTATAGACAAGACTTTGCGGAGAACAAAACATTGGAATTTAGATTACATAGGGCCCGCATGATAACACTTTTGTTTCTCTATTTCCCTGAAAGAGTAGAAATCTGTTCGTTAACACCGGTTCATTTTTTTGTTCCCTGGAATGAACCGGAACAAAAAAGTAGCAGAAGCTCCAATTTGGAACTCCTCTATTACAGAAATAAAAAGGAGAAATAAAGGGATGGGGGTGTTCGACCTATCTCCCCAACTCTCATCTCCGTGAGATTACACCACCACTGCCACCTCCTCCTCAACCACCACTGCCATCGCCACCCCCACCATTGCCACCACCACTACCTCCACCACTGCACCACCGCCACCACCACCGTTATCATCACCACCTCCTCCACCACCACCAACTCCACCAAATTTTTTGGCATTCAATGGCATTTTGAAAACTTATCAAAGTTCCAGAAACAAAATTATTGTGCATAATAAACGCGTTTTTTTAAAATAAAAGTGTTATCATGCAAGCCCATATTGTCTTGAGAAACAAAAACATCCTGTAGAGACAATCAAAGGCTTTGAACCAAATCTAGCTCTCTGTCTCTGAGCTGTCTCCTAAAACCAAGGTTCCAATTGACACCCCCTTGTCCCAATGCTAGACACTGACTCACAGTCCAATTTGAAAAGTCAGACAACGAGACACTAAACCATCATTTTACACACAAGAGCGGGGGAGGTTATCTTATGTTCTGGAATGGGAAAATATAACATATATAGAACAAGGGTCTTTTTTATGGAACACCCACATAGATGATTTATGAAATTGCACTTGACATGCATCACCAGAAGATAGTAATGCATCAAATATGGTTATCAAGATACTAATATTAATTCAACTGTGAATAACCATTCTTAGACTAAAGCGACTCTTTTATCATATATAAAACCAAAGAGATCATGGCACCTACACCATTATTTCACCTTATTTTTATGGAATGGGAAAATATAACTTTTCCCATAGAAGAGTAGTTAGCCTAAAATTTATCATTAGCATTTTTTTTAGTTCTACAGAAAATAGAAATAACCCATTCTATGTTTCTAAAATGACATTAACTTCCTACCAGAATATTACAAGAGATGGAATTAAATATTAGTGTGAAATTACACCTCTAGCCTCCTTTGGAATGATATTCTGAGTCTCTGACCACCTCTCCCCCTCCTTAATATTCATGCTGTATGCTTCCTCCAGCTAATCCCCTTCCCCTTCACAGCATCCCTTCTTTTTTTTTTTTGGTAGGGGAGGGGGGGGGGGGGGTTGGTTACTGCCGTTCATAGCCCACCTCCATAAAATAACCCACTCGATTATCAAAACTAAAATCGAATTATCAAACAAATTCTCCTATTGCACTAACCAAGCACTTCGAACTAAATTTCAACTCAGAGCCTCCTACGAATACCAAGAGCCACCAAAGAGAGATGATACTTGCGGTATTCATGAGTATCTGAGAGGAGATCCTGTGGGGTTTCCATTAAATAGGAATCTTGTGGTGAGAAAGGTTAATGAGGTTACATTTTTAGTTGGGTTTCAGTTTGTTGTGACAAAGGTATTATTAAAGGTTTAGATTGGCACCCCTTCTGGTTTAAGATCAGGACCATGCCATTGTATGGCATATCATTCCTATATAGTAATACAGGAATTAAACTGCATTCATGAGTTATACTTGTTGCATCATATTCAACTTTGCTTAGAATTATTAAAGATGGATGAAGTCATTTAAGGCAAAATTGTCATGTATTCTCCCATTTAAGTTTTTCCCATAAATTCACCCTAGAATAATAAAGTCCCAATGAGAGTCTAGAATCCTCCCAACCACTCTATAAAATGGACTGCCTGTAAACATTTGGAGCAAGTTGAATGAAGGATTTCTCTCATGTTGCTACTGCTAATCTTAGTACTTGAAGGTGCCTATTCCTTCAACAATATTGGACCAGACCTTGAACCAAGGCCTGTCCAAGGAGCTGGACTCCTCCCATTCATATTCCACCCACTTATAAACCCCATATTACCATCCAAACACCCTACCCATCTACTGCAGTCCTAATATTTCCACCTATATTAGGTGCTGCTTGGCCTGGCTGCATCACTGCCTTCCTGAATGATAGAGCTAAGACTAATTACTCTTCTGCTGCAATTATGAAGAATTTTCAGAAGCCAATTTTGCAGCCTGGACCACAATATTCTAGGAGAGGTTGTCTCCTTCATACTTAAAAATTCTGTTTGAACTTCTATCTTCTTTTTAACATGACCCATTACTGATTCCTTCTCTCAAGAGGTCAATCTCTTTTAAGAATTCCAGCTTCAGAAAATTTGAGTCCTTTAAGAGTTTCTCCTAATTTTGTGTAGGTTTATTGACTTACTCCAACAAAATTCTGACATTCATAACCCATAATTTTAAATTTATTTCACATTCTTCTTGATAATTAAAGATAAAGAAAATAACTCTGGTCACTGAAATTATAGGACTTTGATTGAGGCTTTCTAGCAATAGAAATGGTACTATGCACTAATACTTATTTACTTTTTTTTGCGGGTGGTCCAGGACTTCTACTCTGGAAAAACTGTGAAGCTCTATCCATACAATGGAATACTCTAAGGTGTGGAGAACTAATTCATGAACAATATTATTACCTGTAGACTATAGCCTGAGAAAGCTCCAGGAAACTGGTCAGCCATAATCTCCATGGCTGCAAGAAATGCAACAACCTATGAAAACCAACCAAAGCAGATTTCATCAGGAAATGAGAAATATAGTCAAATGAATTCTTTCTTAACTAAACCAAACGAAGGGTTTTAAGCACCTGTTTTCCCATTTGTGGAGAAATCACTGCATAAACTTTTGAGTCTTTAACAGTCTTATATAGTCTCTCCCTGTCTCCACCAGTAGTTCCCATCACAAAAGGAACACCAACTTTGCAATATATCTCTGCGTTATCTGCATATCAAAGACAAAAATAAAAGAAAGCAAGTAAATAAAGAATAAAAATATAAATGACTTTTCAATCACCTAGGGGTTAGGGATCAGGGAAAAAAAGAAAGAAGAGAGAATCTAGAACCGCAGTCAAAGAGGAATGGTTCAGACTGGAAAATTCGACAGCCAAGTTACAAGTGATCAGATCTAGTCCAAACCCTAATCGAATGGTGTATTACAGGTGAATATGGACTCTTTCAACTTTGGTGAGAATCCAATGGTCAAATCTTAAAATATCAAGGAGTCACAAAAATAGCAAAATCCTTAAATTGCAAGCAGATTTAGCAAGTAATAGAAAATAGCAAGTAGAATCAAGAATAGTAAGTCAAAACAAATTAGAAACAAGGATTGTATTTAAGAACTAATGAGAACAGAAAATAGCAAGTAAACTTCAGCAATTAGAAGCTTATAAAAATAGAAACTAAGGTAGAAGTACTACTGTAACAGCACTAAAAGATGGGCAGCAAAGTGCCAACAGAAATGAGATCGATGGACTGAGGTGAAGGCTATGTCAGCACTAGAAAGTTGATCTGAAAACTGAAGAAAGAACTAAAACTGGTTACTTAACAGATTAGTAAGCAGAAGAACAAAACAGAATCTGAAGCTGTATGCACAGAAAGGGTATACAACAGAAAACTGGCCTTGATAAAGAGAAGAATATGAACTAGGCCTCTCATCTAGAACTTGACGAGCATCTCACCAGTACATCTTGGCATCCCACTAAGGCTGCTGCTGCATCGAGCTCTCTATTTCTCTCAGAAGAAAACAAGCATAATGCTATGAGTCTTTCAAAATCGTGAGGGGAGAAGGTCTGTCCCTTCTCTTTATTTATAGCGTTAAGAATAAAACTTGATAGGGAATCTCGCATGTGTGGAGTTCCTTAGAACTCAAGTTGTCTCAAAATAGAAACTCTCTATAACTCAACATAATAGAAACTAAGAGGTTGGAATTAATGACACCTGTCCAGCCTTCTAGAAACAATAAAGTACAAAAAGAAATACAACAGAAAACAAAACCCCACGATAGAACTAAGAAGCCAGAACCATTGGTTCAGTCTAGGAGCAAAAGCTGGTCCAAAAATTTGGACCAAAGTACTGAACCGTATAAAACTTCAGGTCTGGTTCTGGGACTGGTACTTTTTCCTATTCATATACTTCTTCTTTTTTGGGGTAGACTGCGTATATACTTTTGACTGAACTTTGAATCTGCATCAAACACACAACCACTAGGAAAACATTAGTACACAGTCTATCACTAGTGACTGTGTACTACTCATGTTTTCCTAGTCATCTGCCTGGACTGTCAATATTTCTAAGTCACCCCCAACAGATGTATCTATAGAGTCAATCTAGTTGGCCACACACCACAAGTAAAATTGTCATGCATTCTCCCTCTACCACACTACCAAAATTAGGAATCCTTTAAATAAAAGTTCAAAAGAAAAATTACCATTAACAGCATGAGGCACAGTATAGTCAACAACAATCAGATTTGGGTGTTTTTCAAAAATTGATGCAAGAATGCCCTCTCTTTCAGAAGGGCCATAAACCTGAATACTCTGTCCACCAACTTGCACAATTCGACCAGACTCTTCTGAAGGGCTGAATGACACGGGAACTAACTGAATTCCAGCAGAGACTGCTGCTTCTATGACAGCCCTCCCCATTTTACCACCACAGCTGTTCACCTACAGAAAATTACAACCACCACAAGGCCATGAAATGTATGTGACATACTTCCATGTGTCATGTGAAGAAAGAAAATTTAGCAGCATTTATTCTGGACAACACATCAACATAAAAACAGAATGTCTATAGAAAAGTATTTTATCATGACAGAAGTAGTTAATTTCAATCTAATAAATTATTGCACCAAACAAAACCCGTAAGCAACCCAGTACAGTGAAAGATCATTGCACAGGTGTGAGCAATTATATAACAATAATAGGTGGAGAAGTTGTCAAATAGTTTAGGACAAGACACATAACAGGACCAGACCATTCCAAAGGAAAACTGTAGTTTAGGAAAAGACACAGAACACTCATAATTTAAGAGTAATTATTCTATTCTATTCCTTAGTTTCATAAACATTGTAAGGCTTCACAAGCCTGCACACATGTGGAAGTATTCTAGTCAAGACCATTTTCTAAGAGAAGTTTCCCATTATGGACAGGCGTTATTTGCTTGTTTTCTGCTTGCCATTTTGCATATGCTGTTATTCATTCTTCAATCCACTGCTGCTGTTTATAAGATTTAATTGATTCCCAGGTCAGATGCTTCAACTTCACAGTATCATGTACTTGAGATATTCTTTGCAGCTGTTTAGTTGAAAATTGTTAGAAGTCGATTTCTTAACAGAACCTCCCCATTTTAAAACTCTCAAATTGTACACAGAATATGAAAGTACTAATATAAAACTCCAATAACTTTAAATTTGATTTTTTTTTTTTTATTTATTATTTTATTCTTATTTTTTTTGCCATTTTATTTTATTTTTATTTTATTATTTTTATTATTATTATTTTTTTGTTTGGGAAGGGGGTGGTCCTCCAAATTGAGTAGATCCCATTCCCATCCTAAGCAAATCATCCTTCCCTTTACCCTCCCCTTCCCTGATAGTGACTGCAATGGTTGACTATCTCTTCTTGTACTTGATATCTCTATTGTTGGCAAAACTGAATAACATGTGCTTATAAATGATGCTTTATGTCCACCAGCTGAGTTCCTCCCTAGTCCCGAGTTCAACTAGTTTTAGTTATTCCACTATGATGTTCCTTGCACCCTAATTTGTCTAGTACCAGCAAACTCCCTCTTCAAATAATATATCTGTTCATTTGACAATCAAATGAGTCCATTCGCAATGTACGTTCAGTGATTACTTGCGCAATACACCACTCTATTAGTTGATCGAAATCCTTTCATTTTCACCAAAGAATGTTCTAGAAATTGAAAGAAAACTGTCAGTATTGAATGAGACTGGAAGCATATCAAAAGGGAATCAAATAAGGGCAGCCTTTTTTCAGGTGCGCAGAAAAAACGGTCTTTCTTTTTTTGTTTCGAAAAAAAGATGTTGGACGTTGACATTTTAGTTTCATTTATGAGGATGCTGCTTGAATCATATTATGTTCATGAATTCACAGTGCAGCTTAACAGTACCTCTTCCATATTTCCCCTATAGCAGCATCTGAATATACTCTAAGAAAACCCTGGGGAGTAAAATTCCAGGATGAAGTGGGACTGTCAACCTTATGATTAACATAGTTCAGAGGATTTTCCAACACAAGGACCAACACCCCTCAGTATGAGCACTCACTTCAAAGCTTTACTGCACAATCAATCAATGAATCGAGAACAGGATGACAAGCCCTAAACACTGAATTGTTTTCTTGATTTCCATATTTCCCAATAAGGGATCACCCGAGGAGGAGATCAGAGCAACGCAACGGTTGAAGCTCATTAGAAAAATACTCATCAAAATAAGACCAGATACAACTCACTGTTTTGAAGGAATAGCTGGAGCCAAAACTTTTCAAATGAACAGTATATCAAACAGAGAAAATTGAATATTCTGCTGTCTCTGGATCAGATCTAAAGCTAGTAAAGATAAGGAAGATCATGTTTCCCTTGTTTAACAAGCTTGTCTTTCTGCCAGGTCCCCTTTAGAGCACTTCCATAGAACAGATTTTTGTTTTGGGTGGAACTAACCCTCCATATTGCTTTCCATATGGAATTATGGACTCGTCAATTTGCCTCCCCTCCAAACTGCACATTATAATTTATCGCCTCCTTCATTGCCAGATGATGTGCAGACTGACCTTAAAGCTTCCTGTTTCGTGGAGTGCTAAATTTTTCTTTTTTTCCTCAGCTCCATTCAGTCTCCTGGCAATGAGGAAACAGTTTTATCTCTACATCTGATAATAAAGATCATAACAAACTAGAGTTCTAAAAGCACTATCAGTCAACATGTTCAACCCATCTATGCCAATCTTTCCTACGCATGCACAAATGTAATTGTGCTATTTGTACTTTGAGAGAGAGAGAGAAACTAGTATTCACTTCTCTGGTGCATCTCTGCACTCGGAAGTCTGTGATCACCACTATGACTGTTGGCAGCAAGGATATGGTGAATGCTGTCAAAGAGGGAAGAGAATCATGGAAAGATTTCAGCAGGATCCCCAAGACTAGGAGAAGGAATTAAAAAAAAAAGGAAGAAGAAGAAGAAAAGAAGATCATGAATACACGATTAAAATAGCCATTTTGACAAGTCATGAAATTTTTTATACAGCAGTATCACTTTTTGCAGTTACAATTGAAATATTAAATTAAGGAAAAGCTAGGAGACAAAATCTAGGGAGAGAGTAAAATTCTGGACTAGAAACCGAACTGATTAGAGTTGATGTATTAAAAAGAAGAGATCTCCCTATTGTTAGTAGCAATTGCCAAAAATAAAAAGGAGGATCCCATTCATCTATTGTTGCAATGTGAAGTTGCAAAAACAAGTTTCCCTATTGTCTTCGATTGTTTAAGATGAAGTGCGTGGAACCAGTGAGGATGAATTTCACATCCTGGCCTGATCATCACTAGTCTTAAAGAAGATACCCTGTGGACTTTGGTCCTTCAGTAGTATATATTACATGGTGCTTGTGGAAAGAGAGGACTAGATGCAGATTTGAAGATAAATCATGGGATACACAAAAGTTTCTGCTATTATTGGGTCCTTCAACCAAGATTTGGCTTCTATCTTGAGAGGATGGGATGAAAAGATAGATATTGTATATTTTGTAAAGAAAGTAAATTCTTATACTGATGCATCTTTATCTTTAATAAGTTAGTAAGAAATAAAAAATATCAGTAACAAGTCATTTTTGTACAAGTAACACTGTAATGCCAAAAAGTTTTCAATTAAAAGAAACAGATGGAGAAAGAATTGCCAACTAAACAATAACTCACGTGCTGTATATCTTCCGAGTCAATTTCCTAAGGAACACCAATGCCTTACAATAAATTGTGTTAAAACAAAATTGACAAGCTACTATTTTGTCGCCTACACTCAAGAACAACTTATGTAGCACAAGTGACCACATGAAAACATGAAACTTATAAGTTAGTAAGTGGAAAAACTAGCTCAACAACCACCTATGCACAGCAGTAGCAGATGAAATAATATTGATGTCTTGAAGGAACTCAAGTGCAATTGACCAAAATGCTCAAACCATTTGAGTCCACACAACATGGTTTCAGTAGCTTCACGATAAATATAGTTGGTGTAAGGGACACCGGGTTGTTAGAGTATGTGCCTTCAATTGGGTAGAAGAACCCACGACAATAACAACAATAACAACAACAACTGAGCCTCATCCCAATAAAATGGAGTCGGCTACATGGATCCTTGCAGAGACACAATAATAAAAATAATAGTAAAAATAAAAGAGCACAACAACATCGACATCAACTTAGCAATAACCTACCCTAGATGGGGTCAGCTATATGGATCCTTGCCCTCCAATCACCTCTATCTGATGTCATACTTGAGACAAAGCCTAAATTATGCATGTCTTTCCTCACAACTTCTCCTATGGTCATTTTAGGCCTGCCCCTAGCTCTTTTAGATTCTTCAATTTGAATCAAATCACTCCTCCGTACTGATGCATCCCAAGGCCTCCGTTGAACATGGCCATGCCACCTCAAACGATTTTCACCGAGTTTATCCTGTATCGAGCAACTCCCAAATTCGCTCTAATATGGTCATTCCTTACTTTATCCTTCCTAGTTTTGCTGCACATCCATCTCAACATCATCATCTCTGCTACACTTAGTTTATGTATATGACTGATATATAACCCTGACCGAAAAGCATGAGACCTGAAGGAAATATTGCTTAATTTTAGCATCATTTTCTACAATAGATCAAATGGAATTTAAATACTCTATATCTCATTCCCAGGACTGTTTTTGATAAACCACATGAATTTGTTCCTCTCATTACTAAGACTCTGGTCACCAGCAGCTACAATATTGTTAATTCGCATTAGAAACACTCAACAACTTCCTACGGAATAGAAGTACATGTAACAATGTCATCGAGAAGTTTAACAACCACAATGAAAGGTCTTACTAGAATCAATAGGTACGTCACATGTGTGTAACTACATTCTGAACTTTCTACATAAATTAGATCATTTCCATTGCTGGATATTAAAATTTTAACAGTCCACCGTTATCATTTACATTTCACAACAAATGCAAGAAGAACAACTTGAGGTAACAAAACCATCAAGAAATATGCATCGAGGAACTAGATTATATTTCAAACTGTAAAGTATCGTTAATAAATCAATGCTGCTAGAAGGAACGGAAACACTAATCTATCAGTACCAATATTGGAAACCCAAGATTCTGTTCAGGCGCTGTCTTCGACATTGAGCAGATTTGCAGTGGCAGTCTCCGCTTCCTGAGATTAATACTAAACCGTCCCTGGCTTTGACAGAGCCGCACAATTTTTTCTTGCCGCAATAGGGTTGTTGGAGCTTTAAGCACAAAACCCATTTATCCAACGGCTGGAAAAGCAATGACATAATAAGGAATTTGATAATTAAAGAAACAACAAATTGAAAAAGACAGTACTAAATGATTAAGATGTCAGAAGGGGAAAATGATGACGAAATGATATTTCTTGGTTCTACATTTCACTTATGCAGCATCTTACTTGAGATAAACAAAACCGACTTGCAGGTTCAGGTTAAAAACGAAACCCACTTGAAGAACCAACAGAACATCCGAGTTCCTGAACAGCCAACAACAAAAAGAACATATTTTTTCACTTCTCTGAACAGAGATAACTCACCTCAGGCGCCTACGTTCAAGAACTTTTCTCTTCGTTGCTATAGAAGACAAAAGAAAAACTGAGTTCTCAGCCCTTGGGGGAGAAAGACTATGCTACTATGGTTAAACGCCGAGACCGAGATGTGTGATTCGTTTGACCGGACCAGACTCCAAAGTGACCCGATGGATAAAATCCGACTAGCTATTTATTGGAAAAAGAACTGAACGTGGCATTTGCGCTGTGACACGCAAAATGTCCGCCCCATCTCCATGAAAGGTAGAAATGCGTCCTATTGATCCCTCAGACCCTTCACACACAATCTCATTAGTACCTTGTGCACATGTGCCACACTCCCACATGGGAAACACTTCTCCCTATTAATTTTATGGGAGAGGTTTTTTTAGCAAATGGTATAGGGGAACACTCCAATGAGAAAATGAACGAAACGATTTTATACGTAGAGCGTTTCATATAAGGAAGATAGAGTGAGAAGCAGTCACCTCAGAAAAACTTTCCGGGCAAGAGATCTCTACTTGGGCCACTAGGTGAGCATGCTTGTGTATCTACCCAGGGGACAAAGGCCTCATCTCACTATGCCAGGTGTCCTGTGAGAGGGTGTAAGAAACACCACCAAGTAGAGATTTTTTTCCCCAACTTTTCCCTTATTTTAGTTTCCCCTTGTTTCGTTGATAGAAATAATTTTAAGGGACAGTTTCTTCGATCTACGAGATAAGAAAAAAAATTACAAAATAAGGAGGTTTACCAAAAATAGTAAGTGTAAAACAAAATCAAATCTACTTGTTTTGTAATTGGTTTCTTTATCTCGTTGATCTAGGCAAATTTCCCTTGTTTATAACTTGGAAAATCAACTCACTTGTAGGTAGCAAGGGTGTCAATTTAACTCAAAACGTTTATCAAATCCGAACAGAACCATTTGTCGATCCAGGGTTTGCCCTGGTGGTTCGCTACCCCCTTGGGATATCAAATTTAATGATGTTACCAAGCGAGGAATGGAACTCTAGGATTTCTTTATCATAAGGTATGTTTTCCTGCCCCTATGAGAAATGGTGGTTGGGATCTACGTTACAATAAGAACAAAGTTTAATTAGAGATCGACTTGATTAATAGAGAAAGTGGAACTATAATGCACAACACAAAACTAGTCATAAACTTATGAATAAAATTAGGCTAGAAACTTATGATAAAGATTAGACTAACCTAGGACATAAGGAAATTAGGGTCAAATTGGATTGAATTAATTTGACTCAGAATGAAGAATTATTCTAAATAAAACACTAAAGGGGCTAACCTAAGTAGTATACAATCGCCGACTTACGCACTAATGAAGATCTTTATATTGAAACTTTTTTTTTAATTATTTCTTTCTGCCATATCCTTAGTAAGGTGAAGGACCACATAGGCTAAAAAAATTGGTTCTGTGAGACACATTACTGATTCAAACTTGGAAAAAGCCTTAGGCTGGTTTGATGGACTGGGGCCTATGTTAATCAAGGGTTACAATGAAATCAGTTCAAACAAATACCAAAACTGATAATGTTAGTACAAACAAAATTAGTCCATCAAGGTATAACAATGAACCAGCTCCAAATCCGAACATTGAGGAACATGCTACAACTTCATCGTAACCCTTAGTGATAGTAACAAAAATTTCTTTGTTCAACATATATAAGATTATAGGTTGACATAGTTGGTTGATTGGGTTATGCACACATGGATCATTATCATCTCCTGTTCTCTGCCTGGTACAGTGGTCCAGTTCCTCTCATAGGGGGCGGAAAATGATGACCTAAACCCCTACCCGAACACACTGCCTGAAAGAGGTTAAAATGCCATTTCCGCCTCCCTATAAGAGAAACTGGACCACTGTACTAGACAGGAACAGGACAAGAAAAGAATGGATGCAGACATTGTCAAAAAACTAATTATGTACTTTACAATTCTCTTTAATTTTTCATTTACTTAGACAACTTTTTAACCTGCTCTTTCTTTGAGGTTTTTAAGACATTTGCACAAAATTCCTCATTTATAAACATTTTCATTTATGGTAAATTAATTTATATACCACGTGTCCATCATGGGATTACATGGATGATCGATCAATTGTTTAGTGACCAGTCATAGGTTTGGTATATAAAATTGATAGGGCCTCCATCGCTTAAAAGATGCATTAGAAGACCAGCTTTGGTTGCATCCATGTAATTGATGATCCACTTGAGGATTTCTTTCTCTGTCCCAAAATCAGCACTAAACCTGTAACATAAATTGCAAGAGATTTTATTCCTTTAGCAGGTCGATCATATATGAAAATATGGGTTACGTAATTAAGTTAGGGGGGAAAAAAAGAAGAAAAAAAATTGCAATTGGTAGCTTACCACTTCATGATAGTGGAGAATTTTACCGTCCTCTTATCTAAATCCACCTCAATCCCATTCCCATGGAAAAAATCCCTCGCAGCACTTCTTAGTTCCATTTCAATCCCTTGGGCTGTAAAAAACCGAACTGTAGGGCTTGATTTTGTTCCATTACAAAGCCCAAAGTGGATCAATGGATTAATCTTAGAGAGAGCCACCTGCAAATTTTTTAATTTTAATCAAATTAGCAACATTGTCATGAAGGAAAGTGTTTTATAATATGTTGTCTATTTTTCTAATAATGATTCCATGATATACAATATTCCACAAATTCATGCTTTAAGTTTTCATAAACCCCAAAAGAGATTCAACTTAAAAGTTGATTTAAAAAGTTAGGGGAAGTGTTTCCTGCGGGGGAGCATGGCCCTTGTGCGTGCAAAAACATCAATAGAGGTGTCAATATTGCATTTCATGGGGCAGGGTGGTCATTTCGCCCCTTCTATGTCTAGATGCTGGGGCACGCTCTCCCCACAAAGTTCTTTTTTCCCATAGGCCTTCAATCACATAAATGGAAGACAGTATCATCTATAAAGAGTGTCCCAATGCACAACAGCACGAGGCTCCCACTGTTGTAGGGTCTGGGAGGGGAATTTGGCTCTCCTCCAACCGTGGAGGAAGCTAGAGGTTCCAGCCCAACCAAAACAGGGGTGTTTGAATCATTTCATAGGCAGACCCCACCCTATGAAATGACCAAACCCCCCTGTTTTGGCTGGGCTGGATCCTCCACCTCCCGCCATTGCTGGAGGAAAGCCAGGTCCCTAGGAGGGGCAAATGTACGCAGCTTTACCCCTTACTTCGCAAAATAAGCTATTTCCAAATTTCGAACCTGCAACCAACTTGACCACTATTTATTGACCTTCCCCTCTGCCTTCAAAATAATTCCGAGGTTTTCAAATAGAAAATTGTTTAATTGAATTTCAAAAAAAAAAAAAAAAAATTTCATCATATTTAATGGATCTAATTCTCTTAGTTGTTTGGTTTAGATGAGGAAATGTTACCATTTCTGTTGATGCATAATTTAGAAGGGATAGACAATATATGTTTACGTACCTCTAAACGCTTATCTCCAGCTCCAAAGGGTTTGATCAAGTTGTATGGTGGTCTTCGATTATTTCTGAGGATACCATTCTTAATGGTTGTAAGAGAATAAGGGTAGCCTCCAATTACATACTGGAAGTTAGCGAAGAAGGTTCTTCTATCAACAATTCCTTCTGGACACCCAACCCTAATCACAGCATGGATGGCCATAGCATTGTGTAGGTTCATGAAGAAGGCGAGCTTCTCTTCTTCTGAGAGCATAAAGAGGTTGAGACGTTGAAGATCTTGCGTGAGATTTACGTATCTACACATTCATGAAACAAATAATAATATGGAGTTAATACAAACAGAATTCATGAAGTAGTTACATATATTGCTTGAAAACTTCTGTTTTTAGCTGGGCTGGATCCTCTAGTTCCCACCACGGTTGGAGGAAAGCCAGGTCCAACTTGGTGTGTGTTCTCTCTTTTTCTCTCTTGCCCTCGTTTTATTCATCAAGTGTTTCTGGATGGGCCGATCTTGATCATATGGATAGGATTGGCAGATCCAATAAAAGAGTTTATTCAAATTGAGCGAAATCAAGACCCCGGACCACGGATTCCTTTCACCGTGAGGTTGGGGTTTAAAAAGAGAATACACTCTTAGCAAGCTAGGTTGCTTTGTTCTGGGTTTTAACTTCATTGTATTACAATGGAAAGAGATGAAAACTTCATTTATTTTTCTTACACGAGGGTTTAAATTTGTTTAAAATCACCAAGGAAATGAAATAAAACGAAGCTTAACATTAACATTTGTAAAGGTTAAGAGAACATCTCATACATAGTAAGTCATATAATTGAGATATGCCAACAAATTTATCTATAACAAGTATAACATGTCTCCCACATAGTCTACCAAATCATTAGTCCATAATGAAATTGCAGGACTTAATGGGAAAGAGTCGAAAGGTTTCATATATAGGCATGACAGAATTGTTTGCTATCTCATCTTTTTCTTGGTGTTGTTTTATTTCTTTCTTTTGTTTTCCTCGTAGCTTGTATCAATAGGGTTGAGCTTTGGCAAGGCCCAATCTAGTTAACATTTAAACCTAAAATTCTCATGGGCGGGCATGCATGAATTGGACCCTTATGATAGACAAAAATTGATTTTCCACTCCCAATATAAGAAAAGAATCTCTTCATTCACGGTGATTTGATGCTATGATTGGACTTTTGGAACCATACATCTTGTCATTAACTCCTATCATTACTTGCAAAAGTGTCCTAATACCCCTTCTTAATCAAATCTGGTGAGTGAAGAGATTCCCTCTTCACCATATGGGGGAAGGAAAACTTGTTCCCCTATGATATATTGGTTTTCATTAAAGATCTTAACAAATGCAAGACCCACGTTAGGGAGAATGTTTTCTATGCCGCAGCGCAGGTTGGGTCAAGGCACATGGGTCTGCCACTCAGGGGGCAGGGTGGTCATTGCGCCCACCCCCATGTGCCTGGGTGGAGCCTATGCTGCGGCATAGAGAACAACGGCCCCAGTTAATATGCAACTTGCCATGGAATGGAAGGCATGTATACCTGACATCTTTCTAATCTAAACAATGGAGCCTAAGTATTTCTTCTATCATCTCTTCTGGTTTTCATGATATGTGCAAGAAAGAATGAAACAACATACCTTCGAAATTCCTCACTGTTGCTGATACCCAAGTAATCAACATGGCGTCTATCTTCGGAGGCATAAGACTCAAGAATGGCGGTCATGATCTTCGTTAGCCTTTGACTCACAACTGCTGCAGGCTTTGGTTCGCTGTCATTTGTGGATCCTCTGAAATTGAAGCATTTTGGAATGAAAGGTTCGTGTTCTAGGAAACGGTAGAAATGGTTACCATCTTCAAAATCGTTTTCCCTACACATTATTAAAAGAAAAAAGAGAGAAAAAACCTCAGTAAAAACAACATCAGTAGAGTCTTTCATGAATCAATCAATGTATGATTTAATTCCGTTCTGAAATCTTACCCGAATACGTGATGGATGAAGTGCCTTCTTGCCAGCTCTTTCCCTATTTCAACGGCCTAAAGATAATAGAAAACGGGAAAAACAGAGTCAGATCAGAGCACACACCAAGTTTAGAGTTCATGAAGCTTTGATAAATTAATCTTTTCTAGAGGTAAGTAAGCTGGGTTATATTTTAACTCAACAGCATCTCACTGGTGAACTTTTAGCTTGAAAAATCCATGAAAGGTGTTTAGAAAATAAAATTTAAAGTTTTTTTAAAACAAGAAAAGGAATCACAAGCTGAAAGTGTATAATATCTCCTCAATATATTCTCTCTTCTCATTAAATATGTGGGTCGCTCATCTCTCTCGTTAAACATATTATTTACCGCTAGTTATTGGTTTAACAAGTAATTAAGATACCAATATAAATGGGCGGTGTGTAGATCCTAGGCTTGCTTGAAACTCAAACTCAGTTTGTTTCGGAGTAAAAACTATGTAAAAGGAAAATCTGGAGATAAAATAAGAGTACGACGAAATGCTTGCATTTTACTTGAATTTTTTCTTTTTTACGCAGTTTTTACATGGAAAATATTTCATATTTTTCGAGAAAAAATATTTTTCAGACATTGGACTTTCATATCCAACAACTTCTTTTTATTTATTTTCATTTACAATTTTTTTTTTTACATAAAAAGGAAGAGCATTTATGCATAGTTGAATGAGAAAAAAAAAATTAAACCACAGATAATAATTGTATCATGAACCAAGATGACACCACTTTTGTAAGAAAGACATTCAAAATTGTAAATTGAAAATCATTTTTCAGAATTTGTATCGTGTTTCAATAAAATAATTTCTACTTCTTTTAGATGAATACATTTTTCTTTTGTTTTTAGGCAATTCAAAAATATATTTTATTGAAACAAATGAAACCTTACTTAAAACCTATTTAGTTAAGGATGCCCACTCTAGGCCCATCTCTCCTAGCCCCTATGTTTTTTTTAACCAACCTTTAATCTACCCTGATTATAAAATGGGTTGGGTTTGAGAATGGACTCACCCGATGGGCTTGTCAACCCCTTTAATTTTAGCCCAAAATACTCAAACCTGATGGGCTGATCAATCCTCACTCTCCCCATTGATTGAGTCGGTAACTCTAGAAAAGCTAGCAGCGTACCCAACCTCGGCCCATTAAAGTAGCATATCACTCATCCTTATTATAATGTGGGGTCATGCATCCATTGAGTGTAAGGAATCATTTAAAACGGAGGGTTTGTATGGTATTCCACCTTTGATGGAACCTTTGGCGTGGGATTGTGGCTCAGGACAAAGCGCGTACTCATCGTAGTTTGAAAAATAGAATGCCACATGGCAAACAACTGTGTTATAAGTAGTCTACCAAGAAACAAAAGTATGCACTTGTTTATCAGAAGTCCGTGACTGACCTATGGTTTTGATATGGAATAAAGTCAAACAACAGAGAAATGGACATAAGACATATGGTTTAAGTGGTTGAGGGGCGATTTTGGAATTAAAAGGGAGGATTATGTAGAGAATGTTTTCTCTTGGCTGGAAATTATTTTCAATAACTGAATTATGGTTGGTGAAGAATTCAAGGGAGTGCTTTAATCATGTTTTGTGGAGGGATTTAGAAACTTTGTTAGGAGATTGGGTGCTTTGCTTTTTTGGTATATTTATATGAAGTATATTTATATGAAGTTTTACCCACCTAGTTATGCTCTTGGCCGAACCGCTCCCTTTTTTCTTCGAGGATGAAGATGGAATTGGTGTACTTGTTTTTTCTCGAGCCAACAATCACATAGAATATAATAAATTTAATGTGGTTCGATATAAATGCCTATATCCACTTGAAAGAAGGAGAGATTTTCTATTAAACTTAAAAAACTCTCTACACTACCCTCCACTTCATAAATTGATATATCTTTGATTGTGTAGGATTTTCTACATCGAGACAATATATAAAGAACCCAAAAAACTTAATTCCCACACAATTATAATTCTACCCTCATACATGTAATAGACCAAAAAACTGAACCAATTACAAATACAAACCCAATAATAATTATATGGACTCGCAGAATATAAGAAACACCCAATCCCAATAATCTCCACCTTGGCTTAAATTCTGCAAGCCACAATGAAGAAGACCAATGTTGAAGTCAGATTTGCAAACTCTGCCATTGTCTTCACCTATTTGTCATGTCAAACCGGTATGGTCCACACCCACATTCGGGGTGTCCTTGCCTGTTCACCATATTCAAATAAGCATGGACTACACACCCCTACCTAGGGTGTCCGATCTCATTGTCGCCACATGATGTGACATGACTCCACCTCTTCTATTGCTACAGTCCGCTCCAAGAGATCACTGCTACTTACCAAATCCGAAGCGAAAGATACCCGCCTCTTTCTAGACTTGCACTTTTCATTGCTTGAACCATCTACGGTCTCTATCATCCATCTATTGCTTGAGTTCCAATAGTAACTCCAGCTATTTCAACATTCCCTTCAAGTCTGTATATATTCTCAATCATTTGTCTCCTGCATCTAAACCATAACCCCTCTAAAAATCATGAGAAGTCCATCTTCAAATGAGCATCTAAAACCTATTGAGTCTAGTGTTCCTAGTGAAATCAGATTCTTCTTCAAATCCAACACATACATCACTCCAATCAAAGTTCACCTAATACCATCAAACACATGAATTTGTACACTCTCAATCCCGATAATCTTGTTTTTTTTGCATTATTTGTCATTTTGACCGTACCATTATCATATGCATGATATATAGCAAATTGATCACTGACTTAACACATATGAAATGAACAACCAGAATCTAAAACCCAATCTGATGTTTTCCTACCTAACTAAGTAATGAGAAAGATATCTCCATCATCACTCCAAGACCCTTCCACGATAACAACATTTGATGATTTACTTTCATTCTCCTTTTCCTCCTCTTTTTTATCATCATTATCCCTTGGACAATTATTCCATATATGATCTTCCTCCTCGCAATAATAACAAGCTATTTTGCGACCTTTTGACTTTGAGTGACCCTTGTTCTTGCCGGACTCCTCCAATCTCTCATTTGATCTGCCTCTTTCCTGACTATCACCTGTAACCAAGGCACTACCTTCCTCCGACGCCCCCTCATCGCTATTTTCTTCTTTGTATCTCACATCAATGCAAGAATAACCTCGTCAGTTTTGAGGGCATCCTTACTAAACGTAATGCAGTCACAATATGATCAAATGAGGGAGGTAGTGAACCCAACAGAAGAAGTGTCTTGTTCTCTTCTTCGATCTTAACATCAAGTCAAGAGCCGACAATTCCGTTAATATCCTATTGAACTCATCCAAGTACATCTAAAACTTCGCTCCCCTGACAACCGAAGACCATATAATTGTTTCTTAAAAAATAGTTGATTTGTCAATAATCTGGACTTATACATGCTCTCCAGCTTTGCCCAGACTTCCTTTGGATCTGCCAACCCGATGATCTTCTGAAGAGTGTTATTTGGAAGATACAACTAGATCATGATGTTCACTAGATCCCTCAACTCTTGCCACTCATCTTCCTTCATCTTCTCCAGTTTTTTTGATTTCTTCTTGAGAACCTTGATTGTCCCCTCTTACGCGTGCACTTTTCCTTTTTCTTTCCTTAGACTGTGTGCATAACTCCCTTTTGGTTTCACTGATGATGTTACATCATCTTTTACCTTTTTTTTCCCTTAACCTCGTCGTTCTACCATACGAATCATCCTTTCTGTCAAAATTCTTTTTCTTGCTCCTCTCCTTCGTTCGTCTTGTACGAATTAGAAAACTTTGGAATTTCCCCCTCCTCTCCTTCCTCCCTCATGTACGGAATTAGAATTAGACTTCAGAATCATACAATGCTTCTCTTTGTGAACTTATTTCCTTTTCTATTTCTCTCTCTTTCCTCTAAGAACTCCGTGAATAAATAAAGAGAAAATCAGATCCACACACAGTAGTGAGAAAAAAAATACCTTCTTTCGGTGTCCTTGAGAGTCGCCTTTTCCTCAGATCTCCATGTATATCCTACAATGATCTATCAAACCTCGCTCTAATACTACTTGTTGTGGACGAATGCATAACCACGAGGAAGAAACCAAGCAAATAATCACACACAACATAAGGAATTTAACATGTTTCGACTTTCGACACAAATGCCTACATCTACTCGTGAGAACCAAAGATTTTCCACTAAACTTGCTAAACTCTCTATACCACTGTCCACCTCACAAAGTGATCTCCCTTTGTTTATATCAAGGGTTTTCCACACAGAGACAATAGATAGATAGCCCAAAAAATCCTACTCCCACACAATCACAATTCTACCCCCGTACATGTAATGGACCCAAAATCCAACTTAATTACAAATACAAACCCAATAATAATTATGTAGATCCGCAGAATAAATGACATACACAACCCCATAGTGTGTAACTGTCTAGGTGAGGATTATGCAGCGGACGCTCCTGGGAGTTGCAGATACTTGGGGGGGGGGGTTGGAGGATCATAAGGGGATCAGAAAGGGGTGGCAAGGGATCACGGGTCGGGAGTGTGCTAGGCGGTAGCAAGGGTAGTGGTGTTAAGAGGGTTTATGAGTGCGTAGGTAGCATGAAAAACAGAGGTGCGGGATGTGGTTTGTACAATAATAGGAGCTGTATGGTAGGGGTGGGGATGAACATGAGGGATGAGAATGTGTGGGAGCAAGAATCAGGGGGCTCTGTGGGAGGGTACGTTGGAAGGGGTGAGGATGCCTTAGAGAAAGAACAGAGGTTGGGGGTTGTGTCATGTGTGGGAGGGCTGGGACAGTACAGGAGGGGTGGGGATGTGCTGGAGAGGTGGGGCATTGCGGGAGAGACGTAGAGAGAGAAAGTGGAGATATACAGAAGCAAAAATAGACAGTCTAATTCGCAAGTTTTTCTTTTCTTTTTTATTAAAAGATTCTTTTTTCTTTACTTTTTTTCTATTCAATCAAACACAGCCTTGACCGTCATTTCGTGATCTCAAAAGTCAATTAACCTTCTGAGATTGCCGTGTGGTTTGCATGGTTGTAATGCACGGTATTAGAACCATTATCAGCAACATGGAAAATCAATACGATCGACCTAGATCGGCTGTATCGAATAAAATTACCCTTTAATTTCATTAAAAAAAAATAAAATTTTGAACCATTTTACCCCTTGTCTGTATCATGCTACCGATACAATATCAGCACGATAATGATATCAATGACTAACAAAACCAATATGTATCTTTCAAATACGATACCAATACTTAGAACCATGATCGTTTGTATGATTCAAAAAAAATTTACACTGATCCACATGCATGTATTATTATGTGAAATTTATTGAGAGAGAGAGAGATTCTATGTTCTGATTTGTGAACAAAAAGGACGCATCATTTGCTCAGGGTGTTTTCATATCCCCACGTGGTGGGGAGAGATGGGCGCACCATTTGCAGCAATCTGTACCACTAATAATCACTCCCAACTTATTTTTCCTCCTTTTCTGGAAAAGAAGAATCGCTTTTGAATGCACTGCAGTGCAGTCTTAAAAAACAAAGGACATGATGAGAAGGGGAAAAAGGTCTGAAAAGTTTCAAACAGCCTTCCCGGTTTCACTTTCGTGCTCTCTTCCCCTAGGAGGCTAGGACCCATTAAACTTAATGTCAGAGATTAGTGAGGATGATCAGTTCAACACAAGTACATTCTCACCATTGGATTGAACCCTTAAAATCGCCTCGATATGGATCTCTGATATATACTAATCTAACGGGTATAAATTATAAAATCGAGTCCTGGTGCTATGATGTCCTAGAAGATTCTAATCTAACGTGTATAAAAGCATATTTCAGGATAATATATAAACTAGAGACGTACAAAATCGGGTTACGGTACATACCTTTTTCCTCCCGCAATCGAGTTGCAGCACAATCATCCCGACCATCTCGCTCCCAGAGAAACAGTTCTTCACGAGTTTCATCTTCATCAACCGGTCCTGAATCGGCAACCTTTGCCTCAAAACCCTAACTGTCGAGATCATCTCGTCCGTCCGTTCCTCATCTGGATCATCAAACCCATACACCGGCGGTTGTGGTGCATCGTCAGGGCACCTCTTCACCATCACCTCCTTCAATCTGTGGTCGAACTCTCCACCGTTCCTTAGCGAATTCAAAACCACCAAACCCCCAATAAGCTTCTCATTGAAGAAAATCTGAGGCACAGTAGAGCTTCCGGTTCTCTCGATCAATTCCTTCTCTCTGGTTGGGAAAACATCGATGTTGATCTCAACGAATTTCAATCCTTCCTCTCTGAAGAACGATCGAACTGCTGTACAATCTCTGCAATTCGATCTGGAGAAGAAGCTGATTCTACCTTTAAAGCTGATTTCTTTGTTCTCTTCGTTTTTCATCTGGACAATCACCTTGAGTCCTGAAAGATGGATTTCAGTCACAGAGGAATCATTGTCGTAAGGTTTTCGATTATCTGTATCTTTGATAGACGAGAAGCGATTTAAAATTGCTGATGAGAAATTGTTGCTCCGATCGCGAAGGTATTTGGAGAAGTTCTCCGACAGGGACTGTGATCTCTGAATTTGATTAAGCTCATCACGGCTCGTTAAGGATTTCATCATCCCTGGTGGACGTTCTGGCTGAGGAAGATGCGAGTGAGGTCGGATAAGTTGCGAATCTCCATTCAGATTAATGGCTTCATTCGCATCAGAAAAATCATGACCTCGGTCTGGAGTCTCTGTTCCATGTGCTTCGTTTTTGATCGATGAATTCGAATTGCTTGTGTCTTCTTCCACAATAATCTCTCTTTTTTCGATCTCAATTTCAGACAAATCATTATCCATAGACGCTGTTGCAGAATTCTTAATGTGATCTCCCATTTCTTCTTCATTTAATTGTTGATCACCGTTGAAGAAGTTTCTGTTTCCATCTTTGATCTCGATCTTGCTAGGGCTATCGCCTGCGTGATTTCCATTACAGTTTCTTGCTTCTGCTCTGTTAATTTTACCCGATAACTCCATTAGACCTGCAATTGATTTCAGAGGGATTCCACGAAAGCAAGACAAGCTAGGAGAAGCTATGCAGAGAGGAGACGGAAAGAGACGGAACCGGGATGGATTTATTAAATAATTAAATAAATGAAACATACAAAGGAAACGAAGGAGAAAAGGTCAAAGACGTGATCGCAATAGATTCTCCTAAGTTTGCTCAGTCAACTTCCCTGGAGAACTCATATCCCCAAAACGTCTCTTTAACTTCTTCGCTTTTTATAGGGTGGGATATTCGAATTGACAAAAATACCCTTGTTGAGAAATTTAAATTTTAAAATGGTTTAAATGTGTTTTTTTTTTTTGGTAAATGTTTAAATGTATGTCAGTGGTCTTACTTAAACACCACCCCCCCAAAAAAAATGGTCTTATTGGTCTATGAATTGGGGGGAGGTTTGTGTAAATAATGGATATTGTGGTGAAGCAAAATGTATAACTCACTTGGAATGGATATGGGTTGACTCGGTTTGGATGGTTTTTTTTTTTGTTTTTTGGGTAAAAGACTCGGTTTGGATGGTTGTGATTTGTGAATCCGTTTAATTCTTTTTTTTTTTTTTGGTAACAGACTTCGTCTAATTCATAGTAAAATTGTTGCGAATCTTTCCTACATGGTCCAAACTTTTTAAGCCATATAGTTATCATATGATATGATAGACGGTATTACGATTTATCGAATTTGCTTGATCGCATGGCCCCTGTGCCAGCATGAGGGCCAATGAAAGTGCATGTTCATGCATTTAACATGGGGGGTGGAGCGATCATTTCACCACCCCTTGTGTCTGATCATTTTTCCTTAAATAAAATATCCTTCCTTATATTTGCATGCATCCTGTAAATATCCATGCATATGTACCAATAGTCTAGACATTACTGTACACTCTACACGTACTTTCCCTGAGGTAAAATCTAATTATAGATCTACCCGTAAGTTTTGGATATTTATATATACCTTCTTTATTTTCCAAAATAATTAATAAGTAAACCTACTATGTTAACTTGGGACTGAAAACGTTATTTGTTGACAAAATTGCCCTTCCTGCTAAAATAAACTTCTTTTTTCCAATATTTCTATTCTTGAAGAACCCTAACGGCAGAGAACCATCCATGGCTGCACTGTCTCTCCCATCTCCGGTATGCCTCATTCTACCTTCACTACGATTGAGCTCCTCTCCAGGGAGCCTAGCAGGCCCAGGGAGCATCCAGTTGTTGGGCTCTGCCGCACACATCCCTAGGTGTGCACCGAGATGTGTGCGGCACAGCTCAGCCCAGGGAGTGCCTAGACAACCCTTGGATGCACCCTGGGCACTCCCTGGGCACTGAGCTCCCTGGAGAAGAGCCGGATCCCCTTCACTACCTCTTCTTCTTCTTCTTCTAAAACTTAATTGAGATGATAAACAATAGGAAAGAAAGAGGGAGAAGAGATAACTAATGATAATAGGATAGGGTTTGCCTTACCTCATTTCTCAGCAAGGAAACATAAAACCAATTACATTCAAAGTCTACCTCCATTCCTTCAACCCATGTACAACACTACTAAAACTATCTCATTTAACTCCACAAAAAATAGATATCTTGCATGTTAGCTCCTCCCTTTTTCAATTTCTACTTCATCTACTCGGCAGATGATGGCAAAGGAAGGTTTTTCGGACGGCATAAGAAGAAGAGGAGCTTCAAATATGCTGGATTTGAAGTGTGGAACCAATTAATGGAATCTGAAATCGAAGACTATTACCAATTAATGTCTCCTCTCTCTGCCCCGCCCTAAATATCTTCTTCTCTGTTTCCGACTCACCCCCCTCTCTCCCTATCCTCTTCGACTCTCCGGCAAAGCAAAGCCAAAAACAAAAAAAAAAAACTGTAATGGGGTAACCTCTCTCCCCTGTTTTCCAGCAATTCAAGCAATTAAATTCTTTATAATTTGAACTAGTCCCACCAGGGTTTGCTTATCTCTCCCCCTGTCCCACTTTTGCCCTTCCCCTCTGTTGTGAATGTAACCATGAATTGGGATTGGGATTTATTACAAACCAGAATAAAAAGAAAGTAAAATAATATTAAACAAGAGAAGGGCTTTTCCAAAATTAAGTTGAAGTGGCGGCTGGACGAATCAAGATAACCGTGAGTCTTCTAATCAGCAGGCTCGAGCGAGAACCTCAATGGCCGAAGCAAGTAGACTTCGTCCATCTAGCTTGAGTTCAGAATCTTTTCATTCTCATCAAAGGCATCAAAAAGACTCAAGAGCAGTAGCTCAATCGAGTCAATAATATCAAATCGGAGAAGAAAGGGGTTGACGGCAGGATTGAGATAATGGGAGATGGAGGTGAGTCTCGGTGATAATAGGATGAGGGTTTTTCAATTGCAAGTTGGATGAAAGGGTACATTGGTCATAAATTGATTAAAACACTCTTATTGTTTGCAATTAACCAGACAACTAAAGGAGTGGGTTTACTTATTAATTATTTGAAAAACAGAGGAGGTATGCATAAATATCCAAATCTCTCGAGTGAATCTGTAATTAAGCCTTATCTTAGGAGAGATATGTATAAAATTTTCAAATGTTAAAATAGATGGCTCAGATTTGTGTTGTAGTTCTTGTTATGTGGATAACTATGTGAAAGATTTTTATGTTGTTATTTTCTACGATTGAACTGAAGTTGTCCTAGAACTTGCTAAAGTTGAATTTTCAACTAACTTTTGAACCTCCATGCATTGGTGTGGGGATATTATTTTGCGTCCTCTCATATTCTTATCATGTGGGTCTCCCTCCCATTGACACTCTCTCTCTTTTGTGGTCATGTGGTTTTTTATGAATGAAGTAATTTTCTGTCGCTGTTCGCAACAAAGAACTCTTTTTCAATTATTTATTAATATATATTTCTCAAGGGAGAAAGAATGCTACCTGGTTGCATATGACACAAGCCTTAGCTAGTGCCTAGATATAAGCTGCACGAAATGACCACTGACATGAAAAAAACGAAAATTCCTACAGACCTCAACGGTCATTTGGCACGATCCTATGCCTGGGCATAGGAGCCGCGGCCCACACACGGCCAAATAACGTTCTCTTTCCCATCTCTTAATGAGTATTCATTATTAAAAAGGGGGGGAGGGGGTAAGTGTAGCTTGTGGTTCACAAATTTCACGGTTAGGAACATGTAGTAGTTGGCTAATGATGCCACCTGATGACCTGCTTGACGTATTTCTTAAAGCATTCCTTGGACCATTACGAGTTGTACTAAGTCATTTAACATTGGATAGTAGATTTAGACCAGTTCCATGAATTAAACAGTTGATGAATCATTAATAGCATGTTCTCATGGAAGAATGGTTGAATCTTTGAATCATTACCACTTCTTCGTGGAAGAATGGTTTTCATCATAATGACTTTTGTTTCTACCCAAAAAAAAATCATAATGGCTTTAGTTTGTTTAAATAAGGTAATAATGAAGTTCCAGTTAGGTTTCCATTCACTCACACTTTCAACTTTTACAATTAATTACCATTTTGACAATCAAAGACACCAAAATAAGATATTAGCATAAGAAATTTCATTTTAAAAAAATAGCAAAGTGAATTTTTCATAATACTCCACCGAATTTTTCTTTAGTTTTACATAAGGTTAAAGTTTTCTTTCACCTATAGAGAACGGTTCACCCACTATTCTAGGATTTTAGTAGGTTACAAAATATCTTTCTAATATCCATTCTCGCCCTCTCCACCCCTCAGTGAATGAGATCCCATTCACCGTGGGTGGCGGGAAACTTGATCATTTATATAATATTGTTTGATGGGTAACCAATTTATCTCTTTGTTGGTCGTAATCTTGTCTAATGTTTAATACTTCTCAAAGTCGACTTCCCAGGGTTCTCTCTCTCTCTCTCCCTCTCTCCCTCTCCTGACACTAGAGATCTGAATAAATTCTTTAGCGGTTCTCATTGGTTTGATGGTAATGACCATACAGACCGGATGTATGAACATTAGTCATTACCATACATCCAATGAGAACCACTAAAGACCTCGAGATTGAACAATTGACAAGATAAGATTGTTTTGGACTCCTTGTGCTATAAAATATACATTAATAATTAAAAAAATTATAAACAAAATCAATTCTTTATTTTTTTATAAATTCATTTTTATTTTTTAAGGGGGTTGGCAGTTGGAACAGTCAATTTTATTTGAAGAACATTTATTGTTAGATGAAAACAAACAAGAAGCTTAAGCTTCTTACATGATGAATAACAAAGTTGAGATGGAGCCAAAAAACCTAAAAAACAAAAAATCAAAATGTGGCATAGTTTGCGGGTTTCCCACCTATTAAATGACCTAATGATTATGCCATCTTATATGGGGTTATTTTTTCTTTTTTTCTTTTTTTAATTCAAATAAAATGAAGGATATTTTCAAAGTTTTGTTTCTAACATAGGTAAATGTAATGTTAACAACTTAATTATCTATCATGTAGCAAGTTAAATGAGATTGTAAAACATTTACAAATATGGATGGATAGACTCCCTAGGTCCCATGTTTAAATGTCTTTTTTTGTTGTCGTAGGACCCATGTTTAAATGTCAAGTTTTAGTTCAAACGTAGTTGAGCAAGTGACATGAAACCATAAAATTTTAACAAAAAATAAAAAGTTCAAGAAAAACAAATACACAACTGAAATACAAAATGAAGAGTATATATAATTAAAGCGAATAAACTCACGATTCAACTCCATGTTCGATTGCATAGTGTATGTTACCACTTCCTTGTATCTATATCTCTTTCCTTTGGGTGCTGATATGTTTTTTCATAAGAGAGAGAAAATAGATAGACACAAGAAAATGCTAACGTATACTATGCAACCTGACAATGTTTTTTCCTCAAAATTAAATTTCAGTTTAAAATATTGCATGACTCCAATATTCCAAATCTGTTGGCATATTTACATTGTTCACATTGCCATATTAATTTTCCATATTAAACAATTGGCTAAAATGTCAAATAGATTCATTCCCTAATGGTTCTCTAAAAAAGAGAAGATAGGAAAACCTCCTGCTAAGTACAGAGTGATCAAATAAAATAGAGAAAAATCCCCACAAGGTGTGCGAACATCACAAACGTAAAGCACCATTCGCAAAAGGGGACAGAGGTTGTGGTTTTAATGAGTATCAATTATTGAATATTGACTAGTTTCATCCATATTTAAAAAACTGGACTGAAGACCGAAGTTTACAAATTTTTTTAAAAAAACTGGACTGGTTAGGTAGTCCAATTGGTCAAAAGACTCAAAATCGAAAAGACCAAAACAAGACCTTTTTGCCGTTTTGATCCGATCCCACTCATAACGAATTAATTCCAGAACCCGGATCAAAGTGCACGTTTTTCTAGAAAACTCTAGTGTTTTTATTTCGTTTCCTAGATATTATTAATTCTTAGATAGTTTTCTGTCTGACAGCATGGCCTCTGTGTTAATGCGAGATTTTTTTTTATTTAATGGATCAATTGTAATATAGCCAGCAATAATAGGGTGGGATTTTTTGCATTCACAAATCACAAGGTACGACGGTCATTCCAATTCCTTGTCTGGATCTTTATCACTTTCAGTAGTATCTTGTTCAGACCAGTCCCCCAGTTCCTTTAAAACGTGTCAGGATGCTTCCAGTTGTTGGATGCACACTACAGAGGATCCGGTCCTTTAAAAACTATAGTTTTATCCATCTCTATCCAACAAGAAAAGAGAGAAAGGACTTGGCAAGTTTAGACTTCTTCCGTCAATTTGGGCCAGAATTTCAAGAGTGTGTTTGGTAGAAATACATTAATAATTCAATCAAAGAAGAAGAGGTTTGTATAATTTGGTTTGGTCTTAGACGTTGGGAGACTTATGGGGTATGGACTGAGGACCTGGTTGGATAGAATCCACACGGCAGCTGACTTGGCATATTTCCCCATCTTTAGCGGAAGTGATAGCGACGAAGAATGCGTCGTATGTTTGGATTTTGGAAATGTTTGTAATTAAGAAAATTTTCCTACCTTTATTTATAATAATTAATTACGATAATATGAGAGGGCTTTTTGGTAAATTAATAACCCTATATAATTGCAGCCGACTCGGGCACTCAGTCTTCGTGTTCTTCCCTGATTTAACTCAATATCAAGCAAGGCTCAGGAATCGGGAGTCGGGAATTCGGGATAGTTATGTAGTCGTTTTATCGTTGGGGACTTTAAGGGCCACGCGGAAATCCTATATCATCACGAATTCACGATATGACGGTAGGTGGTTAACGGAATAACGGTCAACTTTCTGTTCCTTGTACACTACGTATTTTGACTTTTGATAAGAAAATATGGCGACAGTTTCTCAAGTCGGCATACTAGTATTTCGAAGTCAAAACCATGGTTTAAGTTCAGGGAATCGAAGACAGTACGACCCGATACCTATCTAGATTGGTATCAGTTGGGATCGGAGAATTTTCTCCTTGTTTCTCTAAAAGTTTTTTTTTTTTTTTTTTTATAATATGTTTTAACCATTGATTCGTACTGTTACATCGATACGAGATCAGCCTTTGCTGATACCATTGGGCAATCCGAACTTGATACTTCAAACCATGATCAAAAGACATAATTCCATTATGTGGAAGGATCAAAATAGTAAATTTGATCATTGGATATTAATAAATCATGTATCAAATCTTAAACCTAAATTCAACAATTTATCTTTATGTAATGCCATACCCTCCCATGCATATCCATGCTCTCCCTTGTCAAATAATATATTTCTTAATGATATAATTTGTCATATGGTCAATTTTGTTTGAATTGATATTTGTCATGAGTTGAGGAAATTGAGGTGTATCCCTCTACAAAATTTCAATCTAATTAATCCAATTTATCATATTGTGAAAGTGCACATCTAACCATGGTTTTAAAAATTGAAAAAGCGTTGGACTTCAAAGTATAAGAAAATGTTCTCTGGAGGCAGGCCACGCCCCAACACAATTGTGGGGGGGGGGGGGAGTTGGGTGGGATGACAGCCTGGTCCCTATAAAAAAGAGGAAATTTCACCCACAAGATGCCAGCACATGCACTCTAATTGGCTGTTGTACACGTATGGCCTCAGTGCTCCCCCATAGAAAACGCCCTCCCACAATATATTGGTTACTTTTTTTTATTTTTTTATTTTTTTCTGTAAAGCAAAATATTGTTTACTTTGATAGTTTGATCACTCGTGGGTTGGGAAGTTTGTGCAGATATAGAGATTGCTTACTCTTACCCAAAAAAAAAATAATTACGAAACATAGTAACAAATTAATGTTTTTAAGTTCTAGTTCGACTGCATGGACGGATGGATGTTAGCCGAATTCTATTTTATTATCATGTTCATAATAAATTAGAGAAGGTTTCTATACAAAAATAGATAAACAAATAAATTAATTAATTAAGGAAAAAAGATTTCTACTAAGTGGTGTTTCTTACGCCCTCTCACAGGCACTATGACATTGATGGCATCGCTAGTGCGATCGCAACAGAAGCGTAAATAGGATCACAGTATCGACGGAGAAGTCATTCAAAATAGAACGAAGCAGGGATCGATTATTACCTAAGCCTCACAAGTGCAAGACCTTCAACCGATGATAGCCCTTTCTCAATTGTTTCACGCACCACGCAAGCTTTGCGTTCCCACCACGGTCAAGCTTACTCCTCCACAGTTCCAAGAATACAATAGCTTGGACCACCTCTAGGATCAAACACCAAGAGAACAAGAGAGGGAGAAGATGATTTTTCTAGGAGGGAGAGAGAGCTCTGCGATTTTTGCTTTGGGTTTCCTTGTCTTGTGTGATTTTGTGATCTCATGAATATTTATATTTCTCTCACAAAATCCCTTTATTGCAAACTCACATGGGATAGATATATTGAGTTACTATAAGTGACTCAATTATCTCCCAAGCAATCTTTCTCTAAAATAGGAAAGACATGGATTGCTAGGAAAATCCAATCTTGAGTGAATATGAATATTCTCTCTATTGGGTTTCCTTTTCTAACAATCTCCTCCATCCTACTGTAAGATCCAATCTTACAAGAGGATCATGAAAAGGACATCATGATCAATCGTCACCGCGTAGATGAATGGAACTGAAAGAAAAGGGGTAGGATCGCAATGGGATACCACTTAGCTTCTAAGAAAAAGCCATCGAAGATGCTAAGCAGATGTAATAACCTACGCCCAAGGTAAGTAGTTAAAACACCATTAGTCCCCCACAAAATAATGTTGCATGGTTTAATATAAGGCATGTGTACAGGACTGTCAATCCTCAATGAACCGATACACCGATCGAGAGATTCAATTACCTTGATTGGACCAACATAAAATATTTCAAACAAAATGTTCAAAAAAATAGATAATGTTTTATATATATAACTAAAAACATTTCAAAAACATTTTGAAGATGCTACCGGATCTGGATTTGGGTCCAATCCTATATAGAATACTCTCCTCAACATATTCCCAACGTATGGGCTGTAGGTTCCGTGTTGGGCATCTCTTTCGAATACAGTCAGACACTGAGAATCCAACGCACCGATATATAGTCAGAGATAGACATCAACCGTTGGTACACCAAAACTCTCAACATATGAATGCATCGATAAGGACACCTCAGGTCAAGGGACCAATCGTGAACTACTTAAGAGAATCTCATTTTCTTTATACTGACAGTACACCACATGTGAAATTCTCAATGATCCAGTCCAATGCACACACCAAACGTGCACTCACATTTGTGTCTTGAAAAATAACCTCCCTAAGCACACACAATGTGACCACCATGCCGGATGGGATGTCCTGTTCCATCCCCAGTGGTGAATAGTTTTAGGTATGAATACCTAAGGACAATAATTGAGCTCAACAACTGATCATGCTAATCAAAACAAGAATTTATTATTCAAATAGAAGGAGTTTTGTACATCAGTGCCAGTCACCCATGGCCTTCACCCCCATATTCCCAACTTGTTTCTCAAAAATACTAGGAGGCAACGCCTTGGTCATGGGGTCAGATAGGTTATCTGCAGTGTCAACCTTAGCTATGGCTATATCGCCACGTAGAATAATCTCACGGATCAAGTGATATTTTCGCTCCACATGCTTGTTCCTCTGATGAGCTTTTGGTTCCTTCGCTTGTGCTATAGCTCCCCTGTTGTCACATAACAGTTGTATGGATCGCTCCACTAGCTCAGGCACCACCCCTAGGTCTGTCAAGAATTTCTTGAGCCAGACACCTTCCTTGGCTGCTTCACTAGCTGCCAAGTACTCAGCTTCTGTTGTGGAGTCGGCTGTTGACTTTTGTTTGGCACTCCTCCAAATTACTGCACCCCCACCAATCATAAAAACCATCCCAGAGGTAGACTTTCTGTCATCCTTGTCAGTTTGGAAATTCGAATCCGTATATCCAACCACTGACAACTGATCACAACCATAAACAAGGAAGTAATCTTTGGTCCTCCTTAAGTACTTGAGGATCCCTTTGACAGCTGTCCAATGTTCCTGTCCTGGATTGGATTGATATCGACTCACAATCCCTACGGCATGACAAATATCTGGCTTGGTACACAACATGGCATACATCAGACTTCCTATTGCCGAAGCATAAGGAACTCTCTTCATAGTCTCAATTTCCTCAAGAGTTTGAGGACTTTGTGACTTGGATAAATCGAATCCATGTCTGAGGGGCACAGTACCTCTCTTCGAATCCTGTATGTTGAACCTCTCAAACACTTTGTCAATGTAGGTGGATTGTGATAATCCCAACATCGTCTTCTTGCGATTTGTCACAAGCTTAATTCCTAGGATGTAGCTGGCTTCACCCAGATCCTTCATTGAGAATGTTTTGGACAACCACATCTTTACAGATGAAAGTAACTCCACATCATTCCCAATGAGCAATATATCATCCACATATAGGATTAGGAAACAGACGGCACTCCCACAGACTTTCTTAGACACACATGGCTCATCGATGTTTTGTTTAAACTCAAAATCCTTGATAGTTTGATCAAAACGGATGTTCTATGATCTGGAAGCTTGTTTTAGTCCATAAATAGACCTCAACAACCTGCATACCTTGTTTTCCTCTCGTAGAGAGACAAAACCCTCTGGCTGATTCATGTATATGACCTCATCAAGATAACCGTTAAGGAAAGCAGTCTGCACATTCATCTACCAGATCTCATAGTCATGGTATGCAGCAATCGACAATAGAATCCAAATGGATTTAATCATCGCTACAGGTGAGAAGGTTTCATCATAGTCAACACCCTCTTTCTGGGTGTATCTCTTCGCTACTAGCCTTGCCTTGAAACGTTCCACCTTTCCATCCACACCTCTCTTCCTCTTGTAGATCCATTTATACCCTATGGGTTTTACCCTAACTGGCAGATCTTCAAGAGTCCAGACATGGTTAGAATCCATGGAATCTATTTCACTGCGCATTGCTTCCTGCCATTTCACTGAGTCAACGTCCTTAAGAGCCTCAGCGTAAGTATAAGGATCTGTGTCTGAACAGTCAGACACCATGTGGAATTCTTCCACCTTTTGATCCTCCTTCGTGAGAAGGTTCAAACGAGTTGGTGGCCTGATGGACCTCCCACTCCTCTTAGGCTCTTGAGGCTGTTGCTCAACTGTGGGTACGTCAACTGGAACCTCTGTCGATGCTGAAGGTACTTGGTCATCAGTTATTTCTTTAATGACCACTGGATCTGATCTCAGTGAGATCGTGTCATCCTCAAGAAAAGTCGCATGCTTACTAACTATGACTTTCTGATTAACAGGGTCATAGAAATAGTAGCCTATTGTAGTCTGAGGGTATCCCAAGAAATAGCATCTATCTGTTCGGGATTCCAACTTATCCCTCTGTTGTTTCTTTACATGCGCTATGCAACCCCACACCTTGAGATGTTGAAGACTTGGCTTACGCCGATACCACAACTCAAAAGGTGTTCTGGTCGCAGACTTTGTTGGTACCCTGCTCAGTATATAGATGGCAGTTTCCAGTGCGAAACCCCAAAAACTCAATGGTAGTTCCGAATAACTCAACATGGACCGAACCATATCTAACAAGGTTCGATTCCTCCTTTCTGAAACTCCATTCTGTTGAGGTATTCCCGGGGCTGTCAACTGGGTTATGATCCCAGCTTCTTTCAGATAGTCCCTGAACTCATCTGATAAGTACTCTCCTCCTCGATCAGATCGAAGACACTTGATGCAATTTCCTAATTATTTTTCAACCTCCGCTCGGAATTCCTTGAATTTATCAAAGGTTTCCGACTTGCGATGCATCAAGTAAATATATCCATAACAAGAGTAGTCATCAGCGAAGGTCACGAAGTATTCGCAACCATTCCTCGCTTGAACATTGATGGGTCCACATACATCTGAGTGTATCAATTCTAACACTGCTTCGGCTCTTCTTCCCTTGTTAGAGAAGGGTTTCTTGGTCATTTTTCCATGTAGACACGACTCACAGGTTGGGTAAGGTTCTACCTTCAATGATTCCAAAGGCCCATCCTTCACCAACCTGTTTACCCTTTCTACTCCAATGTGACCTAACCTCAAGTGCCAAAGGCATATAGAATTATCTTGGGCTGATTTTTTTTTAAAAAAATTATTGAAAATCTCATTCACCTCTGGTACCGATTTTAAGAGATATAACCCATTATCCAGTAGGCCAGAAGCAATAAAAAAATTATTCAATCTAATAGTTAATTTATTACCAAAGAGGAAAGTATAACCATTCATAACAGGCTTACTAACAGAAACAATATTCCTCCTAAAATGTGGAACATAAAAACAATATCTCAAAACTAAAGTACTACAATAAAAAACTAAAGTAAAATCTCCAATGGCCTCAACAGCGGCCTCAGCACCCGTACCCGTTCGCAATCGAACTTCATCTTTACTCAGTCTTCTTGTCAGCTTGAACCCCTGCAACAAGTTACAAATATGGGCGATAGACCCCGAGTCCACCAACCATGTTTTTGTAGGTTCCTCTGACAAATTAGACTCATAAAGGACCAAGGTTTCAGAAATACCTTCTTCCTGTTTCTCCTACTTCTTTTTCTGAGCAGCACGACATTCCTTCTTCCAATGTCCGTCCTTCTTACAATAGAAACAAGTCCTCATACTCTTGTTCTTCTGAATTCCCTTATCGCCAACATTAGGGTTTTTGCCCTTGTTAGCCTTCTTCTTGCCCTTGGGCTTTGAGGAAGAAGACTTGTCCTCTGTAGTCAAGACCTCCACTTTCTGCTTCTTGGATGCAGCTTCCACCTCTTGCAACATGTTGCCCAACTTAGGGAGTTCCACGGAAAGTTTATTCATATTGTAATTGACAATAAACGATCCGTCGATGTCTTGAGGCAATGAGTGGAAGATGACATCCGTCTTATAATTCAGCTTGAATGAAGTCCCAAGGTTCTCCAGATCCAGGAACAAGTTCCTCAGTTTCATAACATGGTCAATAACCGGAGTACCTTGAGCCATCTTCGTGCCATGGAGGAGTGTCACCAGTTGATGATGGGCATGATGTTTTTCCCTCCCATACATCTCCTTCAACTCCTCCATCATGTCCTTGGTAAAGTACAGATCCTTGACCGAATTAGCGATGGTCTTCTCTAGAGAACTCAACACGAGGAGTTTTGCCTTAGAGTTTTTCTGTCGAAACAACTCATAGGCAGGCTTCGATTCAGGGTTCTCCTCATTAAAGAATTCAGGCTCATCTTCGTCCAGGACAGACATTAGACCTTTCGCAAACAGGAGTAACTTGATGTTCCTCCTCCAGTCAACATAGTTAGGGCCGGTCAAAACATGGTCTTTGATAAGGGCGGCATAGTTAATTTGGGTTGATATTTTTAAAATCTACATGATGTACAAAAATGACTAATTAACATGATCTACAACCATTGAAATAACTGGGGTAAGAACAATCAATGGTCAGTCACACCCCAAACTTCCCTCTAGCTTGTAGGGCATGAATTGGAAACGACCAACCCTCATGCTCCTGACTTAGCCTATCGGAGTTCATCATTTGCATCTTGGTTGGGTGGACTATTCTGCTCGTCACTTAGACTTTCAATGTATTTGGCCACCTGAGTGTCATGCCCATTCCTATCGACTGACACACACTCAAGTCAAGTGTTTACCCTTAATTTCGGAGGGAACTATGGTGTTTGTGGGTTAATGCCTATTATCATAGAACACATACCACTGACCATATTCTCTATCTATCACATGTGAGATGAGTGCAGACAATTTCACCAATTCACCCTAATATTATCCTATCGGCATCTACAAGGATGGATCAATGACATTTCTACACTCACCAACTAAGGGAGGCCATGAGAATCCCACCAACCAGGGCTTCCCATATCACACTTGTATTATAATGAGGGAAAATGAAAAGGCATATTAAACCACAAGCATACATCCAATGTATAAACAAAATAGCACATCCATCCAAGGAAAACTATAAACATATAAATACTAATGGTTATGGGACAACATCTTTAATCAATGTGAGTTCATAACCAAGACAAACTCACTTTGACTAAAAATGGATGGGAGTAATTATAGCCTCATATGTCACTCCCACTCACGGTAATTATAGTGTGATAATGCATATGCAACTATCTATTACAGGAAAATTCTAAAACTGTAATAATTAAGGACACTTCAAGTGAGCAAGTTCTTACTTCAGTCTTGTCTCCAACGAACCGGCAAGATCCCTGATTCATGATCCACGATCCATGATCCATAATCCATGATCCATGATCCTTGACTCAAGATCGATGATCCATGATCCATGATCCACAATTCACGAGGTTACAATGAATATTTTCAAACTAAGCTAAAAATATTACAACCCTTTCCAAATAAATAAAATTACATAACAAGAAATCAGTCCACCAAAATTGGACTGTCTGGAGAATAATAAAGGAAATTACATATAAAATCACAACCATGCCATGCCTAGCACACACATACATCTAATGCATGTAATTTTATTCATCCCATAACCATGGTCCACATTATTTACATGATGCTCAAAAATAATATTCCAACATTTATGTGAAAATTATCCAAAAACACATAAAACATCATTACCATGACAATTCAAACCATTATGATCAAGTGCATCCAATGCATCCATCATGCAATCATTACCATGACAACTTATGTCATAATGGTTATGTGCATTACATAATCATTACCATGACAATCCAATGTCACTATGATCATGCACATCACATAGCCATTACCATGGCAACTTATTTCATAATGGTCATGATACATATCCCACAAAGCCGTCACATACATGCTTAAAATAAAACTAACAATTATAGTAAGCCATTATGCCAAATTGGGGAAGGTGGGTGAAGGGTAGAATCTCTCCACCCATCTTCTCCAATGAAAATCCCTTTCATTAATGAAATCAGAATTTTTTTTAAAATGTAAACAGAATAAAAATTATGAGCATCATAAAATAATGAACAAATAAAATTGAAAACAACCCCATCGATAAAGAGGCTCTGATGCCACTGATGGCATCGCTAGTGCGATCGCAACGGAAGCGTAAATAGGATCACAGTATCGATGGAGAAGTCATTCAAAATAGAACGAAGCAGAGATCGATTATTACCTAAGCCTCACAAGTGCAAGACCTCTAACCGATGATAGCCATTTCTCAATCGTTCCACGCACCACGCAAGCTTTGCGTTCCCACCACGGTCAAGCTTACTCCTCCACAGTTCCAAGAACACAATAGCTTGGACCACCTCTAGGATCAAACACCAAGAGAACAAGAGATGGAGAAGACGATTTTTCTAGGAGGGAGAGAGAGCTTTGCGATTTTTGCCTTGGGTTTCCTTGTCTTGTGTGATTTTGTGATCTCATGAATATTTATATTTCTCTCACAAAATCCCCTTATTGCAAGCTCACATGGGATAAATATATTGAGTTACTATAAGTGACTCAATTATCTCCCAAGCAATCTTTCTTTAAATTAGGAAAGACATGGATTGCTAGGAAAATCCAATCTTGAGTGAATATGAATATTCTCTCCATTGGGTTTCCTTTTCTAACAGACATGATTCCTCTAAGACCATGCAACCAAGTAAAGATCTCTTGCCCATTAATTAATTAGAGAAAGTAGGATCCATGCATGCATAATTGTATAACCATTTACCAAAATGTAAAGATATCAAACCAACCAATCCATCACGATAGATAAATGGAAATGGATTAGAAAGCTTATATAACACCATTGGTTGGTTACATCTAGATTGTCTTATAACTATTTGTCCTTTAAGAATGAGACAAATGGATAGATGCACATAATTTGTTTTTGGGTAATTGATCCACATGATTTCATGCATATATATATATATATATATATATATATATATATATATATATATATATATATATATATTTTAAAAGGATATTATTCTTCATGCAACCAAAACGTGATTAGAATATATCATCATCTTATGTAGATCATATAATACGTAAGTAATAATATCATATGGTTTTAGATTTCTATATTATTATTTTTTTTTTCTCTCTTACAATATAAAAAGAAACACCTCTATTGTACTAAGAAGGATAAATTCGATGTGACAACAGTCTCATGCATGAGAAAAATATGTTTCTTCAAAGGCCTTTCGTTGCTACAATCGCAACAAAGCCAACTTTCTTCAAATAAGATGGTGGCTGAACCGTCCTCTATAGGTGGGGAGGGAAACTTAATCCAAAATATAATGATTTATAGAGATGATTTTAACACATAATGATGATGTGGACAATATGTTTGCTGAATTTGGATATTAACTGGCAGCCACACACTAAGCACATAGGAACCAGCGATACCGATCTGGATTGACTCTGTTTTCATTAAAAAGTTAGTTTTTTTACCCCATTTTTACCCTTATCCGTAATGATCCATCGATATGAGATCGGTTAGGGATTGATATCGGTCTCCACTCTCCACTTATACCAATACAAATCAGCCGGATCAACCGATAACAATTCCTCAAACCATGTTAGGAACACCTCCTCTTCATTATTTATTCTTCACACTTTATTCATAGTTTAATAGCTAGTTCATGTTCTTTCTTTAGTTAGTATTGATCACTACTTGGCACTTCTTCATATTCTAATAGCTGTATTGTTCATAGTCAAGTTTCAATGGGGTTCATGGTGAAGAATTCAATTGAATACTTGCTTCATTTGGTTATTAAATGTCAAATTAAAAAAAAAACTCTCGTAATCCTTAGGGAAAGAGAACGCACCCGCTCACACAATGCAAGTCACCCTTGTGCCCTGAGACAGCTGTAGGGGCACGTGAAGAAAAGGCTGTTGCATCCCTTGGAAACCCAAAAATGATTAGGAGTGCGGTGATCATTTTGCGTGCCCCTGTGTTAGGGTGTAGGGGCAGCGTGTCTAGTGCAACCAAGTGGCGGTCTTTCTCCCTAAAAAGTACATATAAAATGTATCATTACTAAATATGGTAAGTTATTTACATAATTTATATAATCACTTGGGATAACGATTACAAAAATTTCTTTTTTAGGTTTCAAAATTTTCACTTCTCATCATTTTGATTTCCCTTGCAACCAAACGTAGTCATAAGAAGACTCACGTATGAAATACAACTTTTCTCCTAACCCAACAGGCCCCACTGGTCCAATCCAGCACGGCCCATAATTTCCTTCATACTGGGCCTGTATTTCTCTCCAGAAGTTTGGGGTTGGGCCGTACCTTGTTAAGCTCCCAATTATGTTAAGCTCGGCCCAGCCAATCAAACCAATTACTGTATTCCCAAAGAGAAGGCAAATGTAGATTCCGTTTGGTTGCAAAGCAAATGTAAATGTTTTCTTAGTAAATAAAATATATTTATAAGAAAAATCATTTTTCGTGTTTTATCGTAAGGGAAAATACAAATATTTTGTAGAAAGTGAAATATATTTTACAAGAAATGAAAATACTTCCCTTTCCTTTTTCCGTCTTCCTTGCAACCAAATGGAGCCATAGGTTTCAGTATAAGGGATTCTAGCACTGGGAATTGCTAGCTTGTCACTCTTTGAAGAAGCGTCTGCCGAGGTACCGTGTCCCCACTGAATCAGTAGGACCCACCCATGTATGGATGTGGGCTCCACTGTGGACCCACCCGTTTTGAAGGAACTCTCTTGCAACTTTTTATATGGTTAGATTTGAATATGGGCCAAGTCCATGTTATTTCTGATTAATTTACATAAGATTATCATATAGAAATCCATCTAGATTTTCTTACCTTGTATAGGAACACAAATACCCGATAGAAGCGTAACAATCGATTTCAAGAAAGGGTTCAACTTGGGCTGGGCTGGGCTGGTCAATTTCTGACTTAGCCCGAGGCCCGACCTGATTAATTCAAATATGAGCTTTGATTTACTCTTGAGCTGGCCCAAGTTGCAATCCTCAAATCCGGGACCCATCCCCCCTTGAACAATTAGAATTAATGTTCAACACTCATTGGGGTTTGTCATATAAGTTGACACTATAGAACATTAACTGGTGCTGTGCCTTGGCGTGTACCTGTGCCTAGGAATAACTGTGCGTGAAATAACCAGTGTGCCCCCTAGAAAGGCAGAAAGGACTAGGGTGCACTGGTTATTTCACATGCGGTTGTGCCTAGGCGTAGGTATATGTCGATGTTCTCTGTGGGGGAGTGTGGCCCTTGCGTGAGCACAGGGGCAATGAGAATATGCACAGTGGCATCATGGGGGTGGCATTTCTGGGGGTGGGGGGTCATTTTCTTATATATATATATATATGGGGAAATTAAAGAACACTATTTTGGTTACGTGCCCCTACGCCTAGACACATGTGGGTGAATGACTACCCTGCCCTCATAGAGAGGCGGAATCTTGCAGCCAGTGATACTTGTACACATATTTCCATTGACCCACGCTGGTACAGAGGCCACGCAACCGTGTTTTGTTGCCACTGTCGTATGGTTTTTTGTTTATGGAAACTTTGTCATATGGTGTGACACTATAGATAACTCTCACCATCTTTTTTGAATGTTTTTTGTTTTTTTAGGGGTCTCTGAGGTTAATTTGAAGTCCAGATTTCAGCCATATGACTTTCAATCAATGGCGTTTGAGGAAAAAATTTGAATTGGGAGCAAAAGAGTGCGCTTTCATAGAAGAAAATTTATTAATAAATATCCATAATCCATAGCGGCCAAAGCCCATTCATCAAGTGGCAACTTCTTTTTCTAAAGCTAAACTCAATAACCAACTCTTGATAGCCAGCTATGGTGAACTTAATTATAAATACGACCCTCAGGATTGTTCTTTCCTTTTCTTATCTTTTCTGCTTTTCTCTCTTTTTCTCTGGAGGGTACCAAGGTAGGATCAAAACTGCTGCTTTCTCAACATGGTTGCTGTCCAATGCGTCAAACACGATAGTGACACAACGCGTTATCCATTACATTTGGGTTATTTGGGATTAGGGGGGAGGAATTCTACATGGTATTACAGCCACCATCAACAATACTTTTTTATTTATTTATTTATTTTTTGTAGTAAACCCACATTGGAGTCAGAGAGGGAACCACGAGGGGTCAGATAAGGGACCCGCTAAGGGTTAGTAAGGGGATGAGTTTCTAGTTCAATGGCCGGCCTCCACCAATGGAAATGGTATAAGTCTAGGGAGTCGGGGTACACCCAATAGCAAATGTATATTCAGAACATTATTTATGTGTTCATAGGCTAATTGAGACTTTCTATCTAATAACTTAAGCTTTTGGGTGGATTGATTTGAAATGGACTCCGCATGATATCATGCAATTAAGATATTGTTTGATTGTATCAATAACTATTCTTTTTCTTTGTTTTTGAGATTCAAATAATAAAAAGACAAAAATTTATGAAGAGATGGTCCATCATGATAGTTTCCTAGGACGGATCGTGATCCTACTTTCACATAATTAATTGTTGGATTAGTTGTACATCTTATGAATTAACATATCTTGTTTCATCAATCAGTCCACCATCTCGTGAGAATCTGTTCAATTCTCTAGGTGCTCTTAGTGCTTGCTTCCCACCTGCAATGCTCTGTCAAAACAAAATGATTTTTAAGAGAAATAACAACCGCTCAGCCCACCTTATTTGTTTGAGGATCAAAATTGACATAAGTGATAAGAAGTGGAAAATGAATAGTTCATAGCGTACCATAAGAAATAAAAAAATAACAGAAACCAGAAAGTTGAAAAGAGATTTTTTTTTAATGATTTTAAATGGATTTGAAAATATGCAATAAATGAAACAATGACTAAGTTTTTTGTGCATAGCCTTAATGTCCCATCAGTTCAAATATGTTTAAAGAACTGACAAGATAGAAACAGATGCCAATCTGATTCAATTTCCTCCTAATAGATGTGTATCGATCAATTATATTGATAGACCACCAATTAAGCCTCCAAATTAACAGTTGGAGTTTTAGATGGACTTCAATTACCACAAAGTTTTCCAAACTTGAGCCTCCAGGTGTGTTAGGAGAAGCTATAAGATTGGAGAGATAATAAATTAATGACTTTATGGACAACACCCTAGTTTCCTCCTATCTACCTTGTTTGTCCATTTCTCTTTGTTATTATTTATTTATTTTTGACTATCTACATCATGGAATGAGGTATTGGTATTGGATTGGCAAGATTGTTCGGTCGATCTCTGGTCAATCCTGGATCGGTTTATATTGATCCGGATTGGTTGATTTTATCCCTAATTTTCATTAAAAATCAGGTTTTTATTTTACGAATTTTCGAATCCAAAGTGGAAGTGAATTATTCCATTTCTTTGGTTATTAACCTTGTAACACGAACATTCCTGCTACAAGTGTAGCAGCAAAATTTTTTCCGTTTTGAACGAGGTGTGGAATATGTTACTATAGAGAAGACCCATCTTAAGTGGAAAGTTAAACATATTACTAATAGAAAAATACAGTTATGGCCTTTGTTCTTAAACCTTGGTTGACAATTCAAATGAATATAAAAGGGGATTTGAATGTAATGTGCCTTCTAATGACAAACATTTTTTAAGATTACTAAATTTACATTACAATTTATGATTGTCTTAGTGTGGAGATCAGAAAACAAACTATTACATAAACAATCATTCATTTTATTCTTGGGAGAGGGATCTACACGTTGCCCGCTTATATTGCCATCTTATATGACAAACCATTTATTTTATCTTCTCACAATGTCTCTCCACCCTGACAATCTCTCTCCTACCTGACCATGTGGAAGATCCTTCTCGAACATGAATCGTGAGGCACTCCCGTTAGTGGGCTCATTGGCTTGAGTGGGAGATGTCAAAATACATGGGCGGCGTGTTGATCCCTCCCCCTAATAAGAACAATAATAATTTTTAAGAATGAAAGTTGAAGATTATAAACCCACCAAATGCCAATTATCTCCACTAAAGTACTTGGAAAATTGATTATCCAAGCCAATCTCACAGAAGAAAAACTCCAATTCTACATCCCACTTCAGATTTTAAGCCTTTGGTTACAAGGGAGGCCTACCACATTATAATCTTATCCCGTTAGCTAACCCAATCCTCTCTATCTGCAAAAATTTTTTTTTTGTTTTTTTGGAATTTTCGAAAATATAACAAGATCCCCGGATTTGACATTCTTAATGATGTGGCATTGAATTGCTGACCAAGACACACCAGTGGTTCAAATCAAGTCACCCAATTGGAAGGCATTAATCAATGGTGGGTGACATTTAGATTTTCAATTATGGGTTTATTGTACTTAGTGCTTCACCATTAGAGGGCAAAAAGGTGCCTATAAAGTAAAGTGATTACATAATCCAAGCAACATTTGATGGCCACTACTGATTTTCCCTTAGCCTATGAGTGTAAATTGTTTCTCCACCAAGTGCTACAAGTGGATGGTCCATTAATGTGGAGTAACATATTATGGTCCAAGTGGATCCAATAAGAAAAAAAAGTCGCACATAATCATAGAATACAATGATGATGACCAGTCTGGGCCACCAGAGAAAAACTTTACACTTGGCGTGTAGATGGAAAATGATGGGCCCACACATGGGTGATTCATCCAATATCAATGTCACTAGTGGAGAAAAGGTTCACAAGCCGTTCTTGAGTAATTATGATTGAGATGGGTCAATGAATCACATGCAATATGGTGGAGTTATTCATTGATTTTTAAGATTCTTACGTAAAAAGTAATATATATCTAGCACCAAGTGTCCCCCACTCATAAAAATCAGTTCACCACCATATTAGGGTTTTCGTATGTTTTAAAATATCGTCTTGATACTTTTTTCCATTTTCTCTTACGAGTCCATTCATCGTGGGTGAAGAAAAACTCGATCCATATATATGTGTGTGGGGGTGGGGGCGAATGCTATCTAGTCTCATGGCTCTTGTGCCTAGACATAGGAGTATGTGAAAGTACTGTCTCGTCTCCCCATAAAATAAAAAAATCACATCCATATTGATGCCCCAGTGTATGGTCTCATTGGACCTCACGCTTGTGCAAGCTCTACACGACTAGACATCGATCTCTTGCCCATTTATATCCCTACAAACCCTATAGGGATTTGTGACCTACGATGGTGTGGTAAAGGAAAACTTTTTCCCAAAAACCATGATCAATGATCTTTTTAGGAAAACCATTTTTTTTCATGCATATTACAAGTTGCATGGATAATTGGATATAAAGTAATCCTTACCTAAAATGGAAAAATTAAGAAGTCAAACCTTTCTTAATCTGACCAACTTTGTCACCTTTATTACGGCGTTAATTGAGCAGGTCAAAGTCAAACATGAGATCTGTTAAAAACAAAAAAAAACAAAAACTGTTTTAGTTTCTTCGAGTTCAGGTCCATTCCAAGTTAGATAAGGGTCTCCAAATCCCGGTTGGTAACCTTAATGTTTTATGGACTAAGCATGGGAGAGGGTAGAATGGAGGGTCATGAATCTCTCTCCTTTTTATCTTATTATAGAAGTTCAACACTACCCTTTGAGTCTCATTCAAATTCAATAAAATTAGGGATTTGTTGGTTGATGTGGTCCAATTGCTACATTAGTAGAAGAATGATTGTACTTTGTACATGGTGAGCGGCAGTTTCATATTAGGATATGTAACACTCTTGATGGAAAATGAGGCATGCTTACAGTGATTTAATGGTGGTTCCAAAAAAATAAAAAAAATGCAGAACCCACACGCAAGATACATGCTATAGTGAATTGCAGTCTTAGCCCACAGGCAGGTTGTGATAAACTATGGTTTATTACTGAAATCAAGAATCATCAAGTGTTGATTTAAGTCTAAGGTTTTATAAACATGTCATTCATTTGGTGTTTCATTGTAATAATGCTTGACAACCAATTCAGACTCCCCCTTTTGATTTGGATAACTATACTAATAGGAAAGAGAAGCTCTCCTTACGTACCCTTGGGTGCATGGATCTGGATTTGGTGTTCTCTAAGGATGAATTTATTTATCTTAAGGCTTCTAGTACTCCAACAAAGAGGGTTAATTTTGAGAAGTGGGAGTGATCTATTCGCCTTAGCATGACGCTCCTTAAGGCTAATGTTAGCAAGAACATCAGTGAGTCGGTTCCTGAGGGTACTAAGGTCAAAGATTACAAATGATGACTAGTTTGTGTGCTCCAAGAAAGTTTATAACAACACTAGGGTAGGGAAGTCTAGCTCCCTTAAGTACAATGATAGTAGTTGTATATGTGAACATATCATGAAAATGAGGGATATAATTACCCAACTTAATTCCTTGGATGTAGTAAAAGTATACGTCCTTTCTTGTGTACTACACCTCAGTACACTCCCTAAGGAATATGGACCCTTCAAGGTCTCCTATAACACACAATAGCAGAAATGATCAATAAATGAACTTATAATCATGTGTGTTTAGGAGGAGGGGAGGTTGAAGAATGAATAAGGAGAAAGTGCACATTTGACCACTCGTGAGAAAGGATAATTTAGCAAATCATTGCTGAAGAAGAAGGAGAAAAAATCATTGAAGAGAGAAGGCACTAAGGAACTCAAATGTTTCTTCTTCAGAAAGAAGAGACACTTCAAGAAGGATTGCATGCAATTCAAGTGATGATTAGAAAAGAGAAGGTACATCCTACACTTGTTTTGAGTTGCATTTATATTTCCTCTTTTTTCCTAGACCCTTGTCTCTATTTCAAGATTATACCTACGAGTTTTATATTTAATTTTGATAATAAAATTTTTAATTTGTGTAGAAATATTAATGTAGGCGGTTCTGATGCTTTAGTTGAAATGGATTATGTATTTTACATTTGGATAAGTATGTGAAAGCAATTTACTTACTTCATCTAGTAATATCGGCATTAATAGAACAATTGTGGATGAAAAATCTTTCAAACTATGGCACCAGAGATTATGTTTATTTCTGTAAATAGGCTCATAAGGTAAGTGAATGATGGAGTCCTTGAGACTATAGACTTTACTGACTTTGGTACTTGTTGGACTGCATTAAGATAAAACAGACCAACAAGACCACAAAGGGTACTAGAAAAAGCATAGAGATACTTTAAGATTATACATACAGACATATAGAGATCATTTACCACACCCTAACTGATATTTTATCTCATTCATTGATGACCATATTAGATATATGTATCTCCACAATATAGTTAATAAGGACGAGACACTTGATGTCTCCAAGATCTATGAAGTAGAAGGAGAAAAACAAATTTGTAAGGTTATTAAGATAGTAAAGTTATGAAATGAGGGAAGTGAGGGTCTCCTTTTATAGGAGATCCTTGGAGTCTCCAAGAGGACCTTGGATACTCAAAAATGGCGAGTTGGCGGCACTGCTAGCTCTCCCGTTGGAGACTCTAAGGGCAGCTACCTATTGGTTCAAAAAGTAGGCCCTTGTGCCCAAAGAATGGTTTTTGCAAATTAAACTTCGGACAACGATTTTAGAGGTCAGACTATTGGATTTGAAATCCCTAAACCATTGGAAAGGTATTTCAGATTACTATCTAATGATGCAAAGATCCACATCAAATTTTTTGGGAAGTTTTCTAAGATGACAGATATTTTTATAAGAATTTTTTTTTTTTTTTTTTAATTTGAAATTTTCAGTTTCTTTCCTTTTAAATTTCCTTACAATCAAATGGAACTAAGAAAATTAAAAGATTCTCACACCAATATAGTTTGAGAATGATTTTCTACATCCTAGTCATGTGGTTTTTGTAATAAAATCCTCTTTTTTTTCTCTAACCATGTGAACCCCATACTAAATGAAAATGTTTTCATATCATGACTGACGCTGAAACTAGATAAGAGATTCCCTTTAAACGATCGGCATCTAAAATCCCTTTCCCAAAAATTAATCGAAGTCTCTAAAAAAACCCTCTTCATTTTTCCATAAAGAAGGGGCAACCCATTGAATTTGATAGAGATGTGCACTGCCTAAGTTATGTCAGCTTTACAATTTTCTTGGAAGCCACCCACTTGGTTGAGAATGGAGTATGAGATTTCGATCATATGCTCAGTTTTTTCTAAAAATAAACTTTATAGGAAGTGTTTATCACGAATAATTCAAAAAATGAAATTTTATAAAAACAAAATAGTCAAAATATAAATATGTAATTAAAAAAAGGGTTGACATGTGCCGTTAACTTTCGATAAGTCAACTACACGCACCAATCACAAGGTTGGTTACAACATGACATGGACCCTTTTTTTTAGAAGAAGAAGGGAGGCTGACATACGCTGGACACCCTCACGGTATGCCAAATCTTTTTCCCAATAAAAAATATGACTTTTTTCTTGAAGTCAGCCACTTGGTAGCCACAGGAGGGGTGGATAATTTGGTTACCATGTGGAACCCTTTTGAGCCACCACCTAAGCAGTTACTTGTATAATATGATCCTCGTGATTCTATCACTTTTTGATTTGGTTTTGCACACAAGAGTGGGGGTAAAAGGGTGGGCAACCATCATGATCAGATGGTTGAGAATGGAGCGAGATTTGATATGCTCAATTAATGAGTCTCCTTGGTCAACATCACGATTAGTACATCTGTGAATAATTCATATAAAAATTAGACAAATGGATAATTGATCATAAGAAATTTGAATATTCTCAAATAATTAGACAAATGGATAATTGATCATAAGAAATGATTGTCACGATTGACAAAATCTAAATATAAAATAAGGGAAAAGATTCTCTAGATCATCGAGCGCTAGTACCACTCTGTCTATTTCTCTCCTCTTCTCACATGAAATAACCTCACTCTCATCCAATATAGGATACTATTTTGCCACACTTCATTGGTGCACTCTTCTATATATGTTACTTGCATAGAAAACCATCTCTTATAAAATAAAAAAAGAAATAACTTTCTGATCCCCTATGTTTTAAATGTAAATATTAAATACTTTTAATCTTTTTTTCTTTCCTGATTAATAATTAATATATCAAATTATAACACAAATATTAACATTATGATTTATATTCAAATTTAACTCTAATAACTATGGTCAATAGTCAATACCAGTAAAATGGCTTTGTTTCCACTCCAACTGTTTCATTCAAATTTTTTTTAAAAAAATATTTCACTCCAATTTGGTTAATTCGTTTCAATGGTCTAGGCTGAAAAACAAGAAATAGTGGCAAACGGTCAAACAAATCCATGATTGTCAGTGGTTAAGGTTCAACAACTCATGTTGGCTCCTCTCTGACCCACAAGATCCTGTTTAGTCCAACTTGTATAATTCATTTTTTTTTCCCTATCATTTCATATGGATTTTATTATTGACAACCCTTCCCCTAAAAATAAATTTTGGTTCAACGGGAACAAACCAAAGAAATCAACAAGCAATATATGGTTAAATTGGTATTGGTTTTTACCATTTTCATGAAAACCTAAAGATCTTTTCTATTTAGGCTCCATTGGGTTGCAAGTAAAAGAAAATGAAGGAAAGGGGAGGAAAATCAGTTTTAAGAAGAAAAAAGAAAGTTTTGTAACCGTGATTGTATTGCTTATCTGAAACTCTAACTATTTTTCTAGAGAACCAGACCACATAAACCGAATGATATATCTCCCTCTATTTTGCGAATAGTCAATGGTACACCACTTCCTTTTGGTTTCTCTTCCTATATTACCCTTAAAAGCGCATGGTCCACCGACCAATGAAATTCTTCCCATTTAATAATTATACATTTTTAAAATGTATATCTTTATTTTACTTTTCAAATCAAAGAGATTCCATTGCAAAGAAAAGTAAAATTTAATAACCCTATTTTAGAGTTAATTACATAATCATGTAGAGAAATGAATACAAAAGTTTTTACCTTAGTATTGATTTGATTTCACTTAATCATGAGACTTTAATTCGTTATAAATCTCACTTGGAGGGTCTCAAGAAGTGGAGAGTAAGATAATCTTGTTGTCCCATAATCTTTTCAATATGACCATTCTTAGACTCAAATTCTATACACTGTTTGCCTAAGCTTTAACAATTACATCCAACACCTTGAGTGTAATATTTTATCTCTTTTTTTTTTCTCTGAGTGATTAGCTCATGTAAGGAAACAGCTTCTCTGCGAAGCAAGGGTAAAACTACGTACATATGCCCTTCCTAATCCCTATACCCTCATGCATTGGGACACTCTTTAATGATTAGCTGATGTGATAAGATACTGAACTCAAGTTGGAACTTATCAGAACAATTTTTTAATGAACCAGTATGGTCTTATCCAAATTCAATATAAGGGCAAGAGAACTTTAATCGGACATGCAGCAGCCCCTGCACTAGCACATGCCTATGAGAGTGTGCATAGAAGCATTGATTTGATTTGGATTTTCGATTTCACTAGGGACTGAATCCTTTTTTTGCATACGACTAGACTGTATCTAGACGCAGGAACCATGCAACTGGTTAGTTTTATTTTTGCATTCCCTGCTTGACTTCTAGCTAGCTTGGGAAATGTGATTTTGAAATGTGATTTTTGTCACTTATTCATTGTTAGAAATTTAGAAACTAGAGGGTTCATCAAAACACTAATCCACCTACACCAACTTCCCTATTAAGGGAGTGCGCAGGATAATTCACTTACGCTATATGCGCCCGTTTTATATTGGTGTTTCAGGTGAATAATGAACCACGGCGGCCCGGAGTAGATTTCGTCAACAATTCGACAGTAGACATTGCATTAGTACCGGCTACATCCGGTTAGGACCGGTTAGACCGGTCACATAGTGACCGTTTTAACTTTTAACAAAGTTCACAAGCTCACCATGGCTCACTGGTCAAAAGGCGCACACACACTCTCTCTCTTCATGCAGACAAATGCGAAGTGGAGAAGCCTTAATCAAAGTTTCAGGGTCCCAAAAAACGGTTAGAAGTCAAAAGACAATGCCTTTTCTGTATTTGTCTCTAATTTTTTTATCAATCTTTTCGAGCGATTTGTCTTTCCTTTGATTTTCCATTTTACTTTTCTTCTTGTTTAGGTTGTTTGTTCTTCTAATCTCTGATGAACATATAAAAAATCATAAAACCCAGACCAGAAATCCAAAGAGCTGAAATGGGTTTTACAGGAATGAGTTCTAATTCTGAAAAAGGTGCCCGTTAATGTATTACTCTTAAAAGGGTTTCTTAAGGGACTGTTTTTCGAGATGGGTGTTGGTGACTTCTGGTTTGTTATCGTCTTCATTGGTTTCTGCTTCCAAGTTCTGGTCTTGAATTCTCAGAACGTGACTTGCAACTCTAAAGACCTCAGAGCGTTGGAGGATTTCTTGAAAGGCTTGGAATCAGGGATTAGTGGGTGGGGAAGTGATGTTTCTTCTGATTGCTGTAATTGGACTGGCGTCAATTGCTCTTCTTCAGCTGTGGGAGTAGAGAATTCTACTGATTCGGGCAAAAGGGTAGTTGGATTGGAGCTTGGGGAGAAAAAATTGAAAGGGAATTTGTCTGAATCCTTGGTTGGTCTGGATCAGCTGAGATTCCTGAATCTCTCTCACAATATCTTCAAAGGTACTGTTCCTTCCAATCTGTTTCATTTACAGAACTTGCAAGTCCTTGACTTAAGCTATAATTATTTCTCCGGCTTGCTTCCTCTTGAAAGTGATCTACCCGCACTTGAGTATCTTGACATTTCAGAGAATCTATTTGAGGGTGCCATTGATACTGGCATCTGTAATAACTCAACCCAAATTCGAGTTCTTAATCTCTCCATGAACTATTTCGTTGGAAAATTTCCTCTTCGTTTTGGTAATTGTAGTTCGTTACAACATCTTTGTCTCAATTCGAATTATCTCTACGGAAGTTTGCCTGAGGATTTATTTTTGCTATCAAAGTTGAGGAAGTTGTATCTTCAGGATAACAGGATTTCTGGGTCTCTGAGTGATATGATCGGTAATTTGACAAACCTCATCGAATTGGATATCTCCTTCAATAACTTCTCTGGACCAATCCCAGATGTTTTCAGTCGCCTTCCAAAACTCAAACGCTTTTTAGCCTATTCAAATGAATTTGTTGGTGGTTTACCCATTTCCTTGTCAAATTCTTCAACCCTCGTCTTGCTTAATCTGAGGAACAATTCGTTAGGTGGTTTATTCAATCTTAATTGCTCAGCCATGACTTCTCTCACCTCCCTGGATGTTGGTTCTAACCAGTTCCATGGCCCCATTCTTGACATTCTCTCCTCCTGTAAAGAACTAAGAACTATAAATCTTGCCCGGAACTATATTAACAACCAAATCCCCGAGAGCTTCAAGAACCTCCATGTACTATCTTCCCTTTCACTCTCGAATACTAGTCTCCAGAATCTTTCAGCTGCTTTTGGGATTCTACAACAATTCAGGAATCTTACAACTCTGGTTCTTACGTTGAATTTCCATAAGGAAGAAATGCCTTCAGATACAAGCTTCCACTTCCCCCACCTGAACACCCTAATTATTCCAAACTGTGGTCTCAGAGGTTCAATTCCGACATGGTTGAGTAACTGCACCAAGTTGCAGCTTTTGGATCTCTCTTGGAATCAGTTGAATGGAACCATTCCGAACTGGTTGGGTGAGCTGAAGTTTCTCTTTTATTTGGATTTGTCAAATAACTCTCTTTCTGGAGTAATCCCTAAAAGCTTGACTTCACTGGAGAGCCTCATCAGCCGCAAAATCTTGTTTGAAGAGCCCTCACCCAACTTTCCATTTTTCATGAAACGGAACCAAACAGGAACGGCATTGCAGTATAATCAGATTGGTAGCTTCCCTCCTTCCTTGGACCTGAGCAATAACATGCTCACTGGACCAATTTGGCTGGACTTTGGAAACCTGAAGAAACTCCTTGTTTTGGATCTGAAAGGGAACTTTCTGTCTGGAGATATTCCCAGTGAGTTATCAATGATGAAAAACTTGGAGACTTTGGATTTGTCACATAATACTCTGTCAGGAACCATACCTGATTCCTTGGTCAATCTCAGCTTTCTTTCAAAGTTCAGTGTTGCTTACAATCAACTATCTGGGAGGATACCGTCAGGAGGTCAGTTCCTGACCTTCCCAAATTCAAGCTTTGAAGGGAACAAAGATCTATGTGAACGCTCTGCCCCTTGTACTGCTGATCAGAATCCTTCTGAAAAACCCCCCAAACAAGCGATGAACAAAAGGATTATTGTTGGAATGGCTGTTGGGATTTTCTTGGGTTCAATTTTCCTTATTGTTCTTGTGGTTTTGATAATTTCAAGGCCACGCCGTAAGACAAGGAATGACCCCGAAAAAGAATGCATTGATGCCACTAGTAAAGACTTGGAGCAATTGGGATCAAGACTGCTTGTTCTGTTCCACAAGGAGAGTATTAAAGAGCTCTCTGTTGATGACCTGTTAAAATCCACCAATAACTTTGACCAAGCAAACATTATTGGATGTGGCGGCTTTGGTCTTGTCTATGAAGCTACTCTTCCAGATGGGAAGAAGGTTGCAATCAAACGGCTCTCTGATGACGACTGTGGTCAGATGGAAAGGGAATTCCAAGCTGAAGTTGAAGCACTCTCAAGAGCTCAGCATGAAAACCTTGTCCTCCTTCAAGGTTATTGCATGTATGGAAATGATAGACTATTAATCTACTCATACATGAAAAATGGGAGCCTGGACTACTGGTTGCATGAGAAGCTTGATGGAGCTTCCTCACTAGATTGGGAGACTAGGCTTCGAATAGCACAAGGGGCAGCAAGGGGATTGGCCTACTTACACCAATCATGTCAGCCCCATATCCTACACCGGGATATCAAGTCAAGTAACATCCTGCTAGATGAAAACTTTGAAGCCCATTTGGCCGATTTTGGACTTGCTAGACTTATTCTTCCTTATGACACTCATGTGACCACTGACCTAGTTGGAACATTGGGCTACATCCCTCCGGAGTATGGTCAAGCTTCTGTGGCCACATATAAGGGCGATGTATATAGTTTTGGAGTTGTTCTCTTGGAGCTACTTACAGGGAAGAGACCTGTGGATATGTGCAAACCAGAAGGGTGCCGGGATTTGATCTCATGGGTGCTTCAGATGAAGAAGGAGAAGAGGGAAAGTGAAGTGTTTGATCCATTCATCCATGACAAGCAAAATGATAAGGAAATGTTACGGGTTCTTGAGATAGCCTGCCTTAGCTTGGATGAATCGCCTAAACTGAGGCCTTCCACCCAGCAGCTAGTTTTGTGGCTGGATGATGTTGATTTCAATGGCTGACTGGCTTGTCTAAGGGAGAAAGGATTATATAATATGGCACGTTGGAGCAGTGTAGTCATTCCGGTCGTCTTTGACAATGAGGCAAGAAGTTCCATCTTCCCACTTTCAAGTAGGCTTCCTTATTCATGGAGATTGTACATACTTTTCTATGTTCTTAAATTTTCAGAAGTTTATGTTCTTTTCCTAACATGAGGGAGAGCCGTGTAACAAAAGCAACACATCCAGCTTCTCAGAATATGTAAGTTTTAATCAATAAATATTTTTACTTGTATAGAAGAGTAACTGGCAGCTGTCAGGTATGTATGTAATAAGGTTTTTGAATATTTCCTACTGATAATGGTCAATATTTGCTACAGAGGTAGAAACTTTGATTTTGTTAATATGTTTGTCTTTCCTTATAAATTAGCTCGCCATATCATGCTCCAACTCCACAATGTTTAAATTTTCTTCCCCTTCTTCCATATAATAGGTTAAGAATCGAGTATTTGACGTTCTTTGATTTGGGGTTATTTCTGGCTGTCGATACATAGCATTTATTTTTGAAGCTATTCCATTCTTGTTCAATGGTCCAAGAAAAAACTTACAGGATGCTTACATCGGTGAATGGATTTCCATACTTGACCAAAGATAATCTCCTTCATGGAATGCATGAATGGCGTTGGTTCAGAACCATATTGCATCGACATCATTGTCATCATTAGTCTTCTTGCTGGCTGTTCTAGGTGGACTGCAATAAAGGAGCTCTGCACTCTTTTCTTTCCCCTGTAACCACTCTGCAACACTTGATAATTATTTGATGAACATGGCCTCATAAAATGTGTGATTAACTCATGTTGTTGGTTGAAATCTACCATATGGTTATCAGTTTTATTGCAGAGTGAGGACATGTAAAAAGGAGGACAAACTGCACTGAGGTGGACAGGTATGTAGAAAACAAGAATTTGTTCATGCGGAGAATCAAATCACCTGATAACCTGTTTTGTTGAAAAAAATAATTTCACATCCTCAAACTGCGGACAGTGTGAGGATGATTTTGTACAAACTGAGAATTTTCAATGTTAAACTGCATTCAGAGCTTCTCAGTCTAAGGAGGTATGGTTTCCCTTGGCAAAGAGAATTTTCAACACCAAGGGCATCATAGTTCATATGGTCAACTAGTATCCATCAAGTCTCTTTGTTCAGTAAAGCAGAATATGCACAGGACAGATGCTGTTCCACCTCAATTAGCTGCACTGTTAGTGATTATATTTGATTAGAACATGGAAACCTCTATAGCTTTGGAGAAGGGGAGAATTCTGATACAATGAAATGTGTATTGGGCCAGGCTCTTGCCGTTCAATTAGTTAACAGAATCACAAAAAGATCCTTATTTTCAAACCCAAAAGAGATGGTGGTGCCATAGCCTGGTTGGTATGTAAAATTTTGTTTTCAATTTAATGTCAAATGGCAACACCAAAATAGTTAAGTTCTCATATGGCTTACACCGCATCTTAGTTCCATTGTCATGAGTTCTCCTCGGTCGGGAATTTCCATGCCTCGACTCTATATCACTTTTTAAGGACTTTACAGGGCAGAACACATCCTTAAAATGAGCCGTCAAGGAGAGGGTACCCAAGTCCTTATACAACCCCACATTACCTATATATCCGATGTGAGACTATTATTTTGTTTTATGCGTCGTCATCCCAACAATTTCTATGATCACCAAGGCTAAAACAGATAACCATTTAGTGGTGTTTGTGAATGTGATTCATATTTGCTATCTAGTCATGGATAACTATCACATTCTATGGTGAAAGGAGGTTGTTTTCCTCATTGTGGAGTGATTAGGATATTGGAATTGCATTTCCAAATTCATTGGGGCAAGACTTTAGGAAGGATTATGTTGAGAAGCCTATGAGATCAGACAAAGTGGACAGAGACAAGTCATGCCTCACAATAGGCCTAAATGAGAAACCATAATTAGCCTCAAAATGGTACCCCAAAAAAGAAAAGGTCCAGTCACATTCACATTAATCATATTTTCACCAATAACCATAACCATATTGTTGGAATTTTTCAAAATATTGATGTGGACTTTTAGTCTCACATCGGCTATGAAAGGAAAGCTCATTGGGTTTATATGTATTAGTAGTTAGTAGTTATTATTATCACATGTAATGCTAGAAAAGATTGTACGGTACACTAGCGAGCGAGGACGGTAACAGTCCGAGCGCGTACGCGTGTGCATGCGCGTGCGTGAGGCGCAATGTGGCGCTTTGATCAAAAGGTGCTTAGGATCGATCCGACCGTTGGATCGATGGCTGATCAAAGAGGGAGTGCAACCCTTGGTTTAACATTGACCCCAAGAGTTGCAGCCCAGAAAAGAAAAGGTCCAGTCACCTTCACTTTAATCATGTTTTCACCAATAACCATAACCATATAGATACAACTCCTCATTCCAACTTCGCTGGAGTAGGAAGCCTTGGAAAGAATAAGTAAATGAATGTTGGTTCATCTATTGTGAAACTCATTTACCAGAATGAATCAAAGCATATTAAGTTCCTTTTAATTCTACTTGATATATCTTTCTTTTTGCGAAATAAGTAAAAGGTTTTGATTTTTTCTGTGCTGTTTTCTAATGATTTTCATAAATCCCAATGTTCTGAATTGATCACAAATTATATTTGACCTTTGAATGTGTTAAACCAGGAAGGAAGGTTGAGAGAATCCAGGTAGACGGTTCACAATGACCTCTAAAGTTGTGGATGAGGTGGGATCGGAGGAGATTAGAAAAGAAAGACTGTATTAAACGCATGAATGAGCTAAGGAAGCAATAATCAATCAAATAATTGAAAGAGAACATTTTTTTTTTTTTTTGTTAATTTGCTAGTGATGCTGTGAACAGGGCAAATGTGGAAAGATATAAAAGGAGGGTGAGTGAGCATATCCAATATCCACCCTGATCTATCCCCTCCAATTCCCTGTCCCGTCTAGTTCCCAGTATACCTTTAACAAGAGAGGGCACAATGACCACACTACCAATTCAGACACAGACAGAAAATGGGTTGGGGTGAGTAGGTGACCCCTCTCTGTTTTTCTCTTATTTTTTTTGGATAATTGTTCGTGTTCGTCTCTTCATTGAAAGTCACAAAGGTTGAAGGGTCCATTAATAATGACTCCATTCAGCAATCAACAGACACAACAACACAGACGCGCAGCACTTCTACCAACAGTCGTAAGAAATTTTTTATTTTTATTTTTTTTTTGTTTTTTTGTTTTGTTCTTTATTCTGTAAATCTAGATTCTCTGCTCTGTGTTAGAATTTAGGATTCTGAAATGGAGGAGGAATCTGAAGCCATGGAGGTGAGAGAGGTTCCAGCTCACGGTGGGAGTTACATGCAATACAACCTAGTGAGTGTACATGTCATGGGACAGTCTATACCCATGGCATTGAATGGTGCGTTATTTGAAAAGTAGAGGGTATTTTAATCATTTGTATTTCACACAGTTAACCCTGTTAGATATTGGGTTCAGTTTGATATTTGGATACTCAGGGGGTGGCGATGATAATTCATAACGTTATTACTTATTTGAAATAATTGATTTTTTCAATTAAGATTTTCTTTATTTGTATTCATCAAGCTGCTAGAACATATCAATGATCACAAAGTTATGCCGTCCCAAAGTTGCTGATGAATTTGCTATGTTTAATATAATAGAATTAAAATAAATTCAAATGTTCTGCAACTGAGTTTCATTCTCGGTACTTTAGGTTCACAAGTTACGGATCAAGAAAGTTTTGTTGTTGATAGTCTTCTTTTTGTACAGTCATTTTAATTTCTTCCACAATGAATGGGCCGATGTCTCTAGGGTTATGTGACGAAAAATGATATCATTCAAAAATTGATTGATAAACCCAATGGCTTTCAGATCCATGGTTTTCCATTCGACATCAGTCATCTTTTTTAGGTTTCTCCGTATTACTCTCTACGGCTACGCACACCATTCTTATCTTTTTTAAATATATAATAAGAGGAAAAAAATGCTACCTGGTTATGTGCAGCTCACAGTTCCTACATCAAGACATAGGGTTGCACAAAGTGACCGTAGTGCCCTCATAAAAACTCCATATAAGATAATATAGGGAAAATTTCTAAGATCTATTAGATAAGAACGAAAATTACAAGATAAGTAGGTTTCAAATTTCTTTTACATCCACTACTTTCTATTTTAAAAAGATTTACTCATCCCCAAAGTTGGTTAATACTCATGCCAGGCAAAAATAAAATAAAAGCTAACTCCCAAAATTGCCCCAACCTCATTTAATTATTTTAAAAACCGTGAAATCCGATGAAAGTGCATCTTAATTGTAGGAGTAGAAATCAAAACTCCTATTACTCCTCCAAAACATATGAAAACAAAACTATAGCATTGAGTCCAAAGGAAAGTACACCTTAATTGCTAGAATAGAAAACAATAGAAATGTATTACAAAATCAAAAAAAAAAGAAAAAGAAAAGGATAATTCACCTACCATCCTAGGGTTTTGATATGTTCCAAAATACCCTCCGCTGATCTATTTTCGCCCTCTACCGTCCTGTGTTGAATAGGATCCCATTCACCATGGATGGAAAGAAACTCGATAAACAAAAGAGTGAGAGAAACAATAAAGATATGCCCGATCAAGACTCTCAAGACCAAAATTGAGAGTTAGGTAGAGTCAAACAAACCGAGTTGAATGACGTTGACCGAGTGAGATTAAGTTCATAAAGATCAACGTCTTTAACATACCAAGATTTGAGTCTTATATATATTTATATATTTATATCGTGGGGTTGACATTGCAGAATGAACCCCTGCAGTAAAAGCACAACTTCTTCAACTCTCCTATCTTGTTATTTTCAGCTTGGCTCACAACATAATGAGGTAAGGCTTTGAGACAAGTTAATCTCCCAATTCCTGCTGATCTATGGCTATTCCATAATTCATCATCAATTACTAGGTATTAAAGGTTAATTAGGTTCTCCGACCATGTTAGAAAAACAACGCCCAGAATGGCGATATTGCAAATCGTGCATGACTTCGTGAATCACAAATACTGATTCTACTGTAATTGAGAAGTCTCTTTCACTAAAGATATTTTTTTGTTATACGGCTATATGAATGGCGCGGCTGGCGGCAAGAAGATTCCTTTTAAGTGGCCCATGTCATCCCCACTCAACGCTGACGGACTAACATAGATCCAACATACCTAAATCCACGTACGATTTAGATTAAGATCTGACGATTGTCAGCCATGCCGACCCGTAGACCCCGTAGTCTCCTACTACGGTGTTGCTCTGGTACATCGAAGAAAACCCACAAATTCCATTTTATTGTACCAGAATTTATGAACCCGTTTTCGGTGACACAAAAGATACTCATCTGAGCATCCAACAGCCACGCACCATTTTGCATTTTATTCGGACGACTTATATCTAAGCCACCCAACTTGTTACACGGGGAATGTTATGAGAGATCAATTTCACGTTGGAAAATGACCGAAATATCTCAGGAACTTCTTTTTTGTTTTTTTGGTAAAGGGGAAATTTATTGAGCTAGGGGGTGCGGTGCGTACAAGTAGTGGCTTCCTGAGCACATAGGTCATGAAGCCACCGAGTGGAAAGTGGCCAATCTGTCATACACACAACAAACAGGGCCTTTCTTGCCAGGGCATCAGCTACAACACTGAATGCTCGTGGGATATAAAAAAAGGAGATAGAAGAGGAGAAGCAGTTGGCAAGTCTTCTGATATCAGCCAGCACCACAGCAGAATAGGTAGGGGGGGGGTCGATCCTGATCATGAATGAAGTCCACTGCCTCCTTGCAATCAGATTCTAGTTGGATTTGTGTGAAGCCTGATTCCAAAGCCAATTTAAGAGCGAAACGGATTGCCAATAGTTCGCCCTGCGATGCTGTTCCAAAACTGTCGGGGATAGAAACACATCTACCTTGCATGCCATTATGGTCTCTGAAAACCACTCCAAGCCCACCTTTTGAACTGTTAACTGGGAGGGCTGCATCGCAGTTCACTTTTAAATGTCCCAGGAACTTCAAATGGGCATAACTTGTTCCTTTTAAGTTTGATATGTCCACACACCTTTTTTTTTTTGTAATTTGAATATTATTTGGGACCCAGGTGAGTCCCTAAATTATTATTAAAAAATGATTGAAACAGATAATACATTGGTGGGACTTAACCCGCCTTACCTCAAACCCAAAATGAGAAACCTTTCTAACACACATCAAATATTAAAATCTAAAATTTGGGAGACCAACTCTATCCTTCCGAATAAGTTCCCTATGAATACTTTGACCTGTAAGAAAGAAAATATTACTAGTAGACTCACAGATCAAATTAGAAAGTTAGTCCACCGCAAGGTTACTTTCCCAAAATGCGAAAGAGATATTATTCTTGAAGCCTTCAAGATCGTGTAAATGCTAAAATTGTGATCGAGGAGTGTGAGGATTGATTGTGCAAAGTTGGGGAAGAAAAGAGAGGGAAGAAGAAAAGGAGAAGGAGGAAGCATTCCTGATTGGAGACCTCCCATCATATGACTTACTCCCGTAGTTGTCATTTTTGTTAGCATTAAATGACTTTATTTTAGCATTTCCCACAAATTGTATTTCGTAGACTAGGTGACTCTATGTGAATGGTTGTAATATAATTGGGGGAATTTGCATGTCTTATTATGCTTAAATTGTAGAGCATTGATATAAGCCCACTTTTATTGTATTAGGGGTGTTCAGTTGCAACTGGACACCGAGGTAGATTCTTAAATTCATAAAGAATCTATGGGTTGTTTCCTTCTATCTGGTTTTGAGAAAATGGTCGGGATTACATAACCTACCATCACAAATGTAAATGGAAGATGGTTGGTTTAGATTCAAAAAAGGGATAGCATGGTTCAAATTGTAGAGAAATTACAAGTGTTAAGGAGAAAATTAAAATTCTTGAATAAGAAGATTGTTATTGATTTTGGAACCGCGATTCGTATCTCGTGATTGTCGGGGCGTGCTGATGTGGCTCCGTGATCCCAGGTGAGCCGTGGTTACTGTTTCTGGAGAGGCCACGGCCTCGGACGATCGTGCCTTTGGCACTCGGCTTTGTGCTCAGCATAGGTGACAAGTGAGCTGCACCACAAGCGTTTTGCTCAGCTTGGTTGGCCCCTAACCACGTAAGTGCTCGGCCCAGCGCTCGCCCTCGACGATGATTGACCGTATGGCCGATCAGAGCGGGCTCGGATCGGTGTTCGATGAACTTAATGCTCGGTCATAGTGCTCGGCCTTGTCGATAATTAGGGTAACCATCCTTCTCCCTCGGTGAGCGGTTTGGTGCCGCACCCTTTGGTTCGGCTCGGCCCTCGGTCCATCCACGTGTCACGCTCTGAATGGTGTGTGATTCTATGACGCATCACGTAGGATGCACATTCTTGGACAGAAAACACTATCCCTATTTGTTTATCACCTAAAAAAGAGAGAGGAATCTAGGTAGTGCAGAAGAATGTCCAACCCAAACCCGACGTGCGTTTTGTTAAAATCCAATTGCTTGGCCGGATTGTTCCTTGTTCAGGATTTTTTTTAAAATTTTTGTGTGTTTTTTAATAAATTGAATGGAGTGGAATCCTAAAAGATGGAGGAAACGAGGATCCAAATAGTCCAAACTCACTGGTATCGAAATCTACCGGTGACTGTCACTCTCCGTAAGCACCAGAAGATCTGAAGATACAGTGGGTAGTGGCTCACTCCGGCCACGAGATGAGGGAACAAGAGAGATAGAGAGTGGCGGATGAGGGTGAGAGATTGAGAGAAGTAAGTGATGGAAGCAGGGGTTTTATAAAATAAAATAATTTTATTATTTTAGCCCCGAAATTGCAATTTTAGAACACGGGCTACTTAAAGTCAGTGAAAAAATGACACAAAAACGTTTTTGCCCATAATACAGACTCTTGAGTTTATTATAATTTTTAGTTTTTTTTATTTATTTTAAATTAAAATAAGTTTCAAAATAATACCAAACACATAAAAAAATGAAAATGATAAATGATACAAAAAAGACCTTTAAAAGAATTCAACCGTCCACCCAACACTTAAAAGATAAAAAGATGTCATTGCCCATATTTTTACAGTTGAATTCTTAAGTGTCGTGCCGCACTTGAGAGGATGACAATCCCACTTTCGCTTCATTGGCTCAATTTTTTAAGCACTCTCTGTTTTAACCCATAATTTATAGTTATTTGTGCTTGATTGATATGACTGACTAACTGATTGTGAGGTTGAACTGGGATTTTAATCTTCTCCAATTCCTAAAAGTGTGCAGTGCGATAGTGCTAGGTGGAGTTGTTGACACCTGACAGTTCGGACATCCAACGGTTTGAGCTCATTGACATCCACCATTAGATGTTCGAAGTCCGAACTGCCAGGTGTCGATATCTCCATCTAGCACTGCCGCACTGCACACATTTAGAAATTAGAGAGGATTATTTTCCGTTGAATTGTTGAAGTATGAAATGGGTACCGTTAATTCCGATGCAACATTGACATGAATTAATGGAGTCAGTCAAAAAATGTCTATTTGTAATAAAAAAATGTCTATTTGTAATCAAGAAATAATTAGTGGGTCTTTCTTTTCTCTTTGCCTTTTATTATAAATATCTATAACCACGGATTTTTATTGTCTCAAGTGCACAATCCACAAGTGTAGGTCAGGGTGCCAACAAGCAGGTTTTAATCAAACGGTAAAGGTTGAGTCCAGTAGATTCACCCACTCACCCCTAACCTAAACCCCACCCAACCCGATTGATTCTCACTCTTTCTCTCAGTGCGGCGACCCTCTTCTCTCCTATAACCGACCTCACAGTTAGCAAGAAAAGAAATAACCATCAAAACAAGAAATTAATATTCATATTTAATTACTTAAGTTTCCTTAATTATACACGTGGAGCTGTAGTTTCTTGGTCATATGTCATCCCCCAATGAGTGGATATTCTAAGAGTAATGGAAGAAAATTTATTGAAAACTCTTCCATCAAAATTAAAAAAATAGGATATAAGTCATGTGTATAGAAAACTGCTTCCCAAAAACTTTTTATGTATCCCATCCCACAAAAAACACCCTTACCTTGCTCATAGTCAAGTGTCTCCGGCCCACAATATTCTGCATGTTAATTTTCCCTCTTTATTATTATTTTTGAAGGGCTGTTATTCAGGTTAATGATTCCGTAAGAAATTAGAGGGAGATTTCTACACTTGCACGAGAGCCAATCAATACCCCTATTTGGTTCAATTTCTAAGGGGTAGAATGGTCATTTTACGGGGAGGAGGAGGAGAGAGATAGAGTGTTAGTGCGGGAGCTATACTCCTGGACAGACAGACAACTTTCTTCCACATGAGAATAATGATTTAATTAAGTAGGTTTATCAAAATCCAAAGTCTGGTTAGGATTGGGATTTGAATTGGAATTCAAAGGTTATTAATTTACATCACTAATGCATTCAAAGAGAAGCAACCATGTGGAACCAAATATAACAGTTTGGAATTTCATTCCACAGTGCCTGAATGTCCCCTTTAATGCTTTATTAGGGTCTCATAAATGCATGAATGAACTAAGAAGCAATAATCAATCAAATAAATAAAAGAGAACAATTCGTTTTTCTTTTTTTTTTTTTTATATTAATTTGGCGGTGATGCTGTGAAAAGGGCAAATGTGGAATGATAAAAGGAGGGTGAATGGGTCTTTCTTATTATAAATATCCCTAACCACCCCTTTCATTTGCTCACAACCACACAACAATAGAAACTGTTGCATTGCTTGACTTACTGCTCTTCTCCCGTTGCCTTTATCATGAGAACCCTTTCTTTCTCCCTCTCACTCATCTTTTTTGTTTTCTTCTTACTTGTCTCGTTGCTCCCTATTTCATCCCTTCTGAGGATTACATATGCCTTTGCTTCTTCTACCATCAGTAGTACTACTACTGTTGAACAACAAGCAGATGCTCTATTGAAGTGGAAAGCCAGCCTAAGCCTCCTCCACAACCAAACCTCCCACTCTGCTGATCATCTTCTAATTCTGCCTTCTTGGGCACTCACCAATTCCTCTTCTTCTTCTTCTTCTAACCATTCCCATTCCCACGGACCTTGCATTAATTGGGTTGGTATTGTTTGCAATCAGCTCGGCAGTATCTCCCACATACAGCTACTGGATATGGGTTTGCAAGGTACACTCAAAAGCTTCAACTTCACTTCTTTCCCCGACCTTGTTCATCTTCGATTCACCAACTTTACTATCTTTGGGACCATTCCATCTCAGATAAGTAGCCTTTCCAAACTTAGATTCCTAGCTTTGTCTTACAATCAACTCAACGGTGAAATTCCATCAGAGATCACTATGGTAACAAGTCTTCAATTCTTGTATCTTGGTGTTAATCATCTCAGTGGCTCCACACCATCGGGTATAGGAAAGATAAGTTATCTTATAGAACTAGATGTGAGTTACAACAACCTCAGTGGTTCAATCCCTGCATCTTTGGGTGATTTGTACAATCTTACCTATTTAGGACTCCAAGTTAATGCACTTTCTGGTTCTATTCCTTTAGAAATAGGAGGTTTGAAAAATCTGAGTGTGCTATATATGTACAAAAATTCTCTAACAGGATCCATCCCCTTCACGTTTGGGAATTTAACAAAGCTGACAACCTCATATCTGTATAAGAATAATCTTTCCGGTCCTATTCCTTTAGAAATAGGAAACTTGGCATCCCTTGTAGAGTTAGATATGTCTGAAAATCTCCTGACAGGATCCATCCGCTCCACTTTTGGGAACTTAACCAAGCTGACATACTTATCTCTGTATAAGAATAGTCTTTCTGGTCCTATTCCTTTAGAGATGGTGGGAAACTTGGCACCCCTAGTAGATTGGGAAAATCTTCTGACAGGATCCATCCCCTCCATGATTGGCAACTTAACCAAGCTGACAACCTTATATCTGTATAAGAATAGTCTTTCCGGTGCTATTCCTTTAGAGAGAGGAAACTTGGCATCCCTTATAGAGTTAGATATGTCTGAAAATCTCCTGACAGGATCCATCCCCTCCACTTTTGGGAACTTTACCAAATTAACCAAATTAGATCTGTCTATAAATCTTCTGATAGGTTCGATTCCACATAGTTTTGGAAACTTTTCCAAGTTGAAGCAATTGTACTTGTTTGATAATCAACTATCTGGCATCATCCCTGCATTTATAGGAAATCTGAAATCTTTAGTTACCCTACAATTTAGTGGCAACAATTTAATCGGCAATTTACCGCAACAATTATGTGTTGGTGGATCACTTTCCTATTTCTCTGCATCTGACAATAGTTTAACGGGTCCCATCTCGAAAGGCTTGATAAATTGCACAAGCTTACTGAGAGTCTGACTAGACAACAATCAACTGCAGGAAAATATATCAGAAGTTTTTGGTTCCTGTCCACAATATTTGTATTACATCGATCTGAGCAAAAACAAGTTCTATGGTGAGATTTCATCAAATTGGGGAAAATGCCCAAATCTTACAATCCTACAGATGTCGAACAATGAGATTACCGGTAGGATACCTCCTGAGCTTGCATGGAAGTCATCTATACTACAACGACTTGACTTTTCTTCCAACCGTTTAATTGGAGAAATTCCAAAGGAATTATGGAAAATGAAGGCTTTGTCAAGCCTGAATTTGAGCCATAACCAGCTTTCAGGTATGTTGCCATCAGAAATTGGAAAGTTGTCGAACTTAGGAGTTCTTGACCTGTCGGCCAACAATCTAACTGGACCTATTCCGGATCAGCTAGGGGATTGCTTCAAAATGATCTACCTAAACTTGGGTAAGAACAGATTTAATGGAAGCATTCCAAAACAAATGGGTAACCTGATTTCACTACAACTTCTAATGGATCTTAGTCATAATCAACTCTTGGGAGAGATACCATCAGAGATTGGGCAATTGCATGTTCTGGAAACTTTAAATCTCTCACATAATATGCTCTCTGGTTTCATTCCCTCGTCATTGGAAGAAATGTTGAGTTTGACACTCATTGACATATCATACAATGAGTTAGAAGGGCCGATTCCAAAAATTAAAGCCTTCGAAGATGCTCCTCGAGAGGCTTTCACAAAAAATAAAGCATTGTGTGGCAATGCTTCAAAAGGTTTGCCCTCTTGCAATTCCTCAACGATAGAAAAGAGGAATGCTAAAAAGAGACACACGCTCATCATTTATATCGTACTTCCTATTTTGAGTGCAATGCTTCTACTATTCATAGTTATAGGAATTGCTTTTATTTTTTCAGGAAAGGCAACGAAAAAGATAGAAATGGGACAGGCGGAAAGAACTAGTCAGAGAGATCTATTCGCCGTATGTAGCTATGATGGTAGAGTTGTGCATGAAAATATCATTGAAGCCACTGAAAACTTTGATGAAAAGCATTGCATTGGGAAGGGAGGATATGGAAGTGTTTACAAAGCAACTTTATCAACTGGTCAAGTGGTAGCTGTGAAGAAGCTTCATCCATTACAAGAAGATGCTGAAATGGCCAACAAAACACATTTTACAAATGAGATCCGTGCATTGACTGAAATACGACACCGAAACATTGTGAAATTTTATGGTTTCTGTTCACATGCGCAACACTCATTTTTGGTTTATGAGTATTTGGTGAGGGGAAGTTTGGCGAAAATCCTAGGAGATGTGGAGAGGGCAACAGAGTTGGATTGGATCAAGAGAATAAGTGTAATTAAAGGTGTGGCCAATGCGCTATCTTACATGCACCATGATTGTTCACCACCAATTATTCATAGAGATATATCAGGTAGCAATATTTTGTTGGATTTAGAGTATGAGGCTCGTGTGTCAGACTTTGGCATTGCAAGGCTTCTAATGCCGGATTCAAGTAATTGGACTTCTCTTGCAGGCACTTATGGCTATCTTGCTCCAGGTAATGCATTTCTTTCTTTTAGTTACAATACAAAATATTGTATATCTCAGTAATATCAACTTAATTAATAGTGTTATAGTTGTATTCCTTGGTTCTCTTTAGTAAGGTTATCATAATTTAATCGATTATGCAAAAATAAGACTTTTATTTTAATTTTTTTCTTTGTGCATTATTTTTATAGAGAAATTTAACATTGATATGTTATAATACATTTTTTTTAAACAAATTTTTATTATTTATCTGAATTTTTTTTGTACAAATATTTCTATAGAGAAATTTTAGCATTGATATATTGTCATACTTTTTTTCCCCGTACACATTCTTTTATTGAAAAAATTTCGCAATGATTTATGATAATACAACTTCTGAATTTTATAATCTCATAATTTCTGCACCTTAATTTCAATGGGTTCACCGATGTATTACAAATCTAACAAATGTGACTATAGTTCAATAATTTTTTCCAAGTAATCAACATCTAATTTACTCTCCGAAAATTTATTTTACAATTCAAATATAGTGTTTAAGAAACATCCACAAGATTTACTAACTTCATTTTTTTGCAGAATTTGCTTATACAATGAGGGTGACAGAAAAGTGTGATGTGTATAGCTTTGGTGTGGTAACAATAGAAATATTAATGGGAAGGCACCCAGGTGAGCTCCTTTCATCTTTGTCACTAGCATCATCGTCATCGGCATCATCATCATCATCAGTTGTGCAGACCATGATGTTGAAAGATGTTTTAGACCAACGGCTTCCTCCTCCGGCAACTGAAGTTTATGGAGCGTTGGTTTCAGTTGTAAAAATGGCATTTATATGCTTGAATGTTAATCCCCAATCTCGGCCAACCATGAAACATGTTTCTCAGGAGTTATCATCTCACAAGCCATTTTCTATTGATGAATTTCATACAGTCACATTAGGAGAATTCTTGCATGAAGGAAGAGTACTCGGGTAGATGCAAGCTCATTTGCTTTGGTAGAGAAATCCAATATGTGATTAATATATCAAATATAATACCAATTATGTTTCTTTCTTTCTTGCATGGAGGAAGAGTACTCGGTGGATGAAATGAGAGCCCTTTTAGATGGGTTGCGACTTTGTGCCAGTTTGGGTTTTCACGGTTTTTCATTAGCTCGGATTCGGTTTCTTTCTTTCTTTTTTTATCTAATAATCTTTACATTTTTTTTTCAAGATGAAGTTATGTTCTATACGTTCTAATTGGATTTAAGTTCTTGTTGTTTTCATTGTAATTTTACATACTATAGATAAGACAGTTGCAATCTCTTTCCAATATGTCCTTTATATCCATTCATTTTTTTCTTAATTTATTTTCTTCATGTAATGTTTATTCATATCATTGAAGTCTTTTTGTTTCTCCATTTGGTATTGGACTTTGGGTATTGCCAATTTGTAGGGAGGGCAAATCTTCTTTACTATCTCCTCAATTTGGATTGAGTGAAAGTGGAAAATACAATGACTGATTTTCTTTTTCCCTCTTACCTAAAGTCTTTATTATTCTCATACCGTTAGTCACATTATCATTGGTATGGTGTGCCGATTTCTCCCCACACTAGCATCGTAGGGAATAGTACTCTCCCTTAAACTATATACCAGCTGCTTCAAAAAGAACTAGTCATCAAATTTGCTTATAATAATTAATGGAATCGATCACTTGTATTAACCTTATTTAACTTAAGAAATCGGAATCGGTCTCTACCAATACCAATACAAGTTAACGGATTCGATCGATCCGATATCATGGTTAAATATGTATGAGAAGCGGATCTATATCACCCCCAGTACTGGGGGTGCTGCTGTGCGCATCGTGCGTCGCAGCAGCGCCCATGTATGCATGGTGGGGCCCACTATGCACACATGGGTGCTGCTACGCCGTACGATGCACACAGCAGTGCCCCCAATACTGGGGGCGATAATTTTCCATGAGAAGCATATGGGGGCTGACCACCGTTCACCAAGAGCATAAAAGGGATATAAATCTATGGGTTATGTTTCCCTCAATCTGGTTTTGATAAAATGAGATTACATAACCTACCATCACAAATGTAAATGGAAGATGGTTGGCTGAGATTCAAAAAAGGGATTGAAAAATTCAAAATGTAGAGAAATTACAAGTGATCAGGAGAAAATAAAAATTCTTGAATAAGAAGATTGTTACTGATTTCGGAATATCAAATAAAATTGAATAAGAAAAATTGTTATTGATTTTGGAATATCAAATAAAATTAATAAAACCATGAATGCACAATAATCTGAGATAGAGGAGAGAATTTTAATATTATAATGGGGGAGCACAGGGAACACGCATACAGAGCAGCCAATGAGAGTGCACTGGCATCTAGGGGGCCGGATTTCCGCCTTTCATGGGGGCTGGGCGGGGCGATCATTTCACCCTACCGTGGCCTCCCCCCCCCCCCCACCCACTCACCCACCCACCCACCCGTTCCTTATGGTTCCATTTGTTTCAGTGTTAAATTTTACATGGAAAATTTTATGCAACTATCGACCATATCTATATGCAATCAAGGAAAGCACTGACTTGATCGACTTTGACCACTACGCTTGCCCAGAAGCGAAAGCGAATCCAAACTATTTACTTGAAAAAAAGCCTCTGTTGTTGTAGTTGTTTCTCTTTCTCCAAAGCACAGCTGAGGGAAGGATGGGGAGTAACGTAGGAACAACTAACTGAACCAGAACGATAAAACCGGGGCTCGCGCCCGCATGTAGAGAGCCTCTCCCTCCTCCCGGGAATTCTCTGAACTGCTTAACATGCTTAACACTCCATCAAAAAACAAATATTGGAACACTTTTAAACATTTAAAATTTTTTGAAGTGAAAAATTTTTCATGTAAAATTTTACGCCAAAACAAACGGAGCCTATAGGGAAAAGGCTGGCATACCAATGGTGTACATTAAGCTATCACCCACTGTCTTTCTCTCTCTTGTCTCCTTTGAAATGACCTCTTCCCCTCTTGTATGATGCCCCATCCCCCACCGCTGTTGGTGCCGCCCACTAGTTTACTGCATGTGGGCGGTGTGCCTATCCCTCTCCCTAATTTACATTACACTTGCTCTCTGTTTTGGCCCATTATTAAGTGTTTGTATGAGTATGGGCTAATGAGTAATTTCTGTGGGCTTACTATATGGGCCCTAAATTAAGACTTAATCTGGATTTATAGTTTGTGCTTTAAAGCACTAATATGGGCTTAAATAAATTCTGATTATGTCATATATTTGGGTTCAAAGATGTATAACATGCTTCTATATTATTGTTAGGGGATGTATATTAGTGAAATTTTACATAAGATTAAGGCATGTGTAATGGGTTGATTGTGTATGGTTGGATAATGAATGCATATGGCAAACATTAATTTCAAGGAATCTAATGATCAAAGTACCCTTGTGACAAAAACCCATCAAAATTAAAGAGTAAAGTAATCAAATTGCCCTCATCTTCCCCAAATCGTTTAGGGTTTGAACCTGAAAATGAAACCCTAAACCATTTGGAAAAGATGAACCCTAAAATCAATTAATCTATCCTAACTCTTGCCATGTTAGATAAAAAATCCACTCTTACATATCAACATGGCAAGAACCATTCTACAATCAGCCTTTAATGTTACGGACAAGCATTTCAATTGGGATTTGTCCCAAATCGTCCGGAAATGCAGGGTTCTTGTTTGATCAGGTTATTATCCCAAATCAGAGGTGGCAGTGGAAACCGCACAATGAGATGATCTTACCTGGTCCCTGCGATCAATCGGAATCAGGAATGGCCTCAGTCGATTCCAATCAGGCCGATCCGATCTGATTTTTAAATCATTGGGTATGGTGCCCTGCTCCATTGCAACACTTGGATTTGGTGGAGCTGAATACACATCATCAAGATTCTTATTAGGAAACCAAACCCTTTTGTGTTTAATGACTTAAGTGAGTGAGTAAGAGAGAGAGGACATCTTGTTCGTCCTCTTCTAAATAAGTTCTAATGTGCCCAACTTAATGGGTTCCTTCCCTAAAACCACTGGATGAATCTCACATACTTCTATAATCTTCTGAAGTCTTTTTCTTTTGTTTTTTTAGGAATTAAGAGTGAGAGAGAAGGGTTTGGGTTTGCTAATTGAGCGTAACTGGGGAATTTTTTACTTATTTGATTAATGAGGAATGAGGAGGTTTCTCTCTTCATCGGTTATATTGCACCATAAATGTACCTGTTGAAATCCAGATATACATTTTAGCCCTGATTTTAGTATGAACCCTAAAATAAAAAATCCCCTCTTACAGATTAACATGGCAAGAGTCAGGACAGATTCATTGATTTTAGGGTTCATCTTCATCTTCCCAAGATGATTTAGGGTTTGATTTTCAGTTTTGGGGAAGATGAGGAGATGAGGCAAGATGAGGCAATTTGATCATTTTATTCTTTAATTTTGGTGGGTTTTTGTCATAAGGGCATTTTGATCATTTGATTCTCTGAAACTAATGTGTAACCTCCTAAACTAACGGAATGGACCAAAGTACTACATTGTTTTGAATGTAAGGGGTATATGTAAATTATAAAATTGTAAGGGTGCATTTAGATAAATGAGCATTTTGAAAGGGGCATTTGTAAAAAACCAAAAAAATAAAAAAAGATTCCATCTGTTGGAGAAAAAACACCCTTACGTTGCTCATAGTCAAGTGTCTCTGGCCCACAATATTTTGCACCTTAATTTTCTCCAATTATTATTCTTTGTGTGGGACTGTTACTCAGGACAATATTTCCATTAGAAATTAGACTGTGATTTCTACACCTGCACGAGAGCCACGAGAGCCAATCAATATTCAATATCCCCATTTGGTTTAATTTCTAGTGGTAGAATGATCATTTTATGGGGAGGGGAGAGGAGAGAGAGAGTGTGTTAGTGTGGGACCTATACTCCCAAACAAACAACTTTCTTTCTCGAGAATAGTGAATTAAGCAGGTTTATCGAAATCCTAAGTCTAATTAGGATTAGGATTGGGATTGGGATTCAATGAGTGTATTGATTTACATCAATAATGCATTCAGAGCGAGGTTCTAAAACTCGGGTTTCGACCAGTTAGAAATTGAGTTCGTCTCTGTTTCAATCATAGCTCGATCGTAACCAAAGATTTTTTTCCCATTGATGGGGAAACCATGATTTTTGACCCTCCAAAATAGCTTTTTTAGGTTTGATTTTTTGCAAGCCACCTATTTTTGATAATTTAAACACAATCCAAGCTTCAATTTCACCAAAACATCATTCAAAATAGTACTTGTGGTTATTTATCCAAGTTTACTAATGTACGTGCTGATACAAACACTAAAGTGATATAATAAATACTTAGTACTTGAACCCTAAATAATACATATTATCCAAATAAAATATTAAGCTGTCCCTTTTCAATTCCATGCAAAGTTTCTTGGTGGGTCTAATCCACGAGCAACTTACCACTGAAGATTGCGAAGCCGTTCCTCAGACTGGACAATGTACGTATCCCATGATATGTTATGGGATTAATTGGTAACACCCCTTCTCTTCCCTAAAAGTTAAATCTTTCCATTGTCATTCGAAAGAGAAAGAGAGCTTGTACTAATCCTATAGCCAAGTTTGTTTCCTATGATGCTATTTCTCCTACAGGTATTGCTTTTTAATGCAGACCCAGGTTAGAATAACCTTTATTGGGTTGCTTGTGGATCCACCAAAGCAAAGAAACACTCAAATCCAAGTTCTAGTGGTAGAATAGTAAATAATTCAATGTCTAAAGGAGGATGGTAAATTTGTAAATAACTTTAAGTTCATAAGTGAATGGTAGATTCGTAATTTGTTGGCACTCTGAAAAAAAAAAAAAAAAAAAAAAAAAGTTTATAACGTACCTAGTGAAAAGGGTAAACTTGAAATGGAAAAAATCTTAATGGCAAGATGTAATTATTTGGAAAAGGAGGGATAGTTAAATTGAAAGCATAAAAAAAATCGTAGAATAGGGAAGGCACTTTGTCTTTAACCTTGGAAAAAATGTAGAGGGTAGAACCAGCAGGGAGAAGATTGTTCGAGCACCAAAGCTCCCTCATGCAAGATCGATTTGAACTCAAACTTCAGGGGAGGATTCCTTACCTGCTAACCTGTTAAACCCACTCAACAGTCACCTGAATCTGCCACCAGAACCAAGTAATGAATTTCTGAAACATGGCCTAACGGTAGTCTCTGATCTGGGTTTAGTTGTAGGTCCGAGACTTGAATGCACTCTCAAAATAAAAGAGGGTTTTAGATCAGGGTCTTGGATATTGAATCGCATATGGAAGGTTGATCGAAACCTCAAATCTCAGCAAATTTGAGGATTTTAAACCCCAAATGGCATTACCAAAACCATTGTTTCAATTGAAACCCGGCCAAAACTAGCGAAACCCGATCAAATTTGAGGATTTTTAAAATTCTAACATGATTTTGTCTCGGAACCTATTGAAATCGAGACAACTCGACGATTTCAACAGGTTTCGATCAAGTTTTCGATCCATGATTCAGAGAGAATCATGTGGAACCAAGTATAACAGTTTGGAATTCCTTACCAAAACAAAAAGCAGTTTGGAATTCCATTCCACAATGCCTGCGTGTCGTCTTTAATGCTTTATTAGGGTCTCATAAACGCGTGAATGAACTAGAGAACCAATTTTTACCCCAAAAAAAAAAAACTAAAGAAGCAATAATCAATCAAATACTTGAAAGAGAAATTATTATTTTTTTTGTTAATTTGGTGATGATGCTGTGAACAGGACAAATGTAGAATGATATAAAAAGGAGGGTGAGTGAGCATACCTAATACCCACCCTGATCTTTATCCCCTCTAATTTCCTACTCCGCCCAGTTTTCAAATATGCCTCTAACAAGAGAGGGTGCAGTGACCATTCTACCCCTCTCTGTTCTTCTCTTATTTTTTTTGGGTAATCGTTGGTCTCTTCATTGGAAGTCACAAAAGTTGAAGGGTCCATTAATAATGACTCCATTCACCAATCAATAGACACAATGTGTTGTTGCAGAATTTTTATCTCATACAATTCTGACACCCTCCAATCCCCCTACAATTCCTCACATGGGAGTTGAAATGACCACTTACCCACTGTTTGGACATGTTTCCCAAGGTAGTGGGTAAGTGATCATTTTACTCCGATGTGAGGGATTGTAAGGAATTGGAGGGTGTCAGAATTGTAGGTGCAACACATACACGCAGCACTCTATAGCACTTAACGATACCGGACCGCCTTGGCGACCTTGACCTCTTTTTCTCTTCTTTAATTAAAATCTCAAACGGCCAAACCCAAACCATGTTTTTCACTCAATTGACTCCATAGCGCAAAAGGAAACAGATAAAAAAGTCACTTTCAGATTTGATTTTTTTTTCTCTGCTCTGTGTTAGAATTTAGGATTCTGAAATGGAGGAGGAATCCGGAGCCATGGAGGTGAGAGGGGTTCTACTCTGCCATTGAATGGTGCGTTATTTGAAAACGAGGGTGATAGTTGTCAATTTAATGTTTTATTATAAAGGGTATTTTAGTCATTTGCATTTTACACAGTTAACTCTATTAGATTTTAGGTTCAGTTTGATATTTGGATACTTAGTGGGGTTGCATTAATATATGTGCATATCTCAAGGGGTGGGGATGATAATTCATAACGTTATTGCTTATTTGAAATATTTAATTTTCTCAATTAAGATTTTCCTAATTTCTACTCATCGGGGTTGCGCGAATGGATCAACGTTCACAAAGTTATGCCGTTCCAAAGTTGCTGATAAATTTACTATGTTGAAAATAATAGGATGAAAATAAGTTCAAATGTTCTGCAACTGAGTTTCATTCTCTGTACTTTGAGTTCACAAGTTTACGGATCAAGAAAGTTTGTTGTCGTGCGATAGTCTTCTTTTCGTATAGTGATTTTAATTTCTTCCACAATGAATGAGCCGATGTCTCTAGGATTATGTGATGAAAAACGGTATCATTAAAAAATTGACTGATAAATCCAATGGCTTTCTGATCCATGGTCTTTCATTCGACATCAGTCATTTTTATAAGGTTTCTCTGTATTTTTTTTTTTTTTTGATGAAAGTGTAATCACACAAACCACACACCAATCCCAGTTTCTCCGTATTACTCTCTATGGCTACGCACACCATTCTTATCTTTTTTAAATATATAATAAGAGAAAAAAAATGCTATCTGGTTATGTGCAGCTCACGGTTCGTACACCAAGACATAGGGTTGCACAAAGTGACCGTAGTGCCCTTCATAAAAACTTCATATAAGATAATATAAGGAAAATTTCTTAGATCTATTAGATAAGAACGGAAATGACAAGTACGTTTCAAATTTTTTTTACATCCACTACTTTCTATTTTTAAAACATTTACTTACTCCCCAAAGTTGGTTAATACCCATGTCAGGCAATAATAAAATAAATGCAAACTTCCAAAATTTTCCAACCTCATTTAACCATTTTAAAAACCGTGAAATCCAATGAAAGTGCACCTTAATTGTAGGAGTAGAAATCAAAACTCTTATTACCCCCTCCAAATAAAAACAATGAAAATGAAACTATGGCATTGAGTCCAAAGGGAAGTACATCTTAATTGTTAGAATAGAAAACAATAGAAACGTATTTACAAAAAAAGAAGATGGTTCACCCATCATCCTAGGGTTCACAAACCCCTCCTAGGATTTTAGTATGTTCCAAAATACCCACTGCATTCCTATTACCGCCCTCTATCGTCTTGTGATGAATGGGATCCCATTCACCGTGGGTGGAAGGAAACTCGGTCAAAACAAGAGTGAGAGAAACAATAAAAATATGCCTGGTCAAGACTCTCAAGACCAAAATTGAGAGAGAGGGAGAGTCATACAAACCGAGTTGACTGACTTTGACTGACTCAGGTTGAAGTTCATAAAGATCAACATCTTTAACACATCATGTATATTACGTTGCTGGCAAAGTATGTCTGGTCAAGACGTTCAAAACCAAAATTGCCCCAACCTCATTTAACTGTTTTAAAAATGGTGAAATCCAATGAAAGTGCACCTTAATTGTAGGAGTAGAAATCAAAGCTCCCATTACCCCCTAAAAAAAAAAATTTGAAAACAAAACTATAGCATTGGGTCCAAAGGGAAACATATTAGAAAAACAAAAGGGGATGATTCACCCACCATCCTAGGGTTTTTGTTGGAAAACCAGGTTTTCTGACTTGACTCGTCTTTTAGAAAAACCTAGTGACTTGGCCTTGTCAAACCCGGTCAAGATGAGTCACATTTTTTAATTTTATAATGCAATAAATATTTATAAATTAGTAAAAATCATAAAAATACAGAAAAATATAGAAAAAAAAAATCAAGTAATCACATATCAATGTATTTTGAGTTTATACCATTGAACAAGAGAAGGGAGTCGAGGAGTTGAGGCTTTCTTATTGTTTTAGATTATAGATTTATTATTTAGTTAACTCCGTTTCTAAGTGAACTAGTTTTATAATTTTTTTAAAAATGATTGAACTCGTCGATTTTGTCATGACTCGGGTAAAAAATACCAAGTCTTATTTGACTCGGACTATTTATGACCCAGTCTCATCATTTTTTACCTTAGCCTAGTCTACACAACTCTTGGGCAGGTCTTCCAAATTTTGACTCGACTCGAGCGACTCGCCCTAGTCAAAACCCGATTTTTCAACTATGGACATGAGAGAGCAGTGTCAATTTGTTAAACCAACTTTTTGTAAGTACACCGCATGGGTCCTCCTCGGTAAAGAAGAAAAATGAAGTAAGAGAACATTCTACCAAGAAAAAAAATTAAAAGACGTGAAAGACCAGTCACACAAACCAACTTGACCGGTCACACAAATTTACATCAATGATGCAATTAGAGAGAACCATGTTGAACCAAGTATAACAGTTTGGTATTCCATACGCAATATTATTTACCACAAAAAATATATATAGTGGAAAAATCTATTTGCTCTCTTCAAAGAAATGCTTTGATTTAAGTCGTTCTTATAGTCTTTGACAATGATGGGTGCATGAGGTCTGAATGTCCTCTTTAATGTAGAATGATAAGAGGAGGGTGAGTACGAGGAGTATACTTAGTGGGCCTGTCTCTACCCTCTGCTGACTTTTATTATAAATATCCTTAACAACCCCCTTTCTTTTGCTCACAACAACCCAACAATAGAATACAAACCATTGCATGACTTGCTGCTCTTCTCCCGTTGCCTTCATCATGAGAATCCTTTCCTTCTCCCTCTCGCTCATCTTTGCTTTCTTCTTACTTGTCTCTTTGCTCCCAGTTTTTTCCCTTTCGAGGACTTCTACTACTATTACTACTGCATATGCCTTTGCATCTGAACAACAAGCAGATGCTCTGTTGAAGTGGAAAGCCAGCCTAAGCCTCCTCCGCCTCCACAACCAAACCTCCCACTTTGATGATCATCTTCTAATTCTGCCTTCTTGGACACTCACCAATTCCTCTTCTTCTTCTTCTTCTAACCATTCCCATTCCCACGGACCTTGCATTAATTGGGTTGGTATTGTTTGCAATCAGCTCGGCAGTGTCTCCCACATACAGTTATCGGATATGGGTTTGCAAGGTACGCTCAAAAGCTTCAACTTCACTTCTTTCCCTGACCTTGTTCATCTTCGACTCATCAACTTTACTCTCGTTGGCACCATTCCATTTCAGATAAGTAGCCTTTCCAAACTTAGATTCCTAGATCTGTCTTACAACAATCTTAGTGGTTCAATCCCTGCATCTTTGGGTGATTTGTACAATCTTACTCTTTTAGACCTCAATGATAATGCACTTTCTGGTTCTATTCCTTTAGAAATAGGAAACTTGAAAAATCTGACTGGGATGTATATGTACCGTAATTCTCTAACAGGATCCATCCCCTCCATGTTTGGGAACTTAACCAAGCTGACCATGTTGTATCTGTATCGGAATAATCTTTCTGGTCCAATTCCTTTAGAAATAGGAAACTTGGCATCCTTGGTAGATTTAAAACTGTCTAACAATCACCTGACAGGATCCATCCCCTCCACGATTGGGAACTTATCCAAACTATATAAATTGTATCTGTTTCAGAATAAACTTTCTGGTCCTCTTCCACTAGAAATAGGAAACTTGGCATCCCTTGTAAAATTAAAACTATCTAATAATCTTCTCACAGGATCCATCCCCTCCACGTTTGGGAACCTAACCAAACTGACCACATTGTATCTGTTTCGGAATAATCTTTCTGGTCCTATTCCTTCAGAGATGGGAAACTTGGCATCCTTGGTAGATTTAAAACTGTCTAACAATCACCTGACAGGATCCATCCCCTCCACGATTGGGAGCTTATCCAAACTATATAAATTGTATCTGTTTCAGAATAAACTTTCTGGTCCTCTTCCACTAGAAATAGGAAACTTGGCATCCCTTGTAAAATTAAAACTATCTAATAATCTTCTCACAGGATCCATCCCCTCCACGTTTGGGAACCTAACCAAACTGACCACATTGTATCTGTTTCGGAATAATCTTTCTGGTCCTATTCCTTCAGAGATGGGAAACTTGGCATCCCTTGTAGTCTTAGGACTGGCTACTAATCTCCTGACAGGTTCGATTCCACTCACTTTTGGAAACTTGTCCAAGTTGGAGATATTGTCCTTGTATGACAACAATTTATCTGGAAATTTAGCACAGCAATTATGCGTTGGTGGATCACTTTCATATTTCTCTGTAGATCACAATAGTTTCACGGGTCTCATCTCAAAAGGCTTGAGAAATTGCACAAGCTTATTGAGAGTCCGACTAGACAACAACCAACTGAAGGGAAATATATCAGAAGTTTTTGGTTCATATGCTCATTTGAATTACATCGATATGAGCAATAACAAATTATTTGGTGAGATTTCATCAAATTGGGGAAATTGCCCAAATCTCACAAGCCTACGGATGTCAAACAATGAGATTACTGGTAGGATACCTCCAGAGCTTGCAGGGAATTCATCTCGACTACAACGACTTGACCTTTCTTCCAACCATTTAATTGGAGAGATTCCCAAGGAATTAGGGAAAATGAAGGCTTTGTCAAGCCTGAATTTGAGCCATAATCAGCTTTCAGGTAGGTTGCCATCGGAAATTGGAAAGTTTTCTAACTTAAGAGAACTTGACCTATCAGTCAACAATCTAACTGGACCTATTCCAGAGCAGCTAGGGGATTGCTTCAAAATGATTTACCTACACTTGGGTAAGAACAGATTTAATGGAAGCATTCCAAAACGAATGGGTAACCTGATTTCACTTCAACTTCTAATGGATCTTAGTCATAATCAACTCATGGGTAAGATACCATCAGAGATTGGGCAATTGCATAGTTTGGAAATTTTAAATCTCTCACACAATGTGCTCTCTGGTTTCATTCCCTCATCATTGGAAAAAATGTTGAGTTTGACATCCATTGACATATCATACAATGAGTTGGAAGGTCCGATTCCCAAAATCAAAGCCTTCGAAGATGCTCCTAGAGAGGCTTTCACACACAATAAAGCATTGTGTGGCAGTGCTGCAAAAGGTTTGCCCTCTTGCAATTCCTCAATGATAGAAAAGAGGAATACTGGAAAGAAACACATGCTCATCATTTATATCTTACTTCCTATTTTGAGTGCAATGTTTCTACTATCCATAGTTATAGGAATTGCTTTTGTTTTTCAAAGAAAAGCAAAGAAGAAGAAGATAGAAATGGGACAAACGGAAAGAATTGATCAAGGAGATCTATTCGCCATATGTAGGTATGATGGTAGAATTGTGCATGAAAATATCATTGAGGCCACTGAAAACTTTGATGACAAGCATTGCATTGGGAAGGGAGCATATGGAAGTGTTTACAAAGCAACTTTATCAACTGGTCAAGTGGTAGCTGTGAAGAAGCTTCATCCATTACAAGAAGATGCTGAAATGGTCAATAAAAAACATTTTACAAATGAGATCCATGCATTGACTGAAATACGACATCGAAACATTGTGAAATTTTATGGTTTTTGCTCACATGTGTGGCACTCATTTCTGGTTTATGAGTATTTGGAAAGGGGAAGTTTGGCGAAAATCCTAGGAGATGTAGAGAGGGCAACAGATTTGGATTGGATCAGGAGAATAAGTGTAATTAAAGGTGTGGCCAATGCGCTATCTTACATGCACCATGATTGTTCACCACCACTTATTCACAGAGATATATCAGGTAACAATATTTTGTTGGATTCAGAGTATGAGGCTCATGTGTCAGACTTTGGCGTTGCAAGGCTTCTAATGCCTGATACAAGTAATTGGACTTCTCTTGCAGGCACTTATGGCTATCTTGCTCCAGGTAATGCATTTCTTTCTTTTACTTACGACACAAAATATTGTCTGTCTCAATAATGACAAGTTGATTAATACTATTATAGTTTTATTCATTGGTTTTCTTTATGAAGGTTATCATAATTACTTATATTTTAATATTTTTGTGTGCATTACTTTTAGAGAGAAATTTAACATTGATATGTTTTAATACATTTTATAAAAACAAATTTTTATTATTTATCTGAATTTTGTTTTGTACAAATATTTCTATAGAGAAATTTTAGCATTGCTATATTTTATATGTTTTTTTTTGTACACATTCTTCTATAGAAAAAATTTAGCATTGATATATTATAATACAATTTTTATAAATTTTTGAGTGTTATAATCTCATAATTTCTATAGCTTAACTTCGAAAGGTTCACCAATGTATTACAAGTCTAACAAATGTGATCACAGTTCAATAATTTTGTCCAAGTAATCAACAACTAATTTTACTCTACAAAATGTATTTTACAATTCAAATATAGTGTTTAAGAAACATCCACAAGATTTAATAACTTTATTTTTTTGCAGAATTTGCTTATACAATGAGGGTGACAGAAAAGTGTGATGTGTATAGCTTTGGTGTGGTAACAATAGAAACATTAATGGGAAGGCACCCTGGTGAGCTCCTTTCATCTTTATCACTACCATCGTCGTCATCGTTAGCATCATCATCATCAGTTGTGCAGACCATGATGTTGAAAGATATTTTAGACCAACGACTCCCTCCTCCCACAACTGAAGTTTATGGAGCATTGGTTTCAATTGTAAAAATTGCATTTACATGCATGAATGTTAATCCCCAATCTCGGCCAACCATGGAACATGTTTCTCAGGACTTATCATCTCACAAGCCGTTTTCTATTGATGAATTCCATACAGTCACATTAGGAGAATTCTTGCATTGAGGAAGAGTACTCGGGTAGATGCAAGGTCGTCTGTTTTGGTAGAGAAATCCAATACGTGATTAATATATCAAATATAATCCCAACTATGTTTCTTTCTTTTTTTATCTAATAATGTTAACATTTTTTTTTTGAAGATGCAGTTACATGCTAAGTGGATTTAAGTTCTTGTTGTTTTCGTTGTAATTTTACATACTATTGATAAGACAATTGCAATCTCTTTCCAATGTGTCCTTTATATGTATCCATTCATTTCTTTCTTTTTCTCTCTTCATGTAATATTTATTCATACCATTGAAGTCTTTTTGTTTCTCCATTTGGTATTGGACTTTGGGAGTTGCCAATTGGCAGGGAGAGCAAATCTTCTTTACCATTTCCTCAATTTGGATTGAGAGAAAGTGGAAAATGCAATGACTAATTTTGCTTTTGCCGTCTTACCTAATGCCTTTATTATTTTCTCTCTCTACTTTGACCATGTGGGTTCCATATGGATTATACCGTTATTCACATTACCATTGTTATGGTGTGCAGATTCCTCCCCACACTAGCATAGTAGGAAACACTCTCCCTTAAACTATATACCAGCCACCCCAAGCTTCAAAAAGAACTGCTCATCAAACTTGCTTATAATAATTAATATTTCCCTCTTAACTTTCAGAAGAAGATTTTAGTATAGCAGAAGACTCAATTCTTCGAATTCAGGTGTTCATATGATGACATGTGAAGCACACCCAGTGGGAATTGTTGTGGCCAACTCAAAGTAAATTAATGGAGGAGTCCCCTTTGGTAGCCATGTCTAAGGCCATGTCTGAAGTCTAGTAATTTTAGAGTTTTAGTTTTCCTAAACTGTGACTCATTTCGCATAGCTTGCTAATGGGATATCTTCAACGAGAGATGGATCCACAGCTAGGGTCAAGGACCGGTGGGTAAGGCACAAGATTTGAGTCTTATATATATTTCTATATTTATATCGTGGGGTTGCAGAAGAAAATCGAAGAGAAAGAGAAGCATAAGCATACAAGACAAGATTTAGTAGTTCACCCCAAGAAGGAAGACAACATCAACGATCGAGCTATAGAATGATTACACTACTTCTGGGAAGCAAAATACAAACCCTCACTCTCTCATTTCTCTAAGAGATAACAACATTATATAGGAAAACCCTAACCCAGAAAGGACAAAATTGCTCTTAGCGATCCATCCGATCTGGTTTGGACTTGAACCAACATACGTCAAAATACATATCAAATCGACGAGCTCTACGGGACTTAGTCCTTACGGCACTGAGGTATGCACTTTTTAACTATTCTGACACGTTTCAAAAGCGAAACGACCCACCAAAAAATCATCACAACACTTTCTAGAGTGAGATCAGGCTTCACCAATAAAAGCCCATTCCTTTTGGTAAACCATAAAGTTCGGAATAATCTTTAAGCATCAGTGTTTGCAATAAGTAAAGCTCACAGATTGATTTGGGTAACAGGCTAGTGCATGTGCAACAGAGATTAAGGCACCTCAGATGCTTCAAAAAGGAAAATGGAATCTAGCAAACATCTACTGATATAATTGCTAAATCGTGCATGACTTCGTGAATCACAAATACTGAATGCCGCGTAGAAGATTCCTTTTAGTGGGCCATGTCATCCCCACTCCGCGCTGACGGATGAATATAGATCCAACGTACCTAAATCCACGTACGATTTAGATTAAAATCTGACAATTGTCAGCCGTGCCGGCCAGTAGACCCCGTAGTTCCCTACTACGGTGTTGCCCTGGTACATCGAAGAAAACCCACAAATTCCATTTTATTGTACCAGGATTTATGAACCCGTTTTCGGTGACACAAAAGATGCTCATCTGAGCATCCAGAACCCACGCACCATTTTGCATCTTGATCTGACGACTTATATCTAAGGTACCTAGTTTGTTACATGGGGAATGTCATGAGAGATCAATTCCATCCCTGTTAAAATAACCAAAATGTCCCAGAAACTTCAAATGGGAAGTGGGAGGTTGCCACATGACACCAATCCACTTAGCCTAAAAATATCTGAAGATTGAGAAACCGACTTCAAAAGATAAGAGCAAAGCAATAAAAAGAAAAATAAAAGAGGAGAAAAAAAAAATCTTTGAGAGTCGGTTTTCCAATTAGGTTAAATAAAAAAGGGCAAGGTTAATTTTATCAAGTATTCAACAACTAATTTACTCTCCAAAAATGTATTTTACAATTCAAGTATAGTATATAAGCAACATCCACAAGATTTACTAATTTTATTTTTTCGTAGAATTTGCTTACACGATGAGGGCGACAGAAAAGTGTGATTTGTATAGCTTTGGTGTAGTAACAATAGAAACATTGATGAGAAGGTACTCTGGTGAGCTCCTTTCATCTTTATCACTTTCATCATCGTCATCGTTGGCATCATCATCATCAGTTGTGCAGACCATGATGTTGAAAGATGTTTTAGACCAATGACTCTCTCCTCCCACAATTGAAGTTTAAGGAGCATTGGTTTCAGTTGTAAAAATGGCATTTACATGCTTGAATGTTAATCCCCAATCTCGGCCAACCATGAAACATGTTTCTCAGGAGTTATCATCTCATAAGCCATTTTCTATTGATGAATTCCATACGGTCACATTGGGAGAATTCTTGCATGGTAGAAGAGTACTCGGGTAGATGCAACCTTGTCTGTTTTAGTAGAGAAATCCAATATTTGATTAATATATCAAATATAATCCCAATTATGTTTCTTTCTTTTTTTTATCTAATAATGTTAACATTTTCTTTTCCAAGATGAAGTTACGTATGTGCTAAGTGGATTTAAGTTCTTGTTGTTTGCATTGTAATTTTACATACTATTGTTAAGACAGTTGCAATCTCTTTCCAATGTGTCCTTTATATATATCCATTCATTTCTTTCTTTTTCTCTTTTTCCATGTAATATTTATTCATATCATGGAAGTATTTTTGTTTCTCCATTTGGTATTGGACTTTGGGAGTTGCCAATTGGCAGGGAGAACAAATCTTCTTTACCATCTCCTCAATTTGGATTGAGAGAAAGTGGAAATGGAATGACTAATTTTCCTTTTCCCTCTTAACTAAAGTCTTTATTATTTTCTCTCTCTTGCTTTGACCATGTGGGCTCCATATGGGTTATACCATTATTCTTATTACCATTGGAATGTGCAGATTCCTCCCCACACTAGCATCGTAGGGAACACTCTCCCTTAAACTATATACCAGCCACCCCGAGCTTCAAAGATAATTGCTCATCAAACTTGCTTATAATTGTTAATATTTGAATCTTAACTTTTAGAAGAGGATTTTGTATAGTAGAAGACTCAATTCTTCGAATTCAGGTGTCCATATGATAGTTTCAAGGAAAGTTCAATCCCTCCGTTGAAAATAAAAGACCGAGTTTTCCTCAACTGTGATAAAAGAGAACCTCTTAAGCCACCGCATTTGAACTTTGATTGAAAATCACTACAAACTGAGAGTGGCATAGTAAAATTGACACCCAACTCACATTTTCTAAAGAGAACTCAAAAACTACCATCACAGATCAAAAGATTTTACAACATGGTGTTTACTAGGAAAAAGAGGGTAAGGATTTTTGGGATGGTACCTTAGAAAATTAAAGCTAATCTTATGGCCCTAATCTGTAATGTAGAAATTCCATTGGGACCCAAAATTCCAAAATATGTAGAGGTGATGGTCGTATTAGTGCAACTTTAATATATTGGGGGGTTTTTTTTTTTTGGTAAAAACTTTAATATATTAGCAATTGAAAGTAAAATGGTAAATGACCTGATATAGTGGCTCATGTAGTAGAGATTGGACCTTCATACTTCACAAGTGGGTAATTCAAGTTAAAACAAAATGGACGATGAGAAAAATCTTTATTAGCAAGACCTGCAGTAATGGAGACCCTTTCTTTCCCTCTTCTCTCCCTCACTTCTAAAATAATAATAATAATAATAATGATGGAAAGATATTCGTACACAGGAGATTCTCCTATCAACTCCAACGAATAAGAGGTGCAGAAGTTTTTATGTAATTTTAGATTGACATAAATCCTACTGCATTTAATGTAGATTGTGCACATACACAGCTATGACTCATTTCACATAGCTTGGCACACAACATACATATAATGGTAACTCAAGTTAAGCGCTGGCAGTTCTACACGATAAATAATATCATCTACTCTTTCTACCAAAAAAAAAAAAAAAAGTTAAGCGCTGGCATAATGAAATCAGGGAAGGCTTCAGGGTAATTGACTCCATAATTGTATTTGTTAACCTTTCAACCGTGAATTCAATAGGAATACAAACCCATACTCTTAATTCAAAATGCCATTTCACATCGATTCTCTAATCTATAGACATAAAGTGTAAATCAATGTTGGTGAAGCATTAACATACAAGGATGAAAATAAGGCAAGCAAGAGATGTCATCTACTAAGATAAACTCTAGATTGGAAATGAACAACCCAATCTAGAGTTTATCTCATAGAAGCAAAATGACTCGCAAACGATTTTTGATAAAAATCCTTTTTATTATTTAGTAGCTCACCTCTTTGCAAGGATTAATTTTCCATCATCATTAGTACTTATTAACTCAATTTAAGAGCATAGGATTCCCTCATTGCCATGGGTAAATCAGTCGTTGTAGGTACCTCATGGGTGAAAACTCTTCTAATCCTCTCTGGGGTTCCTCTGACACCAGGGGGAATTCTTCGGAGAGAGATGCAATAGGGTTCTCTTTTTATTTTTTAAGGAGTCAGCGAGTCGCCACCTAGATAAGGGTTAGGACCCATAAATGTCTCCTCCTTTCGGGAGAGGGAAAATTGAGTCGAATGGATATGTCAAAGGTTTGCCCAGATTCTCTCCTCCTTGTAATTATTATCTATAAAAAAAAGCCTGCATAGATCTCTGGGTAAGTTCAAAATTACGTGTTGAGAATGTTTTAAGCACCCCCAATCGGTCCGGCCAGAGACAGATAAATTAATGTAAAAATGGTTGGCACAAGCCCAATTAAACTCACCCCCAGAACCCACCCTCTTAAGGAATAGTCATTTAGGCCCAAGTTCCCAAGCCCAAATGCATCCAACTGACCACGGGAAACGCTCCACATGGCAGGGCCTATAGCATATGCGTGTATTGTTTGAAAATCATAAAAAGTAAAACATCAAATATTAATTAAGGAAAAAGACTCCGCATGCCACTGGGCTGCCCAGTCATGTGTCTGACTCTCTCCCCTCCTAGTTAAAAAAATCTCTTCCCAAAGGCTGTCCCCCCTCCCATGTATCTGCCGCATGCTAGCTTACCTAGAGCGAGCAACGTTCTCAACCCTCTCCCATTAATTAAACATGAACTGCTCCACACTTCCATGACAAGATACAGGATCAATCTAATTTAATACGGGCTCTGCTGTAATTACATTGGGAAAATTATCAAGTAGAAGAAAAAAAATTGAAAATGAAATAAAAGTTACCATTCAAGAACAAGGGGAGAATGTTTGGTAAATGAAGACTGGTAGAATAGGAGAAAATCCAAACCAGTGTATTTCCTCAACCATCTATCTCCCCCCTACCCCGTCTCCCTTCCCCTCTCCCCCCCCATCTATCTCTGTTAAGCCGGTTCTTTCTCTGACTTGATTTGATTGGAAAACCACAAAGATCAGTGAATCAGAGAGACCCTTTCTGTAAGGCAGGTCTCACAGAAGATATTTCTTGATACCCTTAATTGCATCTCCATTTTAGAGGACAGATGAGCTTTTCCAAGACCAAGCCATCCATTAGTCCCTGCTTCGCAGGTTCTCCCATGCATCAAATAACCTCTTCAATCATGTCAGCTTGGGGGGGAAGCTTACTCAAAATGAAAAGCACCAGAGAAAAGGGTAGAATCTCCACCAACTGTAAACAGAATTTGAAAACCGCAAAATTCAAGGGCCATCAGTACAATGCAGGACAATGTAAATAGAAAATTTAAACACAAATTAGCAGGAATCAAGTCAGATAGGGGAGGCAATTCTCAGCTTGGCCAGGCTAATAAAAAGGCAGTACGTTATTGGGTGTGGCCTACCTGCCAGCTCCATTATTAAATAGTCTCATTCACTGTACTAGACATGTTAAAGGTTAATCAAATTGAAGGACCATTCACCATTCACCATTCATTCTTCAAATGTACCATGCACAATGGTTTCTGGCCTTTGCATGAACAAGCTGAGCTAGTGGTTGAAAGAAGGTGAATCCGTATCTGCTCTATCGAATGCTACTACAAAAGATTTGATCAGCATGGTGGAGGAATGATGAGGCATTTCTGATCATTGGATCAATAGGGTTCCTTTGGAATGGCCACATATCAAAATTCCATAATCAAACTGAACTCTCTCTCAGATTTCACCTTGTTCCTAGTAATTTCAGCTATCAAAATATTACTTTTTTGGATAGTTATCTATGTAACAATGGACAATGATTTTTCCGAAAAGCACAAGATAAATATGACCATCAATTTTTAGGGTTTTTTTTTTTTTTTTTTTAAAATCTAAATCATCTATTGCCACTTAGACTTGGGAGAGTACACAGTAACATCTAGAGTACCGGTACACATGCATGGACACACACGGAATGTCTGCCAATACAAAAGGGGATATTGATCGAATTAGAGTCTGAAATTTGATATGTGGGTAATCTAGACAATGTCCTCTCTATCCAACGGTTGGAATGGACATATCATCTCATCCACGTGACAAAATAGATGTCTTGTGGCATTTGGAAAAATAACAGACCTCTGTGAAAATAATAATAATAATTCACATTTTTTTTAAAGGTCAAACTGACTCAAAACAGTGTACCTTGTGACATTTGCAAATCCGCCCCGCATCACCACCTCCACCGTCAGCCACCCACTTCCTCCTTCTCTCGCTCTCCCCATTGCACCCTCCCTCCCCTGCAAATCCGTCCCACCATGGGATTTCTTTCTCTCTCATCTTTAGATTGTCAGTGCCTTGTTTCCCACCCAAGAATTTTTCTCTTTATTTCTGATTTTGTTTCTTAATTTTAACAATAGATCAAATCGTTGTGGTAAAGAAAATATTAAGCTCAACAGCTATTCAGTTTCAACCCACTCACTTTTCTGGGCAATTGCATCTCTATTTGTGATAGGTGTTATCGTCAACTATGGTAAAAATCCTTGATTTAATTAGGGGGGAATTGCCAAGATCTACTAAATAACAAAATGATTTACAAAATTGGTATGCACTAATTATGTTTTACATTCACAACTTATTAAGTTAAAAAGATTTACGAAAACTCCATGTGAGTAAAATAAGCTTAATAAACAACCAAAAATACCCCCAACATCCTTCACTCTCTCTCTCTCTCTCTCTCTCTTGCTTCTTCTCCGGAACGAACACCGCCCAAATCACTCCCTCCTCCCTCTTAACTCCCCACTCCCCTATAACCCCGCCTCCAACCCGTCCTTGCAAACCCACCGCACACCATCAATGATGCCATTTTTGAAATGTACTGTCCTCTCGCTCACCTCTTGTAAACCCCTTTGAAGCCAAGACCAAAAACTAGTAAACATGAGACATCAAATCTAGCAAATCCATTCCATCCATTCCAGTAGAAACTTTTTCGAGAAACTTTGTTGCCCGAACCTTGTCAATAAATGAAAAATCACGAAGAAGAGAAACAATCTTGACCAGCATTCTTTGACCAGTTCGATTAGAGAATGCATTTAGCTTATATTAATAGCAACTGTTTCTGTGAACTACAGAATCCTATACAAGGTGTAAATTATTTCTCTAATTAAAGGGAAAATTTCTTATATCCACTAGATATGAACGGAAATTACAAGATAAGTAGGTTTCAAATTTGTTTTACATCCACTACTTTCTATTTTCACTTAATCCCAAAGTTGGTTAGTACTCATGCCATGCAAGAATAAAATAAAAGCAAACTCCCAAAATTGCCCCAAAACTGTGAAGTCCGACGAAAGTGCACCTTAATTATAGGACTGGAAATCAAAACTCCTATAACCCCCTACAAAAAAAAAATGAAAACAAAACTATTGCATGAGTCCATAGGGAAGTACACTTTAATTGTTGGAATAGAAAACAATAGAAACATTTTAAGAAAAAACAAAATAAAAAAAAAAAAAATGATGGTTCACCCACCATCCTAGGATTCACAAACCCCTCCTAGGGTTTTAGTATGTTCCAAAATACCCTCCCCATACCTATTCTTGCCCTCTTCCATCTTGTGTTGAATGGGATCCCATTCACCGTGAGTGGAAGGAAACTCGCTCAAAAAAAAGTGAGAGAAACAATGAAAAAAAAAAGCAAGTAGAGGAAGTTTCGCAACCCTTCCCTCCTATTTTCCCCATCATGGTTTAAAACAGATTTTGGGGGTAATTTTGGCAGTTTGCTTTCATTTTATTCTTGGGTGACATGAGTACTAACCAACTTTGGAGATTGAGTAAAAAACTTTTCAAAATGGAAAGTAGTGGAGTAAAACAAATTTGAAACCTACTTATCTGTTAATTTCGGTTCTTATCAAGTAGATCTAAGAAATTGTCCCACTAATATAACAGTAAAAAGACATAAAAGGATCGTGATGTGAGAGTAAACCAACTTGACACAAGTAACCATGTGGTCCTCCTCCATAAAGAAGGAATGTGACATGAGAGAGCAACGTCATCAATTTGACTTAAGTAACCGTGTGCTCCTCCTCCGTAAAGAAGGAAAGTGACCTGCGATAACATTCTACTAAGAAAAAATAAAAGACGTGAAAGAGCAGAGTCACACAAACCGACTTGAGGTAAGTAACCGTGTGGTCCTCCTCCATGAAGAAGGAACATGACATGAGAGAGGAACGCCAACTTGACGTAAGCGACCGTGTGGGTTCTCCTCGTAAAGAAGGAAAGTGACCTGCGAGAACATTCTACCAAGATAAAATAAAAGGCGTGAAAGAGCAGAGTCACACAAACCGACTTGAGGTAAGTAAGCGTGTGGTCCTCCTCCATAAAGAAGGAATGTGACGTGAGAGAGCAACATAACCAACTTGATGTAAGTAACCGTGTGGGTCCTCCTCCGTAAAAAAGGAAATTAAATGACTTGTGAGAACATTCTACCAAGAAAAAATAAAAGACGTGAAAGAGCAGAGTCACACAAACCAAGTTGAGGTAAGTAACCGTGTGCCCCCCCCCCCCCCAACCAAAGTGAAAGATCCTAGCAGTATGCGTAGTATCATTGCATAATTTTCTCCCTTTATTATTGCTCAGGTTAACGATTTTGTAAGAAGTTAGAGCGCAGTTTCTACACCTACATGAGAACCAATCAATAACCCCATTTGGTTCAAATCGTGGGGTTAGGGAGGAGGAGAGAGAAACACATGGGGGGCTGGTGCAGGAACTACATTCTCAGACAGACAACTTTCTTCCTTGAGAATAATGAATTAGACATGTTTATCAAAATCCTAAAACTAATTGGACTGGATTGAATTGGGATTCAAAGGGCATTAATTACATCAATAATGCATTTAGAGAGAACCATGTGGAACCAAGTATAGTGGAAAAATGTATTTGCTTTCTTGGAAGAAATGCTTGGTTTAAGTCGTTCTTATAGTCTTTGAAAATGATGGGTGAGGCCTGCCTGAATGTCCTCTTTAATGCTGGTCTCATAAACGCGTGGATGAGCTACGGAAGAAATATTATCAATCAAATAATTTTTTTTTTTTAGGAAAATTATCAATCAAATAATTGAAAGAGAACAAATTTTTTTTTTAATTTGGTGTGATGCTGTGAATAGGGCAAATGTGGAATGATAAGAGGAGAGTGAGTGAGGATAATACCCACTCACTCAAAACTCGTAATCGTTAGTGGGCCTTTCTCTACCCATTCCTACATTTTGTTATAAGTATCCTTAACATTTTTAATGGGTTTTGTCAGGATCTTTATCACCTCCAGTTTGCTGATCGGCCCAGTTCCCCAGTTCCTCTAACAAACGGGGACTGAAATGACCTCTCTACCCATGCCCAAACACCCTGCCCAGGTGGGGTCCACCATCCCCCTATTAGAGGAATTGGGGAACTGGGCCGGTCAGCAAACTGGAGGTGATAATTTTCCGTCTTGTCACATTGGTCCAATCTTTTTTTTTCTTTTTTTATTTTGCAATTGGGAGTTTTTATATATATATATATCATACTTTTTTAAGGGTGGGGGGGGAATAGTGAGGGGGAAGGTGGATTTGGGTCCTTTGTAGCACGACACAGTGCGTATTGCACCATCCGATAGTCTGTAGTGCATGGACACGTAGGACAACACACAAGTGGGTTGTTGGATTGTGTGCCCATGCACTGCAAACCATCGGATGTGCACTACACGCTGTGTTGTGCTGCACAAGAGCCCTACACAGGAAAAGGTATTAACCAGGAGATTCAGAACTCACATTGGCCCAATTTAGTTGCCTCCACTTGACTGGACTTGAGTTTGACTTACTAGGTTGAACTTTTGAAGAATGGAAAGGAAAGGAGTCCAGCACTTCAGTTTTATGTAAGGCGGGTGTTACCGTGTAGGTTGGATCATAAGATCAACAGCTTTAACATACTAAGTTTATTACGTTGCAGGCAAAGTATGCTCTCTCCCCGTCAAGACTCTTAAGACAAATTGACGTAATAAAAATTATAAAAAAAGAAAAAGATTCTGTTTGTCGGACAAAAAACCAAAACACCTTTTCGAATTTTCAACCTTGAGAATAATGAATGACAAACGCAGGGTTTGTACCTACGCTAAGACACAACTTTGACACGAAAAGATCGGCGTTGGCCCTGGTTTTTTTCGCTTTTTTACCGGGCAATGCCAATCTTTTTGTGTCAGGTTGTATTTGAGTACAGGTATCGATCCAAGCATAGCACTGATAAGCGTTCTTTTTCCCATATATGTATATATATATATATATATATATATATATATATATATATATATATATATATATATATATATATATATATATATATATATATATGATTGTGTGTTCTTTTTTATATATATCATATCATATCATATCATATTATATTATAAGTGTAGAAATTCAAGAGTCATGGTAAATCATTTTCATATTAAAAATACCCTTCAACAATATCAATAAACCAGAAAAATTATCTTCATTAATTATTAATTATTAATTTTATTATTATATAATTAAATAAGTTTACATTGAAACTTGCACAACTTAAAATAAGTTTATATTAAAATTTTTTTTTTTTTAGGTAAGTGGATTTAAATTATTTAAAAAATTAAGAATGAGTAGTAATAGTGATACGACTATTCAAAAAAAAAAATTTTAATTATTAGTTATTACTTTTATTATTATAATTAAATAAATTTACATTGAAATTTGCACAACTTGAAATAATTTTACATTGAAATTTCTTTTTTTTTAGATAAATAGATTTAAATTATTTGAGAAGTTAAGAATGAGTAGTAATAGTGATACGACTATCAAAAAAAATAAATTTAATTATTAATTATTATTTTTATTATTATAATTAAATAAATTTAGATTGAAATTTGCACAACTTGAAATACGTTTACATTGAAATTTCCCTTTTTTTAGATAAGTGGATTTAAATTAGCTTGGGTCTGTTTGTTACCATACTTTTGTTGTCCCTACAAAATTACATGTTGGTTTTTTTAAAAGGTCTAAAAACGTTAATTCGCTGAGTTCCCTCATTCCTACTCAAACCACAACTCAGAGGGTAGTTTGGAAAATATAACTAAATAATTCAGAATTCTGCAATCTCTCGTCTTGCAAAACCTTGCGGTCAGCAATGGAACACCACTCCGGCAACAATGTAGCGGCGGCGGCGGCGGCGACGGCAACGCCCTCCAGCGGCTTATACTTTCCTATTTCTTCTTCAATCTCCCTTCGTTTTTTATCTCTCCTTCAACCTTCCTCTTCTCTTTGGAAACCAAGGTTTGTTCGGCAATCAGAGATTAAGATCAGAGATGGCACTAGTTTCAATGGACTATACGTAGAGTAGATATAGAGCTAAACATAATTGAAAACAAGAAACGGTTAAAGGTTGGCCCACATGTTGTGAATCACCTCCCAATTGATACATGGATCGAAGACTTTCACCACCATTTACTTGGGTTCAGTTCAACTACAATGGAGGGTGTTGGCTGCTAGTGTTGTAGGAACAATGGGTTTATGTGGGGGAGTGAAGAAGAGAAAGGGGGAATGGAAATGGGAAAGCCAGATTTAAAAGTTCAACTAGAGTCCTTGGCTCATAGGGGGAGTGGAGTTAGAGTGGGACACGGGCGGGGGAGGAGAGGGCAGGGTGGGGGCGGATTCGGTAGCAGGGGCGGTGAAGAACCGGTTATTGAATCAAGCCCGGTAACAGGAGTTGCAAAGTTACAGTGTCGTGGTCACTCCTACGTTGCCATAGGAGAAAGAGAGAGAGAGTTTTACAAAACCATCTACATTTTAAACTTTTTAGTAGGCAAGGTATGAAAAAGACTTTGTAAGTACCTCGGTGACAAACAATTTTACTTTTTAAATTATTTAAAAAACTGAGAATGAGTAGTAATAAGAATACGACTATAAAAAACATATCATCCCCCTCCTCTTTAAGTTTGCTTTATATCAATCTAGTACCAAAGTTTTGAAAAATATCTTCTCCCTCCCTTACTTTATAAAGTTACTATCAACCGTACCCTAACCGTTAAAAACTATCATTAATTGATGATATGGATAGGTCCACTTTATCTAAAACCCCAAATTACCCTTAATTTATTTTAATTCTATTTTTACCCCTTCAATCCCAAAATCCCCTTTTTGCTGGATTGTGACACATGTAAAACAATTAATCCAACGGTTAATTTTGAAAAACTAGAAAAGTTTGAGTTAAAAGTTGTCAAAGTCTTGCAAACCAAACGGACCGATCGCTCAAACCAAAACCGGTCATGGTCCAACTCGGTTTTAACTAAAACTAGAGCCATCGTCCTCTTTACTTTCTGAAACACAGTATTCTGAATTCCAGCGATTTTTCAAAGAAGAAGAAGAGGGATGGAGGAAGATCGAAGAAGAAGAAGATGAGTTCGAATTGAGGTTGTAGCAGTGGGGAATACTTTCGTCCATGTGAAGCTCCTTGTTTCCTTTTTCTTAATTTTCTCTTATGCTCAAATTGCACAAGACAGGAGAAGCAGAGGCAGCACCGGGGAATACTTTCGTCCAAACTATGAAGAACCAAAGAGGTTCTTTCTTTTGTTCTTGGACACCCCATGCTGTTGAGCATGCCGGGGTTAGACATCTGGGGTTGGATTCCAGACTTGACTACATAAATAACGTACTCCCCCCATCAACTCGAAAGATTTTGAAATGCTTCTTGAATTGGTGTTGAACAAACTCCTTAACAATGATAACTGTTGTAAAACCCAGATCAGATGTGGAGGAAACAACCAAGTAGGTGCAAAGGACTATTAAATTTCTGAAACAAATGATGGCCAAGACTTTAAAGGTCTATCAATGTATCTTCCATCTGTTAGAATCTTTGATCATAAACAGATCCCCACATAGATTCATGGAAATTCATTTAACAAGAAACATAAAAGACATACCTGTCAATGACGGCTACAGTCGATTGACGTAGCTTTCTCCTTCCCAAAAGCCTTCCACAGCCTTTCACTTTTGCTCTCCCGTGAGTAGGAATAATAGAATAATCAAGTGACGGCTGTGGAGACCTTAGGGTTGAATATATAATATTCTCCCTAATCCTAATCACACTCCCACAATGTGTAAGGTCAGTTATGCCCCTCACTTAACCTGGAGTGAAATAAAACACCTTATGGACCCAATAAAGCCAACCCATATTAATTAAGCCTAATAAACCCAACAATCTCCCACTTAGGTAAAATTAATACAGGTGTCTTTATTGGAATTGGCCAAAATCCCACTTTCACTCAAAATACTTTGGTCCTATTAATGCCCACTTGTGTTGAACGACAGCAGAAGATATGCCTCAACATACGACATACAACTTTCTGTCATCACGACCATAAATGATCCATTAACTCGAACCGCCTTGGGTATATGTAACAACAAGGAAATCAAGAGCATAACAAGTGATCAACAAGTAAATGCTCGTTTCCTCATAGGTCCTCTACCTTGAAAATCCTCACAGGTAGCACACTTCGATATTAACTCATACTTGGGCTAAACCGCCATGAACTGGAGTTAACACCATACTTTGACTTATCGCCCATGGCTTATTCGCCAATCTTAAAACTTTGGCTAAATACCGCCTATGACTAATTGCCATTTTGAAAACTTTGGCTAAATACTGCCTATGGTTAACCACTATTTTGTAAGACATGTCATATAAAAATAAGTAATCAACCATAACCAGTAGATGTATTAAGATGGCAAAAGAATACAAAATCACTAGTTAAATAAAAGAGCTCAAATAATAACCAAGAGGAAAAGCAAAATCCTCCCACTAAACCGACATATCATGAATGTAACAATCATGATTGTCAAAACAACCCAGACTCCCACTAATCCTCGGGAATCATACTGCCATCACCCAAACAAACATGTCAATTACTATGGTGTTTTATACCTTTATGAGTCTATCTTCATGAACCTAGGGACTCTTGCTCATACCGTACTAGTCGATCCTCTAGAAGCATGACCTCAGATTAAAACTCTACTGAGCGAAACCAAAGGAAAGATTCAGTCACCAACTGCCCAGTAGGGATGTAAATACCATCGACCTCTCCTTAGTCACCTCTTCTCAGACTGGAAAACACTTTGTCGCTACTTGCCTTGAGTTATTTGCCTTTCGATGTTCCTTTGAATAAACAATTGCAGAACTCTTGTCTTATCATAACCACAGGGGTTTAGCGACAGAGCCAGCAACCTTTAGTTCTGCAGTGAAAAGCCTAACCAAACAACCCTCTCGATCGTCTTGAAATTGCCATCAAGCCTCTTATATGGTGGATAGAGCAACAACAGTCTAATAACGGTCTACATGACACCTTTCCATTTTCTTTTAGAACTTCTCCAACCACAAAGTCAACACCACCAGAGATCAACTCCATGTCATCAGTCCAACCATTGGATTTGAATCTGATCATCCGGCTGAACTAGTCGGTCATCCTTTACGGGGATTAGCCTGAACTCTTTGGCAATCAGTAAGTGCCGCACCACCTTCTCAGCTGCAGTTCAAAGACCCAGTCCTATGTCAGACTGAAAAGCTCCCAAGACTAACTACGAATGTAACAACGGTATGAGTGCGTGCACACGCCTGTGCACACATCAACCCTGACCACAGCTGAAACATGAGGCTTGTCCTACATGGAATCACCCTCAAGAATCTCTTTCGAACATCATTCCAAGTTCAAATTATCCTATTCGTGTATGAGTGCATCCTCCCACATCATTGGGTAAGTCAACCTTAACAAGATCCTATTAACGCAAACCTTCTGTGGCAACCCAAGACAATCTTCCTTTCCACCACAACTTGCCACGACTTACCAAAATAGGTCAAGATCACTGCCTGCTAGCAGTATATCAACTACATAGGGCACACAGAAGGTGAACCTTCCCCTAGTAGTTTCTGGTGGATGCATCTGCCAATTGCTCACGCTTAACAGAACCTCACAACACTGTTCTGCATCCTATTTTAGATCTTACAGTGATACCAACAACTTAAAAACTCAATGGTCCTTTCTTTCCTTCTTCCTTCTCTAAACATTCATACTCATACATGTGGACTCACTCTTCCTGATTATTTGTGGTTCAGCTTACTAGATTGGTTGTGGCTTACCAGTTGAAGTTCATATCCTCGAGGAGATCCACGATATCGACTCTCAAGTTTACCTTCATTTATGACTCCACAGTGCGGGTGCTACAGTAATGATTCTAAAAGATTCCTACGAGGACACTCTTACGAGGACACTAGATGAACGACTACTGAGTAATCAAACCCTCTCTTTCTTAGTAGAAATCTTTGGTATTGTCTGGTATTGTGATGTTCTGCTTTCTACGGTGTTCAGCCTTCCCCTGTTTTGCCTTCCCCTGAAGGTCAATATCGGTTTATAATAAACAGCTTTGATGCAACAACCTTGCACCACTGCGGAAGCTCAATGAATTTTCAAACACCATTTCATCCTTAATCCTTCCAACTATCTCACAAATGCAGACACTTTACCTTCATTCTCACGAAACTCCGCACAAGTGATCTTATTAACTCTACTCTCTGAGCCTAAGTGTCAAATCTATGACCCTATGGTCTCATTAAACGTCTTCCAAGTCATCATCACCTTGGTTTGTCAAATATAAAACTTGAGAGGATAGGTTCTTAGGTAATCCTTGGTTGTATCAGATGGGATATCTTAATTGACCTGTTCAATGATCGAAACTCAAAACACCAGACCCCAAAATCTCAACCTAAACAGAGGCTCAGGGTTTTCTAATTCACTTCCTTTTCAAGTGTTGACTAGCATCACCACTATTTTCGAAACATTTCCAAGCACAATGGGACTAATTACTTTCAAAAGTTATCATCTTCCCCTTGATGCAGTCAACACACTTTCCTGACTAAGTAACAATAATGCCTTCCTCTATTCTTCTACATGCCCATCCTAACATCCATTCACGATGATTGATTACACTATGGGAGAGAATAAGGACTCATGCAACCATCAATCACATAATCAAAACCAAACAAAAGATCCATCTTTGTTAAAAATAGCGTAAATGCTTATCCACATAAAACAAGATTCTTCTAAATTCAAATAAATTATATGTTTTAGCAAAATAAAACAATAAAATAAACATGAATAGAATGGTCTAATAGCTCTCAATTACTCCTATATGGTTTCCACATTCTCATATCCTCATTTCTTACTAAGACATTTACTTCTCATTCACCCCTTGATCATGAAACCAAATCTCATCTTTCGAGTGCTGTGGTGAATGGTTACGAGACCTGGGAGTGTAAAGTGGTGACTCCGGTCTGTTCACTTCCTCAGATTCTGCCTCATCTCTTGGTGGGGACCTCGGAGTATAGTAAGGTGAGTCCGACTTATCCACTCTGACAGAGAGAATTTTCTCAGTTGGTCCACACCCACTTGGCCAATCCCTCACCACTAACGATCTCGACCTCTTGGGTCCTTTCATAACGGCTGCACGTGCCCTCAAGATAGTCCTATATTTTCGTGCAGTCAAACGCGTCCTTTTACTCCCTATTCGAGTCCGGTCTCCAGTGCGCTGGGAAGAATCTGAGGCACTGGTATCACTATTTTGTATCTCAAAGTTATCGGCTACAACCGACTTATCATTGGTGGGTGGCATCCTGTCAAACAGAATATCAAATCAATAACTAGCACTTGCCACACCCATAACTTCAATGATTATCCGGTGTCAAGACTGTGTCGGTTATAACAAAATAAATTTGTGTAACAATCAAGGGTTTTAGTCTGGCGTACATTTTTAACCTATACATCCTAAGATGTAATGGTCCACATTCGTTCCCTATCCCTTAATTAGTCTGGATAGTGTACACAAACTCTAGTTACCATCAAATTAATAACTACGCACCATTGACCATGGGTGCCTAACTAGGGTGTGTTACAAACAAGCCATAAAAGACAAGCTAGTGCCAAATACCACAAAATTTACTAGCAACATATCCCAAACATATCTTTTCCTCTCTGAGCATAAGATATGCATTTATTAAGCCACACTTGCCATGAAACCAGAAGTGACTATAGTGGTCCTATCACTTTTCGGCATAAGGAGCCCTAGGGTGTAAATTCTTCCTATACTTGGATGTGCATGCCTAATTTCTTTAAACTTGGGTAGTAACTCTCATAAGCATGTACTATCTACTTTGCTGCCATGGCTGAACTGTCGAGGAAATTGATGTGCCACTGTGGTGGTCATCACCTCATTCCCCTATAGTTCCCATTAAAGAAAATCACAGCCAATTATCTCTAGTAAAGTAATCTCTTACAAGCACGTGCAGTATAGTATATTTTCAACCACCTTCACTAATTCTTATGTCTAAGATTTTCCCCCGTGCACAGTCAAAATATCTCACAAACATTAAGTACTAGGTACCGTTAATACATATACATTATGGTCCATGCTAGTTCCTAATGAACTAGCTTATAAAACCAGAAGAGTATCAACCGGAACTGCATTTCTAACCTTTGGGTTTTGAAATGCATTGGTCCTCTTCAAATTTTGCTGGTTGTACAACACAATATACCAGCACATAGCCGAGAGTGTCAACCGAATCTACATCCCTAACCTTTGGGTTTTTGAAATGTATTGGTCCACTCAATACTTTGCATTACCGCAGGACAGCACAAACCTATGAAAGAACTGTCACCTTTGGGTAAACAATTATTCCTAGGTCAGTTTCTCCCTATGTGTGTGTGTTTATTATTTTGGTCTTGGATGATGCTACCTTTGGGTGAGCATCACCATTCTTTACTGCTCTAAGAAAAACCTTAAGTTATTGGGTATTCTAATAAAATCAGATTTTACCACTTTGGTGGATTCCACCTGACCTCATTAGAGTACCCAACAACTCATGATGCAGCGAGGGGATCTTGTTTATCAATTAAAATAATTCAATATATAAACTTTATGACACACCTCAATTCTATAAAATTACAGTTGTTATGCATCGCATCAAGACATAACATTGCATATGTTCATTTATGATCGACAGGGAATCAGGAATACAAGAACACACACTTTCAAGAATTGCATAACATATTAAAAGCTCACTGTGGGTCCCAGAGGTCACAGTCGAAGCAAGTGGGGCATACCAATGCGTAGCCCTCGAAAAAAATAGATGCAGTTGAAAAAAAACCCCGACATCAAAAGCCCTCCCACGCGCCCTCACGCTTGGTTTGAATCCGATGCGTGGTATCACACGTGGCTGGTCAAAGCCAGTAAACCCAATGGTTGAACCGGGCCGGACCGGTCTAACACGATTCAAAGCGGACCGGTCCAACCAATTGGGTCGGTTTTTTGGTCTAAAAATGGGTTGGGTGACCTGCCCAAAATGGGTATGGATCCGGGTCTGGGTCGGCCCGTATTTCTTGAACCGGGTTGGCCATTCGGATCGAACCTGGTCGCCCCATCTGGATTGGGTCTGGTCTGACCCACTTGGGTCGGGCTTGGCCCAATCGAGTTTGGGCCTGGTTGAGTCTGACCCGCTTGTCACCGGGTTTACTCGGAAACCCTACTGAGTCGACCCGACGATGAATCGTCCGCCGCCGTCTCTTCAAAGAAAACCCTTTTTTTTTTAAACGGTTGCCGGTGCGTGAGATGTATGCACTTTTTTCAGTGGCGCGTGTCAGCGCGTCGAGATGATTCCGACGAAATGGCTTACATGGTCGTGACCGCCTCGACCTCCTCTTCAATTCCATATAAAAATTTTCAAATTTTGGTGGCCGTACACCACCGACAGCAATCGTACAAGGTCGTTCCAAAACCTAAAAAAACCTTAAAAATTCGTTTCAATCATAACCTGAATTCCAGATCTATGTAGGTTGGCTCTGATGCCACTTGTTAGAATCTTTGATCATAAAAAGATCCCCACATAGATTCATGGAAATTCATTTAACAAGAAACATAAAAGACATACCTGTCAATGACAGTTGCAGTCGATCGACGTAGCTTTCTCCTTCCCAAAAGCCTTCTACAACCTTTCACTTTTGCTCTCCCGTGAGTAGGAATAAAAGAATAATCAAGTGACGGCTGTGAGGACCTTAGGGTTGAATATATAATATTCTCCCTAACCCTAATAACACTCCTACAATGTGTAAGTTCAGTTATACCAGTCACTTAACCTGGAGTGAAATAAAACACCTTATGGGCCCAATAAAGCCAACCCATATTAATTAAACCCAATAAACCCAACACCATCATGGTTGTGGTAGCGCCAGTGTCAGTTCACCTCACCATTTTGAGTCTTATACTCTTGGTCCATCTATTATAGCAGTTGTTGCCAAAGCACGAAGAATATCATTAGCCTGGTAATGAATAGTTTAATTGTCTTCACCATTTGAAGGAATATGATTTGGGTTTTTTTTTTTCTTTCTTTTAAACAGTTTCGTTAGTATACGGAGTTGGGTTGTCTCCATTACTTTTAATTTTTTTCCCTTTTTCCTTAGCCCTCTTGATTAGAGCTTTCTCCTCTGGTTTTATTGTCTGAGGGAAGTCTCTGTTGCTGAAGTAAAACCAATACCCCCTATGTTTTCACGATTTGCAGAGAAGGAAGCTTGAGATTCACGGTTCGGAGGCGAGAGGAAGAAGATCCATTTAACGATTTGCAGAGAACGAAGCTCGAATATGAGAGGAAGAAGACAATGGGAGTCAATACAAAAAGGGAAGAAAAGAAATCTTCTAAACAGGGGATAAAACATAGGGGTGGTTTTACTTTTTCCCTCGACAATAAAACCAGAGGAGAAAGCTCTAATCAAGAAGACGAGAGGAAGAAGACGATGGGAGTCGATTGCAGAACCCTTTTCTCCATCGTGAGTCTCACATTTTGAACTTAGGGTTTTGTATTGTTTTGTTTTGAGTTCTGGTTTGGTCGGTTTTGGTCCAACTGAGTGGTCGGTCTTGGTTTATCACATCAAATTGTATTTCAAAAACGAAAGGCTTTTGCCTTTTAACTCTACATAAAAGGGTAATTTTGTCTTTAAAAAAAAAAACACATGCTTTATTAAAGGGTTAATGCTTTACACATGTTTTAATAGTACGAACTTGGGTAGATGTAACTTTATAAAGTGGGGGAGGGGGAAGATATTTTTCAAAACTTGGGTACTGGATTGATATTAGGCAAACTTAGAGGAGAGGGGGATGATATTTTCCCCAAAAAAAAAAGACTTTTCCATTCTTCCAAAAACCAAAAAAATAGACACGACTCTTCCTACTAAAGATTTCTCTCTCTCTCTCTCTCTCTCTGCTTTAGGAATCGGTATCCTAAAAGGGGATACCCATGTTCCTGAACACCCATGTTGCTTTTCTTGTCCACCTGCTTCCTCTGCATTTTATGGCCTTCAAGGAAGAAAAAGAGAAATAATTCTTGGTCTTGGAGTTGGAGATGTACAGGGTCATACTCATATGTATTTAGGATTCCTTTCAACCTATCCTTCCATTTTCCCTCTTGACTTGGGTCTCTGTCAATTGGGTCTTGCGGAAGAGGACGAAAGAGATTATTGGGATATGAGAAAAATTAAACATCTTTTAGCCTTTCAATTACTCCCGTCAACGGTTAGCCCGTCTTATTGTCTAATGTTCCATTTCCCTCTTCATTTGGGTCTTCGTCAATTGGGTCTTGGGGAAGAGGACGAAAGAGACTATTGGGATATGAGAAAAATTAAATAGTCATGAAGTAATAGGCAAGAAACGTGAAAGTTTCTTTCAGTCTTTCAATTACTCCTGTCAACAGTCAGCCCGTCCCATTGTCTAACGTTCCATTTCTCTCTTGACTTGGGTCTTCGTCAATTGGGTCTTGGGGAAGAGGACGAAAGAGATTATTGGGATATGAGAAGAAAACAGTCACGAAGTGATAGGTGAGAGACATGAAAGTTTCTTTTAGCCTTTCAATTACTTCTGTCAACAGTCAGCCCGTCCCATTGTCTAACGTTCCATTTCCCTCTTGACTTGCGTCTTCATCAATTGGGTCTTGCGGAAGATGACGAATGAGATTATTGGGATATGAGAAAAATTAAACAATCATGAAGTGATAGGCGATAGACATGAAAGTTTCTTTCAGCCTTTCAATTACTCCCGTCAACGGTTAGCCCTTCCCATTGTCTAGCGATTCCCTCTCTACTACAATGAGCAATGAGTGATGACCTCGTTTTGCATAATTTGCTATCTATCATTCTCCACAATTTCTCTAATTTCCTTGAAAATTCCACCAAAACCCAATGAAAATCTAAGATTGTAATTGAGAGAGATTGATTGAGCTTCTTTTGTTCCCAGTCCCATTCCACATGTTAGGACTGGTTACTCTCGCCCTACCCTTCCTTTTTTTTTTTTTGGGTAAACCCATTGTTCCCCCTTAAAGGCTTGGAACCAAACAAAAATTGAAACTGTAAAAAATGTGACTACCTTGATTGTTATTTCCAATTCTTCCACAGTTTGAGGAAGTGGCCGGATGGATTCAGTGGATAGGGTTATAGGAATATGGGGGAAGGGGGGATCCAGATCCTTTACTGTTGAGCTGCCCCGTCTTGCCGTGTTGTGTAGACACAATAAGGTAGGAAATGACCGCCTTACCCCCACTCAGGCAAGACGCTCGGGCAGGGGTAAGGTGGTCATTTCCTGCCTTGCTGTGTCTGCACAGCACGGCAGGACGAGGCAGCTCAGTAGTAGAGGATCCAAATGCAAAATGACCGCCTTACCCCCACTTGGGCAAGGTGTTAGATTTATGTGTCCACCAAACCCAGTTCGGTCCAGTTCAATCCGGTTTTACTTTGTATTGAACCTTTATACATTTTGGTTTAATATTATCACATGCGATATAAACTTTTTGAGCATTATGTGTCCATAAGTTTTACTTAAAATGTTAGTCACGACTAGGGTTTGGGCTGGGCACCCTTATCATATGGTCTTCGCATTGGGTATGCTTAGACATGTGATGTCAGGGTACGAATGCGACCAAATATAACTCAGACAACTACTCCATCTATAGCAATAAAAGGAAACATTACAAAATATAACTCAAACTCAACTTCCTACTAAACCCAGTTGTTAACTAACTCCAACAAGATAAAATAAAGATTACAATTTAAATAGAGGGAGAGGGATTACCACACTGGCACTGTGGGAGGAATCTGCACACCCGACCAATCAATGTTCTGAAAAGGGTATCAACCATGTGGAGCCGCATTTTCAAAATAGATGAAATAAACTTTAAAAAAGACATGTGTAGAGACCTCAATTTTGTATGAGGATGGAATAAACTTCAAAGCATGAAATTGATCGGATGGTTAGGATCATATGATTATGTTGGCCCAATGCCAGTCTATTTCAGATAATTTGTTGGCCCAATGCTAGTATCAACCATGTGGAGCCGCATTTTCAAAATAGATGAAATAAACTTTAAAAAAGACATGTGTAGAGACCTCAATTTTGTATGAGGATGGAATAAACTTCAAAGCATGAAATTGATCGGATGGTTAGGATCATATGATTATGTTGGCCCAATGCCAGTCTATTTCAAATAATATGTTAGGGTAGGTTCAGTATGAGGCTATGGGCATGCACTGTTCCACAAAAAACTCTCACTCACTAAAATGAGTGTTTTCAAAAAAAAGATAACAATAAATATATACACACAAAATTTGTGGGACTAACTCATGTTGTAGTAGTTAAATATTATGGACAAATTTTTCATGCACTGTGTGGTGTAGGAACTATACAAGCACCAATTTGAGAAAAGTAAAAAGTCGTCGGTGGTTTTTTAATGGAAAAAGAACAAGTGGGGTTTTATTGCACGATATCGGATATTGTATAGGTCATAATTCAAAAATTCAAAACTGTTAACAATTTGAGAAACACACCTTTTTGTTTTTTTTTTTATAGGTAAGGGGGGATGTAGGATGTGAACCAGAAGACTTGAACTCAAGACCTCCTGATAGCAATGGGTTTCTACGCACCACTAGCTACCAAGTGCACTAGGCACCACTTGAGAAACCCACCTTATCCGATAGGTATATTTATTTTTTCAACTTATGATATTCTTGTTTCCAAGACAAATAGGAAGTTTCAACAAGATCCTTCTGGTAAGTATTTTTACTTTTGCAATCATCTCCTTATATTTTTCCGTAAATTGTCTATTTCTTTTTTACATTAATCATTTGATTGTCATACATCTCATGTAGGATACGATTACTCTGTGTAGTAGAAATTAAAAAAAAATATCTAATTCCGTTGCTGTTGTATGATAAACAAATTAATTTCTAATTAATCTTTGTAGGAAAAATGTCAAATTTACTCTACATTAATCAACTAAAGTCTTACCAAAAAGATTGAAAACTGAAGTTGATACTATTACAAAAAATACATCACATATATGACAACCCAAAAGGATCAGGAAAAGTACAAAAGATTATTTTCATAGACAATGAAGTATGTTCATTTAATATTTAAAAATAAAATTTAGACACATTCAACAAAAAATTTCATGTCAAATTAATTGATTAAATATTTGATAATATTTTATTTGTAGGTTTAATAATTCAAGAACAACTAATGCATAATAATTCAAGAATAAGTTCTATGTCGACGAAGAATAAGTTACGCATTTTGTTGGTGTCCTTTTACTATTTTCTTCAGTGTTTAGTATTTCTTTTTTATATGCAATGCAGTTTATAAATTGGATTTTTGAGAGCGCTACTCTATTGTTTTGTAATAAATTTAAAGACTTTAATAGGAATGACGTAAATCACTCGAATTCATTTAGCTGATTTATAAATAAAACAAAGCAAACACGTGCATTTGCACAAGCAACTTTACTAGTATATATATATATACACTAGTAAACATGCACATGCATTACAAAAGTGTGTGTGTGTGAGAGAGAGAGAGAGAGAGAGAGAGAGAGAGAGAGAATCGGGGGGGGGGGGGGGAGAGACATAACAACTGGTCAATATTTGTGCATTCTGGGAATTTATTCAACAAAGCCTACTAAAATATATTTGTTGAATCATGAATTAGTTTGATTCAGTTTCCATATTTACTTTGTAAGGGCAATAGAGAGAGAGCTTACAAGCAGCATATTAACAAGGACTATTTGGGAGTACAGATTGAAGTGCAGTTTATAGTTTTAGTTGTTTATCAATTGACTGTTTAGGAGTTCTTTGCTGAGTTTCTCAGGGAGGTTCTTTATCTCTTTTCTATTTGATGACATGGAAGCTCTAAATAAGTCTATCTCCATAGAAGTGGAGGATACGATGGTTGGGAGATTTGAAATGGTGAAGCATAGTTCAGAAATTAAACAACTTCTGCTAATAAATTGCAATCTTATTCTCCACAAAGACACCAAATGCTAAATGTTCTTCTGCGAATCTTAAGATGCCACTTAATTGGGAATGCGATACTAGAACACTTCCCTTATCCTACTTAGAACACCTTTTGAAGCTATATATATTCATGTAATGTTTTGAGAAGATATTTAGCAAATGAGATGACTGGGTTCTTATGGTGTGAAGAAGAAGTCCAACTTTCCTAGCCTTGGTTCTTTTATATCAGATTTCCATGGCTGCTTCTCTCAGGGCAGGGGTGGGGTGGGGGTTTTGCTTGGGGAAGAGATGGGGCAGAAAGCATGGTATGGTGGGGTGGGGTGGGGCGGGGCAGCGCAGGGGGTCGAGGTTGCAGGAGTTGAGACGATGGTGATGGCGGCAGTGGTTGGAAGGTGAAGGTGAAGGGGTGGGTTTGAGAGGGATAAATTTGGAATTTTAGATCATTTTAGAGAAAAAGGCATCCCAAACATCGGTTTTAAAAAATTGGGTACCTAAAATTACCTTTTCATACACATTGGGTACTTGAGATGTAATTTACCCAATATAATATATGGAAAATTCCGTAGATCCACTAGATAAAAATGAAAATTACAAGATAATTAAGAAAGTTTCAAATTTGATTTACATCCACTCAATTCTATTTTAAAAAGATTTACTTAATCCCCAAAGCTAGTTAGTACTCATGCCACGTAAGAATACAATAAAAGCAAATTCCCAAAATTGCCCCAACCTCATTTAATTGTTTTAAAAACCATGAAATCCGATTAAAGTGCACTTTAATTGTAGGAGTAGAAATTAAAACTCCTATTACCCCCTCCAAAAAATTGAAAACAAAACTATAGCATCGAGTCCATAGTAAAATACACTTTAATTGTTGGAATAGAAAACTATAGAAACGTATCAAAAAAAAAAAAGAAGATGGTTCACCCACCATCCTAGGTAGGGGTGTCAACTGGTACGGTTTCAGTAATATGGTACAGTTTTGGTACGGAACAAAAAACAGGTACCCAATATCGATACCATATCGTACCGTTTATAAAGAGTCTCATTTCCAATACCGATACCATACCGCTTCGGTATGATTTTAGTACGATATAAAAATGGTATAGAAAATGATATGGATTCGGTAGAGAAACGGTATATTTTGGAGGTCTGAATTGAAATGCCCTAGCTTGAAAGTGTTTTACCTTGCCAGAGATGACGATGGATGGCACAAATTACACATGGTATCCACCTCTTTACAAAGGTATTGTTGTTGGTAATTGAAAGATTGTTGTTGGGCAATTGGAGCATTATGGAGTTGTGTTGTCATTGTTGGCAACGTTTCTAGACATTTTGTTGATGCGGCAATGGTTTTTGGTGAGTTGGAAGAGTTGAAATGGTCAAACAGGCTTCTACACAGCGTCAAGGGCAATTTGGTCATTTGGTAGGGGCATAGTGACATCCAAGCATGGAGGATGTATATTGGAAGTATTTTTGGTCCCTAAAAGTGTTTGGCAAAGGCTCGAAGCAGCAGGTGAAGGTTTTGTGCATCAAAAGCTGTGATTTCATAGGATCGTGCAGTGGGGTCCACTTTGAAGCGATTTTTGGAGGCCTTCATTGCTGAAATGGGTGTAGAAGTCTTCATAAGAAATGAGGTTCGTCAAGTCATGGTTCCAACGCAACTGGTCTCGCATCATTTCAATGTCAGACGAAGAAGTTATGGAGTTTTTTGTGTCGTTGCACGAAAACGAAGCGAATCTGGAGAAGGATGTTTTCTCCATACTTAGCCAAATTTTTTGGCTTAAGTTTATCAAGCATTCTGTAGACAGACATTTCCCTTTAATTGTATAAAGTTACAGAATCACCACGACCGTCGGATCAACATCTAGTGCAAGATTCCTCTTGGACGTCGCAGATTGATGCAAGATTCTTTTTAAAAAGAAGGGAGAGAGAAAGGAAATAAGGGATTTGATAGTGGAGTGTGACATCAACATGACATCACTTCATATTTCTAACGAAGATTGCATTGTGATTTCTCTGACATGTGTCCTCGTTACACATGGTTTTGTCACGAAGAATCCAGTTGTTGACGATTCTGCCACTAGTTACCCGTTTTGGAGCATCTCACTTTGGAAGGCCATATCTTGATCATCCGAAGTCCAAATGGAACGAATTTTTTTTTGAAATTGGATATTTTTTCGAGAGGAAGCCATTGGATTAAGTGGAAGAACCGTTTGAGAACATAAAATTGACGACATCACTGGTTTATGCTCGATGGCACCGTATTGAAGATGATTTGAGCAGTGGAGCGTACACAGACTCGATTTCTATGCTTTAGAGGCTTCATGATTGTTGGATTACTCTACAAGAGGCAATCTTCGATTGTAAATCCCCATTGTGAGTTTCTAGGTTGCATGTTTTGGTGAAAAAACCTAGTTTGATTGTAAGCCAATATTGACCATTGTATTGGAGGATTTGGTTCTGTTATTTGCAATTGATTATTGTAACTCTGTCAAGTGGGGGCTTGTACAGAGATTGGGGTAGTTGCCCTCGTTTGTGTGGGTGCACAAACTGAAGTAGGGATTGGGAGTTCTTAGGTGGTTGTAGCCATCAAAATTTGAGTAGTGTATTGAGGGAATACGAAACCCTATACGGGTATTTCTCCGTGGATGTAGGCAATCTGGCCGAACCACGTATATCTGGTGTTCTATCTTGCATTTATTTTTCAACATATATTTGAAGTGTATGTTGTGTAGAGTGGAGGTACACTGTCTGGTAGACCCAACCACGTTGTGGTGTGTGGTGGATGTGTCTGTATGTGATTGGTAATTACGGGACTGCCCCGGCCAATCTTGAATTGTGATTGAAAAAACATCACCAGTACGATAACTGTTAGAGATTGGAAGAAAATTTTTGGTGACCTTGATTCACCCCCCTCTCAGTGTCAACCTGAGTTTATCAACTGTCTCTCAGTTACTATCAAAAAATGACGGAGCTCTTACAGCCTTGCTCACATCAGAAGGAGAATTTCCTCTTCATATCGCAGTTCAAAATGTACAGGTTGAAATTGTGAAGGTATTAATTAAAATTATGCCTGTAGAGCATTTATCAAGACAAGGAAAACACCTCAGAATAGCCCTCCATGTTGCTGCTTCAGATGGGAATCAAGGCGTTGGTAGAAAAGGATCAGAAACTAGTGACAATCGAAAGCAACCACTACGCCGATTGCATTCCGTAGTGGCAAATGGCAAATGTTCGTTTGACGCTCTGTAGTGCTGCAACTGCAACTCTGCAAGGTTATCTGATGACACTAAAGGACTAAACTACTGCTTCCTTCAAGTGAAGCCTAGTGCTCACTGCTCAATCAAGTTGAGTTCCGAGGAGGCTCTGCCGTGAGGAAGCCAGGAAGGGCGAAGGGGAAAGGGAAAGTGGGGTTTGGGTACAGTTTCAATATAATGGTACGGTTTCGTTACATATCGACGGTATTGATTTAAAAATCGATACCATACCGTACTAAGGTCAATACCATTTTTTTATACCATACCCTACCATTTTTGCAACGGTATGATTTTACACTGTCGATTTCGGTTTAGGTATACGGTTTCGGTTCAAAATTGACACCCCAAATCCTATGGTTCACAAACCCCTCCTAGGGTTTTAGTATGGTCCAAAATACCCTCCCGATACCTATTCCTGCCCTCTCCCGTCTTGTGTTGAATGGGATCCCATTCACTGTGGGTGGAAGGAAATCAATAAAAAAAAAGAGTGAGAGAAACAGTAAAAAAAAAAAACAGGTAGAGAAAGTTGCGCGACCCTTCCCTCCTATTTCCCCATCGTGGTTCAAAACATATTTTAGGGGTAATTTTAGAAGTTTGCTTTTATTTTATTCTTGCATGACATGAGTACTAAAAAACTTCAGGGATTGAGTAAAATTCTTTTCAAAATGGAAAGTAGTGGATGTAAAACAAATTTGAAACCTACTTATCTTGTAATTTCCGTATTTATCTAGTAGATCTAAGGGAAAATTGTCCCAGGGATAATAAGAAAATTTTCCAATATTATAAAAGTAAAAAATTATTCTTGCGTGATATGAGTACTAAACAACTTCAGGGACTGAGTAAAATTCTTTTCAAAATGGATAGTGGATGTAAAACAAATTTGAAACCTACTTATCTTGTAATTTTCGTACTTATCTAGTAGATCTAAGGGAAAATTGTCTCAGTGATGATAAAAAATTGTTCCAATATTATAAAAGTAAAAAATGTAAAAGGATCGTGATGAGAGAGCAGCGCTAATTTATTAAACTAACTTGACATAAGTTACCATGTGGACCTCCTCCATAAAGAAGGAACGTAACGTGAGAGAGCAACGTCACCAACTTGACGTAGGTAACCGTGTGGGTCCTCCTCCGTAAAGAAGGAAAGTGACTTGCGAGAACATTTTACCAAGAAAAAATAAAAGAGGTGAAAGAACAAAGTCACACAAACCGACTTGAGGTAAGTAACCATGTGCCCCCCCTTCACCCCCAACCAAAGTGAAAGATCCCAATAGTGTGTGTAGTATCATTGCGTAATTTTCTTCCTTTATTAGTCTTGAAGGATTGTTGCTCAGGCTAACAATTCTGTAAGAAATTAGAGCGCAGCTTCTACACTTGCATGAGAACCAATCAATACCCGCCCCATTTGGTTCAATTCGTGGGACTAGGAAGGAGGAGAGAGACAAACACATGAGGGCTGGTACAGATAACTTTCTTCCTTGAGAATAATGAATTAGACATGTTTATCAAAATCGAAAACTAATTGGATCGAGATTCAAAGGGCATTAATTTACATCAATAATGCATTTAGAGAGATGCATTATTTTCCACAAAAAATTATAGTGTAAAAATCTATTTGCTTGCTTGGAAGCCGTTCTTATAGTCTTTGACAATGATGGGTGAGGCCTGCATGTCCTTATAAACGCGTGAATGTGCTTGGGAAGAAACAATCAATCAACTAATTGAAAGAGAAGAAATTTTTTGTTCATTTGGTGGTGCTGCTGTGAACAGGACAAATGTGGAATGATAAGAGGAAAGAAAGTGAGTATGAGGATAATACTTAGTGGGCGTTACGCTCCCCTTTGCTTTTCTTATTATAAATACCCCCTAACCACCCCTTTCATTTGCCCACAACCACCCAACAATAGAAACCATTGCATTGCATGACTTGCTGCTCTTCTCCCGTTGCCTTCATCATGAGAACCCTTTCCTTCTCCCTCTCACTCATCTTTTTTGCTTTCTTCTTACTTGTCTCGGTGCTCCCTATTTCATCCCTTTCGAGGACTTCTATTACTGCCACATATGCCGCCTTTGCTTCTTCTACCATCAGTAGTACTGCTGCTGAACAACAAGCAGATGCTCTGTTGAAGTGGAAAGCCAACCTAAGCCTCCTCCACAACCAAACCTCCCACTCTGATGATCATCTTCTAATTCTTCCTTCTTGGACACTCACCAATTCCTCTTCTTCTTCTTCTTCTAACCATTCCCATTCCCACGGACCTTGCATTAATTGGGTTGGTATTGTTTGCAATCAGCTCAGCAGTGTCTCGCACATTCAACTATGGGATATGGGTTTGCAAGGTACGCTCAAAAGCTTCAACTTCACTTTTTTCCCCGACCTCATTCATCTTGAACTCACCAACTTTACTCTCTTTGGCACCATTCCATCTCAGATAAGTAGTCTTTCCAAACTTAGATTCTTATCTTTGTCTTATAATCAACTCTACGGTGAAATTCCATCAGAGATCACTATGCTAACAAGTCTTCAATTCTTGTATCTTGGTGTTAATCGTCTCAGGGGCTCCATACCATCGGGTATAGGAAAGATAAGTTATCTTATAGAACTAGATGTGTCTTACAACAATCTTAGTGGTTCAATCCCTGCATCTTTGGGTGATTTGTACAATCTTAGTTATTTAGGACTCCAAGTTAATGCACTTTCTGGTTCTGTTCCTTTTGAAATAGGAGACTTGAAAAATCTGAGTGTGCTATATGTGTACCAAAATTCTCTAACAGGATCCATCCCCTCCACGTTTGGGAATTTAACAGAGCTGACAACCTTAGATCTGTATAAGAATAATCTTTCCGGTCCTATTCCTGTAGAGATAGGAAACTTGGCATCCCTTGTAGAGTTAGATATGTCTGAAAATCTCCTTACAGGGTCCATCCCCTCCACGTTTGGGAATTTAACAGAGCTGACAACCTTATATCTGTATAACAATAGTCTTTCCGGTCCTATTCCTTTAGAGATAGGAAACTTGGCATCCCTTGTAGAGTTAGATATGTCTGAAAATCTCCTGACAGGATCCATCCCCTCCACTTTTGGGAACTTTACCAAATTAACCATATTAGATCTGTCTGTAAATCTTCTGAGAGGTTCGATTCCACTCACTTTTGGAAACTTTTCCAAGTTGAAGGAATTGGTCTTGCTTGATAATCAACTATCTGGCATCATCCCTGCATCTATACAAAATCTGAAATTTTTAGTTACCATACAATTTAGTGGCAACAATTTAATCGGCAATTTACCGCAACAATTATGCGTTGGTGGATCACTTTCCTATGTCTCTGCATCTCACAATAGTTTAACGGGTCCCATCTCGAAAGGATTGATAAATTGCACAGGCTTACTGAGAGTCCGACTAGACAACAATCAACTGCAGGAAAATATATCAGAAGTTTTTGGTTTCTGTCCCCAATATTTGTATTACATTGATCTGAGCAAAAACATGTTCTATGGTGAGATTTCATCAAATTGGGGAAAATGCCCAAATCTTACAATCCTACAGATGTCGAACAATGAGATTACCGGTAGGATACCTCATGAGCTTGCATGGAAGTCATCTATACTACAACGACTTGACTTTTCTTCCAATCGTTTAATTGGAGAAATTCCAAAGGAATTATGGAAAATGAAGGCTTTGTCAAGCCTGAATTTGAGCCATAACCAGCTTTCAGGTATGTTGCCATCAGAAATTGGAAAGTTGTCGAACTTAGGAGTTCTTGACCTGTCGGCCAACAATCTAACTGGACCTATTCCGAATAAGCTAGGGGATTGCTTCAAAATGATCTACCTAAACTTGGGTAAGAACAGATTTAATGGAAGCATTCCAAAACAAATGGGTAACCTGATTTCACTACAACTTCTAATGGATCTTAGTCATAATCAACTATTGGGAGAGATACCATCAGAGATTGGGGAATTGCATGTTCTGGAAACTTTAAATCTCTCACATAATATGCTCTCTGGTTTCATTCCCTCATCATTGGAAGAAATGTTGAGTTTGACATTCATTGACATATCATACAATGAGTTAGAAGGTCCGATTCCAAAAATTAAAGCCTTTGAAGATGCTCCTCGAGAGGCTTTCACAAAAAATAAAGCATTGTGTGGCAATGCTTCAAAAGGTTTGCCCTCTTGCAATTCCACAACGATAGAAAAGAGGAATGCTAAAAAGAGTCACACACTCATCCTTTATATCGTACTTCCTATTTTGAGTGCAATGCTTCTACTATCCATAGTTATAGGAATTGCTTTTATTTTTCAAAGAAAAGCAATGAAAAAGATAGAAACGGGACAGGCGGAAAGAACTGGTCAGACAGATCTATTCGCCGTATGTAGCTATGATGGTAGAGTTGTGCATGAAAATATCATTGAAGCCACTGAAAACTTTGATGAGAAGCATTGCATTGGGAAGGGAGGATATGGAAGTGTTTACAAAGCAACTTTATCAACTGGTCAAGTGGTAGCTGTGAAGAAGCTTCATCCATTACAAGAAGATGCTGAAATGGTCAACAAAACACATTTTACAAATGAGATCCGTGCATTGACTGAAATACGACACCGAAACATTGTGAAATTTTATGGTTTCTGTTCACATGCGCGACACTCATTTTTGGTTTATGAGTATTTGGTAAGGGGAAGTTTGGCAAAAATCCTAGGAGATCTGGAGAGGGCAATAGAGTTGGATTGGATCAAGAGAATAACTGTAATTAAAGGTGTGGCCAATGCACTATCTTACATGCACCATGATTGTTCACCACCAATTATTCATAGAGATATATCAGGTAGCAATATTTTGTTGGATTTAGAGTATGAGGCTCGTGTGTCAGACTTTGGCATTGCAAGGCTTCTAATGCCGGATTCAAGTAATTGGACTTCTCTTGCAGGCACTTATGGCTATCTTGCTCCAGGTAATGCATTTCTTCATTTTAGTTACAATTCAAAATATTGTATGTCTCAATAATGACAACTTAATTAATAGTGTTATAGTTGTATTCCTTGGTTCTCTTTAGTAAGATTATCATAATTTAATCGATTATGGAAAAATAGGACTTTTATTTTAATATTTGTTTCTTTGTGCATTATTTTTATAGAGAAATTTAACATTGATATGTTATAATACATTTTTAAATTTTTTTTTTTTTTATTATTTATCTGAATTTTTTTGTACGAATTTTTCTATAGAGAAATTTTAGCATTGATATATTGTCATACTTTTTTTTTCCTGTACACATTCTTTTATTGAAAAAATTTAGCATTGATTTATTATAATACAACTTTTGAATTTTATAATCTCGTATTTTCTATACCATAATTTCATAGGGTTCACCGATGTATTACAAGTCTAACAAATGTGACTGCAGTTCAATAATTTTTTCCAAGTAATCAACATCTAATTTACTCTCCGAAAATTTATTTTACAATTCAAATATAGTGTTTAAGAAACATCCACAAGATTTACTAACTTTATTTTTTCGCAGAATTTGCTTATACAATGAGGGTGACAGAAAAGTGTGATGTGTATAGCTTTGGTGTGGTAACAATAGAAACATTAATGGGAAGGCACCCTGGTGAGCTCCTTTCATCTTTATCATTAGCATCATCGTCATCGTTGGCATCATCATCATCATCAGTTGTGCAGACCATGATGTTGAAAGATGTTTTAGACCAACGGCTCCCTCCTCCCACAATTGAAATTTATGGAGCGTTGGTTTCAGTTATAAGAATGGCATTTATATGCTTGAATGTTAATCCCCAATCTCGGCCAACCATGAAACATGTTTCTCAAGAGTTATCATCTCAGAAGCCATTTTCTATTGATGAATTCCATACAGTCACATTAGGAGAATTCTTGCATGAAGGAAGAGTACTCGGGTAGATGCAAGCTCATCTGTTTTGGTAGAGAAATCCAATATGTGATTAATATATCAAATATAATCCCATTTATGTTTCTATCTTTCTTGCATGGAGGAAGAGTACTCGATGGTTGAAGTGAGAGCCCTTCTGGATGGGTTGTGACTTTGCGCCAGTTTGGGTTTTCACGATTTTTTATTAGCTCGGATTCGATTTTGATTGTGCATTTCGTCACACAAAGGAAATGTTCTCTGTAGAGCTATTGGTTTTGATTCCAAGAGGTCCTCTCTTTGTGATTCCCTTGGTGTTTGCATCACTTCGCTCCAGAAAGCTATCATGTCCTTTGGCAAATTTAGCTTGTGACTCTTTGGTTGATTCTTCTTTCCACAATGCTCAAGGTATCCCATGGTTTCATCGGATTATTAGTGAGGACAAAGCTGGTTTACCGGTCTTTAGAATGTAATTATTTTGTCAAGTGGTTTTTTGTTCTAGTGAGGTGTGAGAGAGCGAGGCTCTTTGGGTTGGGGTAAGGTGGGTTATGTCCCCCCCTTGTATTCTCATTTTTAGTTCATTTATTAATAAAATTTCAGGGGCCAGCCCGGGTCCCAGGTAATATTCGGTTAAAAAAAATATATTATGTTTCTTTCTTTTTATTTCTAATAATCTTTACATTTTTTTTTCTTTTCAAGATGAAGTTATGTTCTAATTAGATTTAAGTTCTTATTGTTTTCATTTTAATTTTACATACTATAGATAAGACAGTTGCAATCTCTTTCCTATGTCTCCTTTTTATCCATTCATTACTTTCTTTTTATTCTCTTCATGTAATGTTTATTCATATCTTTGAAGTCTTTTTGTTTCTCCATTTGGTATTGGACTTTGGGTATTGCCAGTTTGCAGGGAGAGCAAATCTTCTTTACCATCTCCTCAATTTGGATTGAGAGAAAGTGGAAAATACAATGACTGATTTTCTTTTTCCCTCTTACCTAAAGTCTTTATTATTTTCTCACTCTTGCTTTGACCATGAGGGCTCCATATGGATTATACCGTTAGTCACATTACCATTGGTATGGTGTGCAGATTCCTCCCCACACTAACATCGTAGGGAACTGTACTCTCCCTTAAACTATATACCAACCACCCCGAGCTTCAAAAAGAACTGCTCATCAAACTTGCTTATAATGATTAATATTTCAATCTTAATTTTCAGAAAAAGATTTTAGTATAGTAGAAGACTCAATTCTTTGAATTCAGCACATGCAGGCACTTAAGCAGCAACTCAGTACGAGCTCTGTTGAAACTGATTGTGTTAAATCATGGCATGATAAAATGAATCACAAATATTGATTCCACATTTTTTCTCAAGCATTGCAAGAATTGAAAGACCTATATATAAAAGAAATCTTCAAAGAATTCCCTACTGATCTCTTCCATTAATTCTTTCTACCTGTTCAGTTGGAATAAAGCCTTCGGCCATCCAAAGTGGTACTAAAATTGCCTTTCTAAATTCATAACCTTTAGGAAATGATATACAAAAAAATACACTTGTATATATAGGTGTCAGCATAATAGGAAAGTCTTCTGATATTATATGACCAAGTGGGTCTCCCATCATTAATACATCTGGAATATCATATCTTCTCTTCTAATCTCTTCCAGGACGACTCAGAACGACCTACCTAACTCAGTCAGCTGTAACAGTTCACCATATCCACTCAATCGAATCGTAATACAAACCACCCAAACTATTAAATGAACAGTACATGTCTGATAGAGATAGGTATTGACATTTATTACTCTTACCGTATTTCACTCATAATTACCGTTGTCCGATTCTAACTTAATCATCGGAGTTAGTACGAACTAACCTCGAGTTGAAAATGTTAGATTAGTGATGAAGAGGTCCCAATGAAATATGAAGAATTGTGAAGTGTGAAAGAGGTGTGTGTAGTTTCTATAAAAAGACATCATTGTATGTCATGAATAATTCACAACACCTGATAAACACGTTGTTGATTTAGTAATTAATTTGTTCCGGTGACTGAAGAATTGAAGAAATTAATAGGAGATCGGAGAGGCCCACAAAGTGGAGAACGCAATATAATAAATAAAGGGTATTAATTTTACTAATTAATTGATGGGAAAGAGATCGCTGTTTGGGCTTTCAAAGCCTGCACGCGCATGCTGGTTAATGAGAACACATGAAATCATCATATTCATCCTGGTGGGATTTCCACTATTCAGTGAGAATACGTGCAATCATCACTTTTGTGGAAATTTATCCTCTCAAGTGCACTGCACAGTGAACCGCACTTAAGGATCTTTTTTATATCATTTTTTATGCAATCAACTCGGCACACTTTGATATATTGTCATACTTTTTTTTTTCTTCTACACATTCTTTTATAGGAAAAATTTAGCATTGATTATTATAATACAACTTTTAAAATCTTTTGAGTGTTATAATCTCATAATTTCTATAGCTTAGTTTCAAAGGGTTCACCAATGTATTACAAGCCTAACAAATGTCACTATAGTTCAATTATTTTTTTTTTTTCAAGTAATCACCAACTAATGTACTCTCCAAAAATGTTTTTCACAATTCTAACATAGTTATTGTTGCGTGTGAAAACCTCCGGTACTTGGTTCGCCCGTGGATGAACCTGCAAAAACCAAGCAATGAGCGCAAGAGGGCCGGTGTGGCTCGGCCTAGGACTCTCCGATGCTCAAGTCGGGTCTTCAACGCGACAACAGAATCGCGTAGTAAAAGCAAGATGTGGAATAGTGCTCCATACCGGGTATTTATAGAGTAAGGAGCGAGATGAGACGGTTGGGAGAGTCCTAGTATGGTAGGAGTCCTTCTTTCTAAGGTTCTCGCTCGTAGAGCGGAGTGGAGAGTTATTTTAGGTCGGACTTTATTAAGGTAAGAGTCCATGTAGAGTGTGATTCCGTGTTGCGCTGGGATCGTGGCTCGGCCTTATCCCGTGATTCTCGGGATGTGCCGACGTGGCTCTGGGAGATCCCCTGTGGGTGCTATGAGAGCCTCAATGGAGGAGGGCTCGGCCTACGAGGTCGGCCCGTGGGGTCGGGCAATGGAGGTCGGCCCGGAGGAGGTTGGTCTCGGCCATGAGATCGGCTAGGAGTCTATGGCGACCAGTATAATCTCGGCCTCGACCACCGCCAGCTCGCTCAAACCAGGCTTTGTCAGGTGACTTATCGGATATGGGGTCGGCCCAATTTCTGCTCGGCACAACTCGGTTCTCGGGAGGTCGGGTCGACCACGTGGCAACCTCTGATAGGTGGGGTGTTTTATGCCTCATCACAGCCCCCACTCATCGTGTGTCGGCTCGGCGTTGATGAGTGAAGTTTCCGGCGCTTGTCCGGAAGATTCTTGCGGTTGGGCCAGATTATTTATTGCCGCGATTTGACGTTGCACGACCGACGGTTGGGTGTCCGTGCCACGCCGAAGAGTCATTATGGCGGGCTCGGGAATTCAACATCCTTTGATCTGGGCCGTTGGATCATGCTGAGCTCGGTCGGCCGTTGGATCAAGAAAACCCAAGGATTATAAATAGGCGACTCCTAACTATTCATTCTTCACCGCTCTAAGTTATTGACTTCTCGGCAAGTTTGGAACCGTCAACTCGGTAGATCTCGCGTTTGCTTGCTCGTGATCGACTCGGCCAAGCTTCGTTCGTGATCGACTCTTCTTCAACCATGAAGTCTTCTCCGCTTGATATGTCGATTGGTAGTAGTCCCATGGGCGAACTCGCTCGCCAGTGGCGCAGAGGGCGAGTCCGAGCCGAGAACTCCCACTCACTCTCCCACCATAGACTTTGGGTTCGACCTCGACGAGCCTGATGTAGTGGAGCTTCGTCGAGGCCGAGGTGGCCGAGCCCGCTACCATGGAGTTTGACCACGCGCCCAATCCACGCCGAGACCGGGCCGAGAACTCCGGGTCGTCCTCATCCGATGAGGAATCAAGTGAGGAGATTCGTCCGAGGTGGGGGTTGGCTCGGCCGCTCGCTACCGACGCCCGAGCCCGAGGAAGGCAAAGAGTCGGTGCTTGAGCACGATCACGGAGGCCGACCTCGACTATCCGAGGATGACCTACGCCATCCCCGAGGACATTCAGCTCCGAGTTCCTAATCCCGGGAGATGGCCTCGCTTCATCAGGCCCGCGAGGTGGCTCTGCACGAGACGCCCTTCAAGTATGCTTTTGGCTCCCGCTTCTCACCGGGTGGACCGGATCTTGGACCACTTCCACTGCCTCCTGGTCACCGGTGCCGAACTCTTGGCTGGCCGTGTACGGCTTCTACGCCTGCTCGCGAGATGGGCCGAGGTGCGAGCGTGGCGCTTTTCTCTCGCTCTTCTTCCTGAAGAAGTCTCCCGAGAAGGGGTGGTATTTCTTCTGCCGCCGATCGTGGAAGAGTGCGGCTCTAGGCGGTCACAATTTTTGGTCGGCACGCCGACCTTCAACAAGTATTGGAAGCCCCGTTTTTCTTTGCTTCCATTCCCAACAGCCCTCTCGAACCGAGTGGAAGGAGATGAATCTGAACTATGTAAATAGAGTACTACCCCGACCGAGAACGAGATGACCTCGCTCGACCTGATCCCCAGCGTCCGCCCTTCGATGTTCTCCGGCTTCAGGATGAGGGGTTTCTTCGAGTTGGCATATGACCCCAGTAGGAACCCTTGCCGAGCTTATCTCGGTTGTCCGAGCCGACCCCTTTACTTAGTTTTCTTTTCCTTTTCTCGACTTGTTTTTATGTTTTCGGTTTCTCTTGCGGTGGTTGGCCACATTCCTCCAATGGACACACTTCGTGAAGGCCGAGACTATCGCGATAGGAAGAAGAAGAATGCCGAGAAGAGACCCCGGGTGAGTCCTCCAAGGCCTCCAAGGGCAAGGGGTGATGCCGGGACCATCGGACGCGTGGTCGGTCCGGAGGCCGAGAAGAACACGGTCAAGCCGGTTCCGAGGAAGGGGAAAGGCCGAAAAGGCGAGAGGAGCCAGCCGAGAGACATCAAACGCCAAAAGCTCTTGGTAAACTCACGAGTGGCGGCCTTCCGCCGTGGCTTCTCCCACCAACATCTCCCGATACATCCTGGGGAGGGCTTCGCCAACAACGTCCCGTGAGGCCGACCTGGCTCCTCTTCCTCGGGACTCGGCCTTGACGTCGGCCGCTCACGCCAAGGAATGGCCGGATGCGGTCGGCTCCTCACCGACAAGGAGAAGCTCGAGGCCAGTCCGACTCGAGCTCCTCTCCACCCTATTTCAAGACTTCAATATGGTAAGTTTCCTTGTCGGCTCTTGCATATGATCGATGCGTGTAGTTTATCCCGATTTTTGTTCTCATGCTTTTTTGTAGGGGTTCGCCAAAGCGGTGGAGACCATGCTCCGCTCGAGCGGCTCCCGACCGAGAACTATTCCTTGGGCGTCCAGGCAAGAAGGCTTATCGGACGCCCAGATGCCGTTCGAGGCGTCGGGAGACCCAAGAGAAGCTCACCGCCGAGGCCGAAGTGGAGAGCTCTCGTGCCGAGGTGGTCAGCAGAGAGAAGGTCCGGCTCTGCAGCTCGGCTCGCCTAGGTGAAGGAGAAGGCCAAGGAAGATCTGGCCACGGCTCGGCGCGGCGGCCGACTATCTCCAATCGGAGGAGTACGCCGATATCTCGCCATGAGATCGGAAGCCTCCCTTCGCCGAAGGTTTTAAAGCGAGCCGAGCCGAGCTTTTGGCCGAGATCAAGGCAAAGATACCACGATCTCGCTCTCCCGCTTTGACGATGATGCGACTACTTTTGCGGGGAGATGGGAGATGAGGAGGGAGCCGAGGTCACCCAAGCTCAGCCCCTTGAGGCACACTGCTCCATCCGACGCTTCCCTCCGGGAGCCGGACCACAAGACCCGCCGCGAGCCCAATACCGTGGACGCCTCGAGGGCGCTCCAAGTCCCACGCCGAGGAGACGGAGATGTAATAATTTTTTTTTTTTTTTGTGTGTGTGGGGCCGAGCTGCCCTTTTGTAACCGTGCTGATCGTCGGCTTACAATGAATAAAACAACTTATTTTTTCCAGAATTTGTCTAAGTATTTGAACTCTACGCCTCAAGATTCTTTTCCTTGCGTATTCGTTTTGTTTGTGGCCAAGCTGCCGAGTCGTTTCACTAACCGAGCTTAGGAACTCGTCTCTTTTTTATCCATGCCCAACGTGGTCGGCGGTTTCGCCATGCAACGCCCGAGGTCAATGTGATCTTCACTTTGGTTGGTTAATTCGCCTTTCCTTCATCCGATTGGAGAGGCTATCATATAAGCGGACGCGTGGCCGAATATCCTTCTTGGCCGAGCCTAATGCCTTAGCTTGGTTTTGTACTTTGTTAGGCTCGGCCAAATAGGGATGTCGGCCCTTGAGAGGTCGGCCATGTCTATGTGGACAGTCTTACGACTTGGCTGCCAACCTACGAGGGTCGGTCTTTGATGTCGCCTGGTCTATGAGGACCGGTCTTATGGCTTGGCCGCCGACCTATGAGGGTCGGTCTTTGATGTCGGCCTGGTCTATGAGGACCGGTCTTATGACTTGGCTGCCACCTATGAGGGTCGGTCTTTGATGTCGGCCTGGTCTATGAGGACCGGTCTTATGACTTGGCCGCCGACCTATGAGGGTCGGTCTTTGATGTCGGCCTGGTCTATGAGGACCGGTCTTATGACTTGGCTGTCGACCTATGAGGGTCGGTCTTTGATGTCGGCCTGGTCTATGAGGACCGGTCTTATGACTTGGCTGCCCACCTATGAGGGTCGGTCTTTGATGTCGGCTGGTCTATGAGGACCGGTCTTACGATTTCGACTTGGGAGCTTGCCAATACGTTGAGTGTTGGAGAAAAGACTTTATTGAATCAAGTGTCTGGTCGCCGAATACAAGCATGCTCAATTATTGAAAAACTTTTTCAAATTTTTCGAGTTCCAAGGTCTCGAGTACCTTCTTGCCCCCTTGAGTCTCAGCGATATGTGCCAGGGCGAATTTGCTTGGATACTATGTACGGGCCTTCCTAATTTGGTGACAATTTTCCTTGTTGCCTCGGCCGGGATGCGCTGAGTTTTCGAGAACAAGGTCCCCTTGACAAAAATGCCGCTCTTTGACTCTTGAATCATAGTAGCTTGCCGTCTTCGTTGGTACGCCGCGTTTGAGGTAGGGCATTTTCTGACTTCATCGAGAAGTCAAGATTGGCTCTCACCATCTTCATAGGTCTTCTCATCGGTTGAGCACTCGATGCGATGAAGCCATAACTTCAACCGGTGCGAGGGCTTCGGTCCCATATGCGAGGCGAAATGGACTCTCCCGGTTGGAGTTCTTACAGTCGTCCGATATGCCCATAGGACGCTTGGGAGTTCTTCCACCCATCTCCCCTTGGCCTCATCCAACCTCCTCTTAATGCCGGCAAGTAATGTTCGGTTGGACACTTCTACTTGTCCATTTGCTTGTGGATGAGCTACCGAGATGGGTCGGAAGTCAATGTGGAAGTGCTCGCGAGAATTCTCGGAAGGCGGGTTGTTGAATTGCGCACCATTATCGGTGATGAGAACTTTCGTAGCCCGAACCGGTAGATGACATTATCTCGGAAAAATTTTTCCATGTTCTTCTCATGATGGTGGCAAGGGGCTCGGCCTCGACCCACTTGGTGAAGTAATCGATCGCCACTACTACGTATTTTCCGTTTCCCGATGCCGGGTGAAATCTCCGAGAATGTCCATTCCCCACATAGCGAATGGGATTGGGCTCGGCATTGAGGTTAATTTTGTTGCTGGTCGGCTTGGGATTGGCGCGAGCAGTTGGCACTTCTCACACGTCTTCACGTATTTCATGGCCTCTTCTTGCATTCTTGGCCAATAGAATCCTTGCCAAGTATCTTGTATGCAAGAGCTCGGCCGCCCATGTGACTCCCGATATTCCCTCATGCACCTCGGCTAATGCATACTCGGCCCCCTTCGGTCCCGGACATCGGAGAAGAGGGGCCGAGATTTCCTTTTGTAGAGTACTCCGTCGATCATCGAGTACTTGGAAGATCGGATCTTGACCTTCCTTGCTTCGTCTCGGTTCCCGGGAGCAGTCATTCTCCAAGTATTTGACAATGGGGTCCAACCAGTCGGCCCATCCTCTTCAATGTGCTTTATGTTTTCTTCTTGTAAGGATGGCTTCTCCAATATTTCTATGTATACTTGACCGGCTCGAGATATTGGAGGTCGGCCTCGCCAACCTCGATAAGGAGTCCGCCATTCTCTTTTCTCGTATTCGAGTCATCTCAAAGTGTTCGAGCTCGGAGATCGATCTCGGGCTCGACCCGGTATGCTATCATCCTTTCGTCTTTTGCCTCGTAGTCTCCGTTGACCTGGTAGACCACGAGTTGGGAGTCTCCTCGCACCTTCAACCGCTTTATGCCCATAGCTTTGCTGACTCAAGTCCAACTAGAAGGGCTTCATACTCACCTCGTTGTTTGAGGCGGGAAACTTGAACCTTAGGGCATATTGGACCGAGAAAGCCTTCGGGGCTTACAAGTATTAGGCCGGCCTCGCTTCCTCCGGAATTGCTTGAGCCGTCAACATTCATGGTCCAAATTGGGTCGGCCGTAGCCCCGACCTCCTCGATTGTCTTTTCTTCTCCAACCTCATGTTCGGGCCCCGTGCATTCGCGATGAAGTCGGCCAGGGCTTGTCCTTTTATCGCCGTCCTCGGCCGATAGCTTATATCGTATTCACTTAGCTCAACCGCCCAGAAATCAGCCGTCCCAAACGCGTCGGGTTTGTGTAATATCTTTTTGAGTGGCTGGTCGTCAATTACACGATCGGATGAGCTTGGAAGTACGGCCTTAGTTTCCTTGCAGCCGTGATTAGAGCGAATGCGCCGAACCCGAGTACCTTGTCTCGGCATCAACAAGAACGTGGCTGATATAGTATATCGGCCTTTGAGTTCGACTCTCTTCCCTGATCAACACCGCACCGACTACTACGGGAGTGGCGGCTAAGTAGACTTGAAGCTCCTCTTTTGGTTCAGGTCACGAGAAGAGGCGGAGTTCTCCAAATATTTCTTCACTCTTCAAAAGCTTCTTGGCATTCGGATGACCAGATAAAATCTTTTGGGTTCCTGGATATTCTTTAGGGCCTTAAAGAACGGTAGGCACTTGTCGCCCGATCTCGACATGAATCGCGCCAACGCCGCCACACGTCCGTTTAGCCTTTGTACTTCTCGGATCGTCCTTGGAGGACTCATCTCTTGGATGGCTCGATTTTGCCTGGATTGGCTTCGATGCCTCGATAGAGACCATGAAGTCGAGGAACTTTCCCGAGGTTACGCCGAATGCACACTTGGCGGGATTCACTTCATCTGGTTCTTCCTCAATACGCCGAAGGCTTTCTTCCAGTCAGCCAAGTGGTGCTCGGCCTTCAAACTTTTCACCAACATGTCAGCCCACGTAGACTTCCATGTTCTTTCCGATCTGCTCGCGGAATATATAGTTCACGAGGCGCTGTATGTCGCTCCGGCGTTCTTCAATCCGAACGGTATGACCTTGTAGCGTAAATTCTCTTGGTCGATTCGAAGGCGTGTACGACTCGTCCTCCTCATGCATCATGATTTGGTTGTAGCCAGTACGCGTCCATGAAACTCGGCATCTCGTGACTGCCGTGGCGTCGATCAAGAGGTCGATCCGAGGTAGTGGGTACTCATCTTTTGGGCAGGCCTTGTTGAGGCCGGTGTAGTCGACACACATTCTCCACTTCCCGCTCGGTGTAGGGACCATGACGACGTTGCCAACCAGGTCGGGAATTTCTCTTCTCGGATGAATCCGATCGCGAAGCTTCTCCACCTCTTCTTTGATTGCGCTTGTCGATCAACTGCGTAGTTCCTTCTCTTCGCCGGATTGGTTTCCGACCCGGATCCACATGGAGTCGGTGTCACTATATGTCCGGGTATGCGACATGTCGGCGACCAGCGAAGACATCGGTGTTCGCTTTAAGAAAACTCCCAGCCGCCTCCTTTGATCTTCATTTAGTAGTGATCCGAGCCGACCACCTTGGTGGTCATCTTCGCTGAGATGAAGTGGGGTCGGTCTTCCATGGGTCGCCTCTTCTCTCGATAAGCTCATCCCGCTGATCTTCGGGAGATGTATGACGCACATGGCCATTCCTCGAACATTACCCTTATTTTGCTTGGACGAAAGTAGCATAGCACTCTCGTGCCTTCTTCGACGCCTCGGACCTCGCCGACACCGTTCTCGGTGGGGAACTTCATTTTCAAGTGAGTCGGGAGATGATGGCTTGGAGGGCGGTCAATGAAGGACGGCCGAGTATGGCATTGAAAGCCACTACCGACCGTACCACCATGAATTTGACTTGGATCGCCGCCGGCATGGAGCTTGCCCAATTGTGACTAGTAGATCGATCGAGCCCTTGATGGTCGCGACCGCTCCCGAGAACCCGTGAAGCGAGGTGCCTTCGGCTTGAGCGCATCGTCGCCGAAGCCAAATTGCTCGTGACGCTTCTAGTGACATAAGGTCCACGGATGCGCGGTATCGACCAATACACGGTGGACGGGCCTGTTCGCAATTTCTACCGCACCACTAAAGCATCGTCATGAGGTAAACTTATACCTTCGAGGTCGGCCGGTGAAGGAGACCGTCACCGCCGGCTTGAGTTTCTTGGCGGGCATCTCGGCTACTCCGATGAAGCGAGCGTTTGCCTTAGCCTTTCGAGTACTCTCTTGCCCGGGCCCTCCGAGGATAGTGTATATGGGGGCTCCCTTGTCATTGCTCGGCTGGATCCGTCCTCCTTCTTCTCGGCTCGGACCTTGTCATCATCTCTTTCAACTCGCTTTGCTTTCGGCCCTAGGCTCGCTCTTCTTTGATCTCGGTTATCAGGCCGCCGACCTCCACGATCTTCTCGGCCTCCTTTGACATATCACTTCAAGTGGCCCACTTTTATCACTCTTCGATTTCTCTTTCACCGATAACAATCTTCGATGTCGTGACCGATGTCCTTGTGGAATTGGCAATATTTGTTGGGATTCCGAGGTGACCCCGCTTGCATCGATCGGGGGGCGGATGTACCCCCATCTTGTATTTGCATCAGGATCTCCTTGCGAGATGCATTCAATGGCGTGTAGTCGGGCCCGAGCTCGATCCGACCTGTCGCCTGGCGATCCGTCCTTGGCCTTTTGTCTTCTCTTGGCGCGTCTATTGTCGGCCTTTTCTTGTCGGTGACGACCTTCGTTGCCCTTCCGGGCTTGGAGGACCTCGGCCATATTTGCGAACTCGTTGCACCTCTCCAAGAGCTCGGCCAGGTTTCTTGTCGGCTTCCGGCCAAGTCCTTGATAAGGTCCATGTCGGCCAATCCGTTGCTCATAGCCGTATGGGCCGTGGCCTCATCCAAATCCTTGATATCTAAGGATTCCCTGTTGAAGCGGAGACGAATGCTCGGATCGACTCGTCGGGCCTTTGCTTCACGCCGAGGAGGTTGACCGTGGTCTTCTTATGTTTCATACTACTCGAAGCGCGTGACAAAGGCTCGACAGAGTTGAGCGAAGCTTCTTATGGAATTCGGCGGCAACCAGGAAAACCATGAGGTCGCTGCGCCTTTGAGGGATGCAGGGAAGGCTCGGCAAGAAACGATCTCGGTTCCGCATACATGGTCATCATCGCATTAAAGTAGTTGATGTGATCGTCGGGTCGGTCGTCCCGTCCATACCGGTCGAACGGGGAGGTTTGAAACCGTGTGGTAGCGGCGCGGTCATGATCTCGGGAGGATAAGGGTGACGCCCGACCAAAGAGTAGGCGTCCGGGGTCACTGCTTCTTCAACCCCTCCACTCGCTCGCTAAGTCTCGTAGCCGCTTCTCCCTCGATTTGGTGCTCGGCCAACCGGTCCTCGGCCGGGGCCGATAGGGTCGGTCATCCCGTTGTAGTCGGCCATTCTGGTCGCTCGGTCCTCACCACCCTTCCTTGTTCTTTTTCTTCTTGGAAGTTGGACCCTCGGGGCTCCCCTGTTGCTCTTCGCGGGAGGTGAGCTCGACCCCAGGGAGTATGACGCGATCCTTCTCCTTGTCTCGGTGCGCGCCTTTCAACTGGGTCTTTTCTTTGTTCTAGGAATCTCCTCGGCGGTTCGTCCTCTCCGATCCGTCCGAGAAAATACCGACCTCCTCGCTACCAGCCGGCCGGTTCAATTTCTGCCGGTTCGCGGGCTTTGGCGATGTTCTTGTTCACCCCGCCGAGCGCCATCAGGGCACGGAGGTGGAGTCTTCTCGACGAGATGGGTGCGAGGACGCAGCCCGACTCGGCTCGGCCCTACGCCGGCCGCCATTTCTTGCAGGTTTCTTTTCGGCGTGAACCGAGCCGGAGGGGCGCGGCCGGGCTGGCCCATCAGCCCGGCCTCGGGCCATCCCGGTTCATGAAGGCGCGCAGCATCTCGTTGGTGTGGAGCATCTGCAGTTGCAAATCCATAACTGTCGATTATTTGCCAGGGCTTCTCGGGTCCAAACTCTCCGGCAAGGGTGGCGGTGCAGGTGGACATTCCCGTCCAAACTTGGCTCGGCTGTGCATCGGCTAGCCGCGGCCGTGGTTAGTGCACCTCCCCCATTCCCGCTCCTGGAGGGGGAATGGTGCCCGTGATGGGCTGCGCACCACCGCCCTAGGGGGTCTTCTGCTTATCCCCTGCCGAGAGGCTTCGGGGCGGTGATCGTCTCGTCGGCACAACGGGTTGTGGCTCCTCCGACGGGAAGTAGAGCCATGCGCCCGACCTCGTATGCACCATTATTATTGTTCGGGAATTGGCGGAAGCGATGCTTGCCGATGTCGTTCCCACAGACGGCGCCAAATCATTGCGTGTGAAAACCTCCCAGTACTTGGTTCGCCCGTGGATGAACCCGCAAAAACCAAGCAATGAGCGCAAGAGGGCCGGGTGGCTCGGCCTAGGACTCTCCGATGCTCAAGTCGGGTCTTCAATGCGGCACAGAATCGCGTAGTAAAAAGCAAGATGTGGAATAGTGCTCCATACCGGGTATTTATAGAGTAAGGAGGAGATGAGACGGTTGGGAGAGTCCTAGTATGGTAGGAGTCCTTCTTTCGGAAGGTTCTCTCGCGTGAGCGGAGTGGAGAGTTATTTTTCGGGGTCGGACTCTTATTAAGGTAAGAGTCCATGTAGAGTGTGATTCCGTGTTGCGCTGGGATCGTGGCTCGGTCCTTATCCCGTGATTCTCGGGATGTCTTGACGTGGCCTGAGATCCCCGTGGGGTGCTATGAGAGCCTCAATGGAGGAGGGCTCGGCCTACGAGGTCCGCCCATGGGGTCGGCAATGGAGGTCGGCCGGGAGGAGGTTGGTCTCGCCATGAGGTCGACTAGAGTCTATGGCTGACCCGTATAATCTCGGCCTCGACCACGGCCACTCGCTCAAACCAAGGCTTTGTCGGGTGACTTATCGGATATGGGGTCGGCCCAATTTCCTGCTCGGCTCAACTCGGTTCTCGGATCGAGGTCGGATCGGCCACGTGGCAGCCTCTGATAGGTGGGGTGTTTTATGCCTCATCAGTTATTAAGCAACATCCACAACAAGGATTGACTAACTTTATTTTTTTGCAGAATTCAATGAGGGTGACCGAAAAGTGTAATGTGTTTAGCTTTGGTGTAGTAACAATAGAAACATTAATGGGAAGGCACCCTGGTGAGCTCCTTTCATTTTTACCACTATCAACGTCGTCATCGTTGACATCATCATCATCAGCTGTGCAGACCATGATGTTGAAATATGTTTTAGACCAACGGCTCCCTCCTCCCACAACTGAAGTTTGTGGAGCGTTGGTTTCAATTGTTTTATTTATTTATTTATTTATTTGCTGGGCTGGTTTCAATTGTTAAAATGACATTTATATGCTTGAACGTTAATCCCCAATCTTGTCCAACCATGAAACATGTTTCTCAGGAGTTATCATCTCACAAGCCATTTTCTATTGAGGAATTCCATACAGTCACATTAGGAGAATTCTCGCATGGAGGAAGACTACTCGGGTAGATGCAAGCTTGTCTGTTTTGGTAGAGATTCATTATCAAATATAATCTAATTTATGCTTATTTCTTTTTTCTTTTTTCTTTTTTATCTGATAATTTTTACATTTTTTTCACGATGAAGTTATGTGCTAAGTGGATTTAAGTTCTTGTTGTTTTCATTGTAGTTTGGGTAAATTACACATCACCCCTGGTTTTCAAACGAAACTCAGATCACCCCCTAGTTTTTGAAAAAAACTCAAATCACCCCTGGTTTAAACCCCAATATGACAAATTAGTCCCTACATTAGTTTTATGCTATTAAGGGATGATCTCAGCCAGTTAAATAAATTTAAATCCCTAAACTACCCTTGACCAATGTTGAAGATGAAGGGTAGTATTGTAAATTTTATTCTAATGTTTTAAGTGGATTTAAGTTCTTGTTGTTTTCATTGTAATTTTTATTCATATCATTGAAGTCTTTTTGTTTCTCCATTTGGTATTGTACTTTGGGAGTTGCCAATTGGCAATTGGCAGAGAAAGCAAATCTTCTTTACCATCTCCTCCATGACTAATTTTCCTTTTCCCTCTTACCTAAAGTCTTTATTGTTTTATCTCTATTGCTTTGACCATGTGGGCCCCATATGTATGATACTGTTATTTACATTACCATTGGTATGTTGTGAAGATTCGTCTCCATGCTAGTATCATAGGGAACACTCTCCCTTAAACTATATACCAGCCACCCGGAGCTTCAAAGAGAATTTATCATCAAACTTGCTTATAATAGTTAATATTTCAATCAAACTTGCTTTATCATGCGTTACCAAAGATTACAACTCTCTATTAGATCAAAAACATAAAACTAGCCGTTAGCAACATCTACCAGTGTTTGTCCAGTGTCCAGTGAAACCTTGCCGATGTCGGAGACCCATTAGATGACCCACTATAGAAGGAAAGAATTCAAATACTTATTTGAATAATTTCCTTCTATACCCACCCACGATGTTGGCTAAAATACTCTCCTCGGCGAACAAAGGAAAGTGAACATCGATAGTCATTTTGACAAAACTCGACTATAGACACCCCATTTTGTCCCCCTCCTCTGCACATACTTTCACGGGTCATCGAGTCTTTAAGTTCCAAGTTTACCCCAAGGATATCTTTCAGTCTAGTCCTTTCAAAGAGGGTCCAATTCTTTTCTTTTTTTATAAAAAAAAGCGGAGTAGCAAAGCACACATGAACTTGTTAAATCAATTCGATTCAGGGTTTTTGCCGATTCGGATCGGTACATGTCAACTAGTTCAGCCACTTTCTCTCCTAATTTTCTTTTGATGCTTTTACATTTTGGGATCAGCCAGAAATTGGAATCGGTCTCTACCAATACCAATACACTTTAACGGATCTGACCGATCCGTTATCATGGTTAAATAAGTATGAGAAGCATATGGGGGCTGACCACGGTTCACCAAGACAATAAAGAATTTTTATCCTCTACTGTTAGATTTCCCTCAATCTGGTTTTGATCAAGTGAGATTACATAACCTACCATCACAAATGTAAATGGAAGATGGCTGGCTGAGATTCAAAAAAGGGATTGAAAATTTCAAAATGTAGAGAAATTACAAATGATCAGGAGAAAATCAAAATTCTTGACTAAGAAGATTGTTACTGATTTCGGAATATCAAATAAAATTGAATAAGAAGATTGTTATTGATTATGGAATATCAAATAAAATTAATAAAACCATGAATGTACAATATAATCTGAGATAGTGGAGAGAATTTTAATATTATAATGGGGGAGCATAGGGAACACACATACAGAGCAGCCAATGAGAGTGCACTGGCATCTAGGGGGCCGGGCGGGGCGGTCATTTCACCGTACCGTGGCCTCCCCCCCCCCCCCCCTTTCCTTATGGTTCCATTTGTTTCAGCGTTAAATTTTACATGGAAAATTTTATGCAACTACCGACCATATCTATATGCAATCAAGGAAAGCACTGACTTGAACTACTTTGACCACTGCGCTTGCCCAAAAGCGAAAGCGAATCCAAACTATTTACTTGAAAAAAAGCCTCTGCTGTTGTAGTTGTTTCTCTTTCTCCAAAGCGCAGCGGAGGGAAGGATGGGGAGTGAACGCAGGAACGACTGACTGAACCAGAACGATAATACCGGGGCTTTGTGCCCACGTGTAGAGAGCCTCTCCCTCCTCTCGGGAATTCTCTGAACCGCTTAACATGCTTAACACTCCATCAAAAAACAAATATTGGAACACTTTTAAACATTTAAAATTTTACATCTAAAATTTTTTGAAGTGAAAATTTTTTCATGTAAAATTTTACGCCAAAACAAACGGAGCCTATAGGGAAAAGGCTGGCATACCACTGGTGTTCATTAAGCTATCACCCACTGTCTTTCTCTCTCTTCTCTCCTTTGAAATGACCTCTTCCCCTCTTGTATGATGCCCCATCCCCCATCGTTGTTGGTGCCGCCCACTACTTTACTGCATGTGGGCGGTGTGCCTATCCCTCTCCCTAATTTACATTACACTTGCTCTCTGTTTTGGCCCATTATTAAGTGTTTGTATGAGTATGGGCTAATAAGTAATTTCTGTGGGCTTACTATATGGGCCCTAAATTAAGACTCAACCTTGATCTATAGTTTGTGCTTTAAAGCACTAATATGGGCTTAAATAAATTCTGATTATGTCATATATTTGGGTTCAAAGATGTATAACATGCTTCTACATTATGGTTAGGGGATGTATATTAGTGAAATTTTACATAAGATTAAGGCATGTGTAATGGGCTGATTGTGTATGGTTGGATAATGTATGCATATGGCGGACATTAATTTCAAGGAATCTAATGATCAAAGTACCCTTGTGACAAAAACCCACCAAAGTTAAAGAGTAAAGTGACCAAATTACCCTCATCTTCCCAAATCGTTTAGGGTTTGAAACTGAAAATAAAACCCTAAACCATTTGGAAAAGATGAACCCTAAAATCAATTAATCTATCCTAGCTCTTGCCATGTTAGATAAAAAATCCACTCTTACAGATCAACATGGCAAGAACCACCCTACAATCAGCCTTTAAATGTTACGGACAAGCATTTCAATTGGGATTTGTCCCAAATCGTCTGGAAATGCAGGGTTCATGTTTGATCAGGTTATATCCCAAATCAGAGGTGGCAGTGGAAACCGCACAATGAGATGATCTTACCTGGTCCCTGCGATCAGTCGGAATCAGGAACGGCCTCAGTGGATTCCAATCAGGCCGATCCGATCTGATTTTTAAATCATTGGGTATGGTGCCCTGCTCCATTGCAACACTAGGATTTGGTGGCATCAAGATTCTTATTAACTCTCACAGGGAAACCAAACCCTTTTGTGTTTAACCACTTGAGTGAGAGAGAGAGAGAGAGAGAGAGGACATCTTGTTCGTCCTCTTCTAAATAAGTTCTAATGTGCCCAACTTAATGGGTTCGTTCCCTAAAACCAATGGATGAATCTCACATACTTTTGTGTTCTTCTGAAGCCTTTTTCTTTTGTTTTTCTAGGAATTAAGAGTGAGAGAGAAGGGTTTGGGTTTGCTAATTGAGCGTAACTGGGGAATTTTTTACTTATTTGATCAATGAGGAATGAGGAGGTTTCTCTCTTCATCGGTTATATTGCACCATAAATGTCCCTGTTGAAATCCAGATATACATTTTAGCCCTGATTTTAGTAAGAACCCTAAAATAAAAAATCCACTTTTACAAATCAACATGGCAAGAGCCAGAACAGATTCATTGATTTTAGGGTTCATCTTCCCAAGATAGTTTAGGGTTTGATTTTCAGTTTCAAACCCTGAACGATTTGGGGAAGATGAGGGCAATTTGATCATTTTACTCTTTAATTTTGGTGGATTTTTGTCATAAGGGCATTTTGATCATTAGATTCTCTAAAACTAACGTCTAACCTCCTAAACTAACGGACTGGACCAAAGTACTACACTGTTTTTGAATGTAGGGGGCATGTGTAAATTGTAAAGTTGTAAGGGTGCATTTAAATAAATGAGCATTTGTAAGAAACCGAAAAAAAAAAGATTCCATCTGTTGGAGAAAAACACCCTTACGTTGCTCATAGTCAAATGTCTCTGGCCCACAATATTTTGCACCTTAATTTTCTCCCATTATTATTCTTTGTGTAGGATTGTTACTCAGGACACTGTTTCCATAAGAAATTAGACCGTGACTTCTACACTTGCACGAGAGCCAATCAATATTCAATACCCCCCCGCTTGATTTAATTTCTAGTGGTAGAATGATCATTTTATGGGGAGGGGAGGGGAGAGGAGAGAGAGAGAGTGCTAGTGCAGGACCTATACTCCTGGACAAACAACTTTCTTCCTTGAGAATAATGAATTAAGCAGGTTTATCAAAATCCTAAGTCTGATTAGGATTACGATTGGGATTGGGATTCAATTGGTGTATTGATTTACATCAATAATGCATTCATAGCAATGTTCTAAAACTCGGGTTTCGATTAGCCAGAAATCGAGTTCGTCTCGGTTTCGACTATATGTCGGTCGTAACTAGGGATTTTTTTTCCATTGATGGGGGAAACCATAGTTTCGACCCCCCCAAACTGCTTTTTTAGGTCCGATTTTTTGCAGGCCACCTATTTTTGATAATTTAAACACAATCCAAACTTCAATTTCACTAAAACATCATTCAAAATAGTACTTATGGTTATTTACCCAAGTTTACTAATGTACGCGCTAATACAAACACTAAAATGGTATAATAAATACTTAGTACTTGAACCCTGAATAATACATATTATCCAAATAAAACATTAAGCTCCTTTTCAATTCCATGCAGAGTTCTTGGTGGGTCTAATCCACGAGCAGCGTACCACTGAAGATTACGAAGCCGTTCCTCAAAATGGACAATGTACGTATCCCATGATATGTAGGATTGTAAACGGATCGGATTCGGCCCGTATAGTGCTATATCTGCATCCGCATCCGATTAGCTATCAGATGGATTCAGATAGGGCTAAACGGATACGGACACAGATACGGATTGAATAATTTATCCATTTAAATGTAAATATAGTTTTTCGGATAGTTATAGCCTATTCGTATCCACATCTGTTTAGCTTTCGGACGGATTCGGATAGTGCTAAACAGATACGGACACGGATACATAAACAGATTTTGACTATTCATTTACATCCCTAAATTGACATGTTATGGGATCAATTGGTAACACCCCTTCTCTTCCCTATAATTTAAATCTTCCCATTGTCATTCGAAAGGGAAAGAAAGCTTGTACTAATCCTATAGCCAAGTTTGTTTTCTATGATGCTATTTCCCCTTCAGGTATTATTTTTTAATGCAGACCCAGGTTAGAATAACCCTTATTGGGTTGCTTGTGGATCTACCCAAGTAAAGAAACACTCAAATCCAAGTTCTAGTGGTAGAATAGTAAATAATTCAATGTGTAAAGGAGGATGGTAAATTTGTAAACAATTGTAAGTTCATAAGTGAATGGTAGTTTCATAATTTGTTGGAACTCTAAAACCAACAAAAAAAAAAAGTTTGTAACGTACCTAGGGTAAATTTATTTTTTATTTTTGGTAAAAGGGAAAAATCTTAATGGCAAGATGTAATTACTTGGAAAGGGAGGGATAGTTAAATTGAAACCAAAACAAGAATCGTAGCATAGGGAAGGCACTTTGTCTTCAACCTTGGAAAAAATGTAGACGGTAGAACCAATAGAGGAGAAGATGGTACGAGCACCAATACTCCCTCATGCAAGATCGATTTGAACTCAAACTCCAGGGGAGGATTCCTTACCCGCTAACATATTAAAACCACTCAACAGTCACCTGAATCTGCCACCAAAAAACCAGGTAATGAATTACTAAAACATGGCCTGACGGTAGTCTCTGATCTGGGTTTAGTTGCAGGTCCGAGACTTGAATGCACTCTCAAAATAAAAGAGGGTTTTAGATCAGGGTCTTGGATATTGAATCGCATATGGAAGGGTGATCTAAACCCCAAATCTCAACGAATTTGAGGATTTTAAACCCCAAATGGCATACCGAAACCAATGTTTCAACCGAAACCTGGCCAAAACTAACGAAATCCGATCGAATTAGAGGATTTTTAAAACTCTGGCATGATTTTGTCTTGGAACCTGTCGAAGCCGAGACAACTCGACGATTTTGACAAGTTTCGGTCGAGTTTTCGATCCATGATTCACAGAGAATCATGTGGAACCAAGTATAACAGTTTGGAATTCCATTCCACAATGCCCGCATGTCCTCTTTAATGCTTTATCAGGGTCTCATAAACACGTGAATGAACTAAAAAGCAATTTTTATCCCAAAAAAAAAAACTAAAGAAGCAATAATCAATCAAATAATTGAAAGAGAACAATTTTTTTATTAATTTGGTGGTGATGCTGTGAACAGGGCAAATGTAGAATGATATAAAACGAGGGTGACTGAGCATACCTAATACCCACCCTGATCTTTATCCCCTCCAATTCCCTGCTCCGTTCAGTTCCCCAGTATGCCTCTAACAAGAGAGGGCGCAGTCATTCTACCCCTCTCAGTCCTTCTCTTATTTGTTTTGGGTAATCGTTGGTCTCTTCATTGGAAATCACAAAGGTTGAAGGCTCCATTAATAATGACTCCATTCACCAATCAACAGACACAACAATACATACACGCAGCACTCTGTAGCACTTAACGACCCCGGCCCGCCTTGACGACCGTGACCTCTTTTTCTCTTCGTTAATTAAAATCCCAAATGGCCAAACCCAAACCATGTTTGATATTTGGATACTTAGTGGGGTTGCATTAATATATGTGCATATCTCACGGGGTGGCGTGGCGATGATAATTCATAACGTCATTGCTTATTTGAAATATTTAATTTTCTCAATTAAGATTTTCCTAATTTCTACTCATCGGGGTTGAGCGAATGGATCAATGTTCACAAAGTTATGCCGTTCCAAAGTTGCTGATAAATTTATTATGTTGAATATAATAGGATGAAAATAAGTTCAAATGTTCTGCAACTGAGTTTCATTCTCTGTACTTTAGGTTCACAAGTTTACGGATCAAGAAAGTTTTGTTGTCGATAGTCTTCTTTTCGTATAGTCATTTTAATTTCTTTCACAATGAATGAGCCGATATCTCTAGGGTTATGTGATGAAAAAATGGTCTCATTCAAAAATTAATTGATAAATCCAATGGCTTTCTAATCCATGGTCTTCCATTCGACATCAGTCATCTTTATAAGGTTTCCCTGTATTTTTTTTTATTTTTTATGAAAGTGTAATCACACAAACCACACACCAATCCCAGTTTCTCTGTATTACTCTCTATGGCTACGCACACCATTCTTATCTTTTTTAAATATATAATAAGAGGACAAAAATACTATTTGGTTATGTGCAGCTCACGGTTCCTACGCCAAGACATAGGGTTGCACAAATTGACCGTAGTGCCCTCATAAAAACTCCATATAAGATAATATAAGGAAAATTTCTTAGACCTACTAGATAAGAACAGAAATGACAAGTAGGTTTCCAATTTCTTTTACATCCACTACTTTCTATTTTAAAAACATTTACTTACTCCCAAAAGTTGGTTAATACCCATGCCAGGCAAGAATAAAATAAATGCAAACTCCCAAAATTGCCCCAACCTCATTTAACTGTTTTAAAAACCATGAAATCCAATGAAAGTGCACCTTAATTGTAGGAGTAGAAATCAAAACTCTTATTACCCCCTCCAAAAAAACAATGAAAACAAAACTATGGCATTGAGTCCAAAGGGAAGTACACCTTAATAATTAGAATGGAAAACAATAAAAACGTATTAAAAGAACAAAAAAAAAAAAAAGAGGATGGTGGGTAGGGTTCACAAACCCCTCTTAGGATTTTAGTATGTTGCAAAATACCCTCTGCATACCTATTCCTACCATCTATCATGTGTTGAACGGGATCCCATTCATCGTGGGTGGAAGGAAATTCGGTCAAAAAAAGAGTGAGAGAAACAATAAAAATATGCCCGGTCAAGACTCTCAAGACCAAAATTGAGAGAGAGAGGAAGAGTCATACAAATCGAGTTGACTGACTTTGACTGACTGAGGTTGAAGTTCATAAAGATCAACTTCTTTAACATATCATGTATATCACCTTGCTAGTAAAGTATGCCTAGTCAAGACTCTCAAGACCAAAATTGCCCCAATCTCATTTAATTGTTTTAAAAGTGCACCTTAATTGTAGGAGTAGAAATCAAAACTCCTATTATCCCTCCAAAAAAGAAAAAAAAAACAAAACAAAACAAAACAAAACTATACCATCGGGTCCAAAGGGAAACGTATTAAAAAAAAAAAGAGGATGGTTCACCCACCATCCTAGGGTTTTTGTAATTTTTGTTCTTATCTAGTAGTTCTAAGAAATTGTCCCTATAACAAAATTTTAATTAAAAAAAAACATAAAAGAATCATGACATGACTCATTGTTGGAAAACCAGGTTTTCTGACTTGACTTGTCTTGTAGAAAAACCTAGTGACTCGGCCTTGTTAAACCCGGTCAAGATGAGTCATGTTTTTTAATTTTATAATGCAATAAATATTTATAAATTATTAAAAATACAGAAAAATATTGGGGAAAAAAAAAATCAAGTAATCACATATCAATGCATTTTGAGTTTATACCATTCAACAAGAGAAGAGAGTCGAGGAGTTGAGGCTTTCTTATTGTTTTAGTTTATGGATTTATTATTTAGTTAACTCCGTTTCTAAGTGAACTAGTTTTATAATTTTTTCAAAAACGAAAACTCGTCGATTTTGTCATGACTTGGGTAAAAATACCGAGTCTTATTTGACTTGGACCATTTATGACCTATGATCTAGTCTAGTCATTTTTTACCTTGGCCTAGTCTACACGACTCTTTGACAGGTTTTCAATAACTTGACTCGAGCAACTTGCCCCAGTCAAAACCCAGTTTTCCAACTATGGACATGAGAGAGCAGTGTCAATTTGTTAAACCAACTTTTCGTAAGCAAACCGTGTGGTGTAAAGAAGGAAAATGAAGTGAGAGAACATTCTAACAAGAAAAAAAATTAAAAGACGTAAAAGACCAATCACACAAACCGACTTGACGAGTCACACAAATTTACATCAATGATGTATTTAGAAAGAACCATGTGGAACCAAGTATAACAGTTTGGTATTCCATACGCAATATTGCATGTTTACCACAAAAAATATATCTAGTGGAAAAATCTATTTGCTCTCTTCAAAGAAATGCTTTGATTTTAAGTCGTTCTTATAGTCTTTGACAATGATGGGTGCATGAGGCCTGAATGTCCTCTTTAATGTGGAATGATAAGAGGAGGGTGAGTACGAGGATAATACTTAGTGGGCCTGTCTCTCTACCGTTTGCTGCCTTTTATTATAAATATCCTCAACAACCCCCTTTCAGTTGCTCACAACAACCCAACACTCACCAATTCTTCTTCTTCTTCTTCTTCTTCTTCTTCCTATTCCCACGACCCTTGCATTAATTGGGTTGGTATTGTTTGCAATAAGCTCGGCAGTGTCTCCCACATACAACTATGGCATATGGGTTTGCAAGGTACGCTCAAATGCTTCAACTTCACTTCTTTCCCCGACCTTGTTCATCTTGGACTCATCAACTTTACTCTCATTGGCACCATTCCATTTCAGATAAGTAGCCTTTCCAAACTTAGATAACTAGATCTGTCTTATAACAACCTCAGTAGTTCAATCCCTGCATCTTTGGGTGATTTGTACAATCTTACTCTTTTAGGCCTTGATGATAATGCACTTTCTGGTTCTATTCCTTTAGAAATTGGAAACTTGAAAAATCTGATTGAGATGTATATGTACCATAATTCTCTAACAGGATCCATCCCTTCCATGTTTGGGAACTTAACCAAGCTGACCATGTTGTATCTGTATCGGAATAATCTTTCTGGTCCAATTCCTTTAGAAATAGGAAACTTGGCATCCCTGGTAGATTTAAAACTGTCTAATAATCACTTGACAGGATCCATCCCCTCCACGATTGGGAACTTATCCAAACTAAATAAATTGTATCTGTTTCAAAATAAACTTTCTGGTCCTTTTCCTCTAGAAATAGGAAACTTGGCATCCCTTGTAAAGTTAAAACTATCTAATAATCTTCTGACAGGATCCATCCCCTCCACGTTTGAGAACCTAACCAAACTGATCACATTGTGTCGGTTTCGGAATAATCTTTCCGGTCCTATTCCTTCAAAGATGGGAAACTTGGCATCCCTTGTAGTTTTAGGACTGGCTACGAATCTCCTGACAGGTTCGATTCCACTCACTTTTGGAAACTTGTCCAAGTTGGAGATATTGTCCTTGTATGACAACAATTTATCTGGAAATTTAGCACAACAATTATGCGTTGGTGGATCACTTTCATATTTCTTTGTAGATCACAATAGTTTCACGGGTCTCATCTCAAAAGGCTTGAGAAATTGCACAAGCTTATTGAGAGTCGGACTAGACAACAACCAACTGAAGGGAAATATATCAAAAGTTTTTGGTTCATATCCTCATTTGAATTACATCGAATATGAGCTATAACAGATGATTTGGTGAGATTTCATCAAATTGGGGAAAGTTCCCAAATCTCACAAGCCTACGGATGTCAAACAATGAGATTACTGGTAGGATACCTCCAGAGCTTGCAGGGAATTCATCTCGACTACAACGACTTGACCTTTCTTCCAACCATTTAATTGGAGAGATTCCCCAGGAATTAGGGAAAATGAAGGCTTTGTCAAGCCTTAATTTGAGCCATAATCAGCTTTCAGGTAGGTTGCCATCCGAAATTGGAAAGTTTTCTAACTTGAGAGAACTTGACCTGTCAGCCAACAATCTAACTAGACCTATTCCAGAGCAGCTAGGGGATTGCTTCAAAATGATTTACCTACACCTGGGTAAGAACAGATTTAATGGAAGCATTCCAAAACGAATGGGTAACCTGATTTCACTACAACTTCTAATGGATCTTAGTCATAATCAACTCTTGGGTGAGATACCATCAGAGATTGGGCAATTGCATAGTCTGGAAATTTTAAGTCTCTCACACCATGTGCTCTTTGGTTTCATTCCCTCATCACTGGAAAAAATGTTGAGTTTGACATCCATTGACATATCATACAATGAGTTGGAAGGTCCAATTCCCAAAATCAAAGCCTTCGAAGATGCTCCTAGAGAAGCTTTCACGCACAATAAAGCATTGTGTGGCAATGCTGCAAAAGGTTTGCCCTCTTGCAATTCCTCAATGATAGAAAAGAGGAATACTGAAAAGAAACACATGCTGGTCATTTATATCTTACTTCCTATTTTGAGTGCAATGTTTCTACTATTCATACTTATAGGAATTGCTTTTGCTTTTCAAAGAAAAGCAAAGAAGAAGATAGAAATGGGACAAACGGAAAGAATTGATCAAGGAGATCTATTCGCCATATGTAGGTATGATGGTAGAATTGTGCATGAAAATATCATTGAGGCCACTGAAAACTTTGATGACAAGCATTGCATTGGGAAGGGAGCATATGAAAGTCTTTACAAAGCAACTTTATCAACTGGTCAAGTGGTAGCTGTGAAGAAGCTTCATCCATTACAAGAAGATGCTGAAATGGTCAATAAAAAACATTTTACAAATGAGATCCATGCATTGACTGAAATACGACATCGAAACATTGTGAAATTTTATGGTTTTTGCTCACATGTGTGGCACTCATTTCTGGTTTATGAGTATTTGGAAAGGGGAAGTTTGGCGAAAATCCTAGGAGATGTAAGAGGGCAACAGATTTGGATTGGATCAAGAGAATAAGTGTAATTAAAGGTGTGGCTAATGTGCTATCTTACATGCACCATGACTGTTCACCACCAATTATTCATAGAGATATATCAGGTAGCAATATTTTGTAGGATTTAGAGTATGAGGCTCATGTGTCAGACTTTGGCATTTCAAGGCTTCTAATGCCTGATACAAGTAATTGGACTTCTCTTGCAAGCACTTATGGCTATCTTGCTCCAAGTAATGCATTTCTTTCTTTTACTTACGACACAAAATATTGTATGTCTCAATAATGACAACTTGATTAATACTATTATAGTTTTATTCATTGGTTTTCTTTATTAAGGTTATCATAATTTGATGATTATGCAAAAATAGGACTTATATTTTAATATTTTCTATGTACATTATTTCTATAGAGAAATTTAATATGGATATGTTTTAATATGTTTTTAAAAACAAATTTTTATTATTTATCTGAATTTTGTTTTGTACAAATATTTCTATAGAGAAATTTTAGCATTGATATATTGTCATATGTTTTTTTTTTGTACACATTCTTCTATAGAAAAAATTTAGCATTGATTTACTATAATACAACTTTTATAAACTTTTGAGTGTTATAATCTCGTAATTTCTATAGCTTAATTTCAAAGGGTCCACCAATGTATGACAAGTCTAACAAATGTGACCACAGTTCAATAATTTTTTCCAAGTAATCAACAACTAATTTACTCTACAAAAATGTATTTTATAGTTCAAATATAGTGTTTAAGCAACATCCACAGGATTTACTAACTTTATTTTTTAGCAGAATTAGCTAATACAATGAGGGTGACAGAGAAGTGTGATGTGTATAGTTTTGGTGTGGTAACAATAGAAACATTAATGGGAAGGCACCCTGGTGAGCTCCTTTCATCTTTATCACTATCATCGTCGTCATCGTTGGCATCATCATCATCATCAGTTGTATAGACCATGATGTTGAAAGATGTTTTAGACCAACGACTCCCTCCTCCCACAACTGAAGTTTTATGGAGCATTGGTTTCAGTTGTAAAAGTGGCATTTGCATGCTAATCCCCAATCTTGGCCAACCATGAAACATGTTTCTCAGGAATTGTCATCTCACAAGCCATTTTCTATTGATGAATTCCATACAGTCACATTATGAGAATTCTTGCATTGAGGAAGAGTACTCGGGTAGATGCAAGCTCGTCTGTTTTGGTAGAGAAATCCAGTACGTGATTAATATATCAAATATAATCCCAATTATGTTTCTTTCTTTTTTTATTTAATAATGTTAACATTTTTTTTTCAAGATGCAGTTACATGCTAAGTGGATTTAAGTTCTTGTTGTTTTCATTGTAACTTTACATACTATTGATAAAACAGTTGCAATCTTTTTCCAATGTGTCCTTTATATATATCCATTCATTGCTTTCTTTTTCTCTCTTCATGTAATATTTATTCACATTGAAGTCTTTTTGTTTCTCCATTTGGTAGTGGACTTTGGGAGTTGCCAATTGGCAGGGAGAGCAAATCTTCTTTACCATCTCCTCAATTTGGATTTGAGAGAAAGTGGAAAATGCAATGTCTAATTTTCCTTTTGCACTCTTACCTAAAGTCTATTATTTTCTCTCTGCTTTGACCAGGTGGGATCTGTTGTGGCCAACTCAAAGTAAATTATTGGAGGAGTCGCCTTTGGTAGCCATGTCTAAGGCCATGTCTGTAGTCTAGTAGTTTTAGAATTTAATTTTTCAAAAACTTTGACTCATTTCACATAGCCTGCTAATGGGATATCTTCAACGAGAGACAGATCCAAAGCCAGGGCAAGGACCGGTGGGTAAGGCACAAGATTTGAGTCTTATATATATATATATATATATATATATATATATTTATTTATGGAAGAATGTTTTCTGTGCCGGTGGCATAGACTGCGCCCAGACACATGGGGGTAGATGAAATGACCACCATGCCCCCTGAATGGCAGGCCCCATGTGTCTAGTGCAGACTGCGCTGCGGCACAGAGATCGAACATCATCCCTATATTTATATATTTATATCGTGGGGTTGACATTGCAGAATGAACCTCTGCAGTAAAAGCACAACTCCTTCAACTCTCTGATCTTGTTATTATCAGCTTGGCTTACAACATAATGAGGTATGGCTTTGAGACAAGTTAATCTCCCAATTCCTGCCGGTCTATGTCTATTTCATAATTCATTATCCATTACTAGGTATCAAAGGTTAATTAGGTTGCCCGGTCATGTTAGAACAACGCCCAGAATGGAGATTTTGCAGAAGAAAAACGAAGAGAAAGAGAAGCACAAGCATACAAAACAAGATTTAGTGATTCACCCCAAGAAGGAAGACAACATCCACGACGGAGCTATAGAATGATTCCACTACTTCTGTGAAGCAAAATACAAACCCTCACTCTCTCATCTCTCTAAGAGATGACAACATTATATAGGAAAACTCTAACCCAGAAAGTACAAAATTGCTCCTAGCAACCCACCTAGTCTAGTTCGGACTTGAACCAATATAAGTCGAAATACATATCAAATTGACGATCTCGACAAGATCTACGGGAGTTAGTCCTTATGGTGCTGAGATATGCACTTTTTTAACCATTCTAACACTTTTTGAAAAAGAAACGGCCCACCAAAGAATCACCACAACACTTTCTAGAGTGAGATCAGGCTTCACCAATAAAAGCTCATTCCTTTTGATAAATCATATAGTTCGGAATAATCTTTAAGCATCAGTGTTTGCAATAAGTAAAGCTCACAGATTGATTTAGGTAACATGCTAATGCATGTGCAAGAGAGATTAAGGCACCTCAGAGGCTCAGATGCTTCAAAAAGGTTAATTACAAATACTGATTCTACTTTAGTTGAGAAGTCTCTTTCAGTAAAGATATTTTTTTGTTATACGGCTATATGAATGCCGCCTAGAAGATTCCTTTTAAGTGGCCCATGTCATGCCCACTCCACGCTGACGGACGAACATAAATCCAACGTACGTAAATCCACGTACAATTTAGATTCAGATCTGACAATTGTCAGCCGTACCGACCAGTAGACCCCCGTAGTTTCCTACTACGGTGTTGCCCTGGTACATCGAAGAAAACCCACAAATTCCATTTTATTGTACCAGGATACATGAACCCGTTTTCGGTTACACAAAAGATGCTCATCTGAGCATCCAGCAGCCACGCACCATTTTGCATTTTATCCGGACGATTTATATCTAAGCCACCTAGTTTGTTACATGGGGAATGTTATGAGAGATCAATTCCACCCGTGGAAAATGACCGAAATGTCCCAAGAACTTAAAATGAGCATGACTTATTCCTTTTAAGTTTGATTATGCCCATTCAAGTTGCTATCTTCTCCATTTGTTGAGTTAAACATGAAAGGGGAAGATGGGGGATATTATGTATGTATTGAATCACTCCTAACTTCTTTTCGATGCATTGAACCCATATTGAAGACTACAAGTGATTCTATTCAAGAAAAAAGGGGTTTTGCAAGGAAAAGAAATGGAGGTGATGATGGATGTTTGGGGTTGAGTAAGATACTTTATTTTATTATTCTTGAAGGTATTTTTTTTTTTTTTTTTGTAACTTGAATATTACTTGGGACCCGGGCTAGTCTCTAAATTATTATTAAAAAAATGATTGAAACAAATAATACATTGGTAGGACTTAACCCGCCTTACCCCAAAACACACCATACATTAAAATCTAAAATTTCGGAGATCAACTCTAACCTCCCGAATAATACAACTAAGTTCTCTATGAATACTTTGATCTGCAAGAAAGAAAATATTACAAGTGGACTCACAGGCCAAATTAGAAAATCAATCCACTACTCGGTTACTTTTTCGAATCGCGAAACAGATTATTCTTGAAGCCTTCAAGATCATGTACATGCTAAAATTGTGATCTGGGAGTGTGAGGATTGATTCTGCAAAGCTGGGGAAAAAAAGAAAGAGAAGAGGAAAAAGAGGAGCAGGAGAAGGGAGTAGCATTCCTGATTGGAGACCTCCGATCAAATGATTTACTCCAGTAATTGTCATTTTTGTTATCATTAAATGACTTTATTTTAGCATTTCCCACAACTTGTATTTCTTAGACTAGGTGATTCTATGTGAATGGTTGTAATATAATTGGGGGAATTTGCATGTGTTATTGTGCTTAAATTGTAGAGCATTGATATAAGCCCACTTTTATTGTATTGGGGGTGTTCAGTTGCAGCTGGACACCAAGGTGGATTCTTAGATTGATCAGAAATCTATGAGTTGTGTTTCCTTCTATCTGGTTTTGATAAAATGGGATTATTTTTCATAACCTACCATAAAAATTGTAAATGGAAGATGATTGGATGAGATTCAATAAAGGGATTGCAAAATTCAAGATGTAGAGAAATTACTAGTGTTAAGGAGAAAATTAAAATTCTTGAAAAAGAAGATTGTTATTGATTTTGGAATATCAAATAAAATTGGTGAAACCATGATTGTCAAGTAATCTGAGATAGAGGAGTGATTTTTAATATAATAATTTAATCAAATTTCAACTCATAGAATTTGAAGAAATTGTTTTCAAAATTAGATTTCGATATAGTGTGGATTAGTGTTGTCTGTCTCTCGGATTAGACATTACACTTTGGTGTGAGAGCAGCATGAATTGACTATCAATTCCTATTTATATTGTAAGGCCAACATGCCTACTCGCAGTGCATTTTTGGCAAAGTTTCAAGCTAAGCCTATACATGCATTTTGCATCATTGAAAAGTACTCATAATGAGCAAGCTTTCGGACTATACATCGTACGTTGATTTTCGACTAGTGATTTGGAAATGACGACCTTTAGAATGTGGGATCCACATCCTCTATTTCCATGGGCTGTACTTCCATTCTACTTCCACCACTTCTCAGCGTGCCACCTGTCTTTATGAGCATCCAACGGCCTGTATTGTATTAATTCAAATTTTTTTGAAAATCTGATGAGACCCTCTTTGAAGCGGTTTAAACCCCTAAACCAAACCTACTAACCGAACCAAATTTCACTCAAACCAAACCTACTTCTAATCGAACCATTTTCACCCAAACTAAACCCATCTCCGTTTCACTCATCCCCATTTCATTTGAACGAAAAGCCCTAAAAGTTGCAGAACCTCTCCATCTCTCCATCGCTCAATGTTGTTCATATGCATCTTGTCTATGACTCTATGGCACCGTCTTAGACTATTGAAAACCCAAAGAGATGATGATGATTAAAGCTCTGTAGAGCCTCTTCCATTTCTCCACAGCCTCGTTCCTTCTCCTCTTCTTCCGAAAAATCAGTGTTGTGGGTATCCCAAGTGTTGGTTAGATGTATGAATGATTTTTTTTTCCAATCGCTTTTCCCAGCGTATGTAATATCTCTTCCAATTGACCACTTCATATCCAACAGAGAAAATGTTCTCCTTCATACTTCCTTGACTTTAAGAGTCCTACGGCTCCATTAGCTCTAATACAACAGAACTCGCTTGCTGATATTGTGAATGGACAGCAGCTGTTCAGGACAACCCTAATCAATATGATCGAAGGATTTGGCTTCACTGTTGCGGTGTCAATTTTTTTTTTTGTTAAAGCTCTCTGGCTGGTGTTTTATAAATCTAATCTTGGTGTTCTAGTCAGCTTGTAGCTGATGAAATTCTTTTCAAGCTCTCTGCTGTAGATCCATATCTTCAAAGGAGCCACTAAAATTTGCTCTTGCTAGGAAATTAAAGAGCTCCATTCACTCCTGGACTCTGGGCTGTGGAGGAAGCTTAATTAACCCGATCTACACTACACTTCAAAGAGCTTCGTCCCCTTCCCTTCCTTGTCCAACACTAAAAACCAAAAACAGGTTGTTTGATTGTCATTTTCTCAGCTACAATCAAGTGTGCTCTGTTTCTCCTCTGTACTCAATTGATATTGTGGATTTGTGACAGTAAATTAAGTTCAAAACCACTAACTGAAAAGGAGAACTTTTCTATATGGAAAATATATATATCTTCTCTAATCCTAAGAATACTGCAATAACATCTATTGACCCTTGTCCTTCACCATAGTTTAATGGTGTATTATGGGTTTGGCTTACTTAAAATCAAAGAAAACCATTGCTTAAGTCTTGTCCACTCCAAAAGGCAAGGAAAGGAAAGAGCTGAACACTGAAGTCTTGACAACTCTTTTCTTCTAGTACAGCAGCTGGAGAAAAAAGACATACTACAAAGACAAAGAGCTTTATACCAGCATTTTATTGTGATTCAAGTAACTTTCTTGCTATGAGCCTTACCATGTGTGATCCTCTCAACGGATTTCAGAGTGGGCCTAGGTCATGGTAAATTTTTTCAAGTATCCACCATGGCTCTCTGCAACTCAAGAGATCCTAATCTCATTTCACAATGCCCTCTTCTCCTTCACTTCCAAATCTCCTCTTCTTACAGTGACCCTCAACAGTCAACACTACTGTAAATACTGTGGTTGAAAGTAAATAAAATCTTGATTATGAGTCCACAAAGCTTGATTTATAAACACAAACGACCTTGATTAATAATCCTGAACTGACTTGTTCACCAGATAGTGGTTAAGAGAACTGAAACTGGCTGGAATCTAACAAAATTTTATATGTAGATAGTAAAATAAAAAAAGAATACAAATCACAGTCAGCAACTAACTGATCGAGCCTACGATAACTAAGTTTTCAAATAGAGCAAGGAAAGTGGGTTGTATATAGATAGATTATCATTTCAAGATCTCCACTTCTATGTTTGATATAGAATATCATTTCAAGATCTTCACTCCTGTGTTTGATACTTGCAGGGTGGTGAATGTGAAAAATGAACATTGAGAAATTCTCTCTTATTGACTTTATATTACCAATCATCATTGCTTGAGAAGGAAGAAAAAAAGATGAAAAGAAATTTCCCTCTTCAGGAATGAGCATGGAAAAGCAGGGATAGAGACAGCAACAAGAGCATATTATTCCCAACATATTATTCCTAACACTTGGAATTCCATGATTTTGACCCACCCAATTACTCATTCACTCAAGCCCCTTAATAGAACAGCAAGGATAGATACAACAACAACAGCATATTATTCCCAATATTTTGTTGTTTGAAATAACTAAGAAATAAAAGGGAAGTAAAAAAAAAGGACAAAATTAAGCAGAGAATGAACAAAACCCAACTTCACAAGCTGCAATCCTTGAGACCTGATGGATTCGAACCATCATAACCTAGGAAATAATTCCTAGGTGCTCTTCCATTTTGAGCTAAGGCCTCAACCTATAAAAAAAATGAAGAATTAAAAAAACTGCATAAGATCTCATGCTTCCACCAGAGTCACCCTATCCTCCATCATTATAGACTAGGCTAAACCATCCTTGTCAACAAGTTAATTTTATTATAGCCATTCCAGCTGCTTATTCAGTTTAGGAACACAACTTTTCAAACTGGTTGATAACTGAATTGATTTTAGTAGCATAATCACAATGCCACACCCTTGGCTTAGAAATACAAACTCTCCACTGTTGACAACAACCTAACAATATCCCCCAATTGTCCAAGTTCAGAAGCAATTCCAACTTTTTTTTAAGCCATTACCTGTTCTGATTTATAATATCAACCCAAACACATGTTCTCAATGATGTTAAAAAATCGTATGAAAATACTGCTCAAAACAATAGCCATAAACAATTAGGGATCCGTGGCAAATAAAGGTTGTTGGCCTTTGAACTCTATTGAAGTCTTCGTTCATGAGTTCCATGAGCAATTTGACATATTAAAAAGCTCTCAAGTTGAGGAAGGAGGGGGAGTGGGGGGGAGGGGGAGGGGGGGAGTCAACAAATAAAAGAGATGACTGAAGCTCTCTTAGGATTTTCTAATTGGCATGATTAGGATTAAAAACATTGGAAAGAGAAGGTGCTGCATTAGTGAATCAAGAATTTTTATTAACCTGTCATATGGTTAATTCGGAGCTCCATAGGTCCACCGAAACCCTAGAAAACGTTCTTCTCGATAGTCACCGTGAGAATAATTTTGGTATCCTAATTGAATCTCTTACAACAGTACCATCGAAAACAAATACATCTAATAAATAAAAGGCGAAAGGTTATAGCCAAAAAAATCATCTTGAGCATCAGAAGCCTAGAAATAGCAATAAAAAGAGTTGTACAGAAACCAATAATCCCATACCCTTCCCTTGAGGAATCAATAAACCAGTCAGAATATAAATTGCTGAAATTTTCAATTGAAGACTATCACTGTAATCATGGAGGAGACATTTTCTAGAACAACCACGAGCATCTGATTAGAAACCCCCAAGTTTGAATGAGACTTACATTTTTGACGACTCAGGCAGCTTGCAGCAGGAAGAGGCTGAGCTCTGAGTTTGAAGCCCGATTAGCACTGATTTTTCGGAAGAAGAGGAGAAGGTGCGAGGCTGTGGAGAAATGGAAGAGGCTCCACAGAGCTTGAATCATCATCATCTCTTTGGGTTTTCAATAGTCTGAGACGGTGCCATAGACAAGATGCCTATGAACAACATTGAGCGATGGAGCGATGCAGAGGTTCTACAACTTTTAGGGCTTTTCGTTCAAATGAAATGGGGATGAGTGAAACGGAGATGGGTTTAGTTTGGGTGAAAATGGTTCGATTAGAAGTGGGTTTGGTTTGAGTGAAATTTGGTTCGGTTAGTAGGTTTGGTTTAAGGGTTTAAACCGTTTCAAAGAGGGTCTCATCAGATTTTCAAAAAAATTTGAATTAATACAATACAGGCCGTTGGATGCTCATAAAGAACAGGTGGCGCACTGAAAAGTGGTGGAAGTAGGATGGAAGTACAGCCCAGGAAGTAAGGGATGTGGATCCATCAGATTTGACAGAATTTTGATTCTGTTTTAGGCAGTGGGAGGTTGCCAAATGACACCAAACCACTTAGCCTAAAAATATCTGAAGATTGAGAAACCGACCATGCGTGCACGCTTTCCTTTGCAAAAGAAAAAATGCATTTTGTAAAGCAACAAGGTTTGAAACACCATAGCCAAATACTTCTCACTTTCTCATGTGATTTTGCAGTGCCCAAAGACGCACGGCACAATTTTCCTCATGTCCAACTGCATAGCGTGTATTTGACTCTTAAACATCTGAGTATGAACCAGAAGACTTCTGCTGCTGCTTTCTCTAGAAAATATAAAGAGAAATAATCAGCACAGAGAACAGGAAAAAAAATTTCCCCTAAAATCAGAAGAAGCTTCATAGACCTTGCTGTCTATATTCTCTGCAATTACAAATAATCCTTGAACAAGAATAAGAGTAGTAAATTGTCAATAAATTGGTTGGACATCCATAGACTCTGGGGTATCGTTCCAAACCATCTATAATAAGAGATGTGACAGAATTTTTGTCTCCCTTTAGCCGCCTCTCTTTATTATAAATATCTCTAACCACCCCTTTCATTTGCACACAGCCACCCAACAATAGAAACCAATATAAACCTCCCAAAGCATGACTGCCTGCTCTTCTCCCGTTGTAGCTTGGTCATCCCATCATGAGAACCCTTTGCTTCTCCCTCTCACTGATATTTGCTTTCTTCTTACTTTTCTTGTTCTTCCCTGTTTCATCTAAACAACAAGCAGATGCTCTGTTGAAGTGGAAAGCCAGCCTAAGCCTCCCCCACAACCAAACCTCCCACTCTGATGATCTTCTTCTAATTCTGCCTTCTTGGACACTCACCAATTCCTCTTCTTCTTCTTCTAACCATTCCCATTCCCACAACCCTTGCATTAATTGGGTTGGTATTGTTTGCAATCAGCTCGGCAGTGTCTCCCACATACAGTTATCAGATATGGGTTTGCAAGGTACGCTCAATAGCTTCAACTTCACTTCTTTCCCCGACCTTGTTCATCTTGAACTCACCAACTTTACTCTCTTTGGCACCATTCCATTTCAGATAAATTGCCTTTCCAAACTTAGATACCTAGATCTGTCTTACAACAACCTCAGTAGTTCAATCCCTGCATCTTTGGGTGATTTGTACAATCTTACTCTTTTAGGCCTTGATGATAATGCACTTTCTGGTTCTATTCCTTTAGAAATTGAAAACTTGAAAAATCTGACTGGGCTATTTATGTACAATAATTCTCTAACAGGATCCATTCCCTCCACGTTTGGGAACTTAACAAAACTGAATGCATTGAATCTAATTCAGAATTATCTTTCTGGTCCTATTCCTTTAGAAATAGGAAACTTGGCATCCCTGGTAGATTTCAGTCTATCTCAAAATCTTCTAACAGGTTCGATTCCATTCACTTTAGGAAACTTGTCCAAGTTGGAGAGATTGTCCTTGCGTGAAAATCAACTATCCGGGATCGTCCCTGAATCTATAGGAAATCTGAAAATTTTGGTTACTCTACATCTCAGTGGCAACAATTTATCTGGAAATTTACCACAACAATTATGCGTTGGTGGATCACTTTCCTATTTCTCTGCACATCACAATAGTTTCACGGGTCCCATCTCAAAAGGCTTGAGAAATTGTACAAGCTTAATGAGAGTTCAACTACACAACAACCAACTGCAGGGAAATATAACAGAAGGTTTTGGTTCGTATCCACATTTGTATTACATCGATCTGAGCAATAACAAATTATTTGGTGAGATTTCATCAAATTGGGGAAAATGCCCAAATCTAACAAGCCTACGGATGTCAAACAATGAGATTACTGGTAGTATACCTCCAGAGCTTGCAGGGAATTCATCTATACTACAACGACTTGACCTTTCTTCCAACCGTTTAATTGGAGAGATTCCAAAGGAATTAGAGAAAATGAAGACTTTATCAAGCCTGAATTTGAGCCATAACCAGCTTTCAGGTATGTTGCCATTGGAAATTGGAAAGTTGTCGAACTTAGTAGTTCTTGACCTGTCATCCAACAATCTAACTGGACCTATTCCGGATCAGCTAGGGGATTGCTTCAAAATGATCTACCTAAACCTGGGTAAGAACAGATTTAATGGAAGCATTCCAAAACAAATGGGTAACCTGATTTCACTACAAATTCAATTGGATCTTAGTCATAATCAACTCTTGGGAGAGATACCATCAGAGTTTGGGCGATTACGTAGTCTGGAAACTTTAAATCTCTCACACAATATGTTCTCTGGTTTCATTCCCACATCAATGGAGGAAATGTGGAGTTTGACATCCATTGACATATCATACAATGAATTGGAAGGTCCGATTCCCAAAATTAAAGCTTTCGAAGATGCTCCTAGAGAGGCTTTCACAAACAATAAAGCATTGTGTGGCAATACTGCAAAAGGTTTGCCCTCTTGCAATTCCTCAATGATAGAAAAGAAGAATACTGGAAAGAAACACACACTCATCATTCATATCTTACTTCCTATTTTGAGTGCAATATTTCTCCTATCCATTGTTATAGGAATTGCTTTTGTTTTTCAAAGAAGAGCAAAGAAGAAGAAGATAGAAATGGGACGAACGGAAAGGATTGATCAAGGGGATCTATTCGCCATATGTAGCTATGATGGTAGAATTGTGCATGAAAATATCATTGAAGCCACTGAAAACTTTGATGACAAGCATTGTGTTGGGAAGGGAGGATATGGAAGTGTTTACAAAGCAACTTTATCAATTGATCAAGTCGTAGCTGTGAAGAAGTTTCATCCATTACAAGAAGATGCTGAAATGGTCAATAAAAAACATTTTACAAATGAGATTCGTGCATTGACTGAAATACGACACCGAAACATTGTAAAATTTTATGGTTTCTGTTCACATGCGCGGCACCCATTTTTGGTTTATGAGTATTTGGAAAGGGGAAGTTTGGCGGAAATCCTAGGAGATGTGGAGAGGGCAACAGAGTTGGATTGGATCAAGAGAATAAGTGTAATTAAAGGTGTGGCCAACGCGCTATCTTACATGCACCATGATTGTTCACCACCAATTATTCATAGAGATATATCAGGTAGCAATATTTTGTTGGATTCAGAGTATGAGGCTCGTGTATCAGACTTTGGCATTGCAAGGCTTCTAATGCCTGATTCAAGTAATTGGACTTCTCTTGCAGGCACTTATGGCTATCTTGCTCCAGGTAATACATTTCTTTCGTTTACTTACGACACAAAATATTGTATGTCTCAATAATGACAACTTAATTAATAGTATTATAGTTGTATTCCTTGGTTTTCTTTATTAAGGTTATCATAATTTGATGATTATGCAAAAATAGGACTTTTATTTTAATTTTTTTCCTGTGTGAATTATTTTTATAGAGAAATTTAACATTGATATGTTAGAATACATTTTTTGAAACAACTTTTTATTATTTATTTGAATTTTTTTTGTACAAATATTTCTATAGAGACATTTTAGCATTGGTATTTTGTCATACGTTTTTTACTGTACACATTCTTTTAAAAAAAAATTTTAGCATTGATTTATTATAATACAACTTTTAAAAGCTTTTGAATGTTATAATCTCGTAATTTCTATAGCTTAATTTCAAAGGATTCACTGATGTATTACAAGTCTAACAAATGTGACTACAATTCAATAATTTTTCCAAGTATTCAACAACTAATTTACTCTCCAAAAATGTATTTTACAATTCAAGTATAGTATTCAAGCAACATCCACAAGATTTACTAACTTTATTTTTTCGTAGAATTTGCTTACACGATGAAGGCGACAGAAAAGTGTGATGTGTATAGCTTTGGTGTGGTAACAATGGAAACATTGATGGGAAGGCACCCTGGTGAGCTCCTTTCATCTTTATCACTATCATCGTCGTCATCGTTGGCATCATCATCATCAGTTGTGCAGACCATTATGTTGAAAGATGTTTTAGACCAACGACTCCCTCCTCCCACAACTGAAGTTTATGGAGCATTGGTTTCAGTTGTAAAAAAGGCATTTACATGCTTGAATGTTAATCCCCAATCTCGGCCAACCATGAAACATGTTTCTCAGGAGTTATCATCTCACAAGCCATTTTCTATTGATAAATTCCATACAGTCACATTAGGAGAATTATTGCATGGTGGAAGAGTACTCGGGTAGATGCAAGCTCGTCTGTTTTGGTAGAGAAATCTAATATGTGATTAATATATCAAATAGAATCCCAATTATGTTTCTTTCTTTTTTTATCTAATGATGTTAACATTTTTTTTTTCAAGATGAAGTTACGTGCTAAGTGGATTTAAGTTCTTGTTGTTTTCATTGTAATTTTACATACTATTGTTAAGACAGTTGCAATCTCTTCCCAATGTGTCCTTTATATATATCCATTCATTTCTTTCTTTTTCTCTTTTTCCATGTAATGTTTATTCATATCATGGAAGTATTTTTGTTTCTCCATTTGGTATTGGACTTTAGGAGTTGCCAATTGGTAGGGAGAGCAAATCTTCTTTACCATCTCCTCAATTTGAATTGAGAGAAAGTGGAAAATGCAATGACTAATTTTCCTTTTGCCCTCTTACCTAAAGTCTTTATTATTTTCTCTCTCTTGCTTTGACCATGTGGGCTCCATATGGGTTATACCGTTATTCATATTACCATTGGTATGGTGTTCAGATTCCTCCCCACACTAGCATCGTAGGGAACACTCTCCCTTAAACTATATACCAGCCACCCCGAGCTTCAAAGATAATTGCTCATAAAACTTGCTTATAATTGTTAATATTTGAATCTTAACTTTTAGAAGAGGATTTTAGTATAGTAGAAGACTCAATTCTTCGAATTAAGGTGTTCATATGACAGTTTCAGGGAAAGTTCAATCCCTCCGTTGAAAATAAAAGACCGAGTTTTCCTCAACTTTGATAAAAGAGAACCTCTTAAGCCACTGCATTTGAACTTTGATTGGAAATCACTACAAACTGAGAGTTACATAGTAAAATTGACACTCAACCTACATTTTCTAAAGAGAACTCGAAAACTACCATTGCAGATCTAAAGATTTTACAACATGGTGTTTACCAGGAAAAAGAGGGTAAGGATTTTTGGGATGGCACCTTAGAAAATTAAAGCTCATCTTATGGCCCTAATCTGTAATGTAGAATTTCTATGGGGACCCAAAATTCCAAAATATGTAGAGGTGATGGTCATATTAGTGCAACTTTAATATATTGGGTTTTTTTTTTTTTTGGTAAAAACTTTAATATATTAGCAATTGAAAGTAAAATGGTAAATGACCTGATATAGTGGCTCATGTAGTAGAGATTGGCCTTCATACGTCACAAGTGGGTACTTCAAGATAAGACAAAATGGACGATGAGAAAAATCTTTATTAGCAAGACCAATAATGGAGACCCTTTCTTCCCCTCTTCTCTCCCTCACTTCCAAAATAATAATAATAATAATAATAATAATAATGGGAAGATATTCGTACACAGGAGATTCTCCCATCAACTCCGACGAATAAGAGGTGCAGGAGCTTTTATGCTATTTTAGATTGACATAAATCCGCCTGCATTTAATGCAGGTTGTGCACATACACGACTATGACTCATTTCACATAGCTTGGCACACAACATACAGATAATGGTAACTCAAGTTAAGCGCTGGCATAATGAAATCAGGGAAGGCTTCAGGGTAATTGACTCCATAATTGTATTTGTTAACCTTTCAACCCTGAATTCGCTAGGCCCACAAACCCATACCCTTAATTCAAAATGCCTTTTCACATCGATTCTCTAATCTGTAGTCATAAAGTGTAAGTCAATGTTCGTGAAGCATTAACATACAAGGATGAAAATAAGGCAAGCAAGAGATGTCATCTACTAAAGATAAACTCTAGATTGGAAATGACTCGCTAACGATTTTTGATAAAAATGCCACGCCTTGATTTGGAACACATTGAAACGATCATATGTCCAGGTATCCCAAGAATGAGAATCCTTTTTATTTAGTAGCTCACCTCTTTGCAAGGATTAATCTTCCATCATCATTAGTACTTATTAACTCAATTAAGAGCATAGGATTCCCTCACTACCATGGGTAAATTACTCGTTGTAGGTACCTCATGGGTGAAAACACTTCCATCCTCTCTAGGGTTCCTCTGATACCAGGGGAAATTCTTTGGAAAGAGATGCATTTGGGTTCTCTTTTTCTTTCTAAGGAGTCGCCAGCCACCTAGATAAGGGTTAGGACCCAAAAATGTATCCTCCTTTCGGGAGAGGGAAAGTTGAGTTGAATGGATATGTCAAAGGTTTGCCTAGATTTTCTCCTCCTTGTAATTATTACCTATAAAAAAAGGTCTCCCTAGATCTCTGGGTAAGTCCAAAATTACGTTTTCAGAATGTTTTAAGCACCCCAATTGGTCCGGCCAGAGGCAGGTAACTTAATGTAAACATGGTTGGCATGAGCCCAATTAAACTCACCCCCAGAGCCCACCCTCTTAAGGGATAGTCATACAGGCCCAAGTTCCCAAGCCCAAACGCATCTTAGGATTCACAAACCCCTCTTAGGGTTTTAGTATGTTCCAAAATACCCTCCTGATAATTCCCGCCCTCTCCCATCCTGTGTTGAATGGGATCCCATTCATCATGAGTGGAAGGAAACTCGGTCAAAAAAAGAGTGAGAGAAACAATTAAAAAAAAAAACAGGTAGAGAAAGTTGGGCGACCCTTCCCTCCTATTTTCTCCATCATGGTTTAAAACAGATTTTTGGGGTAATTTTGGAAGTTTGCTTTCATTTTATTCTTGAGTGACATGAGTACTAACCAACTTTGGAGATTGAGTAAAAATCTTTTCAAAATGGAAAGTAGTGGAGCTAAAATTTATTATGTCATTTAAAATTTGTTTTAAGGTTTTGTCTTTTAATATTTCATTTATTATTGTGCGGTGATTGGTGGCTCAATTATGGGGTACTAGTGCTCCAGCACTTAACTCGAATTGCAATCGAGTGTTATCCTGACGGCATCCTCTGGTGGTCGTGAACGCGTATTTGGAGTACATTCGGGTTGATACACACCAAACCCCGGAATCGTCTCAGTTATTCAAAGTTGGAGAAGCTAGTGTATGTCCATTACAACATGAAGCTGAAGCTTAAATATTTAAAGTTGGAAAGAGAAGGGGATGATGTAGATGTCAACCCAATCGACATCAACCACCTACTTGATGATGAAGATCCAGTTAGAGCATGGATAGAGGATACCAATAAGGTATTGGTGATGGATCAATTAAGTGAGGATTGCCAGACAACCAAACTTGATCCAGTCATAGAGAACATCATTCGACAAATGGATGATGATGATGAAACACAGGCACCATTACAAGATCTTTATCCTAATGTTGAAGAGGATGACAGTAGCCCTGAAGAAGGTTTAATTAGGAGGACGAGGTAAGGTCATCCGTATGGAGGAACTCAACAATATGTTGATGATGAGGATGAAGGCGACGATGGTGATGGTGATGGTGATGGGGATGGGGATGGTGGTGGTGGTGGTGGTGGTGGTGGTGGTTGTGTTGTTGTTGTTGCTGTTGCTGCTGATGATGATGATGATGATGATGATGGTAGTGGTGGTGGTGGTGGCCATGATGGTGGTGGTGGTGGTGCTGGTGGTGGTGGCCATGAGGCTTCACAACATTATGCTGGGATTCAGTTCACATATGAGGCAGGATACACACATGCTACCCAAGATACTCATCATGGTGCTCGCCATAAGACTTACAGCTGGAAGGGTAAGGCTGGCAAGCGTTCCCACAATCTATATGATAGTGATGTGCTTATGAGTGGCATGGAGTCACTTAGCATTGGTTCTGATCATGCTGGTGCTTCATTAGGCCATGAGCGTTCTGCATTAGGTTCTTCTTCGGGCTATGGACATGGGGCTTCTGTAGGGTATGGAAGTTATGGACATGGAGAGGCACAAGCACAACCACAACTTATTAGAAGTCATGTAATAGGGGTAGTTTAGGAACTATTTATATCACTAGTTGCCTTATTATGTAATTCTCCTTTATTTTCTTTATTTACCTTTTACCTCCCTAGGGAGGTGGATGTAATTCCTTATTAATGTTGACTAATGAATATATGGTGAATAGAGAGACTTCTCTATTCACAATCGTTACAGCCCAATACACTCTTCTCTCTTCTCTCTTGCTATCTTCTTCTTCCTCCAACCTCTTCCTTCTCCCTTCTTATTTCCTAAACCTATATTCTAACTTGGTATCAGAGCTTGAGGTTTGAGAATCCTATTATCTTTTTTTCCTTATTTTTCCCCTCTCCTTGAGATCCTAGAACTGAAAGGATTTCAAGGAAGAAGTTCCTATGTAAACCTTTTGCTGAAAGGATATGAAATAGGTCTTATACAATCCATTTAGTTACTTGAAGATGGTCTTCGAACCACTGTGAAGCTTCATTGAAGCTGTTTTGAAGGATTCCGCCAGCTGCTGATTGCAGACCATGTCCTTCTCTTTCTTGGCAGTATTTTGGAGCTTGGAATAGTTCAATAGGATCGTACAAGGGCCCTTTCTATGCTCCATGTGTGCTTCCTTGATGGATGAAAGCACTGCTGGAGCATAACTCAGTCTCGTTGGATTGCTTTTCTGCCCAGATTTCCGCCAGGTGCAGGTTTAAACCATGTCTCAGCTCCATTACAGCATGGGTTTGGCTGTTGGAACAGCCCACTAGGATCGTATAGGGGTCCTATCTCTGGTCTTTGTGTTTCCCATTGATGGATGAGACTTTCCTTTGAGCAGTACTCAGTTTTGTGGTGATTTTTTGCTGCCCAGCTAAACCCGATACTGCTGTCTTTCTCTTGTTCTTATATCTGTTATATATCAAGCTTCTTGTTTGGTTGAGAGATGATTATGACTATATCTTGGAGCTTGTGCAAGCTGTTCTTATTCTTTGAAGAGTGTGAGGCCTGATTTTTTAATGCACTTGAAGTGTTTGGTTTAAGTCCTCTTAGACATTTGCTGCTAGGACTGCTTCGGCAGTATGCTATCCTAGGCTGCATTTTTGGACTTCTTGCTTGTTGGGTTGAGTGTGTACTCCCCACTTGCCTTTGGTGTTCTTGTTTATTGATTGGTATCCATCATGAATGCTTCCGATACATCTGTGACTGGTACTGCTGATTCCCAACCACCTACTGTTGTTCCTCAGTTGGCTTATGAGAGTACTCATCAACAGATTTCTTTTGTGAAACTTGATGGTACTAATTACCTGGATTGGTCACACTCTGTGAGACTTTCCCTTCGGAGTAAGGGAAAACTTGGATATATAACAGGTGCTATCAAGGCCCCCACGGCTGGTTCACCGGCCTTTGATAAATGGGAGACCGAGAATTCTACTATTATGACCTGGTTGATCTGCGCCATGAAGCCCGAGATTGGGAGAAGATTTATAAGGAAGGATACTGCCAAAGCTATTTGGGACAATGTCTCTGTGGCCTTTGACAAAGTAGGTGACACTGCCAACGTCTATCAGCTCCATCAACGAATCCACTCATTGAAACAGGGTGACAGCACTACTTCTGAGTACTACAATGCGTTCCTTAGTCTTGTGGAAGAGTATGATCATTATAGAGACCTTCATTTGACCAATCCAAAGGATGAAGCCAAGGTGTATCTGACTCTTGAAAAATAGCGTGTCTTCTCTTTGCTTGGTGGTCTGAACTCTGACTATGAGCCAGTTAGACTCCAGCTATTAGGCCGGTCTCCCCTTCCCTCTTTTAGTGAAGTCTGTAGTTACTTACAGAGTGAGGAGACCAGGCGACTTACTATGGCACCACCACCAGCACCATCTGAGAGGTCAGCCCTCAATTCTAGTTCTGTTCGAGACACCCATGGAGGTGGTAGAGGCCCAGGGCCTATCCGTGAGGAAGCTAGTACTGTGGAGACAGTTGGTGCCAGTGGAGTTGGGCGAGACCGATTTAAATGTGATCATTGTGGTCGCACTGGACACACCAAGGATAGGTGTTGGTCTCTCCATGGTCGTCCTCCTGGTATGCGTGGTCGTGGTGGCCGTAGAGGGGGAGCTCGAGCTCATTCCGCAGCGGTAACCGATGCTGATGCCCCACAGGATGACTCCACCTTCATGGATGCAGTGGTTCGCAGGGTTGTGTCACAGTTGAGCACATCTTCTACATCTAGTATGGCTTTTCCTCTTCCTCCTAGAATCTTTGGTTGTGTTTGTTATGTGCATGATAACAAATCTGCTCGCACTAAACTTGATCCCAAAGCTCTTAAGTGTCTCTTTCTTGGGTACTCTTCTACTACCAAGGGGTACAGGTGTTATCATCCTTCTTCCCGCCAAAGTATTATTTCCAAGGATGTTACCTTTCTTGAATCTATCCCTTTCTTTGTTCCTTCTCAGCATCCTCTTCAGGGGGAGAATTGTGAGAGTGAACAGGCTACTGATGATTTCTTCCTTTCTCCTCTACCTACATCTCCTTTTATGCTTGACATTGGAAAACACAGGACTGTGGATGTGGTTGAGATTAATGATCAACCAGGGGGAATACAGATTTGGTTGTTGAAAGTGGTTCTAGTAAGGAGAAGGATTACCACATTACAAACAAAAAAGGTGAAGGCTTACATAACACAAGGAAGAAGACCTACCAAGAGTCCTCTTCAGATCCAGATCCACATCCTAAGATTCATCCTTCTCAATCAGGTGACATTTCTTCTCCTCCATCTGATTTGGACCTTCCTATTGCTATTAGGAAAGGGAAAAGAACTTGTACGAATCCTATATCCCAGTTTGTTTCCTATGATGCGATTTCTCCTACAGGACTTGCCTTTATTTCTGCTCTTTCTACTGCTCCCATTCCGAAGAATGTCAATGATGCTATGTCTGACCCAAAGTGGAGACAAGCCATGTCTGAGGAGAAGATGGCACTTCAGAAGAATGGTACTTGGCAACTTGTTGACCTTCCCAAGGGACGTGTCCCAGTTGGATGCAGATGGGTCTACACAATCAAGTATAAATCCGATGGCAGTATTGAGAGATACAAAGCAAGATTGGTGGCCAAGGGGTACAGCCAAGTCTATGGAATTGATTACCAGGAGACATTTGCCCCTGTGGCCAAGCATAACTCAATAAGAGTCCTTTTATCCTTAGCTGCCAACAAAGATTGGCCTTTATATCAGTTGGATGTGAAGAATGCCTTCCTTCATGGTGATTTGGAAGAGGAAGTGTACATGCAGACTCCACCAGGCTTCAAGATGCCCTCAGCTGAAGGGAAAGTGTGTCTCCTTAAGAAGGCCCTATATGGTCTCAAACAGTCACCAAAGGCATGGTTTGAGCACTTCCGACAGGCCATTCTGAAGAATGGATATTCTCAGAGCCAAGCTGATCATACTCTCTTCACCAAGCGGAGTAATGGTACTATCACAGCTCTCATTGTCTATGTTGATGATATCGTGGTCACATGAGATGATATAGCTGAGATAGGTAAATTGAAGAGCTACCTGGCACAGCAATTTGAGATCAAAGATCCGGGTCCTCAAGTACTTCTTAGGAATAGAAGTATCAAGGACCAAGAAAGGGATCAACATATGTCGAGGAGGTTTATTCTCGACTGTTGACAGAGACAGGGATGTTAGGTCGCAAACCATAGCTCTCCTATTGAGCGAGAATCACAAACTAGAAGAGGATTGTGGTCCCTCTCTTGTTGATGCAGGGAAGTATCAAAGGCTAGTGGGGAAACTTATCTATCTCTCTATGACTCGGCCAGATATCTCTTATGCAGTGGGAGTTGTCAGTCAATTTATGCATGCTCCCAAGAGTGGCCATTTAGATGCTGTGTATCGCATTCTAAGGTATTTGAAGTCCTCTCCCGGGAAAGGACTGTTGTATGCAAGGCACAACCACTTGAGAGTAGAAGGTTTCACAGATGCCGATTGGGCTGGTTCCATTACAGATAGGAGATCTACCTCCGGCTATTGTACCTTTGTGGGAGGTAACTTAGTCACATGGAGGAGCAAGAAACAGCATGTTGTGGCCAGATCAAGTGCCGAGGCAGAATTTAGAGCTATGGCACATGGAGTGTGTGAGCTCATCTGGCTGAAAAGACTTGTTCAAGAACTGGAGTCTAACACTGAAGGGCCCATGAGATTGTACTGTGACAACAAGGCTGCCATCAATATTGCCCACAACCCTGTGCAACATGACCGGACTAAGCACATTGAGGTTGATAGGCATTTCATCAAGGAGAAGATAGACTCTGGCTGTATTTGTACTCCTTTTGTGAAGACTGGTGATCAGTTGGCAGATATCTTCACCAAAGCTCTTGGCTCTCCTCAGTTTAGTTCCTTCCTAAGCAAGCTGGGAATGCATGATATATATTCTCCAGCTTGAGGGGGAGTGTTAGAAGTCATGTAATAGGGGTAGTTTAGGAACTAGTTATATCACTAGTTGCCTTATTATGTAATTCTCCTTTATTTTCTTTATTTACCTTTTACCTCCCTAGGGAGGTGGATGTAATTCCTTATTAATGTTGACTAATGAATATATGGTGAATAGAGAGACTTCTCTATTCACAATCGTTACAGCCCAATACACTCTTCTCTCTTCTCTCTTGCTATCTTCTTCCTCCTCCAACCTCTTCCTTCTCCCTTCTCCCTTCTTATTTCCTAAACCTATATTCTAACTCAACCTAGTGCTTTGACGACATTAGCCACTCCAGAGCAGTACACACGATTCTATTATGAGTGGGAGAGTCACTACCATCAGTATTTCGACTGGGCTCAATATTATGCTTATGTTCGGTCAGTACACAACATCATCCTAGTCGCTCCTATTCTTAAAGACCCTTACAGACATGACTTTGATCCACTCTGACATTCTTCAAGGCAATAGAGTGACTCTACATGTAAGAAATCTCATCTCTTAATCTTTTATAACAATTTCAAAGTGCCGCACTTGTCTGGTTATTGATTATTCACAATTCTTAGCATATATGCATGATATATGACATAAATTGCTTGTTTATATTGTTTTTTGAGTCCAAAAGTGTATTTTCATGTGTATTTTGATCATTTTCATGTGTTTCTACACCGATCGATACGTATCTCCGATACGATACGATACATCTCCTAAAATCGCTCGACCGATACGATACCCGATACCGATACTTTAAACCTTGATCCCAAAATTATAGGAAACTAACAACCTATCTCTAAAATCTCTCATGCAAGGCAACATCCTTCTCTCCATCGATCTCCTATTTTATTCCCTCCATGCGAGCTGACCATGGGGCCCACACAATCTTAATCATTATATCTACTCCAGTGCTGATTGCTAACTGTCCTCCTAGGCTCCCACGAAATCTGTTAAATACCCTATAAATCAGCAAATTAATGGCTAACAAATATGAAGAATCTCCCATAATATTTGCTGGATCGATGGGGGGGGGGGGGGGGGGAATACAGGCTGGCTGTAAAATCCGCAATAAATTTAAATTTTTGGAACTTGTGTGATTTCAGGTTCCAGTCCTGTGTCGATGCTTGCTTCAATGTTATGGGCTACATCGGTCGAGGTACTAGACCAACAATTTGACACACCTATGGAGGATTCCGGGGAGGAGTCTTCTCAACCTGCCCTTCTAGAATCAGAGAACCCTGGTGGGGTCCCGCATCTGAGCTACCTGTGTCAGATATGCTACCTGGAGGGGATGCGGAACCTATCCCTTAACTAACTTATTGTAAGTATGAACTTATTTGTGTATTCGTATGCCGATTATATGACCAATTAGACTTTTAGGGGTATTCTGGTCATTTTATCCCTGTGGGACCCACATCCCCAGTGGAGATTCCAATTCCAAGAAATTACCCGTACCCAGTTTACCCATGATGTCATGTGACATCATTCTATAATTACATTAAGGTAATAAGTACAAAATTCTGGTTAAAAACAATTTCAAAAATTAGTTTTAAAAGCTGATTTTACATTAAAAGACCAAACATGCCTTAGATAACTCAACTACTATAAATATAAACCAATTACACTATTCATCAATCTAAGAGGTTAATAAATTAGTTATAGAAATAATTAATACTCAAATTACCACCCTACCCCTTAGTGCTTAAGTATTATGCATATATATAAACCCCCCTTTACTATTTTCCTTCTTCCTCTTATCTAAACATAAGAAGAATCGATCCAGCCTTGAGAGCCTTAGGGAAACTTAGAGAAAGAAGAAGAAAAAGGGGAGAAGAAGAAGAGAGATGTACATCATACGTTGGGGCTTTGATTCTACACTTGGAGTTGAAGCTTGAGAGTGCAATTGGAGTTCTTCCTGCACAATCTAGGACTGCTGTCACCCTGATATCACCATCAATTTCAGGTTGGTCCTTAAATTTCTGCTGTTCCCTTCTCTTTCTTCTCTAATCCTAAGCCTTAACCTAGTCCTAACCCATGGCAGCCATTAAAATATGTAAACTAAGCTTTAAAAATAGGAATGCTACCAACATAAACCTAATTTAGAACAAATTAGGTTATGTTATACCTGAAATTTCAGGGCTGTTTCTCTGCTGAATCTAATTTCAGGTTCCATGAACCAATTTATAAGCCCTAAATCATTAATTTGAGAAGTAATTAACCTAAATCCCTAAATTTAGTATTTAAATCTGAAATTCAACAAATTAGTGAAATGACCCACCTTAATTATTATCTGAAACCAGAAATTGGGACTGTGCATGTTAAGATCTGCCATTTAAAGTAAAACCCCCAATTCTGCCCCTTGAACCGGACAGCCAGATCAGCCGGTTCAACCATTTGTGACCAAAATACCCCTGATGCCTTTGACTGATCTCTGGCTATGCTCTAATCTCCAAACATTGCTGATTTTCTGCTGATAGGGACTGTTTCCAGTCTATTCTTGCTGGTTTGTCTGTTTTGCTGGGCTATTTTGGAGGGTAATCATTGAGACCTTACCTACAGAGACAGGTAAGGGAATTCTGACTTAAATTTTGGAGTGTTTATCATCCTAATTTGTTTTTGTTCTGAATGCCATACCATACATCATCGAAATTATCCTGTTCATATAGTTTATTAGCTTTTATTTACTGCATTAGAATCTGCATGTGATTTAGGTTGTACTAGCATCTTGCATTTGCACTGATATTACTTGTTACTGATTTCTATTATTGGAAAAGTACTGTTCTAATTAAATTCAGCTATACATACATGTGTTACCATGCATAGATTGCACTGGGCTAGGCTGTTTTATCATAACCCAGTACTACGCCCCTTACCAACAGAGGGTAAGGTGTTGGACAACCCGTGGTACAGCCGAAGGGTATGCCGGGGTACCATTCACTGTCCCATGTTAGCGTGTGTACTCCGCTGTGGGAACAAACAGTAGGGTTGGTCATTGAGGGTCTGTTGGGTTAGCTGCCTGGTGATATGCTTTCCTGGCGGGTCCTCACCGTGGTAGAATGGTTTCGCTCGGGTGACCGATGTCTGGAGCTGCCTGGTATCATGTTTTCCGGTTGGTCATTGGGGGTCTGTTGGGTTAGCTGCCTTGTGTCATGCTTTCCTGGCAGGTTCTCTTCGAGGTTAGCATCTACTACAGTAGTACTTATACCACATGTGACTTAGTATCCATGTTAGGACATGCTACTTAGGACATTCATCATAATTGCTGCGATATGTTTGCATGCATTCCCTTATTGGGCTCAGTTGAGAGCTCACCCCTCGTGATCACTCTATTTTTAACAGATGAGACTTCTATCGCTGCTGTTTGTGCTCCTTTGGAGACTCCTACTGTTCAGGATTCTCCTGTTGATCGCGGAGCTGGTCCTTATGTTCTGGTGGAGCACGATGCTTCGTGCTCCTGCGACGAGTGCTCATTCTCCTGATCTCCCAGACTAATCAGGCTCCTCCCTTCCTTTTGTTTATATTACTTTTTGTACTACTTATGTATATAACCTTTTTGGCTTAGTTAGTGTTACACCTTCTATGAACTAACTGTGTAACCCTGATGTAAAAGCATGTTCATATATATATAAATACTACTATTATCACTAGTTACCTTTAATTACTGTCTTATTCCTTATTAAATTGCTTCCGCTGCACTTTGATTTGATTATATTGTGAATGAAACTGCGAATAGAGAATTGCATTGTAATCTTAGTTGGATGTCTGGGACATCCTGTCTCACTTGGCCCTTATTAACCGGGCCGGGGTATGACATTTAAGTGGTATCAGAGCACACCACGCTCTTTTTCTATTCGCAGTCAAATTCATGATTGACAACTCTTGAACTCATTGACCTGAAGGTGAGTTCAACTTAGGATTAATTAAAAACCTCAACTAAAAGCTACCAAGTAAAAACAAATGGAAAAAATTGACTGTAGACTGTGATATAAAGATAAAACTTCTATCATATAGATCCGAGTTTGTACAAAAATTTCAACACATAGGCTGATCTGGTTACATCAGGTTGATATAGGTTAAGTTGAGGACCATAGTCCTTACAAAGTATAAAAGAAAATTACATATAAGTTAAGACCTAGTCTAGACTGGTAAGCTATAATAGTAGCATCGGTTAGTCACTGTGGTTGTGGGCCCTGTCCCGAAAAGTGTGACCTCCACTCTGACAGCTGGGCCTCCACTGCACTCATCCTTCCACCCAACTCAGAAAAACCCTGTTGCATGGTCCTCTCCATGCTCTCTAATCTGCTGAACAGCTGTGCCCATGTGGTACCATCACCTGTGCAGGCTGAGACACTGGTGGGCGATCAATAGGCTGTGGCACTGGGACCTCGCCCTCGGGCTGCAGCCATTATAGATCAAGCTGCAATAAAAACAAAAAAAAAATAATATAATTTAGATAATGAGTGTAAAATCAGTAAAATGTAAAACAAAGTGTATTTCTTTATGCGTGCTCATATATGGGACAGCAGCCCATATGTAAGCGTGCATTGACCAAGAATACAGCAAGTATGTAGTCTAGTCAAGTGTAAAAAAATATATATAAGTATACATGTTATCTTTGTGTATAAGTACATGTTTATAGCTTATAAACCCAATATAAGCCTAAACAAATGTAATGGAACAAGTTAGGCTAGACAAACAGGCACATTAAGGCTAACAACTTCATTAGGTCATTTTATCAAACACTAGCTGTGCATATTTAAGCTTGGTTTTATAGGGAGATTTGTGGTTATGATATACCATTAGAAAATAAAGCATCTGAAAGGAGAATACCTTAGAATAGTTGTAGGCATGAAAATGTTAATAAAAACAGTAAAAGAAAACCAAAAATTAGTTAGGAAGGTCATTTAAGCATTTTATCAAACACTTGCTGAGCACAAACTATATACAGTGAATGTTGCATATAGATCTTGAGGAAATGAAAGCAAAAGAGTGAAATCAGCAATAAAATAGCACATTGTGACAAAATGAGCTAAGGAAAGTGAATGTGCTAGAAGAGAACAAGAAATTTCTGTTTTGGTTGAAGAACAAAAAAATAAAAATATAGGAAGAGATGCTCATTTAGGTCTAAAATGAAGTAAGAAAAAGAGAAGGAATGAGGATTTGATCACTTACATTTGATTTGGAGGGTGACACCTTGTGTTAGGATCCTTTCTTTAGTCTTGAATGCTCTTAGGAACCCTCTTTGGGGTGTTAGACACTTAGAAAAGAGAAAGGGAGAAGTAAAAGCCGAATGGGTTTCAAATAGAAAAGATGCAGGTTTTTACACTTTTAAGAGAAATTGGTCACTGCCGAGTGAACCGGATGATCGATTCAACTCAGTAGTGAATCCGATTGCCCTTTTTGCTAGTGAATCCGATTCATCCCTTTTGCCTTCTAAAATGGTTTGAAAAATTATAATAGATACTTAGATAAATAATGAATTGTACCCTATAATATATTAAAGTAAAATAATTATATTTTTATAATATAATAAAAAATAAGAATACTAATAATAAATTATTTAAAACAGAAATATAATAGAATAAATTAAAATTAAATAAAAAATACATTAAAAAAATTTATTTAAAATTATTTAAAAATGATATAAAATTCTTAAAAATATGTTTGTGTAATACAAGGCTTGTATATTTATAAATTGGGTGTAAAAATCATACTTTTATGCTTTAAATGCTGTGTTATGTGATTTTAAACTTATTAAATGCTATAATTATGCTTAAGTTAGGAAATGCCTATGAAGTGAGTGTTTATTTATTGTTTCATTATAATACAATATATTTTAATATGTAGCATGATTTGTGAGTTTTCTTTATAGGAGTTCGATTCTTGGCTTAACATATAACACCAACTCAAGATGAGTTATGTGTTAAGGCCAATTGAGGAGTACAATTACAACCCCGAAAACATTGATGAACTCAATCGAGCGCTCGAGTTGCTTGTTAATGACCGGGTATATCTACGATCAGTCTTATGGAATGACAGCAAATCATTGTGGGCCAAAGATTTTTACATCATCGATCGGAGGATGGATTACCTTCGGGCCCACATTTCTCGCATCGAATCTATCCTCCACAGATGGGCAGATATACTTCAAGGCCTCCCTTGAATTCTGTGGAGTACGATAAGGCTTATCTTGCCTTTATTACTACTTTCTCTATTTTGTGCATATATGTATATCAAACTGCTGCATGTACTGATAGTTTGATGTTTATTCTCTTTCTCAGCTGATCATTATGGATCCTCGGCCTCCTATTACATATCAGAGGCATAACACCAGAGGCTATGCACAGGCAGCCTCATCCTCCAATCCTACCCATAATGATCCTCCAGCTGGGGGAACACAAGCAAATCATCCTCCTCCTCCCCCTGATATGCCTGCTCACGACACAGCTAGCCTTATAAGGGCTATAATGGAAGGGCAGCAACAGCAAATGCATCAGATGATTACCGATATGGGTAATCAATTCCAAGCAGCCATCAGGAGTATCCAAACTTCACAAGCAGCCCCTACAACTCCTGCAGACCCTGCTGTCCCTCCCCCTCTTGCTCCACAACAGGACACTGAAGGCCGCATGATGGAACGGTTCCTCAAGATGCAGCCTTTAACTTTTGCTGGAATCAGCAAGGACACCCTGCTTCCTGTTAAATGGGTGAAAGAGATGGAGAAAGCCTTTGAGTTTCTGGGATGCAATGACCACCAGAAACTCATCTGTGCTAGATATAAGCTACAGTATGAAGCAGAGGCTTGGTGGGAAACCACAAAGCCTATCTTGCAAGCGGCTCACCCTGTCCTAACTTGGGACATTTTTAAACAACCTTTCTTTGGGAATTACTTCCCCACCAGTGTGAGGAAGAGGAAAGAGATTGAATTGGCTGAATTGGTTCAGGGATCGAAGTCAGTGCTGGAGTACCAGCAGAAGTTTGAAGAGTTATTCTTCTTTACTCCTCTTCACTTGGGAACAGATGAAGCTAAAGCACAGAAGTTCGAAGATGGATTGAGGCCACAGATTGCTTCGATTATGGCCACCAGACCGACCCAGGGGTACTCAGAGACCGTGCAAACTGCAAAGAGGGTTGAGGATAAGCAGAGGGATGCTTATCATGTTAGTCAGTCTTCAGGCAAAAGAGCAACACCATTCCCTGACAGAGGATTCAACAAGTATAGTAGGTTTTCTAGATCTAGTGCAGTCTCATCTTTGCCACAGCGAAGTGAGTCTGAGACATCAGTAACCAGGCCGGTGTATGCCCATCCAAGCACCAAGGTGTCAGATACTACTTCTACTGCTCCATTGAGTGTTGCTGAGTTTAAATGTTTCACCTATGGCCAGATGGGTCATACTTCTACGACTTGCCATCACAAAAAGCCTATGCTTCCCCCTCGCCAACCAGCCGGTAAACCTCAAGGGCGAGTCTACTCTGTGACTGCAAGTGAGGCTGAGGCCAATCAGGCTGTAGTTACTGGTAACTTTCTAAACTCAAGCTTGATAGTAAATTTCAATCATTATTGTCATGCATACATAATCATCAAGTCATGGCATATAGGTACCATCCTTCTATGTGATCATCCAGCATATACATTGTTCGATACTGGAGCGACGCACTCCTTTGTGTCTCCGTCCTTTGCTAAGAGGATTGGTGTGTTACCTAAGAGTTTATCAGAAGGTTTAGCAGTCAGTACACCTACCGGGTCAAGAATAGACTTGAATACTTTATATGAATCGTGTGCAGTGAGAATTGCTGGTAGAATCATGAATGCACATCTGATTCTGCTCGATATGACTGACTTTGATCTCATATTGGGTATGGACTGGTTGTCGGCTTACAAAGCTAATGTATTATGTGCTGAAAGGAAGATGGTATTTCAGCCAAAGTGCGAGAAGGGATTCATCTTCGTAGGTGACAAGAAGAAAAGGCCAAAGAAAATGGTGATTTCAGCCTTGGAAATGAAGAAACTGTTGAACAAGGGATGCCAAGGATACCTTGTGTCGGTTTTGGATATCAGGACACAGGTTAGGCCAATGACTGAGATCCCTATTGTTGAGGAATTCCCTGATGTCTTTCCTGATGACTTGACAAGCCTGCCTCCACCAAGAGAGAATGAGTTTGTGATTGATCTTAAACCTGGATCGGCGCCAGTATCTAAAGCACCTTACAGAATGGCACCGACAGATTTGAAAGAATTACAAGCTCAGCTTCAAGACTTATTGAAGAAAGGCTTTATAAGACCAAGTATCTCACCTTGGGGTGCTCCAGTCTTGTTTGTGAAGAAGAAAGACGGATCCATGAGGATGTGTATTGATTATAGAGAGCCGAACAAGCTAACAATCAAGAACAAGTATCCTCTGCCAAGGATTGATGATCTTTTTTATCAGCTTCAGGGTGCCCAAGTTTTTTCGAAGATAGATCTCAGATCAGGGTACCATCAGCTTTGAATTAAGGAAGCTGATGTTAGTAAGACTGCTTTCAGGACTCGATATGGGCACTATGAGTTCCTGGTTATGTCATTTGGGCTTACTAATGCCCCAGCAGCATTTATGGCCATGATGAACAGAGTCTTCCATGATGTCCTGGACAAGTTTGTGATAGTCTTCATTGATGATATCTTGATCTACTCCAAGAATGAAGAGGAGCATGCCCAGCATTTGAGGTTTATTCTGGAAAGACTGAGAGAGAAGCAACTATATGCAAAATTCAGCAAATGTAAATTTTGGTTACCTCAGGTTGGGTTTCTAGGCCATATTATTTCAGCCAGAGGGATTGAAGTGGACCCAGGGAAGGTTGAAGCTGTGGTAAATTGGGAGAGCCCTAAAATAGTAACAGAGATTAGAAGTTTTCTGGGATTAGCTGGGTATTATAGAAGGTTTATTGAAAACTTCTCAAAGATAGCTATGCCCATGACACAGCTTATTAAGAAGGGCGCCAAGTTTGAGTGGAATGAGGACTGTGAAAATAGTTTTCAGGAACTGAAGAAAAGATTGGTAACAGCCCCAGTTCTTGTTCTTCCTGATGGAACTGAAGGGATGGCGGTGTACACTGATGCCTCCAAGTCAGGGTTAGGATGTATGTTGATGCAGAATGGGAAGGTTATTGCCTATGGTTCTCGACAGTTAAAGGACCATGAGAAGAACTACCCTACACATGACCTAGAATTGGCAGCAATTGTGTTTGCACTAAAGTTGTGGAGGCATTACCTGTATGGTGAGAAAATTGAGATTTTCACAGATCACAAGAGTTTAAAGTACTTCTTCACACAAAAGGAGTTGAACATGAGGCAAAGGAGGTGGCTTGAACTCATTAATGATTATGAGTTTGATATCTCATATCACCCAGGTAAAGCCAATGTAGTGGCTAATGCACTCAGTAGGAAGTCTGCAGATTGGAATATGGGTAGATTTAAGGTTGAGGATGAAATTCTGAAGGACTTACATGCTTTGGAAGTGGAAATGATATTTGGTGAAACTGAAGAATTGATTTCTATATTGATGGAGCAACCATCACTGCGAGCTCAGATAATAGCAGCACAGTCCTCTGATGAAGAATTTCAACACATTGTGAATAGTATTAGTATTGGGGCCCAGAAGAGTGCAGATTTTTCACTGACTTCTGATGGAGTGCTTATGTTTAAAGATAGACTATGTGTACCCGCGGATAGTCACTTGAAGGAGCTCATTTTACAAGAGGCTCACCGATCTCCCTATACTGTGCATCCTGGTGGTACCAAGATGTACCGAGACTTGAAACAGTTCATGTGGTGGCATGGCATGAAGAATGATGTAGCAGCCTTTGTTTCCAAGTGTTCTACATGTCAACAGGTTAAGGCTGTTAGGAATAGACCACAGGGACTTTTGCAACCCCTAGCTACACCAGAGTGGAAATGGGAGAATATAACCATGGATTTTGTCACTGGCCTTCCTCGCACTAGGAAGGGAATGGATACAATCTGGGTAATTGTTGACAGATTGACCAAAACAGCCCACTTCATTCCTATGAAGATTACTTACTCCATGGATCAGCTAGCAAAGCTTTATGTGGATAACATTACCAGACTTCATGGGGTACCAGTGAACATTGTGTCTGACAGAGACCCCAGGTTTACTTCAAGGTTCTGGAAGAGTCTACAGAAGGCTTTGGGTACTGAGTTGAGTCACAGTTCAGCACACCATCCTGAGACAGATGGACAGTCAGAAAGGACAATCCAGACTTTGGAAGACATGCTCAAGGCTTGTGTATTAGAGATGAGTGGCAGCTGGGATGAACACCTTTCTCTGATAGACTTTGCTTATAATAACAGCTACCACGCATCTATTGATATGACCCCATTTAAGGCATTGTATGGGAAGACTTGTCGTACTCCACTGTATTGTGATGAAGTTGGAGAGCGACGCATTTTAGGTCCTGAGCTGATCCAGAAGACTTGTGAGAAGGTGGATCTGATAAGAGAAAAGATCAAGGCTGCACAGTCCCGGCAGAAGAGCTATGCAGATAAAAGGAGGCAACACATACAGTTTAAAGTTGGGGAGAAGGCATTCTTGAAGGTGTCTCCAATCAAGGGTGTTGTAAGATTTGGGAAGAGAGGGAAGTTAAACCCCAGATACATCGGCCCATTTGAGATTCTAAGTAGAGTTGGTCCAGTGGCTTATCAACTAGCACTGCCCCCAGCTTTTGCCGGTGTGCATGATGTGTTCCATGTCTCTATGTTGAGACAATTTATCCCTGATTCTTCACACCTGCTGCCTCAGCAACCCCCTGAGCTTATTGCTGACCTGACTTATGAAGAAGCGCCAAAGGAGATTGTAGACAGAAAGGAACACAACCTGAGGAATCGAATTATCTCTTTTGTTAAAGTCAAGTGGGGTAATCACTCTGTAGCTGAAGCGTCTTGGGAAAGAGAGGACTTAATGAAAGAGAGATACCCTTATCTCTTCGATCTTCCAGGTACGTCAATTTCCAGGACGAAATTCTAATAAGTGGGGTGGAGTGTAAAATCCGCAATAAATTTAAATTTTTGGAACTTGTGTGATTTCAGGTTCCAGTCCTGTGTCGATGCTTGCTTCAATGTTATGGGCTGCATCGGTCGAGGTACTAGACCAACCATCTGACACACCTATGGAGGATTCCGGGGAGGAGTCTTCTCAACCTACCCTTCTAGAGTCAGAGAACCCTGGTGGGGTCCCGCATCTGAGCTACCTGTGTCAGATATGCTACCTGGAGGGGATCCGAAACCTATCCCTTAACTAATTTATTATAAGTATGAACTTATTTGTGTATTCGTATGCCAATTATATGACCAATTAGACTTTTAGGGGTATTCTGGTCATTTTCTCCCTGTGGGACCCACATCCCCAGTGGAGATTCTAATTCCAAGTAATTACCCGTACCCAGTTTACCCATGATATCATGTGACATCATTCTATAATTACATTAAGGTAATAAGTACAAAATTCTGGTTAAAAACAATTTTAAAAATTAGTTTTAAAAGCTGATTTTACATTAAAAGACCAAACATGCCTTAGATAACTCAACCACTATAAATATAAACCAATTACACTATTCATCAATCTAAGAGATTAATAAATTAGTTATAGAAATAATTAATACTCAAATTACCACCCTACCCCTTAGTGCTTAAGTATTATGCATATATATAAACCCCCCTTTACTATTTTCCTTCTTCCTCTTATCTAAACATAAGAAGAATCGATCCAGCCTTGAGAGCCTTAGGGAAACTTAAAGAAAGAATAAGAAAAAGGGGAGAAGAAGAAGAGAGAAGTACATCATACGTTGGGGCTTTGATTCTACACTTGGAGTTGAAGCTTGAGAGTGCAATTGGAGTTCTTCCTGCACAATCTAGGACTGCTGTCACCCTGATATCACCATCAATTTCAGGTAGGTCCTTAAATTTCTGCTGTTCTCTTCTCTTTCTTCTCTAATCCTAAGCCTTAACCCAGTCCTAACCCATGGCAGCCATTAAAATATGTAAACTAAGCTTTAAAAATAGGAATGCTACCAACATAAACCTAATTTAGAACAAACTAGGTTCTGTTATACCTGAAATTTCAGGGTTGTTTCTCTGTTGAATCTAATTTCAGGTTCCATGAACCAATTTATAAGCCCTAAATCATTAATTTGAGAAGTAATTAACCTAAATCCCTAATTTTAGTATTTAAATCTGAAATTCAACAAATTAGTGAAATGACCCACCTTAATTATTATTTGAAACCAGAAATTGGGACTGTGCATGTTAAGATCTGCCCATTTAAAGTAAAACCCCCAATTCTGCCCCTTGAACCGGACAGCCGGTTCAGCTGGTTCAGCCATTTGTGACCAAAATACCCCTGATGCCTTTGACTGATCTCTGGCTATGCTCTAACCTCCAAACATTGCTGATTTTCTGCTGATAGGGACTGTTTCCAGTCTATTCTTGCTGGTTTGTCTGTTTTGCTGGGCTATTTTGGAGGGTAATCATTGAGACCTTACCTACAGAGACAGGTAAGGGAATTCTGACTTAAATTTTGGAGTGTTTATCATCCTAATTTGTTTTTGTTCTGAATGCCATACCATACATCATCGAAATTATCCTGTTCATATAGTTTATTAGCTTTTATTTACTGCATTAGAATCTGCATGTGATTTAGGTTGCACTAGCATCTTGCATTTGCACTGATATTACTTGTTACTGATTTCTATTATTGGAAAAGTACTGTTCTAATTAAATTCAGCTATACATACATGTGTTACCATGCATAGATTGTACTGGGCTAGGCTGTTTTATCATAACCCAGTACTACGCCCCTTACCAACAGGGGGTAAGGTGTTGGACAACCCGTGGTATAGCCGAAGGGTATGTCGGGTACCATTCAGCATCCCATGTTAGCGTGTGTACTCATTGTGGGAACAAACAGTAGGGGTTGGTCATTGAGGGTCTGTTGGGTTAGCTGCCTGGTGATATGCTTTCCTGGCGGGTCCTCACCGTGGTAGAATGGTTTCGCTCGGGTGACCGATGTCCGGAGCTGCCTGGTATCATGTTTTCCGGTTGGTCATTGGGAGTGCATTGGGTTAGCCCTTGTGTCATGCTTTCTGGCAGGTTCTCTTCGAGGTTAGCATCTACTACAGTAGTACTTATACCACATGTGACTTAGTATCCATGTCAGGACATACTACTTAGGACATTCATCATAATTGCTGCGATATGTTTGCATGCATTCCCTTATTGGGCTCAGTTGAGAGCTCACCCCTCGTGATCACTCTATTTTTAACAGATGAGACTTCTATCGCTGCTGTTTGTGCTCCTTTGGAGACTCCTACTGTTCAGGATTCTCCTGTTGATCGCGGAGCTGGTCCTTATGTTCTAGTGGAGCACGATGCTTCGTGCTCCTGCGACAACTGCTCATTCCCCTGATCTCCCAGACTGATCAGGCTCCTCCCTTCCTTTTGTTTATATTACTTTTTGTACTACTTATGTATATAACCTTTTTGGCTTAGTTAGTGTTACACCTTCTATGAACTAACTGTGTAACCCTAATGTAAAAGCATGTTCATATATATATAAATACTACTGTTATCACTAGTAACCTTTAATTACTGTCTTATTCCTTATTAAATTGCTTCCGCTGCACTTTGATTTGATTATATTGTGAATGAAACTGCGAATAGAGAATTGCATTGTGATCTTAGTTGGATGTCTGGGACATCCTATCTCACTTGGCCCTTATTAACCGGGCCGGGGTGTGACACTGGCTGATAGCTAAAACTTCTTCTAAAAGACTGATCCGACTAGGCTAGGAGTTGAACCAAACCAGGCTGGTTCAATGGTTTTAATTAAACCCAGGATATGGGCTGAAAACCATAACCGATTGGAGCTCCATCTCAAGTCGTCCTGCATCAATTTTCCCCCCTCTTAAAAAAAACTCGTCCTCGAGTTTTAATAAATCAGGGAGTAATCTTGTATGACAGCACAACTGATTTTTTATTTTTTTTGTTTTTCTTCACTGTGCTGCAAAACTGTAACAGGAAGGAGGGGATAGAGAAGAAAGGGAAGGAAGAAGAATAGAATGGGGAAGAGAGATCACAAGGGAAGGAAGAAGATGGGATCATTCGACTCTGAAACCAAATAATGGGGGGGGGGGCAGAATAGAAGAGGGGAAATCTGAGAAGAAATCAGAGGGGGGGGGGGGAGAAGAAGAGAGAATCTTGTAAGAAATCAGAATTTCGAGGGGGGGGGGGAAGAGAAGAAACCGTGAGAAGAAGAAATCAGTAGGAGTGGGTGGGGGGGGGGGGGGGAGTGCACACGCACAACTCAAACTCAACTCATTCTTTCATTCCATAATTTCAATGATGGGGAATTACATCATATATAAAGAGAAATTAATGAGTCCTAAAAATAGAAACTACCCTTTACATAAATAAATATAATAAATAAAGAAACTAGCTTAAAACTACTAACCCCCCACGCAAGGACTAGATATAATCCCAAAATTATAGGAAACTAACAACCTATCTCTAAAATCTCTCATGCAAGGCAGCATCCTTCTCTCCATCGATCTCCTATTTTATTCCCTCCGTGCAAGCTGGCCATGGGGCCCACACAATCTTGATTATTATATCTACTCCAGTGCTGATTGTTAGGCTCCCACGAAATCTGTTAAATACCCTATAAATCAACAAAATAATGGCTAACATATATGAAGAATCTCCCACAATATTTGCTGGATCGATGGGGGGGGGGAAATATAGGCTGGCTGATAGCTAAAATTTCTTCCAAAAGACTGATCCGACTGGGCTAGGAGTTGAACCAAACCAGGCTGGTTCAATGGTTTTAATTAAACCCAGGATATGGGCTGAAAGCCATAACCGATTGGAGCTCCATCTCAAGTCGTCCTGCATCAGGTTGGATGCCTAACCCCTTCCTAGCCCAAACATAGCCCAGATTGATCTCTCCTTTTTGTATTATGGGGGGGGAGGGGGGGAGGTAAGAGATCTCTTCATCGAACTGGTCCAATATGAAGTCATGTTTTGCTTAAGGGCCCTAGACCCCTATCTAGGTAGAGACTCGCTTTCTTTATCTACGGACAAGAAGGGCTTTCATTATTAGTGTCAACTCCACTTGAAAAAAGTAAAACTTTCTCGAATATTTACTTACAATTTTATTTTGTCTAAAAAAATCATTAAACAATTTGCCGCTTCGCTGCTATTGATAGTTAAACTTTGTGTTGCTCTGATCGCACATTATGCATTGTTGTTTTATATATTGAATGCATCTCTAACCTAAATTGATCAGGGATGAATTTGAAAGGAGCTTTTAGGGAAAGAAACAACTGATCAAGTGTGAAATTTTAATGAAAAGAAACTGATTTATCAGCAGCAAAACTATAGCAGAAGTTCCAGAACAAGATGAGAGAGGAAATTAGGATTCAACAGGTCTGTAAGAGCAGGAATAGACTATTGGAGAAGTGGTAAGAAAGGATATGCATGTGGAAGGGCTTGATCCTAGTATGACCGCGGATAGAGTTGTTTGGAGGAGAAGGACCCATGTAGCCGACCCCTTGTAGGGGGAGGATCCTAGGATGCTGCTTTGACTACTGCTTTGACTTCTTCCTTTACTTATTTTCTTTTTTTAACTTCCTTTTAGCCCCTTTTTACTTTATTTTACTTCTCTTATTTCTATTACTGTCATAGCTTCTATCGGATCAATGTAGCCGACCCCATTTAGTTGGGATAAGGTTATGATTGTTGTTGTTGTTGTTTTTGTTGCGGTTGTAAGAGCAGGAATAGAATAGTATAAGTTTAGGAACAGAATCAGGGAAATCAGGAACAGTATAATATACAGCCAGAAATGTGATTTTTTACACCCAGAAACTGTCTAATAGATTTAGGGTTTTTAGACAGATTTTCTGTAACCTCTCTGCGAAGTGGGGGTAAGGCTGTGTACATTATGACCCTCCCCAAACCCCACAATGGCGGGAGCCTCGTTCACTGGGTATGCCCTTTATTCTATAACTATCAATCACAAGCCCAACCCTATGATACTCAAGTCGGATTCTCAAAGGTCCAAAACAATAGTTCAAAAATCAAAACCATGGATTTTCTCAGCTATTATTGAGGATGTAGTTAAGGGACTAATCAGACATCTCATGAAGAGAGTAATGGGCAGTAAAAGTGAAAAAGAGCTTCTAGATTAAAGGAACAAGAACAGAATTTTATGGGCCAGAGTGATCAAAGATCAGAGAACAAACATAGAGTAGAAAACTGGCAAAGAAGAACTAATTGTGATCTCACCTAAAAGAAGCAGAAACTACACGAAATAGAGCATGACCTTATGAACTTAAAACCAGAATTTCTGACATGTTTTAACTGATCCCAGAGCATGAACAGAAGAAATGAACTAGGAAAGAAGTATGACACAGATTCAGATTGCAGGAATCCACCTGCAGCCCACAGTAATGTAGTCCTAGGTGGTGAAGGAACCAGCTAGGAACCACGGCTTCAGGATCAGGTGTGAACAGGCAGTTCGAATGGGCAGAAATAGGTTTTTAGGTCAAAATTAGGGTTAGGGTTGATAGTAGGGTAATGCTAGGCAGGTGAGGGGAAGGCTAACAATGTAGGTCTAGTGAGGTTTGAGTGAATGGGAACGAGGGAATACACAGGACAGCAGGTTAGGGTTAGGGTTTTGGGTTTTTAAAAAGAGAGTAGTGAGGGGATTTAGGGTTTTTAGAGGAGTTTCAGGCTGGGGTGATGCAGGTCCAAGCACTAGGAAGAAGAAGAAGCCTTGATTTGGCTGCTGATTTGATTTTTTTTCGTTGGAGCCTTTTTCCCATACTTAGTTTTTATTTGTCTAAGTTATTAGGGGCAAATCTGTCTTTTCCCCTTTTAATTGTTTAAGTTGTTTTGCTTAGCTTTACTTCCCCTCCACGATTTCCATTAGGAGGTTGGCTTTTATTTTGTAATCAGATTTGAATTACAAGACTGTTGATCTGTTTGTAATTAGGAATCAGATTGGGATTACAAGTCCTAGTCTGAGTAGGATTTGGTTTAAGCTTTGATTAATAAATATGCACAATCGTGGGAGGCTCCCCCGCAGTTTAATATTAAAAATTTTCTGCTTCTTAGCTTGCTGCCATTGCTGCTGATTACTATCTGAGTGTTGCATCCTTGTGGATCTCAAGGTGGATAGGGTGGGTGGACTCCTGCAACTCCTTGCATCGTGAAGATCAAGAGGTTCTTCTTAACTACTCAAGCTGCTGACTTTGGAGATCCTTCAAACCAGTAAGTTAACTTTACATTCAGTTATACCCTTCTAATTCTCATCCTCTAACCTAAACCTATCCTCCCCATCGATCCCCATTAGATCACAGAACCAGCCTTCCATATTCTCCATTAAACCTGCAATTTTTCCCCATCCTAACCAGAGCTTGATTTCCAAGCAACTACATTCCAGCCATCTGATCCCCTCCAAACTCCCATCAAGTTCTCCTCTCATCCCTACCTACACTCGATCCAAATTTCAGCCTTTCATTCCACCTCTAACCCCTCCATCACCATACTCCATTAAAACCCAAAACCTAGAGATCGATAGAACCATTCTGCCCTAATTTGCAGAATTTTCAAATCTGTCCAACCCTAATATCTTTATACCATAATAACCCCCTAGACCTGCCTATTAAAACCCTATAAACCTCATCACCAACATCTCACCCAAACCCTAGTTTTACCCTTATTTACCCATATCTAATCCAATCGGCCAGCACTGTTTGAGATCCTCCTTCACTGGTTCCTAGTGGGAATTAATCCTACCTGGACTACATTAGAGTTAAGATTTAGGTTAGGAGAGCAAGTAGAAGAAGGGGAAGATGATGAAGGAGGAAGAAGAAGAAGAAGAAGAAGAAGAAGAGAAGAAAAAGAAGGAGAGAATGTTTTAGTTGTAAAGTTGTGTGTTGAAGATTATTCCTCCACACCTATATTACTCAAATATAACTCTTGACATATTACATCCAACCTCCTTAGGGAGGTAAAAGGTAAAAAGAGAGAAAAAGAAGAAATTACATAATAAGGAAACTAGTTAAGGTTTAGTTCCAGAAATACCCCTAGAACATGAGAACTAATAACTCTAACACTCCCCCTCAAGATGGAGAATAAATATCATGCATTCCCAGCTTGCATAGAACAGTACCAAACTGAAGAGAGGCAAGGGCCTTGGTGAAGATGTCAGCCAGTTGATCACCAATCTAAACAAAAGGAGTGCAAATGCAGCCAGAGTCAATCTTCTCCTTGATGAAGTGTCGATCCACTTCAATGTGCTTGGTTCCATCATGTTGTACAGGATTGTGGGCAATACTGATGGCAGCCTTGTTGTCACAGTAGAGCCTCATAGGACCTTCAGTGTCAAAACATTGTCTACCTCCGATCTCATGTTTTTCAATGTGAACCGTGTATGTTTGCCAAACATTGTCATTCTTCTTACCCATATCATGGTAATAGAACTGATATTCCCTTTCATATTGTGCATACTGATGTTTGGGGACCTTCTCCTACCACCTCCTTATTTGGTTATCGTTACTTTGTGTCATTTATTGATGATTTTTCTCGTGCCACTTGGACTGTTCTTATGAAGCATAAGAGTGATGTTTTTGATGCATTTAAAACCTTTTATCAGATGATTCTTACTCAATTTGACACTCGGATCAAAATTGTTCAGTCCGATAAAGGGGGAGAATACATGTTTGGTGGCCTCCAAACCTTCTTTTATAATAATGGCATTATTCATCAGCTAGCGTGTGTTGACACACCCCCAACAAAATGGGGTTGCTGAGAGGAAAAATTGCCATTTATTGGAGGTCACCCGTAGTCTCTTGTTTGGCATGAATATCCCCAAGACCTTCTGGTCTGTTGCTCTTCTCACTGCCTCTTTCCTCATCAATCGCATGCCTACCAAGCTTCTTGATTTCAAATCTCCTTTGGGCATCTTATATCCCAAGGTTTCTGCTTTCTCTCTTCCACCTAAAGTCTTTGGTTGTGTTTGTTATGTGCATGCTAACAAATCTGTTCGCACTAAACTTGATCCCAAAGCCCTCAAATGTCTCTTCCTTGGGTATTCTTCTACTACCAAGGGTTACAAGTGTTATCACCCTTCTTTCCGTCGGTGCATTATCTCCAAGGACGCCACCTTCCTTGAATCTGTTCCTTTCTTTGCTCCTTCTCAGCATCCTCTTCAGGGGGAGCATTGTGGAAGTGAACAGGCTGCTAATTACCTTCACTCTCCTCTCCCTATCTCCCCTTTTATGTTTGATATTGGAACACACAAGACTTTGGAGACTGTAGAGACAGTGGATGTGGTTAATATTGGTGATCAATTAGGTGTGAATACAGAACTGGTGGTTGAGAGTGGTTCTGGTAAGGAGAAGGATTACCACATTACCTACAAAAAGGGTGAAGGCTTGCATAACAAAGGAAAGCAAACCTACCAAGAGTCCTCATTGGATCCAGATCCACATTTTGAGATTCATCCTCCTCAATCAGGTGACATTTCTTCTCCTCCATCTAATTTAGACCTTCCTATTGCTGTTAGATAGGGGAAAAGAGCTTGTACTAATCCTATAGCCCGGTTGTCTCCTATAATGCTCTTTCTTCTACAAGTATTGCCTTTATTACTGCTCTCCCTACAGCTTCTATTCCCAGGAATGTTACTGATGCTATGTTTGACCCAAAGTGGAGACAAGCTATGTCTGAGGAGATGATGGCTCTTGAGAAGAATGGCGCTTGGCAATTGGTAGATCTTCCCAAGGGACGTGTCCCAGTTGGATGCAGATGGGTCAATACAATCAAGTATAAATCTGATGATACTGTTGAGAGATACAAAGCAAGGTAGGTAGCCAAGGGGTACAGTCAAGTCTATGGGATTGACTATCAGGAGACATTCGCTCCAGTAGCTAAGCACAACTCCATAAGAGTTCTTTTATCTCTAGCTGCCAATAAAGATTGACCATTATATCAGTTAGATGTGAAGAATGTCTTTCTTCATGGTGACTTGGAAGAGAAAGTATACATGCAACCCCCACCGGGGCTTCAAAATACCCTCAACTGAAGGGAAGGTGTGTCTCCTCAAGAAGGCACTATATGGACTCAAACAATCACTAAAGGCATGGTTTGAGCGCTTCTGACAAGCTATTCTTCAGAATGGATATTCCCAGAGTCGAGCAGATCACACTCTCTTTACCAAGCAGGGCAATGGTACCATCACAGCTCTCATTGTCTATGTTGATGATATTGTAGTCATTGGAGATGATATGGCTGAGATAGATAAACTGAAAAGCTACTTGGCTAAACAGTTTGAAATCAAAGATCTGGGCCCCTTGAAGTATTTCTTAGGCATTGAAGTATCAAGGACCAAGAAAGGAATCAACATATGTCAATGAAAGTTTGTGCTTGATTTGCTGACAGACACAGGGATGTTAGGCTGTAAACCAACAAGTTCTGCTATTGAGCAGAATCACAAACTAGGAGAAGATTGCGGTTCTCCTCTTGTTGATGCGGGAAAATACCAGAGGCTAGTTGGGAAGTTTATTTACCTTTCTATGACACACCCAGATATCTCCTATGCAGTGGGAATAGTGAGCCAATTTATGCATGCCCTCAAGAGTGGTCACTTAGATGTTATATATCGTATTCTTAGATATTTGAAATCATGCCCAAGGAAAGGATTGTTGTATGCCAGGCACAACCACCTGAGAGTGGAAGGTTTTACTGATGCTGATTGGGTTGGATCCATCACAGACAGGAGGTCTACCTCCAGCTATTGTACATAGTCAAGATTCAAACCACCAAGTAAGGAGAAGACACGCTCCTTTTCAAGAGTCCGATGTACCTTGGCTTCATCCTCTAGGTTAGTCAATTGAAGGTCCTTGTAGTGGTCATACTCCTCCAAAAGACCAAGAAAAGCACTGTAGCACTCAGAAATGGTCCTGTCACCCTGCCTCATTGAGTTAATTTTCTGGTGGAGCTGATAAACCTTGGCAGAGTCACCCACTCTGTCAAAGGTCAGGGCGACACTGTCCGAGATTGCCTTGGCAGTTTCTTTTCTTATAAACCTTCTCCCAATCTCGGGCTTCATGGAGAAGATTAACTAGGTCATAACTGTAGAGTTTTCTGTCTCCCATTTCTCATAGGTAGGTGAACTAGGCTCTGGGGCTTTAATATCACCTGTATATACCCAAGCTTCCCTTTGCTTCAAAGGGAAAGCGTCACAGAGTGTGACCAGTCCAAGTAATTAGTGCCATCAAGCTGCACAAAGGAAATCTGTAGATGGGTGCTCTCATAAACCAACCGAGGAGCTGTTGGAGTGGGTTGTGAATCAGCCGAACCAAGGCCAGATGTTGCCGAATCAACCATAGCGTAAGGAAAAGAACACTTGACCATAAACAAGAGTACCACAGCAAGTGGGGAGTACACACTCAACCCAAGAAATGATTCCAACACAGAAAAATGAAATTCCAGCAAGAAGAAAAGTAGTATAAGCTGGAACAGCCTTTACCCAAACACTTTCCAAGCAACAAAAACACTTAATACTGTTGCAAGACTTCAAACAATATGTCCATAATCATTTCTCAACTAAGAGGGGAGCCTATTGTACTCCAAATGCGAGAAAAAGGACCAAATATCAGTCTCAGCCTTACCTGGGCAGAAAAAAAGAGGTCTCACGAGAATGAGTTATGCTCCAACCAGCTCCATATCCATCAAGTGCAAACATCAGAGGCATAAATAGGACTCAGATATGATCTTAAAGAGCTACTCCATGATCCAAACACAGCCTGAGAGAAGGAGAGACAAGGCCTGCACCAGAAACCTGGCAGAAACCCTAGATGAGGCTGGGTGAGCTCCAAAACTTCATAAGGGCTTCAATGTAGCTCAAGGAACAGCATCAATCACTTGAATAGGTTGAAAAGAACCTATTTCAGACTCCTTCAACAAGCAGTTTACATAAGAGCCTCTTCCTTGGAATCCCTTATGTTCTCGGATTCCAAAGAGAGGAAAAAAATAGGAACAAGGAAGATGGATACGACTCTCAAACCCTTAGCTCTGATAAGATTTAGGTTAGGAGAGCAAGTAGAAGAAGGGGAAGATGATGAAGGAGGAAGAAGAAGAAGGAGAGAATGTTTCAGTTGTAAAGTTGTGTGTTGGAGATTATTCCTCCACACCTATATTACTCAAATGTAAACTCATGACATATAACATTCAACCTCCCTAGGTAGGTAAAAGGTAAAAAGAGAGAAAAAGAAGAAATTACATAATAAGGAAACTAGTTAAGGTCTAGTTCCAGAAATACCCCTAGGATGTGAGAACTAATAACTCTAACAATTAGGACGTGTTTGGTTTCAGCGAACCAACTGGTGATGTATCAATAGATTCACGAATCCAAATTATACAGCTGTTTGGTTCAAATTGGTGGTGAACGGATTCGATTTCATGAATCCACATGATTCCAGTTTTCTATGTGAATGTGCATCATTTTTGGGTCCACCCCATATTTGATTCAACAAAATGTAACCCTACTATAAATACCATTTATTTTTGTGAATCTACTTTGATCCCCAAACTATCGGGCAGAAGAACCACAACCCTCGACAGTTCGTCTCAAGCAAAGGGAAAAGCATGGTGGAAACGAAACCTGCAACTACGAACCCTCGACTGTTCGTCTCAAGCAAGGTAAGATCACGACTCCCTCCCTCCCTCTCTCTCTCTCTCTCTCTCTCTCTCTCTCTCTCTCTCTCTCTATCTATCTTTGGTTTTGTATACTTAGAGTTTAACCCGAGCAGGTTCTGAGTTATGAATGCAGAAATTGCAGGTTAGGTTTTTTTTTTTTTTTTTTTTTTTTTTTTTTAAATTTGGATTGTACGTGTTTGGTTCTGATTGCTATCCAAATTTTTTTCCATTTCAGGTTTTAGGAAGTTCAATTAGGCTCGATTCTTCTCTTATTGAACATCTCCACTGGAAGATTCATCTTGGATTAACGCAGGTATGGCATATTGTCTTAATATTTTTTGTATTATTTGCTTCTTAATCTGTCTTATTATTTTTTGTATTATTTGCTTTGTGGAATTATTTACATCTGATATTTTAACCTTGTTCTATTGGTACATCTGATATGTGCAACCTTCTTCTATTTCTTAATTTTGCCTTTTTGGGTTGTTTTTTTTTTGTGGCTGTGACTCGGAGAATCTAAAACTGAGGAATTCTGTTTAAGTTCAATTAGGCTCTTTTATCTCCCACGGCAACTTTCAAATTCCTTATTGGGAATTTTGAAAAGGGCAGTTTTGATTCTTCAGTAGAGTTGCATTTTATTGCTTTTGATCCTCATTCTTCTATTATAATGTAGGTTTTGGCATTCAGACCTTTTACTGTTCTTAGTTTTAAAGTTTGGTACAATTCTTTTTGGTCATGATTAGGCTCCTGTAGTGTGAGAGGTCTTGCTTTCTTTGAGCTGGTTTTTCATTTACTCCTCTTTTCTTGCTCCAGAGTAACTACTGTCTGCCGGCCCATGAATCACCGTGTCTCCAATTGAAATATGGAAGGTGATCTCCTCCCTGTGGGACAGCAGAGGAGATCCATGGGGTGAGTGGCAACGCACTCTGTGTGTGTCTCTTTCTTGTTTATGTTAAATCGAAAACCATGTCTCATTGCTAATGAGTCCAAACAAGTTCCAAACAAGTTCAAATTACTGGAAATTCAAGTAATTTAACTCAAGAAGATGATACGGCATCGTGGATTCAATACCCACTTGAAATTCTCTGGAAAAGGACTTCTCTGATTTCCTCTATGAGTTTCCAACTACCAATCCCCCCCGAGGTTTATAAGCCATTCAAGCAAGTTGAAGCTGACAAATATGTTAAATTTGGTGTGGCTGAGGAGAACAATGTGGTGGTCACTAATAGTGCACTGAGATCACAACCATCCATTTTCAAACAATCAAATGACCCTAATTTATCTGAAAATCCAATGCCTCCTCCAAGATTGCAACTTCCTGCTTCAACCCAAGTTCTCAAGTTCCATGTTTGAACCCATATGAAGGAGGTTCCTATTTTTCTCTTTCTTTGTTTCTTTCTTCCCCTTTCTTTATTTCTTTTTAAATTTTTTTTTTCCTTTCTATCAGAAAACAAAACTAAGACCAATCATGTTTGTTAAGGTAATTTTTTTGTAGGTTGGGAGAAGAATGTGTGGTTCTCCAAGCAATTTTGTTGGGTTTAACTTTAGAGCTACTATATCTTCTAAAAACCTTCAAAATTTACCTTTTCTTGGTGGAGAAATGTGTAAGTTTGTTCCTCTCCATAGTTCAAAATGAAGTCTGGATTGCATAAATATAGGGAACTTGTTAGGTACTGGAGGGGTAGAGTGTCAGAAAATAAATTTAGTTTTGTTCTAGGATTCTTCCTATTTCTGGGTCTTTGGTGATATGTGGGACGGATCTATGAGAAGGAATTGATTGTGATAGGATCCATTTGAGGAAGTCAAGGGGAGAATGTTTGTGAAACAGAAATATTGACATTGTTGTCACTTTCAGATTTCCAAGCCTTGATGGCTTCTTTACACCTCACCCACAATAAAGCTTGATGGTTTCATGTTTTTGTAAATTCCAACCTCTACTTGATGGGTCTTTAGCTCAAATTGGTAGAGCACTTGGAACATGAGCATGTTCCAAGGGTATGGTGGTTCGAATCCAAGGCCCAAACTCCTTTAGCTACAGAATATTGGGACCATTTCTTATATTATAGGAACTTTTTTAATTATATTTTATTCATGTAATGGATGACAAGGATAGTTATTGGATATGAACTCTATTAACTGTCAGTTTAATTCAAGTTTAAACATTAGTTGCATTCAAATTTCTTCATAATTGTTACATATTCTAGCCATATAGTAGCCAATGTGTTGATAGGATCTATCTAAACCAAGCAGTTTTTCATACAAATTCAAGCTGAATCCAATTGACGGACTCAGGGAAACCAAACAGTTTTTCATACAGATTCAAGTTGAATCCAACTGACAGACTCAGGGTAACCAAATAGGTTTTTCAAGAAGATTCAACCGACAGACTCAGGGTAACCAAACAGTTAATCTGTCAGGACAACGGATCCACTGGTGCACCACCAATTGATTCCTCACCAATATCAACGCAACCACTACTTGGTTGACGCAACCAAACACGTCCTTATGGGGCTTGGATCGAGTTCCCTAATGATGAGAGGAAGGATCGATCCAAGTTTGGGCGGACTCTGATGGTGGGAAATAGCTGGGCAGAAAAACTAGGGTTTAGGGATTTAATGGGAGTAGGACTTTCTAGGGTTTTGGTGGGAGTTTATGGGCCAAACTCAGATCGAGTTTCACAATTGGGGAAGGGGATAATTAATCCAAATTTGAAAGGAAAGTGATGGCTGGAATGGCCTGTGCAGGTTTTAGGGTTTTGGGTTTTTAATTTGAGAAGGGGGGGAACTTAGGGTTGGCTGTTTAGAGGGTTTAGAAGAAGAGGAATGGGGATGGGGGCTTCAGACTTACTTGGAACTTGCAGGGGGAGAGATGGCAGGAGCGGAAACTTGCAAAAGAGCACTTGAAGAAGCTTGTTCGAACCACCCGGGCTTCGCACGCAAGGTGTCAATTGGATCAAACACCAATCCCACCTTGCCTGGATCAAACACAAAGCAATCTCACAAGGAGAAGAGAAGCAACAGCTTGCAAAGCATTTTTTAATTTCATAAAAATGGAGTTAAGGGAGCTCCACAATTTCATTAACTTAAATATGGCTTAACAGCCTAAAACATAATTAGCCCAAGAATCAAAAATACCCCTGAACGACCTATCTAATCCACACTCCCTCTCTAAATCGTGGGAGTATGGTGTGGATCCAAAAAAAACAGAAAATTACAAATATTAAAAGGGTGACTCAAGTCACTTAAACTAAACCAAAGGTTGAACCAGTTTGAACCGGTTCAACTTAAGGCATAAAGAAACAAAGTATGGATCCACCTAACACTACTGAATATATCACTTGGGCAGCAGCTTGTTCTTCTTCTTCTTGCGGATGTAGGGCTGTATGTCACAGCCCGCCTAATTATGGCCCAAGGCTAAGACTTGCAAGGCCCATTGACATGGACCTTGGGCCAAGGAAGAACCAAGGTCTAGAACTCTCCATACTTGGAAGAGGCTAGACTCATTCTAGAAGTATTGAAGAACCTCTAGAAGCTAGGAAAGATCTAGTAAGCTTCTAGAGCACTCTTGTAAATATCTAGGATTATTCTAGACTCTATTCTAGAGGGTTCTCCACCGTTGGATGGAGGACACATGTAAATATCATAGCCATTCATTGTAGGCTTGGTTGCCTATAAATAGAGGTGGCCTCATTTGGCCAAGGGACCAAGCAAGCAAGCTATCAAGTCTTGTACTCAAAGCTTTCAAGCAATTCAAGTGTATTCTTTCAAAGTCTCTCTAGTGTTCTCTAAGTTCTCTTCCCTAGTCCCTTGCTAGAGTTGGTGAAAGGCTGACTTAGTACTAGAGTGAGTGCTAAGTGCCGGCACGGTTGCTTAGTAAGGTCTAAGGCTGTGACATGTAGCTCTGCATCACTGAAACTTAAGAACCATGTAGAAGGATAGTTTTGGGTCACATAGAACAACGTTTGGCCCACAAGTGATCATTGGGAATTGCATATCCTCCGATCAGGCCATCTGGGAACCAATAATGTCTTGTCTATGGATTATTCAAAACTACTTGGTTAAACAGATCTTAGTTTGTGTAGTTAAAGAATACCCTAGGCATTTTGGGCTCTAAAGTGTTCCACCGTATGATTCATAAGGTAAGATTTATGCCTTGAGTTTCACACTTAACAAGGAGCACCTCTTACCCACCTCTGGTTAGTGGTCATTTGGATTTTGGCATGCAGTGCATCTTTTTATCTACCCAAAGATACGAACCTAAAAGGATATGTTTTAATATGGAAAAGCTTCTGATCTAATTATAGCTACATCACTTTGGCTATTAGGGTTGAACCATGCAATGCTCTTGTGTCAATGCTAGAAGAAATGTATGCAAATGCAGCATCACTTATGTCTGGTAATATACAACATGAGCAATGTAATAATGATGCAGCAGCTAAGTGAAGATTGAAAATGGGCTAAGAAAACCCTGTTAGTGCTGTTGTTTCTAGAAGCTCTAGCAGCTCTTTTTAATTATCCAGCGAGCAGCCATTCTATTTTCTTAGTTTATATTTCCTTGAGTTTCTAATTTTACTTCCTGTTTTTGTAGCTAGAGAGAGCCCCAGCCAGTGATTACTTTCTATTTTTCTATTTGCAATTACGGTCCTAGAAGCTCCCAGATTAGTTGCTTTTCTGTTTTTCTTAGGCTTTAGTTTCTATTTGCTGAAATCAGCAAATTGTTGTCTTGTAACTCAGATTTAAGTTTGAAACTATATATTGGGGTGTACATAAGCCATTGAAGGCCAGAATTTGCTTATTATCTTAATGAAGCTGCTGTTTCTCAGCTAACACAGTGATTTTGTGGTACTCTTCTGAGGTGGATTCTTCATTGCTTTGGGTGGATTCACTGTGTGATGCAGAGCTACAGGCCTACATTCGCAAGAAGAAGAAGAACAAGCTGCTGCCCAAGTGATATATTCAGTAGTGTTAGGTGGATCCATACTTTAGTTTGTTTTCCTAAGTGTTTCTTTATGTCTTAAGTTGAACTGGTTCAACTGGTTCATCCATTGGTTCAGTTTAAGTGACTTGAGTCACCCTTTTAATATTTGAATTTTTTTTTTTTTTTATCCACACCATACTCCCACAATGTAGAGAGGGAGTGTGGATTAGATAGGTCGGCCAGGGGTATTTTTGACTCTTTGGCTAATTATGTTTTAGGCTGTTAAGCCCTATTTAAGTTAATGAAATTGTGTAGCTCCCTTAACTACACTTTTATAAAATTAAAAAAATGCTTTGCAAGTTGCTGCTTCTCTTCTCCTTGTGAGATTGCTTTGTGTTTGATCAAGGCAAGGTGGGATTGGTGTTTGATCCAATCGACACCTTGCGGTGCAAAGCCTGGGTGGTTCGAACAAGCTTCTTCAAGTGCTCTTCTGCAAGTTTCCGCTGCTACCATCTCTCCCCCTGCAAGTTCCAAGCAAGTCTGAAGCACCCATCCCCATTTCTCTTCTTTTAAACCCTCTAAAAAGCCAACCCTAAGTTCCCCCCCCCCTTCTCAAATTAAAATCCCAAAACCCTAAAACCTGCACAGACCATTCCAGCCATCACTTTCCTTTCAACTTTGGATCGAATATCCCCCTCCCCAATTGGGAAACTCGATCTGAGTTTGGCCCCCAAACTCCCACCAAAACCCTAGAAATCCTACTCCCATTAAATCCTTAAACCCTAGTTTTTCTGCCTAGCTATTTCTCACCATCAGAATCTGCCCAAACTTGGATCGATTCTTCCTCTCATCATTAAGGAAACTCGATTCAAGTCCCAGCCTGAAACTCCATCTCTAAACCCTAAATCCCCTCACTTCTCTCTTTTTAAAAACCCTAACCCTAACCAGCTGTCCTATGTATTCCCTCATTCCCATTCACTCAAACCTCACTAGACCTACATTGTTAGCCTTCCCCTCTCCTACCTAGCATTACCCTACCATCAACCCTGACCTTACACTTTCCCTAACCCTAATTTTGACCTAAAAACCTATTTTGCCCATTTGAACTGCCTGTTCACACCTGATCCTGAAGCCTTGGTTCCTAGCTGGTTCCTTCGCCACCTAGGACTACATTAAGTGGTATCAGAGCCATGGATGGACATGGCAACCCAGTTGTGGATCCGGCACTACCATCCCCACCCGACCCTATGGCTGCTATCATGGAGATGCTCCAAAAACTCTCGGCAGATCAACAAGCTATCCATGACCAATTAAAAGTTATGGAGCAAAGACAGGTTGCACCCCTTAGGGACAGCAACAATCCCATAGAAGAAGACAGGTTTCAGCTTCAATCCCAAGTCCATCGACCCCATCAGAGAGACAGAGAAGACAGGGACAGGTACCGAGATAGACATAGAGAAGATCGCTACAAGAATGATGGATATCAAGATGATAGAGAAGACAGAGATCAGCAGAGAACTCCTGAAAACCATATGACTTTTGAAGACCATATTAGGTCTTATTTTAATGCTGAAAATGGTGCTCCTCGCCGACGATATCATGATGTGCAGAAGGTCAAGCTGGAATTCAAGGAATTCGACGGTAGCCATGACCCTCAGGTATTCGATGATTGGATGGCTGCATTGGATGACTACTTTGATTGGCATGATTTACCAGAAGAGAGGAAGATTAGACTAGTTTGTACCAAGATAGTAGGACCTGCCCGTGACTGGTGGAGGACCACTGAGGGTGACATGGAATATGATGGTATTGCTCCTACGACAGTACCACATGGGCTGAAATGAAGCATGAGCTGAAGAAGAAATATATGCCCAAGCACTTTAGGGCACAATTGTAAGACCAGTTGAACACCCTACGTCAAGGAAGCATGACAGTGGTAGAGTATATGCAAAAGTTTGATGCACTCTCTTCTTGCACTAGCATTAGGGAGGATGAGATTCAGGTACTGTCACATTTTCGTTTGGGTTTAAAGTATGAAATCAACAAGGCCATTGGAGTTGTAGATGTGTCCAAGGTTAGGGACTGTTTTGAGAAGGCTCTTAGGGCTGAGGAGTTGTGGGCACCTCCAGGTAGAAGGTTTGGCACCCCTCCTGTCGATGGCAAGAAAAAATTTCCAACAACAAAACCCTTTACTATCAACTCTCCTAATGCTGGTTCTTCACGCTCTGCCCCTCCTCTGCGGGTTGACAACAAAGGCAAGACACCCATGATAAGTCCAGATAAAGTCCAATGTTTCCACTACCAAGACTTGGGACACTATGCTAAGGACTGCCCCCATCGAAGAAAACCCATTGCTGTTGCTGAAAAGGAAGAAACAGCCAAAGAAGATAATGGTTTGCATCCCTACCCTCTAGATGAAAGAGATTATGAAGATGGGTATTTTGATGACATGCTTGGTGAGGAGGATACTTATGAAATCCACGTAGTTACGCGAGTTTTAGTGTCTGAAACCAAAGGAGAAGACTGGCGACGCACTTGCATCTTTTACACTCGCATGTGTTCAGGAGATCACAACACCAAGGTAATTGTTGATAGTGGGAGTTGTGTTAACATAGTTTCTGAAAATTTTGTGAAGAAGGCTGGGTCGAAGATTGAAAAACACCAACAGCCCTATAAGGTAGCTCTCTTAAATGGCAATAAGATGGAGGTGAACCAGCGCTCTTCTGTACCTCTATATCTTCATCGCTACTCGGAGGATATAAGGTGTTATGTGATTCCCATGAGGATCACTGATGTACTGTTGGGAAGGCCATGGTTATATGACAACGATGTCACCATCGGTAGGAGGAAGAATCAGTGTATTTTTCAGCATGAAGGGGAGCAAACAATATTTCATCCTATGAACTTACCTGCTGAAATTCGCAAGATGCAGTCCCTGCGCACTAATCAAAGGGGGACAGAAGTGGAAACTAAACACCTTGCTGTTTCAAAAAAGGAGTTTGTCCAAAACAGCAAGGATACAGGTCTGGTTTTAGCTTTGGTTACTAGAGAGGTGACCCCACATCCAGCAGTGTAACTTTCTCCAGTCATCAAAGAACTGCTGTCTGATTTTTCAGATATTATTCCAGAGGAGCTGCCTAATAAATTACCTCCCCTACGTGACATCCAGCATGCCATAGACCTGGTTCCTTTTAATCTGCCTGCTAATAGGCTGAGTCCTACAGAGCATGAAGAGTTGAAACGACAAGTGGAAGATTTATTAAAGAAGGGGTTTATCGAAGAGAACCTCAGTTTCAGACCTAGGACCAGTTAATCGTTATACCTTAATAGGGCTAACATTGTCTATGCCAAGATTGTTTTTCTTTGTATTGTACATGGTTCTCAAGTTTCTTTGTCTGAACTGTTTACCATTTGGACACTCAATTCCTAAGTTGGCCAGATATTTTAAGTATTGCTTATAGAATTCAAAACCCCTTCACTAACCGTCAATCAATATGTTGGGATGGCCACGCATTAAGGCAAAAAATAGTCCCACATCGGACATGACTGGATAATATGGAGGGTTTATAAGGACTTGGGCACCCTCTCCTTAACGGATAGTTTTTAAGGATGGGTTCTACCCTGTAAAGTCCCTAACACAATAGATGCACTCATGCACCTAAAGGACTTAAGATTGTTCCACACATCCCATGCTTGATCAACAGCATTACTAAACATTAATTGTTAGCAATGAGAAATCCTAATTGCAAGTATGTAATTATAAGATGAAGTAGATGATATTACCAAATAATAATCTATCAAGACTGCTGTTCGTCATGTATTCATAAACAAGCAGCAGTTCCGGGCCTTTGCTACAACAACCAAGGAGACGGGCAACATTGCGATGATGAACATTGCTTACAAGCTTCACTTCGCTAGCGAAATCTGCCTTTGCTCTACTGGATTGACCAATTGTAAGTTTCTTGACTGCAACTGTTTTTCCATTTTTCATAACCCCCTGCGAATCCAAACAGTTTTATCAGGATTACCATAAGCCCATCAACAAACTACAAACCTAAGATCGAATAACATTTCAAATTGTGCATAAGTGACGGTAATGAGGACTGATTTGTTTCTCTTAACTAAACCACCCAAGAAAAAAGGGGGATTGTGGGAAGAACATTGCAACTATATGACTTCAAGAAATAAAAAATCTTCAGAAACCCTAAAATCAGAATTTGAGAAGCAAAACCAAGTCATCATAAAAAATAATGAAAGGGTCGACAAATACCTTGTAGACACCTCCAAACCCTCCTTCTCCAAGCTTATTCTCTTCAGAAAAATCTCCTGTTGCTTTTTCTAAATCTCTGAAAGCGAAACTCACTGGTCCCCGGAGCTCCGTAGCTCCTAGTATATCAACTGTAGAATGAACAACGACAACGACAGTTCGCTCAGCGTCAGAGAATAAATGAATGGTTAAAGCGCGGGAAAGAAAACTGGGCACGAGTCCACAACTTGTGCTTAGGTTGCTATCTAGGTTCTAATAGTAGTCCATTTGGGAATACCCAGTAGTTTGGAATCTCTGTTCTAAGGTGTCAAACGGTCGGTTTGATCTGGTTTCAATTGGTTTTTTTCGATATTATGTAGATCGATTTGGGTTCGATCTAATATTGATCCGATCGGTTTCTTTTTAACTATTCCTTATCGGTCTATTTTCAGCCCAATCTCGACTTTGCATATATTAAAAATCGGTAATAGAACGTCACCCGGTCTTGCACCTTGCGTGGCTAGACGTACAAAGCGCCTTGTGATTGGGATTTCACCCTTTAGATGGGGGCAAACCGGTTATTTCTAGGCGCCCAAGGTGCTTTGTGTGTTTAGATATGGGATTCACCCTCATGACACTCTGTCTGCTCTTGCTCCTCATCAATGAACTAAAACCCTCCCTTTGATTGGTGGGTTACTTAAATTGTTGATCAGAGAATCCTCTCCCATTAAGTTTTCATTGTTAAAGTGAAGATAAAATTTTCAATAGAGTTTTAGATTGGAAGTAGGGGTGTCAAAACCAAACTTGAACCGACCAAAAGCCGAACCAAAATAAAACCGATATATGAGTTTATTTGATCATGTTTTCAAATTAGGGTTTTGGTTCACTGAAACCAATAAAGACACCGAACCTTTAAAAGCCAGACCATAACCAAACTGATATAACCTGATACCGGCCCGAAAATCATGAACACAAAAAAATCAAAAATTTTTTTCATACTCTTGAATATATTACATGGTAAAACTGAAACCAAATTGAAATAAAAGATAAGAAATCAAAACAAGTGCACCCTTATTAGATTATGTTTTGGACACACTGATTCTCTCACTGAAATCGGTCCAAAACGATCAATTGACGCCCCTAATTGGAAGTAAAGGTTCAAAGTGATAGAGAGAAAGTGAGAAACCACAAAATAAATAGAGTAGGAGTTGAAAATTTTTTAGTTCTGTTTTAATGAAAAATGGAAAAAGACATTGGAAATGTAGGTAAAATATTATTCAATAAAAAAAAAGGGCGCATCACCATGCCTAATAAAATATAACGCTTCACTATTTGTCAAAGTACATGAGTTAGTCCATCTGATTGAGGATCCCACATACATCTCAATGGCCATATTTTCGTTCAAAGTAAGCAAAGAAAAATTACTCAAATTCTATTCAAACTTTTAGTATTATTATCAAAATACCATCAAATGGAGATGAAATTGTACCAATGAGATGCTTACCTGGTCTTCTATCACATGGACTAACCCATGCACGACAATGTGACAATAATAAAGCGTTATACTACACTAGACAGTGACAGGAAAGAAAACATATATTCAAAAATTATAAACCAACACTTCAGTGTAAAATATTTTGATTTTATCGCATTTTTTACTATTTACATCAACTCATAATATTTCAACAATGAAAATTTTTATTTTATTTCTTTCCACTGTTCTTTATATCTAACCAAACAGGGTCTCATGCTGAGGTATTTCAGCCTAGCCTATTCGAGCTCAATTCTGAAGGTAGGTGGGGCTTGTCCTATTTTTCTTTTTAAGTTCCATTTGTTTGCAAGAGAAATAAATAGAAAGGAAGTGAAATCAAATCAATACTGAAGTAGATTTTTTTTTTTTTTTTGGTGAAATTAAAATAAAAAATTTTGTAATCGTTACCCTACATGATATTGTAACTAACTCCAAAGCATATCATTTGGTTATTAAATTTGATTTTACTTTGTAACCAATATTCTTTGATTTAAAAAAAAAAAAAATTACATTGAAAAGTATATTTAAAAAAGGATAAAGTTTTCCTTGAATGTGTGGTGAAGGAAAACCCACCATCCTAAGGTCTTAACACATTCCCTCTATTTAGGAATGGTCAGATATACCCCTAGGTTGCATGATACCCTATGAACACCAATGGAAAAGAGAGATGGATATACACGATGTTTGTTTATATTGGCATTTTACACACCAAGCTAGTATATGAACCTGAATATTCAATAAGGAGAAAGAAAGGTGGCTTATATATTTAATGAGGATAGAGATTGCAAGAGAGAAGTACATATTATGACATTTATAGCGTATACTTCCTTTTTCCTAACGAAATATGTTAAGAGTTGTAGGTAGATTATACAATCATGATTATAAAATTTCCTTTTCTTTCAAAAGTGATTTCATTTTCTTTTACTTAGAAACTTGTCTCATGAAATATGGATTAAAAGTTATTGGTGTGGGATGGTGTGTCAAGGGCATATGAGTTAAGCCTAAGCCAATGTGTAAAATAAGCCCCTATTTAAATTCCTATTTTTACTATGGGGGAGGGTTTGCTGCCCGATTGCATAGCCCCTGCACTGGGTGCATGCAAGGGCATCTAATAGGAAAGGTGCGACAATCATTTCACACCCTCTTTGTGTGGGTGCAGAGAACACAATTAGGTAACGTTCTTTTTCTTTTATTGTTGATTAAAAGCAATATTCTTTTTTCATTTCTTTATAAAATGCAAAATAGACCCTCACAAATTGGATATGGGTCTAGCTCCAAGAGCTTTGTAACTTGGATGTCTTTGCCTTTTCGTGGCCATATTTTCAATAAGATGCTTATTTACAAAAAATTAAAAACTCTATTGCCACCCATGATTCTAAAGTATAGGTATCGGATTGGATGATACATAATGATTTTACTAGTCACTGATATTGATAACGTGTCGATACCATATCGATAGTATGATACAGATAAGGGGTAAAATGGTAAAAAAAAAACACTTATTTTTTAAGAAGATTCAAGGATAATTTTGTCCGATCCAATCGATCTAGACCAATACCGTATCAGTATCATATCAATTTTAGAGGTTATCGATACCCATTCCGATACCGTGCACTAAAACCATGTTGCCACCCCTATTCCCTCTAGCTCTCTCTCAAAATGAAGGAGAAGCACTTTACCTTTATCGGATTGCTTGGTCCTTTTAGATCGTACTAGTAACATGAAAAATGCACTGAGAAGCAACAGAAAACCAACGCCTCCAACAGTAGAGTTAATAATAATGGCCTTTTTATTGCTTGATTTTCCTGTAATGAATAAATATATATCTCTCATCAGCACTTTATAAAATCATTAAATATTTCATAAAAAAAATGGGCTTTTCTTGATTTAGATCATCATAAAGCAATCATGGTTTGAGGTATCGGTGTCGTATTGTCTGTATCGAGCAATACGTATTGGTTTACTAATTCCGCTAGTGTGGCCGTACTTTATCAATGACAAGATATGGAAAATGGGTAAAATGATCAAAAAATCCCTTTTTAAAGAGAATTAGGGGTAAATTTGTCTAATACGATCGATCGGTATTGATACTATTGGTTCCATATTGTATCACTTTCCAGATTAACTGATACCGATTCCGATACCACGGACTAAAACAATGAAAGCAATGGTCATCAGTGCACAGCATGCATGATCCTGACATGACGTCTTAAGTCAATATATGATTCCAATACCCCCCTCCCGGCCTCCACGCCAATAATTCCAAAAAAGTGATTCTCGTAAGGGTCCATGTTTGGCCTTAATTACGGACTAAAACAAGGAAAGCAATGGTCATCAGTGCACAGCATGCATGATCCTGACATGAAGTCTTAAGTCAATATATGATTTCAATACCCCCTCCCGGCCTCCACGCCAATAATTCCAAAAAAGTGATTTTCGTAAGGGTCCATGTTTGGCCTTAATTATGACTGCAACTCAAGTTCATGTATGAGAACCGTTTATTGTATGCCCTTGAGACACACAAATGGAATCCTTTCAAAATACGACATATCAAACACGATGTGGGCAAGGAAAACTCAATCTAAATCCTCTGCGGTATTGAAAAATGTGTGATGCACATCTTGCGGGACAGTAGAGGTCACATGGCACACATTATTGAATCAATCGATCTGTATCAGCATTGACTGTGATTGATACCAATACGTTATCAATAGTATTATTTGTATCAGGCAAAAAGTTGATTGGGAAAATTACATGGTTAGCAACTTTTGGGTTATCATTTACAAAACTGTCCACCCTATGTTTGCGTTAACAAAAATAGATAAAAACAAGTTTAGTTTTACAAAACTAGACAAAATAGTGACTCTCCTTCTTTTCTTGGCAGTTTCTCTCTAAAAAAAATATCTTTTTTTTTCCCCCCCCTCTGTTACTTGGGGAGTTGGGGTAGCAGAGAATGGTGGTGACTAGGACAAGGGTACGATTGCAGGGAATGGAGGATGCCTGGGCGAGAAGGCAATGACAAGGGTAAAAATGTCTAGAAAAGTAAGTGTGGGAGGGAGAGACATTATTTTGTCTAGTTTTGTAAACTTTAACTTGTTTTTGTCTATTTTTGTTAACTCAAACATAGGGTGGATAGTTCTTTAAATGAAAATCCAAAAGTAACTAATCATGTAATTTTCCCAAGTGGATTTTTGTTAAATTTGCGACTAATTCAAATCAATACTATCTGATATTATTATATCGATACCGGATCCAATACCATAAACTAAATCCTTGACTATCAAGTAGTACCCACCAACCATGGTTCAAGGAATTGGTATTGGATTGTCTGTATCGGTTGATTTGCATAGGTATTAGTGGAGACCTATACTGATACGATGTCGATCCAAAGTTGAAATTTAAAGGTAAAATCATCTAGTTTAGACTGATACGAGCCGATCTGAATCGATATTGTATCAATATATCGATCCATCTCGATACCGATTACTAAAACCCTGCCACCAACTCACCTTTTTTCAAGAAGGGTGTGATATTTGTTGTTTCGTTGTCTCCAAAGAACGCTGTCGTAGAGTATCTTAAAAAGCATCCGGCATCAGTGGCCCTCCCATCGGATACCGGAATACAGATCTCCATGTTCTGATACGCGACAGATAAGCAATCCTTACACCCACTCTCGCTCACCGTATGCGCACACTGCGCCACAGCATACACTGAAGCATAACCGGAACTAGTTATCTTCTCCTTGACTGCTGCAAAGTAGCTGAGTTAGTGGAGTCGCAGTTACGAGATTGGTCAACAGTGTTTTGGCCGTGATTCCAAAACCGTTGTCATCAGTTACGGTTTTGTCCCCACATATGGCTGTATTGCCTACGGCTGTTGTTTCGTCGAAGAAGAAGTTGCCTTCATACCTGAAACAAACTCAATAAAGAAAACTAAAATATATCTTAAAAAAAAAAGTCCTTTAATAACCGTTAAATATAACGTACCTTAAGAAGCAGCCGTCAAAAATAACGCGAGCACCTTTAGCGGCGGAGCAGTTCCTGATGCGAATCACAGCGATGTCAAAACAAGCGAGGCAATCGGCGGTGGAAAGGTAATCTCTGCACTGAGCCAAACCGTACAACGAGGTAGACTGGCCATGTTGAGCCGTTGCGAACCGGGTGTTATTCGAACCGGCGAGCTGGTTTCGGAGGTCCAGGAAAGTTGCGTTGCGATTGGCGAAGAAGGCGGGCAGATTAGAATTGTATTGGCTGCAACCCGTGTTTAGGAATCCTGTTTGAGGATCACATAGGACCGGGTCGGACCAGATAACCTAATAGATCGTTAATTGAACCTCGAGAAGTACTTGAATTTTGCTCTGCATTTCTGATTCTTGGAACAATTTAGCTTCTCAGTTTAAAGAATTAGCTCTCCGTTTTGTTTATAAAGACATGCATGGTGGCTTTGAAGCAAAGAGAAGACGATTATTGACTCATTAAGTCAACTCTTATAATTCAAACCATCAGATCGGAATCTGATGATCCATGCATGTTTGATTTAAGTGTCTAGCTTCTAAGGAAATAGTATTATATCATTTCTGGTCTCCCATTAGAATCTTCTCCCGTTGATTTAGATTCGATATTGATAGTATGATTCTTTGGGTTATATATGTGTGGTTGGCTAGAGTTGGTCCTGGTTCATGGAATCGGTATCGGATCAGTCGATTCGTATTAGTGTTGGTAGAGATCGAAATTGATCCATGATCGATACGATATCGATCCACAGGTACTGACTACTAACCAAGGGTAAAAATATCAATAAAACTGATTTTCATTGAACTTTAACGGTAAAATCATTCAATACGAATCGATCCAAATCCGGACAATACAAAATCTGATTACTAAAACCATGAATTGGGAGGATCAGGATCATCTCTAGGGAGCCCAACACCCAGGGTGCTACCAGGGGGCATTCAGCGGTCGAGCTGTGCCGCACACATCTCGGTGTACACCTTAGGATGTATACAACACAGCCCAATGGTTGGCAGCACCCTGGGTGTGCTGGGCTCCCTAGAGACGGGCTGAATTCGAGTTGGGATCACCTCCCCATACGAAATTTCCAAGTCGTCTTTCCTCCACACACATCCACTTTCTGAAAGTCATCACTCCAATTGTACTAAGTGGATAGTATTTTTGTAGTTTCTTCTAAATAGTCTTATGGTATTTGGAAAATGTCTATGGAAGATTGAAGAAGGAGAAGCATGACCACGTTTTTGGAATCTCTTCAAGTGCGGGGAATTATTGCTTGAATCTCTCTCTTTCAACACGTCTCTCTTTCTCTCTCCTCTCACTTTCATCACATCTATCGTGTGTCTGGCATTGGGGTGTCAACGGGCCGGTTTGGGCCGGTTTTGGTTCGGGATTTTCGATTTCGGTGTGAGTTTTATAGAAATCGAAACCAAACCATTAAGAAATGTTCGGTTTCGGTGTGGTTTCGGTTTCAGTGCGATTTGGTTTCGTGTCGGTTTTGATTTATAATAACGGGTTGATATCGGTTTGGATTCGGTTTGGTACCGATTTTATATAACTAGTAAGGTCCAGTTAGTGCTAATTTTTCTTCTCTTTCTCTTTTAAGTACATAAAATATTTCAAATACAATGCATCTTTGTATCCTATGTCCTATGGCCTATGGATACAATTGGTTGGGTAATCACTAACAAAGGATATGAGATAAAGTGAGAAACTATCACAACACATTTAGGGGGCAATGGGGCATTAGGCATTTACTGATTTACTCATTTATCGGGTTAGGTCGGTTCGGTTTGGGTTCGAGCCTAACGGTTCGGGCTACCAGTGCACCATCAGGCTAGCCCAAACCAAACCAAACCATTTGCCTCTCTGGATCCACAAACCAAACCCAAACCATTAAGAGTTCAATATGGTGTGGTTCGGGCCGGTTTCATCGGTTCGGGTTGGATATTGACACCCCCAGTCTGGCAGATTGACCTATTTCCAATCCTTAGCTTGAAGACTTTTCATGTAAATTTCAAGGTTAGTGTACAGTAAATCTTGGAATGAACATCTTCAACATTTGGAAATAATTTTTTCTGTGTTAAGATTTCACAAGTTATTTGTAAAGCTTGAAAAATGCCAGTTCGGCCAGGAGAAGATGGGTTACTTGGGACACATTATTATTTCATCTTTTAGAGTAGCAGTAGATCCAAAAAAAATAGAAGCCATGATGAACTGGCCGAAGCCCAACTCCCTCACATCATTACGTGTTTTTTTGGAGTTAATTGGCTATTACCGAAAGTTTATTCAAAATTTTGGTAAAATAGTCGGTCCGCTCACAAAAATGCTAAAGAAGGATTCATTTGTATGGACCCCACCAGCGGAGAAGGCATTCCAGCGACTCAAGGAAGGGATTTTAATCCTCTCCATTTCCAGATCCATTATTTCTTGTTATTTCCACCCTTAGAGTGCGACACGTGGTGGCCTTCAATCTAACGGCTATAAATCACTCTCTCTATTTTAGCTAACACTTAACCCTGGTTACACCAACCACAAGCCTAACCCGGGTCAGTGCAACCCAACCAACCCTAAACCCATGGTTAAGTCAAAATTCAAAATTGAAAACCCTATTACTCTTCTTTTACCACGCTCTTTCTCTCTCCTGCCTCATTCACACGAACAGACAGCCTCACCATTGAAGCTCGCCCCCAACCTCACCGGAGACGACAACGAGGACCAGAGAAGTTGCTTAACTCGAGAAGGAGAACCTGAGATCTCTCACAGGAAGCAACCTCCTGCGCAAGAGGACCTCTGTGCCGCTACCTCTCTTCCCTGTCTCAGACACGAAGGTCGTTAGATCAAGTGTAGGAGAAGGCCGTTAGATCCGAACAAAACGTTGTCTATTTGTGTCAAGCTTTGGTCTGCATCCTCCGACGAAAACGTTTCACCTCCTTGTGCAACTTCAGGCAAAGGTGAACCACGTGTTTCGTTTATCTAGTCTGCAACCTCAGGCAAAGGCGAACCAGTGTGTTTCGTTACTCTCGTCTGCAACCACAACCACAGTCTGCAACCTCCTTCGCCTCTCAGGTTCGAACTTCTTTATACTCTTGCTTCATGGGTTCGTTTGTTTGAGGAGTCGAAAGGGGTCTTAAGCTTCCAAATGGGAAAAAAAATGTGCTAATGTTCTGACACCCTAGATTTAAAAAATCTCACAAAATCGGACTAGAACCCAATTTCCCCTTGGTTTTCTGAGTTGATGTTGTGTATATTTATGATTTTACTGATTCTCTCTCTCTCTCTTTCTTTGTGAATCTTGAACCTTTGAAGCAACATTTGAATTGAAAAAGTCAAAAGATACTCTGTTGTAACAGGTATACACCCTATTTACTTACCACTTTCCATGAATTTTCCATTTTCAACTGCGATTTTTGATTTTGTGGTGGTTCTCTATTCTTTTGGTGAAGGCTATTTGGTTCAAAAACTTGTGTGTTCATAAAAAAAATTCAACTATGAAGCAATTATCTTTTATTAATGTGCTAGGTGAATTATCTTTTATTAATGTTGCACTCTGAAGCAAGATCATGGATCTAGTCTATGATAATGTGCTAGGTGAATTATCTTTTATTAATGAATATCCTATCCTTTTTACTCTCCTTAATGATCCATAATTCAACTATCCATGTCGATATGAGCTCACCTCTTTTTCCATTAAAATCTAAATTTCCAACATCTCATCTGTTGATGCTGTCTTTAAGGGAAACCAAAGCAAACGAAAGAGCCTCAAAATAGCTCAACATTTCCATTACATTTGCAATTTGGGAATGGAAGATGTGGCTGATCAATTCTCCACTGGTAGAGCACATTTCTGGGGACCCTACATGGCATATCGCAGGTTTTTAGATTGTTACTAGCAGTCATAGGGCTCTTCAAATCCCCCCTTCCCCTTGAGAGGAACTCCATGAGAACTAATGGAAATGATTCCATTGAGGAACAGGTTGAAAGGTGACCCCCCTTCCCCTTAATGGAAAAGATCTTAGTGGAAGAGAAACCAAGAGTAAGAAGTGGAACTCTAATCAGTGATTAGAAAAGAGAGAAATAGAGCAGCAGCTATAGCTATAATGGCTGAGGAAGTAAAGGTGATGGGCATGTGGATAAGCCCTTTCAGTCGCAAAGTAGAGTTAGCTCTAAAACTGAAGGGTATCTCTTATGAATACATTGAAGAAGATCTAGCTAATAAGAGTCTTTTGCTTCTCCAATATATGAGTCTTTAGCTCAAAAGGAAGAGCACCTAGGTTTGTTCCCAGGAGATGATGGTCCGAGTCCATCAAGACTCTCATGTATGATTCAGTAGGTTCTTTATAATGCTATTGGATTTCTCTTTAAATCTGAGTTCTTGATGATGGTGGTGAGACTATTTACATGTACTCCTAGTTTAGTCTCTTTTACTATGTTACTCAAGAATTCACTCAGTTTTGGGGCCGGTGATCCTATAAATAATCTATTCACTGTTTCAGGTATTATGAGTGCACTAGGTTTTGGGTTTCTTTTATAGATTTTTCTTTGTACTATTGGAATAAGTTTCTGTCATTCCTTTTGATTTTCTTGGTGAATAAGATCTCTCAAAATGAAACTAGCTTGATCAGGTGTCTCAAGCTAATGCGAACCATTTTCGGGTCTTTGATGGCACTTGTAGGAGCATTAATGAGCTCAAGGGGAAGAAGATGAGCAGCCTTGTGCTGGTCAATAGCTTCAGTCTTTGAAAGTAATCAACACCAACAACAAAAAGAATTTAAAAAATAATAATAATAAGGACAAGGACATTTCAACATTGCATGCTAGATAGCCATAGTTGGTAATATCATATCTGTTTAGCAGTATGAGTCCTGATGGATTTGAACCATCATACCCTGGAACTCCCAAGTGCTCTACCATTTTGAGCTAAGGACTCACCATCCAATCATTAATTGATTGTGATCAAATGTGAGGGAAACTAAGTATCAACAAAATGATAATGAAATGCATGATGGATTTTTAGAAACAAAATGAACTAAACTGGTTCAGTTATCCATTGAAGATTACAAATTCTGAGATCAGATGGGCATATTTTAATTCAGTTATCCATTACATTCTTCAATTCCACTGTTGCTTATAACTCTTGATAAATCGAAGCAGTCCATGAGAGAGTTGTAATGGATTTAGTGAGTGCCTCCTTGTAGTTGAAATCACCATTGACAACACTACAAACAATAACCCATTGAACAGAGCCAACCAGGTCACAATAATGGTAGTTGATGCTCTTAGAATAAGCATTCTCCTACTAATTATGTTGTGTTCTGCTTCAATCATTCTTTTTGCTGTACTAATATAGCAGACATTACAAGGTCATATAGACCTCACATTCCCAATGATGTGGCTGAATTGCTCTGGTTTTGGTAGGTTGGGCAATTTGGAGACTCATAATTTCTTCTCTAATTTCTAATGTGCTACTGCTGTGTCATGGATATAATAGGATGCATCATTGATGTAGGTTTGAATCAGTATGCATGAAACAACTATAATAACCCATTTTTGGTGGGCTTTAACTTGGATACTTTCATTTCACGAATTGACAAGAGACGAATCAACCGGCTGACTTCATAGCTTCTATGGATTTGAGAATGAATGAAACTGTTTTTAATTCTTCAGAGTCCCCTGAGGAACTGTGTGCTATTGTAAAAAAGGATGCTGATCAGTGTATTTTCTACAGTTTGTAATTTACCTTTTTCTTTAATAATTTTTTTTTACTATCAAAAAATAATAATTATCAATACAGGGACTAATTAGTGGCCCATGAATCAATGAACAAGAAATATAATCCTTTATTATGAAACATTCCAAACCATATATTTAAATAGTTATCATGATCTAACCATGACTGAACGGTTCTAACATTTGATTTGATTGGTCCAACCAAAAAACTTATTGTTTGGATGGTTCTGTCCAGTTCTTCATACACATCGGGTTTCAACTGTAGCACAGAGAAAGGGAGCAGTAGGAGCAGTACTTGTTATGGCGAGATGCGCTCGATTGCAACTCCGGTTCTCCTCGACGGATCCGGCGGCTTCACACGATGGATGGGGGCGATAATGAGATCTCCTTCGTGGCCTAAAGTTGCAGAAGGGTGGAGCTCCGCAGGGGGTGAGAGGTTGGGGAGGAGTGTAGATGCAGGAGAGTGGATCTTGAAAACCCTTCTACACCGGCTCTGGTTGCTCTGACACCGTAGGTTGCAGAGGTGTTCGGATCTAACGGCCTTCTTCTGCACTCGATCTAACGGCCTTCGCGTCTGAGATAGGGAAGAGAGGTAGTGGCACAGAGGTCCTCTTGCGCCGGAGGTTGCTTCCTGTGAGAGATCTCAAGTTCTCCTTCTCGAGTCAAGCAACTTCTCTGGTCCTCGTTGTCATCTCCGGAGAGGTTGGGGGCGAGCTTTAATAATGAGGTTGTCTGTTCGTGTGAATGAGGCAGGAGAGAGAAAAAGTGTGGTAAAAAGAAGAGTAATAGGGTTTTCAGTTTTGAATTTTGACTTAACCATGGGTTTAGGGTTGGTTGGGTTACACGAACCCGGGTTAGGCGTGTGGTTGGTGTAACCAGGGTAAAGTGTTAGCTAAAATAGAGAGAGTGATTTATAGCCATTAGATTGAAGGCCGCCACGTGTCGCACTCTAAGGGTGGAAATAACAAGAAATAATGGATCTGGACATGGAGAGGATTAAAATCCCAAGGAAGCCATGACACGAGCCTATGGATGTAAATGAATAGCCGAAATCCGTTCCGTATCCGTATTCATATCTGTTTAGGACTATCCGAATCCGTCTGAAAGCTAAATGGATGCGGATATGGATAGGCTATAGTTATCCGAAAAGCTATATTTACATGTAAACAGATAAAATATCCGTTCCGTATCCGTGTCCGTATCCGTTTAGCACTATTCGAATCCATCTGAAAGCTAATTTGATGCGGATGCGGATATAGCACTATCCGAGCCAAATCTGATCCGTTTACAACCCTACACGAGCCCTTGTTTTGGCATTACCAAACTTTGAAAAGCAGTTTGTTATAGAATGTGATGCGTCTGGTTCTGGAGTCGGTGCCGTATTAAAGCAAGAGAAACCAATAGCCTTCTTCAGCTGTTCACTGCAAGGTAAATATTTGCTACTCTCAACGTATGAAAAGGAAATATTTGCTCTTGTGCTTGCTGTGCAAAGGTGGCGACCTTGTCTACTGGGAAGGCAGTTTGTTGTTCATACTGACCACCAAAGTTTGAAGCACCTTTGGACTCAAAAGATAACTTTTGGTGCGCAATAGAGATGGCTCTACAAACTTATGGGCTTTGACTTTGTCATTGAGTACAAAGTGGGGAGAGAAAATATTGTTGTTGATGAATTTTTCTCCTCTCAGGTTCCCTGCCCGGTCAGGTGCGTAGGTTCCTCTCATAGGAGGGGCAGAAATGACGACCTCACCCCACCCGGGCAATGTGTTTGCGCAGGGGTGTGGTCATCATTTTTGCCCCTCCTATGAGAGGAACCGGTACACCTGACCGGGCAGGGAACCTGAGAGGAGAACGATCCCTGTTGATGCTCTATCAAGAAGACATGTGGATGAAAAGCAAGGAAGTTTTCTAGCTATATCAAGGCCACTACCAAACTGGGTGGAAGCAATTAAAGAGGAGACCAAGTCTAACTTAATTCTCCAACGGCTAGTACAACAAATCATAGATGATGAGGCCGTGGGTTCGTGGAAGCTACAAGATGGCATACGTGGTCTTCTTTAAAGAACGAATTTATTTTGCAGAAAATTCAGCTCTCCTCAACGACATCATTGCTCAATTCCATGATAGTACACATGAAGGTTTCACAAAGACCCTCCATCAGATCCATCTATGTTTTATTGGAAGGGTCTGTGGCATAGTATCAAAACCTTCATAAAGAATTGTCACATATGCCAACGTCATAAAGTGGAAAACATGGGATCCGACTCGTCTACTTCCAAAGCGGGCTGTACTTCTGTGCGCCCTACATACAAGGCGGCAGAAAGTACTGCCTTGCCCCTGCCCGAGCGCCCTACCAGAGCGGGGGCAAGGCGGTACTTTTCGTACGCCTTGTATGTGGGGCAATGTGGGGTGCACGAAAGTACATCCCGCCTTGGAAGTAGAGAAGTCTCTTCCGGAAAACATGTCACCTGCTGGTCTTCTACAGCCTTTGTCGATCCCTAATCAGATTTGGGAAGAAATTGCCATGGATTTTATTGATGGTCTACCTCTATCACAAGACAAATCTACTATTTTTGTAGTGGTAGATCGCTTGTCTAAATATGCTCATTTCACAGCCATTTCTCACCCCTACATTGCTGTTAGTGTGGCGAAGGTATTTTTTGACAACATATTTAGGTTGAATGGTATGCCCTCATCGATCGTGTGCGATTGTGACCCTACGTTCACAAGCATGTTCTGGAAGGAATTATTTTAGTTGAACGGTACTAATTTCAATTTTAGTTCTTCCTACCATCCTGAAACTGATGGTCAAAGTGAAGTAGTTAATCGAATGGTCGAAATGTACCTTCGACGCTTCACTAGTTCAAGACCTAAGGAATGGGTACGTTGGTTAACATGGGCAGAATTCTGTTACAACACCAGCTGGCAATCTACTATTGGTCGTACACCTTTTGAGGTTGTATACGGTAGGACTCCACCGACCCTGTTAGCTTATATCCCAGGCACAGCTGAAGTAGAAGCAGTTGATAAGATTTTAACTTATAGGGATGCAATCCTTAAGGAGCTAAAGGAGAAAATTGCAGCTGCCCAATCCAGGATGAAAAAGCGGTATGATTCAAAACACAGGGAAAAAGAATTTGTTGTAGGTGATTGGGTGTATTTGAAATTGCAACCCTATCTCCAGAGTTCGGTTCACATGAGGAAGAATCTCAAGCTTTCAGCAAAATTCTTTGGTCCGTTTAAAATTTTGGAATGCATTGGAGCTGTGGCCTACAAGCTTGAGTTACCATCAACGGCTAAGATTCATCCGGTGTTCCATGTGTCACTCCTTAAGTAGAAGATTGGAGATGCTATAAATGTCCAACAAGACCTTTCTCTAGTCACCGTGGATGAAGAACGAGTGCTGCCACGTCCCCAAGCTTATCTAGATCAATGATTTCGAAAAGGAATGAAGGAAGTTTTGGTCCATTGCCACGTGGGAAGATTACAATCTACTCTCTAACTAATTTTCTGAGTTTATCCTTGAGGACAAGGATTAAATTAAGGAGGAGGGGATGTTATGTTACTAGTTTCATGGAGAATAAAAAGCCTCACATGCCTCACATGGGTAAGAGTTGGTTAGTCAAGATAGGATTCAATGGTAATTCAAATAAAGAGTCATTGTTAGTTGCTGAATTTCAGCCCTGGCTTAGTAGTAGTGGAACGTTAGGTAGTTCCTACTTTGTTGGAGATATTCTTGTAATTTTCCTATTTAAAGCTATTGAAAGATAAGGAGAGGGGTATCCAATTATCACTTAACACTATTGTGTTTATCTACGGAGGTTTTGAGTCCCTTCAAGTACTCAATTGAATCCTTGTTTCTTCTCTTCCTCCTGTCAAATCTCTGTAACCCATTATTTTGGTGTCAACTCAAAATAGGTAAGTCCAAGACATCGGCGTCCTTACCATCATTCATAAATCTTCTTCACATAGAAGAAAAAAGTTTTCTTGCTTCTTAGAGTTGTTGTTTTCACTAAGTTCATTGATTCTTAGTTTTATTGTTTATGTGATGTTACACTAATGTATGTCATCTTTCTATGCATGTATGTATGTATGTATGTGTGTTAGGGATTTGTGCTTGTATCCTCCATAACTAAAATCTATGATTCGTTTAGGTTTTTTGAGTAGGCCAATGTGGATGAACTCAATTAATATTTTCTTTGTTGGATGAACTATTCATAAATTTGTGTTTTAATTTATCTAATGTATCATAAACTATACTTTTTAGAAGAAAAGTTTTTGTAGGGAAGTGTATATGTATCGCTCATGCCCTGACACAACGGAGGTGAAATGACCACCCGACCCTTATGAAAGGCTGAAATCCCGCCCCCATGATGCTTCCACGTGTGCTTTCATTGGCCCCCACACACGTAGGGGTCACGCGCCCCCATAGAGAACGTTCCCCCTTGTCAATAGCCAAAAATACTCCTATACTTATCACTTCCCATCTCTCCTCTTTCCCGTTCACCCTCTCATGCACATCTCCAAAAGTTACATCGCATTCTCTATCTCTTTCTCTCCTTCTTAACACCTCCTTTTAGTTGCCCTTTCTCTTATTCCAAAAGTTCTTTAAGATACATGTATAACAAATGTTTTCAAAAATAAGTTGAAAGTGATATGTCAATATGTCATAATTAAAATGTATCATTGTAATGCACATTTTTTGAGTACATATCGAAAAATTTTGTGTGCCATACTAAAAGGTTAAAATAGTAATGTTACAAATTATTTGACACCTTGATAGGTGTTAGTAAAAAAATCTCTATTATAATATATTAGTATCATTATTTTTTTGGTAAGATAATATATTAGTATCATAATGTATTAATATATTAGTACCCAAATTCGATTCCTACATTTTAGATCTAGACCATAACCAAATTTTATTCAATTCAGATTATTTGATCCGGTTCAAATTTTGGTTCCTGGTTTTGCATCAATAACTTTGTTTGCCATGTGGCAGTTTGGGTTGACCCCAATTTTAATCGCAATTAGTTTGCAACTTGATTTTCTATTTAAAAAAAAATATTTAGAACTTCACTCGCTAAATTAGATAATTTTTTGACGTGAAAATAAAGAAACAAAAATAATTTTATTAATACAAAATTTGTATCATCATTAGTTCTTAATACTTTTTTTATACGGTCAAAAATACATTTCTCCATACTAATCAAAAGTCAAGAGATTCTCTCTTCAACATGGGAGGTAGATTGCTTCTCTCAAGATAATCTCTAGAGAAAAATTAGGATTCCAAAATCTACTTTCTATTTCACCATTAAAAAATAAATACACGTACAATAAGTGGTTATCACAACCTTAGTTAGTAAGTTCGGGAACGGCAATTGAACGGGAACGGATACGTACGATAATAATACTTTTCAAAAAGCCGGCATCATAAAATGCATACGATAATAATACGGTATGTGTTTAATACGGGTATAATACGACAAAGACGACAATAATACTTTTAAAAAAGGGGCATATATTCATTATGTAACATGCATTCACCACCTAATAAACAAAATAATATCATGATTTTATGAACTAAAATAAACATAATAATATAATATCCTATATTACATCTCTAAGATTATCATTTAACATACCAAAATATCAATAAAATAGTCTATTACCTGTGTATTTGCTAACCCTCTCATTCCCTTTTTCTTTTTCTTCCTACAGGAAGGAGGTCAATCATTGTATATTGCATAAATTCTACTTAGATTTGTTTAGAAACAAAAAGGAAGAGAAATCGGTTAGGTCTTCACACTTGATTTAGTGAAATATATTTCAACATTCTCATATATACAAACAAACAGAGCATATATTAGCCATTAGGTAAAGAAAAACTGCAGTAAAGGGCCATTACAAACAAACAGAGCATATATTAGCCATTGGGTAAAGAAAAACTGCAATAGATTCGATCCAGTTTGGGAGGAAGAACATTTCAGCTATTTCAGTATATGGGTTTGCAGGTTTTACTTGACATCTACTGTCAAACTTACCCAGTGTGGGAGGAAGAATAAGATGATGATGGATGTTGAACGGAGATGGTGAGGAAGAACAACGGTGGAAGAAAAAAGATAAGAAAGGGATACTAACCACAAAGGAGAAGCGTCACCGTTGCCATCGCCGTCGAAGCTTTGACGATCGCCGATGGCTGTTGAACGGAGATGGGGAGGATGATTGGAGATTGGGGGGGGGGGGGCAGCTGCTGCCTGCTAGGGCTCGACACAAATTGCAGAGTGGACTATGGAGAAAGGGAAAGTGAATCGCAAATCGTTTCTCTTTGGTTTTTTTTTTTTTTTTTTTTTTAAACATTAGGGTTAAAAACTTAAAAAGTATAATACCGTATAATACCTAAATTATATGAGTATAATACTCGGCCGTTTAAAAAATGCATTTTTTAATAAAAATACGGAAAAGTGCGGGGACGAAAGTATTTTTCATCTAAACGTTCGGGTACGCATATAATACGCGTACTTACTAACTAAGATCACAACTAACCACTTCCCACTCCTACAACTTTTCCTACAATTTCTCTTGAATTGCTAATAACTAATTACATACTTTCTACTATTAATTAATTACTTAATATTAAATAACTATTAATAATTAACAATTAAATAAGATAAACTAAGAGTACGTAACAAAGGGGTAGATCTCTACGGCGCGCTGCCCTGTCCTACATGTGCTGCGCAAACACAGAGCTGCATGCAATGATTGCCTTAACCCCACTCAGGCAAGGAGCTCGGGCAGGGGTAAGGCGATCATTGTGCACAACCCTGTGTCTGCGCAGCATAGGCAGGACTAGGCAACACGCTGTAGAGGATCTGTTTCCATAGGCGCACACTCAGATTTTAATTTCTTCAGTGTGGAAACAGACAAAACAAGTAAAGACAAAAAAAGAGTCAAAAAAACAGTTACCCCAAGGGGTCTGCTCAGTTGGTAAAAGACCAACTCCTCCAATAAGAAGGTCATGAGTTCAAACCACCTTGGGGCCTATACCCCATCCCCTAATCCCCCACCCCCTAATCCCCCACCTAATATACAAGCTCTTAATCCATAATAAAAAAAAATTCAAAAAACATTTTGAATTTGAGAAAGAGAAATAGACAAATAAATCAATCATTGAGTCATTATTATTTTATATTTTTTTCCTTGACTTCTAAACATAGCTTAAATGATCTTCTCTCTCGCCTCTCCGTTATGTCAACATGGTGATCAAACCGGAATGAACCGGCTTACATGGTTCAATAATTAGATTTAAGTGAAAAAGTACCCACGCAACAAGTGCAGGATCCAACTCCTCTCCAGGGAGCCCAACACCCAGGAGTGCCCAGGGGGACATCCAAGGGCTGGACTGTGTTGCACGCCTGCACACATCTTGGCACACGCCCGGTCTGCCATCGAGATGTGTGCAGCACAGTCCAACGGCTGGATGCCCTCTTGGGCACTCCTTGGGCGCTGGTATGTTTGAAGAGGAGCTCAATCCGCAAGTATATCATTTGCCCTCTCACATGGGTTTTCTATTTAGTGCTTACTGTTTTCTCTCTTTTATCTTTTGATCATGTGCCACCTAAACAATATCCTTTCCCCTACCGTTAGTGTGGCATGAGAGATCCCCCCCTCCATCATCCATCTATTCCCAAGAGAATCTAAAATTTATATGCTTGCAGAAGAATTGACTCGAGAAGAGAATTTTTTTTTTTCTTTTTCAGAGTAGATATGTTATCTATTGATTAGAATGGATTACACAGAAGTCCTCTGTAACTATTGGTACAGACAGACAAGGACCAGAATTGGGCTAAGCAGTAAGACTGAGCCCTCCTTGCAAGGGAATCTGCAACCACATTAGCAGCCCTTGTAATGTACAAAAATTGACAACTATCAAGATAAGAAACAAGGTGCCTTGCATTTCATGGTTACAAACTGGGGAATAGAATACGAGTTTCTTTCATACGTCTATTGTTTAATATCGGAATTTAAACTCAAGCTCCCCTTTGGTCGTTGGACTTCATCAGATTCTGAAATGGTGCAGGAAGTTTTTAAACGCTTTTTAGAAACATACACAGCTGAAGGCATCGATGAAGCAGCCCTATAGCAGGTTTAGAGTCCATTTTGCCTGGGTTCCAATTTCCCTTTTTGAAGAGAAAATCTCTTCATCAATCGTTTTTTTGGCTGTCAAATGGTACTCGGGGAATAGTGAAGGTCATTTCAAACCTGTGCCCAATAGGGGCAGAGTAATTACGAATTAAACTGAGTTCCACAGCATCATTCTGGGTTGGTTTTGGTTCTGGTACTATCTCGATTTAAATCCCAATCTAAACTCAGTTCTCCTTTGTTTACAGTCACTAGCGACTGAGTTTTCCTTCAACCATGATGAATTAGGGAATCTATTCGCTGAGGCAGGTTCAAATGCGTACGGAAATAACAGGAGAATATTTTGGAGAATATACTAAAACCCTATAGGGGTTTGTGAACTCTAGCATGGTGGCTGAATGTTCACCCGGCGGTGAAGGAAAACTTTGTCCTTCAGCAGGTGCATCCTTGTATTTTGGACTTCAATCCAAAAACGAATTCCATTTCCTCCATTCTAATGGACTAGCTATAAAGAGACATCTAGCCATCTTTAGGTACTTCGATTTTCTACAAGGTGATAGGGACAGGAGAGCTAGAAGTGGAAAGAGAAAAACAGTTAGGATGGGGATCTGCTTACCAGAAGATATAAGTGAAGAGGCCAAGTGAGCATCAAATCTCCAAATTTCTTAAGAGGATCAAGTACAGAGCAAACACAATTCAAGTCACGTCTAGCAGATGCATAGCCTCAGAAGAAATCATTCCCCTTTTTAGGTCTCTGTCCTTTCTTTCACCAATGATCATGTGATCACCAGGGGGACTGCCAAAAAATAAAAAGGACACCCTTGGGGCTAAAATTCGGAGTTCCTTTCAAATTCAGTGCACCCTATTTACATTTTCAATTTCTTTTCTTTACTGTAAACATGGGTTGCGATTCATCCAAAAAAATATACATATATGAGTTGCGAAATTGGCTATAGGATAGGACTTTATGGACTTATATACAATATTGACTTATGTTCTTATGTATTAAATTCATCAAATTTCAAATAGATGCATTTGAATGTTACAGGTAGCCAAGTCTTATTAGTCCAAACTGCAAGTCAAGTAAAACAGAAACATATTTATGTTTCTGTCATAAAGTTTAGTCCTAGGATATTTTCTACAATAGTACAAAGTATGTATATGCAGAGGTTTTACAAAATTCGTATAAATTGGAATAACACACCCGTGCTTATATACCGTTTTTGTCGTGTTTATGACAAAATATACATCCATCGCCTTCTCAAAAACTGGTGGGCCATAACCTGGTACAAGACCCTCTTTCACAGGGTTGCCAGGGGGGATTTGGGTTGGTTCTAACCTACTGCTGGGTCTGGGTCTGGGAGGGGCAAATGTACGCAGGGGGTAAGGCTGCATACATTTGCCCATCCTAGACCCCGCAGTAGCAGGAGCCTCGTGCATTGGGATGCTCTTTTTTTTTTTAACATCCCATTAAGCCTTTGGCAATTACTTCATGTCAAATGCCAAAGGTTAGGACCGTCTACAATCCATGCTTATTAGGACCCCACCAGGTGAGCCCCACATGTGAAATGACCTCCCCACCCCTTGTTTTTGAGTGGTTTCCATGGGCTGGATGTTCCAGCTCCCGCCACTGCAGGACAGGAGCCAAATACCTGAAAAAATAGAATTGTACTCAGAATAAAGCAGAAGAGAGGCTTTAGAAAATTGTAAAAGCCAAACAGATTTCTAACTTTAAGTCATAATGATCCATAATTAGTTCAGGGTAATAACTGTAGAATAATTTTTTCCCTTATTTAAGATTGTAGAGTGAGATAGAATTATTATTATTATTTTTTTTGGTAAAGGTGAGATAGAACTATTTAAGCTTCCAATCAGTGAGGTTTGGCAGGTTTATCAATTTTTATAAACTAAATGTAGATTTTGGTAGTAAGAGAGGCCCATTTATATTGATATGATCACCTTCGACATATAAATCCTAGAAAAATAGATACCTTATTTTAGATTCTTTCTTGAAATTCTCTCTTGCATGACGTATAATGAAAATGCTACTTTTTTTTTTGGTAGATATGAAAATGCTACTTAATGGTGAAGGACAGTGAAGGTAGATTAAGAAACTGGATTGTGACCAATGCAAAACGTCTCCTATCTAATAGAACATTTGAATTGATCACGTTGCCCCTCTATCCTTCATTTTCCTCGAATTGAAGTAGAGATCTGTAAAAGAATATGATTAAAAAAAAGAAAAAAAGGGCGTATCCAGCACACTAGGCTCCCGCTACTGTGGGGTCTGGGGAGGGTCAAAATGTACGCAACCTTACCCCTACTTTGCGGAAAGGCTGTTTCCCGAATTGAACCCATGACCACTAGGTCGCAATGGAGCAACCTTACCATTGCACCAAGTTCTTCCCTCTAAAAGAATGAGATTATTCATAAAACCATATATATATATATATATATATATATCCACATTGGAGTGGACTATATACACTAATTGTATATTTGAGGTAGATTTAATTAAAAAAAAAATCATATGGAAAATTACAGGGGGCAATAAATTTATGTAGCACCAAAATCATAAACTACATAGCCCCCACCTTGGCCCACTATGTTTATAATGATAGAATAGGAAAAGTTAGAGTGGGTAATGTTAGAATTATATTTGGAATATAATTTCATATTCCCTAATATGGACTAATATTAAATAAAGTAAAACTCAGGCAAATTATGGTATTGGTCTAATTAAGGAGGTCATTGAGTTATATTAGGAATCCTATGTGGACTGGCTTTAGTGTGGGCAGATAGAGAAGTATATAAGGAGAAGTAGGTCCCCCCTCTACCCATAACAACTAATTATTCTCAATCATTATTGAGGAGTGCATTCTGGAAAGAGAGGGAGATATTCAGTGTTCATCGTCCCTGTGCATACGGTATTCTCATCAGGCTAGTTACTTTGGGAATAGAGGGGAAGCACCTAGATCTTTGTTTTTTATTTTTCGCTACAAGCATCATCACTATGGATGCGAAACAAGGTTGGTGGTTCTATCCCTGTTTTCTATTATTTATTTGATTGTGTTCTTGAACGCCCTATGGAGATCCTGGCTTTTGGGACTTTGTCCCTATTTGGATCGATTTATTCTAACAGGTAATGCCTAGGGCTGTAAAAGGATCGGATAATGCTATATCCGCATTTGCATCTGATTAGCTATCGGACGGATTCGGATAGTGCTAAATGGATACGGACACGGATACGGATTGGATATTTTATCCGTTTACATGTAAATATAGCTTTTCGGATAGCTATAGCCTGCACATCTGTTTGGCATTCGGATGGATTCAGATAGTGATAAACGGATATGGACACAGATACGAAAACAGATTTCAGCTATTCATTTACATCCCCAATAATGCCCCCCCCCGCGCGGGCATCTAGCTCTGCCTTGACGAAAGGCATGAGTTTTATATGGATATTTTCAGGCTTGGGCTCGAGCAGGTTTTGGTTACTGAGGGCATCAACTCGAGCAGGTTTTAGATATTTTCAGGCTTGGGCATCAAAGATTTCAGTGATTTTTGTATTGTTTTTTACTTCACTTTGAACCCAATCAGAAAAAAAATGCATGGATAGTTGCATTGTATCAGTTTTAGTTTTTCAGAGCTTACTCACATTATCACATATACGCTTTTCTAGGCTACTGTAGTCTGATTTTTTAAATTCTCCAGTTTATTATCTTTGGCTTTTTTAGGGTTTTCCTCGTTGTTTTTTAACATGTTTTAGGATGATCATCACATCCACACATTAATTTTCTTGAATCTGAATGAGGCATAATGGCTTTTTTTTTAAAATTTAATTCTGAATTCTATATTTCTAACAATTGGCAAATGTTGTTATTCTTTTATTCTAGCAGCTTGTGCGACGTGACAGGGCCATGCGTGCAATGACCGCCTTATCCCCGCTCGGGCAAGGCACTGGGCAAGGGGTAAGGCGGTCATTGTGCGCACAGCCCAGTCTGCGGCACACAAGCTGCTACGGGCAGCTGGGCCGTAGACGATCTGTATGGATCCCTTCTGGATACTTCTGGATATTGTTTATATCCAAACTAACTGCGATTTCCATGCATATACGCAATTTTATGGCTCTGTTTTCTCCCTTCATTATTTTTCTCCTTCAGTGGAGTTCTACAATCTTGGCTCATTCAGTCACCACTTATACTTTAAACCGTCAGATGGGCATTATGACTTTTCTCGTCTTCCATTAGAATTTTCTTCATGTTGACTTGGACTTGCGATAGTCAAGATGATTACGCAGTTTACAAGTGGTAGGCAAAAGTTTTCCTCCACCCACATCCACTCTATTGTAGTATTATCATTTCAACTCTTTGGGTACGAAGCGGATATTTTCTTGGTTTCTTAAGGCTGCGTTTGAATGCCCAGAAAATTTCTTTTTTTGAGTTTGAAGACAGAGATAGACACATTGTTATTGATGAAGCCTGATTTCGGTCCAAAAGGTGATTCAGAGGATCTTTTGAGGGCCGTTTTGGCCTCGAAAATATTTTATACTTTTTGGGTCTAACGATATGCATTTCAACATATGTTTAGTTTTGGTCTGATCCTGACTAGTTGGTCATTTTTTGGTTCTAGGGGCAATTCTGTACTTTTTGGGTTAGGGTTTATATATATATACTTACTAGTAAATATGCACGTGTAAACATTTGTTACGTGGAGGATAGCAAATTATTTTGGTAAGCATTTGTCTTTTTTTTGGGGGGTAGAATAATATTAGTACTTGACTCTTTTCAATACATATTGATATATATCATAAAACATTATGATATAGAAAAATGAGAAACAATATAATAGAAATAAATACACATTGAATGAGTAGTGGTAGATAATTAAGCTTTTTAGTTGGTAGCAAGTGATTTTGCAGACTTGCGAGACAAAAATGACGATAGAGTTGGTACAAGACTAAAGTATTTAAAAGATCAACAAGATTTTGTATCAATTGAAAACTGCTTCCTTAAAATGATTTTGCAGACTTGCGAGACAAAAATGACGATAGAGTTGGTACAAGACTAAAGTATTTAAAAGATCATCAAGATTTTGTATCAATTGAAAACTGCTTCCTTAAAATGAGCCAAGATATTTCAGCCAATAAAACAAATTAACTAAATTAAAATTTAAAAAAAAAATAGAAACTATGGGTTGAAAGAGAAATTTACTATGAGAAATCGAATGCACATTAGATTCGATGTAACTACAGTTTTCCAAAATACATGGTGCAAACAAGCCCAGCTCAAAGCCACAAGCTTGCACCTCTTAGCAATAGGAACCTCTTTAAACTTCATACAGTAAAAGAAAAACATGAATGAAAGCTTGATTAAGCATTCTAGTCACTTGACATGAAATCAATAAAAGTTAAAATCCTTTCAACATACAAAACTGAAGGTCACCTCCACAATTGGGTTCTCATTCACTATCACTTCGTAAGATGTAATACATTCTGGAGTTTTTCTCTAAATGGAAGGCCTTCCCAACAACTGGAAATAGTAGCTGATGAACTGAAGAGTTGAGGAAAACCCACGATTTTAAGAAGAATCTTCTAAATGAGAGCTCAATGTGAAGGTACTGAAAATACCAAGTAACTACAAGAACTTAACTTTATGACCGTCATAAGTCATAGAAGAGTGTTATTTTCTTCGTTCAAGCTAAGGAAAAGAGAGAACAATAAAAGCATGCAAATACAAAATCCTCATTTAGGAACCAGAAATCAGCCAGATAATTACCTCAAGCATATTGGGGTCCTCAGCTACGATATCAGTGTTACGACCTTGGTTCATCATCCCGCTAGCACCCTGATTCAGTAAAAAGGTCAAGGATATTAGATGAGTCAACTTGGGATTGGCAGAGTCCCATTGGATCTTGGAAATTCTATAGATGTTAAATGTCAAGGATATCACGGGTGAGAATTTGTGCTGGCAAGAGGGAGAGAGTTGTTAGTTATAAGCAGCTCCCTCTAGACTCCAAATATTGAAACGTCACCCACTAAATCTATGAGGTTTTCAACATAGATGTATTATGTTAAATACACAAAAGGGTATAGAGTTTTATCACCAACCTGCTTAACATGAATGGCTCTGCAAATGAACTAACTGGTTCTATTAGAATAATCAATAAGCCATTTCAATTTCCATAAAAAATATCTGTGAAGTGGAGATCACCCACCTGGCATGCAATACAGAAATAATTAGGTCACCTGAGTTGGGTGAAATTCTTCATTATTTTCCCCAATCTAAGACATCACCAGTGACTCATAGACAGGTTAAAGTTGAGAGCGTGAAACCTATTAGCCCAATAGTTTAGGATGATCCTTTTCTAATTCTAATTAATAGACATGGAAATAGATCCTTACTTGAAAAAAACTTTTAGAACTATTTGAGTTGTTTCTACAAAGAATTTTTTGATATTCCAGATCGAAAGAACTTAATCCCAACAATCAAACATCAAGAACTCCATAAGTGGTCACTTTCCTGAATAAAAAGAATTATAGGAGAGTACATATATATGTATAATTTAAAAACAGGAGAATTATGAAAAGAACACATCTACCACTGGAAGAAAGATGGAAACATAATTGTGATATACCCTCATCCATGTCAACAGCAACAACCACCCAAAAAGCACAAGAAGAGAAATTCGTCATAATATCCAAAATTGATGCTGGTGAAAATTTGGTTTCTCTGGCAATCTCCAAACAAAATATCTCTAGAAGAAAAATGCGCAACAAAAATTAGAGTTTAAAAAAAATGAACGTTAATGCAAAATGGAAAAAAGAGAGAGAAATATATAGAGTGAGACCAGGGAGGGGTTGGGGGTGAGAAATCAGTGAGACAGAGAGCGGGAAGGTTTTACTGGGATGTTGCCTATCGATGATCCTTATACGAATAGAGAAAACAGGGAAACAATAGCTGCTCGTCTCTTCGAGATCTTTGCATTCTGTCAGTGTGTGGAGAAAGCGCCGAACATAAGCCGATAAGAAATAACATTTTGGATTCAAAAGTGTGAGAATTAGAAGGAGAAAGTGTGCCTCACGAATCTGTTTTAGCAATCGCAGAGAGAGTTGTCAGAAGACGATTTGGGGAGGAGTGCAAGAAAGAGTAGTTTGGCTAGAGTTCACAGAGAGAGCTTGACAGAAAACGATTTGAGGAGTGCGAGAGAGAGTAGTTTGGTTAGGCTTTGTATAAGAAGACAATTTGGGGTGAGAGAAGGTAGGTTAGGGGTTCGCAGAGACGCATTAGACAGAAGACGATTTGGGAAGGAGGAATGCGAGAGAAAAAATTAGGGTTGAGCACCAAGGATTTTTTCTTTTAAAAGAATGGTATACATGGCAGAGTATTTACGTAATTAGACTTCTAAGTGTCTTTAATCTTACAATTTATTTAAATAAATACAAAGGATATAACAGTTTTTCTGGAAACTAAGGGTATGTATGGTAAGCATTCTGATTCAAAAAATTGATTCTGACCCAGAATCAATTTTTTTTGTTTCTAAATTTTTAGAGTAATTCTGTACCAACAAATGTTGTATGGTAAAAAATTGATTCTGCTATTCAGAGAAACAGAAACATGTATGAATTGCCATTTTAATGGAAACAATTTTCTTTTCTAATTCTATCAAATTACATAAAATCTCATCCCTAAGCACAATTTTCATAGTACAAATGAATGAGAAAATATCACTAATTTCAACATGTCCAAAATAATTCCAATACTAAACATAATGTTCTTACACATCAAAAAAAGTATTGATTAATTTTCATTCAATTGGAGCCATGTTTCTTGATAAAGCCAACTCGTTTGCAATGTACTTCCAAAATTCATCCATCTCTCTTGCCCTATTTCGTTGGCTAGAATTACCATACTCAGGTGGGATGAAATCATCATCAGGGGGTCTCTCTAAATTGTTATCATCTCCAAACCACGCAAAATTTGTGTCAGCTTTTTGTTCATCCCGAATGAAGTTGTGTAGGGCACAACATGCAATGACGATACGACTTTGGGTCGAAAGAGGAAAACGTGGCATTTTGCTTAGTATAGGAAACCGTTGTTTCAATGAAGCAAAACTGCGCTCGAAAACATTCCTAACACTCGAATGCCTTTGGTTGAAAAGTTCATTAGCATTCTGCGCTCTTCTTGACTCGAAATCTCGGAGATGATACCGTTGTCCCTTGAATGGTGTTAAAAACCCTGTAGTAGATGGATATCCAGAATCTACTACGTAATATTTGCCTACAATATAATTGGTGAAAGATTATATCAATATAATATTTTGATAATGTTTTTTATAAAAAAAAATATATATTGTGATAATGCTATCAACTGAATATTACTAAATGATAACGGCTTTGTATTTACCTGGAGGAGGATGAGGAAAGTGTAAGGTTGGATCTGCGAGTGCCGTTGCAAATACTCGACAATCATTTGCGGATCCCTCCCAGCCACTATTCACAAAAGTGAATTTCATGTCATGTGAACACGCACACATGACGTTCTGTGTTGTTTGTCCCTTTCTCCCTCTATAAGGTATTTGTTTGTGTAGAGGAACACGTGCATCTATATGAGTTCCATCGATAGCACCAATACAATCCTAATACAATCCATCATATGCACTGAATTAAAAACGTATCACAGTAAAATAAATAATGGTAATATGTATGTAAAAATTTTCATTCAAATTGTTTTTACCTTGAAAAAAGGATACTTTTTGGGATCATTCTTAATTTCTGGGGCAATCTTATCAAATGGTGGTGGTCTTATGTTAACTTCCCCTAACTTGAGGAAAGCCTCCAGTACTGTATTAAAATGCCTACCAATCGTCTCTGGTGAATGCTGAAAATGTTCAGCTATATCTCTTACCCGCTGGTTTTGACCAACCATAGTTATGAACATTGCTAGCTGCTCGTCAACTCTAACATATCGACTATCTTCCAACCATCCTTGCTCCCGCATTAGCGTACAGAGGTTGAAGAAGACATGTCGTTCCATTTTGTATTGTTCATAATACCCATCTACATGACCTTCCAAGACCTCACGTACACGTTCTGGGCCTGTTAGTGCACTATCACGAATGGGCTCTCTAGTGTGTAGTGAACTCTCTTGTGCATACATAAGTAGAGTCATACACATAACCAAATCTTCTTCAGTTTCTTCCCTATCTAGTTCTTCCAAGTTTGAACCAGACATCCTAGAGTGTTATGTAAAATATGATCAATTAATAAAATATTAGAATCTAATGAAGGAAAAAATAGGCATACATTCTCAAATAAGAAAGTCATCAAGCATATAGAAATTATAGCAAACATCCAACATATATGATTACAATCATCCACCATTAAAAACATCCAACAGAATTAAATTGTACCATTACAGTCATCCACCATTAAAAATATCCAACAGAATTAAATTGTACCATTACAGTCATCCACCATTAAAAAAGGAACATAATATCAATGATTAAAGAAGTCTAAGAAATATGATCTTGCGGTGTGCAGGGCATGAAATGAAAGCCTCTCTCCATTGCGGGTCTGCCATTATCTTGACAGCTGCCTTCTCATATAATTCTTCATCTACATTGTTGACTGTCTCTAGTACCTCTAAGGCCCTAGCAATGCTAAATTGCATTTCAGTATTCCTGGATGTGGTAGACAAACTAGCATCTCTCTCCAACCTTGATTTGACCATCACTTGAATGGCCTTGGAAGCCATTGATAAATCAGAGTTTCCCCTTCTTTTTCTCTTTGTATTTGGAGTCCTATTATGATAATGGGTTGGTGTATGTATGGGGGTAGCTTCAGGTTCAGAGTCTACAAATGGATCGACTTCCTCAGCATCACTAGATTCCCCAATCTCCTCATCCATATTCTCCATACTCCTTGAGTCAACATTTGATGACACAGCATTACGACTACCTACATTCCCATCACCACTTGCATAAGTGTCTCCAAATATAATGCACAGTTCAGGCCATTGTGGAAGACCATACTTCTTGAACTTTGCCCATTTAGGATTTGCCTGACATACAAAAACACCAACAATCAGTAATTCTCATAGTACTCTTCTTTCCCCTTTAACAAAATTTTCTAAAAAATTATAAGCTAACCTGTATGTGTGTTTCCCATATAAATTCATCATCGACTGTGCAAGTTCGTGTCAAGCTATTCCACCCAAATCCAGTTGTATCCATCAACTTTTTGAAACTGCTATATTCCTGCCTCAGTTTTGCCATTTTATTCCTCAATTGGAGCATAGTATAAGATATACCAGTTTTTGCTTTGTATTCATTCGAAATGTTTCTCCAACCTGCTTTGTTAAAGGTTTGAGTAGTCCTATTCCCCTTCCTAACCTCTCCTACCATTAACTCAACAAAAAGGTTGACATTTTCTTGGGTCCACCTAGCATTCTCAGTGACACCTTGTGAATTGGACATTTTTTATTGCTTTCAAATCTAAACAAATAAGAAGAAAAAAATCAACATATTTTCAAAAGAAATGTGCATTCAACAATCAACATGTAAGAAGAGCTCTAAATGCTTGTGGGGATTGAGTGATTATAGAACTCTAGAATAACATGGCATGAATGATAGATAACCCCCTTTTCCATGCCTAAAGTTCATGGTGTGCAACTCATAAGCATGTGACTTGACAAAAAACCATAGACATTTGTGGGAATTTGTTTGTTACATGTTTATAGCTAACTGAGAATCTCAGAGTGAGGTTTATTTTATTTCTCATTGTTCTCACATTAGTAGCAAAAATACCCCAGATGGAAATAGTAAATACCTCAATTCAAAGATGTAATAGCAATCCTGTAAATACTCTAAATTCCAAGACCAACAAACAAAGAAGAATAAGGTTTATGGTTTGGAAGGAATGCATTAAGGGAAGTTATTTCTAGAGAGTAATAAAAGATGGAGAAGGAATGGAATGAAGTAGAATCAGGTAAATATGGGAAGTTGGAATAATGGGGATTTTAGTTAAACAATGAGAGGAGGTTATCTTCAACCTCTCGATTGAAAACAGAGGCAGAAAAATCAACACAATGTCAATAGCAATAACTCCCACCAATTTGAGGGAATATGAAAATACATAAAAATTAGATTATATTACCTCTTTTCCCTCCGTTTATAGTTTTTCACTTAAAACTAAGATGATACTTCTAATCTTCAATTCTTAATGAGGAAGGCCTGCCACTTCCATTTCCTTCAACATTAATAAAAGTCCACCAATAACCTGTATATATATTTGGAAATATATAAATGAAGCAAATTTCTAGTGCATGATAACACTCCAAAGATTAGGTGGACAACCATGGCATTACCATCGTTCGTTGACTGAGACGGGGCAAATAGAACTGTTCATTCAAGGGAGGAACTGGGATTTTCAGAGAGATTATGAATCAAATTGGCAAAAACGAGTTCAGAATGAAACTGAAGTAATTTAAAACAGAAAAGATTAGATCACAGAATCTGTCAAATATATTTGGGCCATTATTATTTAATTCCAATTAAGCAAATGCAGATTTGGACCATTATTATTTAATTCCATAAAAATTATAGATGCACTCACTAATGCATACACTACGTTCTGTAGTTTTAGCTCTTGACCAGTACCGAGATTGATGTTAGAAGAACCTAAAATCTATATCTATTTTAGTTCCAGCATCAGTGTTTTTGAGTTTTAGATTATACAGGCCATTCTAGCAATAGGGCCAACTAATGAGGATGAACGAGATTATTTCATTTTTTTAGGTAAAAAGAATGAACGAGATAACAGAACAAAAAAAGAGAAGCAAACATAAAGTATGAAGACGCAGAAAGCGCAAAACAATACCATAAAGTAGGATAATTGAGGTCATTGCTTAAAAATACACATACACATACACACATACTCAGTCACACTTACTTGGAAAACAAGCATAGTACAAATCACAAAGCAAGGTCAACTACCCGAGGAAAAATCTTTTAACAAGTTGCAGAATGACGAGCGAGAGAGAGAGAGAGAGAGAGAGAGAGAGAGAGAGAGATTACCTTCACCGATTGAGAGTGAAAGAGAGCCGAGAACCGTCGTCAATGGAGGTCGCAAGATGTGGAGGTCGCAAGAAGGAGGCCGCTCTTGTCTGTCAACGAAGAGATGTGTTTAGGGTTATTTTTCTGTTCTGATGGTAAATACCATCGAATGCCCCTCGTAACTTAAGCAGAACGCGTTTCACCGAAAATTCGTAGAATCGATTCTCCAATATGAGAAACACCATTTTGGTGTTTCTCAATACCTTGCCAGAATCCATTTTATCACCCGGTTCGTTTCAAAAAATCACAAAATTGGACCGGACAACCCATACATAAACTGTTTCAATTCTGCCCTCAGAATCAGGAAAAACACCAGAATCCATTTTTTAGAAGGTTACCATACATACCCTAAATATCCATCCGAAATTTAAAATGTTTTTTTGGCGTGTCTTGAATGCAGGTTTACCTATCAAGGCCATTCTCTCAAAGTGGACATCGATCGAGTCTATATGTGTTTTCTGTTGTGCTCGTGATGAATCCCACTGACATCTCTTTCTATCTTGTGAATGGACTAAGCGTATCTGGGCCTACGGACCCCTCGGACTCAGAACCGAGCACCTAAGAAACTCTAGTTTGACACAGCTTTGTGCTTCCCTCTTTCAATCAAAGACCATGGACAAACCAACAGTTACTTGGTTTTTTTCTATTTTCATTATAACTTGTTATTTCATTTGGACTGTAAGGAACAAAGTAATTCACAAACTTGCAACAACAGACCCTACCCCTGTCCTCAAAAATGTTTTTAGATGGATTAAAGATCTCATTGTAGCAGCACCACTATTACACAACCAAATGATTGATCCTTTTGTTAACACGCACATTAATCTGGATGCTTCCTCCAACACTAATCATGAAATAAACTTACCTGTTTTATGTTGCGTAGGTCTTTCTGAACCATCTGTAGGCCTAATAGGATGGGCTTACTACTTTTTGCTTGACGGCCAGAGTGTTTTAACATCTGTAGGATTTGCTACTTCAACCGATGATCTAAAGGCTGAACTACTTGGAATCTTGCAGGGGTGGAAACACGCTGTGATTGATAGAATTCAACTAAAAGAAATATGGATCACAAACAAGAATCTACAAAACCTTTTGGTTGCCAAGCAGAATATTAGTATTCCTTGGCACATTATCCCTACTTTTTTGAACTAGCTGAAATAACCTCAAACTTTTCAACTATACAGTTTAAATATAAAAACAATATGTGATCTAGTATACTGCACTCTCTAGCTACCTTCTTTATCACTAATAGAACTGTTATCTCCCCCTTTCTCTATGATGTAAATGTGTTTTGCTCGCTCTAATTTTAATAAATTATTTTTTCTTATAAAAAAAAAAGAAGAGTCAAGTGAAAAAGTAGCCACGAAGCATGATATGATATGATATTGTTCTTTTCTTCTACTGTAAGAGAGGGTTTGTAATATTTCAAAGATAGTGAAATCTATTCTATTGATCGATCGTGGACGTAGCTTCCCATCTTGGGGGTGAACCACGTAAATCCTTTATGTTGTACGTTGTGTACCTTCTTATTTTTCGTTTTCTTCTACAAACTTGTAGGCTAGGCATTGTTTTCTTAACATACATAAAATAATCATTACATAATCATAGTTTTTGCCTCATTATATATATTTTTTCTTTTCTTGACATCCAAACCTAAGAAAGAGGAGCAATGGCCAATGGCCACGTTTTTACTTTTTGGAATCTCTTCACACATTTCTTCTCTCTCTCTCTCTTCCCTCACTAACGCATCCCTGTCTCTTGCTACTTATTTCAACGCCTCTCTCACTAACACGTCTGTCTCTCTCTTTCCAGTAACACATCTCTGTCTCTTTCTGCTTATTTCAACGGACCTTTATCCGCTGCTGTAACTGGAGCGCTACTGTGCACATCGTGAGGCGCAGCAGTGGCCATGTGAGCACAGTGGGGCCTGTTGTGCACACATGGTCGCTGCTGCACCGCACGATGCGCACAGCAGCGCTTCAGTTACAGCAGCAGATAAAAATTCTTATTTCAACACCTCTGTCTCTCTCACTTTTTTCTCTAATCATTCTTAGATCCATTGCTTTCGATGAAAGGTTCATAAAAAATCTAAGGAAAATTACAAGATTACTCAAAATTCAATTTTAATTTTTCGAATTATCTATCCAATGCTTTTAGTTTATCAAATACAACACCCTTTTCCACGTTGAAGGATAGGTTGGTTTTCAGTTTACCACAATTATCCATCCAATGCCCCTTCTACGTGGAAAGATATGTGGGAATGGAAATCAAGATATTTCTCGAGGGATTTTCTCATTTCAGAGACACCTAGTTTAAATACCACTTGTTAGGGACTTTATAGGTAAAACTCATCCTTAAAAAGTTAACCGTTAAGGAAAGGGTGCCCAAGTCCTTATAAATCTCATATTGAGATTATTGCTCTCGCATGGAACACCAACAAAGAAGTCCATAAGAAGAAAGAAATGGAAAATGTCAATTTCAGTGATATTTAGGTCGAGGATCATGGTACTCAACACTTCCATGGTCGTTGTAACGATGGCAGCTCCAACCAACATAGGAAGAAGAAGGGATTTGGTAATAAGAGTGCTCATATCGGCCAAAAGAAGATGGCGATGGCACACCATATGAAGACGAGGCCCAAGAAAACTCAGCCATGCAACATCAAGCATCGCTCCACCGTCTATCCACCTATAGGAATTATATGTCATAATATTGAGAGATTAAACATAAATCAATGAGTAGAGAGTTGCTTTTATGGTAAAAGCTTTCAAACAATCACTTACACTGCATTTTTCAAAAACATGTAACAACATTATGTTAGTAAAAGCTGGTGGACTAAGTCGTGTCACTTGACACTGTCCTTAAGACCATAGACACCCCCTATGGTACACTCGGGAGTATTGCAAATCGGGCTCTAAGATAAAACAACCCATTGGCTCCTCTAGTAATTTTGCACTCCAATACTAAACTCCTTCGAATGCTACAAGGTTGTGCTCAAACTAAAAACAAAAAACCACTCACAATAGTATCACTTTCAAAACTAAACAAAAGCAAAGAGAATAAATAATAACACATACACACAGATGACACAAGGGAGAGTTGATTCATTGATGCACAAAAGGCTAAAGCCCCCTCTCTATTTATATAGGTAGGAAGACATAATAAGATGAAGAATTAAGATGCAAAAGAAAGAGGATGAATTAAAAGTTCAATACCTTAAGAGAGTTTAGCCTTTAGGAACTTCTAGAGGAAACTATATAATTCTCTAGCAACTTAAGAAGCACCATGAAGAGATATAAGTGTCACCAAAACGAACTAAATTGATAAGTAAATGAATAGGCAAGGTAATGAAACTTATTTTGTATTTAAGCAATTATTTAATGTCATTTTGAATCTTAATTTGTTTTAAAACTCATTTAAAACTAACATCTCCCACAAAATTCAAAATATTGGTAAAAAAAATAGTTGAGCACATTAGAATGGTAAGATACATCGTTACAGATGTCTTTCAGACTCGAATCTACACTAGGTCTAATAAGTCACACTATAGAGTACGGTTGAAGTCAGACTTGTTGAACATTTCCTCATTGGTCTAGTCGACTGACTTATCATCCATATCCTATCACCAAATGTTGTAGTCATCCTTTTTTATTTATGGACATTCTGGCCTTGTCCCCATTTTGGACTCATAAATGTTTAGAAAATTTGATTGTAAAATTCTCATCAGAGACGACCTCACCCCCTACATTCATTTAAGTCACAGTTAACATACTCCTATATGACATGAGCCTTGGTTTATTAAGAGTCTTATAACTCAATCTCATATTTATTATGGTGAGTACTATCTTCCACATCCAATCAGAAATAGGCATATTATGATAGTATTTTTTTTTTGGAATTGGGAGCCTTATATATATATATATATATATATATATATATATATATATATATATTGTATAGAAGGGGGAAGGGATCAAATCAAGGAGGGGGTAAGGTACCAGCAAGGAGACTCGAACTCGAGACCTCCTGGTGAGCATGGGCATGATGCGCACCATGGCTCACCAATTGAGCTAGGTAGTTGTTGGTAGGTACTAATCAAGTCATCCAATGATTTTGTTTTAACCCTTTGAACCTAATTCCAGAGATTTCCTTTCACATAGGTTGGGTGTCCATCATCTTGACTTATAACATGGGCCTTAAGCTTATTCCTTGAGAAGTCTCATGAATAATCTTGGTGAACCGAGGCTTTGTAAGCACGTCTTCTACATTCCTTACAGACTTTAAAAAGTTGATAGCAATGGTACTATTATTTATATATTTCTCACCAAGTTTTGTCTAAGGCATATGTGCCTTTTCTTACTATTATAAATCTTGCTTTTAGCCCTTGCAATGAATGTCTACTTGTTGCAATATAGATATATCAAAGGCATCGACGTATGTCATGGTGGTATATATGACTAGATTCATTAACCATTCGGTTTCAAATCCAGTTTTTTTCCAAAGCTATAAATTTAGCTTCCACGGTGGAACATATATTATAGATTTGTTTAAACAATTTTTAAGAAATCACCCCACCATCAAAAACAAATTTATATCCATTAGTAGCCAAAGTTTATTGTGAATCAAATATCCAGTTAGTGTCAAAAATCTTTCAAGACTAGTTAAGTTACCACAATAATGTAAACCATAATCCACATTAGCTTTTGAATACCTTAACAACCAGATTAAAATATACCAATGTTTTGTTCCTCGATTTCTGGTAAGTAGCTTATCCAATAACAAGTGCAATAACAAGTCTATTATATTGTAATTTACCAAATAAGAGACAAAACCAATAAATTTTTTTGAAATAATAATTCAGCCTTATTTACTTTGTGAACAATCACCAAAAACACAAGGTATCATCACAGATGTATAGTCATAATTTTTTTTTTCACAACATCTTGTCTAGTGCCCATTATCAACATATGAAAACACAGGGGGTAACTGTAGCAGGGTGGTCCTATTTCTTTTTGGTAGATGGTAGACTTAAGTTTTTTGACACAAGCTCACTGCAAGCTGCTGACGAATTAACTGCAATTCTTTTTGCGATCCGTAAAGGTATCGACCATGCTGTCTCTATTGGGTTGAAGATTAAGGGGATTTGGAGTAACAACAGCTGGATTGCCGAGTCATTTCCATCTCCTACCAAATGCTTATGGCCATGGACTTTGTTTATAGACTGTTTATATATAGCCGATCGTACCCAGGATATAACCTTTGAAAAGGATGGGAACAAGTTATGTATAATGTTAGCTACAAACTTAGCGAAAAACGATGTATCTTTCTAGTTTTTATTTAGTTTGTTTGCTCATAAAAAAAATAAAAAATAAAAATATGAAAACACATTTCTCATTATGATACTTGTTATAAATGCACATATTAGTATCGTTCACATAGAAACCAAAAAACATTATAAAATTTCATGTCTTTATGTAGGTGCTAACTTTAAATCACACAAAAACTTCAAAATTTATACACCTTGTGATCTTTGTTTAGAAACGACACAACCTTCATGCTATTAAATTTAGTTTTCTTTTTGCTTGAAGCCTTGGACTACTACTCTTGACTTTAAAATTACCAAGTAATCTATCAAGTTTAAATTTCAACCTAAATATTATTAAGCATATAAAGCCCCTTGGCACTAGAAGAAATATCAACTAATTTCAGCAATTATCGAGTTTTATTCACTTTAACTGCTTACTTCTAGAGTATCAGAAGATATTACATCTTCTTAATGTATTAGAAGAACCTCATCAACAAGATAAGTAAATCTGCTATTTTCCATAGTTGACCTTCTTACCTTTCAGAAACATCACTTGATATTGCCAACTATACAATCCTAGTACAATACTGTATATGTCATGAAATTTAAAACCCCACACATTTCAAGCAAATGCATTGCAATGTCTTCATATCAACTCCAAACTTGGGCTTGCATTTCAACGACCTGACACTGGGTTGGTTGAAGCTGTGGCATTTGATGCAGATGAACCGGTAGAAGTGGATGTATCTCCACGAACCCTACTAGTAGCATCAATGAATGTAGGTCTGGTTGGCCTGACCTCTGCTTGTTCCTTGCTTATCATCATGACAACAACTTCCGACATTGCAGGTCTTGATGCAACTGAGGACTGGGCGCATTGAAGAGCTATCTCTATAATTCTCTTTACCTCATTTGCATCATATTCTTCAGGGCTTAAGCTTTCATCCACCAAATCCATCAATTTGTCATCCTCGTACAGCCTCCATGCCTGCAAAGCCACAAGAAAAAAGGGCAGATGGGAAATAGAAGAGATTGGAATATAGACCAGAATACACAAAATAAAGATGTGCCACGAAGGCACTCTATATGTTGGAATTTCTTAAAAGGATCAAGTACCAAGCAAACACAATTCAAGTCACGTCTAGCAGATGCATAGCCTCAGAAGAAATCATTCCCCTTTTCAGGTCCCTGTCCTTTCTTTCATCAATGATCATGTGATCACTAGGGGGGACGACCAAAAAATAAAAAGGACACCCCTAGGGCTAAAATTCAGAGTTCCTTTCAAATTCGGTGCACCCTATTTACATTTTCAATTTCTTTTCTTTACTGTAAACATTCAGCTATATGTGGTTGGTTGTAATATGATCACCAAAATCTTTACATTCGAAGTCTTATTAAAGAATAGCCCAAACCACTCAATGACTAGTCTATTAGTCAGGATATGGTCCAATGAAAGGAAGTTAGATGTAGTAGTTTATGAAGCAAGCACTTAGTCAGTTAGGTGGAATAGATATAGCTATAATCCATAGCATAGCATTTCAAAATATGGGTTGTGATTCATCCAAAAAAATATACACATATGAGTTGCGAAATTGGCTATAGGATAGGACTTTATGGACTTATATACAATATTGACTTATGTTCTTATGTATTAAATACATCAAATTTCAAATAGATGCATTTGAATGTTACAGGTAGCCAAGTCTTATTAGTCCAAACTGCAAGTCAAGTATTCTATGGGAGCAAATGTAAACAAATATATAAACAAATAAACAGACAAGAGCATCATGTTTAGAATAATGATGCAGATTCATCACCAAATAGGGCATGTTTCATTGGGAATAAGTCTAGGGTTGGGTTACATACATGTTGGGCCTTTGATCCCATAGGTTTCTATTGTAATAGGCCACTTTTATGGGCCTAAAATATGGGTAAATAGGTTACATACGGGATTAGCTTCCATACTTAGTTTTATTTTCATACTTAGCTTTTTATTTGGTGTTTTAAATTAAACCGGTTCAAGCCATGGTTTAATTTAAGTGATTTTAGTAGTTTCTTTTTAAGCATTTAAGTTGGTATAAGAAACTACTGAAGAGGTCTACACTGAAGAGAGCAAAGTAGACAAGACTAAGGACATGGAAGATAAAGTGGTGGTTGAGAACACTCCACAAGAAATCATCGACATCCAAGATGCTATTCTTGAAGAGGTCGAGCACATAGAGTTTGTGATGCCACTATGGTTCTCTGAAGAGAAAGCTCCACGCCTTGAAGACTTTATTCTTACTATTCTTGCCTCACCAGAGGTCTATTTTGGAGTGGTCAAAGCTGCTACTAACATGTTTTTTCCTCCTCGTCACTGCAAAATTCGAGGACGAATTTTTTCAAGCTGGGGAGAGTTGATGCAGATTCATCACCAAATAGGGCTTGTTTCATTAGGAATAAGTCTAGGGTTGGGTTACATACATGTTGGGCCTTTGATCCCATAGGTTTCTAATGTAATAAGCCACTTTTCTAGGCCTAAAAATTGGGTAAATAGGTTGCATACGGGATTAGCTCCCATACTTAGTTTTATTTCCATACTTAGCTTTTTATTTGGTGTTTTAAATTAAACCGGTTCAACTCATGGTTCAATTTAAGTGATTTTAGTAGTTTCCTTTTAAACATTTAAGTTGGGTTGAATTAGGACTCTATAAATCCAGCCATGTTTTGAGTCTATTTCCTTTAGTATTTCAGTTTCCTAGTTAGTTTAAGTTACCTAATAGGTTAAGGATTGGGTTAGGCCTTTCCTTTTTAGAGTAGAAGTCTATTTTAAGTCTTTTATATAAGGTTGTAAGGGGGCAAAGCCTTGAATACAAATTTGATTAATGAAAAAGCTTTTGCTTGTTTCCGCCATTGTTGCTGCTCCTTTTGCTCCTTGTGAGTGTGCATCCTTGTGGTTCTATCAAGGTGGAAAGGGATTGGTGGAATCCGGGAGGATCCCAATTCGAAGGTGGTTCTATCCTTCACTTCTGCCCAAGTTGCTGCCAGTGGATTTCTGCTGCAACTTGTTCACAAATTTCTTCTTCTATCCCTCCAATCCCAACCCCCATCGATCTTCTTTGTTTTATTTTATTTTTCTCACATCTGTCCTAGATTAGTTCTCAGTTATCCATCATTAAAAACCTAAAACCTGCAACTATTCTTCTTCCCTTCTAGAAGGTCACATGTAAGGTGATTTTCGTGAGAATTCTGCACAGCCAAATCTAACCGTTAGAACCTGCTAAAAATTTGATCGAATCTTCCTCAAACCCTAAGAGAGACTCTATTCAAATTTCAGCACCATCCACCCAGCTGATTGTCTGAAATTACAGTTTTACCCCCCTCTCCTACTTCTACTAGAAAACTTCCATAACTCCAGATTTAACCATCTGATTTAGCTGTAACTTTCAGCATATATTCCCCTCCACCCTACCCACACTCGACCTAAAGCCCTTACCTTAACTCCACCTCTAAACCCTAGATTCCAAAAATTTTCTATTTCCCAAGCCTAACCCTAGTTTTGACCTAAAACTACAATTCTGTCCTATTGCAACTGCAGAACCAGCAGTCTGTTGGTTCCTTTATCATTAGATCCTGGATATCTGGCCTCTAGTAGGTCCTTTGCCTATCTAGAGCTACATTAAATAGTCAAGTAAAACAAAACATAATTTATGTTTCTGTCATAAAGTTTAGTCCCAGGATTTTTTCTAGGATAGTTCAAAGCATGTATATGCAGAGGTTTTACAAAATTCGTATAAATTGGAATAACACATCCGTGCTTATATACATTTTTTGTCGTGTTTATGACAAATTATACGCCCATCCTTCTCAAAAACTGGAGGGCCATAACCTGGTACAAGACCCTCTTTCACAGGGTCACCAGGGGCGATTTGGTTTGGTTCTAACCTTCCGCATTTCCTGCACAAAGTGGTTACCCTTAGGTTCAAACCTACATCGTCACACTATACTTTTCAAAGATTGAGATGCATAGATATAAAGATGCATCTCTTGATGTAACAGTCTAGATGTACAAATACATAGATGAAAACTTTCTTGCCCTACCTTTAGCAAACATCAAGGGAAGTGTCTATATATGGGTGTATGTTTTACAACAAAAATATGTACTTTCCATTAAAGGAAAACATCTACAATGAAATACTAGTTGTAATCTTTCATAATGTAATGTACCTATCTCCAACCTCAAATAAACTTAGTTATGCAGAAAAAGAACACCCAAGTGACCTTCAGTTTTTAAATTTCAAGATTTACCATACTTTTCTGTGCTTTCTTGAAAAAGTCCATCTCAGAAGAATCATTAGTCAATATTAAAAGAAAAAATTATGTGATTCCCATGGCAATCGTTATACAGTCTAGGCAATTATGAAATGGCCGTTGAATTACCAGACCCACTGGTTAGATCCCGAATTGAGAAATTCAGTCATGCAGATTGGATTACTATTAAGATTAGTTACATAAACCCAGATGTCCTACTGATGAGTTACATTTGTTGATGGTAGAAGGTAGAACAAAAAAAATAATGGTCAAGAAAAATTTACCCTTTCAAGGAGGTATTGAGTTGCAGGCTCAAGCTGAAAGTCATTGCTCTTTCGACCACTTATGATTTCAAGGACAACCACACCATAACTGTAAGTGTCGACCTTCTCGGACAGCTGCCCATGAAGCGCATACTCAGGTGATGTGTAACCCCTGAAGCATGAGAGTACAATAGCTTATTGATCAGTGCAAATGAACATTATAATCTTCTTAGGATTGTTGAATGAACTAATTAAATCAGTGTGCTATAGCAATTGATACAATCATACAAGTACCTTAGAGGATCAGATGAATTTTGTAATTACATATATATTTAAAAACAAAAAGAGCGTCCCAGTGCACGAGGCTCCCACTACTGCAGGATCTGGGAGGGGAAAATGTACGCAGCCTACCCCCTGCTTCGCAGGAGAGGTTGTTTCCAAGTTTTGAACCCGCAACCAACAGGTTGCAATAGCGCAACTTAACTGTTGCGCAAGGCTCACCCACTTGATTACATATATAACATATTGTATTAATCACATCCAATTATGCCTTTAGTTGGTGAGCCTTGCGCAACGGTTAAGTTGAACTATTGCAACCATCAGGTTGCGGGTTCAAAACATGGAAACAGCCTCTCTGCAAAGCGGGGGTAAGGCTGCGTACATTTGCCCCTCCCAGACCCAGCAGTAGTGAGAACCTCATGCACTGGGATGCTCTGTTTTTTTTTTAAACATCCAGTATAGCCTTTGGCAATAACTTCAATTAAAATTCCAAAGGTTAGGACCATCTACAATCCACGCTTATTGGGACCCTAGGAAAGCGGGCCCTCCACCAGGTTGTGGCCCTTTACAATAGTGCCTCTTTCAGGTTGTCAGGACCATTTAACTAGCACCCTTTATAGCTTGGTCCATCAGACTGACCTCTCAACTAAGACCCTCAATGCACTTTGTTTTAGATGTAATGCTGAGTACATTGATGAGGCTCACTGAATTAAACACCTATTTCACCCCCCCCTTCTCCTCAAATTCAAAGCATGAACCATAATCCATCATTTGTTATATCAAGATGATGATTAGAAATTGTTAGAAATTACCAGGTTATGGGAGCAGGGTACTGATCAAATAACCACAAAATCACAGTGGAGGATTAAAACCAAAAACCAAAGGTGGAGATGGATCCGACATGGAGAAATTGAAAGAAACTCTCAAAATTTCCACAGCCTAAAGAGAAGATTGGATTTGGAGCTAGGCATCCCAACACATCTCTCCATGTGCATGTTCTGACTAGAAGAGTCTCCCCAAAGCCATGATTCAAGAGACAGGGAACCACCTCTAAATATAAGCTGAGTTAACTCTTCTCTATTAGAAATGGGGAACTAGACATTTCAAGAAAAAACATAAGCACAAGAGAGAGAGAGAGAGAGAAAAGGGAGGGAACCAAAAAAATTGAATTAAAGTAAAGCAATCATTTATAATAGGTGGGAGACAAAGACTGAATAAGTCAAAAAGAAATACAAATAATGTGAAAAGTATTAACTTAATTTTTGAATCTCAAAGTAATATAAACACAATAGGTCCAAGTTAGTTTTGAGCTTCAGATCTATCAAATGAACATGACACACAGCAAAAGAGAAAGAAAGAGATAGAGTATAGAGTGATTGTTTTTTACTCAGACTTACAGGGTTCCAGCAAATCCAGTGGTTAAATGACTCTGATCCCCTGGCCGAAATCTTGCAAGCCCAAAATCCGCAATTTTTGGCTGGAAATCACCATCCAATAGTATATTACTAGATTTTATGTCTCGATGTATGATACATACATGGAACTCTTTGTGTAGATAGGCAAGACCCCTTGCCATGCCAACAATTATGTTAAACCTTTGTTTCCAGTTGAGAGTCCCACGTTTTTCACCTGAAAAAGTAGAATTGTACTCAGAATAAAGCAGTAGAGAGGTTTTAGAAAATTGTAAAAGCCAAACAGCTTTCTAACTTTAAGTCATAATGACCCATAATTAGTACAGGGTAATAACTGTAGAATCTTTTTTTCCCTTAATTAAGATTGTAGAGTGAGACATAATTATTTAACCTTCAATTCAGTGAGGTTTGGCAGGTTTGCCAATTCTTATAAACTAAATGTAGATTTTGGTAGTAAGAGAGGCCCATTTATATTGATATGATCATATGAACACCATCCTTCGACATATAAATCCTAAAGGAAAAATAATTTCACCATTTTCTCAGGAATTAATAAATCTAAACTAATAAACTCCACCAACTCCACCATTGGCATGTACAAAATCTATGGTAATAACTTACTGTCATTATGTAACACATGAATGTTGTATACTTGTATATGTATGTATATATATATATATATATATATATATGTGTGTGTGTGTATATAAGTACAAATAAGCAGGGTCGAGCCAGGACTTTCCTTTAGAAGGTCAACGCAGAATTAGGAGGGTAATGGGGATTTGGGTCAGGTATGGCTAAAAACAAACTCAACCCTAATCCTAACCTCCTACACCCCCCCCCCCCCCAAAAAAAAAAAAAAAAAAACTTTAGAACATGCATTATTTCTTACTAATTTACACTGTGAGAAGACGGGGTGGCTTGGCTAGCTTTTATTGGATACCCATGCACCTTTGACCCATAAAAGCTCCTTCTATATAGCCACAAGATCATCATCCCATAGTGAAACTTACTGGAAATGCTACACCAACTAGAAAAATAGGTACCATATTTTAGATTTTCTTGAAATTCTCTCCCGATTTTTTTTATTTTTTTTAGGGGGGGGGGGGGGTGGGGTGGGGTGACATGAAGTATAATGAAAATGCTACTTAATGGTGAGGGACATTGAAGGTAGATTAAGAAACTGGATTGTGAGCAATGCAAAATGTCTCCTATCTAATAGAACATTTGAATTGATCATGTTGCCCCTCTATCCTTCATTTTCCTCGAATTGAAGTAAAGAGCTGTAAAAGAATAAGATTAAAAAAGAAAAAAAAAGGTGTACCCAGTGCACAAGGCTCCTGCCACTGTGGGGTCTGGGGAGGTTCATAATGTATGCAGCCTTAACCCCCGCTTCACGGAGAGGCAATTTCCCGACTTGAACCCACGACCACTAGGTCGCAATGGAGCAACCTTACCATTGCACCGAGGTCCGACCTCTAAAAGCATAATATTATTCATAAAAATGTACATATATATCCACATTGGACTATATACACTAATTGTATATTTGAGGTAGATTTAACAAAAAAAAATCATATGGGAAATTAGAGGGGGCAATAAATATATGTAGCACCAAAATCATAAACTACACGGTCCTCACCTTGGCCCACTATGTTTATAATGATAGAATAGGAAAAGTTAGAGTGGGTAATCCCTAGGGTTGTCAATGGGCCGGGCTGGGCCGGGCTTGCACTAAACTCTAGCCCAACCCTAGCAGCCTTAACCTAAACCCAAGCCCAGCCCGGCCCTGTCAGGACCAAGCATACCCTCAACCCAGCCCGACCCTAGCAGGGTTTTCCCAAGCCCGGCCCGGCCCTATTGGCCCTGAATATCTTTGCCCAACTTGTGGAATTAACAAAGCCCACTCAGTCTACTACCCACTTAACAAAGCCCAAGTTATTAAAAAACACAATTTTTCAAACACAGGTTGTTACTAGACTCGAACCTTCGACCGATTGGTAACATTAGATGAATTTTAACCGTTGTACCAAAGGCTGCTCTTTGTATATTTTTTAAATATATAGTATATAACATAGGGTCGGGCTGGCCCTGCCAGGGTCGAGGCCTCAACCCAGGCCCGACCCGGCCCTGCCAGGGCCAGTAAAACACTAAACCTAGCCCGGCCCGGCCCTGTTCGGGCTCAGGGCGGTTTTGGGCTGGCCGGGTTTTTTTGACACCCCTAATCCCCCAAGGCCATCTATCTCTGCCTTGACAAAAACATGAGTTCTCTGTGGATATTTTCCGGCTTGGGCTCGAGCAGGTTTTGGTTACTGGGGGCATCAACCTGAGCCCCACCCAATCCGAGCAGGTTTTGGATATTTTCAGGCTTGGGCATCAAAGATTCCCGTGATTTTTTTTTGCTCTTACTCCTCGTTTAACCCAATCAGTAAAGATGCATGGATAGTTTACATTATATATGTTTTAGAGCTTACTCACATTATCACATGTTCGCTTTTCTAGGCTACTTTAATCTGAATTTTTTAAATTTCCAGTTTATTATCTTTGGCTTTTTTTAGGGTTTTCGTCGTTGTTTTTTAACATGTTTTAGGATCATCATCACATCCATGCATTAAATTGCTTGAATTTTGTAACAATTATCAAGAGAAGTAGAGAGGAGGAAGAAGAAGAAGAGAGAAAGAGGAAGAAGATCTGCTGTGCAAGATAGGAGTCACAGCCGTAAATCAGACTGGCCCCAAACCATTCAATATTAATAAGTTCAATAGGGTAAAACACAAAGACCAAAATACCCCTAAGAGGGAATCGTGAATTAGTGCTGGCGCTAATTCACGACTCCCTCCCCCCTTACATCGACAGCTTCTAACACTCCCCCTCAAGCTGGAGGACCACTGAGGGTGACATGGAATATGATGGTATTACACCTACCACAGTGGCACATGGGCTGAAATGAAGCATGAGCTGAAGAAGAATTATCTACCCAAGCACTTTAGGGCACAATTGCAAGACCAGCTGAACACCCTACGTCAAGGAAGCATGACAGTGGCGGAGTATATACAAAAATTTGATGCACTCTCTTCTTACACTGGCATTAGGGAGGATGACATTCAGGTACTATCACATTTTCGTTCGGGTTTAAAGTATGAAATCAAAAAGGCCATTGGAGTTGTAGATGTGTCCAGTGTTAGGGACTGTTTTGAGACGGCTCTTAGGGCTGAGGAGTTGTGGGCACCTCCTAGTAGAAGGTTTGGCACCCCTCCTGTCGACGGCAAGAAAAAATTTCCAGCAACAAAACCCTTTAGTATCAGCACTCCTAATGCTGGTTCCTCACTCTGTGCCCCTCCTCTGCGGGTTGACAACAAAGGCAAGACACCCATGATAAGTCCAGATAAAGTCCAATGTTTCCACTACCAAGACTTGGGACACTATGCTAAGGACTGCCCCCATCGAAGAAAACCCATTGTTGTTGCTGAAAAGGAAGAAACAGCGGAAGAAGATGATGGTTTGCATCCCTACCCTCTAGATGAAAGAGATTATAAAGATGGGTATTTTGATGACATGCTTGGTGAGGAGGATACCTACGAAATCCATGTAGTTACACGAGTTTTAGTGGCTGAAATCAAAGGAGAAGACTGGCAATGCATTTGCATCTTTTACACTCGCATGTGTTCAGGAGCTCACAACACCAAGGTAATTGTTGATAGTGGGAGTTGTGTTGATGTAGTTTCTGAAAATTTTGTGAAGAAGGCTGGGTTGAAGATTGAAAAACACCAACAGCCCTATAAGGTAGCTCTCTTCAATGGCAATAAGATGGAGGTGAACCAGCGCTGTTCTGTACCTCTATATCTTCATCGCTACTCATAGGATATATGGTGTGATGTGATTCCCATGAGGATCACTGATGTACTGTTGGGAAGGCTGTGGTTGTATGACAACGATGTCACCATCGGTGGGAGGAAGAATCAGTGTATTTTTCAACATGAAGGGGAGCAAACAATATTTCATCCTTTGAACTTACCTGCTGAAATTCGCAAGATGCAGTCCCTGCGCACTAATCAAAGGGGGACAGAAGTGGAAACTAAACTCCTCGCTGTTTCACAAAAGGAATTTGTCCAAAACAGCAAGGATACAGGTCTGGTTTTAGCTTTGGTTACTAGAGAAGTGACCCCACAGCCAGCAGTGTAACTTTCTCTAGTCATCAAAGAACTGCTGTCCGATTTTTCAGATATTATTCTGGAGGAGCTGCCTAATAAATTACCTCCCCTATGAGACATCCAGCATGCCACAGACCTGGTTCCTTTTAATTTGCTTGCTTATAGGCTGAGTCCTACAGAGCATGAAGAGTTGAAACGAAAAGTGGAAGATTTATTATAGAAGGGGTTTATCCAAGAGAACCTCAGTTTCAGACCTAGGACCAGTTAATCGTTATACCTCAATAGGGCTAACATTGTCTATGCCAAGATTGTTTTTCTTTGTAATGTACATGGTTCTCAAGTTTCTTTGTCTAAACTGTTTTTCAACCATTTGGACACTCAATTCCTAAGTTGGCCAGATATTTTAAGTATTGCTTATAGAAAATCGGGACCAGTCCTGGTCGATTCCAATACAAATCGGCCAATCTTGATCTGATGCGGGTGGTGGAAGGATGATAGTCCTATTTTAAATTCTCATAACTACGTTCGGCTGATGGGCCTAACTCAAACTTCCTTTTATCTTCCTTGTATTCAGAGGTAGTTCAGACTTATTCAAGATGTTCCGCCAGTGGTTGAGGCCTACAAGATAGGACCTCGTGAGGCTTTGAATCCCGAGCTGGTTGAATACATAGCCGAGCATTGATATTGGAAGTTTCATTACATAGACAAGGAATTTGTGGAACCGCTGGACCGTCCAACTGAGGGATATAAAGAATGGATGAGGACATGAGCGAGTTTGACTCAGCGTTTGAGAAGGAGCCGGTTTAGAGGGGAGAGTTCATGCACAAAGAAACCCATGTTTTAAACCCTAACTCGTTGGGTTCTTCGTGAGAGGTTCCAATGGTTGTGGGAGTGTTTTTGAGCCAGGAGTATTTTTTTCCTTCTATTTTTAAGTAGTACTTTTGCAAGATAGAATGGTGTTTGGTAACATAGTATAAGAAACACTTCTCTCTTCCCATCTCACCCTCTGCAACGCACTCGGTTTCTCAAACTAAGCTTGACAAAGGAGGAACCAACCAATTCATGAATTGATCTATAAGAACTTTCTCCATGTAAGCGCTAAAAAAAGCCACACAAGTTTGTGCAGTTTAAAGACCTGATTGGAAAGAGAAGGAATGTTGCTAGCACTAGCAGGCTCATCATAATTACAATTCTAGCAAAGAAAAACTAACCAGGGAACTGTTTATGGGAATGAAGGGGAACCCTTATGAGTAGTCAACATTCGATTGTTTCACAAGAACAGGGATGACAAGACAAAACATGCAGTCTCCAGGACACCCTAGCCATTTCTTCTTTGCCGCTACAGCTATCGCAACAGAACAGCCATTGCTACCGCTGTCGTCTCTGGAGGTTGTTCGGTGGTATTTTTGGAACCCTCCATGGAATCAGCTATTGCAGTGTCAGAAGTTGCCACCACTACTTTAGATCCCATTCCTGTTGTGGTTGCCGATATGGAAGCAGTCTCCATCTCCTTCTCTTGCACCGACGCTATCGTTCTCATTTTACATCTCTAGAGTAGTCTTCTCCAAAGCTCTTTGCTCGTGGTTGAATTAGGGAAATAGAGAGTCTTGAGTAGGACAATACCGAGGGGAGATGTGATGATATGAACCTCAGGAGAACTCAACCCTATAAACTGGTTTATAAAGTGAGGGAACCCAAAACCAATACAAACCATCACACTTTAAAACCGACATCCATAGAGGCCTCTAGTCGAGGGTAGGGATGTCCTCGCGTCCAAATCAATGTACACCATGGACACCAACATTCACATGCTAGAGTTCGCATCCATGACAGCTTTACTCACAGGTAGAGACAACCTCACGTTTTAGTCCACATTTTTCATGACAGGAAAATTTGCCATAGATCAAGCTGCTCTGATACCACAATACGAACCTTAGGAGAACTCGTCCCTATAAATCGGCTTATAAAGTGAGGGAACTCAAGGATGTGGGGGTGGGAGTTGCAAAGGGCAAGTGTGGGGGGTATTTGAGTTGCGGAGGGTGGAAGTGGGGGTGGGGCGGGGTGAGGGAGAGAGGGAGATGAGATAGATGAGTGTCAAGATAGATGAAAAATATTTCATTTTGTTTCTCCAAAACTGTTCCCAGAGGCCGGTTCATTCCCAAAGAACAAAAAGATGAACCAGTGTGCCAAACAGTTTTTAGATGTTTTTGTTTGATAACAAAAGAACTCGAAAAAACATTCATTAGGGACGATACCAAAGTAGCACTTGCATCAGGAAGCCTTACCCATTATTAGGTAGGGCTTCAGTTAGATTATCCAACAACAGCCTGGGCTATTCTCAACCTGTTTGGCCCACCATGTACTGAAACTTTCATCCTTCTATTTCTAGCTATTAAACTATTAAAAACACCCTATCAATACCAAACATTGGATGGATAGGAGAAAATGAAGTTTAACAATCTACCAAATTTTGTATCTAAACTCAATCATATTGCCCATAAAGACTTGATTGTGGGATGCTTTGTGTGGTATAATGCTTTTGGGTCCTTTACGCTGAGACTTATTGGACATCAATTGGATCTTCCTTGTAGGAAAACCATTATCCTCACTAGTTGCAATGGAAGGATTCGAATCGTTATCCCCTCCAATTTGCTGCCCCCTCCAGTTCCTCCAATTCCTCACATGGGAGAGAAAATGACCACCCTACCCCCTGCCCGAAAACACTGCCCAAGATGAGGTCCACTCCCCCCATTAGAGGAATTGAAGGAATTGGAAGTGATAATTATTCCTTTTTTTACACAGGCAAAAAATTGAAGAATAAAAAAAAGGAAGTAATTTTCTGTCCGGTTCTCTCTCTCTCCGGGGTAGAGGTGTTTTTTCATATGGGGAGGAGAGAGAGAGACTCATGGGAGTGCTGGCCTAGACCGCACACCTCCTGGACAGAGTCCTTTTTCCCATAAAAAAAAAAAAAGGGAAAAATATGAAAACTGGATTGGCTCTCTAAGAAAAAGCATGATATAGATAAAAAACACACTTCCTTTGTTATGCCAGAAAGGAGAGGGAGAATAATTTTTTTCCTTCCTAAAATTTGAACTCATACGCAGTGAAGAGTCCAGACTCAGGCCATCATCGATTTGCCCAAGGAGCTCACATTTAGCAATAGATTACGATCCCAAGATCGTCTCCAAGGGCAATCCTGTGACCAAAAATTGTATCCAAAGATTGTACTATGATCCTTTAATTTTCAAGACATAAAGTCAGTCTTCCAAAGAGAATGAAAGCTGTACATGGGCGTTATGTGGATAGTTGCTTCCACAGGTAAAAAAATCTATTTCTCTTTATTCTCTTGTCATTTCTAGGAAAGAATAAGATCTATATAATAAAACTCATTGTAGTTATACAGATCCTTCCTTCAGTGAGTATCGGTTTAATCCAAAAATTGATATTTTCAAAATTATATTAAGGCCAAACCTTTAATACTGCGGCACCAATTTGATCAGTCCAAAATTCCGGGGTCTCCACCAATTTACATAGTATCTGAATCAGGTTCAATTGCTGACCGCAATCCCCAACGGATCATCATCTGTGAATAGAATTCAGCATGCTCCTACATACCCAATATGAATTTCAGCTCATTAGGTTAAAGAGAGAGCATGGATCTCGTGTTGACATGAATATAAGGCAGTAATAGCAAACTACATTCATCTACGTTTAATTGAAGTCAAAATCTTTTACTTTGGTATTCTCTTGGGAGACTGACTATACACACTCATAAGATGAAGACCGATATCCTTTTACGAAATGGCAAGAAGTTTCATACAAAAAATTGTCTTCTTTAATATCATAGGTGCATTAAAACATAGCTCAAATCTAACAAAAATATTGAACCAAGTTATTAGGGACATACCTCTTTCTTGAATTTTCAACCCAAAATATTTCTTTGTGATCTTGTCATGGGAGTTCAGATGAGTTTTGGAGAGTTGAGTCCCCAAAGATTTGCAAATTTTTGAATAAATTTAAAGTTTTATAACGATTTTCACTCATTTTCCTTAGTTTTGACAATGCCAAATAATTTTCCCTAATTTCGACTAATTTTGCCAATTTTGACTGAAATTAGTATTAATGCGACATTTTGATTATTTCAACCATAGTTTTGACATTTCAATATATATTTTTTCTTATTTCAACAAAACATTGTATATTTTTTTGGGACCATTTTGATCAAAATTTTAACATTGTAACCATACCAAATCAATGATCTCCACAGAAAAAGGAGTGGAACGGAAAAAAAAAATTACCTTAACAGCAACTATAACAACAGCCACACCATTCTGACGTGATTCGTGGAAGAGTTTTCTTGCATCATCAGATGTAATGGAGGGTACCACCCGCGGTAAGACTTGTGCCACTACAAATGATAAACAAACTTAGCACTCGTATTCATGCATACTTGTACAAAAGATACACAATACACATGCAAAAATTTATTTTGCCCGACCTCCTTTTGATTTTTATTTTACGCATTGAGGCCATGGTAAAGAAAGAACTGAAAACCTGGCTGGTTCTTACTATTTGGTCGACAGTATAGTCTCTGAAGGAACTTAATGCTAATCAGATGATACACCACTTTTTTTTTTTATATTACAGATAGTAGATAAATTTAATTCGTGGGGTGAGCCTTGGCGCAACGGTTTAGTTGCGCTATTGCAATCTGTTGGTTGTGGGGTTTAAAACTTGGAAACAGCCTCTCCTGCGAAGCAAGGGGTAAGGCTGTGTACATTTGCCCCTCCCAAACCCTACAGTAACGGGAGCCTCGTGCACTGGGACACACTTTCATAGTGGATAAATTTTGTTGAGAATAGAGGAAAAAAGACCGAACATATAGTAGAACAACGGGCTTAGATGCCATATGGATTACTATCGACCCATCTTGCGTTCGATGTGGCAATTGTGAGGAATCGATTTGGCATTTATTCCTTGCATGTGATTGGTCTAAACGTATTTGGGCTTCTGGTCCGCTTGGACTAAGAACTGAGCATCTTTCAGGCTCATCCCTCCTCAATCTCTGCTCTTCTCTTCATGCATCGTTGGCTATGGACAAGCAATCTCTCGTTTGGTTTTTTTCTATTTTTGCTATTACTTGTTACTTTCTATGGTATGTAAGGAACAAGGCTCTAATGCAGGCTGCCAAGGCAGACCCTATGACTGCTTTGAAAAATGTTTTTAGATGGGCTACTGATCTTCGACTCTGGCCCACATCGTTTAATTCAAGTTTATGCTCTTCTAATATTACTCTGCCAATAACTTTACAGTTTCCTACTAACACTATGACCACCATGACTGGTTTAATGGTTGCAGGCCTCTATGAACCAGAACTTAATTTAGCCAAGTGGACTTTTAACCTTTTGATAGATGGCAACCGTTTTGCTACAGATGCAGGTTGTATCTCTGTACATGACTCAACTACTGCAGCTCTATATGGGTTACTTCAGGGCTGGATGAAAGCTCAACAGGATGGGATTATGGTTCATCATGTCTGGGTGCAAGATAGAGAGTTATTTTCATGGCTGATCGACCCTGATGGTTCCAAAATATCGTGGCCTTCCCTTCCTCTCTTTTTACAATTAGCTGAATTATCGCAAAACTTTCTGAACATTGCTTTTCACTTTTTCCCTGAGGAGGAGATAACTGCTCCACCTCAATTATGTGAAATTATTTAGTTTCTGTTAATATAACTTTTTTATTTCATCAAAAAAAAAAAAAAAAACAAAACTGGCTTAGACCTAAAAACCCCACTGGGTAATTCATCCTCTTGAATAATGAGAAACAATTATAGCCAATAATCCAGGGAAGAAATCAACTTGTCTAACCAGTCACTTCAAAAGCCATGTGATAAGCTGATGTAGGCCATATGGCCAATCCATCCATTTGATAGAAATAGCATGCCTAATCTCAAACATATGGCCTGACATCAAGGTTAAATTTCTTTCCTCGTATTTCTAATCATCAAAGCAATGGAGAGATAATGAAGCAATTCCAATAATTGGATAGATAAGGGACTATGTGGATTGGACGTCCATCAAAGCCAAACTCAATCACATGATTCACTATATATTGAACCATTTCTCTAACCGTCAAAATATAGACCAAAAATTACATGTTGATTGTGCCACATAATGCTTTTGGGCTACAAATAACCATGACTTAAAGGTGATGTCTCTGTGTGTGTGTGTGTGTGAGAGAGAGAGATTACCTAACTTTTCAGTATGGCGTGCATCATCAATCAGCAAAACTCTGTAGCCGTCTCCGCTCCCTGTACCTTTCTTGTCCTTCCGCTGCCCAATATCTCCACCTGTAATTTTAAAACAAAAATAGGTTACATTTCTAAAATGAATAAAATTTAATCATTCGAACAATTTCCATCATGCTACATGCACTATTAATATATTGCATGTCAATAGAAACTCTCTCCCTTTTATCTTAATTTTAAAAAAAAAAAATTCATAGGACTAATATTTTCAACTTAGAATTTATGGATGGCAACTACAATCTGTGTCTTAATATTTTGAAAGTCTTCATCATTCAATGTAGCAACATCAGAATCCTACATTTGTGCCCATTTGTACCCCCAAATCAATGAATGGGAGGTATACTCTCCAAAGACATGATGAAGGATAGGATTTATAGTGGAGATCAGCAATTGATCAGCAATTAACAAACCCTTTCTGAGAAGAGCTTATCATTTACTTGTACAGGGAAGCTAATGTTGAGACTCTAGGAAGAGCATGTTGCTCAAAGTCAATGTTATGAGTGACAGCGCCAATTTCAGCTTCAGCCCCCCCCTCCAGCTCAAAACCAATAAAGACCATTGGAGAGGGAATCATCTAGATTCCTATATTTTTTTTGGGCTGAATTAGATTCCTATATTCATTCTGCTGAAAATCCAAAGATATTTTCCTTTTCATTTTTAACTGCCATGAACAGAACAAAAATTGAGAGTATATCAGGAATACACCAAAGAGGAGACAACACCCCACAAGGGGGGAGGACACTAATAAAGGAAATAAAGAAACAGCAGAGCGTGCCAACCGCCCCCCCCCCCACCCCACAAAAAAAATAAAATCCAAAGCAACCAAAAAGGAAAAGAAAAGAAAACCCAAATATAAATATAAACAAAATATAATCACTTGAAACAAAACCGACAGCAAGCCAGCTAACCAAAACCAGAAGGCGACTCTCATCTACTTCTCTACCCAAAACAGCATAACCCCACCCCACCTACAAGATGGTATCAATGACCTCCTTTGTTATATCAAGTTTGAGGCTTTATACTCTCAACCCTTTCCTGTATCCCAGTACACGTGGTTGGGCCATATGTAGTACTAGTGTATCACCACCTTCAGTGGCTCTATATCACTAGCTTCAACCCAATTTCAGATTTATTCAAGCCCATGCCGGTCTTTCCTCCCCTAGAATCATTCTCCTTCGGCCCTTTTAAACTATTTGACACAAACTCCGTATCTCAAGGGAAAAAACTACCTTCCTACTTAACTGCAAGAAGCACAGATGATGGTCAACTTAAATATGACCTGTTTAGGAACTTAAATCTTCCTGCTCAAATCTTATGCACACATAATTCTTCCGATGTTAATTATCAGCTATCCTCTTATCCTAATAAAGGTGTCAAGTTTTGGTACGTATGAATCGTATTTTGAATTTCCCGTATGGGTATGATAATATGTGGAAACAACACGAAAAAGAAGAGAGTATTTTGTATCAATATGTAAGTAAAAGCAATGTTGGTATTGAAAGATGATGCCATAGCTGAATTTCTAATAGTTACTACTGAATTAGACATTTGCCCACTTAGGTTTACCATATTCCACAAAACATTTATCAACAGTGTGATTGGGTTTGCCACAACGAGTACATTGATGTTGTGGCTGATCAGTATGCTATCCTCCATGACCACCATCACGTCCTCTACCTTCCCCTAAACCACAACCACGTTCAGGGAACATAGACGCATGTCCACGACTAGTAGTATTAGTAATAAACGCAGAGTTGTCTTTGGAAGAGGAAGATTATTCAGATTTAGTGAGAGATGGAGAGACAAACTGTTGAATGCGAAAGAACATCTCATTCATGGAAGGGACCTTCTCGCCAGCAAGAAGGTGACATTTAATAGGTTGTAGCTCAGGATCCAACCCAGACAAAAATTTAGCTACCTCAAGATCAATAGAAAGGGGTTGGTAGACGTTCATCTCTTCCCGCATAACCTTAAGTGCACTATAATACTCAATTACTCACCAACAGACTAACCATTCTGCTTGAACTTTTATTTAGATCATAACTCGTGACATATTCTTGTCTTGAGAGAAACTCTCCTTCAAATCATCCCACACACCTTTGGTAGTGGTGTGAAACATAATATTAGTGGCAATGGATGGTTCCACAAGTAGGGTATCATTCTCATGCATCTATTCTTCATATGCTATATCCTCTGAAGATAGTAGGGCTGAGAACAGATAATCAAGTTTTCCCTTGGCATTGATGAAAACTTTCACTGCTTGAACCCATAAAAGATAATTGGGTGCCCCGCTCAATTTGATAGGAGTGATTTGGACATTAACATTGTCCACATGGGGTTTGGAGTTCACCCATCACAAAAAGAGTCAATAGATATACAGTAGGTCACAGCAATATAAAAAAGGACGTACCCAGTGCACGAGGTTCCTGCCACTGCGGGGTCTGGGGAGGGTCATAATGTATGCAGCCTTACCCCTGCTTCGCAGAGAAGCTGTTTCCAGAGACTCAAACTCATGACCACTTTCACAATGGAGCAACTTAACCGTGGCAACAAGGTCCACCAATGGTCACAGCAATATCAAAGACTAAAATAATCAGAAGTAATCACCAAAGAGTAGAAACAGCGATATAGTAATGAAGCAATACTCCTCCCACTGGAATCCAAGCATAGATTAAATAAGACGCTGGTTAATATAATAAATATGTATATAATCAACCAAGGCAACAATCAATCAAAAAAACAGCAAGAACACAAATACTGCAGGGAGGAACCAGATACAAAGTGGAGAAAAAAATCTTATCCCTAAATCAGAAATTCAGATAGCCATGAAAGCCTGGTCGAACATCCTTGGTATGCAGGAAAACATTATCCAAAAGTTGGATTGAATTCCAATGGCCAGATTTGTTGATATTGATGAAAACAGAAAATAGAAACTTGAGATCCCTAAATATAGGGAAGCCCAAAAGTCCCGATCAATGCAACAGATCGGTCCCAAAATTTTTTGGATGAGGTATTTAAAATTCTTATTAATAATCTAAGGCAAAAGTTTTCATGCACGGCTGTGCATATGCATGGCCTGCATTAAATGCAATCAGAGTGGTATAAATGCCAATCCAAAATGACATAAAAGCCCTTGCACCCCTTATTTCAGTCCCAAAATTTAATTAATGACATCTTATGACAAGAGGGAGGGTGGACCTTGGTGCAACGGTAAGGTTGCTCCATTGTGACCAAGTAGTCACGGGTACGAGTCTCTGGAAACAACCTCTCCGTGAAGCGGGGGTAAGGCTGTGTACATTATGACTCTCCCCAGACCCCGCAGTGGCAGGGGCCTCATGCACTGGGTACGCCTTTTTTTTTTTTTTTAAATTTATGAGAAAAGGAACAAAGCCCCAAAAAGGTACTGCAATCCAATGTAGGATGACAGAACTTGGGGAGCAAGATTTCAGATCTAAACCTTGAAAACCAAGATACCGCAAGAATTAGAAAAGAGGTAGCACTTCACAAACCAGCAAGAAAATCTTTATATAACAAGAAATTCCTCATTATTTTAATGAGAATGACCAAGGGAATCCTTCAATCAAGGAGGCAGCAACAGAACCCTAGCAGGGTTAGGTAAACCGCAAGATGCAAGAAACTCACCAAGAAGGAAGAAAAATGGATTTGGAGGTTACGGATTAATATTGCTCTGATACCATGTGACTATATCAGATCAATAACACCCAACAAGATGAAAGAAGGAGAAGAAGAACCAAGAGGAGAAAAGGAAGACGAGAAGAAAAAACCGTGACAGCGAGAGAGAGGAGGAAAAAAAGGGTTGAACTACACCAGCATATATTAAGTAAATCCAAGTAGAATTACAACTCTACCCTTCAGTTAACATAATAATAACCAAAAAAGAAAAGAAAGATTAATCCACCCATGAAGTAGAACAAAGAGAAACATAACAAAACATAATATTAACAATGTCAACTAATTATCTGTGATTGTTTTGGAAGCATCCTATAATCCTGTTTGATTTCAAGTTTTCTTTTTTGAGAAAAAATGTATTTTTTTTTTAAAAATTGTGGACAATTTCAGAAAATTGAGAAAAAAAAAAAAAAAGAAAGATGGTGAAAAAAAAACATGACACTTGATTGCATTTTTATAAGTTGTCACTCGTGCATGGATCTATTGGATGAATTATACAACTTTTTTTTAAAAATATTGATGTTTGGAATTATTTTCAATTTTGGGAGTTAAAAAGGATAGTACATTAATGTAAAGTTTTGGATTATTTTGGTTTCAAAGTGATTTATAAATTTGCAAATAATCATGTAAATACTAAATATATCTTTTTTGGGTTTCAAACGAATTCTCAATGTTCAATTTTCCTTATACTTTTAAATTTTTATATAGTGTTGGAAAATTCTAAACATTGCATACTTATTGGGGTTTTTTTTTGTAAGTTTCATATTGCACTTGTTGGTTGCTAGTGACGGTTTGAATAAGAAAGATGCCGCCAAAACAAAGAGAACCTAACATTGGTTTGCAATATTGTGAGAATATAAGGTGCAATAGCTTACCCACAATAAGCAACTTTTGTGGTACTACACATTATGGGGACGGGTAACGAGACATAATAAACACATACTAGAATGGTATCCAAATGTACAAATGTGTAAAGTGCCTGCTATTTGAATCACAAGATGAGAGAGCATTTGAGTCAAACTAAGAAGTCCAAAAAGAAGGGGAAGCAAGTAGCTGAGAAGTTGACAAAAAATTTGCTATATTGGGATCAAGACTACGAAGAGTACGAAGGAGAAGAAATGGCAGAAATAGATGTGGAGGACATTGATGAGGATGATAAAGTAAACACATGTAAGGATGTCAATGGATATTCGAAAATCCGTATTCGATCTGCGTTCGTATCTGTTTAGGAGAATCCGAGTCCGTCCGAAAACTAATCGGATACGAATATGATAATCCCCCTATCTGACCGATTATTATCCGATTCGTTTAGCAATCCGACGGCAATAAAATTTATGAAATATATCTTTATGTCCGTCTATCTCGAATAAGTTACCTTATTGAATTTAGTTTTCTTATATATATATATATATTGTTTTATGCATTGCGAGACATGGAATCACATATCTATTAAAATACATATTAGATAAAATCAAAAGTAAAAAAATGTAAGAAAATCAAAGACTAAGAAGAGTAGAAAAATGATAGTTGCTGAACTCTCAAGTCTCAACCCTAATCCTCATCAACAAAACGGTAAAGATGTCAACGGATAGTCGAAAATTCGTATTCGATCCGTATTCATATCCATTTAGGAGAATCTGCATTGAAAAAATACTATCCAGAAAGGCAGAAATTATCCGAATCCGTCCGAATATAATCGGATACGAATATGAAAATGCCACTATCTGACCGAATTCGATCCGTTTACATCCTTAAACACATGTGATGCATTAATCATGACATGATGCGAGGGCTAAAGATTGGAACAAGTAGTAGTTGAGAGAAGTTCAATCTGCTCGATCACACATTTGAGGTTCAGACCATGAATCTGGTGGCTTATCCCATTATTCTCATCCACAAACATAGAAGACCAAGGGCACGGGCTTGGCCAAGCTAGCTCAATCATTGAGCATTCGTGATATGTGGGATTGATTTGGTAGCAAGTAAAAGAGTAAGAAGAAGAGCCCAAACATTTTTGATATGGACCCAACTGTCTATAAAGATAGGAATAAAGGCCAACAAAGAATTGAGAGCTTTCATCCTAACACTCCGAGGAAAATAATTGGAAGATCAATATCCAGATGGTTCTATAGCACCCTAACTCTAGCTAACAAGGCCATTGTATGAGAGTTACAATGGAGTAGTGCTTCAATCAATCCACCAACAACATATAAGATTGTGGAGCCTTACTTGAATGATAATGCGTAATAAGTTGACAAGTATATCGAGAGATTTAAGGAGAAGAGCCCTAATATGGACTACCTACCATATGTCATGGGTGGAATGGTCCACGAGATTGTCCATCATCAACTATCTCATCTTCTGTGATGATTGAACAATCTTCCACTAGTCAATAGATGCATCATCAAGGATGCTACATACTTGTACAGATTGATGGATGAGGTTGTGTGAGATCGAAGCATGAAGAAGAGAAGACTCAGGAATTACTGTTCACGTGAACAGTGTCACAGGCTCACAAACCATATTGCCTTGATGGGAATCCTTCTAGAAGACCCAAGTTGAAGACTAAAACACTATTCACATCGCTAGTCTTAAGCTATGTGTGTCTTTCGTCATCACTTCTCCTAGAGTCATTTTAGGACTATCCCTGGCCCTTTAGCTCCTTCAATCTAAATCAAATGACCCCTCCGTAACGGAGCATTCAAAGGCCTTCGTTGCACGTGTTCATACCACCTCAAAATGACTTTCTCACAACTTTCATCCCTCACACAATTAAATGGGGTGTTTGAAAGGAAGAAGCAGGTGAGCCCTTCCTCGACCTGTTATGATTGGGCCTCCTTCTGCATGACTGAGTTTGAGATCCAAAGTGTTATCTAATCTAAAATTGCACAACTTTGATCCTAAATGGGCCGGTATTGTTCAGAAACAATCATCATAATATAATTGTAGAGCATACTTTCACACAACATAAAACACAAAACAAAGGCATGTGCAAAGAGTTTATATTTTTTACCAGACTGGTGGAGGGCCGATTAGGAGAAGGAAGGGGTCTGAGATAGATTCTCAGAGTTGAAGGGGAGAGAAGGACTCACACATTCATCACACACTCACAGGGGCAACCAAATACGTTCTATTTAAAATTCACTGTATCCATCTTTAGGTTACAACTTGTATTTAAAAGGAAAATAAAAGACTCCTATTCTAACTCTGACACAGAAATAACAAATAAAACCAAACTCTTATCCATCCAACTCCCATGTACTCAACTCAAAACAAATAAAAGACTTAAATAAATAAACTACTTCCAAGTTGGAACAGTTCTTGGTTTGGGCCTCCAAAGTGGGTCTTGTTTGTCTAGCTAGGCTAGACCAACTGCATCACAGACGTTCAGAAACAAGCCATATCTAGAAAACTAGGACGTACTTGAGAGGTTTACCAGGAAGGGGGTGTTGTGTGCACCATGAAATTAAGCAAATAAGTGTCTGGGAGGTATCCACCACAAACAATAAAATAGCATGATATTGACGGAAGATACTACCAATTAGTAAGTCCTTTAAGAAGACCAGGCAATTCACACCTATATGCTATAACAAAGTTAATTCCAAGTCAAGATTGTGATTTTTTTTTGAAAAAAAAGACTTTTCAATTAGAAAAGTAGTGTATGGAGCCTTGGACAGGAAAGTCTGCATATATTTAGCATTTATTTGGAGAAAAGCTCAGATTTATCTGGAACTAAATCAAATTATGGCAACTGGATTTCTCCGTTCTCTCTCTCTCTCCCCTCCCCCTCTACATGCTTCCCAGGCATATCCTTTTTCCCCACATCATTTCATACCCAAGAGAAGTTATAGAGCTTTCTTGATCTTGGGTTTAATGATGCAATAGGCATGAGTATAACGCCTAATGGGTAGAATTAGTTAGAATCAAAATTTTTGAGAGTTGGTGACTTATTTCTTTGGGTTTAAGACATTGAGTCTGAGTAGGAATAATTGAAAAAAATTGTAGTGTTATTGTTTAGGTGTCTACAATGTTTAGGAGTTTTTATCTCTTTTCCTATTTCTATTAGGTTTCATTATAAGGGGAAAACATGGTTTAAAGTCCTACAAAAGTTCTAATTGGTTAGATAAGATCGAAGTCTTAAAGAGAGTCAAACTAGTGTGATGCAGATTCATCACCAAATAGGGCTTATTTCTTTAGAAATAGGCCTAGGGTTGGGTTATATACATGTTGGGCCTTTGTTCCCAAGGGTTTTTTCATGTATTAGGCCACTTTAATGAACTTAAGCTAGGGGTATATAGGTTGCATACGGGATTAGCCCAATATTTAGTTTATTTTCTTGTTTTTAGATTGAACCGGTTTAGAATTGGTTGCACCTAATTGGTTCAATTGGTCTAATTTAAGTGAAGTGTTCCTATTGGTTAATAGGTCCTTATATCCTATTGGCTAGTATGGAATCTTCTTTTAAATTAATTATTTTAAGTTAGATGTCTTTTAACTTAAGTTAGTAGGGTTAAATAGGTCTTTTACTATTTTAAGTTATTAGTTTTAGTTTAAATTCCTTCCCTTTCACGATTTTGTGAAGGAGAAGTCATTAAGTTGTAGTAGGATTTGGCATAAAGCCATATTATAAATAAAGTGAATCGTGGAGGGCTCCCCCACATTGAATTTGAATTAAAAAAGACTGTTACTGCTGGCCGATTGTTGCTGCTGTTGTTCCTGCTCCTTTGTGAGTGATATCCTTGTGGATCTCAAGGTGGACAGGGTGGGTGGATTCCTGCGACTCCTTGCATTGAGAAGATCGGGAGGTTCCTTCAATTATCAAGCTGCTGCCGGTGGATTCCTGCTGTGAGTTTGAATTTTAATTTCTGTTTCCATTCATTCTCCTTCCCCAATCGATTCCCCCTTTATTTTTAGTTTGAAACCCATAAACCCTAATTCTTCTAGAACCAGTCCAGCCTTCATCCTTCATCTGTTTTTCATAAAAATCAGACCACAGCCCCCTCATACCAACCCCTCCACTCTACCAGACCTGCAGTCTCAAATATCCACCAAAACCCTAGATTCCCTTACCACCATTAAAACCCCAAAAAACCCTAAATAGCCTAATTTCTGTCTAGAGCTAACCACCCATCAGAATCTGTCCATATTATATTTGAACCTTCCTCCTACACGTCTGAACACTCGACCCTACCCCCTGGTTCAGATTTCCATTATAAACCCTAGTTTCAGCCTAGATTCTAAACCCTAAAACCCAAACCCTAACCCTAAAAATTCTGGAAATTGAATCTGGTTTCAAAACTTGTTAAAATCTGTTTTAATAGCGTCCCCTAGGCCTGCCTATTAAAACCAGATATAAATTACCCCATTCCCCCATACCTAACCCTAGAATTTAGCCTAAAAACCCTAATTCTGCCCAGCCAAACCAGCAGCCCCATTGAGATCCTGTTGCTTGGCCTCTAATAGGATCCTTCTCCTATTTAGAGCTACATTATAGTGCCCTTTTGAATTTTTGGAAAAATTGAGTTTTAATCTTTCATCTTTCATTTTGCTGTTATTTTCCATCTTTCATTTGTCATTTCTCATCTCATTCCTCATCCATGTTTTCCCATCTCTTCATCCCCCTTTTCTTGTTTAGACCTTAGTTTTCCCTACTTTGTTTTGTTGGATCCATGTAGCTGACCCCATTAAGTTGGGAAAAGGCTGAGTTTGTTGTCTATTTCCCATCCATTGACCTAATGACTAAAGGGAGTTTTATCTTTACTATTAATAGGTCCCTTTTGAGGGCAGGCCTCGGCGCAACAGTAAGGTTGCTCCATTGCAACCTAGTGGATGCGGGTTCGACTCAGGAAACAGCCTCTCCGCGAAACGGGGTTAAGGTTGAGTATATTATGACCCTCCCCAGACCCCGCAATGGTGGAAGCCTCGTGCACTGGGTATGCCCTTTATTAATAGGCCCCTTTTTTTGTACCTTGGATCACATCAATGTTTCATTATATCCTATATTTTCCCAATATTTTCTCCTTCGAAAGAACCAAAGAATCTGGGGGTGGATATGATGAATAATTTCTTTTGGTCCGTGTTTCTGAATCAACCGTGACCGATAAATCATTACCAACCTCTGTATTCATATCCCTCAGATTTCATAAAGGGCGTAAAAAAGACATTTTTATTATCATTCCTTTTTGTGAAAAATATTGGTTAAACAGACAATAAATACAGAAACCAAGTAACAAAATTACAGAGTTTGATACCAGATTTCTTCTAAACAATTGATGATAGGAAAAACAAAGCACACTTATTTACAGTCCTTTTGTGTATAAATTTGGTTTTCTCTTCCCTTTTTTACTTTTATCCTCGTTTCTCTTGCAGTGATGAATTCTGAAATTTAACACATGTCAGACTTCAGAGATTTATTGGGTTTTCCCCCAAAAAAATCTATGAGAAGAAAATTCATTTTTCTGAGCAGAGATTGTTTTTATAAATCGGAACAGGATTGATCGTACACTAATTGGAATCAGATTGGGATTTGCAGTTACTGCCGATCCCGTTTGTTATTTTCTACCTATATGCTCAATGCTACAAATTATTTTGTTTACGTTTTGTAATTTTTGTTCATCTATTGATTTATCAAAAAAAAAGTTACTTAAACAAAAATATTTACAATTTTAAGATTAGGTTGATTATATGTGAAAAGAAGGGCAAGTGCCAACCAAAATCAGGGTCAAAAATCAGGTCGAGGTAGGGTTCGGCTTGAGGCTGAGATATCTGAGCCTGACTCTAGGCTACTTGGGTTGGGCCTGGGTTGAGTTAAGAGGACTCAAGATTGGGTTTGGGTTTTAAAAAATCCGGTCCAATCCAGTCCTATTTCACCTTTAATTCAATTTTAAATCATAGTTAGCAAAAATGGGAACAACAAAAATAGTCTTATGGTACAGGACTACAGGTTTTAAACGGAAACAGTAAAAAATGGAAAACGAATGGTATAGGTATTTTTATATAAATTGAAGAATTTTTATTTGAAATACATGCTTTTAATTTCGGTGTTTGTGCATTGGCTTTGAATTGAAAGTGATATCATGAAAAATGTAATTCTTAAAAAAGTAAGACTTAATCACTCAAATAAGTAAGCCGCTGCTCAACAAGTTCAAAGTCTTAAAAAAGGCCTAAAAAATGAAAAAGTTTAAATGTGTTTAAAACGGTAAAAAAAGAGAACTTGTTTTAAACGCGTTTTTGCTAAAAGAGATCTGAATTAATCACTCTTCTGAAACGGATCATCCGAAGGCCTCCATTGAACATGGTCATGCATGTTACCTTCAAACACATTCTCTTAGTTTATCTTGAATAGAAATTGAAATATATAATACTAGGGACATCTTGGAAAACGAAAGAGGGAGGAGATGGCTCTCCGGTTTTGAATCAACCGGAAAAAATCCACTCATTAAAAAAATTTAACAGTTTTCTTCTTATAAAAAAAAGCACACTTATTTCAGTCCTGTGTAAATGGTTCGAACGCTGTCACTCAGTGCAATCTATGAGAAGAAAACTTTTTGAGCAGAGTGTTTCTAAAATCGGAACTGGATTGGTCGTACCGGAATCAGATTGGGTTTGCATCTGTCGATCCCGTTTGTTATTTTTACATATGAATGCTACAAATTATGACGTTGTAATTTTTGTTCATCTATTGATTTATAAAAAAGAGAGTATTTATGAACCAAAAGGGGAAGTGAATTATTCAATTTCCTTGGTTGCCAACTGTGTAGTACCAAAATTTTTTCCGTCGTAATGTACGTAGCCTTACCCCTACGAGAGGCTCGTGCGAGAGGAACAAAGGGGGGGGGGGGGGGGGGGGGGGGGGGGGGGGGGGGGGGGGGGGGGGGGGGGGGGGGGGGGGGGGGGGGGGGGGGGGGGGGGGGGGGGGGGGGGGGGGGGGGGGGGGGGGGGGGGGGGGGGGGGGGGGGGGGGGGGGGGGGGGGGGGGGGGGGGGGGGGGGGGGGGGGGGGGGGGGGGGGGGGGGGGGGGGGGGGGGGGGGGGGGGGGGGGGGGGGGGGGGGGGGGGGGGGGGGGGGGGGGGGGGGGGGGGGGGGGGGGGGGGGGGGGGGGGGGGGGGGGGGGGGGGGGGGGGGGGGGGGGGGGGGGGGGGGGGGGGGGGGGGGGGGGGGGGGGGGGGGGGGGGGGGGGGGGGGGGGGGGGGGGGGGGGGGGGGGGGGGGGGGGGGGGGGGGGGGGGGGGGGGGGGGGGGGGGGGGGGGGGGGGGGGGGGGGGGGGGGGGGGGGGGGGGGGGGGGGGGGGGGGGGGGGGGGGGGGGGGGGGGGGGGGGGGGGGGGGGGGGGGGGGGGGGGGGGGGGGGGGGGGGGGGGGGGGGGGGGGGGGGGGGGGGGGGGGGGGGGGGGGGGGGGGGGGGGGGGGGGGGGGGGGGGGGGGGGGGGGGGGGGGGGGGGGGGGGGGGGGGGGGGGGGGGGGGGGGGGGGGGGGGGGGGGGGGGGGGGGGGGGGGGGGGGGGGGGGGGGGGGGGGGGGGGGGGGGGGGGGGGGGGGGGGGGGGGGGGGGGGGGGGGGGGGGGGGGGGGGGGGGGGGGGGGGGGGGGGGGGGGGGGGGGGGGGGGGGGGGGGGGGGGGGGGGGGGGGGGGGGGGGGGGGGGGGGGGGGGGGGGGGGGGGGGGGGGGGGGGGGGGGGGGGGGGGGGGGGGGGGGGGGGGGGGGGGGGGGGGGGGGGGGGGGGGGGGGGGGGGGGGGGGGGGGGGGGGGGGGGGGGGGGGGGGGGGGGGGGGGGGGGGGGGGGGGGGGGGGGGGGGGGGGGGGGGGGGGGGGGGGGGGGGGGGGGGGGGGGGGGGGGGGGGGGGGGGGGGGGGGGGGGGGGGGGGGGGGGGGGGGGGGGGGGGGGGGGGGGGGGGGGGGGGGGGGGGGGGGGGGGGGGGGGGGGGGGGGGGGGGGGGGGGGGGGGGGGGGGGGGGGGGGGGGGGGGGGGGGGGGGGGGGGGGGGGGGGGGGGGGGGGGGGGGGGGGGGGGGGGGGGGGGGGGGGGGGGGGGGGGGGGGGGGGGGGGGGGGGGGGGGGGGGGGGGGGGGGGGGGGGGGGGGGGGGGGGGGGGGGGGGGGGGGGGGGGGGGGGGGGGGGGGGGGGGGGGGGGGGGGGGGGGGGGGGGGGGGGGGGGGGGGGGGGGGGGGGGGGGGGGGGGGGGGGGGGGGGGGGGGGGGGGGGGGGGGGGGGGGGGGGGGGGGGGGGGGGGGGGGGGGGGGGGGGGGGGGGGGGGGGGGGGGGGGGGGGGGGGGGGGGGGGGGGGGGGGGGGGGGGGGGGGGGGGGGGGGGGGGGGGGGGGGGGGGGGGGGGGGGGGGGGGGGGGGGGGGGGGGGGGGGGGGGGGGGGGGGGGGGGGGGGGGGGGGGGGGGGGGGGGGGGGGGGGGGGGGGGGGGGGGGGGGGGGGGGGGGGGGGGGGGGGGGGGGGGGGGGGGGGGGGGGGGGGGGGGGGGGGGGGGGGGGGGGGGGGGGGGGGGGGGGGGGGGGGGGGGGGGGGGGGGGGGGGGGGGGGGGGGGGGGGGGGGGGGGGGGGGGGGGGGGGGGGGGGGGGGGGGGGGGGGGGGGGGGGGGGGGGGGGGGGGGGGGGGGGGGGGGGGGGGGGGGGGGGGGGGGGGGGGGGGGGGGGGGGGGGGGGGGGGGGGGGGGGGGGGGGGGGGGGGGGGGGGGGGGGGGGGGGGGGGGGGGGGGGGGGGGGGGGGGGGGGGGGGGGGGGGGGGGGGGGGGGGGGGGGGGGGGGGGGGGGGGGGGGGGGGGGGGGGGGGGGGGGGGGGGGGGGGGGGGGGGGGGGGGGGGGGGGGGGGGGGGGGGGGGGGGGGGGGGGGGGGGGGGGGGGGGGGGGGGGGGGGGGGGGGGGGGGGGGGGGGGGGGGGGGGGGGGGGGGGGGGGGGGGGGGGGGGGGGGGGGGGGGGGGGGGGGGGGGGGGGGGGGGGGGGGGGGGGGGGGGGGGGGGGGGGGGGGGGGGGGGGGGGGGGGGGGGGGGGGGGGGGGGGGGGGGGGGGGGGGGGGGGGGGGGGGGGGGGGGGGGGGGGGGGGGGGGGGGGGGGGGGGGGGGGGGGGGGGGGGGGGGGGGGGGGGGGGGGGGGGGGGGGGGGGGGGGGGGGGGGGGGGGGGGGGGGGGGGGGGGGGGGGGGGGGGGGGGGGGGGGGGGGGGGGGGGGGGGGGGGGGGGGGGGGGGGGGGGGGGGGGGGGGGGGGGGGGGGGGGGGGGGGGGGGGGGGGGGGGGGGGGGGGGGGGGGGGGGGGGGGGGGGGGGGGGGGGGGGGGGGGGGGGGGGGGGGGGGGGGGGGGGGGGGGGGGGGGGGGGGGGGGGGGGGGGGGGGGGGGGGGGGGGGGGGGGGGGGGGGGGGGGGGGGGGGGGGGGGGGGGGGGGGGGGGGGGGGGGGGGGGGGGGGGGGGGGGGGGGGGGGGGGGGGGGGGGGGGGGGGGGGGGGGGGGGGGGGGGGGGGGGGGGGGGGGGGGGGGGGGGGGGGGGGGGGGGGGGGGGGGGGGGGGGGGGGGGGGGGGGGGGGGGGGGGGGGGGGGGGGGGGGGGGGGGGGGGGGGGGGGGGGGGGGGGGGGGGGGGGGGGGGGGGGGGGGGGGGGGGGGGGGGGGGGGGGGGGGGGGGGGGGGGGGGGGGGGGGGGGGGGGGGGGGGGGGGGGGGGGGGGGGGGGGGGGGGGGGGGGGGGGGGGGGGGGGGGGGGGGGGGGGGGGGGGGGGGGGGGGGGGGGGGGGGGGGGGGGGGGGGGGGGGGGGGGGGGGGGGGGGGGGGGGGGGGGGGGGGGGGGGGGGGGGGGGGGGGGGGGGGGGGGGGGGGGGGGGGGGGGGGGGGGGGGGGGGGGGGGGGGGGGGGGGGGGGGGGGGGGGGGGGGGGGGGGGGGGGGGGGGGGGGGGGGGGGGGGGGGGGGGGGGGGGGGGGGGGGGGGGGGGGGGGGGGGGGGGGGGGGGGGGGGGGGGGGGGGGGGGGGGGGGGGGGGGGGGGGGGGGGGGGGGGGGGGGGGGGGGGGGGGGGGGGGGGGGGGGGGGGGGGGGGGGGGGGGGGGGGGGGGGGGGGGGGGGGGGGGGGGGGGGGGGGGGGGGGGGGGGGGGGGGGGGGGGGGGGGGGGGGGGGGGGGGGGGGGGGGGGGGGGGGGGGGGGGGGGGGGGGGGGGGGGGGGGGGGGGGGGGGGGGGGGGGGGGGGGGGGGGGGGGGGGGGGGGGGGGGGGGGGGGGGGGGGGGGGGGGGGGGGGGGGGGGGGGGGGGGGGGGGGGGGGGGGGGGGGGGGGGGGGGGGGGGGGGGGGGGGGGGGGGGGGGGGGGGGGGGGGGGGGGGGGGGGGGGGGGGGGGGGGGGGGGGGGGGGGGGGGGGGGGGGGGGGGGGGGGGGGGGGGGGGGGGGGGGGGGGGGGGGGGGGGGGGGGGGGGGGGGGGGGGGGGGGGGGGGGGGGGGGGGGGGGGGGGGGGGGGGGGGGGGGGGGGGGGGGGGGGGGGGGGGGGGGGGGGGGGGGGGGGGGGGGGGGGGGGGGGGGGGGGGGGGGGGGGGGGGGGGGGGGGGGGGGGGGGGGGGGGGGGGGGGGGGGGGGGGGGGGGGGGGGGGGGGGGGGGGGGGGGGGGGGGGGGGGGGGGGGGGGGGGGGGGGGGGGGGGGGGGGGGGGGGGGGGGGGGGGGGGGGGGGGGGGGGGGGGGGGGGGGGGGGGGGGGGGGGGGGGGGGGGGGGGGGGGGGGGGGGGGGGGGGGGGGGGGGGGGGGGGGGGGGGGGGGGGGGGGGGGGGGGGGGGGGGGGGGGGGGGGGGGGGGGGGGGGGGGGGGGGGGGGGGGGGGGGGGGGGGGGGGGGGGGGGGGGGGGGGGGGGGGGGGGGGGGGGGGGGGGGGGGGGGGGGGGGGGGGGGGGGGGGGGGGGGGGGGGGGGGGGGGGGGGGGGGGGGGGGGGGGGGTTTTTACTGCTATCGTGGATTGTGTAGGAACTCTTCCTGTTACCTGGGATTGTAGCCAAAGAAATGGAATAATTCACTTTTCTTTTGTTTTTTCACAAATACCCTCCTATGTTTTAGAATTTTTCAAAATACTTTCTGAGATTCCATTTCCTTGGCTGCAAAAGGTAATATCTTTGTCTCTCTTACCAATGATTGGAGAGAAAGAAGGGGAATGCATAAGGATGTCAGGTTCATCAAACGGTTTAGAAGGGATTTGATGGGCCCACAACTAAGAGTGGAAAGAAAAGAAAAGGGAGGGATTATTTTCATACGTAGACATAAAGGTGAAGATTGTGTTCACACATTGAAACGACGAGTCAGCGAAGAAGGATTAGTTGCAGGAGATTCATAATAGGGTTAGTGACATATAAGGTTACCATGGACAATGTCAAGGGGGAAAGGTTTTAGACGAAAACCTTCAGAGGGAGGGGTAGTGGTTGCAACCTGATCAGCCCAAGAGAGAAGGGAGGGGGAGGGTTGTACAGCAGAAGGGGAAGGGTGTGGGTGCTGCAAAGGGTGAGAGGAAGCAGCAGTAACAAAAAGGGGAGGGGAGGAGTAGAGATAGTAGGGGGAGGTGGACCCCATCCAGGTAGTTAGAGTGTTTGGGCAGGGGTAGGGTGGTCATTGTGCCCCCTTTGTTAGAGGGCTGGGGAACTGGGTCGAGTAGGAAACTGGAGTGGATAAAGATCCTCATTAGTGTGCTTCCTATGATGCTTACTTCATTAACATGGTTACCAAATCCCAAAACAGAAAATTAAAAAGAAATAAAAGTCTTAAGTCCCAAAACATACATCAAGTGAACATGCAAATGTGTAGAAATTAAATCATTCTCTCTGAACCTCCATCAGTCCAACATGATATATAATACATAACAGTCCCAAATCTTCCATCATCTCATTTAAGACATGTAGTGAACATCAACAAGTTGGTATTTCTTCGTTTTCTACTAAAACACACGTGTAAGATCATATTTACCATTTTTCAAAAGTGTGTATATATATATATATATAGGAGAAAGTTCTCTGTCGGGAGTGTGGCCTAAGCCACTCCCATGAGTCTATCTCTCTCCTCCCCATATGAAGAGACACCTTTGACCCTTGTTTTGAGGAGGAGAGAGATAGACTTATGGGAGTGCTGGCGTAGGCCACACTCCCGACGTAAAACTACTTCCCATATATATATATATCTACTTGATTGCAGGGTCTCTACATAAGCGTCTAGGCCAATGGGTGAGCATGCCTGGGTATGTACCCAGGGGGTAGAGACATCATCTCATGATGCCCTGTGAAAGAAAATAGGAAACATTACCAAGTAGAGATCTTTTTCCATATAAATATATATATATATATATATATATATATATATATATATATATATATATATAATAGGAAACACAGTACACTACTCTTAAAATTACCCATTGATTGATTAAGAAAATAATACTCAAAATCAATTCATTTCTCCCAACTATGTGGAAGAACAACTCCTGGTCATTCCATCATTTAAACAGTCCATTACATCTTGCAAAATCATAGACATGCATCATCATTGATTTAACCCATGTTTTCGTTAATGTTTTTTTCTTCCATCATTTCATGGTTTTCACCATTATAATAAGTGTTTTCGGGGAACACTGTTCTTCGGTAGAACCATCATTTTCCGTTTTTGTTCTGAAACTGTGTTCTTTGACTCTAGATTAGAGTTTGGTAATTTGTTCCACAACTAGTTCCAGAACATAAAAAGAATAGTAATGGCATTTGGTAAAACTTGTTTAATTGTCTTAACACTGTTATCAATAATTATAGGAACACCACTACCATCATAAGTGACTCAAATAATTACGTAAATGCCATAACCACCCAAGTCAACATAACCAAAAATAACGAAAATGCCATTACCATTCAACTTTCTAAGGTTAAATAAAGGTATTCATAAATCCAGTAATTTCTCCAGGCTTAAACTACAACTACATATACAAAAACAACAAATGAAGGTTCAGCAATAATAAACAACAGGTCTCACGGAATCCAGTTCTTCAAATTTGTTGCAATTGTAACAATGACTATTTCGTCGTTTTTCGATCAGTCCCGGCAAGTAGCTTTCCAATCCATGTAGAACTTCTTACCACTGCATGAAATAATATTTCACAAATGTTATTTAGACTTGCATGTAGCTTCCATTTATATCATTATAAAAAAAAACACTCATAAACAAGAAATTCATATCAATTTGCAAAGTGCTCAAATAAACAGAAACTTGGAAGTCTTATAATTGAGGTGTTTTGGGCTGAACAAGAAAAATTAATTAGACTCCAAATAGGAAAGGAAATCATAAGTGGAATCACTCAACAACAGACTGATCAAAGGAATCTTTTTAAGGTTTCTCACCAATCTTAGCTCTTCAAAGACTTCCAATTAAGATAACAAACCCAAGAAACTAAACGTATAAGACTTTTAAGAATGTGATTTTTGGGTAATATTTATGCCATGTTTGGATCTTTAGCATCCGAACTACCAGTAGAATCAACATAAGGAGAGATTACTCCATCTTTCCATATTCCACAACCAAACAACCACCTAAATTAATGAAGTTTTGAACTATCTAGGAGTATATGAAATGCATCTCATATCTAAATTCTAAACCACCAATGAGTTAAACAGTATTCAAAATTTATTTTTTTGAAATTCTTAACTTAGAGGAATTTCAATTCCAAGTTTTTTTTTTTTGGAAGAATGAAAAATATATTAACGAAGCACAGAGACACTTTCCCTTTATAAAAATAAAAGAGGAAAGAACAAGGAAGAATACAAGGAGAAAGCTCCACAACAAAACAATGGACTAGCCTACAACCTAATTAGGTTGAAGGGAGACCACCCACCCAAAGAGGGACAAAGGACATATTCAGACCCTAACAATCAATTCAAAGTTTATTCCAAAGTTTGAATACAAATTCTATATTCAAACCAGATGACAAAAGCTTAGAAGCATTTTATTCGGTTCACTTAACAAGCCTTTTTTTGGGTTCCTCTTTAGGGTTAAGCCTAACAAGCCTTGTATATCACCATTTCTAACAAACACTTGCTGCCCACCCCAAGCTGCTTGCAAGTATATGATTATGTAACTCCAATAATAGAATTTTGTACTGTAGTACACATATATAATTACTTGATCAAGTATAGACCAAAGGATTCTCTAAGTTCACAGAACTCTAAAGAAGTTGTTGCTGTATCCAAAAAAAACCAAAATCATTATTCTAACTACAGGTATGCAAGCTTAATTTCTAAATTGGAACCATAGACATGCTAACAACTGGAATCTAATGAAATTGTTTCTTCAAGACAGTGAGACACTTTATTTGGAAAACCATTTCCATGACAACATCTGCACAATCCTCACCCTTCAAACAAAAAGTACAGATCATGAATGTGGCAATGCAGTATCAACCTCAAATCATGGCTAAAAGCTGGAATTCATGATTAAGCATAGAGAGTCAATTAGGCAAGCAAAAACATATGAGTTCAGCAACTTAAAGGGCAGTGCATTGGGCATTCAATTTCAAATTCGTCATTTCTCATGCTTTTTGCTTACACAGAAATTACCAAGAAGATAAAGATGAAAAGATTTAACAAAGAAGGTTTTGGTCCATTGAAACAAATTGAAGAATTAAATATCCTACAAATTTAGAAGAAACAAACTGGTTAAACATATCAAGGTTTTTGTAAAACTGCAGAGTACAAGAAACCATTTCTTCTAGAGTCGAAAAATACAGATATTCATAAATTCATCAAAACAATCGAATTCCACTTTGGAAACAAGAAGTGAAAAGAGGTCTAGTTGGTTTTTTTTGGAGTGGAACGGGGTCTTCGTTAGGGTGAACCGATCTCCCCAATGCTTTTCATTTTGGTAGAGGAAGTACTGTGTAGGGATTAAATGCCCTGTTAGCTGACAACAAGATCAAAGCCTTACCTGGGCCTAGAGGGGTGCAAGCCCCTTGCCATCTTCTTTTTGCTGATGATGTCTTTATCTTTATGAATGCATCTAGTTGGTACGTGTCAAACCTCAAATCCTTCCTTAAGATGTACAACGAGTTCTCTGGCTAGCGGGTGAATCTAGAGAAAAGCAAGCTGTTTTTTGGGAGATGCCTCTTTTCATTGGCACCACCGCATCTCAAATCAGTTCGGGTCCCAGAATGCTCTATTCCTACTCGATATTTGGGGGTGGAGATTTTCAAAGGCCGAGTTAAACGTGACTATCTTCTTCCCTCGATGGATAAAATTAAGGGGCATCTCACGGGATGGAAAGGTAAACTTCTATCAATGGCTAGTCGAGTAGAGTTGGTTAAATCAGTTACCTCAGGCATTCTGATCCATAACTTCTCTATTTGCTAGTGGGCTGATTGCTGGTAAAAACCATGGAGCGGTGGATGCAAAGTTTCATATGGTCTGGAGATGCAAAGTCCACAAAAAAATCTTTGTCAAGTGGGAAGCAGTTTGCAAGCCCAAGTCAGAAGGAGGGATGGGTATCTGTCGGATGAGGGATGTGAAAAAGATTTTACTTTGTACGCTTGTTTGGAAGTTATAGCATGGCCAATCAGGGATGGACAAATTCATTTGGGCCAGGTTTGTTCATCATGATGGATCGGTGGGACGAAATTACAAGTCATCCTCAATTTGGCCAGGGGTGAGAAGAATGTGGGACTTTGATTGAGCAACGAAATCTGGTCGGTGAGGAATGGTGAAAAGGTTAGATTCTGGTTTGATAGGTGGTTGAGGTCGGCTTCTATTGTGGAACTTTCTCGGTTGAATCCTTCCATTTTCCAAGGATTTGATAGTAAAGTTTCAGATTTTATAGAAAACGACTAGTGGTGTTTCCCGCAGGTGGAATCTATTTTTTTGAGAGAATTTTTTTTAATTCGCTTAGCGCATATACATTCCCTCTCCCCTTGTGGACGAATCTTGTTTCTGTCCCCATACGCCATCTAGAATTTTCTTAGTTAAATCTTCTTGGGAAGCCCCAAGGAAAAGGAGTCCTAAGGTGTCTTGGTTCTCCTTGGTTTGGGCAAAGTGTCTCCAGCCTCGTTAGTGTATTTTTTTTATGGAGACTTCATCATGATAAGCTTCCAACTGATGACAAGACCAAAGTCAGAGGTGCTATCTTCCCATCAAGGTGTGAGCTTTGTTTGTAGGAGGAGGAATCCCTTGTTCACCTATACTGTGAGTGTTCTTAAACGAATTCGTTTGGACTGCTTTAACATCCTCTTTCAATTTGGGTTGGCCTCAACCCCAAGTCTTTTCTTAAGCTGAGTAGTTGGTGGAAGAGAAAGGCCAGGATGGTCTCTTTAAAGGAAGCTTGGATAAATGGTTTAGGTTTGATTCCCTTTTTCCTTTGTTTGGAGTGTAACAACAAAAGATTCGAAGACGTGTGACATAATCATTCGCAGGTTTGGGATCTTGTGACGTAAGAGTTGGGAATTGTTTCTTTAGCTTTGTCCCATCACGTCTCTTCAATTTCTGATTTCATTCAAGGCAGAAGAATAAATCTAGAGATTCATGTTCGAAGGCATCAAGAAATGTCAGAGTTTTTTTGAGTTTGTCCTCGAAAAAGCTGACTGAAGCTCAATGTTGACGGATGCTCCTTAGGGAACCTTGGCAGGTCTGGGCCCATGGAGTCTTTCAAGATGCTCAAGCAAAGGTGTTTTCTTCCTTTAGGAAACACCGTCGTGTAATGTCAAATTTTGAACCAGAATTTAAGGCTTTAATCTTGGGTTTGGAGCATGTTAGAGATATAGGCCTATCTAATATGTGGATTGAATGAGATATTGTCGCAGTTTCCATTCGGGTGTCCCGTAGAAAAATCCACTGGTTCGTTTGGCGAAGTTGGTGTGGTCTTCAATCATTTCTTTGCTCTATTGATTGGATGATTATGCACTGCTATATAGAACCTAACCTTGTAGCGGACTTCTTAGCAAAATCAACAGCAAGGCTTCAAGTCTCATCTTCGATGGTGCTCTTCCTTCCCTTAGTTCAAGATGATATTGTAATGGATGCTCAATGTAGACCGAGGTTTCAAGTGTTTTCTCTTACATTTTGTGTTGTTTGCTCTTTTAATTTCCTACTGATGGCAATGCCGTAGGTGGGAATTAATTTACAGAGGAAAAGCCAATAGAACCTGTAATAAAAAAAGTGCTTCTTGAAGATGGGGAAGAAGAAGAAAAAATACACTGATAGTAGGTAAAGGGCAACTCGTATGGTGTTGGAAACTACCCCGGAGGAAGCTGTAGATTAATCCAAGGACCCCAAAGAGGTAGAGGTTAACGATGGTGAGAATAGGGGAGAGTCCTTGTCTGCTGGAATTCTATCTGATACTGCTGTTTTTCCTCCTCTTGTAAGGAATAGAGTCGAGGTTCATCCAAAGTCTTCCCAGTTGGATGACTTTGCAGTAAATGCTAGCGTGCTTGCACTCTCATCTTTCGTTGAGGTCTGACCATGAGAAGGTGGAGGTTGAGGCGAATGTGAGCTCAAGCTTTAGGAAGGATCCTTCGGCTGTTCCTGGTTCTATCCTAGGGGATCATCTACCTGGAGCTCCCTGTTCAGGTCTAGTAAAGGCCAGTGTAGTGATATTTTAGATCTCCACTTTATCCCTCCTTCTAGTTCAGGTGAAGCCAAGGTTGCTAAAATTTGTACCAAAGAGGTGGAAGAACACCCTCATTGGGCATTTTATAGGGAAAATGCCTCCCTTCCATCTGGTGAGAGACGTTCTTCTTAGCTTGTAGAATACATTAGCTGCTGTGGACTCATTTGTCTTGGAAAATGGTTTGTTTGTATTCAAGTTTTTAGAGGAAGCTGATAAGATTAAAGATCTGGAAGAGGGGCCTTGGTTTGTAGCAAGTAAACCTATTAATCTTCGACAATGGGAGTGGAATCTTCAGCTTCATAAAATCAACTTATATACATTGTCGATTTGGATAAATCTCCTAGGTTTACCATTCCATCTCTAGGGAGAAGAAGGGCTAAGTGCTACTGGCTCTATAATCGGTGTGCCTCTATGTTTGGATAGGAGAACTAAATATCAAGATAGATTGGCTTTTGCGAGAATTTCTGTTGAAGTATCGGCAGATACGGTGTTTCCAAATTCTATTATGGTGGAAGATGATGAGGGGTTCTCCTTCCTTCAACCAGTTCGCTATGAATGGAAGCCTCCAGCCTACAGTAGTTGTCACTCCTTTGGTCATTTACTTGGTAATTGTAAACCCGGTGCCGCCCAGCCTACAGTAGTTGTCACTCCTTTGGTCATTTACTTGGTAATTGTAAACCCGGTGCCGCTTATGCTACTGAGCATCGATGCGACCAAAGGCTCTAGAAAGCAAAGAGTAAGGGTTTCAATGGGAGAGCTACAAGATAGGCTCCTTTGAACCAGAACTCCTACACAGTGCAATCTAACCTCAGTGAGTCCCTCTTCGTTCCCAACAACAAGGGGGTGCCTTCTTCCCTATGAGGTGGCGGTGGTTCTCTTGGTTTGCAACGATCTTGTCCTTCCTCAGTGCCGGAGATGGAGAAGATGATAGGTTCCCAAAGTCCCTCTCCTGCCAACCGGCAGTTGCTTTCCTTGCAGGCTGAAGACTGGATTGGGGGACAAACCGAGGCATTCCACTTTGGTGATTGCTCCAGTAGGGGGAAGGTTTGCTCCTGAAAGTCAACACTTATTACCCAACAATAGTTTTGCTATTTTGGAGCCTTTGCAGGAGGAAAGACTCCTTGAAAGAGTTAGACTACCAACAAATCAAGTTTGAAAGAGTTGAATATTGGGAGAGAAGGTGCACCACTTACATCTGTTTCCACTATAGACATTGGAGGTGAAATTCAAATCGTCGTGGATGTTGAATCATTAAATACTGAGATGGCATGTTCCTGAATTGATTTTCCAGATGGTACGCCATCTCATAATATTTAGTCATTGAAAGAGAATATCATGGAAGATAACACCCAACATTCTCAATTTGAGTTGGCATAGGATGTGCCAATTGATAATCCCAATGGAGACGTGGTGACCACTCCACCTATAGTGGATGATAGTGATGTTAACGTCAATGGTAGGGAAGTATTTGGATCTAATGGTATCTTTTTTGTCGGGAGAGTCTTTCCTTAGCTTCTAAGAATCAAAGCGGGAGTTGGGTGATTCCTCCCATTCCTCCCCATAATCCTAATGGGAAGAAGATCAACTTTATATACAGGTGATTGGTTGTTTGGGTCTGATTTTATCCTTTGTTCCTCTTTGGTTGGTTTCCCTTCAACTTGATTAAGTTGTAGGTTAGTCCGTTGTTTTGTTGTGAAGCTTTCTCCTTGTATTCTTCCATGTTCTTTGCTCTTTTATTTTTTTTGGGGGAAAGAATTTCGGTGCTTCGTTAATATATTTTTCATTTATAAAAAAAAATTGCATCTTTTTTTTTTTTGTAGTTGTGTCTAGCTCCTTGCCAGTCGGTTTTTGTCTCCTTATTTTCCATTCTTTTTTAATACAAATGACTTTTTAGCAAAAAAAATTTAGATGAAAATCATATCTCCAACTTGGTACGTGGATTGAGACTCACATATAACAACAATCAGACCACCAACAAACCCCAAATACAAAAATCTGAAACCAGAATAACTAGATATAAATCACAACCATTAGGACCGAAAAACATGAGAAGATATTACTCATAAACATGATTATCATGAAGACTATCCTCAAAACAAAAGGTCTAAATATACATGCCTTCCATGTTCTAACTAATTTTATAAAATGCTTGGGATGTCTAAAGGAGAAAAACCTAGTAAACCATGACCTAATTATTTCCAACTTTACGTCAAAAAAATTAAAATGAAATTTTCGATCAATTCCGCATTTCTTCCTCCCTAATTACTACAACAACAACAGCTTTATCCTAACTAAATGGGATCGGCTAGCTACATGGATCCTAGCCCTCCAATCAGCTCTATCTTGGATTATACTTGAAACAAGACCTAAGCTATGCATGTCTTCCCTCACCACTTCTCCTAGGATCATTTTAGGTCTGTTCTTAACTCTTTTAGTACATTCAAAAAGGATCATCCCAAGGCCTCCATTGAACATGGTCATGCATTCCACCTTAAACAGCGTATCTTCCCTTAGTTTATTTTGAATACAAAATGAAAAATATAATACTAATACCTCTTATACGAGTAACCTTGTAATTCATCAACCATAATTCGAAACCTTTCTCATAAATCACAAATCATGAACCCTAATTTGGAACCAAACCAAACCAGGTTTTCTTTTGGATAATCATCTTGAATTATTCAAGCCAAAAGAGCGACACAAAAGTTCATAATTTATCCAAAAAGACAACAAGAAGACAAATTAAACATAAGAAAAAATTGAGCATATAGTATAATTCAAACCCTATTATACCTGCCACAAACAGCTTTCTTTATCAGCACGAGGGTCTCATCAGCCAAGTGAAGCTCTTTCAGGGTTCTTCTCATCTCCATTTAGGGTTTCAACTACCATTTCTGAACACTCTACCAATAGAGGCTTCTCATCCCCAGTTCGGGTTAATGGCTTCTCATCATTTCCAGCCACTGCAGCTTCATGGGGGTTTTCTTTATTACCAAAGACCTTCTGAGCTATCTCAAACAGATTCCGATCATGAGAAGTAAGCACTGAAACGCTTGAATCTTGTACTCTTTTGTGCCATTGCATGTAATACTGGAGCTTAAGTATTATCGCCTTTCTGCTATATTCAAGAGAGAGGTTTTCTCGGTACACTTCGATGAGATTTCTCCCTTTTTTTTCTTCAGGAGACATTTTGTTGACGTCAATAGCAGTTTTCAAAAGGTTGATCTCGTCTTTCTTCGTCCAAACGAGATACGATCGGAGTCTCCGGCAGTGTTCCGGCCATGTGGCCAATGGAACACTAGAAGTCTTGCTTCTCGTTGCGCGTCTCGTTCTTGCGCGTCTCGTGGGTGGCATTGTCAAAACTCAGAGAGAGAGAGAGAGAGAGAGAGAGAGAGAGAGAGAGGACAAAAAAAGTGGAAGAAAATTTTACTGCTATCACGGTTGTAGGGTTGTGTAGGAACTTTCCGGCAATCCGGGTTCGTAAAAAAAATCCTTTCGTGTGCCCTACTCTGACGGTGCACTGTAGTGTGGGCAGAAGAACCTGACACGTGGAAGCTGTGACATCCAACAGTGCTGAGCTCGAGAAGAAAGAAAAGAACAAAAATACTGCCTTGCATTGAACTCGTACCATTGGATGAAGCTTCTTCCATGTGTCGAGCTCTCAGGGCCACATTGCAGTGCACCGCAAGATGCCTCTACTGCAAAGGATCGATTTACATCCATGCGGGTTCGCAGCCAAAAAAATGGAATAATTCACTTTCCTTTTTCACAAATACCCTTAATTCATTTCCCTTTTTTTTATTACCAAAAAATTGGTTTATGTATATTTCAAGAATACCGTTTGAGAAAGCAATCCAGATCGTCTACGGCCTGCCTGCCCGTAGCGGGCCATAGAGGATCACGATCCTTGAGAAAGAGGGGGGAATGAATCAAACGGTTTAGAAGGGATTTGATGGGGATGGGCCCACAGCTAAGAATGAAAAGCAAAATGGCGGGATTGTATTCATACGTTGAAGGATTATTTGCAGGTGATTCATATATATATATATATATAGGGTTAGTGATTAAGGATTGTTTGAAATGGAATAATTGGTTTTGCCCGTTGTAGGATTTTATTGAGCGTTTCTTTCCTTTATATGGCTAGAATCATTTATTTCTGAATTTTCTTACTTCGTAGACCTTGTCGGTATGGAGCATGGAGATGTCCTAAGATGCCTAGTGGATACCTATCTTGATTTTAGTACATGAAACGGTATCGGTCAACTTGAAAACCAATATGATATCGGATCGGTATCGACACGGATCAGTTGTATCAGCTTTTTGACACCCGGACACTTTTTTTTATATCATTTTACCTCTTGTCTTGATCGGTCAAATTGGTTTATCTCCAAAGAAATTCTAGATCCCAAGTTGCAAGCCCTTGATAATGCACATATCGGGGTTTCATTTGGTAAATCTAAGATGCATTTGGATTATATCATATCATAGATTTATGAAAGGGGTATTGTAAACACCTCATTTTGTCACTGCCGTGGAAGTAATTAAGGATAACTATGATGACGACTGTCTTTTTTTTTTGGGTTGAAGGTCCAAAAGAATCTATTAATATCAAAAGGATGTACAAGACTAATGTTCAAGCATCCTTGTAACAATTATGACGCATATTTTGCGATGTTACGTTTCGATCATTTAGATCACCAAAGAAACCCCAAGTTGAGTGTTCTCACACAAAGGTATTTTTCCTAATTATTTAAATTACACTCACCTAATCTTGTGTTATTTTAATGCATGTATATATCACTCTTATGTTTAATTTCATCACCATTTTAATTTTATTGGATGGGTTGAACCCGTTTAATTTGTCTTGAGCCAAATGGGTTCAATTGGATTGATGGGTTCAAGAGAGTAAACCCTAAGTAGGTATTTTTGTAATTAGAAGGGAGTCAAGAGGGAGGGAGGGCCTTGGTGCAACGGTAGAGGTTGCTCCATTGTGACCAAGTGGTCACGGGTTCGAGTATGGAAATAACCTCTCTGCAAAAGCAGGGGTAAGGTTGCGTACATTATGACCCTCCTCAGACCCCGCCGTGGCGGGAACCTTGTGCATTAGGTACACCCTTTTAGAAGAGAGTGAAGAGGATATGACCATAAATGTGAAATTAAAGGGTACCCAAATTGAAGGCAAAGAGATCTTGTCAAAGGCATTTTAGTAACTTCACTTGAGTCAAAGGGCAACAAAGTTATATCAAGGCAGGGTGAAAGGGTAATCTCACTTTGGTCAAATGGACGAATGGTTGCATGGTACATAAATGTTCAAACCATGGGTAAGTGGTACCCATTATTCATTGTGTCATTGATCCCTATTGGTTGAATTAGAGGTAAGACTTGGTCAAAGGGGACCTTTTGGACTTTTCCCTAGAGTGATAAAGAGAACTATTTGAAAAGTGACGCAGTAGGAAACTAGAGGTTTGATCTTGTTCTAATGCAAAGAACCTTGAATCCACAAGTAGAGGGAAAAAACGGGAACTTCTTCTATTCAAGATAAAAGCTGCTTACAAATGAAAATTCAAAGCTCTTAAATAGAGAGGCTTGCTTACATAAGAAGAAAAACAAAATTCCAAATTTCAAATTCAAATTTCAAATTTCGGCTGACAGTTTTGCCTTCCTCGAGATCTTCGATTTGATATATAATTCGTTCTATTTCGCTTAATACCTCCAACTAGTTCGGAGGTATTAAGCGAAATAGAGAGGCTTGCTTACATAAGAAGAAAAACAAAATTCAAAATTCAAATTTCAAACTTTGGTGGGATGTTTTGCCTTCCTCGAGATCTTCAATTTGATATATAATTCGTCCTATTTTGCTTAAAACCTCCAACCAGTCCAAGTGAACTTCTGTCGGTCCAACCGATTCAAGAACTCATTTGATATCTCTTCTACATCAAATAGTATTCAAAGATTCACTTATTCAATAACTTGTACTTACTTTGTTGAAGAAAGTAGAGAGAAGGGGGAGAAAAGTGAAGAACCAATTTTGAGAGAGGAAGAAGGGGTGAGTGAGATCGTGGGAGAGGGGAGAGAGCACCTTGAATGGGATCTTTGCTCGGGTTTTGAGTACTCTCCATTGGGGTTTTGAGTGATCATGTATGAGGTTTTGGAAGTGAGTTTTGTTGAGGTCTTTTGGGTGTTGAAAAACTCAGTTGTGAATAGAAAAAGAGAAAATTTGTTTAGGCTGAAAGAGAAAGATTCTTGAGGTGGTAATCCTGTGCTTCTTCACTGTGGAGCTGTGTTTTGAAGAGCTCAAGCTTGGAAGGAGCTATCTTCTTAAGAGGTTCTTTGACTTATTTTCTTTCCCACAAGTAATTTACTCAAAAAAAAAAAAAAAAAAAAAAAAAAGGAAAAAAAAAAGAGGAGAAATCCTCTAACAGTGACCATTTTACTGGAATCTTCTTGAAGTCTCCAAAAAGAATAGTAAGGAAAAGAAAAGAAAACGAAGACCGATTTAAGCATAACTAGATAGAGTGCTATGGTCATTCTTAATTTTCCGCTAGTGTGTTGTCATCATACTGCTTTTTGCTAAACCCGTATGGGCCTGGGCTTTTGTCTGGCGAGGGGTCTCCTTAATCACCATCAAGATTTCCTCTTCAGAGGAGGAGCCTGAATGGAGATCCAACTCTGTCAAGATTATATTTGAAACAAAATCTAAGCTATGCATATCTTTCTTCACCACTTATGGTAGGGTCATTTTAGGTAAGCCCTTAGCTTTTTTAGTACATTCAATCTGAATCAAGTCACTCATCCGAACTAGATCATCCCTATGCCTTTATTGAACATGATCATGCCACCTTAAACAACTTTCTTATAATTTTTCTTAAATAGAAAATGAGAAAAATAGTACTAATACCTCTTATATTTTTTGTCTAGCTACATTGCTCCAAAGACTTAGAACGACTCTTTCTTTCTTTTATCCATTTAAAAGAAAATAAAAGGGGAGGGAGATAGGAGAAAATGGGAAACCAGGTTGACAAGAGCTTAATTTGGAAACGAACAAAGCCAGGTTCTATTTTGGATAATCATTTCTTGAAATATTCAAACCAATAGAGCTACACAAAAGTTTATATTTTATCCAAAAAGACATCAAGAAAATAGATTAGAAATAGAAAATTATTGACCTGAGTAGAACTCAAACCCTATTATACTTGCCACAGACAGCTTTCTTTATCAGCTCAAGGGTCTCATTAGCCAAGCCAAGCCCTTCCAGAAAGATCTCGAACTCTCTCTCCTTTATCATCACTTCCAAATGATAACTGCCCAACCCCATAAACCCTAATTTCTAACCCGACCCGAACCCTACCCCCATCTCTGGATTCTGCGACATTGGCTTCTTCTCATCTCCACTTACGGTTTCCACCAGCAAAGACATCTCAACCCCATTTAGGGTTAGTGGCATCTCATCATTTCCTGCTACTACAGCTTCATGAGGGTATTCTTCAATAGCCCAGATCTTATGTGCTATCTCAAACAGGATCTGATCATGAGAATTTACCATCGAAGCCCTTGAATCTTGCACTTTTGTGTACCATTCCAGGAAATAATGGAGCTTACTTAATATTTGCTCTCTGCTATATCGAACAGAGAGGTTTTCTTCGACCACTTCGAAGAGACTTCTCCCTGTTCCTTCTGCTGGAGGCATTTTGGAGATGTGAAGAGCGATTTCAAAAGTTTTATCTCGTCTTCCTCCAACCAGCGATACGATCTAGCTTTCCGGCATTGTCTCGGCCATGTGGCTAATATATCTCTTGAAGGCTTACTTCTCCTTGGACCTCTGATGGGTGGCATTGTTAAAACTGAGAAACCAGAGAGAAGAGGTGGTTCTATTTATAAAGGTAGAGAGAAGAAAGGAGACCATGTGAGCGGGAAATTTTTTACTGCTAACTGGGGTTGTGTAGGAACTTTCCAGTTACTGGCTTACAGCCAAAGAAATGGAATAATTCATTTTTTTATTTGTTCACAAATACACTTCCTATGTTTTTGAATTGTTCAAAATACCCTTCTAGATTTCTTTTCTTTGACTACAAATCTGAGTAACAGGAAAGTTTTTATGCATTTTTTGTTTTTGTCTCTCTTACCAATTATTAGAGAGAAAGAGGGGGGATGTATAGGGATTTCAGGTTAATCAAACGGTTTAGAAGGGACTTGATGGGCCCACAGCCAAGATTGGGAAAGAAAAGATGGGATTATTTTCATATTTAGAAATAAAGGGAAGATTGTGTTCATAACTTCATACATATTCACATGACGAGTAGGCGAAGAAGGATTATTTGCAGGGTAGAAGTAGGATTTTGTGTTTAAGAAAGGTGAAAATGGTTTTATTGCTTGTGACGCGTTATATAACAATTTATTTCTTTTTGGTTTCTTTCCTTTATATGGCTAGAATAATTTATTTATGGTTTTTCTTACTTCGTAGACCTTGTCGGTATGGAGCATGGAGATGTCCTAAGATGCCTTGTGAATACCTATCATGATTTTAGTGCATGAAATGGTATCGGTTAACTTGAAAATCGATACGGTATCAGATCAGTATCAACACGGTGTTAAGATTTCCCCGAAATGCGATGAGTATGGGCTTAACTAATTGTCGGGTCGATCATTGATGGCCGGGGATCAAGAAATACAAAGACTGACGTGGCTACTACTATTTTATTGAGATGGACCGGCCCGGCCCGGCCCATTGTGGAAGTGGGTTAGGATTTTGAGAAGTATTATAAATACTACTGATGAGGGGTCCCTGCAGTCACTATTCTCTTTTCTCTTTTCTCCACAAGAAAGGGAGCTATGGGAGAGTTCAGGAGGCAGCAGAAGATCCCCATCGCGGATTGCATTCATTCTCTGACAGATCGATGCTGCTTATGGAGGCGTTCTTATCTGTTCTTCATCAACATACGTGGGTGCCAGGTACACTTTGTTTCCCTGCTCTTTATTTGGTTCAATCGTATTCTAGAGATCTGTATGGGGACGGATTCGGGTTTGACAAAACCCTTGAATGTTCTAACAAGTGGCATCAGAGCCGACCATACGGACCTAGGATCGATTAATTAAGAACCTGGATCGAGTTTTGATGGTGGAAATAGGGATTTTGACGGGATTTTTGGCGGAACCGTACGTTTTTGCCGCTGTCAAAATTTTCCACCGACGAAAGTTGGAGATTTTTATATGAGTGCGAAGGGCTCGGAGAGACGATCACGGCGACGTGTGGATCGTCACCGCCGACGACCGGACGTGCCGTATAATTAATCTAGCCCAAGTGGGAGATTGTTAGAATTTCCCCGAAATGTGATGAGTGTGGGCTTAACTAATTATCGGGTCGATCATTGATGGGGATCAAAAAATACAAGGACTGACGTGGCTGCAACTATATTATTGAGATGGACCGGACCGGCCCGGCCCATTGTGGAAGTGGGTTAGGATTTTGGGGAGTATTATAAATACTACTGATGAGGGGTCCCTGCAGTCACTATTATCTTTTCTCTTTTCTCCACAAGAAAGGGAGCTGTGGGAGAGTTTAGGAGGAGGCAGAAGATCCCCATCGCGGATTGCATTCATTCTCTGACAGATCGATGCTGCTTATGGAGGCGTTCTTATCTGTTCTTCATCAGCATACGTGGGTGCCAGGTACACTTTGTTTCCCTGCTCTTTATTTGGTTCAATCGTATTCTAGAGATCTGTATGGGGACGGATTCGGGTTTGACAAAACCCTTGAATGTTCTAACACACGGATCAAAGGGGACCTTTTGGATTTTTCCCTAGACTTTTAAAGATAACTATTTGAATAGCGATGCAGTAGGAAACTAGGGGTTAGATCTTATTCTAATGCAAACGATCCTTGAATCCACAAGTAAAGAGAAAAAACGGAAATTTCTTCTATTCAAGAAAAAAACTGCTTACAAATGAAAATTTGAAGCTCTTAGAGACTTTCTTACATAAGAAGGAAAAAAAAAAAAAATTCCAAATTCCAAATTCCAAATTCAAATTTCAAACTTCGGCGGGCAAGTTTGCCTTCCTCGAGATCTTCGATTTGATATATAATTCGTTCTAGTCGGAGGTATTAAGCGAAAAAGACCCTTGCATGCTTACATAAGAAGAAAACAAAATTCAAATTTAAATTGTGGCGGGCAGTTTCACCTTCCTCGAGATCTTCGATTTGATATATAATTCACCATATTTCGCTTAATACCTCCACCCAGTTTGGGTGAATTTCTGCTGATCCAACCGGCTCAAGAACTCATCTGATATCTCTTCTACATCAAATAGTATTCAAAAATTCATTTATTCTACAACTTATATTTACTTTGTTGAAGAAAGTAGGGAGAAGGGGGAGGGAAGTGAAAAACCAATTTTGAGAGGGGAAGAAGTGGAGAGTGAGATCGAGGGAGAGGGGAGAGAGCACCTTGAATGTGGTTTTTGCTTGGGTCTTGAGTACTCTCCATTGGGGCTTTGAATGATCATTTATGAGGTTTTGAGAGTGAGTTTTGTTGAGGTCTTTTGGGTGTTGAAAAACTCAGCTGTGAATAGAAAAAGAGAAGACTTGTTTGGGCTGAAAGAGAAAGATTCTTGAGGTGGTAATCTTGTGCTTCTTTACCGTGGAGCTGTGTTTTGAAGAGCTCAAGCTAGGAGGGAGCTATCTTCTTGAGAGGTTCCTTGACTTATTTTCTTTCCCACAAGTAGTTTACTCCAAAAAAAAAAAGAAAAAAAAAAAAAGAAAGATCCTCCAACGGTGACCGTTTGATTGGAATCTTCTTGAAGGCTCCAAAAAGAAAAGAAAAGAAAACGGAGAGCGATTTAAGCATAAATAGATAGAGTTCTAAGTCATTCTTAATTTTCCGCTAGTGTTGTTTATCGTACTGATTTTCTTTCTTAAACCCATATGGGACCAGGCTTTTGTCTGGAGAAGGTTCTTCTTAATCACCATCAAGATTTTCTTTTTAGAGGGGCAGCCTGAATGGAGATCTAGCTCTGTTCGAGGTACTAGTATTATTTTTCTCATTTTTTTTATTTAAAAAAAACTAAAAGAAAATCGTTTAAGGTGACATGATCATGTTCAATGGAAGTCTAGAGATGATCCAATTTGAAAAAGTGACTTGATTCAGATTGAATGTAATAAAAAAAACTAAGGGGAGGGAGATATGAGAAAATTGGAAACCAGGTTGACAAGAGCTTAACTCACAACCTAAGCGGTCTTTATTTTTTGTTAACCTTGTAATTCATCTACCATAACTGGGAACCAACCAATTAAGCAGGGTTTTCTTATGTATCATGTCATATGGAACCTAACCATGTTTTCATGTACAAGCCACAAATCATGAACCCTAATTTGGAACCTTTATTATAAAATGCAAACCAAGAACCCTAATTTGGAATCGAACCAACCCAGATTCTCTTTTGGATTATCATCTTGAAATATTCAAACCAATACAAGTACAAGAAGAAAACAGATTAGAAATTGGAAAAAAATATTGACATATGTAGAAATCAAACCCTATTACACTTGTCACACACAGCTTTCTTTATCAGCTCTAGGGTCTCATCAGCCAAGCCAAGCCCTTGCAGAAAGATCTCGAACTCTCTCTCCTCAAGCAAACCCCATTTCTCTTTCTTCTACATCACCTTCATACCCTCAAACTTTTCCATCTCCTCCTTTATCATCACTTCCATATGATAACTACCCAACCCCATAAACCCTAATTTCAAACCCAACCCCAACCCTACCCCAATCTCTGGATTCTGCGACAGAGGCTTCTTCTCATCTCCACTTAGGGTTTCCTCTAGCAAAGGCATCTCAACCCCATTTAGGGTTAATGGCATCTCATCATTTCCTGCTACTACAGCTTCGTTAGGGTTTTCTTCAATAGTCCAGATCTTATGTGCTATCTCAAACAGGATCTGATCATGAGAATTTACCACCGAAGCCCTTGAATCTTGCACTTTTGAATACCATTCCAGGAAATACTGGAGCTTACTTAATATTTGCTCTCTGCTATAACGAACAGAGAGGTTTTCTTCGACCACTTCGAAGAGACTTCTCCCTGTTCCTTCTAGTGGAGACATTTTGGAAATGTGAAGAGCAGATTTTAAGAGGTTTATCTCATCTTCCTCCGACCAGCGATACGATCTAGGTTTCCGGCATTGTCGTGGCCATGTGGCCAATAGATCTCTTGAAGGCTTATTTCTCCTTGGGCCTCTGGTGGGTGGCATTGTTAAAACTGAGAAACCAGAGGGAGGAGATGGCTCTATTTATAGTTGTAGAGAGAAGAAAGGAGACCATATGAGCGGGAAAATTTTTACTGCTAACTAGGGTTGTGTACGAACTTTCTAGTTACCTAGCTTACAGCCAAAGAAATGGAATAATCCCCTTCACTTTTTCGTTTGTTCACAAATATCCTCCTTAATGTTTTTGTATTCTTTAAAATACCCTTCTAGATTTCATTTCTTTGACTACAAATCTGAGTAATAGAAAAGTTTTTATGCATTATTTTTACTCTTTCTCACCAATTATTAGAGAGAAAGAGGGGGGATGTATAGGGATTTCGGGTTAATCAAACGGTTTAGAAGGGAGTTGATGGGCCTACAGCTAAAATTTGGAAAAAAAAATGATGGGATTATTTTCATATGTAGAAATAAAGGGAAGATTGTGTTTCTTTTATTCACCAAAAAAAAAAAAAAGAGGGAAGATTCTGTTCATACATTGACATGTCGAGTTGGAAATGGAATTTGTGTTTAAATAAGGTAAAAATGATTTTATTGCCGTTTGAGTTGTGATGCGTTAAGCATTTATTTCTTTTTGGTTTGTTTTCAAAATATGGCTAGAATCAATTATTTCTATTCAATTGACAGAGAGCTCGGGGTTATCAATTTTATTTTATTTTATTTTAATCTCAGTACCATTGGATAATGTTTTACAGTTTTAGGATATTTTTCTCAACCAATGAGATGAGGAGTCATTTTCTTTGACTATAGTCTACATTGAAGTTTTAGTCAAAGTAGAGCATTCTGTAGACACCTCATTTTGTCACTTCCAACAACAGATTAGGCAATAATGAAAAATGTGTTTCAAATTATTGTAGGACCCATTTTTATAGCTTTGGGGTTTTTCATTACCCCAATGATATCCAGAATCCTTATAATGAACTTTGAAACAGATAATAGCCTAAAATGAGTTTTTAAATAAATCATGAAAATAGACTTTTAATGTGTAGTTTAGATTTTTCTTTGACCAAAAACAAGACTTAGACTTGGTCCAAGGCTAAACTTGGGCCAAACCCAAACCAAGTCATTAGAATTAAACTAGCTCTGGCCAACACGCAAAAGGCATCTGCCAACACTGTTGACTAGCTGGCCGGCCAGGCATTGGCGTCGGTGATCTTTCATTGTGCGTTGATAGATTTCCTTCTGGTGTCTGTTTCTTGGCAATTATAGAAACTTGGACTCTTGAGTCTGTAGCTTTCAATGTAGACAAGTCTTATTTGATTGGTGATCAATGATTCGCCAAAACTCATCCAAGAACCTCTAAGGAGCATTGTGAAACCAATTAATTGAGTTCTAATCCACTACAAACCAAGAATTGGTAGCATGAAGGAATCTAGTCCGCCACAAAACTTTCACTCTCTTCTTAAGTTTTGTTCCTAGGTAGGCTCATTTGCTTTTTGTTTCATTCAAATTGATTTTGTGTGCTTGGAGAAATCCTTTGATTAGGGTTGCAACAGGGTCGGGTTGGGCCGGGCTTTATAGAACCCTAGCCCAACCCTAAGTCCCCTTAGCTGGGCCCAGGCTCGACCCGACCCTGACTCAGGGCCAGAAAAATCCAACCCTGACCCGCCCTCAGGGTCGGGTTGGGCCGACCCTGATTGGCCCTGATCATGGGGAGGGGGAAAGAAATGCATGGGCTGGAATGGCTGGGAAGAACATTAATACTTTTACATAAAATAATAATATAATAAATTATATTATAACACTTATTGTCTTCATATATAATATATTATATAAAGAAATGTGGGTGAAATTTAAATTTATAATATATAAATTTTGTCAATATATATTTTATAGTATAACTTAAATCAGGGTCGGGCCGGGCCGGACCAAACTTAGCTCGAGGCCTCAACCCTAACCCGACCCGACCCTAACTCAGGGTCAGAAATTTCCAGCCCTGACCCTCCCTCAGGGCCAAATATCTCAACCCAAACCCTGTTCGGGCTTAGGGCGGGTCAGGGCGGGTTCGGGCCAATAGGGCCAAACTTGCACCCCTACCTTTGATCATTGTGAGTACTTTGTTGTTGCCCTCGCTAGGGCAGCGGCCATGCCAAGATTTTATGGGTACAATATATTTCTTTTTTGTGGAGGGGGGGGGGGGGGTTACATGGTTAGTATGCTTCATCACATCTTATCCTTAATTTTTTTTTTTTTCAGAATTTTCTGAGGACTTTTATTTTTCTAATTTTCTTAACTAAATTTTCTCGAGCCTTTTAGGCTTGTATTGATGATGTTGTGGGTTTGAAGTGTTTAATATCATTCATATGATCCTTCATCATCCTAATTTTTTCCCTAGATTTTATTTCATTTTGTTTTGCATTATTTTGCGCATGCATAGAATTGGGGTTTCCCTTTGCATAAAAATTTTTGGGAAAATTTCACGGACACCTCTGGTAAGTATACAATATATCACGGACAGCCCAAACCTTGTCAAAATATTAACCTTCCCACTGACGTTAAGCACAGTTAGCACCCAAAGTTGAAATGTCCATTTTACTCCTATGGATATTTTTGTAATTTCACCTCCTTCCCCCTCTCACTCTCCCTCAGTCCCTCTCCCTTTCTTCTCAATCTCCGGCTACCCTAGCAGCCACCTCTTTTCCCATCTCTCAGCTATTCCATATTCCTTCATTCAAAACCCCACTGAAACTATTTCTGTTGAATCCAAAACCGTCAAAGCAATAGCAACCATGGGAACGGAAGATTGAGGAGTTTTCTCCATACGACAAATCATGGGAATCGATCAGGAAGGGTTTCGATAACATCCCTGAACTCGTCTTTCATGACTTCTCATTTCTGGTCTTGGGTCGATGGAGTTTCAAATCGATCAATGTCGAAGGTTTAATCCAAGAATCGATTCTGTGTTAGAGACAACAGTGAGGTGTTCTTGGATCCACGAGCTTCACCGAACTCTACAAACCCAAACCCTATCTCTAAAGTCTCTCAACGTGTCTGATTCCAGTCTCTCTCCTTGAAAATCTAGAAAAGAAGTTCTCTCTTCCTCACCACAAGAGATCAGAGAAGCAATACTGGTACATGAACCCAGGAAGGCTAGGATTGTTATCCCTATCGTCACTCTGTCCTGTCTTGCGTCCTTTATTATCTTCTTCATCTTCTATCCTCCAAACTTTTTTAGGGTCGGAACCCAACATGAGCTGATCAATAAAAAAAACATCCTCATTACACCTAAGATCAATAAGGGTATGTATAGATTCTAGAGTGATCATCAAAATCCATTTTTTTTTCTTTACTTCATATGCAGATGCAGGAGGAGGTGGTGGTGGTGGTGATGAGGAGTACTGTGACTTGTTCAAGGGAAATGGATTCCGGACCTGAAAGGATCACTTTATACGAACTGGGCAAAACGTTACCAGATTCCAAGAACAGTGGGGAAAATGGGAGGGAGGAGTGAAGGACTTTGATTTCCTGCAATGGAGATGGAAACCTGACGGTTGTGATCTCCGTAGGTTCGACCCAAATACCTTCCTCAGAATTGTTCTCTTTCATATTCCATTTTCTCATCTCTTTCCTCTGAAACCGATCTCACCATACCGTCTCTCATTCACCCTCTCTTTTATTCTCTTTCTTCCCTATTAACCCTTTCCTTCAGCTCTGAACCTACCTAGCAACTCAGTGACCGAACTCTCCAAACCCAAACCCTATCTCTGATTCGGTCAATTATCTGTTCCATTTTCTCATCTCTTTCCTTTGTAACCGATCTCACCATACCATCTTCAATTTTATGCAAATCCATTGATTTGCCCAGAATTTGCATCATTCGAGTAGGTTCATTTTTTAACCACTGCCTAGCTCTCCAGAATATGAAAATGAGTCAAAAAATGGCGTCGATGGCGGGTGGAGAAGTTCTGTTCTTGCTTCTTTCTCTTTTAGCCCAGCGAAAACGATGAAGAGAGAATGGTGTTTATATCTTGGGTTTTACCCTAGAAGGTATTATGGGAAGTTCACGCTGTGGTAAGGGTAATTTCGTCATTATAAAAGAATTAACAGTGACTTAACTGCACAGATCTAACGGAGTAGATTAAGTTGAAATAAAATCATAAAGTAAGGGGTGTCTGTGATATTTTGACAAGGTTTGCGATGTTCGTAACATATTATATATTTAAAGGGGTGTCTCTGAAATTTTCCCAAAATTTTTTAATGGGAAAAAGGTCTGCACATTATCCATGTGCAAATTCTTTTGCTTTCCCTCTCACAAATAGTGAGGACCCCTACACATGTATTTCATCTATTTAAAAAATGAGGGCTCCACATGGATGGATCTTTATCCTCTCAATTACACTGTCCGTACTTGAGGTCAAGTACATCTAACAGAGGAGGCAGAAATGACTATCCTACCCCCTGCCCGAACACACTGCCCAAGAATCTATAGAATCTGTACTTCGAGCAGGGGTGGGGTGGTCATGTCAACCCCTTTGTTTGAGGAACTAGGGAACTAGGCCGGGCAGGAAACTGGAAGAGATAAAGATCCATAGATAAAGGTTGTGGTAAATATTTTTACGTGCAAATATGAGAAAAATACTACAAGGATGATTTAACCAATCATGAGTTCATGATATGATTCTACCAAAAAAAAAAGAGTTCATGATATGATTAACAATGAGAAAACCACAAAAGGTGATTAGAAAATTACAAAACTATATTAAAAAGGGAGAGGGTTAGAAAATATCAAAACCACCAAGTACTACTCTAAAAAAAGGTATCGTTCCCGTGGGAATTTTTATCCTCTCAATTATACTGCCGGTACTTGAAGTCAAGTACATCTAATAGAGGAGGTAGAAATGACTATCCTACCCCCTGCCCGAACACACTGCCCGAGGTGGGGTCCATCTCCCTCTATTAGATGTACTTGACGTCAAGTACAGGCAGGGGGTAGGATAGTCATTTCTGCCTCCTCTGTTAGATGTACTTGACCTCAAGTACGGTCAGTGTAATTGAGAGGATAAAGATCCCGAGTGAGTCATACATTCAAAGCTTATCCTTTTAAGGCTGCCCAAGATGTAAATGAGGACTAATTGTGTTCTTCTGAAGGCTTCAAGGGTTCAAAGTATTCTTCCTTTCTGTAGAATGTCTGCTTCAACATCTGGGGAGAAACTCCATGTACTTGCCGTGGATGATAGTGTTGTTGATAGGAAGTTGGTTGAGAAGTTGTTTAGAAACTCTTCTTTCAGAGGTAACTCTGTTATGTGTCTCTTTCTTTCTCTTTCTGGGTTTCTGAAATAAAGAAAGAGAAGCCATGGAAGCACATCTGATGCTCTGTTTTTCTGGGTTTTTGTTTTGGGTTCAGTGACAACTGCAGAGAGTGGGAAAAGAGCATTGGAGTTACTGGGTTTGGGCAAAGAAAGTTCACATTGTCAGGTGAGGTTCTAAAGAATTTACCTTTTTAGTTCTTCAATTTCTTTTGGTTTAAAATATGTGATCTTGGAGCTGATTTTGATGCAAAAATGTTCAAATGAGAATTGCAGGAATCGAAGGTGAATATGATAATCACTGACTATTGCATGCCAGGGATGACGGGATTTGATCTTCTCAAGATTGTAAAGGTTAAAAGGAAGAAGCCTTTATCTTTACCAGATTTGGCTTTTCTTTGGTTGTGTTTTTAGATTATTAATGGTGGGTTTTTTGGGTTTGGTTGCAGGAATCATCAAATCTGAAGGGAATTCCAGTCGTTATCATGTCTTCTGAGAATGTCCCAACCAGAATTAACAGGTTAGGATTGACTTATAGGCTCAGCTGTTCTGGTGAAATAAAGAGAAAAACAGAACAGGGATAAAAGTACAAAAATGCCCTTCATTTTGTAAATTATTATTTATTTGTTTGGTTAAAAACTTTGATGAGCAGATGCTTAGAGGAAGGAGCAGAGGAGTTCTTGCAGAAGCCCCTTAGGCAATCTGATGTGTCACGTTTGCATAACCACCTGATGCGGATGAATCAGGTTAATTAGCTGATATTGGAGATACTTGAATTTTGAAGCCGAAGCAGTGATTCCCTCTCCCCCCCCCTCCTCTTGTTTTTGAGTATTTTGTAGAATTTGTTCTCAGACTTTTAGCTATGTTATATAAATAAAGAATACAGTTTTTTCTCACCTTCTTTTAGGTTGAAATTTAAAGAATTCTATCCGTTTGGGTAGCCCCTGCACCAACGCAGGGCCAATGAGAGTGCGCTTAGAGGCATTGGTTTGGATGAGATTTTTTATTACATTAGGGGCTGAACAATCTTTATGCATGCTCGTGTTTGGATATAGTAACCACGCGATCAGTTACCGTTTTATTTTTCCTTCTTTTTTTAATAAAAAATAGAAAGAGAAATTCACTAAAGCAACGAAAAGGGAAAGTTAGAGATTACAAGACCTGAAATATAATCAGTCCTAGCTAAGGGTGTCAATCGGTGCAATTCCGGTTATTTGGTTTTATTGCGGTGTGGTTTACATTTTAACAAGGTGAAATAAAAAACCGAATCAAATAGGAATCAACTAAAATCAGAATAGTTTTGTATACGGTCCGGTTTTATCGGTTTCTATTCAATTTTCGTTATCCAATTTACAACCGGTTTTCATGTTGTTTATAGTGCCGATTTAGGAAACAGTAATGAAGACAAGCTTAGCTTCTCAAACCCTATATATTCCCGTGTTTTCCCATTCTCTTTTTGTCTTCCACTTTTTCCCACTCATCCTATTTCTCATGCCTATGTGATAATAAAAAAACATCATCTCCATCTTCATCCATCATTCTTTTCTTTTCATGTTCCTTGGTTTCTCCTTCTCCACTTTCACATGATAAACAAACTATTTCTTCTATTTGCAGGTAGGGTTTTGTTAATCTATTTAACATGACCAATGGCAAGAGAAACAGAGATGAAGCTGTTCAAATAGTCATATCATATCAAACGTGATCGTAGGATATTCTAATCCGACAGATCTGATCACGTCAAAAATCAATGTATTAGACATATCAAACGTGGCTGTAGGATCTTCTAAGTGCGTGCATATGCCTCTACAACCCACTACCCATGCTGCGCGTTCATGCTATAGCCATCCTTGCTTATACACCGTAGAATGTTTTCCTTTTTCGATTTAACTCAAGAGATAAAAAAGATAACATAATAAATATCATTTATAACTCTTATAATTTTTTGATGTAAAATTAAAATATTTTACTCAAATAATATAATATTTATTTAATCTCTCATCTTATTACAATAGAGTCCACCACCCTCTATTAGAGGAACTACGAACTGAGCGGGGCAAGAAATTGGAGAAGAATGAAGATACTTTTCCCTTTTATCAACACGGGTGGAACAATAAAATGGGCAATTCAGTCCAATGAAATTTAGAATACAATATTCACATATGTCAATCAGCCTTGTGGAAAATAAAAGGAGCAATTTCAGTCCCATCAGATAGGTCAATCAGCAATTACCTTTTTAAAAAAAAAATTAACATTTTGATTCAGTGGGACCCACATGAGAGGATCTGAGGTTTTTGACAACTCTTTATAATTCCAACGTGAGAAAAGGACAGGCTGTAAGATCAGATAACAAATCGGACGGTTGTCAAATCTCCCTCACCAGATCCTGTGGGTCGAATTTTTCGGGAAATCTCTATTTTCCCGCGTTTACAGTGTCTTAGGTAAACGATGGCTAACGTCCGTTTCCGTCTTCCCCTTGTGCCGACAATGAAAGCAGAAACCGCAGATGGGAAAACGATTGCACGGTGTTCACACCGTCACATCATGCCATGTCATCCTGGCATGATTCGACCCCAGTCAAAGATCGAGACTTATTTGGTTCGGTGTAGTACTGGTTTTGGCTTTTTTTGCTTGGGCATATAAGTCAAAAGTCCAGTTGTCATAGATTCGGATGTTCTATCTCCATTTTACAATTTGTCGGTTCAATAACTATATGTAAACGGTTTTTTGTATTTGGGTCGGGTCATGCAATCAAAACCTCTGTCCATTTACACTTGTTGAAGGTTACACGACTAGATCACTTGAGACAGAGATATAGCGTCCAGACATAGGAGTCCCTGAAGTAAAATAAAAAATTTCATCCATATTGATGTTCTTGTGCACACTCTCGTTGGGGACATGTGATTAGACGTAGATTTTTTTGCCTATAATAGATTCCTTGAATTGTCTCTAGGTTAAAGAAATCGAATTGGATAGGCTAGTTGAAATTTGAGTCACCTAAGTGTCTCCTAATTTTTCATAAGCATAAGAGATTAATTCAGTTTGATGTATTTAGGGGTGCTAGTTTGGTCTTGTTTGACCTTCCCCAAATCCTGTTAAACATGGGAGCCTTGTGCACTGGGTACGGTCTTTTTTTTTTTAGTTTGATCTTGTTGGCCCAAGTTTGCCTTGACTAATCCTGAGCCACAAAAGGGTCTAGGCTAAGATACCCTAGTCTTGATGGTGGGTTAGGGTTGGGAATTTCTGGGCCTAAGTCAGGGCTAGACAGAGCCAGGTTTAAGGCCTTGGGCTAAGCCTGGCCCAGCCCAGCACAACAACCTTGGGCTGAGCCTGGCCCTGCCCAGCACGATCCTTCTTCTTCTTCTACTTCCTGGCTTGGCACAACCCCTACATCTCCCATCCCCCTCCTCATGATCAATGCCAATCAGGGTCAGCCCCCTGCCTGACCCTAAGGACAGGTCAGGGTTGAAATTTTCAGGCCTTGAGTAAGGGTCAAGCTGGGCCTGGGCCCAACTAAGAGGACTCAGGGTTGAACATGGATTTTAAAAAGCCCGACCCAACCCAATCCTATTGCAACCCTAGATGTATTGTTCGATTTTGAAACTATGTTTGATAGCTTTGAATATCAAAATATGTGTTTCAATTGATTTGACCTACATATATACATTTTGTATTCATTTTCATTTTTGCCGAATTCAGCTTCATTGATAAGGATAAATCTAGTGGAATGGGTTCATATTTTGAAGTATGGACACTTAATTCATAGTCTCATATGATCCAAACCACTGAACAGTTACCAGGCAAACTAAGATTAAACATTCGCTGCTATTTTTTTTTTAAGTTTTAAAATTATAAGAAATAGTTTTTTTTCTTTATTATATCCTTTATGGGAAAATCTTGTTGTAACTAAGGTCGTTGAAAGTCTAACTTTTTTTTACCCTTTTAGTATAATACATTTTTTTCCAATGACGATAAATTCAATAATTTCATATTAATATTACATTAAAAACTTTCAAGTTTTTGAAAACATTTTTACCTTATATTAAATACTATAGTAAAATAATTTTGAGAATAAGATAAACGACAATATAAAAAGAATGTTACAATTTCTTAGTTCACCACTTTGGTAACAAGAAGTTGCACCCTTTACATATTATTGTAAGGAAGGGTGTCAACCTGTCTGGTTCCATTTATTCGGCCCGATTTTGAGTTGGTTTATATTTTGGCAAGGTGCAAATCAAAACTAAACAATCATTTTGCATTTGGTCCGATTTTACCAATGTCTATTCGGTTTTCGTCGTCTGGTTCACATCCATTTTACATGTGATTTGTATTGCCAATTTTGAAAAATGGCTTGCAATTCTAATTTGTAATGTGTTTAATTTTGGTTCATATTCAATTTTTACATGCAGTTTGTGGTGTTGGTTTTGAAAAATGGTTGCAATTTTGATTTGTAATGTGTTTAATTTAGATTCACATTCGGTTTCACTTTTGTACCCTTAATTCGATTCCCTAATTTGAGAGCATGAGCAAATAAGTTTAGAATAACTAAAACTTACGATCTCTATATATAGTGTAGATTCTCTTATTAAACATTCTAACATCATAAACAACCACATTAGAAATATAGTCCCTTTGAAACACATAACCAACATTTGGTTGAACATAAGGCAGCACAGAAAATTAAGTTTATTAGATCCAGTTTTACCGATTTCTATTCGGTACGATTTTACCAGTTTTTAATTGGCCCGGTTTTACCACTTCCCAAGGCTAAACCTGGAAGAGAATCTATAAAATCAAAATCGAGTCATTTCTCTGTGATCTGGTTCGATTTGATCATAAATGATCGGTTCTAATTCTTATATTCGCTTCGGTTCCATTTTGACATCCTTAACTATAATGTATATCCAACCCACATAGAATCCAAGGTAAAGTTTTTTTTTTTTTTTTTTTTTAAAAAAAAAATTTAATTTAGGTAACATAATTTAGTTCACTTCAAAAAGAAAATGAAAGAGATTGTATTTGAAAAATTTTAGTCTAGATTTCGGAGAAATTTCCACCTATAGTTCTTGAATTGGATGATGCATAGTTTAGAAATCTATATTTCATACCTAATTGTGTAAAATACACATAAATATGGCTTTTCCGTGCAACATGTACTAGCAAATTTTGGCTGCATTTGACTTTTATTTTCAATTTACAAATTAAGAACCCTACACCAATCAAATTTATCTAATTCTTTAAACACTAGTACAACTACATGGAGAACTCGTATATGGGATAGCATTTTTTCTATGAATAAAGGGGCGCAACAATGGGGTGTGACAATAGTATTATACGATATAAGAGCAAGGAATTTAGGAAATTCCATGGGAGGATGAGATAGACAAAGGTGCTAGTATGCCCTGCTCATATGCTAAGGGAACCTTTTTCCCTAAACTCTATTATATGATAGCCATTCTCCAAGTCTCCAATTGAGGGAATGGTGAGATAAAAAAACGGGGTGTTGTTCTCTGTGCCGCAGTGCAGGCTGCACCCAGGCACATGGGGGTGGGCGCAATGATCACCCTGCCCTTGAGTGGCAGTCCCAGGTGCTTGGGCGCAGCATGCGTTGCGGCACAGAGAACATTCTCCCCAAAAAATTTGACCCCCGAAAAGGTACTTATTTTAAGCCACATGGGAGGATGACATTGCATCTATTACTACTACAAAGCTCCTATTTCTAATCCATCTCAAATTCAGTAGCTGTACGATATAACATTGGATCCAATTGTTTTAACATTCGAGGAGGGATCTTTGGGATGTACTTTTCTCTTTGCCCTCCAATTGTTTTCACATTCAATGAGGGATTTTTGGGATATACTTTGGATGTCACTGTTTAAACAGACTTTGTGGATTCCAATTTGATTCAGATGATTCCTCCAATTATGATCATATATCTTAAAACCATGGGGGTGGAAGAAGTCTATTACACTCTCATAGACATGAAATATGAATGCAAAGTGTCCATGAAACTTGTGCTTCTTGAATATGAATACAAAATGCAGGTAACTTTGCATTCATATTTCATTTACAAACAACTTGTGCTTCTTGAATATGAATACAAAATGACCTCCTATGCTAATGAAATATGAATGCAAAATGTCCAAATAAGTTTGATGAAGCTTGGAATTATTCTCTTAGAATTGTTTTCTTCGGGAGACAAATTGCATATGTTGTTTTCTTAAATTTTATTTTTTGAATGTTTTTCTTTTATTCCGCCTATTGAATTTTTTTTCCTTCGTATTTTCCTTCCAATAGGATTTGTTTACTATGGAGGATGACCCTCCAATTGGACCACCGAGCCCACATTCTGCTGCGGAAAGTTGCCTTGACAGCGAATCAGAATCATCTGTTGATCAGGATGTTGCTCAGCAAGGGTATTAGACTTGTTCATTTAGAAATTTTTTTTTAACTTTTAATGGTTAAGGATAATTTTTAATTGTGATTTGTTCTAGAAGGAGAGATTAATGTGAAGCCAGACAATGTTGAAGAGAACCAACAAAATGATTATGCTAATAATAATGAGAATGAAGATGAACTTCCTTTGGAAGGTGAAGACTTTTAACATAGATCTATAATTTGAGAATGTGAATTGGGATATATAGTTGACAAATACTTAGAGAATTTTATTTATATAGATCTATGTCCAAACTCTTCGACTTCCAAAGGTAGGATGGGAAATGGAATTTGTCAAACTATGGAGGATCCCAATCCACATTTTCAAATTAAAATAACATTCGCAAAGTATAGACCTATGTCCAAAGTCTTCACCTTCCAAAGGTAGGATAGGAAATGGAATTTCATTTTCATACTCATTATTATTAGCATAATCATCTTGCTGGTTCTCCTCAACATTGTCTGGTTCCAATCTCTCCTTCTAGAACAAATCACAATTAAAAATTATCATTAACCATTAAAATTAAAAAAAATTAATTTCTAAATGAACAAGTCTAATACCCTTGCTGAGCAACATCCTGATCAACAGATGAATCTGATTCGCTGTCAAGGCAACTTCCCATACTAGAATGTGGACTCGGTGGTCCAATTGGAGGGTCATCCTCCATAGTAAACAAATCCTATTGGAAGGAAAATGGAAAAAAAATTCAATAGATGTAATAAAAGAAAAACATTCAAAAAATAAAATTTAAGAGAAAAACATATAATGCAGTTTTGTTTCCGAAAAAAACAACTCTAAGAGAGTAGTTCCGAAAGAAAAGAATGCATCAATTGATAGATAGGTTTATATATGATTATATAAAGGGTAAATGGAATGACTTCCATGTCTACGAAAGTAGAGGTTTGGATGGTGCAGGTCTCTTGGAGCGCCCGACATTTGGTCAGTCTCAGTTTGATCCTACTCCACAAACTGAGGAAGGTGAGCTTCTTGAATTGAACCGATCCGTGTTTCTCATTGGTGTATATTGGTTTGTTAATTGAAAATTCTTTTGGTTTCTTTGATTTTTAGTCTGGAAATTGGAAACTGAAACATTAGAATTCTGAAATTATGGCAGAATTGGGTGGGATTGGATTGGGCTGAGTTGCAACAGGGGGTGGCGTGGGGGTTGGGGAAGTAACAAAGGGAGAGGAAGATGGGGAGGATGTGCGGGCGTGGTGGTGGGTTGGGTTGCAGCAGGGGTTAGGGGCAGGTGGGATTGGATTGGGTTGTAGCAGGGGGTGGGGGCCGGTAGGGTTGCAGCAGGAAGAAAGAAGAAGAGGGGAGGGTGACGTTGGTAATCGGCCTGGTCCCATTAGGTTTTATATTAAAAAAGAAAAATGTTATTTGCAAGGGTAAAATTGGAAATAAAAAAATTTGTGTAATTTGGGTACATTAATAATCCAATTTTGGTATCCCAAACACGATATGTGCAACGTTAGATATCTAAACTACAATTTGTCAAAACTTTAGGTACCTTCGATGCTATTTACCCTTACATAAAAAAAATTCATCACAAAAGCATAGTGAAAAAGATAAAAAAGTAAATAGTGCATTATTCTTAGGGGTGAAATAGGGCCGGGTTTTTTAAAACCCTAGCCCAATCCTGAGTCCTCTTAGCTCAATCCAAGCCCAGCCCAGGCCCAACTCTGTCTGGCTCAGCCCAGCCTAGCCCGACCTTGATTGAAAATGATTGGGTCGGATTGGACCCGGTTGGTCCTGATTGACCCTGATTTTTGCTAGGGCCTGGTTGGCCTTGACTTGCCCAGCTTTTTTTGCCATTTATGTCATCCTATATGCATTAAAAAAAATGAACATGTGATTGGGGTTTTGGTTGAATTGAGCTCGTCTCCTGGGAGGCGTGCGTCCAAGGTTCTGCCAGGGGCTATCCAACGGTTGAGCTGTATAGCACACATCTTGGCGAACACCTAGGGATGTGTGCGGCATAGCCCAATGGCTGGCAGCGCCCTAGGCGTTCCCTACTCCCTGGAGACGATCCTGATCCGTTTTGGTTGTTTCATACTCAATTGACTATTATACTTTTCTTTGAGTTAAAAAACTTAGCCCAATCTTAAAATTGTAAATATTTTCGTTTAATAGATAATTAACCTTTTTTTTGGTAAACCAATAAATAATTAGATGCTAAACAAAAATTGCAAGATGTAAACAATAATTTTTAACACAGGGTTGGGTCGGGCTGAGCTTAACCCGAGGCTTCAACCCTAACCTAGCCCAACCCTGACCCAGGGCTTGAAAATTTCAACCCTAACCTGCCCTCAAGGTTGAAAAAATCCAGCCTTGTTCGGACTCAAGGCGGACTCGGGCTAATAGGGCCAAATTTAGGCCCCTAATTATTCCCAAAAGAAACCGAATAAGTTTAGTTAACGAAACATGCAAAAACAAAAACAATGTTGTTGTAATTATGTTTTTGTATTCTTATAGTTATTGTTTAGTTACTATTTATAAATTTAAATTAAGCCGAAAACCCAGGTATCAATCAAACAAATCACTTGTGATGATTGCCCTCTAATTTGTGTCACGTTTATTAAATTGTAAGTTATCAGCTCTTTTCTCACTACAAAACCTACATATATTTTAATGGGATAGTTACTAACATTTATGGGTAAAATACACGTTCCCCCTAAAAAGCACTCAACATTCCTCATGCCTCCTCAGATTCTGACAATTTCGCACGTATCGCATCCGTATCCATTTAGGGGCATTCGTATTCGATTAGAGATATCCGGAAAAAAATCCGAATACTCCGATTAAAATTCGAATCCTAATACTTAATTTTAAAAAAATTAAGTAAATAACGATCTTGAGGGTTTTTGAAGATTCAACAGATTCTAGAAAATGAGGAGAAGATAATCATTATCTAAAACTATGGATTGAGAGTGAATTGTATCCACTAGGGGGAGGAAGGTTCGGGTTACACAAGGCAGAGGTGTAAACGGATGGTCGAAAATCCAAATTCGATCCGCATCCGAATCCGTTTAGAGGTATTCGTATTCGACCAAGAAATATCCGACTCTGATTACATCCGATCCGTATCCGAGCCGAATCCGATCCGTTTGTAGGCCTACATTTAAGTCCACATTGTTAATTTAAGGCATTAAATGCTAACGGATCTGAAATTGAAGAATATAATGTACAATTATACCCTTGCTCTGGCATAATTACCATAATACCTTTATGAGTAGTTGTATCATTCTCTTCCATTTTGTGCAAAGGAAAAATGATGAAAGACCAAAATGCGGTCATCTTCCTCAAATCATTATCATCTTCCACCAACCATTGCCGCTACTACAGCTTCATTAGGGTTTTCTTCAATATGGCTATCTCATTAGGAACATTATCATATTCCTCATGCCTCCTCAGATTCTGCAACAAAAGCTTCTTCTCATCTCCACTTAGGGTTTCCACACCCAAAGGCATCGCAACCCCCTTTAGGGTTAATGGCTTCTCATCATTTCCTGCTACTACAGCTTCATTAGGGTTTTCTTCAATAGCCCAGATCTTATGGGCTATCTCAAACAGGATCTGATCATGAGAATTTACCACCGAAGCCCTTGAATCTTGCACGTTTGTGTACCATTCCAGGAAATACTGGAGCTTACTTAATCTTTGTTCTCTGCCATATCGAACAGAGAGGTTTTCTTCCACCACTTCGAAGAGACTTCTCCCTGTTCCTTCTATTGGAGACATTTTGGAGATGTGAAGAGCAGACTTCAAAAGTTTTATCTCATCTTCCTCCGACCAGCGATAAGATCTAGCTTTCCGGCATTGTCGCGGCCATGTGGCCAATAGATCTCTTGAAGACATATTTCTCCTTGGGCCTCTGGTGGGTGGCATTGTTAAAACTGAGAAACCAGAGGGAAGAGGTGGTTCTATTTATAGAGGTGGAGAGAAGAAAGGAGACCATGTGAGCGAGAAATTTTTTACTGCTATCTAGGGTTGTGTAGGAACTTTCCAGTTACCTGGCTTACAGCCAAAGAAATGGAATGATTCACTTTTTCGTTTGTTCACAAATATCCTCCTTAATGTTTTTGTATTCTTTAAAATACCCTTCTAGATTTCATTTCTTTGACTACAAATCTGAGTAATAGGAAAGTTCTTATGCATTTTTTTTTTGTCTCTCTTACCAATTATTAGAAAGAAAGAGGGGGGTTGTATAGGGATTTCAGGTTAATCAAACGGTTTAGAAGGGACTTGATGGGCCCACAGCTAAAATTGGGCGAAAAAAAGGTGGGATTATTTTCATATGTAGAAATAAAGGGAAGATTGTGTTCGTACATATGGCTATAAACATTTATTTTTTATTGCTTGTGACGCGTTATATAACAATTTATTTTTTTTTGTTTCTTTCCTTTATATGGCTATAAACATTTATTTTTTATTTTTCTTACTTCGTAGACCTTGTCGGTATGGAGCATGGAGATGTCCTAAGATGCCTAGTGGATACCTAGCTATCATGATTTTAGTGCATGAAACGGTATCGATCAATTTGAAAACCGATATGCTATTGGATCGATATCAACACGGATTAGTTTTATATTTTTGATACCTGGACACTTTTTTTTTCAATACCATTTTACCTCTTGTCTTAATCGGTTTTTAATGGCATGGTTTCTAGTATCCGTACAAGATAGAGCAACTCGACAGAATCAACTAGGATAAACCCCTAAAAAAAAATTTACCAATCAGCTAAGTATTATCACCAGAGGCCAGAATCAGTCAAAATTGGTTTATCTCCAAAGAAATTCTAGATCCCAAGTTACAAGCCCTTGATAATGCACATATTGGGGTTTCATTTGGTAAATTTATGATGCATTTGGATTATATCAGATCATAGATTTATGAAAGGGGTATTGTAAACATCTCATTTTGTCATCGCCGTGGAGGCATGGACAACTATGATGACGATTGTCTTTTTTGTTTGCTAAAGGTCAAAAAATAATCTATCAATATCAAAAGGATGTACAAGATTAGTGTTCAAGCATTCCTTGTAACAATTGCGATACGTATTTTACGAAGTTAGGTTTCGATCCTTTAGATCAGGAAAGGAACCCCGGGTTGAGTGTTCTCACATAAAGGTATTTTTCCTAATTATTTAAATTACACTCATCTAATCTTATGTTATTTTAATTCTTACAGCTTATAAATATGCATATATTCATATGGTTAAATTATTTAATGCATGTATATATCACGAGAATGTTTAATTTCATCACCATTTTAATTTTATTGGATGGGTTCAAACCCATTTAATTTGTCTTGAACCAAATGGGTTCAATTGGGTTGATGGGTTCAAGAGAGTAAACCCATGAGTAGATATTTTTGTAATTAGAAGGGAGTCAAGAGGGAGGGCGGGCCTTGGTGCAATGGTAAAGGTTGCTCCATTTTGACCAAGTGGTCACGGGTTCGAGTCTGGAAACAGCCTCTCTGCGAAAGCATGGGTAAGGCTGCGTACATTATGACCCTCCTCAGACCCCACAGTGGAGGGAGCCTTGTGCACTGGGTACGCCCTCAGGGTGAAAGGATAATCTCCAACACTTGCATAGATGACTATTGACCCAAATTGGAGGCAAATAGGTATTGTCAAAAGCATTTAAGTAACTTCACCTGGGTCAAAGAGCGACCAAGTTATATCTTGGTCAAGGCAGGGTGAAAGGGTAATCTCACTTTGGTCAAGTGGTTGCATGGTATATAAATGGTCAAACCATGGGTAAGTGGTAGTAATTGCTTGGGGACAAGGGTACCCATTTGAATAGCGAAGCAGTAGGAAACTAGGGGTTAGATCTTGTTCTAACGCAAATGATCCTTGAATCCACAAGTAAAGGGAAAAAACGGAAACTTCTCTATTCAAGATAAAAATTGCTTACAAATGAAAATTTGAAGCTCTTAAATAGAGAGACTTGCTTACATAAGAAGAAAAAAAATTTTCAAAATTCAAAATTCAAAATTCAAACTTTGGCAGGCAGTTTTACCTTCCTCGAGATCTACAATTTGATATATAGTTTGTTCTATTTCGCTTAATACCTCCGAGTAGCCTGGAGGTATTAAGCGAAATAGAGCCTTGCATACATAAGAAGAAAAACAAAATTCAAATTTAAATTTTGGTGGGCGGTTTCGCTTTCCTTGAGATCTTTGATTTGATATATAATTCGCTCTATTTCGCTTAATACCTCCAACCACTCCGGTTGAACTTCTAATGGTCCAACCAGCTTAAAAATTCATCTAATATCTCTTCTACATCAAATAGTATTAAAAAATTCACTTATTCAACAACTTATATTTACTTTGTTGAAGAAAGTAGGGAGAAGGGGGAGGGAAGTGAAGAACCAATTTTGAGAGAGGAAGAAGTGGAGAGTGAGATCGAGGGAGAGGGGAGAGAGCACCTTGAATGGGATTTTTGCTTGGGTCTTGAGTACTCTCCATTGGGGCTTTGAGTGATCATTTATGAGGTTTTGAGAGTGAGTTTTGTTGAGGTCTTTTGGGTGTTGAAAAACTCAGCTGTGAATAGAAAAAGAGAATATTTGTTAGGGCCGAAAGAGAAAGATTCTTGAGGTGGTAATCTTGTGCTTCTTCACCGTGGAGCTGTGTTTTGAAGAGCTCAAGCTCGGAAGGAGCTATCTTCTTGAGAGGTTCCTTGACTTATTTACTTTACCACAAGTACTTTTCTCAAAAAAAAAAAAAAAAAAAAAAAAAAAAAAAAAGAAGAAGAAGGATCCTCCAACGGTGACCGTTTGATTGGAATCTTCTTGAAGGCTCCAAAAAGAAAAGAAAACGAAGTGCGATTTAAGCATAACTAGATAGAGTGCTAGGGACATGTTTATCATACTGATTTTCTTTAGTAAACCCATATGGGCCCAGGCTTTTGTCTGGGGAGGGGTCTCGTTAATCACCATCAAGATTTTCTCTTCAGAGGGGCAGCTTGAATGGAGATCTAGCTCTGTTTGAGGTACTAGTATTATTTTTCTCATTTTCTTTTATTCAAGAAAACCTAAAAGAAAGTCGTTTAAGGTGACATGACCATGTTCAATGGAGGCCTACGGATGATCCAATTCGAAGGAGTGACTTGATTCAGATTGAATGTACTAAAAAATACTAAGGGCAGGCCTAAATGGTCCTATGAGAAATGGCGAGGAAAGAAATGAGAAAAAAGAACTACTGTTTCTTTCTTTTCTTTTGGCCATTTAAAAGAAAATAAAAGGGGAGGGAGATATGAGAAAATGGGAAACCAGGTTGACAAGAGCTTAACTCACAACCTAAGCGATCTTTTTTATTTATTTTTTTTGTTAACCTTGTAATTCATCTACCATAACTCGGAACCCTTCACCCACAGGCATATATGAACCAGACCTTAAAACAACCAGTTAGACTTTTTACATTTTGAAAGATGTATGGGGTGTGCTGACAGATGCAAGTGAACTTCCTACTCATGATGCTCGGGAAGCAGAACTTTTTGGGCTCCCTAAAGGATGGAAATGCGCTCAAGAAGCAAAAATTCCAATCAATCAAGTGTGGTTTTGCAATAGAGATCTTTGTGAATATTTTTCCTCTACAAACTACACTAAAATACCATGAAACCTTCTCGAACCTTTATTAGAATTAGCGGAAGTTACTTCCAACTTCACTAGTATCCCTTTCACTTTGTTTGATTATCAGCACTATATCAAATCTAACCTTATGTAATGTTGTTCAGTTTCTTTAATACTATTTCTTTTTCCCATAAAAAAAAAACCTCGGAACCAACCAATTAAGCAGGGTTTCTTATGTATCATGTCATATGGAACCTAATTAACCATGTTTTCATGTACAAGTCACAAATCATGAACCATAATTTGGAACCTTTCTTATAAAATGCAAACCATGAACCCTAATTTGGAATCGAACCAAGCCAGATTCTCTTTTGGATAATCATCTTGAAATATTCAAACCAATACAAGTACAAGAAGAAAACAGATTAGAAATAGGAAAAAATATTGACATATGTAGAAATCAAACCCTATTATACTTGTCACAGACAGCTTTCTTTATCAGCTCAAGGGTCTCATCAGACAAACCAAGCCCTTCCAGAAAGATCTCGAACTCTCTCTCCTCAAGCAAACCCCATTTCTCTTTCTTCTCCATCACCTTCATACCCTCAAACTTTTCCATGTCCTCCTTTGTCATCACTTCCATATGATAACTGCCCAACCCCATAAACCCTAATTTCAAACCCGACCCCAACCCTGCCCCAATCTCTGGATTCTGCGACAGAGGCTTCTTCTGATCACCACTTAGGGTTTCCACAACCAAAGGCATCTCAACCCCATTTAGGGTTAATGGCCTCTCATCATTTCCTGCTACTACAGCTTCATGAGGGTTTTCTTCAATACCCCAAACCTTATGGGCTATCTCAAACAGGATCTGATCATGAGAATTTACCACCGAAGCCCTTGAATCTTTCACTTTTGTGTACCATTCCAGGAAATACTGGAGCTTACTTAATATTTGCTCTCTGCTATATCGAACAGAGAGGTTTTCTTCCACCACTTCGAAGAGACTTCTCCCGGTTCCTTCTACTGGAAACATTTTAGAGATGTGAATGGCAGATTTCAGAACTTTTATCTCGTCTTCCTCCGACCAGCGATACGATCTAGCTTTCCGGCATTGTCGCGGCCATGTGGCCAATAGATCTCTTGAAGGCTTACTTCTCCTTGGGCCTCTGGTGGGTGGCATTGTTAAAACTGAGAAACCAGAGGGAAGAGGTGGCTCTTATTTATAGAGATAGAGAGAAGAAAAGTCCATATGAGCGGGAATTTTTACTGCTAACTAGGGTTGTGTAGGAACTTTCCAGTTACCTGGCTTACACCCAAAGAAATGGAATAATTCACTTTTTTGTTTGTTCACATATACTCTCATTTTAGTATACTTTAAAATACCCTTTTAAATTTCATTTCTTTAACTACAAATCTGAGTAACAGGAAAGTTTTTATGCAATTTTTTTTTTCTCTCTTACCAATTATTAGAGAGAAAGAGGGGGGATGTATAGGGATTTCAGGTTAATCAAACGGTTTAGAAGGGACTTGATGGGCCCACAGCTAAAATTGGGAAAAAAAAAAAAAGGGGGATTATTTTCATATGTAGAAATAAATGGAAGATTGTGTTCATACATTGACATGACGAGTTGGAAATGGAATAATTGGTTTTGGCAATTGTAGGATTTTGCGTTTTTTTTTTAAATTTATTTGGGTAGAAGTAGGATTTTGTGTTTAAGTAAGGTAAAAATGGTTTTATTGCCTTTTGAGTTGTGACACGTTAAGCATTTATTTCTTTTTTGTTTCTTTCCAATATATGGCTAGAATCAATTATTTTTGTTTAATTGACAGAGAGCTCGGCGTTATCAATTTTACTTTAATCTCAGTACGTACTGTTGGATAATGTTTTAGGAGATTTTTCTCTATCAATGAGATGAGGAGTCATTTTCTTTGACTGTCGTCTACACTGAAGCTTTGGTCAAAGTGAAGCATTCTGTAGACACCTCATTTTGTAACTCCCAACAGCAGGTTAGGTAATAATGATCTTTGAAACAGACAATAGCTTAAAATGAGTTTTTAAATAAATCATGAAAATATATTTTTAATGTGTAGTTTAGATTTTTCTTTTGATAAAAAACAAGACTTAGACTTGGTCCAAGGCTAAACTTGGGCCAAACCCAAACCAAGTCATTAGAATTAAATTAGCTCTGGCCAACATGCAATAGGCATATCTGCCAACACTGTTGACTAGCTGGCCGGCTAGGCATTGACGTCGGTGATCTTTCATTGTGCGTTGATAGATTTCCTTCTGGTGTCTGTTTCTGGGCAGTTATAGAAACTTGGACTCTTGAGTCTGTAGCTTCCAATGTAGACAAGTCTTATTTGATTGGTGACCAATGATTTGCCAAAACTCATCCAAGAACCTCTAAGGAGCATTGTGAAACCAATTGAGTTCTAATCCACTTCAAACCAAGAATTGGTAGCATGAAGGATTCTAGCCCGCCGCAAAGCTTTCACTCTCTTCTTAAGTTTTGTTCCCAGCTAGGTAGACTCATCATTTGCTTTGTGTTTCATTCAAATTGATTTTGTGTGTTTGGAGAAATCCTTTGATCATTGTGAGTACTTTGCTGTTGTCCTCGCTAGGGCAGCGGCTGTGCCAAGATTTTATGGGTTTTTTACATGGTTAGTATGTTTCATCATATCTTATCCTTAAATTTTCTTTTAGAATTTTCTGATGATTTTTATTTTTCTAATTTTCTTAACTAAATTTTCTTGAGCCTTTTAGTCTTGTATAGATGATGTTGTTGGGTTTTAAGTGTTTAATATCATTCATATGTTCCTTCATCATCCTAATTTTTTTCCCTAGATTTTATTTCACCTTTTTTTTGCATTATTTTGCGCATGCATGCATTATAGAAAATTAGGGTTTCCCTTTGCATAAAAGTTTTTTAATGGGAAAAAGATCTGCACATTGTCCATGTGCAAATTCTTTTGCTTTCCCTCTCACAAATAGTGAGGTCCCCTACACAGGTATTTCATCTATTTTAAAAATGAGGGCTCCACATGGATGATACCATTTTTTTAGAGTAGTACTTGGTGGTTTTGATATTTTTTAACCTTCTCCCCTTTTAAATATAGTTTTATAATTTTCTAACCACCTTTTGTGGTTTTCTCATTGTTAATCATATCATGAACTCTTTTTTTTTTTTTTTCCTGGTAGAATCATATCATGAACTCGTGATTGGTTAAGTCATCCTTGTAGTATTTTTTCTCATATTTCTCATAATAGGCTAAGTTTTTGCACGTAAAAATATTTACCACAACCTTTATCTATGGATCTTCATCTCTTCCAGTTCCCTGCTCAGCCTAGTTCCCCAGTTTCTCAAACAAGGGGGTTGGCATGACCACCTTACCCCTGTCCGAACACTCTGCTCAGGTGCAGTCTGTTGGGAAAAAAAAAAAAAATCAAATCGAGAAGAAACTTGTAGTCTGTTTTGAACGCGTACTCGCTATCTCAGAGGAGATATTTGCCCCCACACGACAAAAATCACCTTCAGGACTCAACAAAACAATAAAAATGAAACACATTATGTCTTTGAGAGACACTGATTGCAAGAGAGAAAGAGATATTTCGTTTGAACATAGAAGTGAAACACCTCTTCTGAATAGACATATCTGTTCATTTTGTATTTAAACCATTAGATCGATTGCCATCCAATCCAACGGTCCAGATTAAAACAGAGATAAAGCTATTCACAACAGTCATATCATATCAAACGTGACCGTAGGATCTTCTAATCCGACGGATTTGATCACGTAAAAAATCAACGTACTAGACATATCAAACGTGATTGTAGGATCTTCTAAGTGCATGCGTACACCTCTACAGCCCACTGCCCACGCCGCGCGTGCACGTGCGCATGCATGCTATAGCCGTCCTCACATATACACCGTAGAATATCTCTCTTTTTCGATTTAACTCAAGAGATAAAAAAGATAATATAATAAATATTATTTATAACTCTTGTAATTTTTCGATGTGGGACTAAAACTCTTTACTCAAATAATATAATATTTATTTAATCTTTCATCTTATTACAATCTATCTAACAGAATCCACCACCCCCTATTAGAGGAACTAGGAACTGAGCGGGGGAGGAATTGGAGGAGAATGGAGATAATTTTTCCCTTTTTATCTACACTGCTGGAACAATAAAAGGGGCAATTCAGTCCAATGAAATTTAGATTACAATATTCACATAAGTCAATCAGCCTTGTGGAAAATAAAAGGGGCAATTTCAGTCCAATCAGATATGTCAATCAGCCATTACCTTTTAAAAAAAAAAACAAATTAACATTTTGATTCAGTGGGACCCACATGAGAGGATCTGAGGTTTTGACAACTCTTTATAATCCCAACGTGAGAAAAGGACAGGCTGTAAGATCAGATAACAAATCGGACGGTTATCAAATCTCCTTCACCGGATCCTGTGGCTCGAATTTTTCGGGAAATCTCTATTTCGCCGCGTTTACGGTGTAACGATGGCTAACGTCCGTTTCCGTCTTCCCCTTGTGCCGACAATGAAAGCAGAAACCGCAGATGGGAAAATGATCGCACGGTGTTGACACCGTCACATCATGCCATGTCATCATGGTCTGATGCGAAACCAGTCAAAGACCGAGACTTTCAATTTCCTCGCAAATCATTTTTGAAAAAATAGATGATATTTGGTTAAAGTCCAGTTGTCATCCTGGCCTCATGCCATGTCATCCTGGCCTCATATATATAAGTCAAAAGTCCAGCCGTCATAGATTCGGATGTTCTATCTCCATTTTACAATTTGTCGGTACAATAACTATATGTAAACGGTTTTTGTATTTGGGGCGGGTCATGGAATCAAAACCTCTATCCATTTACACTTGTTGAAGCTTACACGACTAGATCACTAGAGCCAGAGATATATAATTGAAGTAAAAAAGAATGTTGTCTGGTCCTGTGGTCCTTGTGCATAGACATAGGAGTCTATAAAGTAAAATAAAAAATTTCATTCATATTGATGCTTCTGTGCACACTCCCGTTAGGGACATGTGACTAGACGTAGATTTTCTTGTCCATAATAGACTCCTTGAATTGTCTCTAAGTTAAAGAAATCGAATTGATTAGGCTGATTGAAATTTGAGTCACCTAAGTTTCTCCTAATTTATCATAAGCATAAGAGATTAATTGAAGTTGGACTTTAATTAAGTTTGATGTATTTAGGGGTGTTAGTTTGGTCTTGTTTGACCTTCCCTAGACCTTGCTAAATGCGGGAGCCTTGTGCATTAGATACGACCTTTTTTTTTATAGTTTGATCTTGTTGGCCCGAGCTTGCCTTGGCTAATCCTAAGCCAGAAAAGGTTCTAGGCTAAGATTCCCTAGTCTTGATGGTGGGTTAGGGTTGGGAATTTCTGGCCCTGAGTCAGGGTTGGATAAAGCCAGGTTTAAGGCCTTGGGCTGAGTCTGGCCCGGCCCGGCACGATCCTTCTTCTTCTTCTTCTTCTTCCTGGCTTCGCTCAACCCCCACATCTCCCATCCCCCTCCTCATGATCAATGCCAATCAGGGTCAGCCCCGCCGGACCCTAAGGGTAGGTCAATGTTGAAATTTTCAGGCCTTGAGTAAGGGTCAAGCCGGGTCTGGGGCCCAACTAAGAGGACTCAAGGTTGGATAGGGATTTTAAAAAGCCCGAACCAACCCAATCCTATTGCAACCCTAGATGTATTGTTCGATTTTGAAACTATGTTTGATAGCTTTGAATATCAAAATATGTGCTTCAACTCATTTGACATACATACGTTTTGTCTTCATTTTCATTTTTGCCGAATTCAGCTTCATTGAAAAGAAGGATAAATCTAGTGGAATGGGTTTATATTTTGAAGTATGGACACTTAACTCATATTCTCATATGATCCAAACCACTGAACAGTTACCCGGCAAGTTAAGATTAAACAGTGGCTGTTATTTTTTTGTTTTAAAATTGTAAGAAATATTTTTTGGGTAATTTACACATACCACCCTTGAGGTTTGACGAAAGTATGATTTTATCCCCCAGTTTTGAAAAATTCTGCATACCCCCCTGAGGTTTGTAAATGGTAACAAATAAACCCATTCCATCAGTTCATGACTAAAAGTATTAAAAACATGAAGTGAAATGACAAAATTGCCCTTGCAAAGAAAAAAAAAACCTGCAACTCATCTTCCCCAAATCGATTGGGAAGATGAGTTGCAGGCATCTTGTAGGGAACACCATGGAAGCAGATGAAGAAAAAAAATTCAAACAATACAAACACCATCTGTGCAAAATTAGTAAAAGCTTAGTCTGTACAACAATATCTTTAACGAACACAGTGTTAGGAGAAAGAAGCAGAGGAGGAAAAGAAGGGGGGAGAGAAACGATTGGGATAAACATTGGCAGCAGATACTATCACAAGTCAGTACAACGCTCCATTCTACCTAAAACGATAGAGCACACCTTGGTTCTGAGATATTAGTTGAAGCTATATAGCAATCCTACAGAACAACACAAACACCAGAGAATCAGCAATATCATTCATTAACCAAGCAAAACGGTGCAGATATGTAGAAGAAATTTGCAAAAAAAACAGAGCTTATGACATTTATACAGAAAGAAAGAAACCCATCTCTCTTGATTCCTCCTACGTCTTCAACCCCTTTCCCTGCTTGCTGCTGTACATGAAGTCTTGTACTAGATCAGTTCACATACAAGGCAGATTCATATAATACAAACAAGAATCGAGCAGATGAAGAAAAAAAATTCAATCAGCGATACATATCCTCAAGCAAAGAGCAGAGACATAATTAAATTTTTTCAAGAACGAAAATGGAATTTCAGAGAGTTGAAAGAATAAACAGAAAAAGGAGAAAAGGAGAAATAAAAACCCTCACTAGGCATCTCCTTCCGGGACAGGGCAGATATGGCAGTGGGACAAAGAATCGAGCGACCCAACACCGAGATATTGGAAATGATCCCAACAAAGTAGAAAAGCATGACCAGTCCAAGAACCCAAGGCATTAAGATAAATCCAATCACGAAAGTAACAGAACCATAGAGCATCAAAGCGAGCGAAATCCCAAAAAGCAAAGAAGCGAACACGGCCGGTGATACCTCCGAGGTCGATGCTCATCTTAAGAGCGGGACGGGTGGTGCCATGGCCTAAGGGGTGGAGAAAGGGATTGAAAGAGGAGGAGAGCGAAGGATGTTGAGAATGAGAGCGTAGAGCCCGTAAAAAACCCTAGATTGCTGATCTTCGTTTCTCCTCATCTTTGGAAGAAGAAAAAATAGACGATAAACTATGCCAACCCTAACCCGAAAGGCCTAATAAACCTAAACAATCATCATCGAAGACGACGAATCTGTTCCTTATATTCGGTGTTCTTTCGACAACTCATCTCGGCTTCCGGTCATCTCAAGTTTGTAGTTTCTATAGGTCATATTATTGTGACGATGCATTTAGGTGATTAAATCGTACTGGATCTGTGATCCTTTGCGGTTCTAGTTATTTACCTGCAACTCATCTTGTGATCCTTTGCGGTTCTGCTTATTTATCTGCAACTCATCTTCCCAATCGATTTGGGGAAGATGAGTTGCTGATTTCTTTTTCCTTTGCAAGGGCAATTTTGTCATTTCACCTCATATTTTTAACATTGTTAGTCATGAACTAACGGAATGGGTTTATTTGTTACCGTTTGCAAACCTCATGGGGGGTACGTAGAATTTTCCAAAACTAGGGGTAAAATCATACTTTCGTCAAACCTCAGGGGTGATATGTATAAATTACCCATATTTTTTTTTTTTATTATATCCTTTATGGGAAAATCTTGTTGTAACTAATGTCGTTGAAAGTCTAACTTAACCATTTTTTTTCGATGACGATAAATCCAATAATTTTACATAAATATTACATTAAAAACTTTCAACTTTTTGAAAATATTTTTGCCTTATATTAAATAGTATAGTAAAATAATTTTGAGAATAAGACAAGCGACACTTAAAAAAGAATGTTACAACTTCATAGTTCACCACTTTGGTAACAACAAGTTGCACCTTTTACATATTATTGTAATGAAAGGTGTCAACTTGTCCGGATTCAATTATTCGGTTCGATTCTGATTTGGTTTATATTTTGGCAAGGTGCAAATCAAAACCAAACAATCATTTTTTCATTTGGTCCGATTTTACCAATTTCTATTCAATTTTCGTCGTCTAGTTCACATCCATTTTACATGTGATTTGTAATGCCAGTTTTGAAAAATGGCTTGCAATTATGATTTGTAATGTGTTTAATTTTGGTTCACATTCGATTTTTACATGCAGTTTGTGGTGTCGGTTTTGAAAAATGGTTGCAATTTTGAATTGTAATGTGTTTAATTCATATTCACATTCGGTTTCACCTTTGTACCCTTAATTCGATTCCTTATACACCTAATTTGACAGTATGAGCAAATAAGTTTAGAATAACTAAAACTTACGATCATCTCAATATATAGTGTAGATTCTCTTATTAAACATTCTAACATCATAAACAACCACATTAGAAATATAGTCCCTTTGAAACACATAATTAACATTTGCTTGAACATAAGGAAGACAGACACAATTGTAAACTTAAGTTTATTTGATTCAGTTTTATCGGTTTCTATTCGGTACGATTTTACCACTTCCCAAGGCTGAACCGGGAAGAGAACCTATAAAATAAAAATTGAGTCATTTCTCTATGATCTAGTTCGATTTGATCATAAATGGTCGGTTCTAATTCTTATATTCGCTTATAGTTCCATTTTGACATCGTTAACTATAATGTATGTCCAACCCACATAGAATCCAAGGTAAGGTTTTTACTTTTATTTTAATTTTAATTTATTTCATTTAGGTAACATAATTTAGTTCACTTCAAAAAGAAAATGAAAGAGATTGTATTTGAAAAAATTTAGTCTAGATTTCGGAGAAATTTCCACCTATAGTTCTTGAATTGGATGATGCATAGTTTGGAAATCTATATTTCATACCTAATTGTGTAAAATATACATAAATATGGCTTTTCCATGGAACATGTACGTACTAGCAAATTTTGGCTGCATTTGATTTGTATTCTCAATTTACAAATTAAGAACCCTACACCAATCAAATTGATCTAATTCTTTAAACACTAGTACAACTACATGGAGAACTCGTATATGGGATAGCATTTTCTCTATGAATAAAGGGGCGCAACAATGGGGTGTGACATTAGTATTATACGATATAAGAGCATGGAATTTAAGAAATTCCATGAGAGGATGAGATGAAAAGGAAGAGAAGGCATGTACCACTTACCTTTTTGAGGGCCTGGCCCCAAATAGTACAGCATTTGTGGAGGGCAATGTCCATCAAGATGCTGCCAGGATACCACTTTGCTTTTAGGTCGCCAGTCACCTCCAAGGAAGACGACGATGGCCTACACTGCTTTGCTGAAGACATGGCAAATGGCCAAACAAGAAAAAAATGAGAGAAGAGCAAAGAAGAGAGATTAAGAAGAGAGAGGGCAGAGCTCTAAGTGGAAAAACCAAACAAAGGAGGAGAGGGAAGTGAGAAATGAGGAGCCCCTCCCCCCCTTTTTATGGAAAGTTCACGTTGGCGGCGCCGCGGAGCCTTGGGTGTGAGCTTGGCGGTGCAAGGCCAGCTCATACTTTAGCAAAAGGCTCGCTTATGTAAGATTGTAAATAGGTATTGTGGCTCTTATTCAGACTCTTGTAATCTCCTCTGTTTTTAATGCATTTTTTTTTTCATAAAAAAAAAAACCTCTACACCAAGGTTGTGGTGTTTACTCTTCTCCTAGCACAATGGTATAGACAAAGGTGCTAGTATACCCTGCTCATATGGCTAAGGGAACCTTTTTCCCTAAACTTTATTATATGATAGCCATTCTCCAAGTCTCCAATTGAGGGAATGGTGAGTTAAAAAAAAAGGGGCGTTGTTCTCTGTGCCGCAGTGCAGGCTGCGCCCATGCACATAGGGGTGGGCGCAATGACCACCCTGCCCCCTGAGTGGCAGGTCCAGGTGCCTGGGCGCAACATGCGCTGCGGCACAGAGAACATTCTCCCAAAAAAATTGACCCCCTAAAAGGTAACTACTACAAAGCTCCTATTTCTACTCCATCTCAAATTCAGTAGTTGTACGATATAACATTGGATCCAATTGTTTTAACATTCGAGGAGGGATCTTTGGGATATACTTTTCTCTTTGCCCTCCAATTGTTTTGACATTCAATGAGGGATTTTTGGGATATACTTTGGATGTCATTGTTTAAACAGACTTTGTGGATTCCAATTTGAATCAGATGATTCCTCCAATTATGATCATATATCTTAAAATCATGGGGGTGGAAGAAATCTATTACACTCTCATAGACATGCAATATGAATGCAAAGTGTCCATGAAACTTGTGCTTCTTCAATATGAATACAAAATGCAGGTAACTTTGCATTCATGTTTCATTTACAAACAACTTGTGCTTCTTGAATATGAATACAAAATGACCTCCTATGCTAATGAAATATGAATGCAAAATGTCCAAATAAGTTTGATGAAGCTTGGAATTACTCTCTTGGAATTGTTTTCTTTGGGAGACAAATTGCATATGTTGTTTTCTTAAATTTTACTTTTTGAATGTTTTTCTTTTATTATGTTTATTGAATTTCCCCCCCCCCCCCCATTTTCCTTCCAATACGATTTGTTTACTGTGGAGGATGACCCTCTAATTGGACCACCGAGCCCACGTTCTAGTGTGGAAAGCTGACCTGACAGCAAATCAGATTCATCGGTTGATCAGGATGTTGCTCAGCAAGTATTAGACTTGTTCATTTAGAATTTAATTTTTTTACTTTTAATGGTTAAGGATAATTTTTAATTGTGATTTGTTCTAGAAGGAGAGATTAATGTGGAACCAGACAATGTTGAGGAGAACCAACAAGATGATTATGCAAATGCCATTTAAGTCCACATTGTTAGCTTAATCATCTTGTTGGTTCTCCTCAACATTGTCTGGTTCCACATTAATCTCTCCTTCTAGAACAAATCACAATTAAAAATTATCATTAACCATTAAAATTAAAAAATTAAATTCTAAATGAACAAGTCTAATAACTTGTTTAGCAACATCCTGATCAACCGATGAATCTGATTCGCTGTTAGGGCAGCTTCCCACACTAGAATATGGGCTTGGTGGTCCAATTGGAGGGTCATCCTCCATAGTAAACAAATCCTATTGGAAGGAAAATGGAAAAATAAGTCAATAGATGTAATAAAAGAAAAACATTTAAAAAATAAAATTTAAGACAACAACATATAATGCAGTTTTGTTTCCCAAAAAAACAACTCTAAGAGAGTAGTTCCGAAAGAAAAGAATGCATCTATTGATAGTGAGGTTTATATATGATTATATAAAGGGTAAATGGAATGACTTCCATGTCTACGAAAGTGAGGTTTGGATGATTTGGTCAGTCTCAGTTTGATCTACCCCACAAACTGAGGAAGGTGAGCTTCTTGAATTGAACCGATCCGTGTTTCTCATTGGTGTATATTGGTTTGTTAATTGAAAATTCTTTTGGTTTCTCTGATTTTTAGTCTGGAAAGTGGAAACTGAAACATTAGAATTTTGAAATTATGGCAGAATTGGGTGCGATTGGGTTGGGTTGCAACAGGGGGTGGCGTGGGGGTTGGGGAAGTAACAGAGGGAGAGGAAGATGGGGAGGACGCGCGGGCGTGGTAGTGGGTTGGGTTGTAGCAGGGGTTAGGGGCAGGTGGGATTGAATTGGGTTGTTGCAGGGGGTGCGGACCGGTAGGGTTGCAGCAGGAAGAAAAAAGAAGCAGAGGGGACGGTAACGTTGGTAATCGGCCCGGCCCCATTAGGTTTTTATATTAAAAAAGGGAAAAGTTATTTGCAAGGGTAAAATTATAAATAGAAAAAATTTGTGTAAATTGGATATTTTAGTAATCCAATTTTGATATCTCAAACACAATATGTGAAACGTTAGATACCTAAATTATAATTTGTCAAAATTTTAAGTACCTTTGATGCCATTTACCATTACATAAAAAAAATTTCATCACAAAAGCATAGTGAAAAAGATAAAAAGGTAAATAGTGCATTATTCTTAAGGGTGAAATAGAGCCGGGTTTTTTAAAACCCTAGCCCAGCCTTGAGTCCCCTTAGCTCAATCCAAGCCCAACCCGGCCTTAAGTTGGGCTGAGATATCTCAGCCCAGACCCAACTCTGTCGAGCTCAACCCAGCCCAGCCCGACCTTGATTGAACATGATTGGGTCGGGCTGGACCTGGTTGGTCCTGATTGACCCTGATTTATGCTAGGGCCTAGTTGGCCTTGACTTGCCCAGCTTTTTTTTGCCATTTATGTCATCCTATATGCATTAAAAAAAATGGACATGTGATTGGGGTTTTGGTTTGTTTCATACTCAGTTGATTGTGATACTTTTCTTTGAATTAAAAAACTTAGTCCAATCTTAAAATTGTAAATATTTTCGTTCAATAGATAATTAGCATTTGTTTGGTAAACCAATACATAATTAGATACTAAACAAAAATTGCAAGATGCAAACCATAATTTTCAACACAGGGCTGGGCCGGGCTAAGCTTAACCCGAGGCTTCAACCCTAGCCCAGCCCAATCCTGACCCAGGGCTTATAAATTTCAACCCTAACCCACCCTCAAGGTTGAAAAATCTAGCCATGTTCGGGCTTAGGGCAAGCTCGGGGTAACAGGGCCAAATTTAGACCCCTAATTATTCCCAAAAGAAACCGAATAAGTTTAGTTAACTAAACATGCAAAAACAAAAACAATGTTCTTGTAATTATGTTCTTGTATTATTATAGTTATTGTTTAGTTACTATTTTTAAATTTAAATTAAACCGAAAACCACAGGTATCAATCAAACAAATCACTTGTGATGATTGCCCTCTAATTTGTGTCACGTTTATTAAATTGTAAGTTATCAGCTCTTTTCTCACTTCAGAACCTACATATATTTTAAAGGGATAGTTACTAACATTTACGGGTAAAATATAGAAAATTATTGCCCCAGTACTTATGCACACAATACTGCCCATGTGTTCACAGTGGGCCCCACCATGCACACATGGGCGGTGCTGCGCCGCACGATGCGCATAACACCCCAGTAGTATTGGGGGCAATAAAAGTCCGTAAAATACACGATCTCCCTAAAAAACACCTAATATTTCTCATGCCCCCTCAGGTTTTGATAATTACACATGTACCCCTAAAAATTTCACGTATCATCTCTACTTTTCAGTTTAAGGCCATTTAAGTCCACATGCGTTAAATACTAACGGATTTAAAAATGAAGAATGTAATGTGCAATTATACCCTTGCTAGGGCATAATTACCACAATACTTTTATGAGTAGTTATATCATTGTCTTCCATATTGTGCAAAGGAAAAATAGTAAAAGATCAAAATACCCTCATCTTCCTCAAATTATTATCCTCTTCCACCCACCATTGCCGCAGCCACCATTAACACCATCACCGCCGTGCAGCCCATCCCACACCATCCTCTTCCCCGTGCGATCTTCACCATACAAAACCGTGAGGTTTGGAAAATTTTGTTTATGTTTTTACTTTGGTCGATTATTTGAGGTTAAGAGCTCTGAATTACGGTCGTTTGAATCGTGTTCATGACGCAGATAATCCTTCACGGTTTTGAATTTCAGGCGGACGAGATGGAGTTCTGATTAGGGTTTCCATCTGATTATGCCTAAATTCTGTAACTCATTTCCCTGAATTGAAAGAAATGCCTAGGCTCTAAGATGTTTCGAGGAGAGGCGTTTGGTTGCATGTTCCATCCGGATGGGGGAGATCCTGAAACCGCGGATTGTTGACAGGGGTTTGGAACAGGATTTGCAAATATGATAAAACAGATACTTGGTAGGCTACCTCGAAAGCCCTCTTCGAGATCGTTTTAATGACGGAGGTGTTGCAAGCGCTGCACCTCCATTTATAAATTCATCTCAGGAGGGAGAGATACCTACTCGCGTAAGAACAACGGGAGAGAAAGAGAAGAAGGATTGTGAAGAGAGATAGAAATGACCGGGATTGCAGAAGAGACATAGTTCAGAGGAAGGAAACAGAGAGAGTGAGTGCTCAAGAAAAAGATTGAGATGGCATTAAAATAAACAAAAGTTTTTGAAAAGACATAAGTCTTTTCACCTGTAGTTGGATAATTTTAGAGTTTGATTGTGTAAGATTATAAAAGAAGAAGATGATTTTAGGGTTGGGTAAAAATGTCTTTTCAAATTATAGGTGGTTAGAAGAAATGGTAGTTCGGCCAATATATATATATTTTTTAATGTTTAACGCCTGAAATTGACGGCGTGGACTTAAATGGCCTTAGGTTGAAAAATAAGGATGTTACGTAGAATTTTCAGGGGGTGCATTCAGGGGTACTTGTATTTTACCCTTTCTTTTTTCTCCACCATTCCCAAGATTTAAAAAATTGGTGATTTGGATCGAGAATTGTTCGGGACCCATCCCAATTTCTGCTGTTCCAGATCAGAAGCCAAAATTCCCTTGTTGATGCGTTTTCAAGCCAAATGATCGATCCTAAGGTTCTTAGGACTGATTTTTATGGGTTCAGTATATTTTTTTGTGGGGTTTTTTACATGGTTAGTATGTTTCATCACATCTTATCCTTAAATTTTTTTTTTTCAGAATTTTCTGAAGACTTTTATTCTTCTAATTTTCTTAACTAAATTTTCTCGAGCCTTTTAGTCTTGTACTGATGATGTGGTTGGGTTTAAGTGTTTAGTATCATTCATATAATCCTTCATCATCCTAATTTTTTTCCTTAGATTTTACTTCATTTTTTTACATTATTTTGCGCATGCATGCAGTACAGAACATTAGGGTTTCCCTTTGCATAAAAGTTTTTTAATCGGAAAAAAGATCTCCACATTGTCCATGTGCAAATTCTTTTGCTTTTCCTCTCACAAATAGTGAGGTCCCCTACACATGTATTTCATCTATTTTAAAAATGAGGGCTCCACTTGGATGATACCTTTTTTTTAGAGAGGTACTTGGTGGTTTTGATATTTTCTAACCCTCTCCCTTTTTTAATATAGTTTTGTAATTTTCTAACCACCTTTTGTGGTTTTCTCATTATTAATCATATCATGAACTCTCTTTTTTTTTTTTTTTTTTTTTTTTTTTGGTGGTAGAATCATATCATGAACTCGTGATTGGTTAGGTCATCCTTGTAGTATTTTTTTTCTCATATTTCTCATAATAGGCTAAGTTTTTACACGTAAAAATATATACCACAACCTTTATCTATGGATCTTTATCTCTTTCAGTTCCCTGCGCAGCCTAGTTCCCCAGTTCCTCAAACAAGGGGGTTGGCATGACCACCCTACTCCTGCCCGAACACTACTCAGGTGCAGTCTGTTGGAAAAAAAAAATCAAATTGAGAAGTAACTTGTAGTCTGCTTTGAATGTATACTCGCTATCTCAAAGGAGATATTTGCCCCCACACGACAAAAATCACCTTCAGGACTCAACAAAACAATAAAAATGAAACACATGATTTCTTTGAGAGACACTGATTGCAAGAGAGAGAGAGAGCTATTTCGTTTGAACACAGAAGTGAAGCACTTCTTCTGAACAGACATATCTATTTATTTTGTATTTAAACCATTAGATCGATTCCCATCCGATCTAACGATCCAGATTAAAACAGAGATGAAGCTGTTCAAAACAGTCATATCATATCAAACGTGACTGTAGGATCTTCTCATTGGACGGATCTAATCATGTCAAAAAGTAACGTATTAGACATATCAAACGTGACTATAGGATCTTTTAACTGCGTGCGTACGTCTCTACAGCCCACTGCCCATGCCGCGCATGCATGCTATAGCCATCCTTGCATATACACCGTAGAATGTCTCCATTTTTCAGTTTAACTCAAGATAAAAAAAGATAATATAATAAATACTATTTATAACTCCTGTAATTTTTTGATGTAGGGCTAAAACACTTTACTCAAATAATATAATATTTATTTAATCTCTCACTTATTATAACAGTCCACCACCCCTATTAGAGGAACTAAGAAAAGTGGGGCAGGGAATTGGAGGAGAATGGAGATACTTTTCCCTTTTATCTACACGGGTGGAACAATAAAAGGGGGCAATTCAGTCCAATGAAATTTAGATTACAATATTTACATAAGTCAATCAGCCTTGTGGAAAATAAAAGGGACAATTTCAGTCCAATCAGATATGTCAATCAGCCATTTTAAAAAAAAACAAATTAACATTTTGATTCAGTGGGACCCACATGAGAGGATCTGAGGTTTTGGGAACTCGTTATAATCCCAACGTGAGAAAAGGACAGGCTGTAAGATCAGATAACAAATCGGACGGTTATCAAATCTCCTTCACCGGATCCTGTGGCTCAATTTTTTCGGGAAATCTCTATTTCCCCGCGGTTACGGTATCTTAGGTAAACGATGGCTAACGTCCGTTTCCGTCTTCCCCTTGTGCCGACAATGAAAGCAGAAACCGCAGATGGGAAAACGATCGCACGGTGTTGACACCGTCACATCATGCCATGTCATCCTGGTCTGATTCGATGACAGTCAAAGACCGAGACTTTGAATTTCCTGGCAAATCATTTTTGAAAAAAAAAATGATATTTTTTCAAGGGCAATATAAGTCAAAAGTCCAGTTGTCATAGATTCGGATCTTCTATCTCCATTTTACAATTTGTCGGTACAATAATTATATGTAAACGGTTTTTGTATTTGGGTGGGGTCGTGGAATCAAAACCTCTACCCATTTGAAGCTTACACGACTTAGATCACTTGAGCCAGAGATATACAATTGAAGTGAAAAAAGAATGTTGTCTGGGCCTGTGGTACTTGCGCTCAAACATAAGAATCCATGAAGTAAAATAAAAAATTCCATCAATATTGATGCTCATGTGCACACTCTTGTTGGGGATATATGACTAGACGTAGATTTCCTTGCCCATAATAGACTCCTTGAATTGTCTCTAAGTTAAAGAAATCAAATTGGTTAGGCTAGTTGAAGTTTGAGTCACCTAAGTGTCTACTAATTTATCATAAGCATAGGAGATTAATTGAAGTTGGAGTTTAATTCAGTTTGATGTATTTAGGGGTGTTAGTTTGGTCTTTTTTGACCTTCTTCAGACCTTGTTGAACGCAAGAGTCTTGTGCACTAGGTACGGCTTTTTTTATATTTTTAGTTTGGTTTTGTTGGCCCGAGCTTGCCTTGGTTAATCCTAAGCCAAAAAAGGGTCTGGGCTAAGATACCCTAGTCTTGATGGTGGGTTAGGGCTGGGAATTTCTGGTCCTGAGTCAGGGTTGGACAGAGCCAGGTTTAAGGCCTTGGGCTGAGCCTGGCCGGCCTTCTTCTTCTTCTTCTTCCTGGCTTGGCCCGCCAACCCCTACATCTCCTATCCCCCTCCTCATGATCAATGCCAATTAGGGTCAACCCTGCCCGACCCTAAGGGCAGGTCAGGGTTGAAATTTTTAGGCTTTGAGTTAGGGTCAAACCGGGCTTGGGTCCAACTAAGAGGACTCAAGGTTGGACAGAGATTTTAAAATGCCCAACCCAACCCAATCCTATTGCAACCCTAGATGTATTGTTTGATTTTGAAACTATGTTTGATAGCTTTGAATATCAAAATATGTGTTTCAACTCATTTGACCTACATACATTTTGTATTCATTTTCATTTTTTCCGAATTCAGCTTCATTGAAAAGAAGGATAAATCTAGCGGAATGGGTTCATATTTTGAAGTATGGACACTTAATTCATAGTTACCCGGTAAACTAAGATTAAACATTGGCTGCTATTTTTTTATAAGTTTTAAAATTGTAAGAAATATTTTTTTTCTTTATTATATCCTTTATGGGAAAATCTTGTTGTAACTAAGGTCATTGAAAGTCTAACTTTTTTTACCCTTTTAGTATAATACATTTTTTTTCCCATGACAATAAATCCAATAATTTCACATAAATATTACATTAAAAACTTTCAACTTTTTGAAAACATTTTTACCTTATATTAGATACTATAGTAAAATAATTTTGAGAATAAGACAAGCGAAAATTAAAAAAGAATGTTACAACTTCTTAGTTCACCACTTTGGTAACAACAAGTTGCACCCTTTACATACTGTTGTAATGAAGGGTGTCAACTTGTCCGGCTCCAATTATTTGGTCCGAGTCTGATTTGGTTTATATTTTGGCAAGGTGCAAATCAAAACCAAACAATCATTTTGCATTTGATCCGATTTTAACAGTTTCTATTCGGTTTTCGTCGTCCGATTCACATCCATTTTACATGTGATTTGTAATGCCAGTTTTGAAAAATGGCTTGCAATTCTGATTTGCAATGTGTTTAATTTTGGTCATCATGTGTGAATCCTTCTCTCTTGCATCCTTTCTATGTTGGTGGATATCCCTTCAACAAGAAACAATGGTCATCAGAGGAGGTCTTTATGCATGTTGAGCGATCATTTCAGGAATATGGTGAAGCCAAAATTAGCAAAGGCCACATGTGAATACTTTTACATCTTCATCCACATCTCATGCAACTCCTTGGAAATCTCCGCTAGTCAGTCTTCTAAAGTTAAATTGTGATGCAACCCTACCAAAAGGAGGTTCTCATGGGGGTATTGGATATATTTTTCAGGATAGATTTGATGCCCAAGTTGCAGCGGTTTCAAAGCATGTTTTGTTTAACTTGGCGGTAGTGGTTGAAGCTCTATCAATCTGTGGCGGTCTTCTCCATGCCAAATCTATGGATTGAGACCATATCCTAGTTGAATCAGACAATTTAGAGGTTAAACCCTCAATTACTAATCAAGGGAAAGTTGTGGTTCATCTCACCATTGCACCAATTATCCATGATATAATTTGTATTGCAGCCACATTTCATTCGGTTTTGTTCTCTTGTATTTCCAGGACTAGCAATGGAATTGTTGATAGCTTGACTAGGAAGGCCTTATCGATTTCGTGTAAGTTAGAATAGCCTAAGGGTGCAAGTTTGGCTCTGACGACCTGAGCCCACCCTAACCTGCCCTAAGCCCGAACAGGGTCTGGGTAAGGTACCTTGACCCTGAGGACAGATCAGGGTTGGAAATTTCTGGCCTTGAATCAAGGCTAGGTTGGGCCAAGATTGAGGCTGAGCCCTATCCAGCCCAGCCCGACCTTGTGTTCTTCTTCCTGTTTTGTTTCTTTCTTCTTTCTTCTTCTTGTTCTGTTTCTTTCTTTTTTCTTCTTCTTGTTCTTCTCCCCAACGTGACCCAAACCCTACATCTTCCTTCCCCTCCCCATGGTCAAGGCCAATTAAGGTTAGTCCAACTTGACCTGACCTTAAGGGCTGGTCATGGTTGGATTTTTTTGGCTTTGAGTCAGGGTTGGGTCGGTCTTGGGCTCAACAAATGGGAGTTAGGGTTGGGTTGGGGTTTTAAAAAGCCCGGCCCAACCCGACCGTGTTGTAACCCTAGAATGACTGCATTTCAGTCTTTGGCTTCATGAACTTGTTGTTGAGGAGGCCTTAAGTTTCCTCACGATCTTTCCTAGAAAGAATTCTCTTTCACCCCTCCGAAAAAAAATATTTTTATCAAATTATATAATACATATGGAGGAGAAAGAATGTTACCTGAACGCGAGCGATGTGCTACCCCTGCATCCAGACATAGGGCCATAGGGGTTGACGAAATGACCATTGCTCCCCCATGAAAAAGTGGAATTTCTCGAGGATGCGAACGTCATTCACCCATCCATGTGTCCAGGCGCAAGGGCAGCATACTGTATCGTTCTCTTTCCCTAAATATGGTGAAAGTGATGACAAACACTTAACACACTTTCATTAACCTCATTCAAGGACCTTCTAAACTAAATACCTTCCAGGTCGGATCCAGACCCGAGTCCGGGTTAAATTTATTGTAGAAGATGCTTCATTAGTTCTTCTCCGTTTAGTAGCCGCCAAACCAACCCCCCACCCAATTTCTGACAGACAAAAAAAGGTTTGAAAAAAACAGAGGATATCAGAGTAAAAAAAAACGATATCTTCGATCTTCTGTGAATCGTCAGACATCTCGAAATTCGATTTTTCAGGAAAAAAAAGAAGATATATATTCTCTATACAATCCTGAGAAAATCTTCAGCAATCACGGCCGTTCCCTTCACGTCAGTCAATCGTTGTCTGTGCCCATCGGCCCTTCCCCTTCCCCTGTCCATTCCCTTCATTCACGTGTTCTCTCTCTCTCTCTCTCTCCCCAAGAAGTCAAGAACCCAGAAATCATACACCTAAAGTTTCTTTCTTTCAGCCTGGACCGAAATATCTGTTTACCAAATCAGACCAAAATCTTCTCTTATCGTTTCTCGAGCTCCTCTGCTATCAGATTCGATTCCAAAGTTTTCCTAAAACAGAAGAAGTGCAGATTCTACAGAGGCTAATCGAGTGAGTCATGCATTCAAAGCTTGTCCTTTTAAGGCGACCCAAGATGTAAATGAGGACTAATTGTGTTCTTCTTCTGAAGGCTTCAAGGGTTCAAAGTATTCTTCCTTTCTGTAGAATGTCTGCTTCAACATCTGGGGAGAAACTCCATGTACTTGCCGTGGATGATAGTGTTGTTGATAGGAAGTTGGTTGAGAAGTTATTTAGAAGCTCTTCTTTCAGAGGTAACTCTGTTATGTCTCTCTCTCTCTCTTTCTTTGTGGGTTTCTGAAATAAAGAAAGAGAAGCCATGGAAGCACATCTGATGCTCTGTTTTTTCTGGGTTTTTGTTTTGGGTTCAGTGACAACTGCAGAGAGTGGGAAAAGAGCATTGGAGTTACTGGGTTTGGGCAAAGAAAGTTCACATTATCAGGTCAGGTTCTAAAGGATTTACCTTTTCGGTTCTTCAATTTCTTTTGGTTTAAAGATGTGATCTTGGAGCTGATTTTGATGCAAAAATGTTCAAATGAGAATTGCAGGAGCCGAAGGTTAATATGATAATCACTGACTACTGCATGCCAGGGATGACAGGATTTGATCTTCTCAAGATTGTAAAGGTCAAAAGAAGAGATGAATTGCCTTTATCCTTACCAGATTTGGCTTTTCTTTGCTTGTGTTTTTAGATTATTAATGGTGGGTTTTTTGGGTTTGGTTGCAGGAATCATCAAATCTGAAGGGAATTCCAGTCGTTATCATGTCTTCTGAGAATGTCCCAACCAGAATTAACAGGTTAAGATTGACTTATAGGCTGAGCTGTTCTTGTGAAATAAAGAGAAAAACAGAACAGGGATAAAAGTACAAAAATGCCCTTCATTTTGTAAATTATTATTTATTTGTTTGGTTAAAAAATTTGTTGAGCAGATGCTTAGAGGAAGGAGCAGAGGAGTTCTTGCAGAAACCCCTTAGGTAATCTGATGTGTCACGTTTGCATAACCACATGATGCGGATGAATCAGGTTAGCTGATATTGGAGATATTTGAATTTTGAAGCCGAAGCAGTGATTCCCTCTCCTCCTCCCCCCTCTTGTTTTGGGGTATTTTGTAGAATTTGTTCTCAGACTTTTTGCTATGTTATATAAATAAAGAATACAGTTTTTTCTCACCTTCTTTTAGGTTAAAATTTAAAGGATTCTACCCGATTGGGTAGCCCCTGCACCAACGCAGGACCAATGAGAGTGCGCATAGAGGCATTGGTTTGGATGAGATTTTTTATTGCATTAGGGGCTGAACAGTCTTTATACATGCTTGTGTTTGGATATAGTAACCACGTGATCGGTTACCGTTTAATTTTTCCTTCTTTTTTTAATAAAAAAATAGAAAGAGAAATTCACTAAAGCAACGAAAAGAGAAAGTTAGAGATTACAAAACCTGAAATATAATCAGTCCTAGCTAAGGGTGTCAATCGGTGCGGTTCCGGTTATTCGATTTGGTTGCGGTGTGGTTTACATTTTGACAAGGTGAAATAAAAAACCGAATCAGATAGGAATCAACTAAAATCAGAATCATTTTACATATGGTCCGATTTTACCGGTTTCTATTCGATTTTCGTTATCCAATTCACAATCAGTTTTCATGCGGTTTATAGTGCCGGTTTTAGGAAACAGTAATGAAGACAAGCTTAGCTTTTCAAACCCTATATATTCCCGTGTTTTCCCATTCTCTCTCTCGGTCTTCCACTCTTTCCCACTCATCCTATTTCTCATGCCTATGTGATAATAAAAAAAATCATCTTCATCTTCATCCATCATTCTTTTCTTTTCGTGTTCCTTGGTTTCCCCTTCTCCACTTTCACATGATAAACAAACTATGTCTTTCATTCACAGGTAGGGTGTTTGTTATAGCAAACACCAACAAAAAACACGAAAAGAAATAAGAACAGAGCAAGAGGACACAGAGATATAACGTGGTTCACACACCAGTATGGTGTGCTACATCCAAGGGTGAAGGCGAAGATGATTCACTATGCAAATCGAAAAAAAATTACAATGGAGATCTCTCAAGAGCACCCAAAACGGCGCTGCTGCTCTCTCCCAAAAACCCTAAAACGAAAAACTCCAAATCTTACTCATCTTTACAATAAAGCGGGTAAAGAACATAAATACTCCTCCATCGGCCCAAGCCCTCCGCTACCATCATAGATCTAAGAAAAAGTTCCATTCGGGTCGCCACCAAAAATGTCGGAGCGGGTCATTCTTCGAAAACGGGTCCAAGAATTCGAGACATACATAACAGCTTTGTTAATCTATTTTAACACGACCAACCATTTTCAATCCGTACTTAACACATAAATTATATATAGGTAGTCCCAAGACATTTTAATTACTTATTTTATGTTTAAAGTATGATGCAAAATTTTTTGCTTGTTAAATTAATCATTATTTTATTAATTAACCCAACTAATGCATGGACTAGTATTCGATTGAGGTACCGATTTTTATTAGGTTTTTCCGGTTCTTATTCGGTTTAGAACTGTCGATTTTACGGTGCAAATCAAAACCAAATTGGAAAGAGAATGTATGAAATCAAAATCGGATCATTTTTCTACGATGCAGTGCGATTCGATTGTAAACAGTTAGTTCTGATTCCATTTTGACACTTTTAGTCCTAGCTGTCCTCATTAGTCTAACTAATGAGCTATAGACAACGTACTCCTATTTTTCTTCTCCACATGCAAATAGGTTTTTTTTTTTAATCGGCAACCACATGCAAATAGTGAAATTGTTTGGAAATATTTCTTATATCCAACAAAAACAAAAACAATTTTCATGTTCCTGCTGCAGAAGCTTTACTACCTCCTCACAATTAGTCCAAATAGTGGCAACGAAGAGACCTACTTGCCTTGCCGGATGCAACCTTTTGAGAATACTTTTGGCTTCAGATTCTTGTGCGCTCCCTATATATTCAAAAAATTTTAGTAGGTACAAATACATGTTCTATTTAAAAAAAGGAAAGCAGTTTTCTGTACGCCCATGTGCCTATCTCTCTCCTCCTTAAAACAAGGGGGGCAGAAGTGTCTTTTCACATGGAGAGGAGAGAGATAGACTCATGGGAGTGCTGGCGTAGGCCACACTCCCAGACAGAGATTTTTTTCCCTTAAAAAAATAACCTCCACCCACACAGCCATGCAAGAAGAAAACGCAATACTCCCGTCACATACTATAATACATGATGTACTAGGTAAAAGCCCTTGGTAATCAGTCCAGGGGATCAGAGATTTATTGGTAAATTTATTTCGAACATTGTATTTAAGGTGGTTAAAAAATTAAATAGGATGGTTAAAAATACGAGGAAACATTTTAACAATGAAAAAAAAAAAAATACGAAGCAAAAAACGACAATATACACACCAAATTTGAGAAATAATTACCTAAATGTCTACATCTAAAGATCAAAGTAATTATAACATCTAAGCATAATACATATTACTATGTATATTTTATTCCAAATTTCGTAACCCATTTTATACTCCAAAATCCATGCACAATTCATACATCAAATGATCCAAAGTAACAATAATATTCCAAATAGGTAAAACAATATGGGAAGATACATGATTAGGTTTTTACATTGCATAATATGTTCATATGTTGTTCCCAATCTTAGTTTTGATTCTTTTGGTAGACTTGTCTACTAACGCTTGTTTTGTAGTGCTTTGCATCGAGGAAAGTCCCCTCTTTATTTAATTTCGTGACTCAAGCTTTTCTTTGCTTAGTAGTATCAATCTCTTGATTGAAACATCAAACAAATTACAAGAAGACGAGTTTCACCAGGTGGACTGAGGTGCTTAATACCTTCCTTAGTTAGTAATTTGATGCGTATCCATTCTTATGATTTGATCAATCCCATTGGAGTCATATTTAAAACCATATTCATGGACCCTAGAAGCTAGAACTTAATCTGTGTGACGGTTCTTTCCTTTTAACCCCTTCTCTCCTGAGAGGATGAGATTTCCTTATGAGAAACATACCATGTCCTCACACTTTCCATTAGCCTATCTAATGGAAAGATTATGGCTATAATATCATAAACAATAGTAGTGAATTTGAATACTAATTGTGGAATGGTAGCTTTTGTATTTTACCATTCTATTCAATGTGTGACAAGTTTGATACAAAAACTTCTATAAAAGATAAAAAGGGGGAGAGTTCTCCTACACCACACCAATGACAACGTGTTAATTAAGCAGTTTCGACAATAAGGAGCCCACACTCGTAATCAATGGAGACTGATCGCATTGTCAATTTTAATTACTTGAATCATGCTGAGAGAGGGGGCATGTGTTGCGTAGGGATCTTTTTCTCTCCCAAAAAAAAAAAAAAATTTCAGATAGAGTAAAAACCAAAACATGTACGTAATTATAAATGGGCATAGTTATTGGAGGAAGAAAGTCAACCTCGTCATTCAATCAGTGGACCTTATTCTCGTCTTCTCACGCTTTTGTGTCTAGGAGCATGAGTCACACAGACCATGCGACCAGGTATCGTTCTTTTTCCCGTAAACATATTAAAAAATAAGAAAGAAAAAAAGAATAACACAAGGCAAAGATGCCATCAAGAGGCACTAGGCCCCAAGACAAACAACACGTACAAAACATCAATCCAAGGATTGTTGGAGGATAAAAACTGAATCACCCCAAAAGGAGCAATAACATCCTCATGACTGCAATCTGCCAAGGGGCATCAGATTTTCCAATTGTCTGAGTGAAGAAAATAATTATATGAAGGAATGATTTTCTGATCCAGATCTTCTACGGCGCAGGCTGCCCGTCCTGTCGTGCTGCACAGACACAAGGCGGTGCGCATTGACCGCCTTACCCCTGCTCGAGCACCTTGCCCGAGTGAGGGTAAGACAGTCATTGCACAAGGTCTTGTGTCTGTGCAGCACATGCAGAACAGGGCAACGCACCATAGAAGATCTGTGTTGATGATTTTCCCTCATCTGACTCCAAACTGACCCTACACGGAATGGGGTTGCCATCCACATTTCCAACTGCATTAATTGCAATAACTTTGTTAAATGATCCAAAGCTTTCTTCTTTTATCTTATCCACATTTGTATTTGCCAGAATATACTTTTACCCTTTTTTTTTTGGTCAGTCTTCAGTGTTCGATCAAGAGCTCGAGAGGAAAGGGCAGGAGAAGGGATATAATTCTTTCAATTTCATAATTCTCCCAGGTGTTATAATTTGATAGATTTTTAATTCCTTATACCTTGTAGAGGCATTTTTTGAGACACAATTTTGAAGCTTGAATTCCATCCTAAATGGTCCTAGTATAATTGTTTTGATCCATTTCTACACTTATAAAGGTCGTCTAAACAGTGAAATTGGGTCAACTCCATTTCCCACCCTACACGATTCCACTGATCCAAACACCCCCTTAATTCATTGCGATCAATCTAGTTCCAAACTAAGTCCACTTAGTAAGCTTTATCTAAATGGTCCTAAAAACCTGCCATGTGGAAAATTAGATGCGGTCCAAATTTTAAGGAGAGGTAATTGCCTAGGTACCTGCTCAATTAAATAAGAGCGCACCCAGTGCACAAGGCTCCAGCCACTGTGGGGTCTGGGGAGGGTCATAATGTACTCAGCCTAGGTCCCTGCTTAGATGTCTGGTTTAATCCAATAAAAAAATTTCAAGTGAAAAAACAGAGCTTTGAAAATCTTGGAGATTGCATAGTAGTGGATGGAGTACTGTACGTAGTGCTGCAATAAGGTCAGGTTTTTTAAAACCCCAGCCCAACCCTGAATCCCCTTAGCTGGGCCCAGACCCGACCCGACCCGACCCGAACAGGGCCTGGAAAATCCAACCCTGACCCACCCTCATGGTCGGGATAGGCTGACCCTAATTGGCCCTGATCATGGAGTGGGGAAGGGAGAGTTGCATGAACTGGACTGAGTTGGGCTGGGTCGGATATAACAAAATATGTGTGATATTTAAAGTTTGGGAGAATGTTCTTTGTGCCGCAGCGCAGGCTGCACCCAAGCACATAGGCCTGGCACTCAGGGGGGTAGGGTGGTCATTGCGCCCACCCCCATGTGCTTGGGTGCAGCCTGCGCTGCGGCACAGAGAACAATGCCCCTTAAAGTTTATAATATATATAGTATATCAAAATATAACTTACAATATAACTTAAAACAGGGTTGGGTTGGACCGTGCCGGGCCAGGCTCAGCCCGATGCCTCAACCCTAGCCCGACCCAACCCTGATGCAAGGCCAAAATTTTCCAGCCCTAACCTGCCCTTAGGGCCAGTTATCTCAGCCCCGGCCTTGTTCGGGCTTAGGGCAGGCCAAGGCCAACAGGGCGAAACTTACACCCCTAAGTGTACTTGTGCACGAATATTTATGGAGATGCATATATACCAATAGGTAAGAGAGTATCTGATTTAATTAGTCTCTTAAACTTTAGATGTGGCTAATCCCAACAATTCCCTCTCCTCAACAGTTGTAATTATACCACATCAAACCAAGAATGACCATTGTTTCATTTCTTCACTTCAATGAATGGAATAAAGCAGTTAGCACAAAATTCTTTTTCTTCTTTAGGTTTCTTCTTTAGGTCAGTTTCTTGCTTTGCAATTTAATTTGCCCTTGAGAAAACATGCCTTTGTTCAAACCAGCTCCTACACGTCTTCCTAGAAATTAAAACACTGTGTTCTCTTTCTTTTTGTTGCTCGGCACTGCCGTGCGCCCCCACACATAAGCGCGGTGGAAAGTATCACCTTACCTACGTTGCTCGGGCAAGGCGCTTGAGCAGGGGTAAAGTGGTACATTCCGCCTTGCTTGTGTGTGGGATGCACACGTCAGTCGGGGCAGGCGGAAGTAGAGGAGTCGAATTGCTAAAGAGTAACCATTGTTTCCTTCATTTCTTCACTTCAATGAATGGAATAAAGGAGTTTGGCACAAAATTCTTTTCCTCTCTGTCAATTTCTTGCCTTGTAGTTTGGTCCTTGCTTCAGAAAATATGCCTTCTTTTCAAACCAGCTCTTACGCCTAGTCTTAGCTAGAAAGCATACAAGAATAGAATTTAGAAAATATCTAAGAAGGTTGGCCCCATTTGATAAGAATAATGGAACCAAACTTCTTTACTTCTCACTGTGAGCTTCTTTGCCTTGAGGGTCAGAAAAAGTGTGATGGAAGGAGTTCCTATCCGGATGCAAGATTGTGATATACTTTGCTTTTGTTTAGTGCAAAGCATAAAGGAGAGAATTCGAAAGGATATGTGTATGTTGTTAATTCCTATCGATCATCTCTCATTATAAATTTGGCCATTGTGAGCCCTATCTGTCCATGCGCATTGTGAATCCTTCTTCTCATTCTCATCGTGCAAGCAGCTCTGATTTTCTCTTCTCTCTCTCTCTCTCTCTTAGTCTCTTTATTATCGATGGCAGAAGCAATACTTTCTGAGCTTGTCGGCCAAATCATAGAGGGATTGGGCTCTCTCCTAGTCCAAGAGGTTGGACTAGTATTTGGAGTAAAAAAGGAACTGGCGAAGCTGAAGGGCTCTTTATCCAAAACCAAAGCCATATTATTGGATGCAGAAGAAAAGGGTGCAATGACCAATGAGATCAAAGATTGGTTGAGAAAGCTCAAAGATGTAGCTTACGATGCTGAAGATCTGGTGGATGAATTTTCAACGCAAGTGTTGCGACAGAACGTGGAGCTTCAAAACAACAATGTTGTACTTATGAAACAGGTACGCAGATTCTTTTCGGGTTCAAATCCTTGTGTATTTCGTTTGAAAATGGCTCATAGTATAAAGGGTATTATAGAGAGGTTAGATAATATCCAAAAGGATGCTGTCTACTCTACATTTCAAACTTTGAAAATTGTAGACAAGGACATCAATGATGATGATGATGATGATGATAGGAGACATGTTGACCCTTTTGTGAATGAATCTGAAGTGTTGGGTAGAGAAAAAGATAAAGCAAATCTAGTTAACATTTTTAACTTCAGGTGGGAGTGAAGAGAATGTCATGGTGATTCCCATAATTGGGATTGGGGGTTTAGGGAAGACAACACTTGCTCAGTATGTGTATAATGATGAAATTGTCATTAAGAAGCATTTTGAGTTGCGAATGTGGGCGTGTGTCTCGTTTGATTTTGATGTTGTGCACCTTGCTAAGAAAATTCTAGAATCTCTAGGCGAAAAAAAATGCTATGAGTTGGGGGGAACCCAAACAAAGTCAGAACTTAAGAAAAGAACTCTCTGAAAAGAGGTTTTTGCTTGTCCTAGATGATGTCTGGAACGAACATGCTGGTAAATGGGAGAATTTAAGAAAACTGTTAATAGGTGGGGCAAGTGGAAGTATGATCTTGGTTACCACACGTAGTCAAATGGTTGCGTCAATCATGCACCCGATTAAATCTTTCTACACTTTGGAAGGGTTAAGTGAAAATGATTGTGAATCATTATTCAATGAACCGTGCATTTGGGAAAGGAAAAGAGGCAAACCATCCTGAGCTAGTGGTGATAGGGAAGGAAATAGTGAAAAAATGTGGAGGAGTGCCTTTGGCTGCAAAGGCACTAGGAAGTTTGTTGCGCCTTAAAAGAAACAGAGAGGATTGGTTACAAGTCCTAGTCACAGAAATTTGGGAACTAGGTGAATAAGAAGTACTACCTGCTTTAAGGATAAGCTACAACCACCTGCCATCCCATTTAAAGCCATGTTTTGCCTATTGTTCTATGTTCCCACAAGATCATCTAATAGATGTTGATGATTTGATCCATCAATGGATGGCACATGGGTTCATCCAACCACCACCACCACCACCATCACCATCATCATCATCATCATCTTCTAGAGGAGGAGGAGGATGTCACGGAAGGTCGTTAGAAGACGTTGGCCGGTTATGAGAATTTCAGGGAATTATTATGGAGATCCTTCAGTCCTAAACATGGACATGGACGGAAGAAGAAGAAGAAGATAAAGAAAGGAAAAGAAGATGATGGTTGGTGGGGTTGGGGAGTTACATGACCTAAACCTGCTTCGAGGGGAATTAATCATCACAGGGCTCGCAAATGTGAGAGATGATGATACCAGAGATGCCGAGGAAGCAAATTTGAAGGACAAGTTGGAGCTTCAATCTTTGAAATTGAGTTGGTATGTAGAGCGTAGACATGGGATGGTACCATCAATAGTAGAAGGAGAAGTTGTAGTATTGGGAAATCTCCAGCCACACCCAAATCTTAAGGAGTTGAGAATTGAATATTAGGAAGGCTTGAAGATGCCACATTGGATGATACACTCTTCTTCCCTGCTCCCAAATCTAGTGGAACTTCATATAACTCGTTGTAAGAATGTCAAACGTTTGCCACTGATTGGTGAATTCCCTTGCCTTAGGCGTCTCTGGCTATTTTCTTTGGAAGCCCTGGAGTTCATATGTAATATAATGGTGGTGACTATGAGGAGGGACAATACAACTACTACTACTACTAATAATAATAATAATAATAATAATAAGGGGCCAGGAAGAGGAGGAGAAAAACCATTGGTACTATTTCCATCGTTAGAAGAACTTCAGCTCTGGCTTGTACCAAATCTGGAGAGGTGGACAATCTCAGAAGTATTAACAGAGGAGGAAGCAGAAGCAGAAGCAGAAGCAGCAGCAACAACACATCATCAGCATCAGCATCATTTGCTGTCTTCACGGATATTTCCACGTCTCACCAACTTGGAATTAAGTCATTGCAATATGCTGACGACACTGCCATTAATGCTTTCGGAGTACTGGGGAATACAACATCTCACCTCTCTCCGAAAATTGAAAATCAATTCTCTTGAAAGATTGGTGTCTTTGCCTGATTGCCCCGCTCCTGCAACACTAGAAGAGCTGCACATCGAACACTGTTCAAGTTTGGTGAGATTGCCAAACTGCTTCTTTGATCATCTCAAGTTACTTTCCGAGTTTAGAATTTCAAAATGTAGCGAGGGGTTGACATATCTATCGGATGGGATTCGACATCTCAATGCACTGAAACGGCTAGACATTGAAACGTGTCCAGGCTTGACAGCATTACCGCATGTCTTGGGAAGTCTCTCATCACTTGAAAAGCTTGAGATTGGCAATTGCTCCAATTTAACGTCTCTGCCAGAAGGGATTCGGCACCTCACTTCACTACGAACGCTGAGAATTTCGAAATGTTCAGGTCTGAAGACATTACCAGATGGCTTGGGGAGTCTCTCATCGCTTAAAGTGATTAAGATTGAGGATTGCTCCAATTTAACGTCTCTGCCACAAGGGATTCGTCACCTCACCTCACCTCACTAATTAGACTGAAAATTTATGACTGTCCACATTTGACAGCATTACCTGATGGGCTCGCATCGCGTGGTGTTCTACATATTTCAAGATGTCCTAATCTGTCTCTTCCTGAGGATTTTATACCTTATGATAGCACGCATTTGTCTTCTCCTATGGTCAGTTGTCTCTCTCTCTCTCTCTCTCTCTCCTCCTTTTTTTTTCCCCTTCTATTTCTTCTTTGCCTTTTGCTTTTAATTTGCATAAGAGACATGTGCAAGGAGCCATAATTATTGAAACAATTAGTCCATTACTTATGATGCATGCATTGTCATTTTCCCATCCAAACAATCAATAGGAAAATTTAAGTTTTTCATATGAAAAATAGAAATAACAATTATATAATGGTTTCTACATAAACATTTTCCATTTTCTTTTTGACATTCTATTTATTTATTATTTTTTAAAAAAAAAAAAATCAAATAATGCTATTTAGAGTCATTTGACTTTCAAATCACCTTAAAAGCATTGTCCTAAGATCGAGCCTCTAAAATATTCGATCTTCATAGATTTCATATTTGTCTTATGGCAATATATTTGTGTTCATTTAAGTTGTTAATGATAAATACTGCTTAGTTTTCAAAATTACTTTACTTGACCTGAGAATCCACTTTCTTATCCACTATTATTGATGTTTTACAGTTGTTGAACGTCGTCAAGCTTTACGATGGATGGCGATCTTGTTGAATTCCTGAATCTAGATGCATCAAGCACATTAGCAAGTGTCATGGATGTGCAATGAATGTTCTCACAATAATCTTATTTGTTGCTAGAGATTCTTTGTCATTCTGACCCTGAAGTTTTGGAGAATTTGAGTTTATCACTCTACTGATCCATTTGCAACAGTTTGCCTCTTTCCTCACTTGGATATGTGATTAATCTGCTTTCTTCTTCATTAGATCACAACATCAATTTGTGTTGAGGATTGTATTTCTATGATTTTTCCTTTAAATTGGTAGTGATGGCCTGATGGGGGTTCATAAGGGTTAAGAGGAAATTGTTTGTAAATAGAGAGGCATGAGGAAGAGAGCTTGTAACCATATTCTCCGTTGCTTAGATAGTGAAGACACTCTCATCTCACTGTGGATGTAGGCAACTTGCCGAACCTCGTATATCCTTGTGTTATAGTTGTTTGATTGTTCTTTCCTTTTGTTTCGTTCTGTTTTCTACATCGTTGATATGTTTCAGTTTCTACATTTTGAAGTCAAGATGAGGTCCCAGAAAATGGTTGCTGCTTCTTATTTTGTATTGTTTTGAAGAAGAAAAACCTGTCAAGTTAAACCTGAATCATGGAACCTAGTAGGCCTTTTTAGTTGTTACAGAGGTCGAGAGTTTAAAGATCAAAACTCTGTACCTTTCAGCTCGTACTGTTTGTTGAACATAATTCATGAACCCAGTTACCAGAGGGAGCATATTGTAAGAGTCTGAACTCTTCTTCTGGAAATGGATTGAAAATTTTGCATTCTTGATGACTTATCATATCCTTACTACCCAATATGAGGCCTTTAAACTCTATTTTTGTGGTGCAAAGTATCAACATTTTATTATGTCTATAAGCTAAGCTTTTTTTTTTTCTTTTTTTTTTGTTGATAAATACCTATAAGTTAAGTTTTCTTTCCAACAATTTGGATCCTCTGCTGCCGGGCAGCCGTGCGGCTGGCATGTGGCCTTACACTGTTGCACAGCCAGGGCATCAACCCTACCTGGGCAGAGTTCTCGGGCAGTGGGTGGGGCAGTCATTTCACCCTTACTTGTGTGAGGCCGGACGGTTGCTCGATAGCAGAGGATCACGATCCTTCTTTCCATATAATGGATCTGTGATATAGAGTGTTTTAACTTGTTTTACCTAGAGTAATTATTAGTTATATTGTTTCCATTTGTTGTCAAGTACTGACGCTACACTCACTATTGTTTGCTGATTAGCAGATTTCTTCTTGGGATGCCTGAACTGTGGCTGTTTTTTTTTTTTTTTTGGTCGAACTGAACTGTAGCCATATTCCACTGTCATTGTGCCCACCCCCATGTGCCTGGGCGTAGCCTGTGCTGCGGCACAGAAAACAGCGCCCCTTAAAAATTATATAGCAATCAACGGAATTTCGTCCGGTTGGGTGGGCTGAAAGGGAGGCCATATTCCTACCAAAATTAAGGAGGCCAAACAAAACCAATAGCCAAAACAAAACCAAACCAATCAAAATTACATAAGCCCATAGCCAAGGTAGGGTTTTCACAGGTTGGGAAATAATTTAGCAATTTCTTATAAATCTAAATTAATAACCCTCTACCACCATTGGCATGTATAGGATCTAGAATAATAAATCATAACATAACACATTTGGGCATGGGCTTGAGCGGGTTTCAGATTACTGAAGGCCTTAACCTAAACAGTCTTCCCAAACCCCAAAAACGTATGCAACTACTTATGAGATTAAGAAATAACATCACATTTAAAAAAAATAAAATAAAAGCCAAGGATATTCTTCTTAAGAATGGGGTCTATTGTCTCAATGAAATTTATTTTTATTTGGATCGAGTTTTTCTTAAGCCACTTTGAATGAGAATCCTTTAACCGCGGGGTTTCAGATGTGCGTGATAGGGTATTCGGGGCATATTTTAAGAAACATAATAAAACCCTATAATGGTTTGTGAATCCTAAGATGGTGTAATGAACCTTCACCACGTAGTTTTAATAATAAGTTCTTTTTAACAACCAAGAAACCTATTACTCTAAGGCTGTGTTTGATGTGCATTCTTAGAACGCATTCATTCTAGGTCTAGAATGCATTCTGTAACTACAAAAGTACTATTTGGTACACGTTCCCATTTCTAAATTCCAAGAATAGATCAAGATCATGGCTTGTTCTTGAATGTGTTAAAAGCCCATTCCACGTTCTCGCTCTTGCTCAACCCTCGACTCATGGAGACAGCGAGATGGAATTTCTCAAGAAAAATTCAATTCAAAGATCTACGTAGCAAATCTCGGGACATTCATTCTCTTCAATAATATTCAATCTCGGAGCTTAAGTCTCACCTATTATTTCTCAAACATGAGCTCGTAGAACTCATCAATCATCATGACAAGTTTGAGTTTCTGCTTCAAGGATGGAAGAAGAGTGAGGTCTACGAGGAAGTAACGACTTTGGCTTCTCTTCCATATCCCTCTCCGGCCACTACCTCCCCTCCCTTCCCTCTTCTCCGTCAAGCTCAGGGAGCAATCTATTGCAGACATAAGGTGGGGCGCTCCCTAATGATACATGAGAAAGTGTAGAGAAAATATTGATATCTCGGTTATAACCCAATAATAACTATTCGAGTTAATTACAATTTTGGCCTATGTCCAATTTTTTGAAGCATTTGGACTAATAGTTACTAGGCGGGCCTTGGTGCAATGGCAAAGGTTGCTCCATTGTGACTAAGAAGAGGTCACGGGTTTGAGTCTGGAAACAGCCTCTGCGAAAACAGGGGTAAGGCTACGTACATTATGACCTTCCCCAAACCCCCCGTCGTGATGGGAGCCTAGTGCACTGGTAATGCCAAGAATGCGCACCAAACATAGCCTTAGTCTGTTTTATTTTCCCTTCTATTTAAATACCAAAAACCCATAAATTTTCAAATTCTATTTACCCTTTGGATCTTCACTTGCTTAATTTACAATTAGGGCAGTAAACTGTTAAAGAAAAATACAGAATTGCCATTGCCTTAAAATTTTGAGCCATTTATCATTTGGGTAGGCCTATATTGACCGGTAATCGGGGTTATTAAACCCTAGGTTGCATAAAAAAGCCTTTGGGCAACAGCAAAATGAGTGACAGTAAATAAGCAATGATATCAATGGTACTGGTACAGGACTGAGATGGGTTTTCTTTCTCAAATAGATAAAGATATGTTCGTATTAGTGAACAGTAAATGGTGGTAATGTATGCTGTACACTGAATGCATCTGTACTATGACTTAATTAAATCCTTGAACTCCTGATTCAGAGAGAGAAAAAGTTACTTAAGGCCGAAGAGTATTTTCTCTTCTTTTTTGGAAATTAGTGGATCAGACATGACTAACTGCAACAGGTTTCAACAACCATAGCTATTCAATAAAAATCTATTTACAATCATAGTTATAACCGTCATTTGATTCCCTATTTACCCAGAAATTTTTCTTACAACTCTAACTTCTACACCCAAGTTTTGAATTCTGTTTCTGCAGTTCAGAATTTTGGACCAAGAATGAAATAGAAAATATATTAACACAGCACAGATTACATAAGATGGCCTCTTTCATTAAATTCACAGGCTGTTTTACTCACCATAAGATGGAAACACCTACTCACTGATCCCTCTCTCACAATGGACATTTGGGGGTGGGGGGGGGGGGAGAGAGTGCTCCCTTGTACTCGTCTATACCTATAGGATGTACAAGACTACAATAAATGACCAATAGACACAATAGGGAAATGCTTATGCAGCTGATTATTATCAACTCAAGATAAGAAGCTCATGAATAGAATCACACACTCTAGAATTAGCATATCCATACAAGATGAGTATCAGTTGGATTGTATGGTCAACTAATCAATGACAACCTAATGTAGCTTAGAAATGAGTCCAGAAACTCGAAAATGGAGAATGGTGGTGGTGATTTGATGCAGATTTCAGAGGCCAGTAGGAAGAAGAGAAAGAGGGCTAGTGGTTGTATGAAATCAGGAGTCTAATCGTGGGTTAGTAGTTGGGTGATTATTTCTTTTATTTTATTGTTAATAAGTTGTTCACTTAGACAGAGTTCCTTTTAACTTACTTTCTTTATTTTAGTTGGTCTAGGCCACTACAACATAGCATCCGGATAGAGAAGCTCGACTTATTTCTAAATTATGTTTTCTTTCCTTTCGATCCCATTTAATCCCATTTAATCGCCGTACTGTTCATAGCCCTCCCCAGGATTTGAGTAATGAAAGTTGGCTTTTGCACCATTGGTTATGTGGTGATTCAGACCACCCTCTTGTAGTAATTCAGTAAGATCCTGCTAGTTATTCTAAGATAGTGTTTCAAGTCTGATTCCCGAAAACATATCCTTCCCTTCTTCTTATCTACCTTTCTATCAAATCAAGTCAGATCTAACTCCTTTTTCTTTACCTGGGATTTCTATTTCTCTTGTTTAATTTCATTTCGGATTTCAGATGAGTTATTAGTCTTGCTTAAATTAATCCCTGCTGCAACCTATTCGCATTGGCCATTGTTAGCTTAGTTGAACCATAGTTTCAGATCTGTTTTCAAAATTTCATTCAAGTCCCTCAGATTTATTTACCATGATACCAAGATTGTTTTCTTCTTATACAAGAACCTTGAACTTCCAACTAATTACAGAATTGCCACTACCTCTAAATTTGGATTTAGCGATATATGGCGACACATAATCAGGATTTTGGAACCCAAGTTTACATAAATTGGTATCAAACCTAAACATGGTTGTACTATGGATCCCTACAAGATGTTTATTTCCTTACAAGAATTTTAAGTGAATCAGAAGCACTAATGACTGAATGCATTTTTCAACAAGCTGATCTCAATCGTTGAACAATGGGTGGAAGAACAAGAAAACAAGTCACCAATGATGGAAGACGAAGTGACTCTGATTATCAACGAAGAGACACCCATGGATGAGCCATATAAGGGCAAGTTTTTCTCAATATTGGGGGGAATTGATGCAATAATGCTTTCTTGGACCAGCATGAACCCATCAGGAGACACAGACCAAGACGAACCATGTCTAAATCTGGTTTTGGCCCAGTAGGATATTTATGCATGAATTTGGGTTGATATTGTGATGTTTTATTTTATTTTGTATTCTTTTGTTTCTAGGTCTTGTGCCAAGTATGACTTCGGATAGAGCCTATTGGAGGGCAAGAATCCATGTAACAGATCCGATTTAGCTGAGATTCTCCTGAATTGTTGGGTTGTGCATAGTTCCTCTTACTCCTATCTTTCTTTTTGTCTTTGCATTTGCCACCTTTCATCTGTTGTCTTTTTTTTTTTTTTTTTTTTTTTTGTGGATCCATGTAACCGACCCCATTAAGTTGGGATAAGGCTGAGTTTGTTGTTGTTGTTTTGTTTTATTTAGATAGGAGTTAGATACATAAGAAATTCCAGTTTTGCAATTTCCTTGGTTTGTAAGCAACCCAATGTAATCGACAGATTGAATATTGAAATTGAGTATTTTGTTTTGAGTGTGCCTATGTAGCCTGAAAGCAGCCTGCTGGCTGAGTGTCTCCTTCCCTCTCCTCTCTCTTTCATTATCCCTGGCTCGAATCAGAGTTGTCTCCCCCGATGATTCCTATCTTCCCTCCTCGTTTATCTGTTCTTCTCTTCTTCCTCTTTTCCTATTTTAAAGGTACCAGCGGTCTACAAATACTGGTGTCGATCACCCTCATCTCTTACCTTTCTTCCCAGGATTTTGGGTGTGAGCCTCTTTAAATAACTCTAATCATAGTGTCTCATTTAGTAATCCTAAATCTACTGTGTGAAATATCCCTAAAGTCAAATCTGTCCCTGCAACTACCACCCATCCTGACTTGAGAGAATTTTATTAATTTTTATAGACCCTTTTTTTGGTTCTGTTACTGGTTGTGTTCAAGAGAGTTGGGAGTTGCGATCTTAACCCTAAATCCATGATTGAATTGAAGCCATGGGTAAAGGTCTGTTGCAATCGCAATCTGATTCCCTCCGCCGTGTTATTTTATTATGGGTTGAAGAAGACAGAACTTCTTAATAACAAATAAGGCCAAATTTGTGTGGATCACAAGAGCCTTTATTGTTTTAAGTTATTTCTGTCCTTTCTCCCAGTATTCTAAATTCCAAATAAGTCTAATGGTATACAACAACAACAACAACTCAGCCTTATCCCAACTAAATGGGGTCGGTTACATGGATCCAATGAAGAAACATAATATTAATAGGGAAAAAGATCTCTACTTGGTGGTGTTTCCTACGCCCTCTCACAGGGTATCGTGAGATGAAGCCCCTGCCCCTTGGGTTAGATACCCAGGTGTGCTCACCCATTGGCCCAGATGCTTGTGTGGAGACCATGCGACCTAGTAGAGATCTCTTGCCCATATTAATATTATAAAAGTAAAGGGAAGGAACACACAACAATGACACAAACTCTAGGGCATCGACCCAACTTAGCTACGAACCGCATCTTAACTGCTCAATAATGAGCCCCAGACCTCAAGAATGGAGTGTATCACAACAACAGCGTCACAACAATCAAAGCCCAACTAAATGGGGCTGACCACATGGATCTTCGCTCCAATCAGCTCTATTTGAAGCCATACCAGGAGCAAGGCCTAAGCTAAGCATGTCTTTCTTCACCACTTCTCCTATGGTTATCTTAGGCCTGCCTCTAGCTCTTTTGGTTCCCTCAATTTGAATCAGGTCGTTCCTTCAAACTGGGGCATCCATAGGCCTCCGTTGAACATGGCCATGCCACCTCAAACGACTCTCTCTTAAGTTTATCATGAATCGGAGCTATTCCCTTTATTCTAAATTCCAAATAAGTCTGATGGTATCTCAGATTCAATTTCCTTGATTATGGGTTTGCTATGGGCCAACATGAACCATAGAGATAGCTTAAAATTATAATTTGGAAGCAATCCTGTAGCTATAAGGGTGTTCAGTCCAACAAGAGAAGAGAAAGAAAGTTATGGGCTTAAATGGAAGAAAACACGAAAGGGGTATTTCTGTAATAATCGCTTAATCGCATGGAACTAAATCTCAGTCGAAACTGACCAAAGTCTACAAGTTGTCTCGGTTTCGGGCCAGACCGAAACAAAACCCATGGTTGAAACCCAAGTTTCGACTCTGGGTTTCAACCCAGGGAGGCCCAAGGTCGAAACCAAGTGTCAAAACCTCAAAACAAGATCTGGCACGTCTCAGTTTCGGGCTGACCGACACCAGGTCCGAAACCAAGATCTCAATCCCTGCATAATCTTAAACAATAGGAACTTGAAGTTTTAGTCGATTAGCACCTTCTTCAACCTCACAATTCCTATGGTAAGGCAAGAGAACCGAATTTGATTCAGATGGGAAATCTCTCCCATTTGGACATCTTTCAATCTAAAATTTCAGGAAGTAACTCCTAAACCACGGACCTCTATCCCAACCAATCATAGCCCAAATTGACAATCAGAAACAAATAAAAAATCACTGAAACCAGAACTGGTGGAAGTTACAGAGCCAAGGTTAGTTCAGGTTGATATCTTATAGTAGGAAGGTTTGATGGCGATTGAACTCTAGATTTTGGGACACTTTAGAGAAGCGATCTCCCAAGTTTTCAGGTCGATAGAACTGGTAACCAGGCAGCTATCTCAACCTATTTTCCAACCCACGATAAAGCAAATAACAAGGAGAAAGAACAGTAATGAAACATAGAATAGAAGAGGAGGAATAATGAAGAAGAATAAGGGAAAGGAGGATGAAACACCTGTAATGATGTAACGTGAGAAGAGAGGGAAAGAGAAGCAATTGGCTACCATGAATAGCATGACAGTAGCTCTCAGCAGCACATTAAGCCATAAAACTTGATTCAAATTCCAATCAATTTCATGTCTCCATAACTGGTTACATACATAAGGAAAATAAAGAAAAGAAATCCTAAATGGTTTCTAAAACTGGAAGCAAAATCTATTCAAACACTAACTCTATGATTCTATCAACATTAATAAAATAATAAATGAAATTACCAAATTACCCAAAGAAATAAATTCCTATATCCTACATTTAACTGCATCAATGTCCCTCCTCCACAGATTTATTTACCATTATACCAAGATTATGTCTTCTTCTTATTCAAGAACTTGGAATTTCCAACTAATTATGCAATTGCCACTACCTTTAAATTCGGAACAGTTTAGCACTTGGGTGGGCCAATAGCAACACATAATCAGGATTTTGGAACTCAGGGTTCCATTAATACCCCTTAAGAAACAAATCCTTGACCTTTCTAATATTTTCTATCAAAGGGAACCCTTTTAGCCCATTTTGAAGACACTTCCAGCCCTAAAGAAAACTTAAGTAACCTACTAACCAGATCCACAAGTAAGGAACCTGGTCTCAAAGAACCTGCATGCCAAATTCCTTGGTTTTTACTCTTTAGCATACAATCCTCTAGCTATGTTTAGCTTCCCAGCAAGTGAAATTTAAGGCATATGAAGGCTCCATCTGTTAGGAAAAGTGAAGTGAAATAAAGAAAATCCTCAATTCTCCTTGTCATGTTTGGTTGTCTACCAGCATATTGCCAAGGGAAGGGTCTCTCTCTGTCTCTCTCATCTACAAATACAGTTAAGGCAATGAGAGGAAAGATGGCAGTAGCCCAGGCTGTTGGTCGGACACAACTTTTGAACCACTGGAGTTTTGCACACCTTAAAATATAGGTGGGTGACAAGGAAAATCTTAGTCCCTAAATAAATCCTGTCCCTAGACACAAGCAACCCAACATAGCCTTTGGGTCTCCAACAAACATCAGGAATTCTTCTAGGTCCTGTAATAACATATTATCAATAACAAGAGATCACCTCATAGCATGCATGTGTGGGTGTCAGATTCAGAAAATCCCCAAAAAAACATACATGATTTTAGGACTAGGGGTATACAGAACTTTTTAAATATTTTTATACTTATTATTAGTCATCTTAATATTATAAAATGTTATCAAACATATCAACTTTAAATGTTAAAAATATAAAAATATAAAAATAAAATAAAATAAAAAAATAAAAAAAAATACGCCCAAAATAAAATATTATATATCAACTCTTATTTCCAAAACAATGGTTTGTAAAGAGGTATATTATGTTACCAAGCGGTGGCTTGTAGTTAAGGTCAACAGATTGGCTATGGATTCCGGGTCTAAAATGTCACAGAGATAAGAAGTGATATAAGGGAAGAAGAGAGAGAGAGGGCAAAGTTTGTTCTTTTAAACTTGAAAGAGAGAGAGAGAGAGAGACAACAACGATTAGTTAAGGACAGATGACAAAAACAGGTATGCTCCCAGCCACCTTCTCCTCCCCTGTCTGTTACAGCCAACCCCAGTGCTCCCTCCTCTTCTCTCCTGACCCTTTCAACCCGAATGCCCCCTCCTTTTCTCCCTGGCTCAATATTCTCTAATCCTACCTCCTCTCTCTTCTTCTCATCCTGTTACCCTCCCTCTTCTGCTCTTCCTCTTCATTTTTTTCTTTCAAGGAACAGAAGGCAAGTCCCAGACGCACCAATGGCTCTATCCATGCCCCCATGTATGGACACACGATTGAAAGGATGGGAAACCAAATCTGGGTAACATAGCCTCAATATGAGAGGAAATAAATTAGCTTTAGAACAATAAATCTTTACCACCAAATAAAACTCATCATCATAAAGCCTCAAACCAAACTGCTTATCTAGTAGCCACTAAAAAAATATATCAATTCAAATTATGGTAATTCCTAGTTCACTCTAATGATACGAACTAAGAGAAAGCCAGTCAACATTCAAGCGTGCAGCAACTACACCACTCAGCTTCCTCTCAGCAATTCTTGTACTTTAAGAAAGATTTTATTATCATAATATATAATTTATTCCCAAGCAAAACTGATTCGCATAGATTAGCATTGTCTCTCATACAATGATACTATCCTTGCACAGTTACACAAGCAGTTCCAAAGATTCTCCAAATTAGAGTAACAATGATTTATTCAGGACAATAATGCCTCACGTATCCACAAAGTTAAATTTCTTAGCAGTTATCAATTGCTGTAGCAACAAATTCACTCATTGCCAAAAATTAAAAAGTCCACTAACTGCTTTTAGACTGGAGGTATATTCAATGAAAATTGATAAGCCATGCTGTTTTACATTCACATTAAATTAATTCTAAAGGCACTGGATTACAATCATTCATGTGACCATACTACATACTAGATTTCCTCATAGAACTGCAATCAAGAAGAGAAAATTCCACACAGATACAGATAGCTCAATACGACTTTGCCAAAACAAGCAAAACCCCAAAACCATTCTCAAATGTCAGAGAAGAGCATCCAACACTTGGATGCTAAACCCATTCTGTCATGAAAACGCATAAAAACACCTTTGTATAACACTAGTTCTCAGTGATTGGCATTACTTATACAGGCCCACCATATGTATACAGCCTGTCTACAGTAATTGACATCTATCATCTTAAATGAAGTACACAACATTCATCCACAGCAAAACCATGAAAACCCATTTGCTACATTTAACATTATAACATCAGAATCAACAAAACATAAAGAGCGTGGCCAAGTCAACACATAGATTCACATAAGGTACTGCATCATGAGAAATCAGAAATCCACAGCCATGGACAGCTTAAGAGTAATAATCCACAATTACACATACGAAAGGTCAAATACAAACATCAATATATAACAATTTTCATAAACCCACATAAAGCCCTAATTCCTCCACTCCTCATACCACTTGTTTAACCGGAGCAGCAACAGCAACTGTATCATCAGGGATCTTGACGTAGCCCAACTTCTTGACATCATAGTCACCGAAACCATCACTATCGTCACCATCCTCACCTTCACGTTCAGAATCATTGAATTCAAACCTGTTGGTGATGAGAGACCAAGCCAAATACATAGTAGCAGAAGTCAAAGCACCACAGCCGACACCGAAGAGCAAGGCAACCACAACGCTGAGAATGTCCTTGGTTCGCTCACGAATAGAACCAAAACCAAAAGGGTATGGAGGACGAACGATGTCAGACTTGACGACATCCTCGCCATGGAAATGTCGAATCGGATGGCGGAGATCGGGGCGACCATCATCGCCTATGAGCTCCACGGAGGGGAGGATGATTCGCGGATTGAATTCCCTGATTTCACTGAAGATAGTGAAGAAACCAGAAGGGTTAGGGTCGTTAGGGTTTTCTGAGAGTGGGGATTTGATGGAAGAGATCGTGTAGGAGATGAATATGGTTTTGCATGGGTGAAAGTGAACGCCTGGTCTTGCGTTGGCTCGAATGAATAGGAGACCCAGAAAGATGGAAGCGATGAAGAAGTGACGAGGAATTGATGCCATCGTTGGGGATTTGCAGGAAAGGAGAGAGAGAGAAAAAGAGAGAATCAGCGTTTTAAGAGAGAAAGTATCGGAAGAAACCTATAAAAGCAAGAGAAACTGAGAAAGGGGTAGGCGCACGCTCACGTTTTCTTCGGTGTGGAAACAGACAAAATAAGTGGAGTCACAGAGTCAATCAAGCCAATGAATATTCTTACCCAAAAGCAAAAACAAATCAGTCAATGAATTATAAGGCTATGTTTGGAAGCTAAGGAAAAAAAAAATTTTAAAAACCATTTTGAATTTAAAAAGAGAAATAGACAAATAAATCAATCATTTGAATCGTCACTATTTTTGTTTTTTTATTAAAAAAAATAATTTTATCTGTTTTTTTTTGTCTTTAGCTCGGTTGGTTGGTGGCATTACCGACATGCCCCCTGAAAGTCATGGGATCGACAATGATGAATTGCATATTGTGCCAAAAAGGCACCCCTCTCTCCCCTCCCTCCCTCTCCCGGATCAGGATCGTCTCCCGAGAGTAGGGAGACACCAGGGCACGCACAGCTATTGGGTTGTGTTGCACACATCTCTAGGCATGTGCCGAGATGCATACAGCATAGCTCAGCCGCTGGATGCCCCCTGGCGCCTCCCTACTCGCACGCCTCCTGGGAGACGAGCTCAATTCCCCTCTCACATGGGTTTTCTATTTTGTGTTTGCTATTTTCTATCTTTTGATCATGTGCCACCTACACGATATCATTTCTCCTATCATTAGTGTGGCGTGAGAGATCCCCCTCCATCATCTATCTATTCCCAAGAGAGAATCTGAAATTTATAAATTGCTTGCAGAAGAATTGGCTCGAGAGGAGATTCTATGGCAACAAAAATCTTACATCTCATGGTTAAAAAGTGGGGAAGCAGCCCTCAGGTTTAGAGCCCATTGGCTTGGGTTCCAATTTCTCTTCACCGATAGTGAAGAGAGAATCTCTTCATCAATCCCTTTTTTGGCTGTCAAATAGGACTTTGGGAATGGTGAAAGGCATTTCGGACCTTTGCCCAATAGGGGCAAAGTAATTACACATTAAACCGAGTTCCATAGAATTGGCATCATTCCACCACACCTCACCATCATTCTGGGTTGGTTTTGGGTTCTGGTACTATCTCAATTTAAATCCCAATCTAAACTCAGTTCTGCTTTGCTTATATTCATAGGAGACCTGAGTTTACCACGGTGAATGGGGGAATCCATTCCCTTAGGGGGGTTCAAATGTGCACAGGGGTGTCAGGAGAGGGTATTTTGGAGAACATACTAGAACATACTAAAACCCTATAGGGGTTTGTGAAATCTAGGATGATGTCTAAATGTTCACTGGCCGGTGGAGAAAAACTTTGTCCCAGAAACGAATTCCATTTCCTCCATTCTAATGGACTAACTCTGTCTTTGAGACCAATGAAGGCTATAAGGAGACATCTAGCGATCTTTAGGTACTTCGATTGTCTACAAGGTGATAAGGACAGGAGAGCCAGAAGTGGAAAGAGAAAACAGTTAGGATAGGGATATGTTTACCAGAAGATATAAGTGAAGAGGCCAAGTGAGCATTAAGTCTCCAAATTGGGTCCTAAAAGAAGTAATTCATTACCTGTTATAATTCAGTAGTGTATTGCACTATTGCTATTAAACTAAACATGTTATGTACAAGGGGGAAGAAGACACAACTTTACCTGATTTATTATGTATATTATGACAACCATGAGAAGAGGAAAGAAAAATTACAGCACCCAAGTCTCATAATAAAATGCTGAACTGAATTCCCTGGATTGGCACCAGTAAACAAGGCAGTTTTGGCTTGTCGAGAATAGAATGACCAAGTTATGCATTTCAAGCAAATCCATTGCAATGTCTTCATATCTACTCCAAACTTTGGCTTGCATTTTAACGACCCGACACTGGAGTGGTTGAAACTGTGGCATTTGATGCAGATGACCCAGTAGAAGTGGATGTATCTCCACGAACCCTACTAGTAGTAGCATCAATGAATGTAGGTCTGGTTGGCCTGACCTCTGCTTGTTCCTTGCTTAACATCATGACAACAACTTCCGACATTGCAGGTCTTGATGCAACTGAGGACTGGGTGCATTGGAGAGCTATCTCTATAATTCTCTTTACCTCATTTGCATCATATTCTTCAGGGCTTAAGCTTTCATCCACCAAATTCATCAATTTGTCATCCTCGTACAGCCTCCATGCCTGCAAAGCCACAAGAAAAAAGGGCTGATGGGAAATAGAAGAGATTGGAGTATAGACCAGAATATAAAAAATAAAGATGTGCCATGAAGGTCACTCCGTATGTTGGAATTTCTTAAGAGGATCAAGTACCAAGCAAACACAATTCAAGTCACGTCTAGCAGATGCATAGCTTCAGAAGAAATCATTCCCCTTTTTAAGTCCCTGTCCTTTCTTTCACCAATGATCATGTGATCACCAGGGGGGAAGACCAAAAACTAAAAAGGACACCCCTGGGGCTAAAATTCAGAGTTCCTTTCAAATTCGGTGCATCCTATTTACATTTTCAATTTCTTTTCTTTACTGTAAACATTCAGCTATATGTGGTCGGTTGTAATATGATCACCAGAATCTTTACATTCGAAGTCTTATTAAAGAATAGCCCAAACCACTCAATGACTAGTCTATTAGCCGGGGTATGGTCCAATGAAAGGAAGATAGATGTAGTATTTATGAAGCAAGCACTTAGTCAGTTAGGTGGAATAGATATAGCTATAATCCATAGCATAGCATTTCAAAATATGGGTTGCAATTCATCCAAAAAAATATACATATATGAGTTGCGAAATTGGCTATAGGATAGGACTTTATGGAGTTCAATACAATATTGACTTATGTTCTTATGTATTAAATACATCAAATTTCAAATAGATGCATTTGAATGTTACAGGTAGCCAAGTCTTATTAGTCCAAACTGCAAGTCAAGTATTCTATGGGAGCAAATGTAAACAAATATATAAACAAATAAACAGACAAAAGCATCATGTTTAGAATAGTGATGCAGATTCATCACCAAATAGGGCTTGTTTCATTGGGAATAAGTCTAGGGTTGGGTTACATACATGTTGGGCCTTTGATCCCATAGGTTTCTAATGTAATAGGCCATTTTTATGGGCCTAAAATATGGGTAAATAGGTTGCATACGAGATTAGCTCCCATACTTAGTTTTATTTCCATACTTAACTTTTTATTTGATGTTTTAAATTGAACCGGTTCAACCCATGGTTTAATTTAAGTGATTTTAATAGTTTCCTTTTAAGCATTTAAGTTGGTATAAGAAACTACTGAAGAGGTCCACTGAAGAGAGCAAAGTAGACATGGCTGAGGACATGGAAGATGAAGTGGTGGTTGAGAACACTCCACAAGAAATCATCGACATCCAAGATGCTATTCTTGAAGAGGTCGAGCATATAGAGTTTGTTATGCCACTATGGTTCTCTGAAGAGAAAGCTCCACGCCTTGAAGACTTTATTCCTACTATTCTTGCCTCACCAAAGTTCTGTTTTGGAGTGGTCAAAGTTGCTACTCACATGTTTTTTCCTCCTCATCACTGCAAAATTTGAGGACAAATTTTTTCAAGCTGGGGAGAGTTGATGCAGATTCATCACCAAATAGGGCTTGTTTCATTGGGAATAAGTCTAGGGTTGGGTTACATACATGTTGGGCCTTTGACCCCATGGGTTTCTAATGTAATAGGCTACTTTTATGGGCCTAAAATTTGGGTAAATAGGTTGCACACGGGATTTGCTCCCATACTTAGTTTTATTTCCATACTTAGCTTTTTATTTGGTGTTTTAAATTGAACCGGTTCAAACCATGGTTCAATTTAAGTGATTTTAGTAGTCTCCTTTTAAGCATTTAAGTTGAGTTGAATTAGGACTCTATAAGTCCAGCCATGTTTTGAGTCTATTTCCTTTAGTATTTCAGTTTCCTAGTAAGTTAAGGATTGGGTTAGGCCTTTTCTTTTTAGAGTAAAAGTCTATTTTGAGTCTTTTATATAAAGTTGTAAGGGGGCAAAGCCTTGAATACGAATTTGATTAATGAAAAAGCTTTTGCTTGTTGGCTGCCATTGTTGCTGCTCCTTTTGCTCCTTGCGAGTGTGCATCCTTGTGGTTCTATCAAGGTGGAAAGGGATTGGTGGAATCCAATCGTCTCCTTGCGCCGTGACGGTCGGGAGGATCCCAATTCGAAGGTGGTTCTATCTTTCACTTCTGTCCAAGTCGCTGTCCGTGGATTTCTGCTGCAACTTGTTTACAAATTTCTTCTTCTATCCCTCCAATCCCAACCCCCATCGATCCTCTTTGTTTTATTTTAGTTTTCTCACATCTGTCCTATATTAGTTCTCAGTTATCCATCATTAAAAACCTAAAACCTGCAACTATTCTTCTCCCTTTCTAGAAGGTCACATGCAAAGTGATTTTCGTGAGAATTCTGCACAGCCAAATCTAACCGTTAGAACCTGCTAAAAATTTGATCGAATCTTCCTCAAACTCTAAGAGAGACTCTATTCAAATTTCAGCACCATCCAAACAGCCAATTATCTGAAATTACATTTTTACCCCTCTCTCCTACCTCTACTAGGAAACCTCCATAACTTCAGATTTAACCATCTGATTTAGCTGTAACTTTCAGCATATATTCCCCTCCACCCTACCCACACTCGACCTAAAGCCCTTGCCCTAACTCCACCTCTAAACCCTCATTCCATAATTTCCCTATTTCCCAAGCCTAACCCTAGTTTTGACCTAAAACTACAATTCTGTCCTATTGCAATTGCAGAACCAGCAGTCCCTTGGTTCCTTTATTGTTAGATCCTGGATATCTGGCCTCTAGTAGGTCCTTTGCCTATCTAGAGCTACATTAAATAGTCATTTAGTCCTAGGATATTTTCTACGATAGTTCAAAGCATGTATATGCAGAGGTTTTACAAAATTCGTATAAATTGGAATAACAAACCCGTGCTTATATACGATTTTTGTCGTGTTTATGACAAAATATACACCTATCCTTCTCAAAAACTGGAGGGCCATAACCTGGTACAAGACCCTCTTTCACAGGGTCACCAGGGGGGATTTGGTTTTGTTCTAACCTTCCGCATTTCCTGCACAAAGTGGTCACCCTTAGGTTCAAACCTACATCGTCACACTATACTTTTCAAAGATTGAGATGCATAGATATAAACATGCATCTCTTGATGTAACACAGTCTAGATGTACAAATACATAGATGAAAACTTTCTTGCCCTACCTTTAGCAAACATCAAGGGAAGTGTCTGTATATGGATGTATGTTTTACAACAAAAATATATACTTTCCATTAAAGGAAAACATCTACAATGAAATACAAGTTGTAATCTTTCATAATGTAATGTACGTATCTCCAACCTGAAATAAACTTAGTTATGCAGAAAAAGAACACCCAAGTGACCTTCAGTTTTTAAATTTCAAGATTTACCATACTTTTCTGTGCTTTCTTGAAAAAGTCCATCTCAGAAGAATCATTAGTCAATATTAAAAGAAATAATTATGTGATTCCCATGGCAATCGTTATACAGTCTAGGCAATTATGAAATGGCCGTTGAATTACCAGACCCATTGGTTAGATCCAGAATTGAGAAATTCAGTCATGCAGATTGGATTTCTGTTAAGATTAGTTACATAAACCCAGATGTCCTACTGATGAGTCACATTTGTTGATGGTAGAAGGTAGAACAAAAAAAATAATGGTCGAGAAAAATTTACCCCTTCAAGGAGGTATTGAGTTGCAGGCTCAAGCTGAAAGTCATTGCTCTTTCGACCACTTATGATTTCAAGGACAACCACACCATAACTGTAAGTGTCGACCTTCTCGGACAGATGCCCATGAAGCGCATACTCAGGTGATGTGTAACCCCTGAAGCATGAGAGTACAATAGCATATTGATCAGTGCAAATGAACATCATAATCTTCTTAGGATTGTTGAATGAACTAATTAAAACAGTGTGCTATAGCAATTTTTTTTTTTGGTAGAAGTGTGCTATAGCAATTGATACAATCATAGAAGTACCTTAGAGGATCAGATGAATTTTCTAATTACATATATATTAAAAAAAAAAAAGAGCGTCCCAGTGCACGAGGCTCCCACTACTGCAGGGTCTGGGAGGAGAAAATGTACGCCGTCTTACCCCCTGCTTCACAGGAGAGGTTGTTTCCAAAACGCGCAACTTAACTGTTGCGCAAGGCTCACCCACTTGATTGCATATATAACATATTGTATTAATCATATCCAGTTATGCCTTTAGCTGGTGAGCCTTGCGCAATGGTTAAGTTGAACTATTGCAACCATCAGGTTGCGGGTTAAAAACACGGAAACAGCCTCTCCGCGAAGCGGGGGTAAGACTGCGTACATTTGCCCCTCCCAGACCCAGCAGTAGTGGGAACCTCATGCACTGGGATGCTCTTTTTTTTTTTTCAAACATCCAGTATAGCCTTTGGCAATAACTTCAATTAAAATTCCAAAGGTTAGGACTGTCTACAATCCACGCTTATTGGGACCCTAGGAAAGCGGGCCCTCCACCAGGTTGTGGCCCTTTACAATAGTGCCTCTTTCAGGTCGTCAGGACCATTTAACTAGCACCCTTTATAGCTTGGTCCATCAGACTGACCTCTCAACTAAGACCCTCGATGCACTTTGTTTTAGATGTAATGTTGAGTACATTGATGAGGCTCACTGAATTAAACACCTATTTCACCCCCCTTCTCCACAAATTCAAAGCATGAACCACAATCCATCATTTGTTATATCAAGATGATGACTAGAAATTGTCAGAAATTACCAGGTTATGGGAGCAGGGAACTGATCAAATAACCACAAAATCACAGTGGAGGATTAGAAACCAAAAACCAAAGGTGGAGATGGATCCGACATGGAGAAATCGAAAGAAACTCTCAAAATTTCCACAACCTAAAGAGAAGATTGGACTTGGAGCTAGGCATCCCAACACATCTCTCCATGTGCATGTTCTGACTAGAAGAGTCTCCCCAAAGCCATGATTCAAGAGACAGGAACCACCTCTAAATATAAGCTGAGTTAACTCTTCTCGATCAGAAATGTAGAACTAGACATTTCAAGAAAAAACATAAGCACAAGAGAGAGAGAAAAGGGAAGAAACCAAAAAAATTGAATTAAAGTAAAGCAATCATTTATAATAGGTGGGAGACAAGACTGTGAATAAGTCGAAAGGAAATACAAATAATGTGAAAAGTATTAACTTAATTTTTGAATCTCAAAGTAATATAAACACAATATGTCCAAGTTAGTTTTGAGCTCCCAGATCTATCAAATGAACATGACACACATCAAAAGAGAAAGAAAGAGATAGAGTATAGAGTGATTGTTTTTTACTCGGACTTACAGGGTTCCAGCAAATCCAGTGCTTAAATGACTCCGATCCCCTGGCCGAAATCTTGCAAGCCCAAAATCCGCAATTTTTGGCTGGAAATCATCATCCAATAGTATATTACTAGATTTTATGTCTCGATGTATGATACATACATGGAACTCTTCATGTAGATAGGCAAGACCCCTTGCCATGCCAACAATTATGTTAAACCTTTGTTTCCAGTTGAGAGTCCCACGTTTTTCACCTGAAAAAGTAGAATTGTACTCAGAATAAAGCAGAAGAGAGGTTTTAGAAAATTGTAAAAGCCAAACAGCTTTTTAACTTTAAGTCATAATGACCCATAATCAGAGTAATAACAGTAGAATCTTTTTTTCCCTTAATTAAGATTGTAGAGTGAGACATAATTATTTAACCTTCAATTCAGTGAGGTTTGGCAGGTTTGTCAATTCTTATAAACTAAATGTAGATTTTGGTAGTAAGAGAGGCCCATTTATATTGATATGATCATATGAATACCATCATTCGACATATAAATCCTAAAGAAAAAATAATTTCACCATTTTCTCAGGAATTAATAAATCTAAACTAATAAACTCCACCATTGGCATGTACAAAATCTATGGTAATAACTTACTGTCATTATGTAACACATGTATGTTGTATACTTGTATATATATATATGTATATAAGTACACATACAAAGGGTCGAGCCAGAACTTTCCTTTAGAAGGTCAACGAAGAATTAGGAGGGTAATGGGGATTTGGGTCAGATATGGCTAAAATCAAACTCAACCCTAATCCTAATCTCCTACTCCCACCCCACCCCCCCAAAAAAAAAAAAAAAATCTTTAGAACATGCAATATTTCTTACTAATTTACACTGTGAGAAGAGCGGGTGGCTTGGCTAGCTTTTATTGGATACCCATGCACCTTTGACCCATAAAAGCTCCTTCTATATAGCCACAAGATCATCATCCCATAGTGAAACTTACTGCAAATGCTACACCATCTAGAAAAATAGGTACCATATTTTAGATTTTCTTGAAATTCTCTCTCGTTTTTTGTTTTTTTTTTTTGGAGGGGTGGGGGGGGGCATGAAGTATAATGAAAATGCTACTTAATGGTGAGGGACATTGAAGGTAGATTAAGAAACTAGATTGTGAGCAATGCAAAATGTCTCCTATCTAATAGAACATTTGAATTGATCATGTTGCCCCTCTATCCTTCATTTTCCTCGAATTGAAGTAGAGAGCTGTAAAAGAATAAGATTAAAAAAAGATAAAAAAAAGGGTGTACCCAGTGCACAAGGCTCCTGCCACTGTGGGGTCTGGGGAGGGTCATAATGTATGCATCCTTAACCCCCGCTTCGCGGAGAGGCTATTTCCCTACTTGAACCCACGACCACTAGGTCACAATGGAGCAACCTTACCATTGCACCGAGGTCTGACCTCTAAAAGAATATTATTATTCATAAAAATGTACATATATATCCACATTGGACTATATACACTAATTGTATATTTGAGGTAGATTTAACAAAAAAAAATCATATGGGAAATTAGAGGGGGCAATAAATATATGTAGCACCAAAATCATAAACTACACGGTCCTCACCTTGGCCCACTATGTTTATAAATGATAGAATAGGAAAAGTTAGAGTGGGTAATCCCTAGGGGTGTCAATGGGCCGGGCTGGGCCGGGCTTGCACTGAACCCTAGCCCAACCCTAGCAGGCTTAACCTAAACCCAACCCCAGCCTGGCCCTGTCAGGGCCAAGCATACCCTCAACCCAGCCCGACCCTGGCAGGGTTTTCCCAAGCCCGGCCCGGCCCTGTTGGCCCTGAATATCTTTGCCCAGCTTGTGGAATTAACAAAGCCCACTTAGTCTACCCACTTAACAAAGCCCAAGATATTAAAAAACACAATTTTTCGAACACAGGTTGTTACTAGACTTGAACCTTCGACCAATTGGTAACAGTAAAAGAATTTTAACTGTTGTACCAATGGCTGCTCTTTGTATATTTTTGAAATATATAGTATATAATACAGGGTCGCGCTGGCCCTGCCAGGGTCGAGGCCTCAACCCAGGCCCATCCCGGCCCTGCCAAGGCCAGTAAAACACTAAAGCCAGCCCGGCCCTATTTGGGCTCAGGGCGGTTTCGGGCTGGCCGGGTTTTTTTGACACCCCTAGTAATCCCCCCCGGCCATCTAGCTCTGCCTTGACAAAAGCATGAGTTCTATGTGGATTTTTTAGGGTTGGGCTCGAGCAGGTCTTGGTTACTGGGGGCATCAACCCGAGTCCCACCCAATCCGAGCAGGTTTTGGATATTTTCAGGCTTGGCCATCAAAGATTTCAGTGATTTTTTTTTGCTCTTACTCCTCGTTTAACCCAATCAGTAAAGATGCATGGATAGTTTACATTATATATGTTTTAGAGCTTACTCACATTATCACAGGTATGCTTTTCTAGGCTACTTTAATCTGATTTTTTTAAATTTCCAGTTTATTATCTTTGGCTCTTTTTAGGGTTTTTGTCGTCGTTTTTTAACATGTTTTAGGATCATCATCACATCCATGCATTAAATTGCTTGAATTTTGTAACAATTATCAAGAGAAGTAGAGAGGAGAAGAAGAAGAAGAGAGAAAGAGGAAGAAGATCTGCTGTGCAAGATAGGAGTCACAGCTGTAAATCAGACTGCCCCCAAACCATTCAATATTAATAAGTTCAATAGGGTAAAACACAAAGACCAAAATAGCCCTAAGAGGGAATCGAGAATTAGTGCTGGCGCTAATTCACGACTCCCTCCCCCCTTATACGACAGGTTCTAACACTCCCCCTCAAGCTGGAGCATAGATGTTAATCATGCCTAGCTTGTTACAAATATAATCTACCCTCATACTCCCCAAAGACTTTGTAAACAAATCAGCAAGTTGCTCTCCGGTTCGAACATGACGAGGAAAGATAACTCCTTGTTGCAGCTTTTCACGAACAAAATGACAGTCAATCTCAATGTGTTTCGTTCTCTCATGAAACACAGGATTGGTAGAAATATGAATGGCAGCCTGATTATCACACCATAGTAACATAGGAGAATCGTCACCAAACCCAAGCTCTGCCATCAATAGTTTAATCCACATCAGCTCACAAGTGCCATGTGCCATAGCACGATACTCCGACTCTGCACTGGACCGAGCTACAATGGTCTGTTTCTTGCTCTTCCATGAAACAAGATTTCCTCCAACAAATACATAGTAACCTGAAGTAGACCTTCGATCAACTGGAGATCCTTCCCATTCAGCATCAGTAAAGCTTTCAATCCTCCCATGACCATGATTAGAGTATAGAAGACCACGGCCCGGAGCTTTATTGATATAGCGCAAAACACTTATAACTACATCCCAATGAGACGTCCGAGGAGAGGACATAAACTAACTCAGTACACTAACAGGAAAGGAGATGTCAGGTCTAGTCACAGTCAAATAGTTGAGTTTCCCTACCAGCCTCCGATACTTCTCTGGATCATCAAAGATATCACCATCATCTGTCATCAGTTTCAAATTAGGATCCATAGGGATATCCAAAGGTTTAGATCCCAGTAACCCTGCCTCTGAAAGCAAGTCAAGAACATACTTTCGCTGTGAGAGCGAAATCCCTTTCCGTGATTGAGCTACCTCAATACCCAAGAAATACTTCAGGCGTCCCAGATCCTTAGTCTGAAACTGTTGTCCCAAATGCGTCTTTAAGCTCTCAATACCTGAAGAATCATCTTTTGTGATAACAATGTCATCTACATAAACTACCAAAAATATCCTCCCTGCATCAGAATGCCGGAAAAAATACGAATGACCACTCTCAGATCGAGTCAGTCCAAACGTCAACACAACATTTGTAAATTGGCCAAACCACGCCCTTGGGGACTGTTTCAGCCACCATACAATGATTTCTTCAGCCTACACACCTTACCAGACTCCCCCTGAGCAACAAAACCAAGAGGTTGCTCCATATACACTTCCTCATGGAGATCACCATGCAAGAAAGCATTCTTGACGTCCAACTGAAATAAGGGCCAATGGTGTGTAGCAGCCAAAGAAATAAAAATACAAACAGAAGCAAGTTTCGCAACAGGAGAAAAAGTATCTAGGTAGCCTACACCATAGACCTAAGCATATCCCTTAGCAACAAGACGAGCCTTCAACTGAGCCACAGACCCATCAGGATTAACTTTCACTACAAAAATCCATCGGCAACCAATGGCAGACTCATAGTTGTCACGGCGGTGAGGCGACCCAAGGCGGTGGGGAAGTCCAAAAGTCAAGGCGAAACTAACCAGGTGAACAAGGCGTCCAGGCGCTCGCCTAGGCATTGCCAAGGCGCCACCTAGGCGACGCCTTGACAACTCCACAGACTTACCAGAGGGTAAAGAAACAAGGTCCCATGTCTGATTTTCCTTCAGTACAGATAATTCCTTAGTCATAGCAACCCTCCACCCATGGTCAGACAAGGCTTCTATAACAGACTTAGGAATAGGATGACTCTCAAAAGCGGATAAACAAGCAACAAACTTAGAGGACAAACCAAAATAGGATACAAAGTTAGAGATAGGATGTTGGGTACAACTCCGAACAACTTTACGAACAACAATAGGAACATCTAAATCAGAAATAACAGGAATGGGAGGTGAAGAGGAATTACCTATCGAAGGATCCGAATCTGGAGGCGAAGAAGACCAGGTAGAGGTAGCTAACCGAGTGCTATATTTTTCATAAGCTGTAATACAAGTTATTGGCTCGTCAGAGGAGCAACGGTGAAACACAACAGGTGGCTTAGTAGGAGGTGGCACTGTTGGTGAAGGATCCTGCAAAGAAGAAGAAGTGTCGACAACATAAAGGGGCAGGTCATCGTCCGATTCTGAAATTGGCAGGGAGGATGCAACAAACGGAGTAGATTCAAAGAAAGATATATCGGCGGTAACAAAATATTTCCTTAAATCAAACGAATAACAACGGTAACCCTTCTGGGTTTTAGAATACCCCACAAAAAAGACATTTAAGAGCTCTAGGATCCAACTTAGAGCGACTAGGACGATGATCCCAAATAAAACAAACACCCGTGGTGGTAAGACAAACAAGGGGTAAGAAGGGAACAACAAAGAATATGGAATACCACCACTCAAAATTGAAGAAGGCATGCAGTTAATAAGTTAACACGCAATCAAGACAGCATAGGCCCAAAATACTTTAACCACTTTCATCTCAAATAAAAGAGATCGAGTGACTTCCATCAAATGTCTATTCTTCCTTTCGGCTACACCATTTTGTTGAGGTGTATCCGCACAGGAGGACTGAGGAATGATCCCATGTTGAATCATAAACTCATTAAACGGAGTAGAGAAATACTCTTTTGCATTATCACTACGAAGAATTTTTAATGCTGTAGTAAATTGATTATGAATTTCAAGCACAAATGTACAGAAAATGGAAAATAACTCAGAACGATCTCTCATTAAATAAATCCAGGTTACTCTGGAAAAATCATCTACAAAAGTGACAAAGTAACGAAAACCCAACATAGAAGTAAAGGGATATGGCCCCACACATCTGAATGAACCAAAGAAAAGGGTTTAACAGCCCATTTATTGACTCGAGGGGGATAACTTACACAGTGAAGTTTCCCAAACTAACAAGACTCACAATGCAAACTTGACAATAACTGAAACCTACTATCTAAAATTTTCAAACTCTGCAACGAAGGATGACCCAAACGACGATGGATTTGATGAGGAATTGCCACACTCGAACATGCCACAGTGGATGCGTCTTCAAGAATATATAGTTCCCCAAATACTCGACCTCTACAAATCTTCTTCCTTGACTTGAGATCCTAAAACTCACAATAATCAGGAAAATATGTAACAGAACAATTGTTAGCTTTGGTGAATTTTCAAACGGACAATAAATTAGAAGGAAATTTGGGCAAATAAGAATCAGAGGACAACGACAAAGAAGGGGTAACATGCACAGTGCCTGTACCCCGAACTTTAGCAAGAGATCCATCAGCTAACACAACATTAGAGGAAGACTCACGAAATGAAGAGAAAATACCTGATGCTCCAGTCATATGGTCCGAAGCTCCTGAATCAATGATCCAGGGACGAAAAGTAGACGAAAGGCATGCAATAGCATTACCTGGCTGAACTAGTGTAGCAATGGAGAACTAAGATGACTTAGAATTCTGAAATTGAGTGAATCGCTCATAATCTTCATCAGACATGGTCACTGTTTTACCCTCAGGCTTGGAAGGAGTGGGAACCACCGGATCACTGTTGGTTGAATTTGCAAACTGAGGTGGTTTACCATGAAGCTTCCAGCAAAACCGTTGAATGTGACCAGTTTTGCCACAATGATGACAAGTGCGCACCTATCCTAAAGTCTCCGAACTACTAGACGTGGGGGCTTTACTATTCCCTGACCCACGACCACTACCACCATTACCTATCCCACCACTGGACCCACGGTCAGGAAAGGCTGCAAGTGCCGAACTATCACCACCATGGGTGGAATCTTGGCTGCTCTCGCAGGAAACTTGTAAAACACGAGAAAATGCCTTAGGGAGTGTGGTTACCCTATCCCCACCGGAGATTTGAAACCTTACTGGCTCAAATTCTTTTCGAAGTCCACCCAAAAATACCATAACAGCCAGCTGCTCTCGCTGGCGCTGCATCTCTTGCACATCCAAAGAGAGAGGAAGAATGGAATTCAGCTCCTCCTACAAGCGCTTGAATTCAGCAAAATATTGAGTAACAGTCAGGGTCTTCTGATCTACTTTATAAAAAGCTTGGGACAGAACATAAATTCGAGACAAGTTGTCCTTCCCAGAGTAAAGGACATTTAAATACTCCCATAAATCCTTTACCGTGTCAATATGAGTAACCAGGTCTGCAATCTGGTTATCCATTGAGTTCAACATCTGACTCAATATCCTTACATCCACAGTGTCCCATGTTGTGTCACCTTCAGGCTTTGATTTTGTCAAGTGATCCTGTTGATCACGCCCAGTCAAGCCCAATCGAACCACCTTCTTCCATTGCTGAAAGTTATGGATTCCTTTGAGTTTTCTTTCAGTAATGCGATGAGAAGATGATGACAGTTCAGTCACAATTGTCTTTATGTCACCCATTCTCAGTTAAATCTCCAAGTTGCAATCAACCACGAAAAGTTCTGATGAACTAGCAAGGAGATGCGATCTTCAATCAACCACGAGAAATTCTGTAATTGTCAAAAAAAAAAAAAAAAAACCAGCCAGCAAAATAGATAGCCTCCAATAAATCGATTCAGGAAAAAGAACAATATCGATCTCCAAGTCGCAAAATAGCACCTGAATGTATTAAAATCATTAGACAGGATATGGAGTTGTAGAAAACAATAGAGTACTTACTATTTTTTTGGTGAATAAGTATATATTACCAAACCCCAGGAGGGGGCAGGAAGGAAAAAAAAAGGGGGGGGGATGTACAAGGAGAGGGGAGAGAGAGAGGGGGGAACAAAAAAGGGGGGGGGGGGGAGAGGACCTAACTCAAGTCGTCCTTAAATGGAAGGGGACAGTAAAAGACTGCAAATGGAGTACTTATTTTGAATATTGATGGAGAAGAAGTAAGAAGAAGAAGAAGAAGTCCCACCAGCCATTAAAGGTATCCCACCGCATAAGTTCCACCAGCCATTAAAGAACAGGCTCAAGCCAAAATCTCATTAATCAAATTCGTGCCAGGCTGTAGCTCCTTACAAACTTATATGGAAGACTCAAAAACAGACTCAAACACAAAAAAGAAAGGCCTAACCCAATCCTTAACGAAAGGTAACATAAACTGACTAGGAAACTAAAATAATAAAGGAAACTGACTCAAAACAGGACTGGACTTATATTATCCTAATCCAGCCTAACTAAACCACTTAGTAACAATTAAAATAAAGAAATAAAGGCCTCGCTGCATCTTCCTCCTTCACCGTAGAATCCCTCTCTCCCCTCCTTGCATCTTCTGTCGGAATGGTTCTGAAGACACTGACCACCTCTTCTTCGCTTGCCCTTTCTCCTCTACTATCTGGCAGAAAGCCCTTTCTTCTATTTGCCCTCACTGCAGGAGACCTCTCCCCTTCGCTAAAGAATGGCTCTGGATGGATATGACCTTCCATGGATGTTCTATCTGCGACACTGTCGGTAAGCTGGTGTTTGGCACAGCCCTGTACCACATCTGGATGGAGAGGAACTTTAGGAGATGGACCTCCAATTCCCGGTTCTTTGATCAGATTTGGAAAGCCATCTCTTTGGATGTTTCCTCTAAGTTGACTGTTCTCCCCAAAAAGCCCTTTTGTGATTCCCTAAGGAACAGGCATATTGTTGTTTCCTGGGAATTAGACAGTGCTCTTTTACGGCCTCATTCCCATTCTTAGTTTGGTTTGGGCCTTTTCTCCCCCCCCCCCCTTCAGTTTTCCCCTTGTATATTCCCCCCCTCTCTTCTCCTTGCTTTGGTAATATATTTTTTTATCCACAAAAAAAAAAAAAAGAAAAAGAAATAAAGGCACTTGACTAATCCCATATGCCTAGCCTCTACCTATATTATAGGTCCATTACAGTGGCCTATTATATTGAAACACATTGGATCAAAGGCCCAACATAGACATAACCCAACTAATGGATCCCAGCTCAGCTTAACAGCAAATTTCAGAATCCTTCCAACAGGTAGGATCTCAGGGTGTTAAAACACTAGAATGTGAGAATTTTTATAATTCCAAATCCAGGACTCAGATCAGGTCCAAACACTGGTTGAGTGTATGGCTAAGATAGAAGTTCAAAACCCCAAAATTTGGCAGTAATGCTATGGTTGGATAAGGGTTGGTATAAAGGCAGTTCAGAAATAGAAACTTTGATTTTCAAAAATTAGGAACTACCAGCAACTACCGATCTGCTGAACAGATCAGGACCAAGTTTTGGTCGGTAATTGTTATTTATCAATAGAAACATGCCTCAGAATATCTTTGAAACACAATGGTCAGATTTTGAGATATGGCTGATTCTTAGTTGCAGCAATATGTCACAAATACAGGGGAACCACAAGGTTTGAAATTGCAGGAACCGATAGAAGAAACAAAACAGAAAATAAAATGACCTGAGCCTCCCACCCAAGCTTAGGTTAGAATCCCACTAACCCACTTAGACTCTCACTAGGGTTTCTGCATCCCACAGGCCTGCCTCTCACAGTTACAACAGGATAGAGCCATTCAAAATAGTTTGTCCAATCGTCACTGTAGTAGTGCCCCTTCTTTTTTATTTGTAAACTTTAATCAATACAGTAAATAAAACCTTCCTTGTGTGGCCTAACATACTCCCGTTACAACTTTGAACTCTTAGAAATGGAAACCCCTTAAAAATAGAAACTAGTAAAGCTTTATAGAATCTAGCCTTCTAAAACAAAAATGGATACTAAAAAATAGAAACTAAAATCTAATTTTGTCATTGACCAAAGAAATTAAAATAGAAAGTAAGCAAAATGGCAACTAGATGAAATCTTCTCATTGACAGCTCAAATCTTCTTGAAGATACTCCACACAATCAGTCTGATACTTTATGATATGCTCCACACAATTAGTAATCCGGCTTCCCTAGAATGTCCTCCATCGAACCAACCAAGAACCAGGCCACATCAGACCAGGCAAACCCGATCTTGACCTGGTTTTTGGGCTTTGTTCCTGTGGTTACACCTATGCTGGAATCTGTGATCTACACATAGTTCAATATCTTGCGATATATCGGTATCTTGGGCCTACCGAGATATCCGAAATATACCGAAATTTCGCCGAAATATGGTATTTTTTCTGCCATATTTCGGCACTCCATCTCGATGGGGTTTTGGCCATATTAAGGCCTGATACTTCATGTACACCCTTATTTAAGCTAAATAAACACATTTAAACCTTCATATTGCAAAAAAAAAATGAACTCAAAGTGGTGTTTTGGGTTTGCACCCTTGATTGACTGTATACGGTCAGACCCTGATGTATAAAATAGTTAAATACATATTGTTTAAGTACTAAAAGACATAATAAGAAATTTAAACAAAGTAATGAAACAAAAATAAAGTCAAATGTAGCCTTTAGTTTAAACTTTAAAGTTTAAACTTTAAAGTGTAAACTCATAAAGTCATAAGTGCATAAGTCATAACTCATAAACTTCATAATAGTCAATAGTTCAATACTCAATACACAGTATTTCTACGAAATTTACTGAAATATACCGAAATGTACCGAAATTTACTGCTCAATACACAGTATTGCTACGAAATATACCGAAATATACCGAAATTTCTACGAAATTTGAACTTTTTTCATTTCGGAAGCCCATCTCATCTCGGTAGTGTCGAAATTACCGAAATTTACCGAAATTTCGGCAATATATTGCGAAATTTTGTACCATGGATCTACATCACCAACCCAAATCTTATTTCTAATAAAATAAGCCCAAGTAGGTAATTTAACTGCATCAACTAGAGTCGCCTAGGATATATCAGTTCACACCCAAAAGATGAGACAAAACAGAAGAGTATCAAGAGAGATTGGCTCTCTCTATTGTTGACCAGTTTTACCGCAGAAACAGAGTATACCAATAAAAGGGAGAAGGAACAGGGGGTAAAGGGAAAAAAGAGAGAAAAGAAGAGGAAAAGTAATGTAGACCAATCACAAGTGGTAACCATTCCATAAGAGGATCACAAACTTCAGGTCCAGCAACAGTAAATGCTTCGATGCAGGAAATAAAAAATAGAAATTGAAGAAGGGAAGAAGAAGATAGGGTAGTCTCTCTTAGACTTGGGTCTCTCACCCATGACCTCCCACCGTATTTTGGTCTCTCACCAATGGCATCTCACCATCCTCTCTCATGGAGCAAAGCACAAATCTATGTTTCATCTTCTCAATCTCATTAATCAAATTCGTGTACAAGGCTGTAGCCATAGAAATCTTGTCTCGGAAGTCCATTTCAGCCAGACCAAAATTTCGACGAAATTTCGCTGAAACATTGTATTTTTTCTATGAGTTTTGCTTGGCCATTTTGGGGTGCAAATTGCCGAAATGAGCGAAATACTGAAACAAAATTACCAAAATAACTGAAATTTCGACGAAACAATGCATTTTTAGACCGAAATTTCCGAAATGTCTGAAATTTTCGAAATATTGCATTTTTTATTTCTACCTACCATCTCGTCTCGGACCCATTGAAATATCCGAAATTTCGATGAGATTTTGAACCATGGCTGTAGCCCCTTACAAATTTATATAGAAGACTCATAAACTATAAAGGAAAGGCCTAACCCAATCCTTAACTAATAAGGTAAAATAAACCGACTAGGAAACTAAATAATGAATAAAACTGACTCAAAACAGGACTCTAACTAAACTAAGAAAAAAAATCCCGTTTTCCTACTTTCTACCCATATTTTAGACCCATTAAAGTGACCCATTACAATGAAAACACATGGGATCAAAGGCCTAACACATACATAACCCAACACAAAGCTTATTTCCAATAAAATAAGCCATCTAGGTGACTTATCTGCATCAAAAAGGAAGGAAGGAGCAGAAACAAGAAACCAGGATAAGAATACCTGGAAGGGAGAAGGAAGAAGAAAGCACTAACCACAAAGCCACATAGTCTACTCGAGGAAAAACTCAATTGTCCATTAATCTTTGTGTAGTCGATGAGTACATCCCAACATATAAAGAGGGGGGGGAAAAAAAAGACTCCTAGACTGATTGTAAAACTGAATTCATCTTCCACTCAAACTCTATCTCCTATATCATACATAACCAAATCCCGAACAAAAGAAAAGAAAATAAAGTGAAATGAAAATTACAAGATGAACCCCAAAACAAATAATCATTACCAGTACTTATTAGACCAAAATCCTAAGTTGCTTTGGTTTTCGGTTTCCAAATCCGGTCATATTAGTGAAAAACCACTCGAGAGCCATTGCATCAGTTCTAGACCCTCATTGGAACTTCCTCCTAGACTTAATGGCCTATATATTTCCAAAGACTTACATTAGGACCTTTTCAAGATACTTAATGAACTTTACATTTTCAAGGTCTTTCTCAACTAACAATGAAACTAACCTATTAACATCCCCAAGACTTTACAACTTTAGAGTACTAGACACAACTAACTAGTTAAATACGTATGGGCCACTCATCCCTCATATATGAGCTTTTAAAATAGGCCCATTATAATATAAACCATAAAAATTCCCAGCCCATGACCCATATAACCCAGTAGGCTACTTATTTAACCCATTATACTAGGATTTGGCTTGTTCCGGTGTGAATACTTCTGCTGGAAACTCTCTTGGTCTACATCATAAAGAAGGTAATTGAACAATAAATGTGTTAAATTTTGGAAACAGATCATTTGATCTCAAGAATTGTATTTTTTGTTTCCAATGGCTCCTAAACTGACTTGCTATTCAACTTGAGTCTTCAGAGGGCTGTTTCATACCATGGTTCAGCCCAGTTTGAGCAGTATGATGAAAAAGCAATGCATCATTCATTTGGCTGATTTTTACGAAAACTTGCTGCTTTTTCCCCCTCTTTCCACTGGTTCTTCAAACATGTAGTTCTTCTTTGAGAATGACCACTCTGTCTTCCGGTTCCTCTGCAACCCAGTTTAACGAGCCTGCTGGCCTCTTTCAGAACTGATCTTTACCCCTGAAGAACCAGAAACTTTTATAATTTATTCTTTATATGGATAAACATTACAAGGTAAACTTATGAATGTGATAGATTTTGTCTGGAGGTCAATAAAGCTGATGGGTCTCGACCTACAGCTGTCTCTAAATTGATTTAGGCACTCATGCTGATGCTGATCTTTGCAGGATGTTGAAATTGAGGAGGAGGTTGATGTTATAATTTCAGAGTGGATGGGCTACATGCTCTTGTATGAGGTGATTGATGTGATCTAGTTTTTCATGGTTGAATTGCACATATTAGTTTAGTATTTAACTAAGATGAATTTGCAGCGCTTTGATTCTTGGGGTTTGAGTGCTTCTGTTATTTCAATGCTCTTATATAAGCATCAAATTGTTATTGGCTCATTTTGAAACTTAATCCTTTATCTATCTTCTATATTATTTTAAATATTCATGCTTTTCCCTGTAGAGCATGCTTGGGAGTGTAATTACAGCCAGGGATCGTTGGTTGAAGCCCGGAGGACTTATTCTTCCTTCTCATGCTACGGTAACCTAATCAGAAAATCAGTATCTCATACACTTCTATTCCACCTTTTTTTTTCCTATAATAAATTCAGTACTTTATTTTTTGGAGCTGCTCCCTATTTGTATGAATTTGTCCAAAAAGGTAGCTTGCTATAACCTAGAGCACTCTTGATAATTCAATAGTATTAGCCATGTGAGGAAAACGTAATTTGATTTTTTAAAAATTATCTCTTGTATTTATCAAACCGGTCATTATCAGAGGAAAGTATTAAACCTCCTCTTGCTAATATGTGCTCTGCATCTTCTGCAGTTGTACATGGCACCTGTTACGCATCCTGAAAGATATAGTGAAAGCATTGATTTCTGGCGCAATGTTTATGGGATTGATAGTGAGTACATATGATTAATCAAATGATCTTCAACTCTGTGTGTGTGTGTGTGTGCGTGTGTTCTTTTTTTTTTTTTTTTTTTGGGTGGTGGTCTTGGTGATGTGCTGGATGCAAAAAATCAGCTTCTCCATTCAATTGGTGGGCTACTCTGTGGGCCAGCCATAAATCCCTGACCCATCCTTATTGGACATTTCTGCATTGGAACGAGAAATTCTCTGTTTCAGTATTATGCTACGCTCCAGTGTGAAATGGTAAAACTGGTTTTGTGTAGCCTTTCCCATGGACCTGAGCTAAGGTTTAGTTGAGAGTTCAGTGATTCTCCAAATCATATTATAAATTTAAATTTGTCAGAATGTACTAAATCTATCTGATGACTGTGGTCATGCACTCTGGCTGCTCTCCCCCCTCTCCCTTTTCTTTTTTTATGTCTGCTTGACAGATTGGTACTTTCCTCTAATCCTCTCCCCTCCACATTTGGGATAACGGGATGACATATTGAGGGTGGGAATGCTTGGGCTTGGAAGCATCATCTTCTTTGTTCCCTCTCCATGATCAAATTTGGAATGTGGAATGTGGGATACTTGGGCCCATTTCTTTACTTTGTTTGGTTTAGCCTGTATTCCTCAGGGAATATAAGACCTTACGTTGTTTTGGTAATCAGTATCTCTGTGGAATATGGGCAAGCTGATGGGGTTTTATGTTTTCTTGGTTGGTATTTGGACTATTTGGGTAAGGAATAATAGGATGTTTGTAGGATGGAGCAGATATTCCCTGCAGGTGATTGTGTTGATTACTCTTAGAACTGCTAGATGGGCTATCATTTTGGATGCTTTCCGAGACATATCAACCGACAATTTCATTAGACAATGGTCCCAGTGAGGAGTTCTGTAGTTTTGCCTCTGTAGATTCAGCATGAGTGGCACCCCCCCCCCCCCATGGTTTTTGGGTGGGTGCTCAGGAGTTTCTATTTCTAGAGGCTGACTAAACACCAACATCGAGGGTGACTCAAAGCTTGTTATTTGGTGGCTTGGTCATCATAGTGGTGCTCCTTGATGATGCCTTCACCATCTTGTGAATAGCTAAGCTGCTTTGCTCTCATGGTAGCTTTTCTTTTACTTGGCGCTTGTGTCAGCTTATTCTTTAGTTGATGTGCTTTGCCAGGGGAGGGCTTTTTAGGGAGGATTTGTATGTGGGGCTTTATATTTTAGCATTACTGATGGATCTATTCTTGGTGTGTACTCGGGCCTTTGTGTAATCAACACTCTACTGTGGTGCAGCTGTATGCGGTCATGTTTGGATTGCAGGCTGAACCAGGGTTTAATTTACTGAGGCTGCGAGTTCTTGGGGTGTCAAGGTCATGATTGGGGTGGATGATACCTAAACATTGGGGTCTGTGGAGTTTAACTCATTTAATTAAGTGAGCATGAGCTTTGGCATCCATCCTTGACATGACAGATGTAATGGATATTGCCACTCCTACATTATGTAGTTATGCTTATCAGAAACAAATAAATTCTCCCTTTCTATTTGGGAAAAAAAGGGGACATCATCAATATCTATGGTCCTAATTGATAGAATTCTAAAGGTGAGAAAAGGTTGCAACTTGAGTTTTCAAGATTTGTTAATTCTAAGTAGCAGGTGTATTATAGTTTTCTTCCAGTCTCTTCTTAATAAGGATATATATTTACTGATGACTCCTTTATAGACTCTCAATCAGATAAGCCGTTTTAAAGTTTGTCATGGACTGTTGAAAGGCTAATATACCCCTTGGACTAGCTATGTTCAAATTTTGGGTCCTCTCGCAATTGTACATAGCCCATGCATCAAACATATATACTTAAATTTTCATCCACCGAACCAAAGTTGCCTTATTATTTTTTTGGGATTAGTAACTGTTGAATGTTCACGGATTACCCGTTGATCCGTGACCCGGATACATTAAAGTGTCCAGGTACATTATGCACATGTTGCACATGTGATTTGACTAGAATTTTATTTCCTTTATTGTAATGATCTCTGATTATAAATAAAGAGGCTGTGGGCACATTGTTCACAAGCCATTATTCAAGGATTTCAACATGGTCAGAGCCAATCCGAGAATATGGGATCCAAAAATTTCTTTCCTGTTTTTTGTTTTTTTCTCTCTTCTCTCCATCGTGAAGTCACCCTAGCAGCAGTACCACCGCCAGCAGCACCTCCACCAGTCTTCCGCCAGCCCTCCGGCAGCCTTTACCCACCTTTTTTTCACACCACCGCCTCCCTCCCGCTACTCTCTCTCTCTCTCTCTTTTTCTCGAGGGAGGACTTCCCGCTTCCTTGCGATCCTTTTAGACCCTCCCTTGGTGGTGAGTTGTCTCCCACCAAGGGCTCTTTTTTCCCCTAAAATTTTTTCCCCTGTGCAGTAAACAAAACTGCGATTTTTTTTCCATTATTATTTTTTTTTTTACCAGTCACCATGCCTGACAACTCTGATGTTATGTTTGCTTCCTCTAGCCCTGACAGCACATCGCAGCATGACTTTGTTCCTTTTCCAGCCAGTCCTATAAAGTTAAATGGGGCCAATTACCTCTTGTGGTCTCGTTCATGCTTGTTTGCAATTGGTTCCCGTGGTCTCTCTGGCTACGTCTCTGGAACCTTTGTCAGGCTTGCTGAAACTGGTTCTGCCCATGATCGGTGGGAGAATTTTAATTTTCTGGTTATGTCCTATTTGGTGAATTCCATGGAGCAAGAGATTGCCATTATCTTCTTCTCGATTCGGCGGCCAAGATATGGAAAACAGCCAAGGACACGTATTCTCAAGTTGGGAATGCCGCTCAGTCTTATGAACTTCGTCAAAAGATTCACTCTACCAAGCAGTTAGAGTTGTCCCTTTCACAATATTATTACACCATGTGTACTCTGTGGCAACAGTTGGATTTTTTTGGCACCTTTATTGCATCTAGTGTTGCTGATGCAACGGCTTACAAAAAATGGGAAGACTTGATTTTTTGGCCGGGCTCAATATTGAATTTGATCTGATCCGGTCTAATATTCTGAATCGTGATCCTCTACCTACTCTTGAGCAGGCATATGTAATTCTTTTTGCCGAGGACAGTCGACGTATAGCCATGGTTAATCCTGTCCCTCAGGAACGATCGACTCTTATTTTTGGTTCACAGTCTTCTGCCCCTGGCAATACTTCCCGTTCTGTTCCTAGTGATCGACCATCTGAGGATCGTCCTCCTATTAAATGTGATCATTGTGGAAAGGAGTGACACACAAAGGATCGTTGTTGGAAGCTACATGGTCGCCTTGCAGATATTCGGGGGCGGGGTAGGGGTGGTTCCAATCGGTTTACTGGCACACGTGCAAATCAGGCATCCACTGAAGAACAACCTGCGCAGTCTCTTTCTCAAGTTATGGCTGAACTCAATCATCTCAGGGATATGGTGACTTGTTTGGACACGTCTTCTTCGGCATCTACATCCTCTTCATTGGCTGCCTCTGCTGTTTTTGTGCCTTCTACTACTCCTACCACTCCTTCTCCAGGTATTTCATTTGGTGGGAACTGCTCCTCTGTCATTCCCGATTCTTGGGTGATTGACTCTGGAGCAACCAACCATATGACAGGTTCTTCATCTCTTTTTTTTAAGTATTCTCCTTTATCTGGTCATACTAAAGTCTGTGTTGCTGACGGATCTCTTTCTTCTATCTCAGGAAAGGGATCTGTACAGTGCACATCTTCTCTTTGCCTTTCCTCTATCTTGCATGTTCCAAAATTCTCTACTAAATTACTTTCAATTAGTAGTATAACCAGAGATTTAAATTGCAAAGTGACTTTTTTTCCCAACCATTGCTTGTTTCAGGACTTGGAGATGGGTCGTATGATTGCATGTGGTAAAGTGGTTGGTGGTCTTTATGTACTTGATGGTGCGCCGGCAGCCTTGACATCTCAGTCTTCCTCTACTGAATTTAATTCGGCAATTTTGGAGTTGAATAATTGGCATAAACGTTTGGGCCATCCCCCTATAGGGGTTTTATCTGATCTTTTTCCCAGTTTGGTTAAACGATGTAATAAATTTAATCTTTCTTGTGATGCTTGCATTTTAGCCAAGTAAACTCGGACGGTTTATCCTATTTCTGATAGTAGAAGTTTATCACCTTTTAATTTGATTCATTTTGACGTTTGGGGCCTTGCCCGGTATGTTTCTACTTCTGGCTTTCGGTGGTTGGTCACCTTCATTGATTGTTGTAGTCGAACCACTTGGGTCTACTTGATGCACAATAAGAGTGAAGTTTTCCGCTGTTTTACCCTATTTCATAAGATGGTTCAGACCCAGTTCGATACGAAGGTAAGAATTCTCCGGTCTGACAATGGCAAAGAATACATGGATGGTGCCTTTCAGTCATACTTGGAAACTCATGGGATTATCCATCAGACCTCTTGTGTGGATACACCTGCTCAGAATGGGGCTCCTGAACGCAAGAACAGGCACTTACTTGAGATGGCTCGATCTCTGATGTTTGATATGGCTGTTCCCCCTCGTTTCTGGGGTGATGCGGTCCTCACAGCCACTTATCTTATTAATAGGCTTCCCTCAAGAATCTTAGGAGGACGCTGCCCGTTGGATGTTTTATTGAGCTCCTCGACTTTTGTTGTACCACAAAAATTTTGGTTGTGTGGTGATTGCCCGAAACCAACATGTTCATGGCAAGTTCGACCCAAAGGGACTTCGGTGCATTTTTCTTGGCTACTCGGCTACTCGGAAGGGCTACAAATGCTACCATCCTCCAATCAGAAAAATATTTGTTACCATGGATGTTGTGTTTCGTGAATCCAAGGCCTACTTTTCCTCACCGGAACGTCAGCAGGGGGAGGTCATAAGTGTAGATTCAGAGGTCCCACTGATTGTTCCTCTGGATGTTCATATACCTGTTATAGAGGATTCTTTTGTGGAATTGGAGGATGGAATTACAAGTCAAGAACAAGAAATGGGATAGATTGAGCAGCAACCAGTTCAGGGGGAGAAAGATTTGAAGAATTATTCTCAGGGGACGTTTTTTCCTCCTCATGGACCATTGTACAAAGAGACCACTACCACACTACCTTCTCAATCAGCACCTGTTCCGAGTTCTCCCACTCATTCTCCTTGTAAGCCTCCTTATGATCCCAGTATGGATTTACCTATTGCTGTTCACAAGCCAAAGCGGGGTTGTACTCAACATCCAATTTCTAATTTTGTATCTTACAACTCCCTTACTCCTTCTTTCCATGCCTTTGCGTCTTCATTATCCTCCGTTATTATTCCTAACAATTGGCAAGAAGCAATAGCAGAGCAAAAATGGAAGGATGCGATGCATAAAGAAATGCGTGCCTTAGAGAAAAATCAGACCTGGGATTTGGTAATTCCTCCATCAGGAAAGACCTGTTGGCTGTAAATGGGTATCTGTTGTGAAGCATAAATCTGATGGTTCGGTTGAAAGGTATAAACCTAAGGAATCGACTATTAAGAAACCTTTGCTCCTGTGGCAAAGATGAATACAGTGAGAGTCATCATTTCCTGTGCTGTGAATCAAGGTTGGGATCTTCAACAACTTGATGTGAAAAATGCCTTCTTACTTGGAGAGTTGGAAGAAGATGTCTACATGGAGATAACTCCGGGTTTTGCCTCACCAAACACTCAGGGAAAGGTGTGCAAATTGAAGAAAGCTTGTATGGCTTAAAACAGTCTCCCCGGGCTTGGTTCGGTCGTTTCCATAGAGCTATGGTTGCTAATGGATATCAACAAAGCAATGCTGACCACACGCTATTTGTTAAAAGGGTGGGACATCATATCACTATTTTGATTCTCTATATAGATGATATAGTGATCACTGGAAGTGATATTATCGTGATCTGGGTATTAGCGCAGAGAGCTAATACCGAGATCATAATGAGAAGGGTATTTCAGTCTAATATGTTGGTAGGGTGTTTCTTTTATTTTATTTTAGTGTTTACAATTTTACCCTTCAAGTGATTGATATAATGAAAATTGAGAGGAGAGTTACACATATCGTGGAACTCTCCCAGTTCTGCTGAATCTCGACTCCTTCTCTCTCTCGGCTTTTCTTCTTCTTTTTCTTCAGTATTTATCATGGTATCAGAGCTGTAAGGGTTGTTACATACTTCGTGGATCATTGGTTCCCTTCTTTACAGCATTCGATTGAAGAAATATTTTTTTTTTGAAGATTTGCAGCACTTGCGGCTTCTCCTATTTTCTGTTTGAAGGGGTGCAACACCCTATGCTGTTTTCTGGATTGGTTTAGAGACTAGTTCATGAAATGAATTAAGAACTAGGTCTCTCCCTTTTTTGTTTAAGGATTATTCGAAGGAGTTATTAGATGAAGTGAAGATTTTGTCAGGATTTTGTTGAGAAGATCGATTGCTGTCTCTACTGTTGGTTTCAGATTTTTCAAGGTTTTATCTGAGGGAGTTATTTGCTGTCCTTATTGATTTCTATCAAGTTTCTTCAGTCTTGATCGACTTCTGTCCCTGTTTGCAGTATTTTTCAGTCTCTTTTGTCTTCACTTCATCAAGTAAATCATGGATGATGAGCCGAAACCTGTTGAGGGTTCAAAGTCATTCACAACAGAAATTTTTTCTTCCTCTTCAAATCGTATTACCGAGAAGAAGTTGGAAGGGGTTACCAATTTTTTGCAGTGGAAGAAAATTGTTCGCCTAGTGTTAACTGGCTGTGATCAGCATAAACATCTGTTCAAAACCAAGTCTGAGAATGACTCTTCATGGGAGACAGTTGATTCTCGAATATTGGGACAGATGCTGAATTCTATGGATCACCAATTTGTGGACCTAGTGACACACATTGACACAGTGAAGGAGTTGTGGGAGTATCTTAATATCTTGTATTCTGGACAAAATAATCTGTCCCGTATTTATGACTTGTCCCAAAAGTTCTACAGGGCTGATAGGAAGGGTCGTACTTTGACCCAGTACTTTGCTGATTTTAAGAGAATGTATGAAGAGCTTAATTCCTTACTTCCTATCACTGCCAATGTGGAACAGATGCAGAACCAGCGGGAACAACTTGCTGTTATAGGTTTTTTGGGAGGTCTTGGGAAGGAGTTTGACTCTGTTCGTTCCCAAATTCTTGGTGGTGACAAAGTAGCCACTTTGTCTGAAACCTTTTCCAGGGTTCTTCGTGTCTCTCGGGAACACAATAATGATGGTGATACTTCAGCCCTGGCTTCTTTTCCATCCAACTGTGTGCCCAACAGTGGGGCTGATGGTGGTGGTGGTGGTGGCCGTGGTCGTGGTGGTGGGGCTGGTGTTTCTAGTAAGGCACCTACCTTAGGTACTCAGGGTACCTCTGATGTTTCTGGTGGTTCCGTGCGCACTTGTCATCATTGTGGTCGTCCAGGACATATCCAACGTTTCTGTTGGAAACTACATGGCAAACCAACTCAGCAACAGTTTGCCAATTCTGCTACAGCTGATTCTCCTGTTTCTCCACGGACTGAGGGTAAGACTGTGAAGATGTCTGATGATGAATATGCCCGTTATACATAGTTTCAGATTTCTCAACCAGCCCAACCTCCAACTGCGACCTTTGTTCAGACAGGTAATGCCACTGCATGCCTTTCGACTGTCTCTTCCCGTCCCTGGATCATTGATTCAGGGGCCTTCGAGCACATGACTGGTGTTTCAGGTATACTTTCTTCTTTTCAGCAATCCTCTTCGAGTGTCACTTTAGCTAATGGTTCCTTGGCTAAGGTGACTGGTACTGGTACTGTCCATATTACACTTTCTCTTTCTTTGTCTTCCGTTCTTTATGTTCCTGATTTTTCGTTTAACCTTTTCTCTGTTAGTCGGTTTATTAAATCCCATAACTGTTCTGTAACATTTTCTTCTGACTCTTATGTATTTTAGGATCTTTCGTCGAAGAGGATGATTGGTAGAGGTCATGCATCAGGGGGACTTTACATACTTAAGGACACTTCATCTATGGCGTGTGCCGGTGTGGTGGGACCAGATTCATTGCCGTTTGGGTCATCCTTCGTTGGAGAGTTTGAAGCTTCTTGATGGTCGTTTTCGGTCTATTTCTAGTTTTAATTGTGAGTTGTGTCAGTTTGGGAAACTCCACCATGCGAGTTATCTACCTAGAGTCAATAAACAGTCTGACCAACCACTGTCTTTAGTTCATTCGGATGTTTGGGGTCCATGTCCTGTCGTTTCCACTTTGGGTTTTCGTTACTTTGTAACTTTTGTTGATGATTATTCCAGGGTTACCTGGATCTATTTAATGAAAAATCGTTCCGAGTTATTTTCTATATTCTGTGCATTTGTGAATGAAGTGAATAATCAGTTTTCACACTCTTTGTGTGTTCTTCGTACTGATAATGCTAAGGAATATTTCTCTGTTCCTTTTGCTGATTTTATGACTTAGCGTGGTATTATTCATCAGTCCTCTTGTGCCTACACCCCTCAGCAAAATGGTGTGGCTGAGAGGAAAAATAGACATTTGATGGAGGTTACTCGTTGTCTCTTGTTTGAGATGAAAGTGCCTAAATCCTTTTGGGCAGATGCTGTTTTAACCTCGTGTTATCTCATTAATCGTATGCCTTCTTCGGTTTTACGTGGTGGTATTCCTTTTTCTTTGTTGTTTCTTTCTGAGCCACTGTTTGTTTTGCCACCACGTGTGTTTGCTTTATTTGTGATCATCGTTCAGGAGTTTCCAAGTTGGATCCCAAGGCTCTCAAGTGCATGTTTGTTGGTTATTCTCGCACTCAAAAGGGTTATCGTTGTTATTCTTTTGACTTGCGAAAATATTTTGTTACCGCTGATGTTTCTTTCTTTGAGTCTACACCGTTCGTTCATTCTTCTAGTACTGTGTCTGACTTGGATGATGATATTCCTGTTACTGTTGTTCGGTCTACTGTTCACTATGCTCCGCAGGCTGCCTCATTACCGGCACCTCAACCTAGTGTGTATCAACTTCACAAATGGAAAGTATGTCCTTGGACCCCTGCTACATCGACTTCTACGCCATCTCCTACTTTGCCGGCAGATCCTGTGATAGGTAATGATCCTCCTCCTTTGGACCCTTCTTCTGATCTTGATATTCCAATTGCTCGTCGTAAAGGGGTTAGGGCTTGTACTCAACACCCCATTTCTAACTTTGTTTCTTTTGATAGTTTGTCTTCCACCTTTCATTCTTGTTTACATACTGTTGAGCATCATCCTGTTCCTAAGTCTGTCGCAGAGGCATTGTCTAGTCCTGGTTGGAGGGCTGCTATGGGTGAGGAATTATCGGCATTGGAAGAAAATCAGACTTGGGATCTTGTTCCCTTACCTTCGGGGAAGATTGCTATTGGTTGTCGCTGGGTGTATGTGGTGAAGGTGAATCCTGATGGGTCCTTGGCTCGCTTGAAAGCCCGTTTGGTTGCTAAGGGGTATGCCCAAGTATATGGTGTGGATTACTTGGATACCTTTTCACCCGTGGCAAAGCTTACTTCTGTTCGTATTTTGATATCTCTTGCTGCTACTTATCATTGGCTCTTATATCAGCTTGATGTCAAGAATGCATTCTTGCATGGTGGGTTGCATGAAGAGATTTATATGGAGCAACCTCCTGGGTTTGTTGCTCAGGGGGAGTCTGGCTTGGTGTGTAAATTGAAAAAATCTCTTTATGGGCTGAAACAGTCCCCTAGAGCTTGGTTCGGCAGGTTTATTGAAGTTGTGTTAGAGTTTGGGCTGACACGGTGTGATAGTGATCATTCTGTATTTTTCCGCTGTTCTGGAGGTGGAAAACTGTTTCTTGTGGTTTATGTTGATGATATAGTCATCATAGGAGATGATGTTTCTAGAATTGATGGTTTGAAGGCACACTTGCAGCAGAAATTTCAGACCAAGGACTTGGGAAAGCTGAAATATTTTTTGGATGTGGAAGTTGCTCAATCAAAGAAAGGGATCTTGCTCTCACAGCGGAAATATGTTTTTGATCTTTTGTCAGAGACAGGAATGCTAGGTTCTAAGCCTCTAGATACTCCTATGGATCCTAACTTAAAACTTGTTGCAGAGGATGGTGAGATTTTAGGTGATCCAGAAAAGTATCGGAGGCTTGTTGGTAAATTGAATTATCTCACAGTGACTAGGCCTGATATAGATTTTCCGGTTAGTATGGTGAGTCAGTTTCTGTCTGCTCCTCGGACAACTCATTGGGAGGCTGTTGTGCATATTTTACGCTATCTTAAAAAGGCTCTTGGACGTGGTCTTCTCTACAGTGATCATGGTCATGGGCGGATAGTAGGTTTTTCAGATGCTAACTGAGCAGGATCTCTAGTTGATAAACGATCTACTACAGTTACTGTGTCTTCGTTGGTGGAAATTTGGTGTCCTGGAAGAGTAAGAAACAGACAGTTGTTGCCCGCTCCAGTGCAGAGTCATAAGACAGGGCTATGACACATGTTACTTGTGAGTTGATGTGGTTAAAGCAATTAATGACTGAACTTGGCTTTGTTGATGGTGCTCCAATGAAACTGTGTGATAATCAAGCTGTTGTCCATATTGCTTCAAATCCGGTGTTTCATGAGAGGACGAAACACATTGAAGTTGATTATCATTTCATTCGAGAAAAGTTACAACAAGGTTTGATTTCTCCTAGCCATGTCCGTAGACAGAGAACAACTCATGCAGCGTGTTCACAAAGTCATTGGGAAGTACAAAAGTGGATTATATTTGTAACAAGCTGGGCATGATTGACATCCATGCTCCAGCTTGAGGGGGAGTGTTATCGTGATCTGGGTATTAGCGTAGAGAGCTAATACCCAGATCATAATGAGAAGGGTATTTCAGTCTAATATGTTGGTAGGGTGTTTATTTTATTTTATTTAGGTGTTTACTATTTTACCCTTTAAGTGATTGATATAATGAAGATTGAGAGGAGAGTTACACATATCGTGGAACTCTCCCAGTTCTGCTGAATCTCGCCTCCTCTCTCTCGGCTTCTCTTCTTCTTCTTCTTCTTAATTTTCTTCTTCTTTTTCTTCAGTATTTATCAAGTGATAAACAAGAAATTCAACGGTTGAAGACCTATTTGGGTACCGAGTTTGAGGTCAAGGACCTGGGTAGGTTGCGGTATTTCTTGGGAATAGAGATTGCCTACTCTGCTAAAGGTATATCTCTTTCTTAGAGAAAGTATATTCTCGATTTATTGAAGGACACTGGGATGCTTGGGTGTAAACCTGCTGATACACCTCTGGAACCTAACACACACTTGAAGTGTAAGGATGGTGACCCTATTGATAAGGGCAGTTATCGAAGGTTGGTTGGGAGAGTGATATACTTGTCTCATACCCGACCAGATATTGCGTTTGCAGTAAGTGTAGTCAGCCAGTTTATGCATGCTCCTCACTCTTCTCACTTGGAGGTAGCATACCGAATCCTAAGGTACCTAAAGTCCTCTCCTGGTAAAGGAGTCCTATATTCCTCACATAGTCATCTCCGGGTAGAAGCTTATACTGATGCGGATTGGGCAGGCAGCCCTGATGATAGAAGGTCCACCTTTGGATATTACACCTATGTTGGAGGAAATTTGACTACTTGGAGAAGCAAGAAGCAGGCAGTGGTTGCTCGGTCAAGTGCTGAAGCTGAGTTTAGAGCCATGGCACAAGGCATTTGCAAACTTCTTTGGCTCAAAGGACTTCTCCAAGATCTTGGATTGTCAGTTGACCTTCCTATGAGACTCTATTGCGACAGCAAGTCCGCAATCAGCATTGCCCATAATCCAGTCCAACATAATCGCACCAAACATGTTGAGATTGATCGGCACTTTATCAAGGAAAAGCTGGAGCAAGGGGTCATCTATGTTCCGTTTGTTCAGTCTAGTGATCAAGTGGCTGATATTCTTACTAAGGGAATTGGTGGTAAATTATTTTGTTCTATTGTTAGCAAGTTGGGCATGTTTGACATGTATGCACCAACTTGAGGGGGAGTGTTGAATATTCACGGATTACCCGTTGATCCGTGACCTGGACCCAGATACATTAAAGTGTTCAGGTTCATTATGCACATGTTGCACATGTGATTTGACTAGGATTTTGTTTCCTTTATTGTAATGATCTCTAATTATAAATAAAGAGGCTGTGGGCACATTGTTCACAAGCCATTATTCAAGGATTTCAACAGTAACAGAAAATTTATTTATAGATGAAGGCGATGCAGTGATGCAGATCAAAGGTTTAACTGAATCACTTTGAACCACTTTTTACTGGTCTATGGTTCAGGTTTCTGGTTCACCTGAAAAACCAGGTTGTGGGGTCCTAGTTAGGACTATTATTTGGTTATTTCATTCCTTTGTAAGGCTGGAATGTTCTTTATTATAGCCAGCCTTGTTATTGTTTGATTCAGAAATTCCTATTCTTGCTCACGCAAGAGGAGGAATACTGATCTGGTTTATATATTTTTTTATTTCCTGTTTCGAGGAGGTTGTTTCCTACTGGATGCTGGATTTCCTGGGGAAAGTATGACTGTATGAGTCAGCCTTCGCTGTTTCTATAAAACAATGTTAGGGCATTGAATGAAGCTGGCTTTTTGCCTATTATTTTCTGTGAGATTCAGATACTGTTGTGTGATGCGGCCATCCTCCCTGGATGTTGATTAATGGTTACTTGGTTTCAAGTTCTGACAATCTTGATTTGCAGTTTGCACTGTTGTATGAAACTATGATTGAGGTTGACTTTTTCTAACTATGTACCCGTGCGCCTTATGGTGTAAGCGCCTAGGCGCCCCTCCACAACGTTGATGCCTTGACAACTATGATTCATGCTGAATCCGAGAGACAAAATTTGCAGGAGACAAACCTGCTTCCCATTTTGATAAAATTGCCAAAGTTGGTGTGCCAACCTTTTCTAGTTTGTTATTTTTTCTAGTGGGAAGATACATTTGGGCTGAAAATTACAAGTTAGATGTGGACAACATGTCCGTAAAATTTGAGCTCCAACTAACATGCCACTTGGCATATCTGAAGGGGCTGTGGAGGAAACTTTAGCCTAAAAGATCCCATTCACATGCACATTCATGGTTTCTTTGTTTCGGCCATAGCATTCTTGAACAGTGATTAAAACGTGTTATCTTGGGTTTGTTAGATAAGTTATTGAATCATCTATCTAATGACACCAAGATCAAGTGGTTTGGGCAATTTTTGATTGAAAACCGATATTACTTGTCAATAACCTTAATGCTCCCAATCGAGGGTTTTTTTAAAGGGTGTGTTGTTTTTGACTTGCTAACTCAAGCATACGCTGCTTTGCTTCCTGCATCATCTCCATTAATCATTTCACTGATAATTAGAGTCAAAGTTAATTTTTTAATTGTTTCCATATACAGTGTCTGCTATGGTGCCGCTTGCAAAACAGTGTGCATTTGAGGAGCCATGTGTGGAGACAATATCGGGTGAGAATGTTTTGACGTGGCCATTTGTGGTGAGTCTCTTTCTTTATACCAAGAGTTTCAAATATATTTTGTTTCTAGTCTATTCTCTTCTGGATTTTCTTTTCCAGTTTCAGAAAACCTTAGATACTTGGTTCTTGAGGTGGAGGGCATTGGGCACCACCACTTTAAAATACCTCCATGCAAGTTCTTGGAAATAATTTAATGGAGTGGTTTTTGTGGATGGGCACCTAGTTCTGCTATTTGGCAGCTCAGATGGGGGCTGAAATTTTGAGGACAGGTAGACCCCACGGTCCCCTGCTCACATGTCAAGGTTCAGTTCAATCGGGGGGTTGGCCAAATGGCAAACGAAACTGAAAAATCCTGGACTACCAATAGGGTGCATGGATGTACATGCGAGGGTACCCGTATATACGGGAGGGATGATATATGATTGAATTTGTGTCTGCTATTTGACACATGGCCTATCCACACTATTCCTTAGATATCCAGTGATCAGACTTTCCACATCAGTCCATATCATAGTTATCAAGGCGTCGCCATCATGGCGTCCATGCTCCTTGGTCGCCTTGGACGCCTTGGGCGCCATGGCGGTGTTGCCTTGAATTTTGCCCCTCTAAAACGCCATGGTCGCTTTCCCGCCTTGATAACTATGGTCCATATGGAGGAAACTGCCATCCATAAAATTTTTGCCATAAATTAAAATGCAAATCATATTTAACACATTGTAGTTCATGACAAAGAAACCATCGGCCTTATGGTGTACGTCCATCTATGATAATCATGATGCCCCAGTAGGCCAGTAGTCAATACATAGTTGTCAAGGCACCTAGGCAACCCAAGGCATTGGTGGGCCACTTAAGCGCATATGCGACAAGGTGCCTAGTATTTTTTTTATTTATTTATGTATCCATTATATCTAGTGTAACAATAATATAATTATGCTTACAACATTACATTAACAACAATACAGATTGAATCTATGCACTAATTTGCCACTATATCTAGCAACATCATTACAGCATTATAGCAACAACATTATGTTAGAAACAATATTATCTAGTTGAAAAAAAAATTAAGTAAATAAGAGAAGTGAACTAGTGAAGTTCGATCCCTTTTTTCCTTTTTTAATTAAATTTTTTTGGGTAGTAAATGATCCCAGGCTTCTCACTTGTACACCAACTTGTGCACAAGCCAATAAAAATGTTAGAAACAACATTAGTTAGAGGGGAAAAAAACGTATGTAAAAAAAATATATAGACTGCCCAGGGACCTAGGTGTCCCAAGGCGCTCCCAAGGCGCCTGTCCAGCCCTTGAAAACCTGCCCAGACGCCTAGGCGATACCCTGACAACTGTGAGTGAATATGTAGAGACACCCCTAACAAACTAATCAGTGTGCCTTCTCTCTCTCTCTCAGCTTAGGAATAGTTTTTTAATTAGGAGGGATGTCCCAATTATAAATATTGGAGGGAGCCCAAATCATTGCCTGGAAGAAAGTTGGGCAACATATAGTTGAAGGTTTTGGCACCAAAAGTGCCATATTGGTTTCTGACTTTCTGGTGCAGCTGCTTCTGCCTTGAGGGATGATTTGATGAATCTACAGTTGGATAGATGGGGAATTTTCTGGATAGGCCTCTTGTCAAATTTGGTGGCCCTTCTTAACTGTATTGCTTGTCATGTACGGGGTTCTTCCTCTTGTTTCTTCAACAGTCCAAGGTCAAATTCATTAAATTGACATGTGGTGAAGTTGGATTTCCCTGAAAATTAATAACCTTGACTAGATTATGGTGTGGATAACATTTCCAGTTAATTTGAGCCTATGTTTTAGAAGTGTGAGGCATAAGCAAGGAGCTAAGGCCTCCTAGCACCTGAAGCACAGTACATGCCTGATTGGTGTGAGGCACAATTTGAAAAATAAATATAAATATTAATATTAAATCACTTAGGATCCCCTGACCTTATAACAGATTGACACACCTTTTATAACTGTCACGTGGCTGAACAGATGGGGCTGGAAATTTGTGGACAGGTGAATCTGGATATCTGCTGCTCGCATGTCAAGTTTCAGACCAATCTGAGTTTACCATGAGGCAAATCAAGAAATTAAAAAGATCGGGGGCTCCCAAATGATAAAAACAGTATGAAGTAACATGTGATAACTAACACAGTATGCAATATCATTACTCAACTATACAGATTTACCAGTAAAGAACAAAACATAAATTATACGCAACAAATACAAACCTTAAGTTCTTGAACACATAACTAGTATGTAAGATTGCAAAGCCTAAGCTCCACAGCCTGACAAATTTAAAGAATAATGAACAATGCTTTATTTGACGCACACTAGAGGAAGCCATTAAGTCTTTGATTGTTGTTCAAAAAGGGGTTATGTCTTATTTTCTTGAATGGAGCAACCCAACCGTGGACACATGCAAAACCCCTAATCCAGGTTAAAATTGATCTAATAACCCCTCCATATATCCTGTGTGGAATATTTGGAATGGTGCTAGAAACTTATTCTATGTATGGTCTTGATGAATAGGTTAAGCATGTGGATTGCTATACAGTCACAATTCAGGAACTTGAGTCTATAACAGCAAGATATAGATTTACATCAATGATGGCTGGTAAATTCTTTTACCTCTCTTCTTCTCTTATGCCTTTCCTCTCGTCCTTAATGGAATTCTTATCATCTCTGACCTGTTCCTTGATCTCACGGTTTATGTTGATAATGTTGTTTCATTCTGAATATTATTTAGTCGGTGTGCCACCATACAATTGGGGTCGTTTCAATCTTTGCAAGAAAGTCCGAAAGGATTTTTTGGTTTCATTTTCATTCTGATGAAAATTGCAAGTTTATCTTTTTTATTCTATTTTGCAATTTTGGTTGTATGATGAAACACCCTCTCTCTTGATTTTTATTTCTTTGGCTGTCTTGTGTTTTTCTTTCTCTCCAGCTCCCCTTCATGGTTTTGCATTCTGGTTTGATGTTGAATTCAGTGGACCTGCAATTTTCCCTACCAATAACCAAGTCCAATCTCCGCAGTTAACATCTTCCGACATCCAGCCATCAGATAGTCAGAGGAAAAAACGACAAAAACCCAATGAGGCACTTGTGCTGTCAACTGCTCCTGAGGACCTTCCAACACATTGGCAACAGGTATACTGTTATGATGCTTCCTCCCATCCCCACCCTTCAAAATGTTTCACAGCCACCTTGACAGTTGAGCCTACATGGCTCAATTGGGCTGTTGCTCCTTTGGAACCTTGATATCAAGGACATTTCCCCCTGTTATGAACCTCTAGTTATTAATTTAAACAAAGAAAACTATTCCGGCCTGTTTATGTGGTCCCTACTTCTGAAATGTGCATGTTTGATCTTGACATGATTTATCTCAGAGGGGGGGGGGGTGATCACATTTTGGTTAATCTGGTTAGGAGATGATGTCCAAAAACTGACAATCATATGATCTCAATGTTAAAAGTAGTATGAAAGTTCGTGAAGGTGTTGGTGATGGTTATAATTGTAGCATAGATATGATCCATTGGATGGCTAGCGCCCCCACCCCCCATGTATCTTTTGAACAAATTATTTGAAGCAAGATATTGTATTTGTGTGAAAGTAGTTTGCCAATTTCATATCACAGTAACAAAATATTTTGCAGACATTGCTCTACTTTTACGACCCAATAGAGGTGCAGCAGGACCAAGTAATTGAAGGCTCCATAACACTGTCACAAAGCAAAGAAAACCCACGATTCATGAATATTCACCTTGAATATGCGTATGTACAATGCTTATTTTTTCTCCAAAAGTGCAAAGTTTTGCATGATTCTGTACTAGCTTCACATTGTTTCCTCACTTTGAACGATACTCACAGTTCTGGAGGTAGAGCTTTCGTGAAAGAGTCAGTTATGCGGTGATCCTATTGAAGGTTCCCCTGTCACTATTTCCCTGTGGCACCTCTGAAGCCAAGCTGGCTTGGATCTTACATGGCATGACTGTTATGAACTGTGTTGGATTTCTTGCTCAACCAGATCCCGGAGAGCAGTTTTCGCAGCTCACCATTGGGTTTCAGCTTTTCTTCACTCCATGCCTCGATAGTGGAGCTCTAACTCACCTTTCACTGTTTGTTATAGATATCAGCTAACCACACTTCCACAGGTTTGAAGGGAATGGAGAATTCATGTGTGTGTGTGTTTTTTTTTTCCTTCAAAAACTCACCCTCAAGTTGAGCTTAGGCTTATATGTCAATCCTGTGGCAAGACAGTCATCAAATCAAGCTGATTGATTTTCAATCTGGTTCTATAATTATGTGATGATAATCCCTGGTATACATCTTCCAGACAACATGTCCCAAATGATCTTGAATTATTTGATCAAATCATGTCTACTGAGGAGTTTGACAGAAAAGGATTCAGCTTAAAATTACTAGAGATATTTCTGTCAATTATGCATTTAATATTTTTTTTAATCCTTGGTGATCTCGGTAGTTACATATGCAATTCCATTGTATCTTTAGTGTTTTGGTAGGGAAGAAGGCTGTGTTATGCACTGAGTGGCTGTGGTTTATTGCTGCTTTTTTAATTTGTTGTATTTATTTTCTTTTGATGTCTTCTCCATTTATTTGTGGGTCTTAAAATCAGCTACAACTTGTGGTGAGAGAGTGTTTATTATGGATAATGCCACTCCCTGCCCTCAGTGTCAGGTCAGCTCTGAAGTTTCTTTAGGTTGCCTTTGATTCCATATAGGGGTGAGGAAGCAGAGATTGCCGTGAGGGAGAGTCTTCACAGCATTGCTTGATTTGTAATGCCTCAAGTGACAATGGTCTTATTTATTTGATGGAAAATAGTGGGGTGGGAATAAAGTGGTGCAATAATTGTAGGGTTTTCAAAAAAAGGTAGGTCTTTGGTTGCCTCGGTTGGAAACTAAGCGGACAACCATCTATGAATTAGGGAAACATATCTGTCTATATGACAAGTCATTTATCACATCCCATTTGAAAGGGGTGACGTTATTATATGTGGGGTTTATAACTTCACTAGACATTGGAATAAAATATTATGAAATTTCATTGTTTCCGATAGTTATTTTTTTCTTCTTTTTCCTGTTCATTAATCCCATTACATGTGGGGCTCATAACTTCTCCTTTTCCACCTATTTTTGTCCGTCAAACAAATGAGGCTCTAGTTGATATAGATGTTGAGATAGCTTTTGTATTCAGGAGCTGATCTCATAAAACTTAGACCCTGTAGAGATAAAAGAGTGATTATTGTTCCTGATTAACCCAAGCTTGTAGTAACTACGTTGCAACTGTTCAGTGAGAGCCATTGCACTTTAAGTGTGAAGTGTTTCTGACCCAATAAAGGGTTTCTTGGTTGATCTCTATGTACATGAAGTATCATACAGATTAACTTCTTGAGAAATGTAATCTGAGTTGTTTGACAATGGATGAAGGATCTCTACTCAACTCTTGGACTTCTTTCATGGTTTGCCAAATAGTGTAAAAGATGATTCCAAACAGTGCCAGGATTCTTATGTTGTTTAGAAAGTTTGTGATTATTGAGTACACCCTCAATCCAACTTGTCAGTCATGGGGGGGGGGGGGGTGTTGGGTTTGGGGTTGGGGTTGAACAAATTCTGACCCAAACATAGCCCTCCCAATTCCATCTTTTTCAATTTTTTTAGGCTAAAAAGCCTAAATCTGCATCTTGGCTGGTGTCTATGTGGAGGTGCCTTGAAAGTATTAAACTTATTATTGTGTAACTGGGTTTGTTGGATTATAGATACATGAGTTAAAGTTAATATTTCGAAGGACTTGTGGATTCCAATCTTTACAACATTTCATAGTTCCATTTTGTATAAATTGTAGATCATGTGTGCAGAAGGTCAGATATCTGATTGTATGGGTATAGTGATCTGTCCTCGAGGGATATCCGCTTGGAGTGAAAGAATACGAAGTTGCCACTTAGATTAGGGTTTATGACCCACATCAAACATAGATGATTCTATTCGAATCGATTTGGTTCAAGATAAGTTGTAAACCAGGGAAGGAGTTCGGCATCCAAATCCAACCACTTAAACCAGCCTTTCCATGTATTTGGTATTTTTATGGATTCGTATTAGGAAATAAATATCTTTAAACTACTCATGTAGTATATTCATACTTTTGATATAGTGCCATACCAAAAAAAACACACTTTTGATATAATGCGTTCTCTCCAAGTACGTTAAAAAAAAATTGAGAGATTCGGATTCTTCTCTTCGAATACTATCCAAAGTGCTTCTCATATGAGCTAGGTTCAATTCCAAGTACCCCGAGATGGTTGTCTATGATTCACCTTTTTTTGGGGACAGGGATAGGCACACCTCCTGTGTGCGATAATTAAGGGTATCAATTTTGGACTAGAATCGATAACCGGATCGGAACCGGACCGCTAAAAACCAGAACTGATCCACCCAATAGTTTATTGGTCCGGTTCCTGATCTACCAATTAGGAACCGATGGAACCGGTAGAATCAAAACAAATTCACATCATAACCTTGTATATATTATATAATTTTTAGGACTCAAGGTCATGAGAGCTAAAGTCAAACCCTTTATTTTTTTGTTTTTTGATATTTCAATTTTGGCTGGTAACATTTATCTCATGTACAATTTTACCAAAGATTTGACCGTAAATTTAAAGATCCATTTGGAATGTTAATTTAAGAACATACCTTAAAATAATCCTAACTTATAACAATGGTGGTGTTCCTATTTATTAATTAATACAAAACAAGAGAAGAAAATAAAGTACAGAAAGAAATTAGTACATTATGTTGGAAATTATAGAAACAAGAAATGAAAATAAAGTACAGAAAGAAGTTATTAGACGCATGCGCTACAAAACAGTGTTAGTATACATGAAATAATATACCACATATGAAAGCTAATTTAAGTTATTGTTTCTCCAAAAGCAGAAAATAAACCTCCAAAATTACAAGTTTTAAGGAATTAATTTTCTTCTTTCTTTCTTTGTAGGGGAGGGATAGTTATTTTTCGAGTGGTGAGTACTCTATTTGTGATGGGCTGGGGTAAGGCGGTATGTCCCCTCCTGTATTCTTTATTACTTTACTAGTTTTTAATAAAACTGTAGGGGCCAGCCCGGGTCCCAAGTAATATTCGGGTTTTAAAAAAAAAAAAAAAAAACCTCCAAAATTACAAGCATACAATATTTACAATAATGCTATTTTATATTAATAAAACCCTAATATATTAATAAGAGAAAATAAACTAATCCTAAGATATGAATGCGATATACAAGTTATTTAAATGTAAAAACAACCCTAAATGTACATGATTCTATCTTAAAATCATGAAAATAGAATACAAATAAATTTAATAATTTTGGATAAATTAATGTAAATGACCAAAATACCCTACATGCCATATCTAGTACATACACAAAATAAAATTAAGAAAAATTATTCAGAAATGAAGAATTAACTTATTTTGACATGATTAATGTAAAAAAGCACAAAATATGAGAAACATGAGCACTATGTAAAAAATATAGAAACCTAATTATCTTATCGATTTACAATCAAAATAATGCAAAAACCCACATGAAACAGCAAATATAGAATAAAAATAAAAATATAGAATATACAAATCCTAAGTAGAAAATTCGGTAATAAATATGAAAAATATAAATTAAGGATTTAATATCAGGATCTAAAGTATTTAAAAATGTAAAAAGACCCATGAAACAAGCCCAAAATTTCATGAAAACAATGGCATATCGTCACTGCCCAGCTTGGGATACCAATGATATGCCTGCACTTTCAGGACACTAATTTGAGAAATACTTGACCAAAATCAAGTGAAAAAAAAAATTTTAAAATAGACTTACAAATCGTTAAAGAAACCTATTAAGGAAGTAATAAGAGCTTGCACAATTCAGGCTAGAGTATCAACAACTTGCAGCAACAAGCTTGTAAATATGCCTTTTTGAAGATATGGTGTCTTCTACTCTGTTTTTTATAACATAAAATGTGGAAAGGGTATATATATTTGTTTCGATTTTCATATCTTGTCCAAGTTTTATGATCAATGCATCCGTTGGAAATATTGTTTCGAGTACTATCTAATGGTATGAGAAAAAAAAGAAAACATTTTAGCGAAAAACATGTTAGAAATTTCATTTAAAAGTGAATCGTATGAGGTTAAAATTAGAATTTATGTATAAATAATGGTCATATGAAATCCATTAAAAAAATTTCGAATACAAAGATTTTAATGATGTAACATACTTAATTACAATGTTTGGACCGATTTCAAGATCGCTTGACCATCTTTTTGACCCGGTCAAACTTCCTAGCGATATTAGGTAGGAACTACACAAGACCTCCACACCTATAAAATAGACCGCACATACTATCCACATCCAATCATCATCATTGTTGTGCACAACTTCAAGGTGACAAAATTATATGTTTATAAATTGATCATAATAAGGCTTGGTACATCCCCCTTATAAGGTCTTTGTTTATTATATAGCTATTACTTGGGCAATTATCCAAATCAAAATCCTTGTTAGTTTTGATGCCATATAAATTATTTTTTACTATCACCAAAACATGTGTATTAGTCACTAAGCAAGTTTGTTGATAGGTGGTCAAACTCAAGACACATTTGTTGATGATTTCCAATTAGGGTTTATTTTGAAACTTCCATTACATTCAAAATTTATTTCATTTCTATGAAGATATTTGCATGATATCCTTCCTAAATGGATAATCCTACAGAAGGCCATTAAGGACATCCATTCACTATGTCCTCAATGCAATTCCTAGCCAAGTCTTATGGCATGCCATCATGTCCAATCCTTTCTTTAAGAGCCTATGGGCTACTTTATAATGTCTCTCACCTTGATGAAGGGTGATAAAAATTTGGATTTTATCAACTGGAAAGAATATCATTTACTCATATGCTTCAACAGAAGTGGAACCCTTTCTAATTATGCCTATATCATTGTCTCTTATGGTATTTACACATCAACTGGTTCATTTGGATGGTGTGCATTTCTTCTTTTTCAAGGTTTAGCTCAAGTCAATGCTTGAGTTGGGTAGGTGCATACTTAAAGCCAAATTGAAGGGAATCCAATTAGCACTTGAACTGGAAAGAGATCTGAATCTAAAAAGATAATGGTTTTTTAAGATTTCTTGGACGGAGTAAACAACTTGAATTTTGATGCATTTGATGGATGAGATTAGAAACTATTTCCCTTTGTTGTATTGCTGTTTTGAGAACTTAGACAATTGAAAACTTGCTCATATTCATATGAATCTTATAGAGCTGGAAGATTGGCTAATTCAAAAGGCAAACTATTAAAAACTAACTGGAGAGTGTGTATGAGACTATAATTGTTATTTTTTCTCATCTATTTAATTTATGGAAAATGATCCCCACACATGCTATGTGGGTAAGCTTTTCCATGTCATATCACATTTTGACGATATGTGTTATTGGTGAAGCCTGATTTCGGTCCAAAAAAAGTGCAGTTGAGATCTTGGGAGAACCGTTTCGGCCTCGAAACGACTTCAGATTGCTGAAAAAGGACATATGTCACCGCCAAAGGCTGGAAGGGACGGATGATGGACCACATCCTCTCCTCTCAGCTATTTGGAAATCAGAAAATTCTCTCTGTGGTTATCCTCTCACATGAGATGACAATAACAACACAACCATCTGATTGGTATTGAATGTCTCTGGACACCAACTTTAATGGTTAGAGCTCCAAATCAGAACTACTTAATACATGGTTTCTTAACATGTACTCAAGACCCATGACAATTCATACCATCTGATGAGGCATAAAACACCCCACCAATCAGAAGCGGCCACATGGCTGAGCCGAGATCATGCCAAGAACCAAATCGAGCTAAGTGGAAAACCAGGCCGACCCGATCTGGATAAACCCTAATACTTGGCCAAGGTCGTCAGACATCCAAGTCAACCGGACGCAGAGCCGAACTGGTACTGGTCCGACGAGGCCGACCTAGTAGGCCGAGCTCTTCTACCGATCTCTTACCACACGGCCCAGCAGATCAGTACTCACCCAAAGATCCCCATCACGGCTGAGCTGCACGCCCGCCGACCCCGTGGTCCGGGCCTACGTAGCTCGGCCTCGATTGGAGCACCACAGTGCGGCAAAGCCCACACAACTAATGATGACCCTCAGATCATACGGGTCGAGGCCGAGCTCTTAGGCCGACCTCTGTGGCCCAGCTCCGACGCCGAGCTCTCCACGAAGGCTACCATGGCACCCCACCGGAGATCACGACGCCACGTAAGCACCACCCGAGAATCACGGGATAAGAATTGAGTCACGATCTCATCGCGATACCGAATGACACTCCCATTAGGACTCTTACCTGAACAAGAGTCCGACCCCGAAGGAAATTCTCCACTCCACTTTGCTCCGCGGGAAGAGCCTTACCAAACAAGGACTCTTACCATACTAGGACTCCTCCAACCGCCTCATCTCCCTCTATAAATACTAAGGTATGGAGCTCTATTGCTCATCTCGCTTTTTACTAGCTGTTACGCTGTTGCGCTGGTGATCTAACTTGAGCCTCGGAGAGTCCTAAGCCGGAGCCACACCGGCCCTCTTGTGCTCATCACTTGGTCCTTGCAGGCTCATCCATGGGTGAACCCAGCGTCGGAGATTTTCACACCCAACAGATTTGCCGCCGTCTGTGGGAACGACACCAGTAGGTCATCGTCGTTTCTACCAACTTCAAGAGCAACAATAATGGTGCACACGAGATTAGGGCAGCATGGCTCAACTTCCCGTGCGGACGAGCCACGGCCCGTTGTGTAGGCGAGGCGATCACCGGCCCCTGAAGCCTCGCGGTAGGGTGTGAACGGAAGACCCCCTCGGGTAGGGGGTGCGCAGCCCATCACGGGCACCACGATCCATCCCATTCCCCCACCAGAGGGTGGGAATGGGGGAGGTGTGCTAGCCACAGCCGCGGCTGACCGGGTACAGGCCGAGCCAAACTTGAGCGGGCTGGGCCTACCAGCGCCGCCGCCCTTACCGGAGAGTTTGGACCCCGAAGCCCCGGCAAATAATCGACAAGTTATGGACTTGCAGCTGCAGATGCTCCACACCAACAAGATGCTGCATACCTTCATGAACCAGATGGCCCGGGGCGGGCTGATGGGCCAACCACTAGTCGCGCCACCTCCAGCCCCGGTCCACGCAGAGAGAAACTTACAGCAAAATGGTGGTCGGCGTAGGGCCGAGCCTAGCCGAGCCGCGTCCTCACACTCGTCTTGTCAGAAGACTCCTCCTTCGCGCCTTAGCAAAGGCGCTCGACGGGATGAGCAAGAGCATCATCGAAGCCTGGGAACAGGGCAGGAAATCAAACCAGCAGGCTCGGTAGCGAGGAGGTCGGTATTTTTTGGACGGCTCGGAGAGGACGGGCAGCCGAGGGGAGTCCGAGAACAGGGGAACGAGCCAAATGGGAGACGTGTTGCGAGACAAGGAGAAGGATCTCGTCATAACCCCCGGCGTCAAAGCTCGCCTCCCTGAGAAGAACAACAGGGGAGCCCCAGTGGGTCCAACTTCCAGGTGGAAAAAAGAACAAGGAGGGATGGTGCTGACCGAGCTGACTAAAACGGCCGACCACAACGGGACGACCGAGCCTACCGACCTCGGGCTGAGGAGCCAAATGGTCGACCTAGGCCGAGCGAGCAAAACAATTTGTACCGGGTGGATGAGGCGAGCGGCCGAGCACCTGAAATCGAGCTGGAGAGGAGGCTACGAGAGTTGGCGGAGCAAGTGGAGGGATTGAAAAAATAGGCGACCCCGGACGCCTATTTGCTAGTCGGGCGTCACCCTTATCCTCCTGAGATCATGACCGCGCCACTGTCGACCGGGTTCAAACCTCCTCCCTTCGACCGCTATGACGGGACGACCGACCCGACGGATCACATCAACTACTTTAATGCGATGATGACCATGTACGGGGGAACCGAGATTGTTTCTTGTCGGGCTTTCCCTGCATCCCTCAAGGGCGCGACGACCTCATGGTTCTCCTAGTTGCCGCCGAACTCCATTACAAGCTTCGCTCAACTCTATCGAGCCTTCGTCACACGCTTTCAGAGTAGTATGAAACACAAGAAGACAACGGTCAACCTCCTCAGCGTGAAGCAAAGGTCCGACGAGTCGATCCGAGCATTCGTCTCCCGCTTCAACAAGGAATTCTTAGACATCAAGGATTTGGATGAGGCCACGGCCCATACGGCTATGAGCAACGGGCTCGCCGACATGGACCTCATCAAGGACTTGGCCCAGAAGCCGACCAGAAACCTTGCCGAGCTCTTGGAGAGGTGTAATGAATTTGCAAATATGGTCGAGGTTCTCCAGGCCCGGAAGGGAAACGAAGGCCGAGCCGATAAGAAAAGGCTGACAATCGATGACCGCAGGGAAGACAAACGGCCCAGGACGGATCGAGCTCGGAGCTCGGAGCCCCGATTACACCCCGCTGAATACCTTGCGCAAGGAAATTTTGATGCAAATACAAGACGGTGGGTACATCCGCCAGCCCCGACCGATGCAAGCGGGGTCATCTCAGAATCCCAACAAGTATTGTCAATTCCACAAGGACACCGATCACGACACCGAGGATTGTTATCAGCTGAAAAGAGAAATCGAAGAGCTGATAAAAGCGGGCCACTTGAAGCGATACGTCAAAGGAGGCCGTGAAGAGCGTGGGGGTGGGTGACTTGAGGATCGCGATTAAAGAAGAGCCGAGTCGAGGCCTGAAAATAGGCGAATCGAGCGAGACGAAGATAAAGCCCGAGCTAAGAAGAAAGAGGACGGGTCTGGGCCGAGCAGTGACAAGGGAGCTCCCATATACACTATCCTCGGAGGGCCCGGACAAGAGACTACTCGAAAGGCCAATGCAAACGCACGGTTCGTCGGAGTCGCCGAGATGCCCACTAAGAAGCTCAAGCCAGCGACAACGATCTCCTTCACCAAGGCCGACCTCGAAGGTATAAGTTTGCTTCATGATGATGCTTTAGTGGTACAGGTAGAAATTGCAAAGAGACCCGTCCATCGAGTATTGGTCGATACTGGCGCATCCGTGGACCTTATGTCGCTAGACGCGTACCGACAATTTGGCTTTGGTGACGAAGCGCTCAAGCCGGAAGGCACCTCACTTCATGGGTTCTCGGGAGCTGCCACAACCATCAAGGGCTTAATCGACCTACTGGTCACGATCGGGCAAGCTCGATGCCAGGCGACGATCCAGGTCAAATTCATGGTAGTACGATCGGTAGTGGCTTTCAACGCCATACTCGGCCGCCCATCATTGACCGCTCTCCAAGCCATCATCTCCCCGACACACTTGAAGATGAAGTTCTCCACCGAGAATGGTATCGGCGAAGTCCGAGGCTACCAAAAGAAGGCACGGGAGTGCTATGCTACTTTTATCAAGCAAAACAAAGGCAATGTCCGAGGAATGGCGATGTACGTCAAGCACCTCCCCGAGGATCAGCGGGATGAGCTCATCAAAAGGAGAGGACGACCTGTGGAGGACCTGACCCCATTCCCCCTCAGCGAAGAGGACCCAGCAAAGGTGGTCCAGCTCGGATCATTGCTGAATGAAAATCAAAGGAATCAGCTTGGAACTTTCTTAAGGGCGAACGCCGATGTCTTTGCCTGGTCGACTGCCGACATGTCGGGCATACCAAGGCATATAGCTGAGCACCGACTCCACATAGATCCGACTCGAAAACCAATCCGACAAAAGAGAAGGAACTACGCTCTTGATCGGCAAACCGCGATCAAAGAAGAGGTGGAGAAGCTCCGCCGATCAGGGTTCATCCGAGAAGAAAAATTCCCGACCTGGCTGGCTAACGTGGTAATGGTCCCCAAGCCAAACGGGAAGTGAACAATGTGTGTCGACTACACCAACCTCAATAAGGCTTGTCCAAAAGATGAGTACCCGCTACCTCGGCTCGACCTTTTGATCGACGCCACAGTAGGTCACGAGATGCTGAGTTTCATGGACGCATATTCCGGCTACAACCAAATCATGATGCATGAGGAGGACGAGCCATACACGACATTCCGAACTGACCAAGAAAATTTTTGCTACAAGGTCATGCCGTTCGGATTGAAAAACGCCGGAGCGACATACCAGAGCCTCGTGAACTATATATTCTGCGAGCAGATCCGAAGAAACATGGAAGTCTATGTGGACGACATGTTAGTGAAGAGCTTGAAGGCCGAACACCACTTGGCCGACCTAGAAGAAGCCTTTGGTGTATTGAGGAAGAACCAAATGAAGCTGAACCCTGCCAAGTGTGCATTCGGCATGACCTCGGGAACGTTCCTCGGCTTCATGGTCTCTGTCAAAGGCATCGAAGCCAATCCGGAAAAAATCAGGGCCATCCATGAGATGAGCCCTCCAAGGACGATCCGAGAAGTACAAAGGCTGAACAGGCGAGTGGCGGCGTTGGCACGATTCATGTCAAGGTCGGGCGACAAGTGTCTGTCGTTCTTTAAGGCCCTCAAGAACATCCGGAACCCGAAGGACTTTGTCTGGTCGGACGAATGCCAGCAAGCTTTTGAAGAACTGAAGAAATACTTGGAGAACCCGCCTCTTCTCAACCGACCCGAGCCAAAAGAGGAGCTTCAAGTTTACTTAGCCGCTACCCCGGTAGCGGTCAGCGCGGTATTGGTTAGGGAAGAAAGTCGAACTCAAAAACCCATATACTACATCAGCCACGTTCTTGTCGACGCCAAGACAAGATACTCCGGGTTCGAGAAAGTAGCATTCGCTCTTGTTACGGCCGCAAGGAAACTAAGGCCGTACTTCCAAGCTCATCTGATCGCGGTACTGACCGACCAGCCACTCAAGAAGATATTACACAAACCCGATGTTTCGGGATGGCTGATCACCTGGGCAGTTGAGCTGAGTGAGTACGATATAAGCTACCGTCCAAGGACGACAATAAAAGGACAAGCCCTTGCCGACTTCATCGCCGAATGCACAGGGCCCAACCTCGAAGTCGGGGAACAAAAGACAGCAGAAGAGGCTGGGGCTACGGCCAACCCGACCTGGACCATGAATGTCGACTACTCAAGCAACTCCGAAGGAAACGGGGCCGGCCTGATCCTGGTGAGCCCCGAGGGGTTTCTGATCCAATATGCCCTGAGGTTCAAGTTCCCCTCCTCGAACAATGAGGCCGAGTATGAAGCTCTCCTAGCCGGACTTCAAGTCAGCAAGGCAATGGGCATAAAGCGGTTGAAGGTGCGAGGAGACTCCCAACTCGTGGTCAACCAGGTCAATGGAGACTATGAGGCGAAAGACGAAAGGATGATAGCTTACCTGAGCCGAGCACGAGATCTGATTTCCCAACTCGAGCACTTTGAGATGACTCGAATACCGAGAAAAGAGAACGCCGTGACTGACTCCTTATCAAAGTTGGCCGAGACCGACCTCCAATATCTGAGCCGATCAGTATACATAGAGATATTGGAGAAGCCATCCTTACAAGAAGAAAGCGTAAAGCACATTGAAGAGGACGGGCCGACCTGGTTGGACCCCATTGTCAACTACTTGGAGAATGACCTGCTCCCGGAGAACCGAGACGAAGCAAGAAAGGTCAAGATCCGAGCTGCCAAGTACACCATGATCGGCGGAGTGCTCTACAAAAGAGCAATCTGGGCCCCTCTTCTCCGATGCCTTGGACCGAAGGGAGCCGAGTACGCCTTGGCCGAGGTGCATGAGGGAATATGCAGGAGTCACATGGGTGGCCGAGCTCTTGCATACAAGATACTTCGGCAAGGATTCTATTGGCCAAGAATGCAAGAAAAGGCCATGAGGTATGTGAAGACGTGCGAGAAGTGCCAGCTGTTTGCACCAATCCCCAGCCGACCAGCAACAAAGCTGACCTCAATGCTGAGCCCAATCCCTTTCGCTATGTAGGGAGTGGATATTCTCAGAGATTTCACCCCGGCATCGGGAAACAGGAAGTACGTGGTAGTGGCGATCGATTACTTCACTAAATGGGTCGAGGCCGAGCCCCTTGCAACCATCACCAAGAAGAACATGGAGAAATTCTTTCGAGATAAGGTCATCTACCGGTTCAAACTACCGAAAGTGCTCATCACAGATAATGGCATGTAATTCAATAACCCGGCCTTCCGAGAGTTATGCGAACACTTCTACATTGACTTTCGACCCATCTCAGTAGCTCATCCACAAGCAAATGGATAAGTAGAAGTATCCAACCGAACATTACTCGCCGGGATTAAGAGAAGGTTAGATGAGGCCAAGGGAAGATGGGTGGAAGAGCTCCCAAGTGTCCTATGGGCGTCTAGGACGACGGTAAGAACACTAACCGAGGAGAGCCCTTTTTGCCTCGCTTATGGGATCAAAGTCCTCGCCCCGGTCGAAATTATGGCATCGTCGTACCGAGTGCTCAACTTCGATGAGAAGACCTACGAAGATGGGCTGAGAGCCAACATTGGCTTCCTCGACGAAGTTCGAGAAAATGCCCTACTCCGGAACACGACATACCAACAGAGGACGGCAAAGTACTACGACTCAAGAGTAAAGGAGCGACACTTCCGCCAAGGGGACCTCGTCCTTAGAAAGCTCAGCGCGTCCCAGCCAAGACAGCAAGGAAAGTTAGCACCAAATTGGGAAGGCCCGTACATAGTCTCCAAGCAGATTCGCCCAGGGACGTATCGCTTGCAGACTCCGGGGGGCAGGAAGGTACCGAGACCTTGGAACTCGAAAAATTTGAAGAGTTTTTTTCAATAATTTCCTTAAGTATTCTGCTCGGCACGGTCTATGACGAGCATATTTGTATTTGGTTTCGACCCCGACATTTGATTCAATAAAACAAAGTCCTTCTCCACCACTTGTCGTATTTTCAAGCTCCAAAATCAAGTCGTAAGACCGGTCCTCATTGACCTGGCCGACCTCGAAGACCGACCCTCATAGGTCGGCAACCAAGTCGTAAGACCAGTCCTCATTGACCTGGCCGACCTCAAAGACCGACCCTCATAGGTCGGCAACCAAGTCGTAAGATCGATCCTCATAGACCTAACCGACCTCAAAGACTGACCCTCATAGGTCGACAACCAAGGCGTAAGATCGGTCCTTATAGACCTGGCCGACCTCAAGGACCGACCCTCATAGGTCGGCAATCAAGTCACAAGACCAGGCCACAAAGACTGGACAACGTCTGAACCAATAAGAGCAAACTCACCCCTTGGCCGAGCATAACAAAGTTTGAAACTAAGCTAAGGCATTACGCTCGGCCACGCATCCTCTTATATGGTAGCCGGTCTGATCTGACCGATGGGAACGGCGAATTAATTAACTAAGGCGAAAATCATCCTGACCTCAGATATAGCATGGCCGAACCGACGACCCCGTGAAGCATGCGTAAAAAACAGCCAAGTCCCTAAGCTCGGCTAGCGGAACGGGTCGTCAGTTCGGCCACAACCTCAAATGGAACAACATACACAAGAAAAAGGAGGCTAAGAATGCCGAGCTAAAACACTTGGACAAATTCTGACAAAAATAGATTTTTCATTCAGTATAGGCCGACTGCTCGGCATGGTTACAAGGTGGGCAGTTCGGCCCCCAAAAATAAAAAATAAAAAATAAAAAAAAATAATTTTACATCTGAATCTCCTCGGCAGTAGACTTGGAGGCGACCTCGGTAACATCCACGACGGTATGCTCGGCAAGGAGGTCTTGGGGCTCAGCGTCAAGGGCGAAGAGTTCGGCCTGCATAGGTTCCTCAATGGGCAGAGCCTGGGTGACCTCAGCTCCCTCCTCATCTCCCAACTCCTCGGCAAAAGTAGTCGCATCGTCGTCAAAATGTGAGAGATTGAGATCGGGGTAGGCCGCCTTGATCTCGGCCAAGAGATCAGCCCAGCCTGCCTCAAAACCCTCGGCGTAAGGAGGCTTCCTGATCTCATGGCACACATCAGCGTACTCCTTCGATTGGAGGTAGTCGCTGATCGCCTCGTCCCGAGCCAGGGCCAGATCCTCCTTGGCCTTCTCCCTCACCTCGATGAGCTGAGCCTGTAGAGCCCGGACCTTCTCCTTCTGCCTGATCACCTCGGCCTTAGAGCTCTCCACTTCGGCCTCGACGGCAGTAAGCTTCTCTTGAGTCTCCCGACGCCTCTGAACGGCATCCTAGGCATCCTGGTAGGCTTTTTTGCACTGGACGCCCAAGGAGTGGTTCTCGATCAAGAGCCGCTCAAAATGAAGCATGGTCTCCACTACCTTGGCGAAGCCCTGCAAGAAAGCATTAGAATAAAAGTCAGGTCAGGTTACACAGGTCGGACCTAATCACAAGAGCCGAACAGGAAATTCACCATGTTGAAATCCTGAAACAGGGTGGGGAGGAGCTCGGGGTCAGACAGCGCCTCGAGCTTCTCCCTGTCAGTCGGGAGCCGACCTGCATCCAGCCATTCCTTAGCATGTACGGCCGACGTCAATGCCGAGTCCCCTGGGAAGAGGTGCCAGGTCGGCCTCACCGGACCGTTGCTGGCCGAGGCCCTCCCCAAGACATATCAGGAGATGTTGGGGGGTGAAGCCACGGGCGGAAGACCACCACTCGTCAGATTTTTCGAGAGCTTTTGACGCTTGGTATCTTTTGGCGGGCTCCTCTCGCCTTTCCGGCCCTTCCCTTTCCTCGAAGACCCCACTAGGCCCGTACTCTTCTCGGCCTCAAGGCCGACCACAGCGTCTGGCGGGCTCGGCAACACGGCCTTGCCCTTGGGGGCCTTGGAGGACTTGCCCCGAGACTTCTTCTCAGCATTTTTCTTCCTCCGATCCGTAAAGGTCTCAGCCCTTAGCCGAGCTGTATCCATAGGGGGAATATGGCCGACCACTACAAGAGAAACCAAACGTCATAAACAAATTAAAAAAAAAAAGAAGACTAAGTGGAGGGGTCAGCTCGGGCGACAGAAACGGGCTCAGCTCGGGCTCCTAGCAGGGGTCATATGCCACCTTTGAAGAAACCCCTCGTCCTGAAGCTGAAGGACATCGAAGGGCGGACGCTGGAGGATCAAGTCAAGCAAGGTCAGCTCGTTCTCGGTCAGGGGCAATACCCTGTTAACGTAGTTCAAGTTGATCTCCTTCCACTCGGTTCGGAGAGGGCTGTTTGGAATGGAAGCAAAGAAAAAATGGGGCTTCCAATACTTATTGAAGCTCGGCGTACCGACCAAAAACTTGTGGCCGCCCAGGGCCGCACTCTTCCCAGATCGACGGCTGAAATAGTACCACCCCTTCTTAGGAGACTTCTTCAAGAAAAAAAGCCGAGAGAAAAGCGCCACGCTTGCACCTCGGCCCATCTCGCAGAACAGGGCGAAGAAGCCGTACACAGCCAGCCAAGAGTTCGACACCAGCTGACCTGGGGACAGGTGGAAGTGGTCCAAAATCTGGTCCACCAGGCCGAGGACGGGGAGCCGGAACGCGTACTTGAAAGGCAGCTCGTACAAAGCCACCTTGCTGGGCGTGATAAAGCAGGCCATCTCCCCAGGGTTGGGAGCTCGGAGCTGGATGTTCTCGGGGATGGCATAGGTCCTCCTCAGATAGTCGAGGTCGGCATCTGTGATCGTGCTCGGGACGGTGCCGACACTCCCTTCTTCGAGCTCAAGGGCGTCAGCAGACGAGCTGACCGAACCAACCCCCACGTCTGAAGAGTCGCCCTCACTTGACTCCTTATCATTGGACGAGGACGATCCAGAGTTCTCGGCTCGGTCCCCGACAATTGGTTGGGCCACGAGGTCGGACTCCAGGGGCAAAGGAGGCTCGGTAACCTCGGCCTGACGAGGCTCCACTACATCAGGCTCGTCGAAAGTCGAGCCCAACAAGTCTACGGTGGGAGAACGAGCGGGGAGCTCTCGGCTCGGACTCGCGCCCTCTGCCACCCCGGCGAGCAGCTCACCCATGTAACTACTACCAACTGATATATGGAGCGGAGAGGACTTACTGGTTGAAGAAGAGCTGAAGACGAGCCGAACACGAACGAAGCAAAAGCCGAGCTGATCACGAACCGGAAAGCACCGAGCGCTGCAGAACTGAGAAATCTGAGCTTGCCGAGAAGTCAATAACTTGGAACAGTGAAGAATGAACAGTTAGGAGTTGCCTATTTATAACTTTTGGGATGAATTGATCCAACGGCTGAGGAGAGCTCAGCATAATTCAACGGTCCAGATCAAAAGACGTTTCGAATTCCCGAGCCTACCATAATGACTCTGCTGACGTGGCATTGACGCCCAACCGTCAGACCGTACAACGTCAAATCCCCGGCAAAATAAGCTCGGCTCGACTGCAAAAATCTTTCAGACAAGCAGATCTGGAAACTTCACTCATTAAGTGCCGAGTTGACCCCTAATGAGTGGGGGGGCCTGTGATGAGGCATAAAACACCCCACCAATCAGAAGCGGCCACATGGCCGAGTCGAGATCATGCCAAGAACCAAATCGAGCTAAGCGGAAGACCAGGCCGACCCAATCTGGATAAACCCTACTGCTTGGCCGAGGTCGTCAGACATCCAAGTCAACCGGATGCTGAGCCGAACTGGTACGGGTCCGACGAGGCCGACCTAGTAGGTCGAGCTCTTCTACCGATCTCTTGCCACACGGCCCGACAGATCAGTACTCACCCAAAGATCCCCATCACGGCTGAGCTGCAAGCCCGCCTACCCCGTGGTTCGGGCCTACGCAGCTCGGCCTCGATTGGAGCACCACAGCGCGACAAAGCCCACACAACTAATGGTGACCCTCAGATCATACGGGTCGAGGCCGACCTCTGTGGCCGAGCTCCAACACCGAGCTCTCCACGAAGGCTACCATGGCACCCCACTGGAGATCACGGCGCCACATAAGCACCACCCGAGAATCACTGGATAAGAATCGAGTCACGATCTCATCGCGATACCGAATGACACTCCCATTAGGACTCTTACCTGAACAAGAGTCCGACCCCAAAGGAAATTCTCCACTCCACTCTGCTCCGCCGGAAGAGCCTTACCAAACAAGGACTCTTACCATACTAGGACTCCTCCAACCGCCTCATCTCCCTCTATAAATACTAAGGTATGGAGCTCTATTGCTCATCTCGCTTTTTACTAGCTATTACGCTGTTGCACTGGTGATCTAACTTGAGCATCGGAGAGTCCTAGGCCAGAACCACACCGGCCCTCTTGTGCTCATCACTTGGTCCTTGCAGGCTCATCCGTGGGCGAACCCAGCGTCGGAGATTTCCACACGCAACACCATCAAACTGCTTGAGACCATTTGTGCACCATGCAATGAGATGTGCGGCATAGATTCTCCATGCCACTATATTCTCCCATGCATTGAAGAGGTGTGTGCAAGTCTACCCTAAGGTCCCTGACCACAAAGGCACTGATTCATAATAAAACAGCCTTTATGTACTTCTAGAATGTTGTGGGTACGATGTCTTGGATTCTAACGCTTGCACAAGTGGGCTGATTACAAGGACCGTTAAGAGGCTAGAAGCCTCAAGGCCCGGAGGAATCAGTCCACTTTGCAAGCTAATTTATGTTATTGGTGGGACCTTAACAAACTAACGTTTCCATGTCGGTATTTCAATTAATTTCTTATATAGAGTTTTGCTATAAATTTGTAGAGTGGGTTCTTTCTATGTAATCAATCTGAGAAAAATGTGAGGACAAACAACTATAACCGTATTATTCATTGATAGTGATAATGAATTAGATCTCATCTCACTGTAGACGTACGCAATCTTGCCAAACCACGTAAATCCTTGTGTTTGATTGTGTGATTGTTTGTTAGCGATTGCCATTCTTTCGTGCATTGTTTTAGATTTACGTTTTTCTACACCAAATTCCCTATATTTTATGCTTCTTCTCATCGTCTACAGGGTCCTCTTGAAAGGAATGGGGATGCATTTCAACTTTAAGATCAGTCTCAATGAATGTTTGACTTCCTCTCAGATAACTAGATGAGGGTCACTGATGAAAACTCAATTCCTACATTAGAAAATCAGTGTTTAAATGGAAAGATCATGCTCCCAAGAGGTGATGAGCTTCAAAATATCTTATGGGTCAGTAAAATGGTATAGAAAAATCAATTTATTTCTAGCAAATCAAAGGGAATAAGAGGTAATTGATACCACAGAGAGAAATAGGGTTTTATCACTTTGGGAATGTTGTTTGATTTAAATAATTTAAAAAACAAAAAAAAAACAATAGATAACAAAATGAAGTTAAGAGTTTATTCTAAAAAATTCTATTGGAAGCCCAGTCCCATCTGGATCTCATTGGTGAGTTTCTTAACTCACAAGCTTCTCTTCCCGTATGTCCTCTACCTTCCTCTCAATCTTCTTACCAATCCATCTTTAATGCCCTATTAGAATAAACTCTTTCTCATAAGATCTTTTAATGAATTTGTAAACTCTTTATCTAAAGGCAAACAGAAAATGGACAGAAAATGGACCTTAGCTATCTATCATCCCATTCTGCATTCAAACCCCTTCTCCCATTCTTGGGCAGGCTGATCCCAACCTCCTCCCATCGTCCCTAAGGCTGATCCACACCTCATTCTCTCATCATCAATTGGCCCCAGCTAAATAAAATACTCTAACACCGCTTATAAAGAAAAGACTCAACAAATTTAAAAGCTATCCAATATAAGCCTACATTATTACAATTCAAGCAAGATACTAAGTACAAATCAAAGGCCTAAAACAAAACAAAAAAAACAAAAAAAAAAAAAAAAAATCAAACTACATCCATTGGTGGTGATAATGGTCCCTGCATCAAAACTATTCCTTCATTTCTGCTATATTGTCACTCTTTTCTGTTATATAAATATGCCCAAACATGTGAAAGAAAAATTACCATAATTGAGAAACACACAGAATCACATAAGATCGAGGACACATGCTTTTCTTTTCAATTACACTAGAGAACAATGTAAATCACCTTTAAAATTTGAAAAGATACAAAAATTGATAGTTTTAATAATGTAATAAGAGGGTGAAAAGGAGAGAATAAAGGAATATTAAATTGACCTTTTATAAGAAGCCAAAAAATAAATCACAATTAAACCAGAGAAATTTTAAGATACATCCTTTTTTATAAAGATACCTCAGTTTTTATGGTGAAATTTAAAAATGAGTATATATATTATATAACTCTCCACCTCCAAGAGTTGATTTAGAAATCCACATTAAATCAGAGGTCAACATAGATATATTATTATTATATCGTTCCATTCATTGCCAAATATGAAATTTATCTAGCTGTTTGGAAAGGGATGCAAACAACACTCAAAACTTTATGACGAATTAAGGGGCCAAAAAGTAATTATTCATACTCATGTTAATCATGTCTTGCTTGTATCATAACTATGCTACATGATCAAATTAAAAGGTTATACTAAGTATAAAGGCTAACTAATCAGCTACTATATATGGTTTGAAATGGGACAAGCAGGGCCCTGCTCAACAGATCAATTCCAAAGTAACTAAGTAACCTCCAGTAGACAAAGTCTAAAATTTACCCAGTCCAGAGACTTCAATAAGTCAAGGTTTCTTAATGGTACTTGATGGGAAAGTAATAGACTTCAATGTACAGAGATCTATACAGGTTTAGAGGAGAAACAATAAAAGAACCAACTTCTCAACTCAAACAGGCTGTTCCTTCAAAATTGTCCTGAAAACAGACCTCCCCTCTTTAAGAACTTAGAAAAGGAGAATCAACCTGCTCTAAAATTTATGAGACATTAACACTCTTAGATATCTAAGCAACCCGAAAAATATCAAACAGAAATAAGAATCCTGTCAAGATGGTTGGTAATGCTGCTGATAATTATAAGGTTAAGTAACTGAAATGGAAAAAACAATGACAGTCTAAGAATGATCCAATTGTCGCCTTCTGCAGAAAATCACAAACAACTTTCCAAGAGACAAACAGATAAATATCCTTCTTATGATCTTGCAGAAGAAAGTAAGTAAAGAAGAGGACAGAAGTACTTTCTATCAAATAATCTTTCTTTCAAAAACTAATTAAAATTAGAGCCTAGGTTTTCAACAATACAAACAGGAAGAGCAACAACTCTAGTTTAATTGATTTCAAATCAAATATAGTATCAATTAATTCATCTCAGACCCAACAGCTAAACTATCATATTCCCACTAGGAAAATAGTCCTAACAAGGACTTAAAACCAACCAAAACTCTATTCTCCATTGAAAACTGAATTTTGCCAAAGCTCCATAGCTTAATATTTTCTCTTGAAAATTTTCTAATATCAATATTATCTTAAAAACAATGTGAGTCATTTCTCATTTCCAAAACAAGCCCAGGTCCAGGAACTCAAACAGAACCAAGAAAATAAGGACTAAACACTATGTTGACTCAAAAATATAAAAACTTCACCTGAATTTCATCATTGAGTAACTTCAAGTCTCAGTTTGCATCACAATGCTAGGCCTCTCTGCATCTTTACACTTTTGCTTTATCACATATCATATGGTATGATGTTTCATACTTTTTCTGACCCAAAAAAAAAAAAAGATGTTTCATACTTTTCACTTGAGGAAGAAAAGTAAGAAAAGCAGAACCTGACATGAATCTCCCCCCCCCCCTCCTCCCTCTTTTTTACGAGGGTGTGGCACAAATTTTGCTCCACCAATTTAGTCTATTATAAGGCCCTATCTGTATAAAATATTTGATATAAAATCAGTCATCAGTCTTCAGGTAACTAGTCATCTGGGCAATCAATGCATGCCTTATCGCCTTGGAAACACATTGTCAACCACAACCATGATTATATGAGGGAAGAACAACATTTTCACTCAGTAGTATGGCACATTACCATATAATTCTTATGAGTTATGCTGTTTAAGGATAAAGAGTTAACATTAAATTAGGCTCATATAAATGACTGCCCTTTGAAATAGTTGCCCAGTCCAGCACTGCAGCTGTTTCCCAGTGGTATCAAAGGCTTCTACCCTTCTATATTAATTGGGTCCAGGTCTGAGTGTCCAACAAATGGTTCAGAACTGGACCAGCAAAGTGATACCTCATTGGTTTCACTGCCCATAGAGAAGCTACAAACTTGTGTGTGGTTCTTTCTTTTTTTCCTTAAATGACATGAAAAGATTAACATAGTTGTTTCCCTAAATATACATGTTAATCAAAATGCATCTATCCATACTTGTCTGGTACTGAGTAGTGTGTTAAGGAGGGATAAACAGATATCAATGTATTGGTCTGGTTCAAAAAAGGGCTCACTCTACTAATTGGGTTAGATCTGTCATGTAATCAGGTACAAGTGACACCTAAGTCGCTACAACCATATTTTATACCACAGGTATGTTTTGATTTCTCTTCTAATCGTTCTTGTTAACTTTTTTGAATATTTGAAGTGTAAATGTTAACTTTTTTGAATATTTAAGTGTAAGTATAGACTAAGGAGTTTAAGTTTTTTTTTTTTTTTTTTAAATAATATCAGTACAATCTCTTCAGGTACATGATAAGCTATGAGAAAGTCGTTTGAGGTGGCATGGACATGTTAAACGGGGGCCTTTGGATTCTCCAGTACGGAGGAGTGATTTGATTCAGATTGAAGGAACTAAAAGAGCTAGATGCACACCTAGGAGAAGTGGTGAGGAACAAAATGCATAGTTTAGGCCTTCTATCAAGTATGACCTCGAATCATGGAACTAAATCCGGTTGAAACTGATCGGTTTCGGGCCTGGCCAAAACGAAACCCAGGGAGGCCAAGGGTCAAAAACCAGTGTTGAAAGGTCGAAATGAGATTGAATTGTCTCGGTTTCGGGCCTGACCGAAACCGGTTCGAAACAGTGATTTAGAACCATGCCTCGAATAAAGCTTGTTGGAGGGCAAGGATCCATGTAGTCGACCCCATTTAGTTGGGATAAAGCTGAGTTGTTGTTGTTGTACAATCTCTCCAGGCAAGTCTATTATTAAACTGTACGAAGCCATTCTCATTTATGTAAAATTGTGCATGTATAATTAGATATTTACATTCTGTTCACTTTACTACATCTGCATTGTAAATAAACAAAACTGACTCTTAAGCATAGTTATGTTAGACCAAAATAGTAAGTTATACATCACTCAAGCTTGAGTGATAGCTGAGCAGCACAAGGCACAGCCACAGCTTCTCTTCCATCTCAACCAATCAAATTCAGGTTTGGGTCCTTGGGCTTTCCTTCAAAAACAGTATACAAGGAGTACCTGGCAACTCTGAGAACAAAGAAGAATAGTATTTCAGACCATGAACAGATATCTCAGATCTTCCACTGTAAGCCGAGTTGCCGAACCTCCTGCTTGATCTTCTCCAAAAGCAGATGCAACCATCTTCCTCTTCTCCTCCTGCAAATCAATGTGGCAAATCAATGCACAAATCAAAAACACCTGAATGCCAAAGAGGATTTGTAAATGTCACAATAACAATGGAATTTTTTTTTTTTGGTCAAAATATAACAATCTGAAGCATTATGTAAATAGGATAGCAAACATTCATCGTTAAGGATAATGGGCAACAGAACAAATATGCAATTCCAAAGTCCTAACAAGTAGACATCGGCAGGCGGAGCTTTTCCCAATGAGCTTGAGGACATCCATCCAGCAGGAAAGTCCTTTTCCCCAATAGCTCAGTTGTTGAACTTGCTAGCCCTTGAAGGACCACCTGATGTGTTCTAGGGTAAGATAAGATAAGATAAGATTTAAAGAACACAATACTCCCATCCAGTTGATAGTAACCCTAAAATTTTCACATTTTTTGTTTTAAGAAAATCCATTTTTTGAAACTAGAAAATTATATATATATATGGAGAAAAGTTCCCAGCGTGGGACGCATGGACCACGTCCATGGTTTGAGAACTCGGTTTCAGACCTCGTTTTGCTCAGGCCTAAAACCGAGTTGGACCTAGATCTCGCCCCGGCGAGTTGGTGCACCTTTTTTTTTCCTTTGCATCTTAAATGATCTAAAAGTTGGACACATTTGAAGCCTCCTCAGAAACTGAAAAAACATAACTGGAAGCCTGTGAGCAAGAAAAAAAAGGGGAAAGAAAATTGAATAAACCTGGAGAGCTAAAATCCGATCTTCCACTGTATCTTTGACAGTCATACGAGAAACAGTTACAGGACGAGTCTGCCCAATTCTATGTGCTCTATCAATAGCCTGATCTTCGCTTGTTGGATTCCACCAGAGATCAAGTAGAATAACATGACAAGCAGCAACCATGTTAAGACCAAGATTTCCTGCTTTTAGTGACATCAGCATAACAGTCACCTGTAATAAAATAATAAAGTTTAACAATTTTAAATCTGCAACTAGATCAGTATTGTTAAATATACAAAACCTTCATAGTAATTTACCAAACACTGCAGTAGGCCAGAAATGAAATGTGCACACTAAACACAGGAAGAATACATAAAGCAAAAAAGTCTAGAATTACCAAGGAAATGCCTACTAACACAATGCTCTCTTGTCCCCTCAGTCTACCCAGGCATGTCCAGTCCCTTACAGTTTTAAATACAGTTCACATCCCACATTTTGTGTTCACTAGCAGTTTCTGTTTTCCTTCATCATTTCCTGAACCTGTCATCCCGTCCAACATGCATTCCAAGGACAGCAGGACATTGACAACTAATGGAGTCATTGCACTAGATTAAGCAAGCACTTATTGAAAGGAGTCATGATGTCACTCGATTGGACTAAATGGGCTTTGATTCCCCAGTGGCCCAGTTACATATTTTAGAATTTACTTAAAAAAATAAAAACTCATGTTGGTCAAATCCCATATTGCCCACGTGAACCTATGTTGGTTACATCCCCTCAGGCAACAAGAAAAAAAGTTTGAGAAAAGGACCATCCACAAATTTGGTTGAAGAATAAGAGAAAAGTAGGAAGATCTTCAAACAATAAACAAAGTTATGCCAACTTTGTTGCACCCATTGGATGACAAAAGGGACAATGTAAATGGAGGGTAAAAACTAGAACAAGGGAACAAAAAAGTGCAAGGAAGCAACTTGTTAGTTCTTTTCCTCTACTAGGACAATAAAACAACATAGAACTTTTGAGAAATATTTCTCTCTTTCCTTTTCCCCTTCGCTTAAACAACCATCCAAAACCCAAGGTTTAAACCTGAAAAGAATTAAACAAATAGAAACAAGATCAACTATAACTTTTTGACAATTCTGTTAGGTAGGACTCAAACCTCTGGATCACTGTTGAAATCTTTGACAGCCTTGTCTCTTAAAGCCAGGGACATTGTACCATCAAGTCTCCTATACTGTAGAAAAGAGTCATTCAGTGCACTCTCAACTAAGTCCAGCATACTAGTCCACTGGGAGAAAACAATAGCCTTTACAGGTCCTTCTGTTTGAGTGCTTGAATGAACACATGGCCCATCTGAGCCTGCAGCAGCCGAAGTTGAAGAAATTGCACCATAGCCCTGAGAACCAAGTTCTGAACTTGGATTGTATGGCTTACCAAGAGACTGCAGAATTTCAATTGCAGCTCTAATTTTGGAAGAACTGTACACATTCAATGGAGCTACAGATCTCTCAGCAACCTCATAAGAATTGGTAGAACCATCAAGCTCATCTACAATACAACTTCTTAGAGTAGCCCCAGAAAATACAATATCAGAACCTAGTGATTCTGTGCATTCAGGTGCAGGACACTGATTGTCATCACCAGTTAAATATTCAGATACACACTGATGGCAGAAGACATGGCCACACATTGTCACAACAGCATCTTCAGGTGGGTCCTGTAAAGTATCAAATGCTAGAAGAATCAGAGAGCAAGTAATATGATCTACTACTTCCATTTTGCATAATGTGAACTATTCAGCAAAAAAGTCCCCAGAACAGTCCACAGAGATGGCAACAACACAACAGATTCACTTCCAGAGACATGACATTATCAATCTCCAAAACAAGAAGAGAAACTAAGGTCAACACACCTAACAGGATTTCCTGCACAAACCCATCCAAAAAAAAAAGCAGTTCGTGAACAGAAACTTTTGTGGGTCATCATGTGATGGAATCAGCCAATCATTGTTCTCATTCGGAAATTTCTAATGCTACACTCGCTACAGGTGCTTGCAACCAGTAATAATAAGAAAAAGAATGTGTTAGCAGAACCATGGGTTAGAAAGAGAGAATTAGAGAATAGAATGTGTTAGATTCATTGATCGGTAAGCCCCTCTATTTATAATAGAGGGGAAAGTTACAAAGGGACTGAAATAGACAGAATTGCCCCTAACTAGCTGACTATAAGAGTAGCAACTTAATCTTAATAACATAAGAATAAATCTATCCCAAAAGGACCAGAATACCCCCACGGTATTCTGGATTACATATTCCAACAGAATGGAACATCAACAGTCAAAATGATGCATAATTTCTCAGAAGGAATCTTAGATTGTGGGCCCTCTTCCTTAAAATTTTCAAGAATTATTCAAATGGGAGGCTCAAGTTGGTTATATGGTGTTGATAATGCCCCAATTTAAGAATTGACAATGAGTCTTCTCTAACAGGGGAAGGTCTTAGCACTGTGGAGCCATAATGTGCTAGATGTCAAACTTTGAAATGATCAGGACTTACATTTGAGTAGGTCCCACCTTGGAGATTATGTGGATAAAAAAATAGTGTGATCAGATGATTAGTAATCATCTGATCTAAGAACTACTATTATGATCATTTTGGAATCATATTTAAATATTTCTTAACCTTCCAACTGAATAACAAAAAATACACAAATTTAAATCATTTATCATGCTAAATTTTTTCTGTTTTCCATCTAATCTCTTAGATGGGAACTACCATCAAGTGGGTCCTGATACTCTCAAAATTGAACACATGGCATGTCAGGAGCACCCCAGACAAGTAGAATGGTCTGGTTACCCAGACCCAAAATTTTCTCTTCTAACAGAATGTTTGATGCAGCATCATCATAAGCAGTGGGTGTATCTTGATTTTAAATCATGGCAAATACCATGGCCAGTAGCATAGGATTACTTTCAAAATTTTAAAGACAGTCTAATTGTAAGGAGTCATTTTATATAAAGACTGTGACGTGGATCCGAGGTTCCAAAACCCGACTCGGATTGCTTATGGGCCCACCTGATTGAACAAAAGTCTAAGCACTAGAAGGGCAATGGCAATCTTGTAATAACCAGAATTTTCTAAGGTTTTAATTGGTAGGGAAAGAATGAGAGGACCTAATAGGGATTAAATTTTGTTTTTGTAAGGACATACTTGGAAGCAAATATAAGGTAAAGCCTAGGGGTAATAATGGAGAGAAGGAGGGGTAAATTCGATAACAAAGATATAAGTAATTATGGCCAAGAGTGGAAGGCTAGATACGACGGGAACTAAGCGAGTATTAAGGTAAATTAACTCCAAACAAGGCAACCATCTCATGGGGAAGGAAAGGGAAATCGTCGTCTTCAACCTTCAGCCACATACAAAACCAGAAACCCAGCGGTAGAAGAGAAAACTTGCAGGTGATGGATCTATCTAGAGGGGACTCCAACTGACTTGAAACTATAGAGGAAGGTAACTAGGGAGGAGGCCTACCGACTGCACACAATAATAATCATTCAAAGACGATGGCAAGAAGATCAAACCATGCTCTGCAAGAACTACCAGGTGGTAGTTGCAGGTCCAGCCATGATTAGAAGCTTGGTCTTCTCAATAGGAAGGAATTCAGCACCCATTGTTCTAGGGTTTTTAATTTTCTAAGTGAGTATACCCTTCGCCCAAATTTTCAGATTGATTGGGTTGACCTTGAAGGAGATAAATCACTCTGAGTGAAGCTGTTAAGTTGGCCCAAACAGAGCAGTGAAAGGAATAACTGGAACAAGGGAAGGAAGGAGAAGAGAGAAGTATCGCTGGAAGGAGAGAGAGTAAGAGAGAGAAAAGGTCACAAATTTCCAGGCACCCAAGGCACTTTTTGTGTCTGGGCGTGGTCGCCACACTTTGCGCACGGCCAGCTAGCGTTCTTTATCACATAAATTAATTAAATTTCCTACTGAACCCAAAAACCCAATTGGACCCGATTCATCTTCATATGGATCCCACAACAGGTTTGGGCCGGTTCAAGTAATTGCTCCTGCATCACCGTGTGAGGTCTACCAGTAGCTTAGTGGATCAGAATAAGTCGCTAGCTCAGGAGGACTTGTTTTAAGTAGTCAAGTTCTTGTTTAGTCATGCGAAAGGATAAGAGTCCTACTCGTTTTTATTTCTATGTTCTTTAAAAGGTGTGTTTTAATTTATTCTTCGTACTAGTCCTATCAAGATTGGGATTCACTATGTCTAGGTTTATATCTCTATATATAGCTATAATACACCATGGTTCTGAGGATTATTTTGGATAACAGATAATGATTAGAAGCTGTTAAGCTTTGAGGCAGTCGTCTATGTATAGTTTTGCATGGTCAGATCTAGTCCATTAGTGTCAAAGACAATACTGTCAAGTTCTCTCCTTTATCCAAGTGTTTCTGTTAAAACCTTCTTTTTTTATTAACCATGTTCACAGAATCTGATGAGCTGCGTTTTTCTTTAATGAGTTTATAAGTTATAGATATGATTTTTGTATTTATAATTGGGTGGCCTCAGCTGCAGGCTTATTTAAGGTATCTCAGAAGCATGCAGCGGTAGAACCAGAAACTTTTTCTTTTCTATTCTTTCTTTCTTTTTTATTATTAATATTTTTTTTTGAAGAGGGGCACCATGTTCAGTTTACACCCAAGATTTCAGCTATGTTACCCAGAAACCGCAAAGGATATACAAGTATACAACTTGGATCCGGCAAACATTCCATTTCTGCCATTCTTATTGGCTTAAACAAAGTGTCAAAAGCAGGTGTGAAATGGATGAGGCTCATCATTAAGTGTTCAGGCAACCATAGGATTTCAACTATCAAGCAGTGTTCTAAATTTCCACCAAAATAGGGGAAATTAGGCGACATATGTCTCTTTGCCTAAAGGTAGGCATCCAAATGATGTCCAACGAGAGAAAAGGTAGAAATTGAAATACAAGTCAAATGAAAGTAGTACAATGTTTTGACTGAAATTGAAAAAATATTTCAGTTGAAAAATTAGTAAGATTTCTGCTGAAACATCCAAATGAAGAGAGTTTGGGGCTTTTGCTCCCTGGAAGAAGTAAGGAATGAAATTTAAGTATTAAAAAGATAGAATAACATTGTAGTTGGATAATGTATCATTCCCCCCCACCCTTTTTTTTTTTTTGAAACAACAGTATTTTTCTCATTAGATTGCAAGAAATAAATAATATGGCGCTATAATAAAATACAGTAACTATTCTATTTTACCCATTTTATTTTTTAATTTTTAAGTGAGTATTTATTATCTACAGATAATAATAACTAAAAATTTCTTCAGATGGTATGTGCAAAACATGGTTCTATAGTTTTATTCTCATGATTGTGGTGTGCACTTTGTTTTAATGAAATAACAAACAAATTTATTGGGCATATAGCCAATGAAAATCTGTACTCTAGTAATGGGATATACAAAGATTTTACAAATCTGTACATCTTACAAAGATACTGCCCCATAGTTCCAAAAACCCAAAAACCATCACTGCAGAATTGGATACAACCTGATATATAAAAACTCTTGCCCAACCCCTTCACGAGCTAGGGCATTTGCTAAGGAGTTTGCATCTCTGGGTCTCCAAGAGAATGAAATGTTCTCTTTGTTGCAGTGTGATCTGGCTCTCCAAATCAAATGTCCAAACCTCCAAGTATTTAAATTGAATGTGTCTCATATATATGTACGCTATGATTGCCTTTGTCAAGATCAAAGAATGGGAAATGTGCTTAATTGGTATATATAATTGAATACATGTTGGCATACATTATTTCTTCCATGCTTGGATAGTTGTGCATTATTTGAGGGAGAGCTACATGATTAAATGGTACATATCTTGTGTTGTCATCACCAAAAAGGGAGAGATTGTTGAGGCAAAGGATGTCATATGTACAATCTTTGGACATTATTGGTTTTCATGTTTTAGTGATTACATTCTATTTGTGTACGAAAAATCTATAATGCCCTTCCTAGTACTTTAATGAGTATACAGGTTACAAGCATTGAGAAGCATGTCCTTGAGCCCAAGCATTAAACTGGAAGGTTTCAAGATGCTCAAGAGATTGTGTCATGGATTGGTAGACTTCAAATTGGAAGATTAAGTCAAGCCATCCATGAGCATTCAAGCAACTCGAGCCAGAAATGGAAGACTTATTTTTGTTTGCTTGAATGCATCCTAGGTATTTTATTTCACCTTATAATATCTAGATGATCCTAGGATGTAATGATCTCAAGTATCTAGAAAACCTAAGATATGTGGCCCATATTGTAGACTGACTAAGTCAAATTAGACCTAAATAATTAACATCTATCATGAATCTGGACTTAGCCCTATGGTAACTTGAATGGACCTTATTTTGGTAAACTTGGCAAGGAGTGATAACTTACTGGGAATGGGAAATATGTCCAAGTGATGTACTTTAAAACGTAGGTCATTTACTGCACTGGTGGCCGACCGACTTTGAGTAGAGCGGGCGATCAATGTGCTTCAGAACTGAAGACTGATACATGATCCGTTGGTTACCGAGAGCACCGTTATGCAGACGGATGCAAGGTCGATTGAATAACATATCGTCTGGACAATGTCCAAGAGGTATTCTTCGCAGTATACATGGTGGCGGCCGCCCGGCTCTAGAAGCGGTCGACCGGAGTCAAAAAAAAAAAACATAGATGTGTTTGAAATCATAACAGCTAGTTTTTAATTGTTGGAATATGGTCTATAAATAGTGTCGGGCCAACATCATGAAATATTCCACCGCCTAAGTGCTTCAACTTGCAAATCTAATCAGCCATTGACATGAGCAACTAAGCAAAGGGGATCAACTGATCAACACATGTGCTAAAACCTGCGAATATGCCTGTAAACAGGTAACTTGTGTTTTGGACTTTGAGCCATTGTGAATTACTTTTGAGTGATTGTGTTGGTTAAGGGTATTGAGGCCCTGATCCTTGTTTGAGTGTTTCTCCTACTCTATAAGAAGAGTGTATTGAGTGTTTCTCCTACTCTGCTAGGAGAGTGTTTAGGTGATGCTCCCACTTTTATGAGGAGATTGATCTCGGGGAGATTTGTGTGCGGATGTTTCTCCTGTCCTGCAAGGAGATTGTGCTAGTGGAATTCCAAGCATAAGAGGTCTTTGGGAGTGGGCGTAGGACGATATTGAGGCCGTACCAAACCAATATAAATCTTGTGTGTGTTGTCTCTTTGCCTTTTCATCTCCTTTGTTTATTTTATCGTGTTTAACTGAAAACAAAAATTTGGAGATTTGAGATAGCTTACTACAGAGGGTTTCAAAAGAAAGTTAGAAGTTAGGATTTTATTCCGCACTTCCCAATTCACCCCCCCTCTTGGGTTGCCTATACAGTCCTACAAAAGATCTTGCTTGTAGATCTCCTCTAAACTCGAAAATTTTGTTATTTCTCCTACCACTTACTCTAAAGGATTTCCAACAAGGTATAACTTCATAGGATCTTTCCTCTAGAACCAAAAGGTATAGAACTCCAGAAATCAGCCAAAACTGAAATATCTAAAGGAAAAGTCCAGCAAACCATATTTGTCAAGGCGATGCCTAGGTGTACAAGCACCTTGGTCGCCTAAGCGCCGCCTTACAATTAGGCCCCCTCTAACGCCTTAGGTCCCCTAGACGCCGTGACAACTATGCAGCAAACATCAAACAGCCCCAGGATGTGATGCCTTGATTCCTTTAAAAAGTCAAAATGAAGAAAAAAAAATAACTCACATACTCCTCGTCTTTAGAGCGCAATTGATACATCTGAGGTAATAGGGAGTTATTTATTGTCTTCTTTGCAACCTATCATTGGTATCCACCGCCAACAACAAGATCTTATACTTTGGTGAAGCCTGAACTTTACAAAAATAATAGGTGGAAAAGGAAAAGGAGGATGTGATCAATGCTCTCTTTCCTCCCTTAGGGGAGGAATACAACTCAAAAAGAAAAGAGTTATAAGCAAATTTCCCATTCCCCATCTAAGCCCAAAACCTTAATGCCCATTCTGATTATCTGATATGCATCTTAAAATCTTATTAATGCAGAAGGATGATCACAACACTTTGAGATGGCTTGATCCATAGTTGTCAAGGTGTCGCCTTGGCCGCCTTGCGTCCAAAGCCCCATCCAACGCCTTGGATCACCCTAGATATCATGGCAACTATGGCATGATCCTTCAAGTTGGGTCTTAGATCTGAATTTTATTAGGTGAAGAAATGAAATAATATGGTCCTAATAGCATAGGATAGTATTAATATAAATAGCAGTCTTGTGGGGCCCATTGGTAGCTTGTGGATCCAGATTTCCAAGTTCTTAGGATCTTTATCTACGATCTAATTGGGGTATTGTGTTAGCATTTCTCTGGAGTTCGCTCCCAGCAATATAGCCATCCCTGCCCCCCCCCCCCCCACGTCAATCCCACAAGCCTCTTATCTATTCTATTTTATTGCTTTTCTATTAAGTTTGTAGATATGACCAATCAATTTTTTCAAGATCCACCTCCATTTTCTACCGAAAGGAAGGATAACTCTAGAATGAAGCCAACACTTTCTAAGAATACCCTTCCAAATAAAATTGGAGAAAGGATAGGAGAAGAATAGGTGATCCACACTTTTCAAGGAATTCCAACACAGACAACAGTTAGGGATTGTTAAATTTCTCTGGAGAAAGAACTCTTGTGTAAGAAGCGAATTGGTCGTAGCTAGCCAAACAGTAAAACAATGTCTAGGGATATTGGAGCTAAACAAAACCATCCTACACCAGAGAACTCTAGGGGCTTTAGATCTCACCAAATTCCAAGCAAAAGAAGAGAAGTTCTTGGAAGAATAAGCAAGCCAATGAACAATATCCCCACTACCTCTAGGTCTCAACCTAATGCTAGGAAGTTTACTTCAAACCTCAATGAGTTATGAGAATTACTAGAACCAAGAAGCCAAGAACTATCACAAATAATGGAAGACACCTTGGCCATTCTATTCTATCAAAGTTCTGGGAAGGCTTGAAACCTTTGAGTAAAAAGATATACCTCTATGTTTGAATCTTACACAAATCTTGCTCCAACGCAGCCGTTGTGCAAATGAGTTGTCATAGTCCCCAACATTTGTCCCACCAAGAATGTAGGCGATAGCAAAACACTTAAGAGGAGGAAGAGAAAGGAAAGCTGAAAAGGAAAGGCAACAAAGAGAAATGCACCAATGTTCCTTATGAGGTGCAACAGGCCATAGCAAAGCACTTAAGAGGAGGAAGAGAAAGGAAAGCTAAAAGGGAAAGACAACAAAGAGAGTTTGATGAGGCAGTACTAGAGAGGTCTAGTGTAGAGGTCATTGAAGATGATACTGAATATAGGCACCAATGTTCCTTATGGGGTGCAGCAACTAGCAGTCCATAGCAAAGCACTTAAGAGGATGAAGAGAAAGGAAAACTGAAAGGGAAATGCACCAATGTTCCTTATGAGGTGCAGCAGGCTATAGCAAAGCACTTAAAAGGAGGAAGAAAAAGGAAAACTGAAAGGGAAAGGTAATAAAGAGAGTTTGATGAGGCAGCGTTAGAGAGGCCTGATGTAGAGGTCATTGTAGATGATACTGAATATAGGCCTCCTCCAGATGATTTCCAATCAGAGGGTGAGTGGAGAATCTACCAATAGACTTTGGCAGCTAGTAAACAAAGTTTGCATTTTGAGAATATGAGAGCAAATGAGTAGGCAAGAGGAGCTGGTGGATCAGGCTCAGCTACACCAGAGGCAGTGCTACAAGATGAGAGGAGAGAAGGAAAAGATAGAATGTGAGGGAACCCCTACGGCCCCCAACCCGAACATGAGTACATTCCCCAGATCCCGTTCTTCAACAGGATCCCACCATATTCAGGCCACAAGATGCCTACCAGCCAACCATCCCATAAATGTATGGTAGTAAACACGATGAAGCACGGGATGCCTTTAGCAAGTTCATGTTCTATAATAGAATCTCAACTAATGTAGCACAGGGAACATACTATCATGCATTCCTTGACGTCGTAGGGAGGGCTAGCCCAGGATTGAAGGGACCCACACCATATGAGTTGATGAATGTCTACTTGCCTAAGGAGAAGGAGTTGGAAGACTAAATTGAGACTCTGAAGCCAAGGTGGGAGACGTATGGAGTATCATTATGGCTGATAGTTGGATTGGACCTACTAGACAATCCATTATCAATTTCATGGTGAGTTGTAATGAAAAGACAATATTCTTGAAGTCTTTGGATGCATCATATTTGTATAAGGAACTGAAGAAAGTGGTGGAGGAAGTAGGACCAAAGAACGTTATCTAAATTGTGACGAATAATGGACCTAACTTTAAAAAGACTGGAAAGAAGTTGATGAATAAGAAAAGCAAGAGGATCCACCTCTTTTGGACTCAAAAAAACTTTGGTGGCAAGTCTGGTCAGAAGGGCAAGACAAGTAACCACATTTGTATATAACCATGGTGTTAGATTATATGGGCCAAAATACCGTGGGGGTATTCTAGACTTTTTCTCCTTTTAATTATGTCTTGTATGTGTGGTTTAGTCCCACATTGCTTATGTAATTATTTTCCATACCTCATTATGAATATAAATAGATGTGCTTGGGATGATAATTAATCATCCAAGTATTCAGCCTAATTCTGATCTCTTAACATGGTATCAGAGCAGATCTCAAATTAGGGACCCCCCTCTCTTCCATTCTCGATTTCAGTTCCTTCTTTCCTTTTTTTCATTCTCGGTTTCTTCCTTCTCTTCTCTTGCTCTTCATTCTCCCACTAGGGCAGCACTAATGAGGTGATCTACAAGATCTAGTTGCTGCCCTCCATTACCTCTTTTCCATGGTGCAATTTTCTGCTCGATAGGGACACCACTACCTGTCTGCGATATTTGGAATCTTCAGTTTTTTGGGGGCTGCTTCCATCTCTGCTACAAGGGACCACTCCTCCTATTTGAAGACCAAGAACTGCAGTAGGCCATCTTCTTTACATCTGTTCCTATCTTCAGTTCTGTTCAAGACCCCCTAAGATCGATTTTTCACCAAAAACAGGTTTTTTTTCAAAACCCTGACACCTATCGATCTAGGGGCTGGTGACTTCTATTGGTTCTGATTTTTTGAAGGCTAGCTCTCTACTTATAAAGGGACACTCGACCTTGATTGGGGCTGCAACACTTCAGTTTTTGGGCATCCTCTATCCTTCATCGATTTCAGCAATTCAGGGTTTTCTTCAAAACCCTGATCAATATCGATCTAGGGGTTGCATGTTTCTGTTGCGGCTGATATTTGGCAGGGTGATTCAGCATTACTAGAGGACCATTCGATCCTATTTTCAGCTCCATCTGCAATGCTTTTGCTCTCCTTCTTCCCTACATCGATTTCAGCAATTTCAGGTTTTTTTCAAAACCCTGTAAAAATCGATCTCAGGGATTTCCTTGGCTGTTGTTGCTGATTTTTGGAGACCATTATTCTACCATTACCAGAGGGCTCTCATCCAATTTTCAGCCCTTAACTTGAAGGATTTCTTAGGTTTCTCTTCACAACAGCCCCTCTCTGTGATTTGGGCTTCTCTACCGTTCTAATGGGTGACTCAGTGGATTTGACTGCTACTTCTGTTGGTGATGGACACAGTAAAACAGATTATCATACCTTTCCTCCTAATCCAATCAAGTTGGATGGCACTAATTACTTGCTTTGGTCTAGGTCTGCTTCCTTTGCCATTGCTGGTCGTGGCCTTACTGGTCATGTTACTGGCACCAGTGTTATGCCAACTGAGATTGGGGCTGCTCATGACAGGTGGCTGGCCAACAATGGAGCTCTCATGTCCTACCTCATTGGCTCTATGACTTCCGATCTGCAGCTTAATTTTCTTCTCCTTGACACAGCCTTGGAGATTTGGGTTGCTTGCAAGGAGACCTACGGGCAGCTTGGCAATGATGCCTAGGTATATGAACTCAGGAAGAAGGTCCTTCACATTACTCAAGGAGATTTGACAGTCTCCAAATATTATGCTACTTTGCGTAGCCTTTGGCAGCAAAGGATCACTTTTCTGACTTTCACCCAAGTACAGCTGCTGATATTACCTCATACAAGAAACATGTGGACAAGATCAGGGTTTATGATTTTTTGGCTGGGTTGAAAGTGGAGTATGATCAGATTCGGGTTCAAGTGTTGGGACACAAGCCTTTTCCCACACTTGAATAGTCCTATGCCCTGGTCTCCTCTGAAGAAAACCGTAGGGCTGCCATGTTGCACCCTTCTATTACTGACAGATCAGCTCTCAAGGCTGCTGCCCCGGCCCCTCTTGCACCTAGTGGCACTGCTTCTCTTGGTGATTCTACTACAGGGACTGTTGTTTGTGAGCACCGTCACAAACCCTACCACATCAAAGAGAAGTGCTGGAAACTTGATGGGAAACCGGCTGATTTTGAAGCTAAAAGGGCTGCCAAGACAAAGATAAAGACAAAGACCAAGGCCCATCAGACTGAGACTGTTACTGCAGCCCCTGCTACTGACACTGGTCTATCCCAGGATGATCTACAGACTACAGGCACTCCTACGTATGCTGAGGTCTTCCATTGCTACTGCCTCTACTACATTAGCTACTGCCAATTCTTCTGCTCCTTCAGGTTCACACTTTGCCTGGTCAGGTATCCCTTTTGGAGGTCATTGTGCTTCTGTAGCTTCCCATCCTTGGATCATAGATTTTGGAGCTACAGATCACATGACCTGTTCCTCTGGTCTATTTCATAGATAGTCTCCCACTTCTGGGAAAGACAAGGTCAGAGTGGCTGATGGTTCCCTTTCTTCCATATCTAGAAAAGGAATCATCAACTGCACTTCATCTCTTCCCTTGTCTTCTGTTTTGCATATTCCTAATTTTACTACTAATCTTTTTTCCATTAGTAGTATCACTCGTGATCTTAACTGCAAAGTCACTTTTTTTCCTTCTCATTGTGTGTTTCAGGATCTGGAATCTGGGAAGACGATTGGATTGGGTAAAGTGCACGGTGGGTTGTACCTGCTTGATGACGGTCGCTTCTCTCCACCACCATTACCTTCTCCGCTACACCAAAACTCTTTAGTCTCTTCTGAACTCTATCAGTGGCATTCTCAGTTAGGTCACCCCCCTTTAGGAATTTTAGCTCATTTATTTCCTAGTTTGGTCACCCTACGTACTAAGGATGACTTTTTTTGTGAGGCTTGTGTTCTGGCCAAACAGACACGTTCAACTTATCCACTTTCAAATAAAAGGAGTTCTTCTTGTTTTCAATTGGTGCATTCTGATGTTTGGGGTCCTAGTCGTAGAACTTCTCTTTCTGGTCATCGTTGGTTTGTATCTTTCATTGATTGTCATTCTAGGAACACCTGGGTGTATCTTTTGCACACAAAAAATCAGGTTTTTTCATGTTTTTAGCATTTTCATAAAATGATCCAAACTATGTTCCAAGCTACTCTCAAAATATTGAGAAGTGATAATGGAACCGAGTATACTGAATCCTAATTTAAAAAATATTTGGCTGATCATGGAATTATTCACCAAACTAGTTGTGTTGATACCCCTGCCCAGAATGGTGTGGCAGAAAGGAAAAATCACCACTTATTGAAAATGGCCAGGGCTTTGATGTTTGCACAGAATGTCCCATCTCAATATTGGGGGGATGCGGTTCTAACTGCAGCCTATCTCATCAATAGGTTACCTTCTCGGGTTCTTAACTCCCGTAGCCCCTATGATGTTTTACTGGGTCATTCCTCCTTTATTGTGCCTCCCAAAATATTTGGGTGTGTGTGTTATGCTAGAGATACCACATCTCCAGGCAAACTTGAACCTAGGGGGCTCCGCTGTATTTTCTTGGGTTATTCTCCAACCCAGAAAGGTTATAAGTGTTACCATCCCCCTTCCCGCCGTACCTTGGTTAGTATGGATGTTGTTTTCCATGAGACCCTTTCTTATTATTCTTCACCACTTCTTCAGGGGGAGAGTTATAGTGAAGATGTAAGTTTCTCTGGCTACTGCCCAGCCTCTTTTACCATCACCCACGGCTGCTGCCCAGCCTCCTTTGACTGCTGCCCATCCTACTTTAATCAATGCCCAACCTCCTCTGGCTGTTCCTCCCTCACCTAACGGGAATCCTTTACAGGGAGAGACCATAGAAAATAGTGTTGTTAATGTCCCTATTCAGGGGGAGCTGACTCCAGTCCAGAGAACTATTGGTGAATTTCAGAAGAGAATTGACAACTCCAACATACTCACCCATACAAGGGGCAGAACCAACAGAGGACAGCTGCAATCCACTTTAGCACCAATACCCATCCAATTGCCGGATCCAGATCCAGATTCTCTATCTCCTGGTAATCCCTCTTCTTTCGACCTACCTATTGCTCATCACAAAGGTACTAGGACTTGCACTTTACATCCCATATCTCGTGTTGTTTCTTATAGTTCTCTTTCTCCCTCTTTTCGTGCTTTTGTATCTTCTCTTTCTTCTGTTTCGATTCCTAAAAATTGGCAGGAAGCATCTACAGATGGAAAGTGGAAGGCAACAATGTTGGAAGAAATGAGAGCACTACATAAAAATAATACATCGGATCTTGTGGCTCTTCCTCCAGGGGAAAAACTAGTTGGATGTAAATGGGTCTTTGTAGTCAAACAGAAGGCTGATGGTTCTGTGGATCGATATAAGACACGTTTGGTTGCAAAGGGGTTCACTCAAACTTATGGAGTTGATTATCAGGAGACCTTTGCACCGGTGGCAAAGCTCAACACTGTCAGGGTGTTATTATCTTGTGCTGTAAATCTTGGGTGGGATCTTCAGCAGTTAGATGTAAAAAATGCCTTCCTCCATGGGGAGCTTGAGGAGGAGGTATATATGGACATTCCACCAGGCTTCTCTAATGACAAGACCAAGGGCAGGGTCTGTAAATTGAAGCGTGTACTATATGGGTTGAAGCAGTCACCTAGGGCCTGGTTTGGCAAATTTCACAAGGCTATGATTTCAGCAGGTTATAAGCAGAGCAATGATGATCACACTTTGTTTATCAGACGAGTTGGTGACAAGGTAACTCTTCTCAAAGTCTATGTGGATGATATTGTGATCACTGGTAATGATGGTGATGCTATCAAGAATTTAAAGCTCTTCCTTGGCCGTGAGTTTAAAGTCAAAGATCTTGGCCCTCTAAAATATTTTCTAGGGATAGAAGTTGCTCGATCTTCGAAGGGCATCTTTCTTTCTCAAAGAAAATATATCCTTGATCTATTGACTGAGACTGGGCTGCTAGGTTGTCATCCTTCAGATACTCCTATGGAAGCTACTACAAAACTTAAGGAGAAAGAGGGTGAACCTGTTGACAAGGGTTGTTATCAGCGATTAGTGGGCAAACTAATCTACCTCTCTCACACACGACCTGACATAGCTGTTGCTGTAAGTTTGGTGAGCCAGTTTATGCATGACCCCTATTCCTCACATATGGATGCAGTCCATCGTATTTTGCAGTATTTGAAGTCTGCTCCAGGAAAGGGAATTCTTCTCTCTCCTAATGGTCACCTGAAGATTGAAGCTTATGTTGATGCTGATTGGGCTGGTTCTACTGACAGAAAATCTATCTCTAGCTATTGTTCCTTTGTGGGTGGGAACCTTGTCACATGGCGTAGCAAAAAGCAGAATGTTGTGGCTAGGTCCAGTGCTGAAGCCGAGTTTCGTGCTATGGCCCAAGGAATTTGTGAACTTCTATGGCTTAGAGGATTATTGCAGGATATCGGTGTTGTTGTCCATCTTCCTATGTTGCTTTATTGTCACAATAAAGCGTCACAATAAAGCCGCCATTAGCATTGCTCATAACCCTGTCCAGCATGATTGTACTAAGCACGTGGAGGTTGACCGACATTTCATCAAGGAGAAGCTTGAAGCCGGACTTATTTGTGTTCCCTTTGTGAAGTCTACTGACCAACTGGCTGATGTGTTCACTAAGGGACTAAGTGGTAAGCTGTTTCTTCCTATCTTAGTCAAGTTGGGCATGCATGATATCTGTGCTCCAACTTGGGGGGAGTGTTAGATTATATGGGCCAGAATACCGTGGGGGTATTCTGGACTTTTTCTCCTTTTTATTATGTCTTGTATCTGTGGTTTAGTCCCACATTGCTTATGTAATTATTTTCCATACCTCATTATGAATATAAATAGATGTGCTTGGGATGATAATTAATCATCCAAGCATTCAGCCTAATTCTGATCTCTTAACAGTTATGCATTAGCCATGTTGAGGGACAGATGAAATGGTGATTTAGTGAGGCTTGGTGTCACTCGATTTGCCACCAATTACATTGCATTGAAGAGCTTTCAGACGAAGGTGGTCGATCTGAGATCTATGTTTGCCAGTGAACAGTAATTTGGTTGGTAGGGGTCGATTTCAGAAGAAGGGAGGGCAGCACAAAAGACCATTGCAAGTGACTTATTCTGGCGTGACTTGAATAAAGTTCTTGCTCTATTAGAGCCAGTGGTAGTAGTACTAAGTATGGTGGATACAGAGAAGAAGCCTACCTTGACCCACATTTACGCTGGCCTTCAGAAGATTAGGGAAATGGTCAGAGTCATAGTTCTAAAACTCGTCTCGACTCGGCGAGATCTCGGTTTCTCAAGAAACCGAGACGAGATGGCATACGATACATAAAAGTGCAATATTTCACCGAGATCTCAGGGATTTTATCTTCGTTCCAAGGCACGAACAGGCCTATAGGGGGTCTTCCCTCGGTACGAAGTGTAGATGTGCCATCTTCCTAGCTGTGGTCTTGCTCTACTAGAGAGCCAATAGGGCACAGGGCGCTTTCGGCCATTCCTCATACTTGGGGTTGACCCATGGAAATTACCCTTCTACTATATATTTACTTACCTAACTCGATAGAACTCGACATATCTCGACAAGATCTCGGGTTGACCCATGGAAATGACTCATCTACTATGTATTTACTTACCTACCTCGACAGAACTCCTATATGCTTGTTGTGGAGCATTATATGCAACATTACAGCAACACTATGTCATGGGAAGACTATGTGACACTAGCAGGGACTGAATACTTGATTCAAAGTCATTTTATGTGATGATAGTTGTAACACTATTAAACAGTTTGATGTATCACTTTAACATTTCTAATTCTTATTTAAGTTGTTTAGTTATTAATTGAATGTTTTACTTGCTTTCTATTACTAAATTATGTGTAGCGTAGGGTATTTTAGTACGTCATCGCCTACCGACCTATGGTCTGAATTGAAACTCATATTTGGACTTTGTTTTTGCAAAATCTGATAGTGACATTGTGTTTACATGGCCAAACAGGCGGAATACCAAGTTTCAGACCCAGACTAAGTCTAAAACCCACCAAGTTGAGGCTTCGAGTCGAAAAAAAAAATGCACCAACTTGGCGAAATCTCGACTCGACTCGGTTTTTCCAAGGTCCGAGTTGGTACCGAGACCCGAGTTTTAGTACTTTGGTCAGAGTTGCGATACCCCAGAGTGCAAAGGCATACACTAAGATCATTGATGATCGATGGGAGAAGCACATCAGTTATCCATTGCATAAAGTTGGTGAGTTCAACATACTTTACACTTTACATGAGTTTTTACATTTACATAATTAAAAGCATTAAGTCACTAACAAGTTATATTTGTCATTACCACTTTACAAGCATACTATCTCAATCCAAAGTATCACTACCAACATAATATTGGGCTAAACACAGAATTGTTGGAGGCAGTTCAAAATGTTATTGAGAAGTTGGAACCAAATGCATCGATACAAGCTGAGGCAAATGATGAGCTGAGAGTATGGGACTTGGTAGTAAGTAAAAGAATGTAATTAATTAATTTATTGTACTGTGTACTAAATACTAAATAGTAAATACTAATGCAGGCATGTTTGATTTTGAAAGGAAAACAGATCCAACCTAGGGTCCGAAGTGAAACTCCTACTTGGACTTTGTTTTTGCAAAATCTGATAGTGTCATTGTGTTTAAATGGCCTAAAATAGGCTGAGTACCAAGTTTCAGGCCCAAAATAGGTCTAAAACCCACCGAAACCAGCCATCGAGTTCCAAAAAAAAAAAAATTACCCAAACTCGGTTTTTGGCCAGGGCAAAACCTGTACCGAAACCAAGTTCTTGAACCTTGGTTCCAATAACAGTCCAAATTATTCAAAAATCTGTTGCGAGCAGGTCAGAAATTCATCCGTTAACACTTATTTACATAAAGCACAAAAACTCGAGACAAAATCTCCATGGAGGAGGTCAGAAGTTCTTCCCTTGAAAACTAGTCAACATGTACATGCACTAAAAATTTCCAGAGCAACAGAGGGTACCCACTTTCACATCTTGCATATGCACATATAGCAGAGGCAAATGGCCATATCAGCACTCATAAGCATTAAACTCCAGAGATAATTCAACATTTTAAATAAAGATTTTAAACAAATAAATAGAACTTACACTGCACACACCACAAATTGCCAAAGAAGCTTCCAAGTGACTTAATAAATTGAACAGCATATCCCTAGGGAGTTTCCTTGCCATCTCTAGGGAAGCTTTTCCAACAGGATCTGAACGATATTCTTTCACAAGAAGAGGATGGTCACAAGCTTGGCGGAGACGCAAAAGCATTAATAGAATGTTTGCGTAGTTTTGATTCACCGTGCCAGCGGCAGCATATTTCTGCAAAATTATATTTTCAAATTCATAAACTGACTAGAAAGAATGTGAGCATAAAACTGATAAATGCTCATCAAATACATGTTCATTTCTCATTGAAACCAACCTTTGATAAGTGAAGTTTGCCAAGAATTTAAGATTCATAAGATACTAGCCAGAACATATAATATAAATTTGAAATTGAGATGCCATATGATGACTATAAAATTTTCATGTGAATGTATCAATTATCAACAGTTCACCCACAAGAAACATAAAGGCATAAGGCACGAAACTTGGCAAAATTATAGTTGACTCATGTATGCAGATTTATGACTACTCTAGACAGAAGTCATAGAATGAAGAGAACACAAAGCAGGAACTTAATCTGGGGTTTTAAGTGAAAAGTACTACAGAAATTTAACTCAACTACAGTTTCCAAACAATATTAAACAAACTCATATCACTTTTTCAGTCATTGAAATTGTAATTGAATTATATTTTTGACACATACTACCTTGTTATACCATACTTATCACAATACATACTATTTGTATCAGAGGCTCGCGGGATTGGTGTGAGGGGCAGGGATGGCTATATTTCTGGTAATAAACTCCAGGCGAATATGAAGCGCATGGACACAAATTATGCCTAGAAAAGACGAATTTTCCCTATCACCCAAATGGCTCCATCATACTCAACTGCAAACTACAGCTAGCAATGAAGGGAATGTAAAGCTATTATACAGCTATCGACAAAGGGGCTGGGTATTCGTTCCTATTCCTTCTTTAGGTTGATGATGTAGATCTAAGGTTTGTTAAGCACTATCTGAGCAAGAGGAGGACTATCAGCCAGCATACAGCCAGCTCAACGAGGCAAGCAGCCATTCTGGCCAGCCAGCATAAGCCCAACAAAAAGGGAATACCCAGTGCACGAGGCTCCCGCCACTACGGGCTCTAGGGAGGTTCATAATGTATGATGCCTTACCCCCGCTACACGGAGAGGCTGTTTCCCAACTTGAACCCGCAACCACTAGGTCGCAATGGAGCAACCTTACCGTTGCGCCGAGAACCACCCACACCAGACTTTGGCCCAACAATACATATTATGTAGTCCATGCGTGGGGGATTCTTTAATAGTTTCTATTTTGCTTAGATCCCCTTTTATATAGTAGTGGTTGCTTATTAGTAGTTGTTTCTATTTTGTGACGTCTCTAGAAGTTAGATCTTATTCTAGGACTAGTGTCCATTTTAATTGGCTACTAATTTTGCAGGATCTACACCATGCAAGGGGAGAAATCTAATGCTGCTTATCAATAAATGAGGAGGCTGCCACACTCAACCTATGATTTTTTAGACCAAAAAACTCTGGCTTTTCTGAAATTCTTTCATGTGTGATGCATGAAATCTGTGAGCAACAGAACCACCCTAGTGTGGTGTTAGTGGTGCTGGTATGCTAGCATGGCCCAGGTGGGAAGCTCTTGCAGTATGTTATCCTGTTCTTTTCTCTTCTAACCTTCAGTTCCGAACAACCTTTGCAGTGGCATTTGTCGTGACTTGGTTGTGTTGCTGTTTTAGAAGGTCATCGATGATTTAAACTGTTGGTTGCATGCTGTTCTTACATCTGAGATTCCTGCTAACAGAATGTTGGTGGTTTCTATTTCTGAGTTTTCTGGCCTGCAGTAGTGAAGGTACTGTTATTGTTTTATCCAGCATCAGATCATGGTGAGTTTTTGAAGTGATGTTCCATCATACATGGCCTTCCTTTGACTGCAATATGTGTAACAACCCGACCCCAGACAGGGTAACAGGTACAGCCCTCACGGGCACTGATCAAGTTATCTTCTATATACCTCGATTTATTATCACAACTCCCATATAACATAACATACAGCGCGGAAGACTTACTAATTGGAGTTAAATATACTTCATAGTTCTAAAGAGTATTTACAAACAAATAGTAACACTGGTGGCAGATAATTGCATTCAGTATCCAAAAGTTATTACATTTCTTTTATTTCTTGAAAATATCCTATACATTCTTACAAACACAAAAGTATATTAGCAACCCTCATCGGCTACTCAGTCCTATCTCTCAAGTTTATACACATGATCCACAAACATCCATTTGTATCTGATTCAGTATATACACACTCTCCTACCTTCTCATCTATAAAATCAACATATAAAATGGGGTGAGCTAAAAGCCCAGTGAGGAGAATCATGCTTATAAGGATATTCTATATACTTCAACAGTTATAAACATCATTTCTGAAGTAAAACCTAAGTCTGGTCATCTTGGTGTCCTGCCAATGTGCACAATAATCTGAGGTTTTGCCGGCCATCCAAAATCATCTATTCTACTCCTGATTCCAGTTGCCAAAGCAGTGGGGAGGAACGATGTGAATGTGATTGATGATTCCCCCAGATACACGACCTACTCCCTTGTTCCAGTCACTGAAGCACTAGGGCGGACCATTCACTAATAAATCACCTGTATAAGTTATTGTTTTTGTCTATGGTTATTGGTCTACTCCTTATTCCAGTCACTGAAGCACTAGGGAGGATTATAACCAGTCGTATCACGTATTATGTATTCATCTTCCCTCATCCATTACCTATTCCCCTACTAGAAAAGGATGGCATTCACAAAGGGTTCTACGTTCATCTCTTTATTACTTTCATTTCTTTCACATCACATTCATTTCCTTTGTACATGTCCATACTTTGCATCCATTTAATCATTTCCCATTTCATTCATATACATATTCATTTCCATACGAAAGCATCATGTCCTATTACATAATATATGAATCAGATTATCTGAACTTGAATCATTTCTATCGCTAAACACATAACAGTTATACTTATGCCACTGTACAGTTAACACATATCAACATACAATCAACCAGCCTATACATTACAGTATATATTCCCTCACATAATCAATACATCATACTTCATAGTACTACTATACGATCCTCATTTCTTTGTCATTCTTATTTCATTTCATACAGACATATCGTGTTACATTCTTATCATTTCACTTATTCATGTTCATTCCTTGCATTCATTCAAATCATTCACATAGTAATTATACATCAATTCATAACCATATTCCCCTCACATCCTTTCTTTTCTCTAACTCAGCAGAGCAAAACCAGCAGTGATCTAATTGTATGATAGTCTTGCTCAAATGAAAATAATAACTAACTTAATTGCTAATTACTAAATTAACTAACCATCATTAACATGGACAAACTCAGCTTAATTAACCACCAATTACCAACTTAATGCTACCTCATAGCCATCTCCTCCTTGCTTTGCTATGTGGCTGGGTTCATTGCAACCATCACCTTGGCCATAAACATGGTTGCAGCCCCTTAAGTAGGACACATGGTCCAATCATGCTAAGCCACCTTTAATCCCTCATTAATCCCCTAATAAATAGGATTAACTTAATTAATCATAATAATCAATATTTAATGAGGGTGGACCTTGGTGCAACGGTAAGGTTGCTCCATTGTGACCAAGTGGTCACAGGTTCGAGTCTGGAAACAGCCTCTCTGCAAAGCGGGGGTAAGGCTCGTACATTATGACCCTTCCCAGACCCCGCAGTAGCGGGAGCCTCGTGCACTGGGTACGCCTTTTTACTAATTAATATTTAATCACTAAGATTAATATAAGCATGCCACCTCGTGCTTGCACTATTCATCATAAGCAAATAAAATAAATCAAAAGACATTAAAATAATAACAATTATTTTAAATCAATATTAAAACATTAAAATGGAAATGCAAGGCATTACAACCCCTCCTCATAAAAATTCCATCCTTGAAATTTAAATACGTACTTAATCATCAAATAGATACGAATATCTGGTATGCATATCGCATTGTTATGTGATCCTATGCCACCAGTTTCTAAGTTCTCAAGAAGGCCAATAATAAATGGGTCAGCATAAAAACATCATACTCTCAAGTGGTTGCAGGTCAAGATATCAAGAACCAGCCCAAATGTGTGCTCAATTCAGTAGGCATTAAGCTTTTGAGGTAAGTAGTCCCCGAAAATCAATACTTAATAATTAAGTGGCCAATACAAACAACACAATTTGCTAAATACACAGCAGCACATGCTATACCAGCCATGAAGACTATAATACAGCTTAGTCAGATGTGGATAATGAAATAGAAAACAAATAGTGAGTATGATCAATACCTTGAACTGCGAACGTGAATCTGCTTCTAGGTTTAAATAGAAGGCCCGCTCCTCAGCAGAGAATTCCACCTTCTTCAAGTATACTGATTTAGGTGGTAATCTAATAATAGGATCCCCATCGATTAGTGTGCCTATACCAAGGTGGTCAACAATCACTAGTCAGTACAACAAGCCATGAGCATGACCCAAAAGTACATGCTAAACAGAAATAGGAATTAAAATACCAAATAAAAAGTGCATATAAGTTCCTGGAGAAGCTTTCTAGTCAGATATCAGGTTGTTTCTGATGATGAAAAGAGCTTTTTATGTTATGTGAAATTTATGAAAACCCGACATTTTAAGGTCGGTATTGTTAGAAGACGACTGTCGGTATCTGATGGTCAGATACCTACGGTACTAGCTGTAACTAGTCTTATACCCAATGCAGGCTTTGGTGCAATGGTAAAGGTTGCTCCATTGTGACCAAGGGGTCATGGATTCGAGTCTGGAAAAAGCCTCTCTGCGAAAGCAGGGGTAAGGCTGCGTAAATTATGACCCTCCCAGACCCCACAGTGGTGGGAGCCTCATGCACTGGGTACGCCCCTTTCTTTTTTTTGGTTGGTTGAATTGCGAAGCTGGGTATAGACATGGAACTAAATCTCGGTCGAAACTGACTGAAATCTCCGAGATGTCTTGGTTTTGGACCTGGTCGAAACCCATGTTTCGACCCTAGGTTTCGCCCAGGGAGGCCCAGGATCAAAACCCAATGTTGAAACCTTGAAACGAGATCCGGCATGTCTCGGTTTGGGGCCCGACCGGAACCAGGTCCAAAACCGAGACCTCGATCCTTGGGTATAGATCCAGGTTGCTTACATCTAGATCATCAGGTTCTTGATGTGTTTACTAATATTACAATTTACAACCAGCAGCCATACTATTTACACTTGATTAGTTAATATCTTAAAGATATTCACATCTAATAAATCAAATTTTATCTCCCCAAGAAAAGAATGTTTCTTTCTGGTGGAAGTCTAGATCTGGCAATTTCATAGCAAATGAGCTGGCAAGGGAGGGTGCCTCAAGGGATAAGGCCATACTCAATTACGTAGTTTGTTCACTTTTGGGTATATCTTCACTCCATTGTTCTTGTCGTTGTATTAGTATGCCCAATGTGGTTGTACCCACGTAACTGTGCTTTATTTCTGATCTGCTTTAATGAAGTCTTACTAATGGAAAATAGAACCCAAAAGTATCAGGGTGTCATAAAAAATCTGTTTGGTTATTTTTATTAAATCCTTCGCTAGTATTTTTGGTTCAATTATTAAATCTCTATTATCATTTTCGAAAATTTACAAAGACCTTTTTTTAAATGACACCCATCACCAATACCTTATTTGAGTTCCTATTTATTCGGAAATTTACCATCAATTAATTTCTGTCTCTCCCTTCTCTTTCTTTCCAATCAGTTTGTGTCATCAGGAACTGAGTATTCATTAAGAAAACCATCTCACAGAGACACACACATCGGCCCTTCAAATTGAGAGAGCAATCTGATTTCTCCGAACTTGTCCCATTGTATTCCTTTATTATTTCAGTCAGTTAAAGCTTCATTTGATAGTTTTTCCCTAGTGAAACTCAATCTCAAATCTCCTATTTCTATCTGATACATTCATTATTTCATTATGTGGCCTCTCCTTCAATTTATAGGAGCCATTGTCATCCAATTTCAAGTCAAAAGTCCCATTTGAGATGGTTTATACCATACCAGTAAGTTCTACAAATAATGACAAAGTGATTGTAGGACATGGAAAGTTAAGATGTGTGGTACAAATATCTTTGAAGAAGCCGGACAAGGGAAAAGCAACTTAGCTTCAATGTAAATTCCTTTTACAATCTAAGTTTGATCTGGACAGAGCAATCTTTAGGGATGATAAAATGGACTTTATTTATCTCATCTAGGATTTTGCAATCGAGGTTTTAAGCAAGAATGCTGCTTGAAAGGTTTGACAATTTTCAAGTTATTTTGTTGGTATCTTTTGGCAACACTCAAGTAAATAGACCTAGTGGTTCCTGAAAAAAAAATTATACTGGACTCCTAGATTAGAAAATACCCAAGATCTTCTGGGGCACCAGTAATTTTCTTCATGAAAAATAATTTATTCATCGAAGAAAGGAACTAAGAAAGGTCACCTTTTGTACGGCGCAGCATTATAGTCTTCAGAACTGCTTGAAGTTTCTTGTACCCACTGGATGCATTTCTGGTTATTAGGTATTTTATCTGTAGACAGAAATTTTTATAGACAGCATATGGATCGTACTTCAGAAATCTGAAGTAACTGTACAGATCATCAATTGTATTTTGTATAGGAGTCCCAGATAAGCACCACCTTTTTTTTGCTCGAAGACCACAGCAAGCTCTAGCCACTTGAGTTCTGTGGTTTTTTATGGTTTGAGCTTCATCCAATACCACCCTAAACCAAACAACTCTAGCAAGTGCACCACAACCAAAATCGATAGATGAACCATCAGTTCCCTTTCTACTCTTCTTCTTTCCTTTCTTATTGGCATTGGATGTCTTTTTCTTTTTCGTACTGGTTGAAAATTCTGAAGATAATCCATATTTTTCCCCATTTCTTTGATCACCATCATCCTCATCAACTAAAGGTTGCTTTGGAACTTCATTAGTTACAATAGAATATGTTGTGAGAACCACATCATATTTTGCCAGTTCAGCAGGATCCTTTGTCCTAGTGCCTCCATGATAGACCAAAACTTTCAGTTTAGCGCTTTCTGTTACTTTGTCATTCAGTTCCCCGGCCCACTGACGAAGTACACTTGCTGGGCAGACAACCAAAGTACCTGCCGCTGGCTTACCCTTATAGAATGTAGGAATAGCTGTAGCTAACTTTGAAATCCTTTTACCATCGCTCGATTCTCCATCATGCTTTAACTTTACAGAATCAGAATCACCACCACCACCATCATCATCATCATCCAAACTCAAGGGTTCAGGTTTCAACCTGCATTGATCATCTGAAGTGTACCTTGACTGCAAAGGCATCTGCATTTGTACAAGGGCAATCATCGATACAGTCTTACCAAGGCCCTGTGAGATAACAGCAGAATGAGCCTGGGAAAAATGTTTAACGAAGACCCAAGAAATCTATCATAAATAGACTACATCTGAGAGATCAGCTGAACTATGGACAAATAACCTGATCATCAGCCAGAATTCCACCTAAACAATGTGTACTAAGTGTCTCCTTCTGCAGCATCCATGCCAGCGCAATTTTCTGTAAGATGGGATAACTTAACATCATCAAATTCAACAAAGAATGGAGCAATTAATTATCGTGGAGCTAGAGACTACAGACAGATAAACTAACACACCTGGTGCCTTAATAGAGGCACCGCCAAAAGGCCATCAGGTAAAGTAGCTTCTACTTTTGGCTGTGAAAGATCCTGCAACAAACAATGAGCAAAAGGATCAAACAGTTCATTATTGAAGAACTGACGATCACCAAAACTCTATTCAAATATCATTTTCATTTAAAAGATGCAACATATAGGTCCAAAATTCATTCCCTTTCAATATTCAAACAAGGGAAAGTGATGGTGCAATGCCCATTGTGCTAGCTAGCACACAAACCCACCTATAACTACCAGGTGCTATCACCTTAGTGTACTCGGTTCCCACAGGGGAGGATAACTGTCAGAGCTGAGCTTCTTTCTTTACCCACCACCTTAAACACTTCTATCAGGTATGGCTATAGTAACGTTGTGGTTGGAGGTGATTCTGCTGCTGTCATAGAGTGGTATAGAAATGGCATTGATCCCCCTAGAAGATTTCTCATCTTGTTAAGACACATTTGCCTCCTTAACTGTTCAGCTCAAGTGTCTTTCCAACCGAAACTTGGATCAGTTAGCTCCATGGCAGATGAGTTGGCTAGACGAGGGGTTGTAAGGGGCCTCATATTGTGGTTGGGGATGATGATCTGTTGTCACGGAAGTTGTTGGTTTAGGTTGTTGGTCCTTGTTGTATTATTATGTTGATAATGGCTGTTTAGCTGTGAGCTTTGACCCCTCTTCTTGTATGGTATCTCTCTTTTCTTGACTAGTAAATTTTTTACTCACAAAAAAAAAATTTGTGACATCTTGCCAGTCACCAAAACTTTGGTGCACAGGTAGGCGCCACCATTCTTTATTCACTATCATTTCAAGCCAAATAGCGCTTGCTATGTCACAGAAGAATTTTCCAAAAATAGTTGAAAAGTCTGAAACGGGACAAGACAGTACTAATGGTTGAAAATAGCAAATACACTGGAAAGCCCTATACAAGGTGGGCTGTATGGTCGAATTTGGAAATCTAGGGAATACTTACAGGTCAGATTCACCATGTCATCCCTCCAGAGGCCTAAAACCAAGGGGAATTGGGCTAGAGTTAGCACGAATCAGTTATGCAATGCTTTTGCCCTCAGATGAAATAGGTCCTCTAACAAACTAATATGATAATTGTGATGGTAACAAACATGGTGAGATCAATACCGGTACAGGAGAAGAAGGATGAAGAAGGAAGAGAATAAGAGAAGAAGAATAAGAAGAGATAGAGCTGTAGGAAACACAAACCCAGCCCACGACTTGCTTGTATGTTCTATCTTGGGTAGGGCAGACACTTTATTAATAAGGTTATTAGTTATGACTCTTTGGGTCATAACAGAATATGACTACAAGACTATTAATATTTACTCCTTACACTTCACCAAGGATACTAAACTTCACCAAATATTGTAAAGTATCACCATATGTAGCTTAGGGTTTGGATTTTTTGAATGGAGTGAGTGGGATTTCTAGGGCTTAGATGGTCAGAATGGGACCAATCCATGATCGAGTTCTCCTAAGGGGTATGAAGCATTCGGTCAGATTTTGGTGGGTTTCTAATGGCTAGAATGGGCTGCGCAGAAAAGTAGGGTTGTGGGGAATTGAAAACAAAAAGGGGGAAATTAGGGTTCGGCCGTGAGAGGATTAGAAGAAGAATTGTAGGGGAGGGGAATGCTTCAACTAACTGTTGTTGCAGAAAATCCTTGGCAGCTGCTTGTTTGAATGGAGAAACTTGAATAAAAATTGAATCTCGCACGATGAACACCAAAATAAAGCTTTAAAAGAACCACCTGGGCTTCACACCACGAGGTGTCGATTGGATTAAACACCAATCCCACCAGCCTTGATCAAACACGAGACAATCTTCAAAGGAAGATGACAAAGTTGCAGAGCAACTTCAAGAGTTAATTTTTTTTAAACATTCAATGGGGGAAAAGAGGAGCCTCACGAATGGCTTTTATTAAAGGCCTAAAGCCAAATTCCTATTGGAGACTAAGAAGCCCCTAGCCGACTCGATTACAAATCATAGCCCCTCTCAAATTCGTGGAGTGGTGTGGACCCAAAATTATAATAAAAAACAAATAAAAGAAAGGTGACTTAAGTCATTTAAATTGAACCACTAGTTCAACCAGTTTGGATCCGGTTCAATTTAAACTAAGTATAAACTAGTTAATCCCATATGCAACCTTGCTGCCAATACTTTAGGTCCATAAAAGTGACCTATTACATAGAAAACCCATAGGATCAAAGGCCCAACATGTATATAACCCAGCCCTAGACCTATTTTTGTGATGAATTTGCATCAAATATTGTGAAGTGTCACCATATGTACTAAATGTCACCACACACATAATTAATGTCATCACACTCCGCTCAAGCTGGAGCATAGATATCACACATGCCCTACTTGGAACAACTTGCAAGAAAAATTGGGCGACACAATGCTTTAGTAAACATATCACCAAGCTGATTCACATGAGACACAAATGGAGTAGAAATCAGTTTCCTCATTATTGCATCCAAAACAAAGTGATAGTTGACCTCAATATGCTTAGTCCTCTCATCAAATACTGGATTGCTAGCAATGTAGATGCTCTCTTGATTATCACAAAACATATTTATGGGTTTAGTAACTGGAAACCCAAGCTCCTGAAGAAGTGATTTCAACCACATTAGTTGTATGCGCCATGGCTCTATACTTAGCCTCGACACTGGACTTCACTACAGTAATTTGTTTTTTATTTCTTCATGTACGTGTTACCACTAATAAATGTACAATAACCTGTGGTAGATCTTCTATTCAGCACCAGCCTAATCTGCATTAGAGTATCCAACCAAATCAGCATGATTATTAGCTCTATAAATAAGACCCTTCCTTGGAGCATCCGTAAGGTAACTCAAAATCCGAACAGCAGCCTTCCAGTGAACCCTCTTAGGTGATTCTATGAACTGACTTATGAGGCCAACAACAAAAGATGTGACAGGTCGGATAACAGTAAGATAAATGAGTTTAACCACAAGTAAACTGTATTGATACTTATTTGCAAGTTCCTCACCATCTGCCCCAAACTTTTAATGTGGGTCCATAGGCGTATCAATAGGCTTGGATGTGACATATCAGTCTCAGACAAAAGATCCAACACAATTTTCCTCTGAGAAAGCTAATACCCTTCCTACTCTGAAGCACTTCAATCCATAGTACTAAAACTCGCGAAATTTCGGTCGAGATATCGAATATTTCGAGTATCTCGACCTGTCCAAAACGAAATGCAAGTCCGAAATGAAAAAATGCAATATTTCGAATATTTCAAAATTTTCGAAAATCTCGGTAATTTCAGTCATCTCGTTTCGAAAATTTCGGAAATCTCGGACATTTTTGGCATTTTACACCCACAGAAAAATACCATATTTCGACCGAGATTTCGACGAAATTTCGGTATCTCGGAAATTTCGGTCAGACCGAAACACCGAAACGAAACGAGATTTAGTACCATGCTTCAATCTCAAGAAAGTGTCTAAGGGCACCTAAGACTTTCATTTGAAAATGCTCCGCAATACCAGATCCAAATAAGTCATTATCAAATATAATAATATCAACAACGTACACAATTAACACAACAACCTTCGAGTCCCAACAACGAACAAAACTGAATGGTCAAAATAACACAGTATGAATTCACATCAGGTAACAATAGAACTGAACAAATCAAACTAGGCTCTGGGAGATTGTTTCAACCAATAAATCGTTTTACATAACTTGTAGACTTTCCCAGCATTCTCACCCTGAGCAACATACCTAGGAGGTTGCTCCATGCACACCTCCTCATGCAAATGACCATATAAAAAGGCATTTTTAATATCTAACTGATATAACAACCAATCAAAATTAACTGCAAAAGAAATGAGCACCCGAGTAGAATCCAAATGAGCAACTAGCAACACCATAGGTCTGAGCATACCCTTTAAGAACCAAACGGGCCTTGAGCCTTTCAACAGCGCCATCAATGTTATACTTAATAGTATACACTTAATGACACTTCAGTTGATCCTTACCTAGAGGTAAATCTACCAGGGACCATGTCTGGCGAGTAGCGAAAAATTAAGGCATCCATCTCCACATCCATAGTTGACTACCACCCAGGATGAGACAATGCCTCATGATAAGTGTTAGGAGTGGTATGAGTTGACAAAGATATGGCAAACTATGTAAAGAAGATGGAAAGTGACAAATGGAGACAAATTTGTCAATGGGATATGCCACCATAGACTTTTGAGTACAAGAGCTAATACCTTTGCAAAGTGACAGTGTAAGTTCAGAGGGGAGGATGAGGAACGAGCAGCATCAAGCACAGAATCATACCATGTTAAGGGTGTCAATCGGTATGGTTTTGGTTCGGTACAGAAGGCAGAAAGTAGATACCAAAACCGTACTGTACCGAATATAAACTGCATTTTTCAATACCGACATCATACTAACTCAGTACGGTTTTTATTCAATTTTTATTCGGTATCAAAAAACGGTTTCCGATTCAATATAAAATATGGTATCTTATTCAGTATCAAGGCAGCAAGGAAGCATTGAAGCAGGAGGTCCAAGGTTTGTTGAGGAGGAGAAGCAGTGAAGCAGGAGGTTCAAGGCTTGCTGAGGTCTTGAGCCTTGAGGAGGAGATTAGAGAAAGTAGAGAAACAGAAGCACATCACTGCACAAAGCCAAAACCTGAGTTATAGAGAAATTTGGATTAGAAAATTCAGAATGGTTAGTCGGTTTAGGGTTTTGACTTTTACGGGTTATACACTTTGTCTTTACACTTAACATTATATACATATATCATATAAATGTAAACACAAAAACACATATAGCCTCGGTTCGGTACAAAAACACATAATACGGTACGGTATCTGTAATTCAGTATGGTTTTATCTTAGAAACCAATACCATACCGAACCGAGAAAGATATCATTTTTTCATACAAATCTTCTTTGGTATGGTTTGGTACAGTTTTAAACAGTCGGTTTCAGTTTCGGTTCCAAATTGAGACCCTTATACCATGTAGAGGATGGAAGAGAATACAGTTTTAAACAGTCGGTTTCAGTTTCGGTTCCAAATTGAGACCCTTATACCACGTAGAGGATGGAAGAGAAGGAGCTGCCGCCTGCAGCTAGCAATCAAGGTTTCTGTCGGAGCTGATACAATTATAGTGGTGTTTGCTGAGAAGTAGTCGGAGTGTCAACGAGAGGAATTAATATAGGAATAGGAAGGGACTGAAAAATGTCCGTTGCAAAATCTTTACCCTCAGAAATATGTTATGGTGTGTTTTCAAAGAAAGTAACATAAACACTCAAATTGTTGGTGGGTAGCAGGGTTAAAACAATGATAACCATTTTGAAAATATATTTTAATGCACGAGGAGATAATTTATCAGCACCCACTCATAAAACATGAACAAAACAAATACACCCAAAACTACAAAGTGGTAAGAAAAATAAGGGTGGGTTAGGAAAACCAACACCAACAGGAGATTTATTATTTAAAATAGATGAAGGCATGTGGTTAATCAAATAACATGCAGCCACGCTCGGGAGTGGCTTTAGCTCGATATGTCCTTTTTTGGTAGCTCTATTTGTGACACTGTTGGCAAGTTTGTGTTCGGGGCTGCTATCTCTCACATCTAGATGGAGCAGAATCTTCATAGATGGACTTCCAACTCCTGGTCTATTGACATGATTTGGAAAGCCATCTTTTTTTATGTCAGCTCTAGGCTTCATGTGCTTCCCCATAAATCTCTTTTAGACTCCCCAAGGAACAAGCACATTGTTGTTATCTGCGATTTAAATTCTTCTCTCTTTTGCTCTCCTAGACAGGCCCCCTAGTCTGTGGCTTTCGTTTTGTATAGTCCTCCTGATGCAGCTCCAAGAAGGAAGAAGAAGAAGAAGAGCCCCTGAACTTAGGGTTTGAATAGGGAGCCATAGATTAGGATTTATTATTTTCCATACTTAGTTTATTTTCTTGTTTTTAGATTGAACCGATTTAGAATTGGTTGCATCCAATTGGTTCAATGGGTCTAATTTAAGTGAAGTGTTCCTATTGGTTAATAGGTTCTTATATCCTATTGGCTAATATGGAATCTACTTTAAATTAGTTGTTTTTAAGTTAGATTCTTTTATTTTAAGTTAGTAGGGGAAGTTAGGACATTTACTGTTTTAATTTAATTAAGTTAGATTAGAACTCTCCCTTCCACGATTTTAGAAGGAAGAGACATTAAGTTGTACTAGGACTTGGCTTAGGCCTTTATTATAAATAAAGTAGATCGTGGAGGGCTCCCCCACAGATTATTTGAATTTAAAAAAACAGATTTCGTGGCTGCCATTGCTGCTGTTCCTTGCTCCCCTGTGTGAGTGTGCATCCTTGTGAACTTCAAGGTGGAAGGGTGGGTGGATTCCTGCGACTCTTTACGCCGCAACGGCTGGGAGGATCTCTCTTCGAAGGTGGTTTCATCCTTCAAACATTCAAGCTACTACTGGTGGATTCCAGTGTGAGTTTGAATTTTAATTTTCTGTTTTATTTTCATAAACCCTAGGAGGATCTCAATTCTGTCCAGATCTGTTCTCCATTGGAATCCTCTCAAACTTAAGCCATAGCCTCCCCTCACCATGGTTTACACTCGATCCCAACTGCTGCCCATATCCATCACCCAAAACCCTAAATCCTTCTTCTCCATAACAGCCCCATAAGCCCTAATTTTCCCACAGCCCATTCTGACCATCAGAATTGGACCATATCCTGGTCGAATCCTCCTCTCACAGTCCCCTACATTCAATCCCAAGCCCAGCCCACTTGAAACCCTAGTTTTGGTAGTTTCCCTTAACCCTAAAACCCGAAACGCTAACCCTAAATCTGCAGAATTTTAAAACCTAACCAAATCCTATTTTCTTTATACCAAAATAATCCCCTAAACCTGCATATTAAAACCATATAAGACGCATTCCCAAATTCCCATCCTAAACCCTAGAATTAACCTAAAACCTAGGCTGTCCATGTGAACCAGCAGCCCCTTTTGCTATTTATTCTGTTATCTGGCTCCTAGTAGGTCTCCTACCTATCTAGGACTACATTACCTCCCCCCTCCTTTTCCTCTGTGTATTCCCCCCCCCTTGTTCTTCTCTCCCTGCCTTTGAGGTTTTAATAATGAATTTTTTATTCACCAAAAAATAAATGGCATCCCCCCCACCCCAAAAAAAAATAAAAAATTCTTTGGAACATTCATTTGAAATAATGAAGAACGAGCATCTTCTAATAAGTGTCTATTCTTTCGTTCAGCAACACCATTCTGCTGTGGGGTATAGATGCAACTAGTTTGATGTATCATACCATGCTCATAACAAAAGGAAGAAATAGCAGTTTGAATAAATTCCAAAGCATTACTAGAACGGAGAATTTTAATAGAAGCATCAAATTAAGTTTTTATTTCATTATAAAAGAATAAAAGGAAGAAATAGCAGTTTGGGGAACCCAGGGCATGCTTCAATTGGAGGGAATTTTCAGGAATACTGATGGTACCCCTGAAGGATGTTTTGCTAAGTACTTGGGCGTTCAAACTAATTATTTTGCTGAATTTAGCGCTTTCTTCATTGGGTTAAAATTTGCTAAAGAAAAAGGAGTTCATAACTTATGGATAGATTTGACTCGAAGGCAGTGGTAATGAGTATTGAAAATCAGTCCATCAGGAAGTTCATGCAGCAATAGCTCTTCTTCAAGCCTTTTTTGTCAACAATTGCTTGGAAGATTTCTCATTGCTTTAGAGGAGGAAACTCTGATGTGGATGCTCTGGCAAAGAAAGGAGCAACCCTTTGGGTCCTTCCGTGATTTTATTATAAATAAAGAGCTTGGCTGGTCACATAGATCATTCAAGCATTACAGCCTTAATCTGTTCTGCTAACAGATACTTTGGTATGAGAGAGGAAGAAAACACATTGGAGATGGAAAAAGGCCTCATTCATAAAAGGCAAATTTTCCCCAACAAGAAACAGACCTTTAACAGATTGTAGATCAGAGTTTAACCCAGACAAGAATTTAGCATAGTACTAAAACTCGCAAGATCTCGGTTTTTCCCAGACGAGATGGCATACGAAACGAGAAAATGCAATATCTCGTCGAGATCTCGATCTAGATCTCGACCCAAACTCTTTTATATGAGTGCCAGATCTCGAGATCTCAGTGGGAAATCTTGGTATACAGACACCCATCTATGCAAACCTTGGAATTTAGCACCTGAAACTAAGCCCTCTATGTCTTTGATAATTCTAGATCAGAGGTGACTAGTGAGAGATTGATAGACATTGAGTTCCTCCCACATCCCTTTAAGGTCACTTTAATATTCACCAACAGATTTTTCTCCCTACTGAAAGTTAAAAATACTTTCATATAGATAATATCAGCCGAGACATATTCTTGTCTTGAGAAAAGCTCTCCTTCAAATCATTCCACATCCCCTTATCAGTGGTGTGAAATATAACATTTGCTTCAACTAAAGGCTCCATACTATTCCACAACCATACTAAGAAAGTGTCATTTTCATGCATTCATTCATCACACTCTTTTGAACAGAAGGTGGAGGTGCAGATAAATGATATTTGAGATTGCCTTTAGCATTAATATAGACCTTAATAGCCTGGGCCCATAACAAGAAATTAGAAGCTCCACTGAGCTTAATGGAAGTAATTTGGACATTAACATTGTCCACAGGAGGTTTAGAATCACCCATCACAGCAGATAAATTTAGGTACCAGCACAACATTGAATAGTAATAAGGAGGAGACCAAATAGTGTTATACAACTGCAGCTACGGAGGTGAGATAAACCCCAAAAGATCTTGCTGATCCAACGGTTGGATTACAAGATAACTCCAATATCCAGGTGTACAAAAATAGCCACAAAACAGGGGTGCCACAGGCTACAATATGGCCAGAATTGAGAGAAATAGTATAGCAGCAAATCCACTCTTCAGATCTGGCTAAATTTCAGGTCAAATGTAGGATTTGATCACATGGAATCCCCAAAATCTGATACTAATCCACTGGTTGGATAGGGTATTGCGGGATTAACTTCAGAAATATAACCTAAAAATTCCAGAATTTGAAGAACTATCAAGAACAGCCAAATCATAGATCTGATTAGGGCCAAATTCTGGTTGATGGATAGGTTCAACAACTGGATTGTAACCCCAGAATTTTATATGCAATCAATGGCTAGAGATAATCCGACAGCATCCAATAGCAGTAAACCAGTAGAGAGAAGCTTCAACCAACCAGCAGGAGAGAAGAGAGTAACCACAGCATATTAACCCTATTTCTTCATGATTCTTCACTAGGGTTTAAGAATAAAAGTGCAGCATAGGATGCTGCGAACCAAGGAAGAGAAAAAAATTGAAAGACCTCATAAAACAGAAAAAAAGATTGCACAGGTACTGATCAAACCTGCTCTGATACCATGTGACAGTATCACAAGGTGGGATTAGTACTTGTACAGGAGAAGCAGGAAGAAGAAGAAATAGAGAGATAGGAAGAAAGATCATACTATCTTGTGAACTTTCTCAAGGTCAATGCTTGCTTCTTATGATCAAGCTTCAAAAGGGGAGGGGGGAGTTTGCATGGCATTACTGGATTCAAGATCCAGTCCAACTGCATCTATTTAACTGGGTATATATATATAGAATATAGACCTTAAAAGCAGTACCGATTTTCTAGGTTGGGCATGCCAGATCTTATTCAGATCATGCAAAAGTTGTGGATAATGTGCACAATATAAATTTATTTTAAAAATGAATAAGTCCATATTCAGTATATCCTTGTGGATTTTGGATCAGATGTCAGATTTGGATCCACATCTATGGATCTGAGTTAGGCACCAAGTCCACTGCAGCAAATTCAAGCCTGGAAACAGATTTACCCCAACTCCACCTTTCCAACCTGTCTAGGCAGTACTAATTATCATACTCAGACACACAAAAAAAATATTATTTGTCTAGGAAGTATTAATTTGGAGGCTTGCTCACATGGTTTAGCTACTTGACTTGTCAAACCAATAGATTCCTCAGTACGCCACCCATATGACTGCCTAAGCAGAATGACCATTCATTATGCCAGTGCATTGTTTATCAATCTTGTGATTAACTCATTAACTTCTTTATGGAACAAAAAAACAAAGAAACATCTGTATGGATCCCCAATTCCCCATTCCCACATGCCAACAAGAATTGTGGAGATTGCCCTATAAATTAAGAGGTTAATTAGAAGGTTACTCACAAGTACCTTCTTGACAATTGAACCCACCAGTTATGGTGAACTAGACTCATTTGCATTCCACTAGGATTCTTTCTAATTGTCTCAATGAAATAATTTTCTTTTCTTTTCATTTTCAGTAAAATGGAAAACGAAATAACGAATAGATCCGAAGCAGTCACCCTTTGTTCAGAAACAATAAAAACAAACAAAATAATTAAATTCAACAGGTTTAATGTTAAATATGCACATAATACACACATAACTAGAGCGTGGGGAAGATCCACAATTGAACATCCCATAGTAATGTTACCCTAGTCATGGAAATGATAAATTAACAAAGGTCATGAAAAAAATACCTGCAGAGCGGCTTGAAAAATTACTCTCTCATCATTCTCTGCAGACCTTTCTTCTCCCAGATGAGGATGAAATGCAGGATCACTTGAACTACCGTACTGCAAACTGGTAGACTTAGCTTGTGTCAAAGATGGTGGTAGGAGCCTACTTCCTCTATTTTCATACATAATAACATCGTTATCATTCCCTTTGACTAAATGGTCTTTCATATAAAACTTATGATCGGTTGCATTTGCACCACTAAAATGATAGGATTTGCCATTAGTATCTGGAATGCTACTGCTAGCCCCATTTTCCACAAAAGTTTTCGATTTAGTACTTGATGAACACGGATGAAGAGATGTTGGAAGGATCCTCTTTGCATCTTGTTGGTATAAAACCTTTCCAGAAGCCGTACCAAGCATCTCATTAATTCTAGAATCAATTTCCATTCCCAGATTTTCAACGTCAACAAAATTCATTGGCTCATCTGTATATCCATTTTCTCTGGAGTATTTAGAATAATCTGTCAGCGCACTCTCCTGATTCAAAGCTTTGCCCTTAACACCATTTGGATTCATTTGGAGTTCAGACTGTGAATAGGAATCATGGTTTGCAGACCTTTTGTTAGAAAGTGATGTTCTTCCAGGCAACAAAGGCATTTGATGTGAACCATTATAACCTGCAAATTTAAGGAACCATTCAGCGAATAAAAAAAACAAAACTTCGCAGTTATGAAATATTATCTATATTATATTAATACTTGTTGAATTCGGGCTGGAGGTTGAAGCCCATGAAGGAAGCTTCCGTAGAGTTTGTGAAGCAGGAGGTCCCACAGCAAGTGAGGTTTTCTTTTCTACAGTAACTTCATCTTCACTATCTGAAGAAGTAATATTTATAGGATCCATCATAGTTGAACAATGCCCTCCTGCAGAGAACTTAATACGAGAATTCCTGGATAAAACCTCAATCTGCAATTGAAGAACATCATCAATATCCGACCACCAACGAGCAACAAAAGGTTTCATAAAGGAAAACCAGAAGTGAGAAGGTCTAACCCACCATGACAATGCAATTTCTCAGAATAAAGCTGTAAATCTATCCCTTCAAGAGAGAGAAGCATCTCCGAGTGGAGTCAAAGAGGTTGTGAAGAGGATCCACAGACCGTTTGCATCTAAGATTGCACACTGCTTCTTGAGAACTTGCACATTGATGGAAAGAAAAAACCCTCACTGGATGGGAATCCACAATGAACTTTAAGTTACTGCAATCTACAAGAAATTGTGCAAATATTTTTGAATGTTCATATGAAATGAAGACGGAACAAAGATGATATTCAAGTACAAACTGACTGGAGGAAGTAATAAAGTCATAGTTGCAACAGTTGATAATCATTGTTGTCTTCTGGCCTTGAGAATTAATCATCAACCATCGTATATTTCTAGATATTCCAATGGGCTGAAAATTCTTGACATGGAGCGTAAGCTATGCTACTGGCATTTTCAAAATAGAAGTCACACCCATAGTTCTAAAACTAGCCGAACTCGAGCTGCTCGAGACGAGTGTACATACGAGACACAAAATATGCACTAACTCGAATATCTCAACCGAAATTTTGGTGAGATTCAGTACTTTGTACTGTCTCGCTGAAATTTCGGAAAACTGCTACATTCCACATTATAAAAAAGCACCAACTCGAGAGCACACTTCGAAATTTCGGAGTAACTCGACAGAGAAGGAGTTTTTTGTCTAGAGAAAGGGGAAAACCTTGTTTCGTGACTTTTTGGCCACATCATCACTCAATACAACTGAGATACACTACTAGGGGTTGCCACATCACTACAAAGAGATCGATTGTATTGTTGGGAGTTGGGACATGGAAGACTAGTGAAGTAGGGTGTCTATGATTAATGTATTGTTCACTGTTGGGTATCTATGTAATATGCATTGTGAACACTTCATGTGGAGGAGTTTGTAGTAGAAACTTTAAGTCTTTAACTATTTCTCAAATAATTATTAAATATTATGTGTCTTTATCCATATTGCATAATTTATTTGTTTTACTTGCCAATGATGTCTCAAATCATTCAAACAATGTGCAGAATAGGGAATATTACATTAAGGGTTCAGACTTTACTGCCAACCAAGGGAGCAAATCCAAAACACCAAATTGGGTGTTTTTTTATTTTTCAGTTTGAAGATTTGAATATGTTTATTAAACCTAAAACAAGCTTCCCTTAAAGTTTCGGAGCCAACAACGGCCATTTGCCCACCAAAACATCATTCTGAAACAAAAAAAAATGCAAAGTCTCACCGAGATCCCGAGATCTCGAGAATCTCGACCTGGTCAAGACGAGTTTTCGAACAATGGTCACACCATATCCGACACAAATGAACAATGCCACCAGCGCCAACTTACACTGACATGGGCTCAACTCTCAAGGTAAATCCATATATAAGCTTTCTCCAATGTCATCAAACTCTAATTTGGGACCTATTTTTTTTACAATAATTCGATAAAAGCAATAAAAAGAATGTATATTTATGGCATATAATATACAAAATAAGTGAAAACAATTTCAACCGCACTTCTTTTCTTATCAGTGGTTAAAAATATATGATGTTTTAGAAAAGACCTATGTTACATACAAATTCTCGACTTGGCTAAAGTATGTCAAGAACAGAATTTGATGCGTCAAAAAGGGAGGAAATGTGTTAAAATTCTTCTCCACAGCCATGTACACATTTTTTACGATGGGCACATGTTGGACATATATCCCATACCCATGTTGTGTCATGTTGATAATGTGCCTTGATGGCCAAGGCAACCAGGCACCTTAACGTTTCAAGGAGCCTATATCTAGGTGATGAAGGAAATGTACCTGTGATATGGAAAACATGCCTGTAATATGGCAATTGTTTTGGGTGCCTTGGCACCTTGACAACTATGCTCCAAGGGTACATGAAACATCCGTGAACCTGGGTAAGAAAAATGAAGGTTCAAAGAGATAATCAGATACAACACTACAAGAAAAAGGGGCAATAAATGCTCTTTACAGTCCGATACAAAAATATGGGGAACCAAATGCACAAAGGAATATCCTCCAACTGGAGGAGACTTCTCAGAATCTGATCCGATCCCTGTTCACTAAATCATATATAATCCAGGTAGGAGAAAGTAAGCTTAACGCTTTTCCAAGGACTCCTAAGGCTTACCCTATGCACAGAATGTGTATCCACCCTCTTGCCTCTTGGCTCCTGTGCTCATATCACCATTAGCCAAGGTCCAAAGGGTTTGTTGCTTAACAAGGAATCTCCGCAACCAGTTATTTAGCAAGAAGGAAGGTATTTCTCATATAAATGTCATCCCACCCTCCTACTTGGATACAAACAAGTTACCTGAGTTGAGAGTTGATCTCTATTTCTTTCCGCACATCTCCCACGAGAAATTTTTCTTCGGTGTATATTTTCAAACACGGTCCTAGAACTCTAGATGCATGTAAAAGATAAACTAGAAGGTTGCTAAAGTGGACTTGACGGCAGTTATCCTACCCCAGGGTATGTAACTCCATTTCAATAAAACTAGAAGGTCAGCAAAAGTGGACTTGATTAATTCCATTTCTATTTTTATGACACTAAGATAAGTCTTATTGGTTTAACCTTTATTTTAGTAATTTCTTGGATTGATTTATTTATCTTGGGAGAGGATTGAACTGGATTTGATCAATTCACATTGGACAGACTGTTAGTAGGAAGATCCAACTGACAGAATAAGCAATCCCTTCCATCTATAAGAAGGAATAAGCTGGTATGAATCTGGGCCCAGTCCCGATCCTTGAATTCAACATGCAGAAGACCAGAAAAATGCACTTTCAAGTAGGAGAGAAGAAGCACATAGTGCGGGAGAAGATATGACCTCAAGAAAACAGAAAGACAGCACTAGATTCAATTAGCCAATTGGAAATGGGTAGGACAAGGTTTTGATGATGGTGGTGGAGGTTAAAAGGTTAGCACCAAGTATCTAATATCTATATTCGAGCAACTCATCAAGTCTTGCCATCCAAGCCTACGCATCCAAAGACAAATCTAATAGTCTCTCACCATACTGTATGTAATTTTCATCCTCAAAAAGGGAAAGGAAGAGTTAGATCTTACCACCCAAAAACCAAGCATAAACGAAATTCTAGCCCGCAAAGATTATCTCCACAAAAACAAACCCATTCTTAAATGCCGATTAAATAACATCATGCTATTCATTCACCTTGAACTAACTGTGAGCCCAATATACTATTTAATCTCAAGGTGAATGCACCAAATCAATATCATCTAGCCATCACCTTTGTCAGAGAAGTTGAATCTGAATAGAAAATTCGAACATTATGCCATTATGCTTAAGAATGACAAAAATAACAGGACTTGAAACGATGAACAAGTTGCAACAAAAAAGAAAGCTAACAAAATCTAACAGCAGCTATTCCATCTCTCTAGTGCATAAATATGTTTCCATTCTCTACATTTTCAACACCACTTTCAAATCCTTTGTTTTACAAGTACTAGTGACCCAAAATTCCGTGCCAACATTATGACAGGATCATAGTCGTCAAGGCATCGCTTAGGCGCCGCCTGGATTTTGGGAGGGGTCTAGGCGGTAGTCACCTTAGTGGTATTGAACGCCTTGGCCCTTATTTATGTCAAATATCATTTAAATAAATGTTTTATATTTTTTATTTCATTTACTTAAAATATTATTCATAAATAAGCAAATAACCCTCTATTTGAATCCAATAAAAATAGTTAAAAAATCAAATTTCAAAAGGATAAAAATTCCATAACTCTTAATATGGTAAGACATTGCTAAAAACCAACAAAGCGGTAAAATATTCATTTGTTTTGATATCTAAAAAAATATTTTCCTCAAAATGATTTTAACAGCATTCGCACACACCAAATAAGGTTTGACAGGAACATAACTCCTTCAATATAAATCAGATTTTGGTTTTGTACTCTTACCTAACATAAAAAGTCTCATAAAAATAAAATCATTTGACCAGTCAAACTTCTTAGAGAACAAGAACATTTCTCTAAATCGAGAACAGTTAAATTACTTATAGATAAGATCATGTTTTCTAAGAACGGTACAAACAAAATGTGAGCCTAGCTATACCATGACAATAACCAATTCCAAGAACAGAATAAACCAACTGTATGTTTTGATTGTTTCAAACTCCCAATAGCTTGCTTGTTCAATTCTGTTGTCTTCTAGTTCTATGTTGATTTTTTATGACTCAATGTGGCTTAATATTGATTTTTGATGACTTGATGTGACTTAATGTTGATTTTTGATGACTTGATGTGGGTTAATATTGACTTTTGATGACTCCATGTGGCTTAATGTTGATTTTTTTATGATATAAGGTATATATTGTAACATACTAAATAATGTTAGAAAAAAGGGAAAATAAAAAATAACACTTGGGCGCTTTGGTCGTCCAGGAAACACCTAGGCGGGCACCTTGTCGCCTAAGCGCTTAGGCACCCCTCCAACGCTTTGGGTCGCCCTGCTGCCTTGACAATTGTGGACGGGATCTCCACGATGCAGCCTGTGATGTTCCATTATTTTGAACTACCTCCAGATATCTGACGTCAATTCTTTTATTATTTCAGGTTGATGTTTTCTTATGTTTTACATCAATACATATCGTTCTGACTTTATTATATAACAGTACTAATGCTACCACAGAATTGAACTGGGACTCAATGACCAAGTCACTAAGCAACCACCATCCCAATTTTCATCAAGCCATGTGTACATTGGCCAATCATGAGACAAAGGCTTCAGGTTCAGGTTTACTAAAGCACTAGTCTATTGAAAGACCTTTGCTAGTCCATGTTATACTTACAAGATGTGTAACATTGTCTCTTACAAGTTTCTATCGTGAAGGCAGCATAGAGTTTCTCAACAAGCTCCTAGAGAAAAAGAAGCAACCAACTAAAACTGACTGACACAGAGGGTCATAAGCATTCTTCGAGTACCGGACCATACTGAAACCTCAACAACCAAAACCCTAGCGAAAAAACATAGACAACTACTTAAGTTCTACAATTCATGAAACTATGACGAATTCCACCTCCAAGGACATAAAATCTATCAAAAATTCAAGTTTTCAGAAACAGAAGAGAGTAAAAAAGAAAGAATTCACCACTACTAAAACATTAAACCGAACGAAACAGAACATCAATTGAATTTTGCAGGAGAAATCGAAGTCCAGAGCCTATAAACTATACAAAAAAAGAAACCAAATCTTGAAAATTATTAAATTGCAAAGAGTGGAGATTTGAACTTACAACCAGAGAAATGACCATAAATCCCAATTAATTTCCCGCAGACCAAGGGAAAAACCAAAGAGAAACATATAATCGACTGGCCTGAGCGATCCTGAATTCAAATCCCAAATCTCAATAGAAGAGTTGATTTTAGAGACCCTAATATCACCGTCAAAGCAAGGTCTTATCTGATGTGCCTAAATGCTAAATCAGTAGTGAAGAAGAGAAAAAGATAACTGGACAACTGGTTTCCTAGTCATGTCCGAATAAGTTAGGGGGGAAATTCGCGGTATTCCCGCATGATACGATTAAAATTAAGGGCAAGAAATCGCTCTGGTCGTGTAGCGCCTGCACTATTTCAGGGCCAATGAGACCGTAGGCAAAGGCATCAATATAGATGTAAATATTTCATGGGACAGTATCCACACGACCAGGTGGCATACTTGAGCGGTTGAACCAGGCCAAAGCAGTCAATCAGCCGAACCATCATAGGTAGACCGATATAATGGTCTACTGTTCACCAGTCTAGTGGGACCCACTGTCCTGTAATCTATATATTCTACTGTTCATCGAGATTTTAATCCACTCCAATTCCTAAAGCTGTACAGTGCCACAGTACTACGTAGAGATGTCGACACCTGGTAAGTCAGGCATCCAACAATTCGAGCTCAACACAAGTCAATGAGTTCAGATCGTGGGATGTCCGAGCTACCACATATCAACATCTCCACCTAGCATTGCCACATTGCACATCTCCACGTGTGTTGGGATTTTATTCTATTGGGATTTGATTCTATGAAACCGTTTTGTTTTTAAATCTCGGTTGATGTTCTGATTTTTTGTTGAGACTAGGCAGCCAATTGTTTTCATGGATCTATTTCCAACCATGTGGCAGCTCCAATTAGCTATCAACCTTTGTCACCTATTATTCATGGGGAATTTACATATACTTCCCTTGAGGTATCACGTAATTGCATAATTATTCATAAGTTTAGATATTCACCCATGTCACCCTTGTTTTTCAAAATAATTAATAAGTAAATCCTTAGTTAATTTAGGAGGTTAGGACTAAAAACGTTATAATATATCACAGGGCTGATGTTCTCTATGCCGCAGTGCATCGCAGCCTGCACCCAAACACATGGGTCTACCATTCAGGAGACAGGATGATCATTTTGCCCACCACCATGTGTCTGGGCAGAGCCTGTAAAAACATTATAATATATCATAGGACTGACGTTCTTTGTGTCGCAGCACATCCTACACCAAGACACATGGGTCTGTCATTCAGGGGGCAGGGTGGTCATTTCACCCACCACCATGTATCTGGGCGCAGCCTACGCCCCGGCATAGAGAACATTTGGCATGTATCATATATTGACCAAATTGTGTTTCTTTCTAAAATAAATCTCTTCTTCCATTATTCTACTCTTGAAGAATCCTAACTGTGGAAAACCATTCATAGCCGCACAGTCTCTCCAATCTCCGGTAAGCCCTCATCTCCCTTCACTACCTCTTCTCCTTCTTCTACTTAGATCTGCTACACCTCCCATCTCTATTTGACCAGCAAATTGATACCTACTACTCCTCCCAGCTATATTCGACTGGTAAATTGGGACCAGGCCGGCTTCGGCTGTGGGCGATGGTGGTGGTGGTGAAAGAACCTCTGCATTAGATCCCTCCAATGGTTTCTGCAACTTTGCCACCTATAGATATAACAGGTTCAAGAGCAGAAACCTGCTCAATTGACAATTACAATGCAGAAAGTGGTTAGGAGTTAAAAATTTGATTCGTTTTAGGATATAAGAGAGTTTGAAGAGATCTGCCTTCAATGTTGGGGTACACGCAACCACTAACCCAGGAAGGAAGAAAGAACCTCTACATTAGATCCCTCCAACGTTTGAGATCACATCATTCCTCCTTTGATTTAATAAATTTAACATGTTTAAAAGTTTTCCTGTGCTTGTTTTTATATGGAAACAAACATTGGAAAACTTTTCAATTAGTAAAATTTTACATTTACAAAGAAAAATTTACTATGCAAAATTTTACGTCGAAACAAATAGAGCCTAAAGGAAACTAATAAAGTGGGTTTACTTATTAATTATTTTGGAAAGTAAAGGTGGCATGCGTAAATATCCAAAACTCACAGGTGGATCTGTAATTACATGATACCTCAGGGGAGGTACGTGTAAATTTCCAATAATTCATTGAATAAATTTCAACATTCAAGTTGTAGCAGACTTTGACTAACACAGAGGGGGTGAAATGACCACCCCGCCCCATGAAAGGTTAAAACACGGTGATGTTGATGCTTCCAATTGCATTCCTATTAGCCTGTGCATGCGTGCAGGGGCCACACTCCCTCACAAAGAACTCTTCCCCCTAAAAAAACACAAAGGCCAGGAGGGTTTCCTATAAAGGCAGTGTAAGAAGAATCTGAACATTGCAGTAATGAGGGATTGGAAAATGTATCATACATATGGGTTCAGATGATTAGAATGGAAAAGAGTGTCAGTGTGGGATCCATTGTTTTTTATGCGAGAAACACATAAAGGAATTTGTACAAAGGTAGCTTATCAATCTTTTTGTAATCAACTTAGTCGGAAAAAAAAAACTTAGTAACTTTACATTTTTGTTTTTCTTTTTTTAAATCTAATATACTTTGTTGGAGGCTCCAATCTTAATCCTTTATTGGTCATCAGGTCTTTGTCTATGATTCTTTCCTTGTGTGAACCATGAGTGCAAGGGTGACCATTGTCATTTGATTGTTTTTGGGCATCCCCATGATGTTCATTGGGTTAACGAAACAATCTTTACAATCTTTAAAGTGCAAGGAATCAAGAAAGAACTTAGAGCAAACGAAATCTAGATTTGCCTTTGCTAGGGCATCAACTATCATATTAACTTGATGAAAGTTATGGGTAATTCTTTAAGAGATCCCTTATTTTTCGTCGAATATAATCGAAAATGGCAGAAACATCAACCATATTACATCTAAACAGAAGGAAACACAAGATAGACAACATCAACTAAATTTCAAATTGCAACATTTCTCCTTTTCAAATCATATGTTGTCCTCCTCCATTATTTCTATGTTTGCAAGCCTTGTGCCATTTACATAATCCCTTGGACTGTGTGAAGCAACCCCTGGAATGATGAGCCCAATCAGCCTAAACCCAATAGAGACTAGACTCTCCTTAAAGCCTTTCCCATGTCTGATGCCAGCAAACAGACCCCTAAACAAGTCCAACCATGCATTTATGTACTGAGAAGGCAAGTACAAGGGATTGAAGTAGTTCTTGTCTGGTGTTCCCTTTAATATCTGTTTTCCCATAACATAAAACACATATTACTAACAAAAAATAAATAAATAATTGGATGGAATTAGGGTTAGCTTTATAAAGAAGGAAGACCAAATCAGCTCAATTACCTGAGCCTTGTACCAGCTTTTGTAATAGATGCAGCCTCCAAAGTGGGCAAATTGAAAGATCCTAGCATTTGGGGGAACCCTAGGAACAATGTCATATCTATAAACCACCCTATTATACCTCTTGGAAGTCCCATTTAACTGTTTCTCCATAGAATCCCCAAATTCCTTGTCTCCAACCCTAGGCTGGCCAAAGGTGTACACCCTCAATAATCTATCTAAGATGGAGGTTTCCTGGTGGTACACAAGTATAGCAGGGAAAACAATTGCAAGTGCACCACCTAAGCTATGACCAGTCACTAATATCTTGGCATTTGGGTTTTGTTCTAGCAATTGTCTTAGTTTTTCCCTTAAGGTGTAGTATGCTAACACCTTATCTCCTTTGTATTCCTTTGGCCAACCTGTTTGAGAATCCTTTGCATCCTTTTGAAGGCCAAGAGCCTTCATGAAACCTACATGGACCTTTCCAATGTCTCCCAAGGAGAGCCATGAAAGATCAATATCGGTAGCCCAATCCCGGAAATTGAACGCTTCCGTGCCACGGAATGCAACAACAATCATCTCGGCATTTTCTGACGCATCGCAGAACATGAAAGCTTGAGTATCATTTCTTTTTAGAGACTCTGCAAGATATTATTCAGTTTTTTTGATGAGTTAAGTGGGTTTTCTCCAAGGTACTATAGATTTTGGAAGAAGAAGATCAGCAGCCTATTATTTCGAGTCCCAATTCTCTATCCCACATGGTGAGGGCCAATGAAGTAGAATCTCCACCCCCATCTGACACAGGGTGAGAAGGGGTCAGATGAATAGAGATTCCATTTTTCACTGGCCCTCACCATATGGAGTGGCACCCCTCACCACGTGGGTAGAGGATCCAAACTCAACTATTTCAGTGTCCTCTCATTAGGTTAAGAAACAACCCCAAAAGGACAAAAGTAAACAGATAGGACCTCACCATTCCAGCAATTATAGAATCCCACAAAATGCATCTGCATATCATAGAACCAGAATGTGTGAGAGAGAGAGAGAGAGAGAGAGAGAGAGAGAGCGCGAGAACTTTCCTACTATCCAGGTTCACAGCCAAAGAAATGGAATCTTGAAGGGTATTTTGAAAAACAATAAAATCTAGGAGGGTATTTGTGAACCCAAAAAAGTTCTTGCAACCCGGATAGCAGCAAAAATTTTAATAGACATAACAAACATTTCTATAGTTAATAATAATAAATAATTACCCTCCGTTTCTTAGGTTGTGAGCCTGGACGGTAACAAAAATGTTCTTGCAACCCGGGTAGCAGCAAAAATTTTAATAGACATAACAAACATTTCTATAGTTAATAATAAATAATTACCCCCCCCACCCAAACTTAAAGGCACTTTAAGATATGAGAAAAAAGGAGACATAAATTATACCTTCCAGTAGTTAGTGGCAATGTCTTTCACATATGCTTCATTCTCATAAGCAACCTTAGAAGCCATAATACAAAGATCCAATGGATTGATGAATTTTATGGCATGGGCCGAAATCTTAGCCATTTGAAGGCTGGATAAGTAAGTGTTCTGTAGAGATTTTCGATCATCAATACACCCAATTATCGACTGGTAATCAGCAGAGTTGGTGTTTGGAATCACTAGTGACCCTTCACAAAGAAACATTCACACATTAATTCCTTGTTTCACTGAGGGACAGAAATCTTCACATACGTGAAGTGATTAAAGTATACGGTTTAAATGACATGTGTAATGGGATGTGGCTTCAACTATTTTTTATTCATTCCATTGAAACATGTCCTGTTAACAGGGTATGTGAAGCTAAAATTCACTTCACGTGCGTGGAGATTCTTTGGACCTGACTTGAATTGACAAGTTGAAAAATTACACATGCATGTGGAACCAGGAGGATTAGACTCCTCTCCTAGGAGGGTATCACCCAATGAGTGGCCAATGAGACATCCAATGGCTAGGTTGTGCTATGCTGCACACATCTCGTTGCATGCCCAGTCAGCTATCAGGATGTGTGTGGCATAGCTCAATCTTTCAATGTCTCATTAAGCACTCATTGGACGATGCCCTCCAAAGAGAGGAGCCCAATCCGCAAAAATTTATACAACTAAGGGATGGTAGCACTACCTCCCTAACATGGAAAAGGCCCAAGAGACGGATGAGGCACCAAGAAAATAGCAAAACAAAGGCCTTTCCTAATATGGAGAAGCAAAACCATGGCTTCATCTTTATTTTGTGCAATTTTTTTTGAGTAAATAAAAAATAAAATAAAATAAAAACAACAAAAGAAATGCTAAAAGACAGGAGATCAATAAATCAAGTTAACGAGAAGCTAAAAAGCACCACAAAGCCTTAGACAAAGAAGATGGACTCAAAGTTAAGGTTGTCCCATTGTGACCAAGTGATCATGGGATCAAGTTAAGAAACAACTTCTCTAAGAAGCGGAGTAAGATTGCATACATTATGACCTTCCCTAGACCCTGCAGTGGCAGGAGCTTTGTTCACTGGGTACACCCTAAAGCCTTAGACAAGACAAAGGAAAAGAAAATACAAGGACCAAATATGATTTGTTTAGTCTTCTAGCCTCATGCACTGAGTACGCCCTAAAGCCTTGGAGAAGACAAAGTCTTCTAGTCTCGTGCATTGGTTACACCCTAAAGCCTTAGACATGCAAGACAAAGGAAAAGAAAATGGATTCAGATCCTCTATTGCTGAGCTGCCCGGTAGGACCCTACTGCCAAGACACATCAAGGTGGTAAATGACTGCCTTACCCCTCGTCTCGTGTACTGAGTACACTCTAAAGCCTTAGAGAAGACAAACGAAAAGAAAATGCAACGATCAAATATGATTTTTTTTTTAATCTTCTAGCCTCGTGCACTGGGTACACCCTAAAGCCTTAGACAAGACAAAGGAAAAGAAAATACAAAGACCAAATATGATATTTTTTAATCTTCACATACATAAGCACACACAAGAGAGAGAGAGAGAGAGAGAGAGAGAGATCAACACAAAGTTCACATGCAAATGCTCATGCATGAAGTTGTTTCAGCTTGGAATTCACAAGCTCTCATGCTTGAAATGATAAAGAAGCATGTTAGAGTGAAGACCTGTAAGAATGCGTAAAGGCAATCCAAAGATACCACCATTAAGTGCAAACACATTCAAAGTGAACTCTATAATCAAACCAAGTAATTCCACTGGTCCACTAATCCATATAAATATCCTCTGGAGGATCAAACTGAGAAGGGTTATCAAGTTGTCCACGAAACTCTCAGCCTTGAACTCCGGAGGACTACTACGTTCAACAACTCCCGAGCCCTCTAAGCTTCTACCAAACACTAAGAGACTAAAAATATCAGATATCTTAAGTTTTTCAGGATGGTAGATCATATAGCTTGAAGACCTCGAGGAAGCCATGGCTGAAGAGAAGAGAAGAGAATTGAAAGAGAAGGTTTTTGCAGAAGGAGAGTTGAGATTGGATTCAAAAAGCCAATGTAACTCATCTTATATAGCCTTAATAGCACTGTCACCTCACAACAACAAAAAAAAAAGAAGGTAATTTTGTTGTTTCATATTAAAAAAAGGGAGAAAGCTATCTGTCGGGGAATGTGGCCTATGTCAGCACTCCCATGAGTCTATCTCTCTCCTCCCCATTGGAAAGGACACCTCTACACCCTTATTTTGAGGAGGAGAGAGATAGACACATGGGAGTGCTGGCGTAAGCCACACTCCTAGACAAAAAACTACTTCCCTAAAAAAATAAATAAAAAGCTCTACTCTAGCTTGGGACCAGACCAGCCATTAAGCCATACAAATTGGAAGTGCCCTCAGTCCAGATCCTCTACTTCGTCTGCCCGGTACTGTCGTGCGTCCCACACACAAGCAAGGCGAAAAATATCACCTTACCCCCACTCGAGCAGGGGTAAGGCGGTATTTTCTGCCTTGCTTGTGTGTGGGGGTGCACATGGCAGTAGGGACAGGCGAAAGTAAAAGATCTCGATTCCATATTTTTGTGTGTTTTAAACACGTTTTATCGCATTCGTCCCATACCAACATAAAAAAAGGGATTCGTTTGAACTCCACTTATAAAACCCATTCACATTTTTTTTCCAACAAACAAAAGATATCACTTTAAAAATGTAAAATAAAAATCACTTTATAAGATCTAGCCCATCAGAGATGTCGCTTATAATTGTGTTTTGTAGGGACGGGGTCTTAAGATAGAATCAACTAGTTGATGGTCCTTTCCATAGGGATAATGGAATAGTATGGGTGGAGTGGGAGGTGGTGGGTGTCTGATGAGTGAGACCTGTAGTGATGAAAATGGAATAATAGAAGAAGAAAAATCAGCAAAAAGACTTGAATTCTAACCGCCGGGTCTTTTCTGAAGTGCCATAGTCCATAGTGGGTCCCATATATAACGATATTGTCTCTTTTGATTAAGGTTCGTTGCATAACTTTAAAGCATGTTAACATGTGAAAGTTGATCGCCACTTATATGGATTGGTCAAGGCATAATCGATGTGCGACTAAATTTCATGGCATATAACATCTACGCTTGCACTGTGAAATTATACCAACAACATTTGATATCAATGAAGTGTCACAGTCCATGATGAACCCCACATGTCACGATACTATCTAATTTAACTAAGGTTTACCGCACACCTTTAAAACGCATCATATTATATGAAAATTGACCGTCACTTATATGGATATTCCATGATCAAGACACAACTGATGTAAGATAAAATTCCATGACACAACATTTTCTCCCCATAACATTTCTAATTTCTTTCTTTTGACATTAAATAACTATTTTTTAAGAATATCAAGGAGAAAGTTGAGAGTTACAATTGTTTGATCGGGGATGGAATGCCGAGAAAATAAAAAAGAAAAAAAAATTTAATAATATAATGATTGATTCATGTCCCTATCTTTCTTGATAAATTAATTTTTTTAAACTTTTTTTTTCTTGACATCTAAAAAGAATCATAATTATTGCACGTCATTCACGTGTACTAATGACCCCATATGTCCAACGTAAATTCATTTTTTTTTAAAATTTTTTTTCTTGACATCCAAAAAGCAAAAAGGAATCATAATTATTGCACGTCATTCACGTGTACTAATGACCCCATATGTCCAACGTAAATTCATTTTAAAATTTTTTTTTTTCTTGACATCCAAAAAGGAATCATAATTATTGCACGTCATTCATGTGTACCAATTAGGGATGTAAATGGATAACTGAAATTCGAATCCGAATTCGCATCCGTATTCGTTTAGGGCATCGTATTCGTTTAGAGATATCCGGAAAATAATTCGAATACTCCGATTAAAATCGGTCCAAAAAATCCGAATACTTAATAATAAAAAATTAAGTAAATAATGATTTTTAGGGTTTTTGAAGATTAAACAAGTTAGAATATGATGAAAGAGAATCATGATCCCAGAGATATGGATTGAGAGAGAATTGTATCCGCTAGTAGGAGGAAGGTCCAGGTTACACAAGGCGGATATGTAAGCGAATGGTCGAAAATCCGAATCCGATCCGCATCCAGAATCCGTTTAGAGGTATCCGTATTCGGCCAGGGAATATCAGAGCTCCGTCGCATCCGATCCGTATCCGATCCGAATCCGATCCGTTTACATCCTAGTACCAATGACCCCATATGCCCAACGTAAATTCATTTTTTTTAAAATTTTTTTTCTTGACATCCAAAAAGGAATCATAATTATTGCACGTCATTCACGTGTATTAATGACCCCATATGTCCAACGCACATTAATAATGGTCCCGCTAAACACCAATTTTTTCTTGGATATTATAGTTTTGTTTTTAATTCAAAATGCCCATATAACTCATCTTTTTATATACCCTTAATTGCAGTGTCACCTTGCAAATAAAAAGGCAATTGTTGTTTCAATAAAAAAATGTTGCCTAAAGGTAGAGAGCTTTAGTCTAGCTAGGGTAAAACCATTGTTTTAAAACCAGACCCAACGATGGCATATCAGGTTCTTGCACGAGAATCATTCTCGTACAGTTGGAATCTAAGAGAATGAGTAGATTCCATCTACGCAGCTAAGGCCATACGAGAATTGTTCTCATACAAGAACTTGGTCCAGATTCCAGCAAAAGATCCAATAAAGCACCCAACAGTGCTTATTAAATTTGGGATCAAATCGGATTGGTCTAGCTAATTTTGATCCGAATCAACCAGAATCTGATGAATTCTATCCTAACCAAAGGTTTTGGCAGCAAATCGACAGAGTCAGATTAGCTGGTATTGGGATCAACCCCAGTTGATTCGGCCGGTTTGATTTGGATTCTTGAATCCCCCTGCAAACAATAGAACTGATATAACAATAATGGTCGTCTATAATGAAACCTAGTTGAAAGATACAGATCGGAAGAGTCAAGAAGACACTTCAAGGGGTTTAACATGCATGATTGTTCAGGGACACAAAAAGATTTGTAACTGTTCAAAGAAGCAACACAACTTTTCAGGGTTGCACGGTAGAACACTACAAGGTTTCAAAATATTCAACGGAATAATATTTCATTAATCAATTCTTCTCATGTCCTTAAAAAGTCACGTCAAACCTCTGAAGTGTCTTCTTAATTCTCCCAACCTGTATCTTCCAAGTAGACTGCTTTGATGTCATGATTTTTTAAACCGGACAAGATCAGACCAGCAATTAAGCCATAAAAATTGGAAGTATATTTTTCTTTGTTTTTGAGTACTCAATATAGTTGGTTAATTTTTAATGAGAGAGGGTTACCTACACTGCCCCTACCTACACTACCATAGTACAATTTTACACAAATGAAGGCAGACAATAAACGTGGATCAGATTCCAATGACCAATCAACCATGCATACGTTCTTTCCAGCACGGCCTGTTTTGGAAGTTTTCTAATAAATAAAGGATTATCGATATTGGTGACGGTGGAGTGGGGTGTGGGGACCTCTAATACGAAAGAGAGAGAGATACTTGGTGTAATCTCTGCCGTTGGTTCAGAGAATATATTATTTAGAAAAAATCTACACAAATTAACACAAGGCAAATTGGATAGCTACCTTATCTACATGTTAAGTTCAGTCCAAAAACACAGTTCATCAAGTGACAAAATAACTCTAAAAAAACTCGAAATAATTGAAGATAGTACGCATCTCACAAGAACTTGTTTTTAAATTCTCAAATTGAAATGGTTCTCAGACGGATCCAAGATTCGATAGTTGCATTTAGCCTACTTTTACATCACATGAATAATTGAATTGAAATGCAACAACCAATTATTGTTCTTTTGACGATTAATTAATCAACCCGTTACAAGCTATACGGAGTCAATTTTGAGAAAGTGAACACCCGTATCGTCCTTCAAACTTGTAATTGTGGCATGTGAAAACAATCTTTCCCTTGGTTTGAAGCCTTTTGTATGAATCAGTCAATTTATAAAGTGAGTGAGAGGACGGAATCTAGAGCATATCAATCTGAATCAAATCTTTTTTGTAAATCAATGTGAGAACAGTCACCCATATGACTGATATCGGATCCTAATAAACTACAAGAATCTTGTTTAAAATTTATTATTATTATTTCCTACTAATAATAATAAAAATAAATTATTTTGATCTTCCCTGATCTTTCTGATAATTTAGGGAACCTCTCCGATGTTTTTGATAATTACTCAAAGAGTCCCTACTTTTCAAATTTGGTATCACTAAGCAAGTTTGAAAAAAAAAAAAAAAAGAATCTGAATGTTACACAAATAAGGGGTTGGAAAATGTTATCATACATATGGGCCCTGATGATTACAATAGAAGATATTGTGAATGTGGGCTCCATTGTTTTTTATGCGAGAAGGGCATAAAGGAATTTGTACAAGGGCACCTTATCAATCTTTTTTGTAATCAAATTTAGTTGAAAAAAAAAATTGTAACTTTATTTTTTATAGATGATATACTTTTTTTCAATAAAAGTAAAACATTCATTTCTATTGATATATCTTGAGAGGGATATAATAGTAATTCATATTCAAATTATTTTGATTATATGGGCAAGAGATCTCTACTTGGTCGCTTAGTCTATACAAGCATCTAGGCCAACAAGAGAGCACATCTGAGTATCTAACTAGGGGATAGAGGTGTTATTTCACGGTGCCCTGTGAAAGGGCACACGAAACACCATCAAGTAGAGATCTTTTAATAGAGGAAATTATGATGTTTTTACAGAGGAAATGTGCCCAAGCGATTCGATCAATTAATCTGATTATTAAAGAAGCATCCCACATATCCCCTTTCTCACTAATCCTATTGGATAAGTATTAATCTTGTATCGATTTTGGAACTGCCCGAAGCCAATTCCGATAACGTAACATATCTCACTATGAAAGAAAGCAAAAGAAAAACATGGGGGAGCTGAATTTTCATCCTATGTAGTTACTGCACGGTGCAGTGCTGCATCGTGCAGCGGTTGTAGAGGTCATGTGAACCATGAGGGGCCCGCTGTGCCACATGGCCTCTGCTGCGCCGCACGATGCAGTACTGCACCGTACAGTAACAGGAGAGGATAATGATTCGGGGTGAGCTCAAATGGCGTTGAGAGAGAGATAAAGGAGACGGGAGGGGGGAAGAAGGAACCCCGTGTGGCCTGTGGAGTAAAAACAATGAAAATCTTGTTTTGTCTTTGGATATTAAATGAAGAGGTTCATTTATTAAAGGGTTACATATGCATGCACCCCTTAAGTCATCCAAAAATTTCACCTGCACCCCCTGTTATTCTGACAATTCCACATGCATCACTTGATAATTCCATGTGCATTCCCTATTTTTTCAAATTAATCCATAATTAAGTCATGCTGTTAATATCAAGCGTTAAATACTAACAAATATGAAATTGAAGAATGTAATGTACAATTATACCCTCGCTAGGGCATAATTACCACAATACCCTACCATTCTGGTGAGAAGGCCACCTGCTGCTAGGGTTGTAAATAGATCGGATTCGGCTCAGATAGTGCTATATTTGCATCCGCATCCGATTAACTATCAGACGGATTCGGATAGTGCCAAACGGATACGGACACGGAAACGGATCGGATATTTTATCCGTTTACATGTAAATATAGTTTTTCGAATAGCTATAGTCTATCCGTATCCGCATCCCTTTAGCTTTCGGATGGATTCGAATAGTGCTAAACAGATACGGAGACAGATACGAAAACGAATTTCGGCTATTCATTTACACCCCTACCTGCTGCATGGGAGCTTAAATATGAAATTATCAAGGGGTGCATGTGGAATTGTCAATTGTAGGATGTGCTGGTGGAATTTTTGGACGACGTGCATACATATTTAAACATTTATTAATTTATTTTTTTTGCATAAGAAAGAGAGAATTAATAAATTAAAATTTTGATATGGATGAGAAGTTAACGGAACTTTAGTCTCACTCTTCCCTTCTACAGGTGTCATATAGCCACTGGACAAGGACAACAGTTTCTGTCCTTGTACAAGTACATGATCCAGACTCTCATCTTCTCTCTCCAAGCCCCCTCCTCTTTTGACTGCACCCCCACCCCACCCTTGCTGCAACCAGCGACCACCCTACCCATTTTGCAAATCCTGACCTCCCCCCACCCCACTCAGGATGATTAGGATGGTCTCCAGGGTGTAGGGAATGCCTTAGGCATGCGCCGAGATGTGTGCAGCACAGCTCAACCGCTGGATGCCCCCTGACAGCATCTTGGGAGCACGGCTCCTTGGAGACGAGCTAAATTCCCCCAACCATGAGAATGGCATAGCCCAAATCCAACGAGAAACATCCCCCTCCCCCAAATGTAGGATTGGAAGAGTCTGATTCGAGTTTCCATTTTGTACATAAGGATATCAAGATGCTGAATCAATAAACCGTAAATATAGGAAGACCTGATTCACACTATTTGTCCTTTTTTATCTTTTCATCCATTTCTCATTTTCTGTTCTGTTGTGACTTGTGAAATAGGCCCAAAAAAGAAAAGGATCAAGCTGGAATTCGGAACCTTCCTTCCATATTGTGGCAGGGAGAGTAACTCAGATGAGTGAGATTACAGCCAGTGCCCAGAGAAGATGCCTATCATTTTCACATGGGAATTGAGAAGATCCCTTTTGGTTTCAGACGTGCAGAATGAAGTTCCATGGAGATAATTTCGGATTTTCATCCTCTCAAGTGCTGTGTAATGCACCACACTAAAGAATCCAACCGTAAAACCATGGACAGTGACGTCTATTCATCCTCTTAACTGTTGGGTGTACGACTGAACTCTTAAGTGTGGTGAACTGGGCACCACACTTGAGAGGATAAATTTCCGATAATTTCGAATTTAATGTTTCATTGCCTGTCATTAGCAGAGTCAATTCACCCAAGAAAGAAAAGTGTCATTTCACACATTTGGAAACCTCTCTCTCTCTCTCTCTCTCTCTCTCTCTCTCTCTCTCCTAGAGAGGGGTTGCTATTGGGTGTGCAAGACTGCAATTAAGCCAAAGCTCTGAATAAAGGACCCTGATCCTCTACGGCCTGCTGCCCGTAGCGGCCATAGCAGCACACTAATGAGGTGCGGTGCAATGATCGCCTTACCCCCGCTCGGGCAAGGCACCGGGCAGGGGTAAGGCGGTCATTGCGCCGCGCCTCATCAGGGCCCTGCTCTGGCCGCTACGGGTAGGCAGGCCGTAGACGATCTGGATTGCTCAATAAAGCACTCGTGTACTATTTTACCAAGTCGTTTATTATTTTAGTTTTTCAATTTTGACACGTAATTGTCTCATATACTATTTTACCAAATATTCGATTATATTAGTTTAATAGTCCATTTAAGAATTTGTTGAAAACATACCTTAGACTAGTTCCCAACTTCATGGTTTTAAAATCAAACCAGACCATTTTTTTGAGTCATTGGTTTGTTCCCAACTTCTATTGACTACAGAATTGTATTTGAGTTCTATTTATTGCGGCCATAACTATGTATTTCATTTGTTCTTTTTTTTTTTATACAAATAGAAGTTCAGAATCAACTTTTCTTGCTATCTTAGGCTGTGTTTGATATGTATTCTAGGTCGATTTTGCATTCTCGAACAATAAAATCAACTATTTCTTTTCATCTTAGAATGGAAAATCGATCTGAAATGTATTCCATGAATGCATACCAAACACAGCCTTAGATTAATTAAACCATTCTAAAGTGGGTTATGGATCTTGCCTTTTTCCTATTCTTCTACCTATTTCTACTGACGACTCTCTTATGTCTCGGGCTGAATACCATTTATTACAGTCTGGGGATCATGTGATCACTATTTGTGATGGTTGTATGGATTCAGACTCTCACTGTAGTGGCTGAGCTTTTATTGTCTTGTTTAAATCAAAGTTCCGTTTCGCTTCTTTGAGTTGTCTTATCAGCAAAGGATCGAGTTTCCATCCACCCACGATGAATGGGTTCAGGAGAGGATGGGAGAAGACATCACGGGAGTCATTTGGGAAAATACTAAAAACACCTTATTGGAGTTTGTGAACCCTGCGATGGTGACTATTCCACCTCATTTGTTAGCCACTTTTGCTTACAGGCCTTTTGAGAGGGTTGGGCATGCAGCTAGCTTTCCTAGAGCTAGCGATTGTATCCAATGGGGGTGACATGGGAGAAGGCAGGGGGTCATTTCTATAGTGGTAGGAGAGAATTGAAACAAACTCAGGCTGGGCACAGTGCCGGTATGCACAACTTTTACCTTTAATTCACAAAAATTTCTAAATATTTCTTGAGTACCTCTTATAGATTCCAATAGTGGCTCAAGAAATTTCACATATAATATCCTCTTTTTGTATTAAAGGTCAGCAAAGAAATATAATCGAAACGGAAAAAAAAGAGAGCAAGATTAACTTCCAGGCATATCCAAATGGGATGCAAACCAATAGAATCAAATAGATAGATTACTTAATTTTGCCATTGCCATCAGAAAGAGAAACTATATGTCAAAAATGGAAGGAAGAAGGAACTTAGAGCAAACGAAATCTAGATCTTCCTAGAGAGACCTTAACTTTTCCGTCGTCTATGGTGACAGAAACATCAATCATATTACATTTAAATAGAAGGAAATACAAGCAAGACAGCATCAACTAAGTTTCAAACTGCAACAGTACTCCTTTTCAAATCATATATGTTATCCTCCTCCTCCTCCTCCATTATTTCTATGTTCCCAAGCCTTGTGGTGTTCACATAATCCCTTGGACTGTGTGAGGCAAACCCTGGAATGAAGAGCCCAAACAGCCTAAGCCCAATAGAGGTCCAATTCTCAGTAAAGCCTTTCCCATGTCTGATGCCAGCAAACAGACCCCTAAACAAGTCCAACCATGCATTTATGTACAGAGAAGGAAAGAACAAGGGATTGAAGTAGTTCTTGTCTGGTTCTTCCTTTAATATCTGTTTAATTTCCCATAACATAAAACAAATATATATTATTAACAAAAATAAATAAAATAAAATAATTGGATGGAATTAGGGTTAGCCACATTAAAAAAGGAATTGATGAAGTTCATATTAATTAGCTCATCAATTACCTGAGACTTGTACCAGCTTTTGTAATAGATGCAACCTCCAAAGTGGGAGAAATGTAAGATCAGACCATTGGAGGGAACCCTAGGAACAGTGTCATATCTATAAACCACCCTGTAATACCTCCTAGAAGTCCCATTTAACTGTTTCTCCATGGAATCCCCAAATTCCTTATCTCCAACCCTAGGCTGGCCAAAGGTGTAAACCCCCAATAATCTATCTAAGATGGAGTTTTCCTGGTGGTACACAAGTATAGCAGGGAAAACAATTGCAAGTGCACCACCTAAGCTATGCCCAGTTACTAGTAACTTGGCATTTGGGTTTTGTTCTAGCAATTGTCTTAGTTTCTCCCTTATGGTATAGTATGCTAACACCTTATCTCCTGTGTATTCCTTTGGCCAACCTGTCTCAGCATCCTTTGCATCTTTTTTAAGGCCAAGTGCTTTCATAAAATCTACATGGACCTTTCCAATTTCTCCCAAGGAGAGCCATGAAAGGTCAATATCGGTAGCCCAATCCCGGAAATTGAATAGTTCCGTGCCACGGAATGCAACAACAATCATCTCTGCATTTTCTGGCGCGTCGCAGAACACGAAAGCTTGGGTATCTGATTTTTTTAGAGACCCTGCAAGATACTATATATATATTCAGTTTTTATGAATTAACTGGGTTTTCTCCAATTAATTAAGGTACTACTTGTTACATCATAAGTACACAACCTTCATAAGACTTATAACTTTTGGAAGAAGAAGATCAACAGTCTATTTCGAGTTTGGATTCTCTACCTATGTGGATTGTGGGGTGCCATCCCATATGATGAGGGCCAATGAAGTGGAATCTCCATCCCATTTCACTGGCCCTCACCCGTGTGGATTTGGATCCTTTGCAGCTTGGGGTTGAGCAGCCATTGTGCTGGTTTCAACTCACAGACCGCCACGCGGATTTGATGCAAATCCAATGGTTGATAGACCGTGACCTGACATTTTTAAATTTTGAACAATAAATCCATGTGGTGGCCTGTGAGTTCAGCACAGCACGATGGCTGCTCAACCCCAGGCCTTAAAGGACCCAAATCCCACCCATGTGGGGGTGCTGTCACCCCCTACGTATACGGGTAGAGGATCCAAACTCGTCTATTTCAGTGTCCTCTCATTAGGTTAAGAAACAACCCCAAAAGGACAAAAGTAAACAGATAGGACCTTACCATTCCAGCAGTTATAGAATCCCACAAAATGCATCTGCATATCATAGAACCAAAATTAGAACTATTGTACAGCAATCAATTTCCTACAGATATGTATGTGTCTATGAGAGAGAGAGAGAGAGAGAGTGAACTTTCCTACTATCTGCACTCATAGCCAAAGAAATGGAATATTGAAAGGTATTTTGAAAAACATTAAAACCTATGAAGGTATTTGTGAACCCAAAGGGAAAGTGAATTATTCCATTTCTTTGGTTGCTAGCTTGGACCATAATAGGAAAGTTCTTGCAACCCGAGTAGCAAAAGAAAAAAGTATTATGTTAGGTTAACTCAGAATACTACTACTTGATGTTTTTTTGATCCTTGTGAACATTTATCTGCGTAATTTTATAAATTTTCGTCTTTTCATCAAACAAACAAAAAAGAAAAAAACAAAAAAAGAAAAATAAATAAATAAAAGATACATAAATTATACCTTCCAGTAGTTAGTTACAATGTATTTCACATATGCTTCATTCTCATAAGAAACCTTAGAAGCCATCATGCAAAGATCCAATGGATTGATGAATTGTATGCCATGGATCAGAATCTTAACCATTGGAAGGCTGGATAAGTAAGAGTTCTGTAGAGATTTCCGATCATCAATACATCCAATTATTGACTGGTAATCAGCAGAGTCGCGCTTCGTAATCACTAGTGACCCTTCACAAAGAAACACACATTAAACCCTACTTTGACGAGTGTACAGAATCTTCATGTACGTGAGCGTACGTAAATGATTCACAATCGTTCAGATGGAATCCATTTTATGGGAATATTCCATCTGATGAAATGTTCCATTTGAACGATTATGAGTCGTTCACGTACGTAAACATTCACCCCCACATAATTTGACCAACGGGGGTAAATTTCACGTACACTATTTAAAAGACATGTGTCATAAGGATGTGGGTTCCACTATAAATTTGTTAAACATGCATGTGCAACCATAATTTCATCTTTTTTATTTTTTGAAAAGAAAAAAGAAAATTTATACAACTAAAGGATGGTATCAAGACAAAAGCAAAACAAAGGTCTTTCCTAATCCGGAAAAGCAAAACCATAGCTTCATCTTTATTTTAAGTAATTTTTGTTTTTGAGTGAATAAAAAAATTAAGAAAAATAAAAATGAAAAACAAAAACAACGCTGAAAGGCAGGAGATCAACAAATCAAATTAACGAGAAGCTAAAGGCACCACAAACCCTTAGACAAAGAAGGTGGACCTTGTTGCAAGGTTGCTCCATTGTGACCTAGTGGGTCATGGGTTCAATTTAAGAAACAGTTTCTTCGAGAAACGGGGTAAAACTACATACATTATGACCTTCCCTAGACCTTGCAGTACAATTTGGATCCTCTATCTACTGTCGAGCTGCCCGGTAGGACCCTACTACCAAGACACAGCAAGGTGAGGAATGACCGCCTTACCCCTGCCTGAGTGCCTTGCCTGAGTGGGGGTAAGGTGGTCATTTACCGTCTTGCTATGTCTTGGCAGTAGGGTCCTGCCGGGCAACTTGGTAGTAGAGGATCTGAATATCTTCCAGTGGTGGGAGCCTCGTGCCTTGGGTACATCCCAAAGCCTTAGTCAAGGCAAAAGAAAAGAAAATACAAGGACCACATATGATTTTTTTAGTCTTCACACACACACACACACATATAGACAAACATACATACATACATAGAGAGAGAGAGAGAGAGAGAGAGAGATCCGACTCCTCTACTTCCAAGGCGCCAACTCCTCTACTTCCAAGGCGGGCAGTACTTCTGTGCGCCCAACTTTGCCTAGCATACAAGGCAGGCGAAAAGTACCGCCTTACCCCCGCTCAGGCAGGGGCAAGGCGGTACTTTTCGCCGCCTTGTATGGGGGGCAAAGTTGGGCGCACGAAAGTACATCCCGCCTTGGAAGTAGAGAAGTCTCTTCCACACACAGAGAGAGAGAGAGAGAGAGAGAGAGAGAGAGAGAGAGTTTAAAAATGTTCATGCATGGTAGTTGTTTCAACACAAAGTTAAAAAATGATATGATATAGAAACATGGTAGAGTGAAGACCTGTAATAATGCGAATAGGCAATCCTAAGATGCCACCATTAAGTGCAAAGAGATTCAAGGTGAAATCTATAATGAAACCAAGTAAAGCCATTGGTCCACTAATCCATATAAATATCTTCTGGAGGATCAAACTGAGAAGGGTTATAAAGTTGTCCAACAAACTCTCAGCTGCCTTGATCTCCTGAGAACTACATTCTACAATCCCCGAGCCCTCCAAGCTTCTACCAAACACTAAGATACTGAAAATATCAGATATCTTTAGATTTTCAGGATGATAGATCATATAGCTTGAGGACCCCGAGGAAGCCATGGCTGAAGAGAAGAGAAGGGTTTTTGCAGAAGGAGAGTTGAGATTGGATTCAAAATGCCAATGTAACTCATCTTATATATAGCCTTAATTGTACTGTACATGTCACCTTGTTTCAATAAAAAATAAATGTGGTCTAAAGGTAGAGAGTTCTAGTCTAGCTCGGGTAAAACCATTGGTTTAAAACCAGACCCGGCCTGCCAATTATGAGGGCAGATCAGGGTCTCGCACGAGAAGAACCTGTTGTAACCTCTCATGATTTCATTAAATGATGAATACTGAAATATATATAGTACAGGTGTAGCTCCAAGGTGACGTGTACAACAGAAACACAAGTTGGTAAAATAGAAAGAGATACTGATAGATACATGTAACCAACCTATAACTAACTAAGGTTAATTAGAGTTAACCTTCTCCTTTACATGCCTCCGCAAGCGCAGGGGATCAACGACCACAAGCTTGTCACGTAGAAATATGAACCTTGTACGAGAGAGACTTTTTGTCAGAACATCAGCCACTTGGTCAATAGTGGAGACATAGCGGACGGAGAGGTGTTTGGATGCAACCAACTCACGAACAAAATGAAAGTCAATCTCAAGGTGTTTGGTACGTGAATGAAACACCAGGTTGACCGTGAGATAAATCGCCTCCACATTATCACACCAAAAGACAGGTGTTGAAGATAGAAACATCCCCCACTCACCTAGAAGAGAGCACAACCAAACTAGCTCAGTAGCAGTGGCCGCAACAGCGCGATACTCCGCCTCTACGTAGAAGACTGGGAAACCGTGCACTGCAAATAAACCGTGAGAGGGCTCTGATTACCATGTTGTAACCTCTCATGATTTCATTAAATGATGAATAGTGAAATATATATAGTACAGGTGTTGCTCCAGGGTGACGTGTACAACTGAAACACAAGTTGGTAAAACAGAAAGAGATACTGATAGATACATGTAACCAACCTATAACTAACTAAGGTTAACTTTAGTTAACTAGAGTTAACCTTCTCCTTTATACAACCATTCTCGTACGTACAACCTTAGTCGGACAGATGGAATCCAAGAGAGTGAATAGATTCCATCTATGTGTGCAGCTAAGGCCAGAATGGTTCTAATTATACAAGAACCTGGTCCAGATTCTAGCCACAGATCGATCCAATAAGGCACCTAGTCGCGGTTATTAAATATGGGATCGGATCAGATTGGTATAGCCAATTTTGATCCGAATAGGCCAAAACCTGATGAATTATGTCCTAAACAAAGGTTTTGGAAGCAAATCGACAGAGCCAGATTGGCTGGTATTCGGATCAACCCCAGCTGATTTGGATACTTGAATCCCCCTGCATACAGTAGAACTGGTACAACAAGAATGGTCATCAAGGATTGCAACCATAGTTGTCAAGGCATCGTCTAGGCGTCCAGGTGCCTTGGACGTCTAGTTGGTGTTGCCTTGATTTTGGACCATCTCCAACGCCTTGGGTCACCTAGACATCTTGACAATTATGATTGCAACAGGTTGACTTCGAGTTGGGTAGTTGACGGCAATTAAACCATACAAATGGGAAGCGCCCGGCCTCTTTCTTTCTTTTTTAGTACACTCTGAATATAGTCAGTTAAAAATTAATGGCAAATGAGGGAACCCTTTTTGAAATCTAACAATAAGGGATCTGACTCTTCTTCAACCCCGCAAAAACAAGGGAGGCAGGGTATGGTCATTTCACAAGGGGCCCACTTGGGTCTCACCTATGAAATGATCAAAACCCCCTTTGTTTTGTTGTGCTAGACCTTTCAATTCTCACCACGATTAGAGGAGAGCCAAATAAAACAATAAAGGGAGGGGCATTTATGACATATCATCCCCCCTCACATAGACTGTGATATGTGAAGGAGTATGCAATTTTATTTTTTGATCTGACATTGTGCACAATTTTCTCTCCAAAAGAGAAGTAGAATATGTTTTTCTTTTTTAACACGTTTTGCTTTTTTTTATTATTTTATTTTGTGAACTCCACGTATTAAACGCATTCGCATTTATTATTAAACAAAAAAAAAAAACCCATCACTTTAAAAGATACATCTGCATGGTGCATACACACGTACCTCTTCTTTTTAAAGTGGTCTGCTCTATTTCTTGATACTTAGCTCCAGCTGTCCAGCGTGAGGGGGATCCCGTTCTCGTACGAGAACAGCTCACAGCCGTCCAAATAGAATCCACTTCATGTGGGTCCCACAGAGTGGTTCCATCTGAACGGCTGTGAGCCGTTTTCATACAAGAACGGGATCCCAACTCATCTAGCGTAACTTCATAGGTATTTAAGTCGTTTATTTTTTCTTTTTAATTTAGTGCTAAGAGCATGGTTTTAGTGCACGGTATCGGAACGGATATCGACAACATGTAAAACCGATATGATATTGATACGGTATCGGCTTGGCACGGCTGTATCGAACAAAATTATCCCTGAATTTTCTTAAAAAATGAGTTTTCTTACCATTTTACTCCTTATCCATACCATAACACTGATTGATATCGACACGATATCGGTATCTTTGATTAGTAAAACCGGTATGTATCGCTTGATACGGGCGATATTGGGCGTTACAATAGACCCCTCCCTATAAAACACAAATATAAGCCACATCTTTGTTGGGCTAGAAGCCAATATGTCCAACATAAATTAATATTATATGATCAAACTCATATAAATATTGGCCCATTTAAACACCAACTTTTTGGTGGATGTTATAGATAAAAACCTCTAGGGAGACGAGTACAACAAACAACCGAAAGAAGGAAAACAAGCAAAAAAGGAAGACTCCTCCAAAAGAAACTACCTAAGAGTGTGAGAGACGGAGACAAAATGAAAACTAGATGCCAATCTTAGACAATCATCAATGATATGTGAGATTCTCCAAGGAATTGAAAGGTTTGATCCATTAAGACTATTGATCACCTTCAAAAAAAATTGTGAAGTTAGCTTATTCAATTCCTGGTGACCTCAACTTTTAAGTGTTCTTGTGAACCATAAACGTGAGAGCTACAAGACATCTGACATCATCAAAGTTACGTAAGCAAGCACATTAAATATTCGATCATAAAAAAAAAAAAACAAAAGACCAACCTAGCGGTCGCGAGGATCATGTTCTTGTACAAGTGCCGTCCAAGCCCCTCCAGGGTCAATCATATGGAATCTATTGTGGGACTCACAAGAGGAGTGGATTCCATGTGAGTGGCCCTGGTGGGCCTTGGACGATACTTGTACAAGGACATAATCTGGTCTTGAATTACTTGTGTATAAGATATGGAGAAAAGAACGCTACCTAGCTTGTTGCGTGCAACTTGTGGCTCTTGCACCTAGGTCATGCGCACCTATGGTTTTAGTGCACAGTATCGGCATGGATTGATCGAATCAGACAAATATGCCCCTGATTTTTCTTAAAAATTGAGTTTTTCAATTGTTTTATCACTTGACCGCATCATATCACTAATATAGTATTGGGATCAATGACTAGAAAAATTGATATGTATCACCCGCCTGATATGGGTGATACGATGCCAATACCTCAACCATGACCACGCCCCATGGAAAGATAGAAATCTCCAAAGATGCGGCGATCATTTCGTATAACCCTGTGTCTAAGGGCAAGAGCCGCGCACCCCACTCGCATTCCCAAAAGATATCCATGGACAAAGGACAAAGTTCAAATCCAACCAAATGAGATTTGAGACTTTGACTGATGGCATTTTTTGTAAATTTTTATTGTCTAATTGTCTTGCAGAACCTAATGCCTCTCATGATGTAGGGCCAAACCAATGCTTTTTAGGTCTACCACCCCCCAAAAAACAAACAAGCCAATGCTTTTTACGTCTTCTCTTGTGGGATTTTTGGTAATAAAGTTGTGGGTGAGGATCAGGTCTATCTACCCTAGCCGGGGCCATGTATTATCTCTTTTGTAAAGGCAATTACCAATTTGCTATTGTTCAAGCTAACTAGGGCTGCAACGGGGTCGGGTTGGGTCGGGTTTTATAAAACCCTAGCCCAACCCTAAGTCCCCTTAGCTACAGGCCCGACCCGACCCTGGCTCAGGGCTTGAAAAACCCAACCATGACTTGCCCTTAGGGTCAGGCTAGGCCGACCCTGTTTGGCCCTAATCATGGGGAGGGGGAAGAGAAATGTATGGGCTGAACTGGGCCGGGGAGAAAATTATAAATTTTACGTAAAATAACACTATAATAAAATGTATTATATCATTTATTATCTTCGTATGCAATATATTGTATAACAAAATGTGGGTGACATTTAAAGTTTATAATATATATATTATATCAATATATATGTTATAGTATATCTTAAAATAGGGTAGGGCCGGGCCGGGCCAGGCTCAGCCCAAGGCCTCAACCCTAACCCGACCCGACCTTGACTCAGGGTTAGAAATTTTCAGCTTTGACCCGCCCTTAGGGCCAAGATATCTCAGCCTAGGTCCTGTTCGGGCTCAGGGCGGGTCAAGGCGGGTTCGGGTTGATAGGGCCAAACTTGCACCCCTAAAGCTAACCATTAGCTGTATATGCTTTCCCTTTTTATTAATAAAGGTTCTAAAGTTCTGATTCCCATAGACTCATGTATTATTGTCTTTTGTAAAAGCAAATGAACCAGTTATATACCGATCTAGCTAAATTTCTACTTCCAATACAATGTGTAGGATACGTGGTCCCTTAATATTAGGATTTCTAGGAATCGTTATCCCCTCCAATTTGCTGCCCCCACTAATTCCTCCAATTCCTCACATGGGGGCAGAAATGATCACCCTACTCCCTGCCCGAAAACACTGCACAAGGTGGGGATGGAGGTGTCCGCGAATTGGAGGTGATAATATGAATCATTATCCCTTCCAATTCGCTGCCCCCTCCAATTCCTCCAATTCCTCACATGGGGGCAGAAATGACCACCCTACCCCCTGCCCGAAAACACTGCCCAAGGTAGGGTTCACTCCCTCCTATTAGAGGAATTGGAGGTGCCCGTGAATTGGAGGTGATAATTATTCGGGTTTCGAGGGTTTAATTTCCTGGATTGGATTCCCCATAGTCTTTTGTAAAAGCAAATCAACCGGTTATTAGGATACGTGGTCCCTTAATATGAGGGTTTCTAGGGTTTTCCTAGATTGGTTGCTTTTTTTTGCATTGGTGGTGATACTATTGTTCTACATGTGTTTGTTGAGCAAATCTTAATTAAACATGTTAATTTTTATTATCATTTTTTTTTAAATGTGTGATGTGTTATATATCCTAAAGTTCTACCTCAAAGTATTCACAATTAGGGATTGTATTGGGCATGTTGTTCATAGGGTTGTCATGATAAATATTTTTCTGAATATAATGCAAGAATATAGGCATGAATATTATGGTAATCTTGTATAGATCAACGATTCGGTAGTTTATGCAACAAGACTCTTTGATAAATGTTTTTGTCCCCATACTTGAGAGGTCTCTGCTACTGCTACAGGTATACTTTGTACGTCTTGATGTGTCAATGGTTGATGCCTACACTGATTATTTATTGCTAGCAATTTATATATATATATATATATATATAAAATAATAATATTATAATATTATATATAACCATACATAAATATATTTATATGTATATGCATGTAATCTATGTTAATAAATTAGCGACCATAAATACAGAAACCATTAATAATATTTAGTAGAAAAAAACCGCTACTATTTGCAACAACTTTTTGCTAACCATTGAAATTAGATATATACTTTTCTAGTTGAAAAATATACATACATATATGTATATATTATTAAAATTCAAAAAATGTATTAAATAATAAAAAAACTTTAACATAAAAATTTTGTAGAAATATCGTAGGAAAGTTCAATTATTTATTATAATGAGTTTGTTAAAAATATTTAAATCTATAAAATCCCAAAAAAAAAAAAAAAAAAAACAATATTAAAATTTAAATTGGAACCACAAAATAGCTTTTTTTTACCGAACATATTTTAAAAAGTGGTGAATTATTAGAATTGAAAGAGAATTTCCCAATATCAGCCAAAACCCTAGATACTAAGCCCAAAACTCTAAACCCTTCCCCAAACTAAAGTACCTTATTCAAGGTCTCCAGAACCTAGATAATTAAAATCATGTCTCAACCACCTAATTTTAAAAGGGGGATCCAACTCGACCACCTAATTTTCAAATGAGGATACAATGACATTGAAATTAAGTCAATCAAAGTTCCACAAAAAAAAGATTCAGTTTCGAGAGCCATAATTGGCCGACCAACAAGATATATGTATTTTGGAAAGGTTTGAGATTGGCCAAAAAAGTGAAATGAAGTATCTTGGTCTATTGTTTGTCTTCCTATGGGCACAGGTTCTTAAAACAAATTTAAGTATTTTCTTAATACTGAGTTATTGAATCCTGGCCTCTGTCTCTTTGGAAGTTTGGTTCTTTGATTTAGTCTAGTATTAAGAGTGTTATTCCTTTCCTTAGAAAAATGGTCTATTGGAGGGTTTGAGATAATACAAAACATCTCCATTTGGCAGGACCCTTGGATTCCTTATTTGGAGGCTTATTGCATTCCTTCGCATATAACTCCCAATAGGTTGTTTTCTAAGGTTTGTGAGCTAAATTATAATGGAGAATGGAATCAAACTTTTATTTATTACGTGTTTCGCCCAATTATGATCGAATCCATTCCTAGAATTCCGATAAGTCATACACTGCTCATTCGGATATTTGCATTTGTCCCTTGACAAAATCCGATCCTTTCACTACTATGCGACAGTTTTCCTAACTTAGTCGTCTCATGACAATATTATTACTATAATAGAAGAGAAGAAGGTCGATGTGGAATTTTATTTGGAAGCTTAATATTCAATCAGTTCAAAATCGTTCTGTGGAAAGTCTTAGTGGTTGGATTTAAAACTGAAAAAAAACCTTCTCGTATTCTGTTTATTGAGCTTGTATTTTTTGTTGCAATGAATTGGATTCTGATTAGCAGCTCCTTTTGCCTTGTGATTTCTCTAAAAGAATTTGAGCAGCAGGGCCACTAAGATTAAGGACAGAACACCTCCAAGCTCTTTCTTATTTCATATTCTAAAGACTTGATTTTGACTCCATCTTTCTCTAAAACACGATAAGGTAGTCATTCTATCTGTAGTAGAAATTACCTTCTATTTTATCTGGTTGCATAGGAACTATTGTCTTTTCCAGAACAAGTAACCTAATCTGTTTGCTCTAATGCATAATATCTCTATGTAGAGTTTTGATTTATAGATTTTTAAGCCTACTATCTTGTTACATGAGAATTCTAATTCTAAGATACTTTCTCTAAATGATTATCAGAGTTTATGTTCTGGGAATCATCCTATTATTTTTTATGATGCTAGTTCCAATCACTCTTCAGGTGAGGTAGGGTGGGTTTCATTTATTATTTTCAACCAAAAGTTTATTGTGATTTTTGTATATTATAGTAGGATCCACCCAGAAAGAAGAAATCAAAGGATTGCAACAAGGACTGCAAGGTACATTGAAGTTGGGATAGAAAGAATCGCAAAGAGCTAGTTGATTGCGTCAATAAGGAGTCGGAATTTGGCTGGCTGGGAATTTATTTTCATTATTGTATGATATGAAAATACTTTAATTAATACTTTTGGGTCTGTAATATTACTTAAAAATGATAGGTTGATAATCCATCATCCGTCACTTAAAGCCAAAACAAGATTAGGGAAAGTTTTTTTTTATTTTTATTGATAATTAAGGGGAAATGAAGATGTGAAACAGGAGGTCTTGGGTAGAAATGGACTTTTTATGCAGCACAAGCTACCAAGTGCATTAGGCATTTGTTCACAAATTAGAGAAAGGTATTAAGGAAACGTTTATTGATAATCTGAACTTTGTTCTCTTTTCTTAGTTTCATTTAATTTATTTTCTTTGCATAATTAAAAAAAAATGGAAGAAAAAGATGTTGGAGTTGGAGTTGTGAGTTGAAATGCAACCCATCTCGCCTCATTCCGAAGCTCAGTCGAGAACCTGATCTCTCCTCTTTCCTCAGTGTATGGATTTCTCTCTCTTCTCTCTCTCCTAAATATTTCCACCTAGCCAAACGAAATTAAAGTGCGATGCTCCAATGTGTCCATTCCTTATCTCTTTCCCTATTGATCCACCCTACACGTGGGACCCACTAATTCAACTATCCCATCCATACTCCTGCATAAACAAACGAAGACCTATGAATTAAGTGCTTCACCAGTTTTTTCTTTTTCTTTTCTAGAGAAAATCTCACTCTCCATCATGGTTCTAAGTATCGGTATCATATCGGACGATACGTATCGATTTTGCTAGTCACTGATACCAATATCATGTTGATACCATATCGGTAACACAGTACGGACAAAGGGTAAAATGGTCAAAAAATTCATTTTTAAAAAAAAATCAAGGGTAATTTTATCCGATACAACCGATCCAGACCGATACCATTTCAATATCGTATCGGTTTTGCATGTTGCCTATACCCGTTTTGATATCGTGCACTAAAAACATGCTCTCCATTAATGATGTTGCCCTGTGTCATCATTAACTCTCACCCACTATTGTGTAGGGTCAAAAATATATTTTCTCATGCTAACCCAAGGGTTTGGAGATGAGAAACTGGGTCCATGTCCTTTCAGTGATGGTTGCCAGAAATCTAGTCAACTGCGTTGGATAGTTATTCGAGGTAACCCCTCCCATCCCATTTGTACTTTTGGATGAATTTCCTTTGAAGGAGCAAAGAACCTGAAGGAACAGGAAAAATTATCTCCTACAATTCCCTACCCGGTTCAATTCTCTAGTGTCAATAATAAGAGAGGGGGGCCACTCACACACGGGCAAAGTGTTCAAGCAGGGGTGGAATGGTCATTGCCCCCTCCCCTCCCTTGTTAGGGGCACTAGGGTAGCTGGACCGGACAGGGAATTGCATGGGATAGAGATCCAAAGAAACTGACAAATGGCCATTAAGACCTATCAACAATTAAAGTTTTCGGGGATAAAAAGCCCGGCCTGAACACCCCCTTTCCCGAACAAAAGTTTGCTGCTACACAAGTATCAAGAATGTTCTTACGATAAGGGTGGCAACCAAGGAAATGGGATTTTAAAGGGTATTTTAGAAAATACTAAAACCTAGGAGGGTATTTATGAATCCAAAGCAGAAGTGATTTATTCCATTTCCTTGGCTTCTAGCCTTGTAGCATTCCTGCCACAAGTATAGCAGCAAAATTTTTTCCCTTTACAACCTCCCCCCCACCCAAAAGTTTCCAGTACAAACATGACTCAAAAATTAAATTCCATGTGTCCTCAGACTTTTTAGGGAAGGGTAAAGTACTTCTTGAGTGGTTCAGGAATCACACAAACCCTTGAGTTTGCGCCAACAGTATGCCCTTTTTAAATCATAAAATGGGCTTAAAAAAATGTTAACTACTGAGATTGTTTCATAATAGTAGAAAGAAGGGATTACCACAACGGTGGCTACTATTTTTTATGCCCAAAGACTGTTAAAGAAAGTGGGTAAGTAAAACAATTCATCTTAATTCCAAGCATTTGATGTCAAACAAACAGCCTCAAAAAAATTATATCTACTTTGTTAATTATTTCTTTTGGGGGGGGGGGGGGGGTTAAGGGTTGTTGCAGGATTTGCCATGGAATTTGGATTCTTCTCTCCACATGGGTCCATCCATCAGTTACAGAAAATTAAACTATGCTCTCAAACTGAAACTAGATTTCTCTTCAAGTCATTCTTAACCAACCAGTTTTGACACCATACAAAAGTGGAAACCAGAAGGTTGTTTTTCACTATGCCCATGGGAAATGGGTGTATTTAATATCCTATGATACTCATATATTAAGCTTGATGCTTGACAGAAAGTAGATATCCTGAAGAAAAACAGCTATCATAAGTGTAAACCCTAAGAAGGGTGAAAGAACCAGACCCAAGTTCACATGCTTGTTGAGACCTGGACTGCCAACCAATACTGAATTTAAACTACAGACACAACTCTGCAGGAGAATCAACAAACAGATTAAGTAAGGTGGTCATGATCATGGGAAGCAAAACTGCAAAAGAGAGTACAAAAAAGTATGCAAATCGAAAAGGAAAGGAGGGGCACTCACCATTGATGGAATTGCAGGAACACCAAGTTCACAATGAAAATGTTGTTGGCAGTCTTTGGTGACACTACATCCCAGAAACCTTACAAAAAGAATTTGAACTCTAGAGGTGTGAGTCTGGCAAATTTGGTACAAGATCATAAAGATCACAGGAACCAAAATAATATTTAAAAGATCAAAAAAAAGGGCAGCTGGAAGGCACTTTCTTGTCCACAAACATGCTGAACATGTCCAAGTTAGGATGTTTGTGGAATTCAATCTGGAAGTGGACAGCATGCTCATATAAAAGAATGTGCTTTCTGAGTCAACTTCTGAAACAAGAATAGTATAACCACAACAAACTGAAACTCTTCCATTTCTCAAGGGGCAGTAAAAAACCCGCAATGCTCACCTAGGTTGAAATTAACGGAATTCGTCATGGTAATCATAATCATCTTCATCATTGAAAATAGCACTATAAAATACATATGGGCTATCAATCATCTCTGCCAAGGTTAGGCGCCCATCTTTATCTGTATCTGCCTGCAAGAATAATAATGATACTTTGATTATAAACCTTCTCCACTGATTACCAGAAAATTGAAAATTTCAAAAATAGCAACTATTGTAGGCCAAAAACTGATGAATATGTGAAGCACTAAACTAACTATATTTTTAGAATATTTGGTCGATGCATCTGATTCCTATGCATTATTTAAGAATTAAGAACCAAAAACTACCCATTTTCAAATTCAAAGAAGTCAATCTCCAATATATATGGTAACTCTGCCAGCTGGAAGTAAAAATAATAAGGGCGTACCCAGTGCACGAGGCTCCCGCCACTGCGGGGTCTGGGGAGGGTCATAATGTACACAGCCTTACCCTTGCTTTTGTAAAGAGGCTGTTTCCAGACTCAAACCCATAGCAACGTTTACTGTTGCACCAAGGCCCACCCTCTGCCAGCTGGAAGTAACTTATCCTCAAAAAGTTCATGGCATCCCTGACAACTACCTGAAAAGGAAGGTAACAGAAACATCCAATGGACCCTCCCTTTTCTACTTTCCATTTTTTATGGAATTTTTATTCATAAAAAAGAGGATTAAATAGGGATCGAGAGGCTCCAATTATTACTAGCAAACTATCTAAATTTTCAGACATTGTTCAACTTTCCCAAATAACATGATGCCAATCCCTTACAAAGGATTATCTAAAATCTTTTCCAAAGAACCATCCTTTGTAACTCCTTGAGTGCTACTGCATCAATTCTCCTCTAAAAAGAACTCGACTCCGTCGAGTTTGGACAACGACAGAGGAGATCATTTGACTTAACACACTGGAGGAGAAAAGATTTTGCTGTCCTTTGAAGCTTGATTGCCAGAAGGTCCTAAGCTGTGAGGAACTTCATTCTGAATCCACCGTGTTTGAAGGAATACGTGTTCTCATAACCACAATGTTGAGCCTTCTTACCGAACAACCACAGACGCCTCAAGAGAATGTGACATTCCTTTGAGGGTAGGACATCACCTTGCACTTTGTCGATCAATCCGGCAATAGAGTGCATGAGCAAACATCGATCATTGATCTTAAGATTAGTGTTGTTCACCCACACAATTTTGTAGGGGTTAGGATGCGGCTTTGTTTATAAACCGAGTTTCGAACGTCTTCAAAGAAGACATTGGTGCAACTACCACCGTCGATTACCATGGTGCACAAACTGTTGTTGCATCTCACTCTGATCTGGTGAATACTATTTTGACGCCAATCATCCTTGTCAGAAACCTTGTGTGTAACCAAAAGTGGACAAAGACAACAATGACAACAAAATCAGTTATTCGCTCCTAATATTTGTTAATTAATGTAAGTATGTAACACGATATAGGGGGTTCTCCCTCCTATCGTGACTTGGTGTCTTGGAGTCCTAATGTGTTTAGAAGTTCTCTAAGTTAGTCTATTTGAGTTGTAACTAGTTTCTATTTATGATTCCTATTACAAATAGGAATCTGTTGCTATGCACTCTTTCAGATATAAATAAAGGCTGGGGGGGGCGGAGGGGGGGGCTGTCAGCATCGACTTTAATTCTCTAGACAGTCCCCCTTTCTCTCCCGTCTCTTCTCTTCTTCTTCTTCAGATTCTGGTTAGTATAATTTTTTGTCAAATGGTATCAGAGTGATGAAGAAGAAGAGGAAAAAAAAATTATAAAACCCTAGTTGAAGAAGATCTAGGGTTTCTGCTGTTTTGATTAAAAAAATTTTCTTATCTAGTAGTATCTTTGAAGTTACTGCTACTGCTTATCTGCTAATCTCCCTGGTTTCGGTAACGTGATATCTCCCTGGTTACTGCTGATTTGGTCTTGTTGATCTGCTAAAACTCTCAATTTGCTGCTTCATATGATTTCTCTCCTGGGGACTGCTTTAGTTGAATGTTTCTGCTACTGATTTTCTGATGTTGCTGGGTACCAATCTCATCTACTGCCCTTGCTAAGATGATATACCCTGGTTTTTTATCAATCAAAGATAAAGATTGATGCCCACCACTGCTATATTAGTTCCTGACCATATGCGGCTGATTTCATGTGGGCTTGTTGCTGAATATCTTCTTCTTTCATGAAACCCTAGGGTCTCGATAGTTTCTGTTAGCTTGTTTCTTGGTCGAAGGTTGAAGCATGGTTCGAGAACTCGGTTTCGGTACTGGTTTCGCCCAGCCCAAAAACCGAGTTGGACCGAGATCTTGGCAAGTTGGTTTTTTTTTTTGAGGTCGGATGATAGTTTTGGTGGGTTTTTTACTTAGTTTGGCCATGAAAGTTGGTATATAGCCTAATTTGGGCCATTTAAACACAATGACACTATCAAATGTTGAAAAATCAAAGTCCAAATAGGAGTTTGACTTAGTGGGAAACTATGACAAACACTCATTTATGCCAGAAGCAGGAGATACACTTATTTGTGCCTAATATCGTTTCAGCATCGACTTTAATTCTCTAGACAGTCTCCCTTTCTCTCCCATCTCTTCTCTTCTTCAGATTCTGGTTAGTATAATTTTTTGTCAAATGGTATCAGAGTGATGAAGAAGAAGAGGAAAGAAAATTATAAAACCCTAGTTGAAGAACATCTAGGGTTTCTGCTGTTTCGATTAAATTTTTTTTCTTATATAGTAGTATCTTTGAAGTAACTGCTACTGCTTATCTGCTAATCTCCCTGGATTCGTTAACGTGATATCTCCCTGGTTACTGCTGATTTGGTCTCGTTGATCTGCTAAAACTCTCAATTTGCTGCTTTATATGATTTCTTTCCTGGGGACTGCTTTAGTTGAATGTTTCTGCTACTGATTTTCTGATGTTGCTGGGTACCAATCTCATCTACTGCCCTTGCTAAGATGATATACCCTGTTTTTTGATCAATCGAAGATAAAGATTAATGCCCACAGCTGCTATATTTGTTCCTGACCGTATGCGGCTGATTTCATGTGGGCTTGTTGCTGAATATCTTCTCCTTTCATGAAACCATTGGGTCTCGATAGTTGCTGTTAGCTTGTTTCTTGGTCGACGGTTGAAGCATGGTTCGAGAACTCGGTTTCGGTACTGGTTTCGCCCAGCCCAAAAACCGAGTTGGACCGAGACCTTGGAGAGTTGGTTTTTTTGTTTTTTTTTTTTTAAGTCGGTTGATAGTTTTGGTGGGTTTTTTACCTAGTTTAGTCATGAAAGTTGGTATATAGCCTAATTTGCGCCATTTAAACACAATGACACTATCAAATGTTGAAAAATCGAAGTCCAAATAGGAGTTTGACTTAGTGGGAAACTAAGACAAACATTTATTTATGCCAGAAGCAGGACATACACTTATTTGTGCCTAATATCGTTTTAGTAAATGTTTTTATATTTCATTTACTTAAGACATTATTCATAAATAAACAAATAACCCCTATTTGAATTCAATAAAAACAGTTAAAAACTCAAATTCAAAAGAATAAAAAGTCAACCTCCCAGTTCAAGAACAAAAATTGGATATTCGGCGATAGGTGCAATTTTCAACTTTTAAATGATGGGGTTTTTCTCAAATAAAAAATTCAATCAATCTTACTATGGTAAACCATTGCTAAAAACCAAAAGTGCGGTAAAATATTCATTTGTTTCGATGTCTAAGAAATTATTTCCATTCAAAACAATTTTGACAGCGTTCGAGCACACCAAATAAGGTTTGACCGAAACATAACTCCTTCAATTTAAATTAGATTTAAGCAATTTTGGATTTATCGGGAAGCTTTATATTTGGTGTGCACGAATGTTGTAAAAAACGTTTTAAATGAAAATATTTTTTTAGACATCAAAACAAATGAATATTTTACCGCACTTTTAGTTTTTAGCAATGTTTTACCATATTAAGATTTATGGAATTTTTTGATTTGAGAAAAAACATGGCATTTAAAAGTTGAAAATTACACCTACCGTCGAAAATCCAATTTTTGTTCTTAACCTTTGGGGTCAACTTTTTATCCTTTTGGAATTTTATTTTTTAACTATTTTTATTGGATTTAAATAGGGGGCATTTGCTTATTTATGAATAATAATATAAAAACATTTATTGAAATGATATTAGGCATAAATAAGTGTCTTTCCTGGTTTCTGGCTTAAGTAAGTGTGTGTCCTGCTTTCTGTCATAAATAAGTGTTTGTATACCAAGGTTTGCATAAATAATTGTTTGTATACTAAGGTTTCCCACCGAGATGACCGAGACTACTGAGATCTCGACCCGAACGTTGTATTTCTCCATTTCGCCTTCAATCTCGTCTCAGTTTTTTCAAAAACCGAGATATTACCGGGCAAATTCTTGAACTATGGGTTGAAGAAGATAAGGCGTAGGCTCTTCATCTCGAGCAGGTTCTCCCTTAGTTACCGCCAGACCCTCCCCCCCAATGCCTTGTTTCTCGCATTTGTTTGCTTTGCTGGTTACGTAACTGCACAGTTGTCAAGGCGGCACCCTGTCACGCATAGTTGTCAAGGCATCCAAGTGGATTTCTAGGTGCCTAGGCAGCTGCCGCCTGATTGTAGGGCGACTGCAGCCTTATTGTAGGGCGCCTTGCACTGGTTTATTTGGTATCGAACCAGGTTCTTCATTTACTCAAGATATTAGTCATAAATAAGCAAATACCCCCTATTTGAATTCAATAAAAATAGTTAAAAAATAAAATTCCAAAAGGATAAAAAGTCAACCCCCAGTTCAAGAAGAAAAACTAGATTTTTGGTGGTAGGTGAAATTTTCAACTTTATAATGTTGGGGTTTTTCTTAAATCTAAAAAATTCCATAAATCTTAATATGGTAAAACATTGCTAAAAACTAAAAATGCGGTAAAATATTCATTTATTTTGATATTTAAAAAAATATTTTCATTCAGAGTGATTTTGACAGATTTCGGGCACACCAAATAAGGTTTGACCGGAACATAACTCCTTCAATATATATCAGATTTAAGCAATCTTGGATTTGTTGGAAAGCTGGTTTTGTGCTCTACCTAATATAAAAAGTCTCATGTAAAAATAAAATCATTTGATCAATCAAATTTCTTAGAGAACAAAAACATTTCTTTAAATCGAGAGCAGATTAATTACTTATTGATAAGATCATATTTTCTAATTACAGTATAAACCAAATGTGAGACTAGGTATGCCTGAAAATGACCATTTCCAAGAACATATAAACCAAGTGTATTTTTTTATTGTTTCAAACTTCCAATAGCTTGCTTCTTCAGTTTTGTTGTCTTCTATTTTTATGTTGATTTTTGATGACTTAATGTGGCTCCATATTGATTTTTGATGACTTGATGTGACTCAATGTTGATTTTTGATGAGTTGATGTGGCTTAATGTTGATTTTTTTATGATATAAGGTACATATTGTAGCAAACTATATAATGTTATAGGAAATAAAAAAATAACACTTGGTCGCCGTTGCCTACACACTTAGACACCCCTCCACCGACTTGGGTCGCCTTGACAACTATGCATGCCTGTCAAGGAGAAGAAAGACAATCACGTTACCTCTTGTTGACTTCCTCTTCTCCAAGGCTTTCTTATTTTTCCCTTAATTCACACATTTCCTAATATGCCCCCTCTTTATCTCTAATCAACTCATGTCTCAAATTTTCTTTTGCTTCCAAGTTTACCCTTTGGCTTGGATTGTGCTTACAAGTGGATTTCACCTTAATTACGGCTATGCCATTCCTTCTATTTTATCTACCCAATAGCCATGCACATTCCGGTTATTTACTAGAATGCCATTGCTTGCTTAATTGGATTATATACTTTTCTTTAATTACGAGATTGCCACTGCCATTACATATTGACATGTCAGGCACTTGTGTGGGCCCATAGCAAGCCCCAACAGGGTTTTTGAACCCGGATTTGCATGAATTATTTTCAGAATTGCCAGTAGCTTGAATATTTGCAAATTTAATTGCTATGATGGGCAATCGATCACATCAATTTGGAGTTACAATCATAGTTGTCAAGGCGTCTAGGCGCCCTAGACGCCTTGGGCATCTAGGCGCCCTAGACGCCTTGGGCATCTTGTTGGTGTCGCCTTGATTTTGGATCCTCTCCAATGCCTTGGGTAGCCTAGATGGCATGACAACTATTGTTAAACTTTTAGAAGATTAACACTTTGTGACAATTATTTGCTACTGTGAAGGGAGATTGGAAATTATTTATTGGGATCTTACTTGCATGGAGATTATTTCTACCATGAAGAGGTGAATTGGAGATTATTTCATTGGAATCTTGTTGCAGCGCTACTCTTGATTATTGAATATTTTGTGATGCTCATCCTTTGAGATGCTGATTATTGATGGCCATTATTGGTCCACGAGTAATGCTACACGTGAGGGGGAGATTGAAGATTATTTGCTATTGAAGATTATTATTCTCTTATCTGCTCAAGTCATCAACTCAAGATTGTTTTTCTCTAAATATTACTATTATTTATTTGTTCGTGTCCTCAACAACAATTTTATCTGTGAAGATGATATTTAGCAATAATTCATATTTATGTGGTCCGCAATAACCTATACTGCCTATCTGGTCCACAGTAACCTATATTGCCTATCTGGTCTGCAGTACTCTATACTGCCTATCTAGTTCGCAGTAGCCTATACTGCCAATCTGATCCACAATAACCTATATTGCTTATTTGGTCTGCAGTAACCTATACTGTCTATCTAGTCCGCAATAACCTATTCTGCCTATCTGGTCCGCAATAACCTATATTGCCTATCTAGTTTGAAGTAACCTATACTGCCTATTTGGTTCGCAAAATAACCCATATTGCCTATCTATTTTGCAATAAGTTACATTCCCTATTTATTATTGAAGTTTTAATTTGAGACCTCTGTTTGGGGCTCAATGCCTGCCTTTGTTTGAGCAGAATACCACTTACTACCTGCCTTCTTTGAAAAGGACTTTTGATGTAGCCGTTGGGATGCTACACTTTTATCTTTCTTTGAGAAGATGACTACCTCCTACTAGCCTTCGTTGTGAAGTGCTACCTCCTACTAGCCTTTTTTGTTAAGTGCTTTTGATATTGCTGTTGTTGATATGATATTGTGGATTGTTAGTGTTCACTAACTCCTACTTTGCTCGTTGTTGATTGGATTTGTTCGACACGACAGTTATTATCTATTGATGTTGCTGATGATTTGTGTGCTTGAGTTGATATTACTACCTAAATGATGCTTGTCTCACTCTCGTGCTCACTGACGTCTACAACTGCTATTCAAGACTGGTGCAGCTTTTAGTATCCATTCTTATTGGTCCAAGCTGGAGCCTTCTTTTGATATATGTATAATCCAACTTGAGGGGGAATGTTAATTATTATAAGGGGTTTTCCCTCCTATTGTGACTTAGTGTCTTGGAGTCCTAGTGTATGTAGGATGTTAAGTACTCTATTTTATCTTATTTAATAGTTATTTATTTATTTGGAAGTTAATTAGGGAGTTGTTGTACGTGGGAGATTTGGGAGAAACTTTAGGAGTTGGGTTAGAGGAGTTGGATGTGGAAACTATTCTTTAGGAGTTATTGGATGTGAGTAGGCTTCTATAAATTAGAAGGATAATGTAACGGGTTTTTTATGAATGAAATATTTGCGTAAAGCATTGGAGGTCGTTCCCTCGAAAGAACATTTGGAGGTCTTCCCCCCCCCCCCGAAGTGGGTTTCTTCCCTATTCTCTCTTCATCTTTCTCTATTATTTCCCCCTTTTATTTGTTTTATTTTTAGAATTATCTTGCACGTAACAAATGGTATCAAAGCTGGTTGATCCTACGGCTATGGGTACGAAGATTGAGATCATTGAGGTCATGCGTTCATCCATTCGGGACATGATGACGATCTCCAACGAGATAGTTAAAGTTTATCAACGTGTTCAACAAAGTTTGGCGGAGTTGAGGAAGCAAATGAAGAAATTGCGGGAAGATATGGTGGTCAATGCAATTAAGACTGAAGCTAAAACGGTGCACCCAGAGCAGCCAAAGAAGAAGGAAAAGAAGAAAAAGAAAAAGAAGAAGAACAATAAGAATAAGAATAAGGAGGCGAAGAAGAAAGAGAAGAAGAGGAAGAAGACAAGGGATCCCAACTGCAGATCATATACTACATCCTCCAAAATAATACGGTCGATACATCGTGAGATGCCTACTTCATCAATTGGGAATTTCCCTATCAAGATTTGGGATCCGAGTGGAATAATTTTTATTTTTATTTGGTCTTGAGGACAAGACCAATTTTAGGGTGAAGGATTGTTACGTACTCTATTTTATCTTATTTAATAGTTATTTATTTATTGGAAAGTTAATTAGGGAGTTATTGTACGTGGGAGATTTGGGAGAAGTTTTAGGAGTTGGGTGAAGGGAGTTGGATGTGGGAACTATTCTTTAGAAGTTAGTTATTGGATGTGGGTAGGCTTCTATAAATTAGAAGGATAATGTAACGGGTTTTTTATGAATGAAATATTTGCGTAAAGCATTGGAGGTCGTTCCCTCAAAAGAACATTTGGAGGTCTTCCTCCCCCCCCCTCCCCCTCGAAGTGGGTTTCTTCCCTATTCTCTCTCTATCTTTCTCTATTATCTTTCCCTTTTATTTTTAGAATTACCTTGCACGTAACATAGGAGTTGTAACTAGTTTCTATTTCTGATTCCTATTACAAATAGGAATTTGTTGCTATGCACTCTTTTAGATATAAATAAAGGCTTTGGGGGGTCTGCCAGTATCAACTTTACTTCTCTAGACAGTCCCCCTTTCTCTCCCATCTCTTCACTTCTTATTCTTCAGATTCTGGTTAGTATTATCTTTCATAACAATGTTCAAAGCAGTTCATTGTATACTGAATTCCTTAGTTGATAATGAACCAAAACTTCCCCAAATAATACTACAACCAGCCAAATCAATTAATAGCTTACTGGTCTAATGGGCATAGTTCATTGGGCAATTGTTCACTAGTTATACACTCACCACACTTCAGAATTTAATAGATGATACACAACGATCATCAAACTATTTAGACCTAAATCCCCAAATTGTAAATCGTTCACCAGCCTTATCACAATGTATCTAGGTCATGGAAATTTAGCACCCTAAAACCTACAAACATTATCTTGTTTTGCCTAATCATACCCAATACAACTTACACAATTTTGTCACCCATTGAAACCCTAAAATTTTCTCGCATCCCATGAAGTTCAGTATTCTCCAATAAAGCTAAGCTCTAGAAAGTATGAAAATCTTCCTCATTTCAAGTTTCCTAAACCAACTTAGGGTTCATAAATTTAAAGAAAGAGGCAACCTCAAATGTTACATTTCCACCTACATCAACCCTCTTCTCACTCTGATTTCAAGGGTTTCTTTTCTAAACTACAAAAATATGGATGAAGATGAGCTGTAGCATTAAAACCCATGGCATTGAAGTTCAATGTTGATGAATGAAGAGTTAGGTGGGATTGAGAACAGAAATAGTAAGTCTATGAAGTGACCTCTCAAATAAACAAATAGCCATTTGGCAGTTTTGGTTGCAAATTTTTACGAGAATTTTGGATCATAGTTATCACGAGCTTACTTTGACTCATATTTATTGTTTTATTTTTTTGATGAATATACTAATATTATGTCCTATGCTTTGTTTATTATACATAAGTGTTCTCTATTAGGCCATTATTAGCATAATCATATCATATTGCATATGACTTCTATGTTGCATATAAACATAATAATATAAAATTATCATTGCTGTAGCCTATATTACATGCCATTAATGCACGCCTAGGGCGCCTTGTGTCCTAAGATCCCCTCCAACGCCTTGGGTCGCCTAGTCGCTTTGACAACTATGTTTTGGACGTAAAGAAAGAAGCAACACAGATGCGCACTATGTTTGCTACTTTGGTTGATCCCTCTTGGAATGGGCTGCTTCAAGGAAAGTTTGTGTCTTTAGGTACCAGACGAATGATGGGTTGATTTGGTTTTGGAAACTGGACTTCTTACTGCTGACAGCTTAAAACTACTCTTTGATTTTATTTTATTCTTTTTCCAAACCATAATGGGAATCATGCAAAGTCACATTCTTTTAGTATAGCTGGTTGTGAATCTAATGCAGATTCATCACCAAAATAGGCTAGTTTTATTAGGAATAAGTCTAGGGTTGGATTCTATACATGTTGGACCTTTGGTCCCATGGGTTTTCAATGTAATAAGTCACTTTTATAGACCTAAAGTAGGGGTACATAAGTTGTATACGGGATTAGCTATATGCTTAGTTTATTTTCATGTTTTAATGTTTTAAATTGAACCGGTCCAAAGCTAGCTTGAACCGGTGGTTCAATTTAAGTGAGTTAAGTCACCACTTTAATTATTGTAATTTTTCTTCTTTTCTTTTGGGTCCACACTCCCACGAATTTAAAAGGGAGGTGGAATAGTGTTAGCCGGCTAGGAGTTTTCATACTCCAAGGCTGAATAGGAGTACTTAACATGGAACTAAATTTCACGATATATCGGTAAAATTTCGGTTAATTTCGGAAATTTCGCCAAGGCCGAGACAAAATGCATTTACGAAATGAAAAAATACTAAATTTCGGTCAAAATTTTGGAAATATCGGCATATTTCGGTCATAGGCCGATATCTGCGAAATATTGCAAATGACCACTTATTCCACTAAAAGGTCACGTGACCATGGACATATATATACATTATTTCGCAGATATATCGACTGAGACCTGCAAACCTCTTATTTTTCCTTCTCCTTTGCTCATTTCTTCTCTTCTGTTTGGTTTTCTTCCACTCTCCAAGCATTGTTCTTCATAGCTTTCGACGCATTATCGCCGGAAACACGTCGGAGCCTCATCCAAGCACATCCTCCAAGCATTTTCATTATTTAAGGTAATTCTTTTTTCTCTAAAACTAATTTTTTTGAAAATAGTATGTTCAATACATGTTGTATGGTGATGATATTAATATATGTTAGACACCAGAGGCCAATCTACAACCTCACGGTGTCGAAATTTTTTTTCCATATGTTTTTTTTTTTTTTTCTGATTTTAAAAATTGATTTTCCTACAACTAAAATAGGCAAAACTTAGGAGTAATATAACTTAGATGGGGATGAATTAAATATATGTTAGACACCAATGGCTGATCTACGGCTTCACGGTGCCGAACTTATTTTTCTGCCCATAAATAATTATTTTAATTTTCAAATATTAAGAAAAATATGTAAAAAATAAAAAATAAAAATAAATTTTAGGTTTAAAAAATAATGAAAAAATATGAAAGTAATTTCTACATGTTTTGAAATGCATTAGATATATATTATGTTTAATAATTTTCGATTTTGTTGTGTTAGGTCAATATTTATATTAAAATTATATATAAAAAATTATTTTTAATTATGAGAAAAATATAAGGGTTAGGGGAAAAATATTAAATAGCTATACAATTGTTTTAGTATTCTAAAAGTCTCAATTGAAGTGCTTCTACATAAAGTTTTTAATTATTTGTTTTACTTACATTGTAGTAAACAAGTAATATTATGGCGGATTGGAAAGACAACGTGCGAAGGGAAAGCAAAAGGTAGGGGAAAGTAGCCAACAGAGGAGGCAGAGAGAGCAAAGAGAACAAAGACAACAAAGAGAACAGAGGCCAGCCAGCCAGCATAGGGGTGACATTGCATGGTTACATGGCACTCCAATTGATGGGGATAAGAGAAAATCCCAATGTAACTATTGTCACATGCAATTTTTGGAAGGTGGGTCCAGTAGACTTAAACAACATTTGACTGGAGGATCTAAAGATGTTGTAGGTTGCCATATGGTACCTGTGCAAGTAGCTAGGGAGATTGGTGAGAGTTTGAGGGGAAAGAAGAAGAGGAAGGCTGACAAGCAGAGAATAAGAGAACAACTTGAGGATACAGTGAGGAGTTCAATGGGAGGAGGAGGACAATACCATGATGATGATGATGACGATGATGACATTGCAGTACCTGATGATATACAAACAGCAGAGGAGGCTAGGGACTTTCGACGGACTGTTTCAAGGAGTATAATTAGTTTTCAAGATGATCACCAAAGACAGAGAGTAGGGGGTAGTGGAGGAGCCGGCACATCTGGAGGTTCTAGATCTTTCAATCCTTTTAAAAGATCACAAAGTGTGAAGGCAGCCCCAACACCTCTATCAGTACCAATACCACCATCAGTTGAATAGGAAGAAAGGAAGCAGTCAACCAAGAATCAAAGAAGCATGGAAGGGGATGAAGGGGTTAGTTAAAGAGTCAATAGCTAAGTGGATGTTATACCATACCATCCCAGCAAACACTGCACAAGGGCCCCATTATGATACCATAATAGATACAATCGCAGAGGCTGGCCCAGGGTTCAAGGGCCACACCCCATATGAGGTAATGAATGTTTATTGATGAGTACATTAGGGAGATGAAGAGTATGTGGGAGACATATGGGGTGACTGTAATGGTAGATGGATGGACTAGGCCTACAAGAAAATCCATCATCAATTTTATGGTTTATTGTGATGGGAGGACAGTTTTCCTCAAATTTGTAGATGTATCCAAAGAGATAAAGGATGCAAAATACATTTACAGATTGTTAAAGGAAGTAGTTGAAAAAGATGTGGGATTTGAGAACGTTGTCCAGATTGTAACGGACAACAAAAGTAACTTCAAGCTAGCCAGTGAGAAGATGATGAACAACAGTAAGTACCGGCTCTTCTGAACTCCTTGTGCAGCCCATTGCATTGATTTAATGCTAAAGGATATGGGAAAGTTAAAATTGATGAAGACTGTGGATGAAAGTACAAGACAAGCTACCAACTTTGTATACAACCACTCCTTTGCACTCAATCTATTGAGGAAAAAATGTGGAAGTGATTTGGTTAGGCCGGGCATCACAAGACTTGCCACCAACTACATTGCCCTTAAATGTATTGAGACAAAGAAGGCCGGGCTGAGAAGTATGTTTGCTACTGAAGAGTGGTTTGGATGGAAGGGTTCAAATACTGTAAGTGGGAGGGAAGCACAAGCAACCATGTTATCTGAGGACTTCTGGACAAAACTAAACAAAGTGGTGAAAGTTTTGGAGCCAGTAGTTAAAGTTCTACATATTGCTGACTCCGCTCTCAAGGGCCCAACCATGCCAGTCCTATATGCTGCAATGGACTTGATGAAAGATGGTGTCTACAGTGTAGCTCCTCGCAGTAGCAAGCACTTCTTGGATATCATCAATGCTCGCTGGGAGAATTAACTTATGCATCGACTGCATAAGGCTAGTGAGTCAATTTGTTTTATGTAACTAATTCATAGTATTACTATTTACTAATTACCTATGCATTTGACAATATCTCATTTTTCTATGTCAAATTTCAGCATACTACTTGAACCCCAAGTATCAATATAATAATAGGCTTGGGTTGAAAACTCAACTTATTGATGCTGTGAAACAAGTAGTGAGGAAGTTGGAGCCAGATGGTTAACTAAAAGCTATTTGCAACAATGAGGTGAGTCTTAGAATTCATTTGAAATATAATTAGCAAGTAGTAATTACTAATTAGTAATAAGTATTTTATCCTCAAAAAAAAAATTAGTAATAACCATTTACTTATTTTCCACATGGGTGTAGATGAAGATATTTAGTGATGCATTAGGAAGTTTTGGAACCGATGCTGCAATACATGGTAGAGCACGCGGTGATGTTGGTACTCAATTCAATATCTAATTCTTTTAAATTTTAAATTACATATGTATTTAAAGTTGAAACTTGAAACAACATTTGACACATGTCTTTTTTTGTTGTAAACTTATAATGCAGCTGAATGGTGGGTGTTGTATGGGGAATTGGTTGAGAATTTAAGCAGAATAGCAATCAAGGACCTTGCCCAAACATGTTCCGCATCTGGCTGTGAGAGGAACTGAAGTACCTTTGCGCTCATCCACTCCAAGAGGCGCAATAGATTGGGGTCTGAACGTCTATCTGACATGGTGTATGTGTACTACAACTTGAGGCTGAAACTGCAACACATACGCATGGGACATGAGGGACAGAGGGGTACTATTGACCTCGCCGACATCTTTCAAGTTGACTCAGACGATGAGGACCCTATTGTGGATTGGGTGAGGGATAGAGGTGAGTCAGTGTTGGATTAGGAGGGAGGTAGGCCCGACCCCGTGATAGCTTCCGGGATTGGTGCTGATGTGGATGATTATATGGCTGACGAGGGTCAGATACATGCACGGGAAGCATCACCCATACCATTCCAACCCACTGGTGGCAATGTTGCTGATGATGATGACTAGTCTAGGTCCTCAGGTGATGATGATGGTGGTGATGGTGGTGATGGTGATGGTGAAGATTTTGATGGAATGCAAGAGCGTTATGTGGTAGGCGAGGATACGGCGTCTGTAGAGCCAGTCCAATTCACTGGAGAGACACAATTTGATCATGCCACACAGGATACGGACCATGGTGCACTTGACCCCGCACCCCCACCCTCAAAAGCCCCCATACAACCATACAGTAGGAAGCATAAGGGTCGACAAACACAGTTACAAGCTGATTATATGGACATTGATGACTTATCTAGCTCTGTTGGCGGTTTGAGTATGGGTGATAGGGAGGGAGGATCGACTGGGCATTGGCATGTCCCATCTTTTGACGCACATACAACTCCACTGTCATCGGATTATAGTGCATCACAATCTCACGGTGGATATAGATATGGATATGGATATGGACATGGGCAGTTTAGTGGGGTAGAGGACTATGACTACCAGTCCCAGTCCCAGCCTCCCAGGGACATACTGGATGATCTTTTGTAGATGACATCTTTGCATACCTTAGCTACCAACCTCACTAGCCATACATGCAGCCAGTGCCAATGCCACTTCCGCCGACATCATATCATACTGGATCATCTTCTTCACAGGCTGGACCGATTGGTAACCCTAGCCCATATCCTAGGATAGGTTACCTACAGTATGTTGATAACTCCATTTACATGACACTTTTGGATGACTACACTCGTTTCTTCTCCGAAACTATACCGTGGTCCACATATGTCCTTCAAACAGAGAACAATAGACGTCGGCTCCAGCGGGCCATGAGTGGGGTTGATCCAGGAAGGCACAGCAACTATTATTAGCACTTGTAACTTGTAAGTTGTGATTTCACTGATTTGTGAACTTGTGAGTTGTGAGTTTGTAACTTTGACACTTTGTGTATTGCCTATTAAAGTATTGACTATTGAGCTATTGAGTATTGACTATCGAGTCATTGACTATTATGGAGTTTATGAGAATATGATTTATGAATTATGTCTTATGAGTTTTAATTAGTTTGTTTAAATTTCTTTTATATCTTTAACTGCCTAATCAATGTGTATTTACTATTTATACATTAGGGTTGGCGACCGTATACTGTCAATCAAGGGTGCAAGCCCAAAACACCACTTTGAGTTCATTTTTTTGCAATATGAAGGTTTAAATGTGTTTATTTAGCTTAAATAAGGGTGTCCATGAAGTATCAGGCCTAGATATGGCCAAATACCCACCGAGATGGACTCCCGAAATATTGCAGAAAAAATGCAATATTTCGGCGAAATTTCGCCATATTTCGGATATCTCGGTAGGCCCGAGATACCGATATATCGCGAGATATTGAACTATGGTACTGAATAGGAGTAAGGCCCTTGGGTGATTATATAAGCAATAGAAATCATGGAGCACCATACTCTCCACTTTTGAAAATTAATTATGCTTTGCAAGCTACTGCATCTTGTCTTCTTCTTTGAAGATTGTCCTATACTAGATCAAGGCTAGTGGAATTGGTGTTTGATCCGATCGACACCTTGCGGTGTGAAGCCCGGGTGGTTCGTTGAAGGAATCGGTGTTTGATCCGATTGACACCTTATGGTGGGAAGCCCGAGTGGTTTGTTTTGGTTCTCTTTGCATCCCCATTACTGTTCTACAGTCGACCAATCTGATATCAAGACCTTCTAAATCAACCGGGGAAAGCTCATAGTGATATGACTATTGAGGAAAAGATTGGCACTGCAAAAATATAGAAGGAAATGGAGAAACTTGAGTACTTATGATTTATTACCCCATCCCTAACCTAATATATTTGGGTTCTTATTGTTCTCTTTATTTCCACATATGTTTTACTTCCCATGGTTCTCTTGGTTTCTCCATATGTTTTATTTCCCATTAGTCTCATGGTTTTACCCTAAAACTGAATCATTTTTTGACAAAGAATTGGTAAATCTAATACCTCAACCCTAACTTCAAACCCTAACCTAATTTGGCCAAAATTCCCAATTTTAGACTATCCGAGTTTTCCAATTCATAGTAGATCCTGGTTATTGGCTTCTACTAGGTCTCCTACCAATCTAGAACTATATTAGAATCATATGGTTCACCCAATGTATTCTATTTCCAATTTGTTCAATGAAAATTGACCTCAACACCAAATTAGGAGTGCATGTTGGAAACTTGCTATTTTCTGACTTTTGTCAAATAAAAATCTCATCCTATTGAAGGTTCCTTGTTTTTTTTAAATGAATATTTAAAGAACTATTCCTTTTTCCATTTTGTTTTTCCACTCTGACAAATAACAATTCATTTTGCTAAGATAAAAAGGAATAATGGAGGAGTGCTCTCTACGGGCAAAATTGACGCTTCATCAGACCAGGCCTTGGGCTCTGCCCTATTCAAGAATTCATCAACTGCCCAACCCAACAAGAGTTGTAGCACAATCTCTATGGAAGCAACCACAGTATAGACTCTGCTTTTGTCAAGAAAAGCTATCTGTAGACTCCATTTCTAATGCCCAAGGGTGGCATAAAACCCCCCTTTAAGATTCCAACTGAGGTAGAATGACTACTCCCATTTCTCCTTGCAGGTAGTATCTTGATGCGATTACTCCTATATCTCCTTCCAGGTCATATCTTGATGGTTTTTTTAATGGTAATTAGAAATCCCTTCTTTCTTTTTTTTTGTGAATTTGCTTATTTATAATTCTTAAATATACCATACCCATCCTTTTTTTCCCCAATTCCATTAAATTATTACAATTGTCGTACCTAATTATTATGGCCCATTCTCTTTATTTTTTATTTTTTATTTTATATATATATATTTGTTTTTTTTTTTTGGACAGGCAAGACAACAATAGAAAAAGGAAACAATTCAAACTCTAATCCCAAAATCGTGATTTACTTTTCGACAGATCAAACTCTATAGATGACTTCAATCCTGAAGGTCACATTGCCAGAAATTTTTGGCCCAAAATTAACAGTATAAACCCCAAGTCTTAAGACTTTGTGCACTCTTAATTCAAGTGTTCAAGAAATTGAAGTTCCAGGATTAGCAAAGGACATTTGTCTGTCCAGCACCCCCCATCAGAACAGGACACCATAAATCCTCATTACTAACAGTAAGAGTCCAATAAGACTAACTAAAAGGAGAATTTGAAGAAATAAAAAAAATCCAAACTCAGTAGGAACAATTTGAAAGCTGCTTCAGCACATTAACAACCACTAACCACTAAGACAGCAAGTGCATGTTAAACCTCAATAAACATTGTAGAAATCTTTCAAAAAGCACAAAATAAGCTAGGAAGTAAATTAATTATAAAACCAGACAACATACATAACTCAAAGCTTAAAAAGAAATAAGCATCTCGCAAAGCAGGGGTAAGGCTGTGTACATTTTTGCCCCTACCCAGACCAAGCAGTGGCGGGAGCTTCATGCAATGGTAAGCTGTTTTTAGCAGTTTTCTGTAAATCACTGGCTACATCATCAAGCTCATGGGAACAACAAAACCTCTTCACACTTCACAGGGGTACTTGATACCAAAAATCAGGGATGTAGCATAATGTAGTGCATCTGTCCAAATATTTTTTGATGCCTCTACAACGAACTCTTAATGGGAACGTGTGTGTCATGCTCGGATTCATTAATTAGCTAAAAAGCACTTATATATTAACATTCAACATTCAATCTCAAATATTCTATGTTCGTGAAGTGCACACTTCAAAACCCAAATGAATAAAGAAGAAGAAGAGCAACAACAGTAATGATAATAATAAATTCCTACTCAATTAAGTTATAGTACCTGTGATATGATATATTCTGCCTGTTGTTTTGCATAATATCTCTCTGATGGATGAAGTTTTCCAATGATGGGTAGCAGTTCCTCTTCTGACAAATACCTAAAAAAGAAAGGAAGAAGCAAGATCAACCAATTAAAATGTAACTAAACACATTCTACGACTAGTGAAAGAAGGGTGACATCAATCATTACCCATCACCATCTTGATCAAGCTGGGAAAACAATCTTTTAGCTGGCGCTTCCATTGAATCATCAGTAAGATGCGAAGAATTGTGACCTTCTTCATCATAGTTTCTTACCATGTCAAACAGTCCATGGAAAAATTCGTTGAAGTTAATCTTCCCATCTTTGTCGGTATCTCTCTCCCTAAGAAGAAAATCTTATGAGTCTAGTAGTCATGACAAGGCAAATATGTCTACAAACCAGCTCTAAAATCTTGCTAGAACCAGAAAATAAAATAACCACAATTGAATAATTAAATCAATTCAAATGCAGTAAGTCATGTAAATATAATTTTAACATTTGTTGGGGGGAGGGGGTTGTTATACTTTCGATGTTAATAGTTTTTCTTATACAATTAATTGAGAGCAAAATCTATCCATGCCCTATTTGTCTGTTCTGCTAAGTAGCTTATTATGTTGTACCCCAGTGGTATACTTGTCATACCCTTGCAGCTTAGTTTATTAAGTCATGTGCATGGTACATTAAGTAGGGGTACACATGTGTGGTACAGTAAGAGAGGGTATATTTGTTATTAGGGCTTTTTTGTTATAAATATACAGCTTTACCAATTAGAGATTCGAGATTCATTCCATTCTCTCCAATCAATAGCTCTCTCTTGGATCATTCTTATAGACAAGGCACCCCTATTGCTCCAAGTTTGGTGCTGATCAGATAAATAGATCGTTGTATCTTGATAGTAACTAATTCTAAAATTTTTTTTAGTTTCTATTTCTGTGCCTATCATATTCTTTATCCAGCCATTGGATTGCCCTAATTATTTAGGGCTATTAACCTACCAATACTGCCCTCTATTTTACCTAAATTCTCGTCTCATCGAAGGTACAGATTTGCCGCTACGGTTTTCTCCTATTGATGGTTGGAACCATCTCTTGGGATTTGGGTTTTTGTTGGCCGGTTGGTCTTCTCCCTCGCTGGTTGGCCATCTCTAATTGCTGGTAATCCTTTTATGATCTATGATATGATCTTGTGACTGATCTGGTGTTATTATATACTTGCTGATTTGGTGTGGCTGCTGCTGGTTGGCTGATTGATTGTTACTGGATTGTTCTAAGATCTTTGCTACCATCTCTTGAACAATTCTGTCATGGGTAATCCAAAACCATTTGTTGATAATGTTAATGTTAAGATCACTGCTAAAAGTTCGAGCGGTGCTTGCAATTATTTATTATGGGCTCAAGCTGTCAAGGTTTCTATCAATGCCAAGGGCAAGATGAAATACTTAATGTTGCTGCCTCCTACTGATTCTAAAGATATTCTGAATGGACACATGAGAACGATACTCAATTGGTCTGGTTATGGAACAGTATGGATCCATCAATTGCCGCAAATGTCATGTTTCATATTACTGCAAAGGGATTTGGGATGATCTAAAGGGAAGCTTTTCTCGCGATAAGAACATGTCTAGAGTGTATGATCTTTATGAGAAGATCTTTTCTTTTAAGCAAGGTGACAAATCTGTGAGAAAATATAATTGTACACTCAATGGCATACGAGAAGAACTCAATGTCTACCAACCCCTTACTACGGATTGGATCTATTGAAGACTCAGCATGGAGAGTTTCAAGTGGCCAAATTTCTGTCTGGTTTAGATCCCAATCTGCAACCTATCAAAAATCAAATATTTGATGGTGAAATGGTTCCCTCCATAAACGAAACCTTTTGTCGCATTCAGCGTATCATATCTCCCTCACGCTAAGTTTGACTCCCCTTCCTCTTCCAAGAACAACTCTGCATTTATTGTTGATGATCGTGGTTGTGATTCTGGAAGAGGTCGTGTGTCACGGGGAGGCCGAGGACGCGGTAATGGTGGAGGCATAGGACAGAAAAATGACCAAACCTTACATCAGTGCTCGCATTGTAGCAAGGTCAACCACACAGATGACAAATGTTGTTCTAAACATGGCAAACCTCAGTGGGCTCAACAGCTTGCTAATACTTCTATAATTGAGAAAAGTTATGATGTGCTGTCCTCAAATGACACTAACTTTGCTTCTTCATCTGAAGGTAGTCAGTCTGTATAAGTGTCTCATGATTATTTGATCACTCAATTACTTAAATGTGTCCAGCAGCTTGAGTCATTCTCTCACCTACTACAACATTAGCCATTACAAGTACTACTGCGCTTCTTGCCTCTTTGTCTCCTACTACTTGGGTCATTAATTCTGGTGCAACTTCTAACAAGACTGGCAAGTCAACTGTGTTCTCTTCCTTCCATAAATCTAGTTATCATGCTTGAGTTATTCTCGCTAATGGACTTCTACCCATGCATCTGGTCATGGTATTGTAACTTCTACTTCATCCTTGTCCTTGTTTTCTGTTCTTCATGTTCCTCAATTACCTTTAAATCTAATGTTTGTAAGTAAACTTACTAAATCTGTAAACTGTGTTGTTAAAATATTCCTTTCACATTGTGTTTTTTAGGATCTCCACCAATTGTAGGAAACAGCAGCAAGGAAGGAGATTCATGCACATGGGTGAAACATCCTTCTTGTAGTCTTCAACAGTATAGGAAACCCTAGTTGTCACGTGTTATAGACTAGGGTTTCAGACAAGCAGTAACAACATAGGTCGTTGCATAGTTGTCACGGCGTCACGGCGATCCAAGTCGGTGGAAGGGTGTCACGTCGATATATCGACATGTCGCCCGCCATGGCATTGCCATGGCGAGCATGTCGACCATGTTTAATTTTTTATTTTCTGTATTTTTAATGTCATTTAGTATGCTATAATATATGTCCTATAACATAAAAAATCAACATGAAAGTGTACTACACTACTACTAATATACTATGCCACTATGGTTTAATTCATGAAAGTGTAACTAATATCCATTAGTGTATATGAAAGTATGAAAAATTGAAAATATAGATTAACCTATCAAATAATTGAAAGCAATAGTAAAAATCAAATGATAGGCTAACCTGTTTTCTGAAGCTTGATAGCAATAGTCTTTCTTTAGTGTATGTGATTTGGAGCAAAGCATCTAAGCTATTAAATGGTTTAAAAAAAAAAATATTTAATCTAACTTTTATATGTACAAATATCGACCGATATGCCAACATATCATGGTATGGCGTCCATGGCGTCGCCATGGAAGCCATATCGAACGATATATTGACATCCACCATGGCGTAGCTCGATATGCCACCTCTCCCAACGCCAGGACGCCATGACAACTATGGGTCGTTGTAAACCCTAAGGAAGAAGGCCTTAAGAAGACCCTCAAAAAACAGAGGTAGGGATCGAAGCTACTGATTGCCTAATCTCTGATATCATGTAGCAATATCAGATCAGCAAGCAATCAATAGGAGAAGAATAGGAGCACAGAAAGAAGAAGAAATCGATGAAGGGGAGAAGAAGACTCACGGTATGATAGACTAATCTACCACCGTGAGCACCATTTATTATATATAATGAGAGAACAATTACAAGGACTAAAGTACTAAACTACCCCTCATTACTATAAAACATGACCAATGTACCCTTATTTAAAACATAAGATACTAAGTCCCAAATTACCCCTACAGATAGGAGTAAACACACTAATAAACACATTAATCTCAATAACATGTATTGTGATAATCAAGTGGCCATCTAAATTGATAATAGGGAGATACTGCAAAGTGAATATTTTTGGTACCTGGGCTTGATCATAAATAAAGGAGGAGAAATAAAGGATGAGTTGCACATAGAATTAAAATATGATGGATGAAGTGGAAGGGTGCGTCCAGAGTGTTGTGTGATCGTCGGATTCCTTCAAGTACTAGGATTAGCAGTAGCAACACAATAAAATTCTCACTCAACTTCTTTTTCCCAAAATTCTTACAGGCAATCCCTTTTATTGAGTGGCTGGGAGGATTCTAGACTCTCATTGGGACTTTCACACCTAGTTCTAGACTCTTTGACTATTTGATGAACTGATCATTTTCAAGGACTTACTCAACCATCAATAAAACTGACTTGTTGACTGAAATAATATTGTCTAAGACTTTACAACTTTAGATAATATCTACAATTAGCTAGTTAATGCTTCTCATGTTGCCCACACATGCATTAATTACTAATTACTTTTGACCCTTCTTTGATTGAGACTTAGATAGGAATTAATTGAGACTTAGACTGGATTAATTACGACTGGATATATCCCAGCCTTGGTAACAACCAAACAGCATGAACAGTAACAGACGAATAGTAACATAGATCAAGTTTGAACCAGGGAACCGGTTCAGTATTGAACCAGACCAACCCAAATCGTAGGAAAGTCTTTTCTTCCTTTTCTTTCTAGCTGAATAATGAATCAAAATATTTTTCAAGAGTCCTGAACATTCTACAGAGAAACTTGATTAGATAAAACATCATTAAATTCTTTATTTCTATGCAGATATGCTTCATGACTACTCTACCTTTGAAGAATTAAAAGACCTAATAGTATGACAATGAATAAACTCGCAATTTAATTCAACAAATAAGGAATGAAAAATCATATACCTTACTTCCTCTTTGCACAACCACCGAATTAGTTTCGGGTTATTGCTGTCAGCTGGATGCTGGAAGCTAGAAAATCAAGCACAAAAGAGATCAGACAAAGATCCGGAATAGAGAACCCAAAAATATCCAGACAAGTAGAATCTTACTCATTAAACTCCGTCCGGTTCAGAAGACCATCCCCATCTGCATCTGAAGCATTGAAGTGTTCCTCTTTCCACCAACCCATATCATACCCAAATGAAGCATTATCTGGCATGAGAAGAGAAATCAGTAACCAATACTAAAACATCCAGAAATCAGGACGTACAAGCATCCAGCAAGCCATGATAATTGGTTTAATAACAAAAACATTACCCCAAATCAAAAGATAGAAAAAATTAAATACATAAATCTATGTGAATAATGTTTTTTTAATGGGCTTTGCTGGATGCCCTATATCCATACTGGACGTCAATGCTGAATCTCTAACACCTTTCCTATATAACCCTATTCAATTTTCACAGAAGCTGGCAAGTTGGATACCCTGCATCAGTATCCCACTGCCAATATAAAGACAAAAGTACTTGAATACATTATATTTTCGCACATAAACCTGTTATGTTGATAGAAAATTGACAAGATTAGCATATACCAGCCACTCTAAGATCTTTAACCATTCAGACTATTACCATAATAACATGAGCCCCAACTCTCAAATTTATTTTCTTTTTCTTTCTTTGATAAGTGGAAATTAAATTTTATTTGCAATCATCCAACATCCAATTTAGATGGAAAAGGCTTAGTTGAGATGAACTGAGAATCAGCCAAGAACGAAATACATAAAAATACTTGATGATCTCACCATTGGAAAGTACAAAGAAAACAGAAAATTGAAACCCATTGCCTCAACAAATGTGACAGGATAGTCTCAATAGAATATATCTCTCCCCACTTATTCTCTAGCCAATGAAACTGCCAGACTTTGGTCCCCTCCCCCCTCCTCCCCCCCACCCCCACCCCCACCCCCACCCCCACCCACACCCAAAAAAAAACGAACAAGATGTTCTTTTGTCCACAAAAAGATCTAGCTATCCTAATTATGTGCAACATTTTATTGGAATCCCATAAGTACGAGTCGTCCAGTTAATTAACAAAGCCAAGTCACCCAACAGTATTAAATCTCGCCAGGATTTAGATACATATGTAGATAATCCTGAATGATTACTGTGATACCCAAGAGACGGCATAGTACCAGCCAGCCAGGGAGATCGTTGAGGGGTCCACACCATGAAATGGAATAGTACCAGGGGTTTGGGAGATCATTGAGGGAGTGCAAACTTTAATCCCACATCGCCTAAAGGGAAAGTTCCTGGACAATTGATAACCTCAAGCACCCCAGTCTACAACTCTAGTAAGAGGCCTTTTAAAACCGTGAGACCCATGAGCCAAAGCGAGCAATATCATGCTAGTGGCGTGGGTCTAGGGCATTACAATTGCAATTGATTCCAATGTGTCAAAACCTTAGTAAGATCGAGAACGGCAATAAAATGGGTACGAATACATATGGAAATTAAACGGGTCAGACGGCAATAATACATTTCAAAAATCCGGCATAATAAAACTTGTACAGCAGCGGTAAGTGTTTAATATGGTCGCTCAGTACGCAAAAATATGGCCATATATTCATTATGTAACAGACATTCACCTCCTAATAAACAAAATTATAGCACGTAGATAGTGATTTTATCAAACGGAAACCTCACAACTGAAATAAACACAATATAATATCTCCTATTACATCTCATAAGATTATCACTTAACATATCAATAAAAGTATCTCATCAAACATACAAAAAGTAAGACATGATGTGTTATAGAGCCATGAAAATCCCATAAAACATTATCTCTAACAAGAAAATATATATACACTCGTCATATAACCCATGTAATCCACAAAATAAAGTTCATGTCATAAAAAAGAATAACATCAATTGTTCATATCCAATGGTGCTTGTGTCTCTAAACCATATGCGAAAGGAGTCTTTGAGATATTGTGTAGCTGACTAAGAGCGCCACCATAGACTGAAGTATGAGTATTATCAAAGTCTATTGCAGATCCAATCCCAAGTTCTCTATCAAGTCATTCCGCATCATCTTCCATTCTTGTACCCTCCTCATCTTCAAGACTTCCAACTCCAACTCTATAATCATCTTCATCTATTGGAATCTCAACCAGTTTATGTAGCATTATTGATTCCTTACTAAACTTCTCAATTTCTTTTGATTTGGCTTTCATAAGGAAATTCATCCTTACATAAACCGAATCTTCCAACATATTAAGAGAGAGTTTGTTTCTTTTCTTGGTTTCCAATACTTCAAAAACACTCCAATTTCTCTCACATAATGAATTACAAGATTGATTCAAATCCGAATAGCAATTTTTAAAGCAATGGAATACATCTTCCATACACCGACAAATATAAAAGAATAAAAATAAATAATGGAGAATAAATTCATTACTAAATTTATAAAAATTAAAAAGAAATGAAATAAAAATGTAACATAGATTAACAAAGATTCATCAAACTTTTTAACTTATGTGGATGATAATCAATCACTTACCAATGAGAAGTCATGAAATAGCTTCTCATAATACTCTTTGAATTCCTTGCCAAACTTTCTCTTCTCATCTGTAGGAACCATGGTCTTTACGATATAGATCATTGTCCTTTACACATCACTCTGGTTGTATGAAATCTTTCCTTATGGATAAAATAAGGATTGAGAAAGCACTTACAGCAGCAACCACATGCACAGGATGTAATATGTTTGCCTCTTTTTCTACTATCAAACAACTACAATAACCTCTCATTCTTTGATGAGTCTTTGTTGCAACACTCTATAATAGTATTCCTTGCCCTTTCCATTGCTTCATGTAAAAAAGGATTTGTAGCTCCACCATCATCAACTAAGCGAAGGACTATAACAAGAGGCTCTAAAATTGAAACACATCCCTTCCATTCAGCCAAAACCCTGTTTTCTGAATTATTTGAGTGACCATTACACAAAATTCATAACTACAATGCATGTTCACCCTCCATTCTGCCGATGCTACCATCACTCTTAACAAATCCTCAACTTCAAGAATGGACTTGAGCATCAAAAAATTAGAAGCAAACCTTGTTTTGCAAGGTTTTCTCAACTCTTTGTTCCCTGTGCTTTCCCTCATTAAGGCTAAGACTATTCCATGCTTTTACATAAAATTAACAATCAACTTTGACTTTTCAAATGCCTCTTTGACCCATGGGATTTGTGCATCACTATCTTTCAAGAGTATCTGCACTCCATGGGCAGCACGCATTATCCTATGAATATGAGGATATTTCTCCATTATTAAAGAAATTGCAACTCCATAGTTGAAAGCATTATCTGAGATAAGTTGAATAACTTTCTTGGCTCAATTTCTTCTATTATAAGTTCAAGTAAGTCTCTAAGAAACAATCTAGTCCACATATCAAACATTATGGTACATCCTAGAAGAGACCACGACTCTTTAACTGATAAAACACATTCTTCAACATTCTTCCTTAACCTTTGCACCAATTTGGTCCTCAATGTAGAATAACTAAGTGTACTTCCTCAATGTAGAATAACTAGGTGTACTATAATTTGAACCATAACAACAAAGAGAACATATCATTTGATTAAAACTAGGGGTCTGAATAACATTAAAAGCAATGTTATTCAAAAAAAAAAAAACATCGACAGATAATTGTTGGCGACTTGAAAATTGACCCATATGTCTTCCACTATCTAGGAGGGTATGTGAAGAACCAACATTACATCCAGTAGAATTTCCCCTAGTCCTAGCTTTCTTATTTTCCCTACTTAGTGCACGAAGTGCCTCAGCTTGCAAATTGCAACAAATTCCAATATCATTCCCTTTCTTACAAGACGAATGATATTTGACCCTTGAAATACCCACCCACATATTCCTTATCATAAAACTTGGGAATCTGGAAGGGCTAAGGTTTGTGAGTTGACCTTTTCTTTTTTCTTTTTTACAATAATATTAAAAACTTAAGTGAGCGTATCATACGTTTAATAAAAGTATATTATGGTATCCGATAAAAAGCACGTTTTCAACCATATAAATAAAAAAGTAGACAATGATATGACTACCGGGTGGTATTTCAAGGGTCAAATATCATTCATCTTGTAAGAAAGGGAATGATAATTGAATTAGTTGTAATGTGCAAGCTGAGGCACTTCGTGCACTATTATAGGGAAAATAAGAAAACTAGGACTCGGAAAAGTTCTACTGCATGCAAAGTTCAAAAACTCGGCGAAATTCCAGAAATTTCGGCCAAGCCGAGACGGGATGCTATGTCAAAATGAAAAATGCAACATTTCAAAAATTTCGGTCATCTCGTTTCGGAAATTTCAGTCTAAAAAATGCATCGTTCCATCAAAATTTTGGTCATTTTGTTTCAGTATTTCAGTCATTTTGGCATTTTATACCCTGAAATGGCCAAGCGAACTCAGAAAAATATAATATTTTGGCAAAATTTCGCCAAAATTTCGGTATCTCATAAATTCGGTCTAGCCGAAATGCCCTTTTGAGACGAGATTTAATACTATGGCTGCATGTAATGTTGGTTCTTCACATAGCCCCCGAGACAGTAGAAGACATATGGGTCAATCTTCAAGTCTCCAACAATTATCTATCAATTTTTTTATTTTTTTTTTGTGAATAACATTACCTTTAACGTTATTCAGACCCCTAGTTTTAATCAAATGATACGTTCTCTTTGTTGTTATGGTCCAAGTTATAGTACACCTAGTTATTCTACATTGAGGACCAAATTAGTGCAAAGGACAAGGAAGAATGTTGAAGTATGTTTTATCAATTAAAGAGACAAGGTTTCTTTTAGGATGTACCATAATGTCTGATATATGGACTGATATGAAGGAGCGTGCATTCATTAATGTTATTGCAAACTCACCCAAGGGGGTTGTTTATCTCAATTCCTTTGAATGTTCCGATGCATCCAAGACTAGATTGTTTCTTAGAGACATACTTGAACCTATAACAAAAGAAATTGGGCCAGAGAAAGTTATTCAACTTATCTCAGATAATGCTTTCAACTATGGAGTTGCAATTTCTTTACTAATAGAAAAATATCCTCATATTCATAGGATAATGCGTGCTGCCCATGGAGTGCAGTTACTCTTGAAAGATAGTGATGCACAAATCCCATGGGTCAAAAAGGCATTTGAAAAGTCAAAGTTCATTGCTAATTTTATGTATAACCATGGAATAGTCTTAGCCCTAATGAGGGAAAGCACAAAGAACAAAGAGTTGAGAAAACCTTGCAAGACAAGGTTTGCTTCTAATTTTTTGATGCTCAAGTCCATTCTTGAAGTTGAGGATTTGTTAAGAGTGATGGTAACATCGGTAGAATGGAGGGTGAATATGCATTGCAGTTATGAATTTTGTGTAATGGTCATTCAAACAATTCAGAATACAAGGTTTTGGCTAAATGGAAGGGATGTGTTGTCCATTTTAGAGCCTCTTGTTATAGTCCTTCGCTTAGTCTATGATGATGGAGCTACCAATCCTTTTTTGTATGAGGCAATGGAAAGGGCAAGGAATACTATTATAGAGCGTTGCAACAAAGACTCATCAAAGAATGAGAGGTTATTGTAGTTGTTTGACAGTAGAAAAAGAGGCAAACATATTACATCCTGTGCATGTGGTTGCTGCTTTCTCAATCCTTATTTTATGCATGAGGGAAAGATTTCATACAACCAGAGTGATGTGCAAAGGACAATGATTTATATCATAAAGACCATGGTTTTTGCAGATAAGAAGAGAAAGTTTGGCAAGGAATTCAAAGAGTATTATGAGAAGGATGAAAAGTTATTTCATGACCTCTCATTGGTAAGTGATTGATTATCATCCACATAAGTCAAAAAGTTTGATGAATCTTTTGTTAATCTATGTTACATTTTTATTTCATTTCTTTTTAATTTTTATAAATTTAGTAATGAATTAATTCTCCATTATTTATTTTTATTCTTTTATATTTGTAGGTGTATGGTAGTCTATGCATGGAAGATGTATTCCATTGCTTAAAAATTGCTATTCAGATTTCGAATCAACCTTGTAGTTCATTATGTGAGAGAAATTGGAGTGTTTTTTTAAGCAGTAGAAACCAAGAAAAAAACAAACTCTCTCTTGACATGTTAGAAGATTTGGTTTATGTAAGGACGAATTCTCTTATAAAAGCCAAATCGAAAGAAATTGAGATGTTTGGTAAGGAATCAGTAATGCTACATAAACTGGTTGAGATTCCAATAGATGAAGATGATTATGGAGTTGGAGTTGGAAGTCTTGAAGATGCGAAGGGTACAAGAATGGAAGATGATGCGGAATGGCTTGATATAGAACTTGGGATTGGATCTGCAGTAGACTCTGATAATATTCAAACTCTAGTCTATGGTGGCGCTCTAAGTCAGTTACATAATATCTCAAATACTCCTTTCGCATATGGTTTAGAGACACAAGCACCATTGGATATGAACAACTGATGTTTTTCTTCTTTATGACATGAACTCTATTTTGTGGATTACATGGGTTATATGACGAATGTATATACATCTTCTTGTTAGAGACAAATAATCTTTTATGGGAGTTTCATGGTTCCATAACACATCACTTCTTACTTTTTTATGTTTGATGAGATACTTTTACTGATATGTTAAGTGATAATCTTATGAGATGTAAATGGGGATATTATATTGTGTTCATTTCAGTTGTGAGGTTTCCTTTTGATAAAATCACTGTCTACATGCTATTATTTTGTTTATTAGGAGGTGAATGTCTGTTACATAGTGCATATATGCCCATATTTTTGCTTACAGAGCAGTCGTATTAAACACGTATTGTATCATTACCATACACGTTTTATTGATGTTCCCGAACTTACTAAGCATATAAGTGCATATATCATTGAAACGTTTGGACACGCTTATAATACATGTATTTACTAACTAAGGTCAAAACCTGCTCCACTAACTAGACCAGAGAACACCATCAATTCCATCGTGATCCTAGCAAACTCCACCAATGCCGACCTCCCTCAATCTGTACAACTCCCATCAAAGCTAAGATTGATGGATGGAGCATTAGGTCAAATCAAGTCATGTCTATTGATCTCACATTAGGCCATGAAAAAGCAACCTTTACCAATATTTCATAACAAAATCAAAAGATATGCCCTGGAAGAGATCATGGTTAACCAACAATATGCAACATGATGATCTCACAAATCTGAAAGGGCGAAGAATACCACTAGTCTTTTTGCCCCAAAAATATTCTTTTCCTCCTTTCCTCCCATATTGTCCATCATATCTCATGAGTGTGTGAACCTCCAAGGGGCCAACTTTACCCATTTTGGAGCACTTCCAGGGTGGGGGATGGGAGAAGAAAAGCACTTAGGAGGCTTTGGCTTAGGGAGAGAATCATAAGAGACTCTTGGGGAGAACCAAAAGCTCAAAGGAAAGATGACTGTAAAATGGGTAAAGAATGCAGCTGAGAGCCTGAGACTCCAGCCATTAGTCATCCGATCCAAGTATAGAATGCACTAATGCAACATTAAGGATAGGATTCTCAACTAGCTGATACAATGAAGCTTCAATGTCCTTGATAAAACACGAGGCATATCCTTCTGTCCATTCTTCCTTGGAATACATGAAATGTTGGGGAAACAACCTATTATCAACAGGATCTAAAGTGGAAGGCAATGGACTTCACTATATGGGATATAGGTTCAACCACCAAACACCTTTTTTTATGGGATCCCATAAGTTCCTGCAACATTTATCATATCATTCTAGAGTTTTTGGCACCTCAATCTATGTGTTCTTATTGGAAATCTAAATTACACATTGCTTCCCAATTAGAGCTTCTCATGAGGTTTTCAATTTTCTTTTCTATGAATAAAAAGGATAAGATAATTTGATGGTGAGAGTCTTAGTTATATTTCTACTTCTATGTTCATGAACTTGTCATGTTCTACCTCAGCAAGAAGATATTTCCTAAGGTATTTTGGAAGGTCATAATATCCTCATGCTGGAAAATTTCTAATAAAGGGATAACTAACTATTATACATACCAGAAGAAGAGTTTGAATGGAGGCCAATTTGTGATGCAGTTGCATGTGCGTGGCTGGACCGAAATGGCCCAATCTGGAAACTCAGACCGAGAAAATAATGTAAAGACTAGAACCAGAATAGGTCTAATCCCAGGCAGGATCAAATAGAAAACCTCCACAGAACAAGAAAGAGAACGATGGGATCTCAAATTTGTTGGACGAGACTGATGAGATCTCAAATTGATACAACAATAATAACATCATAGCCTTATCCCAACTTATTGGGGTAGGCTACATGGATCCTACAAGAGCTAATAGACTACTAATAAAGAAATAAAGGGGGGGAGAGGAGCATACAACACTGACACAAACTCAAGGGCATCAACCTTTCTTAGCTACGTACCGCTTCTTAACTACCCAACATTCTGCTCTAGGTCTCGAAAAGGAGAGTAAGAAAAAACAGCATCACAACATCAAAGTCCAACTAAATGGGGTCAACTGCATGGATCTTTGATCTCCAATCAGTTCTATTTGAGGTCATCCTAGGAACAAGGCCTAAGCTAAGCATGTCTTTCTTAACCACTTCTCCTAAGGTTATCTTAGGCCTGCCCCTGGTTCTTTTGGTACCCTCAATCAGGATCATGTCACTCCTCCGAACAGGGGCACCCGAAGGCCTCTGTTGAACATGCCTATACCACCTCAAACAAATCTCTCTAAGTTTATCATGAATTGGAGCTACTCCCAAGCCAGATCTAATATGGTCATTCCTTACTTTATCCTTCCTAGTTTTCCCACACATCCATCTCAACATCCTCATCTCTGCAACACCAAGTTTATTTATATGGCACTTCTTCACAGCCCAGCATTCCGCCTCGTACATCATAGCCGGTCTAATGACAGTCCTATAAAATTTTCCTTTAAGCTTTATTGATAGTCCTATAAAAGATACATATATATAAGGAAAATGAACACTTTCAAGTTTCAAGCAAGGGAGAATAATGACGTCAGTATGATGCCATGAGCATTTATTGCTTATGAATCTACTTTTCTCTCCTTCTCCAACGGCTCATTTTTCCTTTCCTTATATATATGTATCTTTTAGCTTGTAAGGAAAAGAGTTTGTTTCCAATGTACCTCTAGTAATAAGTGAGTCTCACTCCTGGGTGAGTGAATCTCTATTTGAATTTGAAGTCCTCTAGTGCTGAGTGTGTCCCACAATTGGGTGAGTGTTTCCCCAAGAGACCCCAGAGTTAAGTGGTCCTCCCTAACCACTGGTATCGTGTAATTAGTTCCTTATCTTTGCGATAGAGCTCTTCTATATTTTCTAGTTTATTTTTGAACTGCATCATGCAGGTGGTATAATTCTAGTAGAGAGAGAAGCTCATGAAGCGGAATATCCGTATTGCCACATTCTAGACCTTAAGGAATAGAATGCTACATGTTCTCAGTTACTGGGTGGATGGTAGACCCACCCAAAATACTGTTCACCGGAGACTAGACTCATGTACAAGGGGCATGTTGAGCATCTAAAACTCTAATTTTTTAAGGCTGTCAGGCCATTTTTATTGCTCTCCCTTTGGTTTAGGCTAGTCACCATTATAGTCCCCCTCCCCCTCTCCTTGCACCACTAAAGGATTTGGTCAAGCTAAATTGACAGCTCCTATTTGGCTATCTAGGTAAGCCAAGGATAGATTCTATATTTAGAAATAACGGTGTTCCGTGATGGCTTTAAGGGTCCAGACAGGAGGGTGACTCCACTAGGGCTACATTAGTTTCTCCAACTTCAGTCCCAGAATAGCTCAAAATTACATTTCTCATCAGTTGTGGTTAAAGAAGACTCTTTTATTTTCATTAGATGACACAATAGGAGGAGGCAGGTAAGATTCCAACATCACCTTAGGAAGGCTTACTCCTACGCTTCTTCAATGAACAATGTTGGACTTGTGTGTCCATCAAACCCGGTTCGGTCCTGTTCAATCCGGTTTTACTTTGTATTGAACTTTTATACATTTTGGTTTAATATTATCACAAGTGATATAAACTTTTTTAGCATTATGTGCCCGTAAGTTTTACTTAAAATGATAGTCACGACTAGGGTCTGGGCTGGGCACCCTTATCATATGGTCGTCGCATTGGGTATGCCTAGACATGTGATGTCAGGGTACAAATGCGAGTACTCACATGATTGATGTGTGTATTGACGAAGAATCTACTTTGTCGATTCCCTCATGTATTACTGCCAGATGTAGGAAGGGATAGACATGTGTCACCGACACCCTTTGCCTGAGGGAACCCTGTCACTGCGAAGTATGATCGCATTCTTTAGTTCATCAATGACTGAGACTCAAGTGAGTCAAAGCCGATGTTCTGGGAATGCGTGTGAACACTTTGTGAGTGAAGGAATTACTCAACATGGTCACCACTGTCCGATTGGGGAACACCAAGATTGAGATTGTCTGTGTATGGTCGGACCAGAATCTGGATCCAGTGCCGTTTTGGAAATGGTTTTTGCAAAATCTATTTTACATAAAATAATAGATTATACATGATTATTTGAACAAAGTATTTTATCGAGTTTTGCGGGACCCGATCAGATGCACAAACACTCTTATATGGACATGTACTATGGAATGGGGTTTGGCAGTACAAGTGTACATGCCCTAGATTCCATAATGATGGTGTTGATTAGTAGTGGGGTTTGTTAATGACAATTTATTATCATGTAGGGAGTTATTTAGAATTTGCTATGTTAATTGGTTCTTTATTTAATTAATGGATATGGTGTTAATTGTAATTATCCATAACTTTAAATAAAGTAACTAATTAAATCATTCCCTATTAGATTCTACTTCTTCACCTTTTAGAAGTACTTTGAGTTTAAACAGAACTGCCAAACAAAGAGAGAGAGAGAGAGTCAGACTCTCACAAGGTTTTATCTAAATCCATCCAGGGATTTACTTAAAACCCTATTATTATAAATAGGACCAAAACTTAGAGGGGGAGCAGGCTTCCACGTTTTCTGGCTTCCCCCCTCTTGGATGTGTTTTGGTCCATCTCTCCCTCTTGTGGTCTCTTCTTCTTCTTCTTGTTTCTCTCTTCTGTGATTGAGAGTTAGGGTCTTAGAAACCCAGATCTGTGCTTGAAGAATTGAAGAGCATCTGGGATTGGCTTGAAGAACCTTGGCTGCACCATTGGAGGCTCAAATCTATTTACTTGGACTGCTCATTGGAGGAAGAACCACTGTCTATTGGAGGAGCAACACTTGAGGCTCATCATGTTAGCAGTTCTTTATTAATTCCTGTTGATATTAATTATCGATTATTTATGGGATGCGAAAGAAACCCGTATCGATTTATTTCCGCTGCGCATTTAGGTATGGGATGGATCCCTCTTTCCATGTGATGGATCAAAGATGAATTTTCTCCATCTGTTTTGGGTTCCATAATTGCATGGGACACAAAAGAGAAGGACAGGGCATTGGTTTATCAAACCAAACCCTAATTGGGATGCACCAGGGTTCCCATGGGCGACCATGGGAAACCCTAAAATTTAAATAGGGCGCCCATGGGCGACCATGGGCTAACCAGGGGTTGCATTACCCTAATTTGTTTACAATTGGTTTCCCAGGGGAACCATGACATCCCATGGACCGTAGTTTAACCTACAAACAATCCATTCAAATGGAAGCTGGAGACTGCAGTGAGGCAGAGAACAGCTTCCCAAACAACCAAAGGTAAGGCCTGGTGTTTGTTGCTGGTCAATTGTTCCTATTTGCCCGTTGATCTGTTTTGGTTCAGCTAATCATCCAAAACTAGGGAACACAAATTTAAGTAATAACATACATATCAAAACTCCTACAGCAACAATTGTTTTCAAAAGGGCAAAATCATTCCATCATAAAGTTCTATCAAAGTAAAAAGGTACAATAATTACGAAAAAAAATTAAACTCTAAGCCCAAATCATCACCAGACTCCCCATCTAACTGAACAATAAGTAATCATAAGATCTCAGAAGCACCCCAAAAAAAAATTACCTGAATTTCGAACCCAACTGGGAGGCTCATACTCCGCAAACGAAACAAACCCATCACGATTCTTATCATGAAGTTCCATATCCCTCTCACTCCTATGCATCACATCCTTCTCCGCCTGCTGCAAATTCCAGTCCGTCAACTCCTTTTCCGTCACAAACCCATCAACCGGGTCGGCATCAATCTTCGGAAACAGCAACACCAACCTACTAGAAATATTGAAGCGTTCCTCATTGTTCAGGTAATCCTCTGCGTTCATGAAATCTTCCCATTCTGGTTGAGCTTCAGCTCCCGGGGCTTCTTCTAGGAATTCCTTATGTGCATGCTCGATATACCTCTTTTCCCATTCTTTGTCCTCTCGGCGACGTTCTATGTCTGCGATCAGAGGGTCGAATACGACGGGTTCGTGATGTTGCTTGTCGAAGGTGAAGGTTGAGCGAAGCTTCAGGCGGCGATGGCGGTGATTTTTGGGTCCTTTAGGAGAGTGTGAGATAAGGAAGAGAAGGAGAAGAGCTATGGCAATGTAGATGATCACTGAAGCTTTACCCATTATCCCTCAACCCTTAACCCTTCCTCAAATGAATCTTCAAAAGCTGCTCCTTTAGAGAGAGAGAGAGAGAGAGAGAGAGAGAGGGGGAGAGCGATCTGTTGTTGACGTTTTGAACTGGAAAAATGGAAATCAAATCAAATTCCAAAAAAAGTTTCAATTTGCCATAAACAGCTGGATTGATCATGAACAGATCTGATTCTGATATCTGAAGTAAGGCTTTTCCTGGTTCCAGTTAGATAAACTATAGAATCATATTACAAGATATAGACCCTATTCCATCACCTCTAGTTTGGAATCTTTCTTCATTGGGTGTTTGATCTGCCTAATAGGTTTAGATTCACGGCGAAACGATGGAAACAAAAAGGAGCTTTTTAAAATGCAATTTGGTGCCAACTCCCATGGTCTTATGGTGCCTTTATAACAAAGAAGTCACTTGACAGTTTGTATTCCACGCTAACAATCCCAAGCTTAAAAATGTTATACATCTTCCAGTAGAGTTCCGTTGGGAAAACAGTCTTTACATTCATCTGATGCAACTCCAAATCAAGTGTGTGATGAATGTTATAATTATTCTGAAGGAATCTTTGGTTGTGTTGCATGTGGAAATCTCCGATGCTTGGTTCGCCCACGGATGAGCCTGCAAAGACCAAGTGATGAGTACAAAAGAGCCGGTGTGGCTCCGACCTAGGACTCTCCGATGCTAAAGTTAGATCACCAGTGCAACAGCGTAACTGCTAGTAAAAGTGAGATGAGGAATGGTGCTCCATACCTGGGTATTTATAGAGTGAGGATGAGACGAGGCGGTTGGAAGAGTCCTAGTATGGTAGGAGTCCTTCTTTTGGAAGGCTCTCTCGCGTAGAGCGGAGTGGAGAGCTATTTTCGGGGTCGGGCTCTTATTAAGGTAAGAGTCCATGTAAAGTGTGATTTCGTATTGCGCTGGGATCGTGGCTCGATCCTTATCCCGTGATTCTCGGGATGTGCTGACGTGGCCCCGCGATCCCCGGTGGGGCGCTATGGTAGCCTCTGTGGAGGAGGGCTCGGCCTAGGAGGTCGGCCTGGTAGGTCGATCTTGGCAGTCACCTCGGCCTGGGAGGTCGGCCTGAGAGGTCGGCCTGGGAGGTCGGCCTGTTAGGTCGGTCTCGGCAGTCAACTCGGCCTAGGATGTCCTGTGTATGCTCGGTCAGGAGTTTATGGCTGACTTGTGTGAGCTCGGCCTCAGCCTTGGCTGACTTGTGTGAGCTCGGCTCTGTCAGGTGACCTATCGGAGACCGGGTCGGCCTGATTTCCTGCTCAGCTCAGTTTGGTTCTTGGACTGACCTCAGGTCGGCCACGTGGCCATTTCTGATTGGTGAGGTGATTTTATGCCCTATCACGGCCTCAGTGCTCGGCCTTGGCCTCGGCTTCGGCTTCAGTGCTCGGTCCCGACCTCGGCTTCAGTGCTCAGCCTCGACTTCAGTGCTCGGCCTCGGCCAGTGCTCGACCTCGGCCTCGACTTCAGTGCTCGACCTCGACCTCGGTCTCAGTGCTTGGCTTCAACCTCGGATTCAGTTCCAGTACGTTTACGTGGTAGCTTTTGGTTGGTTGGGGGATTTTATGACACATCAGGTTGAAACCATTGAGAAAATTTCCTTGTAATGTATTTTTATCTTATGGTTAAAACCTTATGTAACAAGTCTAGACTTGTATCACTCAATTTCACCACTAGCATCTCGTTTAGTCTTGAAGACCCATTCGCATTCGATCGGTCTATTGCCCTTAGCAACTCAACCAAATCTCAAACTTCTTTTTTTTTTATGAGAGAGAATTATATGAAAAACTAAATAACCAAAAAATATAAAGATTTTTTAGTTTGAGCATGCCTAGCTAGATTAAAGGCTTTAGCTATACAAAAGTTGTCTCCCTGTCTGTTATAGCATATATCTTGGGATATATTAGATATATAAATTAAATCTTTTATAAGATGCCAAGGCCAAGGAGATTTGGTTGGAGATGAAAGAACATCAGTGATCTGTTGGTTGGAGCACCATATTTCTTTTATCTTCAACCCCATACTGGTAGCATGGCCGAGGCCTGACCGGATGCTCATTAGTTCTAATTCCATATGAGTGGTAGCAGTTATATGTTCAGCAGCAAAACATCTCAAACTTCATTTGCTTTCATGGAGTCTAATTCATCACGTATAACTTTCATCTACTAAGAAGAGTGAGAACTTTCAACTACCTGCTCAAATGTAGGCAGATTAGACTCAACATCAATGTCAAACTCGTACTCTTATAGATAAATGGTGGACATGCGATTCCTCTTTGACCTGCTCAAGGGAGCCTCTACAACTACTGGCCCAACAGGAATCTGATCAACGATAAGTCGTTTGCCACTGCAAGCTCCTCAAGTTCCTGAACAAGAACCATAAAAGCTCAATTGGTGGATAAAAAATAGTGGATGACGATAACTGAGGTATAGGCACAACAACACGCTTCTCCTCAAAAGTGAAACTAGAGCCCGCTTGATAACCTTACGAGAAACAGTTTTTGGTGTTTTTTCATTCTGAGAAACGGAAAAACACCCAAAAACCGCTTGATAACGAAGTGTTTTTTGTGAGTGTTTTTGGAAACATAAATCAAATTTTATGGTCCCTAGATGGAACATGTTGGACATGTTCAGTCGTTTCTCAGCCCAAGTTGTAAAAAATGTGCTTGATAAAACTATCCAAAATCGATTTGTTCCTACAACTTACCCCTCTCACAAGCTGCGGGAACCTCCAACGAAGTTCAGATCTCCTCCATCACAAAGGTCTGTACCCGTGACGATCATCACCCTCTTTCTACATGCAACCGCCAGCACCTTCTTCCCTTCCCCTCATCATCTCTGTCTCCTCCAAATTCCATTTGCCAAGCAAAACATCCAATTTTTCGACGTTTTAGTCGCTGTAAGTTCTCTCCCTCTACCTCTCTCTGCTTCTGCTTGATCCTTTCTAATTTTGAAGATTTTTTTTTAAAATTAATTAAAGAACCATTTACAGTTACTGTTATTCTAAATTGCAGAGAGAGAATTTTTCAAAAATTTGTTTTCGAATTTTATTTTTCTGCGTTTTAGGATATATCAGAGCTTTCAAATTTTGGTTTTCGAATTGGCCCCCTTTCTTGTTCTTATTTAACTCATTTTTCGATCTCTTACAACTGATTAAGGTAACAATGCAATGAAAGGAATTACCAAAAAAAAAAAACAATGCAATGAAAGGGTTGCTACAGAATATCTGATCTCCCTTATTCACCTCTATTCTCTAAATCTTTATTTATTTATTTATTTTTTTGTCTTCTTTATATGCTTTTCGAGTTCGTCCTTCTGGTTGCAATCCTTTTTTATCTTGCTTTACTTTTCAGGGTTTTCTTAATTTTATTATTATTTTCTCTTATCTTTCATTTATGATGATTTTTCTTCAGTGAAGAAGGTCCTCTGTGCACGTGTCCCGTGCTCTTCTCCATCCAATTCCAGCAACCAAAACAAAGCAAAAAGAAAAAAAAGTTCAAATTTTGAAAGGAGGAGAAAATCAAGGGGAAAAAATACCTTCAGTTTCTGCCAATCTCAATGGAGGTGAATTTATGGAGCGGCAAGCGCGAGCGGGAGATGTACGGCAACTTTGCAGACCTCTACGCCATCATCAAGGTCACTAAGAAACTCGAAAAGGCCTATGTTCGAGACATCATTTCATCTGCCGAGTATGAGCCAAAATCTCTGAAGCTTATTGCCCAATTCAAGACCCTAACTTCCACACTCAAGGATACTGTCCCTAGAGGAACCTCCTTTTCCTCTTCAACCACAAACCCATTAGCGTTACATGCAGGATTCCCACTATTTTTCTCGAAATTTTTCTCTGAGTTGTTAACAGTCGCAACCACCGGTGACGGTGATGAACAGTCGCAACCACCTGTAAGAATCAAAGGGTTTTGCGATTTGGGGAAGAAGCTATCCGATTCCTTTTGTTAATTAACCAAAAAAAAAAAGGGTTTTGGTTGTTTCCAAGAACAGGTTTACCAAGCGGGTCAAAAACAGTTTCTCAGCACAGGTTTTGGAAAATTTTGTTTTGTTGTTTCTCAGCACATATTCAAAACAGAAACAATCGTAAGGTTATCAAGTGGGTACTTTGGGTCTAAGTATCCTGAACACTCATGTCATCCTCAAATTCAACAACTCTAATAGAGACGTAGAGTGAGAAGGACAATAAAATTTGTAGGCTCTCGACTTCTCAGAATAATTGGTAAAGTATCCACTAATGTCCTAGGACCAAACTTCTACATTTGTGGATTATGAGGTCTCTCTTCCTTTTTACATCCCAAGACATGTAGGTATGATATGTTGGGTTTTCTGGCATTCCATAACTCATGTGGAATCTTGGGAACTGATTTACTCAGCACCTTGTCTAAAATGTAAATTGTTGTCCTTAATACATCGCCCCATAGGAAATCAAGTAACAATGATTTGCTCACCATACTCCTCACTATGTCCAATGTATGATTCCACCTTTTGGCGACATCGTTTTGTTAACGATTGTCTGGCATGGTGTATTGAGCACTAGTACCACAACGTTAAAATTACTTAGGCTCCGTTTGGTTGCAAGGGGAATTAAAGGGAAGGGAAGGAAAATTTTCATACTTAAAAAAGGAATTTTTATAATCATTACCCCATGTGACACCATGTGACAATATCAATAATTCCAAATCATTCCATATTTGGTTATTAAATTCCACTTTACTTTGCATCCAATTCCCTTTGATTTAAAATGTAAAATAAATATTACATGTAAAATGCATATTTACTATACATGATAAGAAATTGAAGTAGTTTATACAATCACATGGGGTAATGATTACAAAAGTTTCTTTTTCAGGTTTGAAAATTTTCCCTTCCCTTCCTTTAATTCCCCTTGCAACCAAACGGAGCCTTAACGAACGACCCAGAATTGCATCCAGTTTCATCGTACTTACCATAAGACTCTCCACCTTGGTCAAATCCTATAGCTTATATTTACTTTCCCATTTTAAGTTCTCCGTCGACTTTGAACATTTTAAAAGTGTTTAGCAATTCTGATTTCTCGTGAATAAGATATACATAACTATAGTGAAAATAATAATCAATGAAGTTGATAAAATATCGATATCCACCCATCAAAACAGGAGTGAAAGGCCCACAAATGTCTGTGTGACTGTGTGACTATGTGAATTAACCAGGGGAGGGGATATAATTAGAGAAAGTCGAGGTGAGAAATGTATAGTTAAGGCAAAGTATTGGGTAGGGGGATGTAGTTTTTCCTAAAAAAAAGGCAAATATTAGTCTAAAACAAAACAATGGAGGGAGACACAGTTTGTTGTATAAGAGAATCCTTTTTATTTTTTTTATTTTTCATTCTCCTTTTGCATGAGATGCGAAAGAGGTTCCTTGTGAGCAGGATCTTTTATGGAGTATTTTGAATCTCCCTAGACCAACCCTGCAGTGCTGGGAGCCTCGTGCACTGGGTACGTTCTTTTCTATTCTTTTGAATCTCCATTGAAAATGAGATGAGTATTTTCATGAGGATTCCCATATACTATTAATTTCTTATTTTAACAAGATTTGACAACCCCTAACTTGGAATTTTCACAACTTGCCTCAAATCTCTTTGCTTTGATCCTATGAAGATATATGCCAACTCAATTTTCAATTGTCACTGGTTAATATTTGAGGGCCACACCAGCAACATTGATATTTGAGGAATGATATGGAATATTGACCATGTATCAAATTATAGACCCATATTCTACCATATTCCCTCACATGTAATGGTATACCCTCTTTTTTTCTTTTTTGGTCAATAAATAATGTATTACCAAAGCCCGAGGGGGCGAGGGAGAAGAAAAAGGGGGGGATATACAAAGGGAAGAGAGGGGGGGAGAAACGGAACCAACTAACGGGTTCTCAAGAGAGAGCTATCTAAGCCCCAGGACACAACAATATGCCTGTTCGTTGGGGAATTCAAAAGGGCCTTTAAAGGCAAAACACCCAGCTTGGAGGAAACATAAAAAAAGATGGCTTTCCTAATCAAGTCGAACGAACGAGAATTGGAGGTCCATCTCCGAAGGTTCCTTTCCATCCAAATGTGATACAGGACCGCACCAAACACAAGCTTGCCTATAGTGTCGCAGATAGTGTGCCCAGGGTAAGTCATCTCCAACCATAACCACTATCTAGCAAAGGGGAGGGGTCTCCTTCTACGAGGCCAAATAAACGAAAGGGCTTTTTTCCAGATGGTAAAAGAAAAAGGGCAGTCAAAGAAAAGGTGTTCAATGTCTTCATGGCCGGTCCAACAAAAGATACAAGATGGGGAAACTGGGATTCTTCTGTGTAGAAGGAAAGGTTGGGTTGGGAGGCAACGGTTGAGGGTTCTCCAGGCTAGGAAGCTGTGAGGAGGGATGTGGCCTTTGAACCAGACTATTTTGTGCCAAATGATAGAAGAGGCTTGGGATCTAGCTAGGTTCCAGGCAGAACTGAAACTGAAGAGGCCATTAGGAGAGGGGAGCCAAATGATCTTGTTTGCATGGGTCAAGGGGGGGAGGAGAGGGGGAAGGGGGGAGGGAGTTCCATATCTGGGAGAGGGTGGGGGGAAAAGGGGAAGGGGGGGGGTCCAAGTTCCATGGAATATGATTGTGGAAAGAGGAGAGGACTTGGAATGCCGGAGGGGTAAACTGTTATTGCACCAAGGAAGTTATAAAGGATACCATTGGAGTGCCAGGGGTCTAGCCAGAGGGAGATGGAGGATCCATTAGTAATAGAGGAGGAGGTGGCTCTAAGAGCCAAAGGACGAAGGAGGAGGATCTTACACCAGACCCAGGAGGAGCCCGAAAGGATGGGAGCAGTCCAAATGGAATCCTTTTTGAGGAGGTGGGAGTAAACCCAATGAACCCAAATGGAATCGTGCTGAGAAGAGATTTTCCAAATCAACTTCAGAATACTCGCAGTGTTGGAGTCAGATACGGCGAATTCCGAGACCTCCTTCAGATATGGGGAGACAGATGGATTTCATGGGATGAAGGAAGTGAGAGGTTTCCTTTCCTTTCCAGAGGAACGCACAAAAAAGGGATTCCATAGCTTTGATGGTGGCTTTAGGAAGGGCAAAGATGCCACACCAATAGATGTAGGAGGATTGGAGAACCAATCGGATGCATTCCAGCCTGCCCGCATGGTATACCCTCTTAATATTGCATGTCCATGCACTTGCACCCCCAAGGATCAAGGATTGAGATATCGGTATCGGGATCGGGATCGGTATTGGTCTCGGTCGACACCAATCTGGATCGACCAGTATCGACTCAGGTCGGACAATTTTTACCCCTACTTTCATTAAAAATTATTACTTTTTTTTAACAAGTTTTCCCTTGATTTGGTACCTCATTCCATGCCAAGGATTGTTCCCATCCCAAATTTCTTAATTTTTTTTTGGGTAGAAATCTCAAAATCCTCAATGATGCACCTTCTTTGTCCTAATTAATCTTTCAATGTTTAATTTTTGGCACTACAATTCCTACACAGCGCATAGGATCCATTTTCCATTTTAGGAGTTTATGCCATTCGTACAGAAAACTTCCATTTTCACTCCCTTTCTATCCTTAAAAAAATTCTAGCTCAATAAATTTAGTTTATTTCATTCTTGAAAAGAACTTCCATTGTCAGTAAGGGTGTCAAATTGAAACCGGATTAATTTGGACTGAAAAAACCAAACCGAATCAAATAGAATTTGATTACAATTCGGGCCTAGGATGCAGGGACCAAATTCAGTTTGGTTCCGATCCAACAGAGTGATAGTTTGAACCGAAATAATCAAATTTAGGTAACAATATATTATACTATATTAATATATTATAGTATATTAATACATTGTAATACTAGTATATTATAATTTGGGTACCAATATCTTATAGTATATTAATATATTATAATACTAATATATATTACTAATACTAAGATTAGATTTATAATACTACAATATTATAATTTAATATAATATATATTACATTATATATAGAGTATAAACTAAGTACATCGTATGAACCAAATAGGAATCAAAACCAAACTGGTGTGGTTTAAAATCAATTTTCAGAACCGAGGTGGGATCGGTTAATTTTTGGATCACACCAAGATTATGGAACTGAATTGAATACCCCCCAAATTAAAGACCTGTGCAGTGCAGACATTTTGCAATGCAGAACGGACCTGAGAGTTCAACACATGGAAGAAGCTTCATCCAACGATGCAAGCTCAATGCAAGGCAATTTTTTTTTCTTTCTTCTCGAGCTCGACACCATTGGATGTCGCAACAATACACTCAAGCCCGCACTGCAGTGCACCGCAAGATTAGGGCATTGCAGAGGATTTTTTCCCCCTGATATACACCATTTTTTCTTATAAATTTCTCAATAGAATTTTAGTTTATTCCATTTGTTAAAAAAAAACTACCATGCAAACCCTTTTTCCCTTACAAAATTCTCAATAAAGTTTAATCTATTCCATTTATTCTGAAAACCTCCATATTTGCACCTTTTGTTTCCATATAAAATTTCTCAATGGATTTTGGTCGTTTATGCAATTCTTAGAGAAAACTCTATTTTCGTACCCTTTTTCCTTGTAAAGTTCTCAATATATTGTAGTTTATCCCATTCTTAAGAAACCTTCTATTTTCACACTCTCTTTCCTCGTAAAAATTCTCAAATAATTTTACTTCATTCTATTCTAAAACTACCATTTTTTCAACTTATTTCCTTTATAAAATTTATTCTATATTTACAAAAAAAAAATCTATTTTTCATACTCTTTTTCTCTTATAAAAACCTCATTGTGCAACACAAAGAAGCAAAAGAGAGAGAGATGGGAATTAGGGCAAGGAAAGCATGTCTTCTATTTTTAATGTTGATGAGTTTAGTGCTACTTAGTCAAGTGGAAGCAGGAAGAGACATTCACGCAGGAATGAAAGTAACCTCTGCAAAGGAATATTATAAGCAAGCTGATGTGCCTGCCAATCCTTACACCCGTGGCTGCTCGAAGATCTTACGTTGCAGAGGTGGCAGCGATGATGACGGCGGCGTAGGTGGTGGCGGTGACTGATATGCTGAAACTGATTGTTGTCAATAATGCATCTCTCCATCACTTATATGCTCACGTTTTCTTTATCTTGTTTATGTTGCATATTGTGTTCGATCTATAAAAACTATTATTATTGGAGGAATAAAAGAAGAGAAAAATAATTCTATTATGTTATATAGTATTTGGTCCTCATAACTCTTTCAAAAATCTTTCTTATTATTATCAGAAGGTTTATTTCCACCATAGGATCATCATGTCAAGCTTTTTTTTTTTGTGGTAATGATCACATGATTAAGAAAGAGAGGGAGGGGTGTGGGTGCCAAAACCACGCCTAGTTGGGGCATGCAAGGCCCAACTAGTCCAGAATCTTATCTCAAATCTCTCTTGCGCACATACCTTATGTGAAATAAATCTGCAACTCAGTTCATGGTTTGAGGTATTATCGTATTGTGAGGTATCGGTATTATATTGCTCGTATCGGGGCAATATGTAACGGTTTTGGTTGTGATCGATCTCGATATTATGCAAATATTGTATCGGTGATATATACCTTACGGACAAGGGGTAAAACAGTCAAATAACTTTTTTTAAAGGGAAATCAAGGGTAATTTTGTCAGATATGGCAGATCCTTTTCATTACTGTAGTGGTATCATATTGGTTTTGCAAGTGATGATACCTAATCCAATACCATGCAGTAAAACCATGGGTTCTAGTGATCGATAACAATCTCTACCGATCCAGATTGGTTAGGTTCACCACTGCTTCTTTCAAAAAAATTAGATTTTTTATTTGAAATTTTACCCTTGTATGTACTGGTCCACCGAGACTGGATAGGCCAGCAATCGGTATTGGTCTCAACTCTCAACCGATACTGATGCAAATCGGCTGATCCAATACTGATTCTTCAAACCATGATCTTGATATTGTGTCGATACTGTATTGGTGATATAGTACAGACAAAGGGTATAATAGAAAAAAAACCTTTTTTTTTTTAATAAACAAAATCAGGGGGTAAACTTATCTGATACAACCGATCAATGTCGATGCCATATCAATATCGTATCAGTTTTACAGGTGATCAATACCCAATCCGATTCAATTGACCAATACCTGGTCCGGCATTAGTAACCACTCCGACAATATAATTTCCTCACCATCCTTATGCAAGGCCAAATCGGTAGTTGTTCATCAGAACCAATGTGAGTTGTAGGATTGTTTCCCCCATAAGGTGAGAGAGAGAGAGAGAGAGAGATTTGAGATAAGATTCTGGACTTAAGAGAGAGAGAGAGAGATTTAAGATTAGATTATGGATTTAATTACCTATTTCCTCTTCAATCACGTTTTATGGATTCCTAAAAATCAGGGAGAGAGGAAAAAGAAAAACAGACAAAAAGAAAAAAGAATGAGGAAAATAGAGTTAAGTCTCCCTGAATGGATATGAAATGTGGCCTTAGGAGAGCGTTATTGGAGAGGAATCATCTTCAATGACGATGGAGAAGATCCGGACTTGTATATCCCAGCCTTGAATGTCATCATTTGAGTATGCGACTCATAAAATTCTGATTTTTTTTTTGTTGGTAAACAAAGCTTTACTAATAAGAATGTTTTGTACATATGGATTATGATTACAAGCTTCATGAAACCCTGGAATGGAAGTGGGCCAAATAGTTCCACACATCACGAACTGGTCCTTCCTAACGAGGGAGACAGCCATGCTATTTTCCTCCCTTGAAATAAAAACAAAAATACATGATTCCAAACTAGATGTCAAATGAGTTTTATCGGTCATACCCGTTGGGACGTTACTTGTAGAGAGTCCTTGTAAAGCTACAATATTTAACATAACACTGACCATATGTGCCATTACGGTTAGTGTTGCTTGGTTGTTGAAAAATTGAGGGCTATTATGATTCATAACCGATTGAAGAAACTCATTGCTACTAAGAAATTGTTTGCTACTTAGGGGTGTCAAAAAAATCCGCTCTGAACTCGGACAAGGCAGGGCCGGAACTGGGGATAAGCAAAGGTCGGGCTGGATTTGATATTTGCATGGCCCTAGCAGGGTCGGGCCGGGCCTAGGTTGAGGCCTCGACCCTGGCAGGGCCAGCCCGATCCTGTATTATAAATATATATTTATAAATAATATACTAAATGTGCTTTGGTGCAATGGTTAATGTTCCTTTTTTGTGACCAAGTGGTATTTGGTTCGAGTCTTGAAACAACCTCTTTACCAAAAATTTCACTTTTTATAGCCTAGGCTTCGTTAAGTGGGCTGTGATTGGGCTTTGTTAGTACCAGAACTCAATGGCCCAAGATATTCAAGGTCAATCAGGGATGGGCCGGGCTTGGGAAAACCCTGCCAGGGTTGGGCTGGGTTGAGGGTATGCTTGACCCTGGTAGGGCCTGGTTGGGCTTGGTTTTAGGTTAAGGCTCCTAGGGTTGGGCTAGGGTTTAGGGCAAGCCCAGCCCAGCCCGGCCCATTGACACCCCTATTGCCACTTGACAAGGAAGTCTCATTGAGCCAAACAGTTCCACACATCAAGAACTGGACCCTCCTAACGAGGGAATTGAAATAAAAAAACAAAAATACATGATTCTAAACTAGATGCCAAATGAGTTGTAACGGCCATACCCTTTGGGGCGTTACTCGTAGAGAGTCCTTGTAAGGCCACAATATTTAACATACCATTGACCAAATGTGCCATTACGGTTAGTGATGCTTGGTTGTTTAGAAATTGATAACCAAAACTGCTTCTCACCTGACAAGGGAGTCTCATTGGGGGCCTAAACAGTTCCAGACATTAACAACTAGACCCTCTTGATAAGGACGTCAGCCATGCTGTTTTTCTCCCTTGAAATAAAAACAAAAATATATGATTCCAAACTAGATGCCAAATGAGTTGTAACGACCATACCCTTTGGGGCGTTACTCATAGAGAGTCCATGTAACACTATAGTATTTAACATATCATTGACCAGATATGCCATTGCCGTTAGTGTTTATGATTCATAACCGAATGAAGAAACTCATTGCCACTAGGAAAGTGCTTGTCACTTGTAATGAAAGTGTAACCACTCCTTATATGTAGGGATTTATGAGCCCTATAATGATCCTTAAATGCATGAAACCGATGAAATTGTGGTAATTTATTCTCTCTAGGAGATGCTGAAACGGATGAAATTAAAGGTATGTAACCACTAGTCAACTATGGAGATTGATGAGCATTAACCATTGTAGCAGATAACGTGGTGGTGTAACCGCTAGTGGCACCTTGAGCATTTAAATGTGTAACCGTTTGAATAGAGTTACAATCATTTATATTATAATACTAATATATTATCACATATTCATATATTATAATACTCATATATTATAATTTAGTTACCAATATCATAAAGTATATTAATATATTATAATACTAATATATAATAGTACTAGATTTATAATACCATTGTATTATAATATAATATTATATATAGTATATTATATATAGAGTATAAACTGAGTTCATGTGGAATAACCAAATAGGAATCAAAATCGAACCGGTTTGGTTTGAGTATCGATTTTCAGAACTAAGGTGGGATCGGTTCGATTTTGGATCACACCAAGACTATGGAACTGAACCGAATACCCGGTTCCAGACTGATTTACACCCTTTTTATTCTTGTAAATTTCTCAATAGAATTTTAGTTTATTTCATTTGTACAAAAAAGCATAGTTGTCAAGGCATCGCCTAAGCGTCCAAGTAGTTTTGTTGGGCCTAGGCGACTGATACCTTATTGCAAGGCTCCTTGCACTGCTTTTTATCGGTGTTGAACCCGTAAGTAAATGTTTTTATATTTGTTATTTCATTTACTTAAGATATTATTCATAAATAAGCAAATACCCCTAATTAGAATCCAATAAAAATAGTTAGAAAATCAAATTCCAAAAGGATAAAAAGTTAACCCCCCCAGTATAAAAGCAAAAATTAAATTTTCAGCGGTAGGTGAAATTTTCAACTTTCAAATGCTGGGGTTTTTCTCAAATTTAAAAATTCTATAAATCTTAGTATGGTAAAACATTGCTAAAAACCAAAAGTGCGGTAAAATATATTTGTTTTGATATCTAAAAAAATATTTTCATTTAGAGTGATTTTGATAGCATTCGCGCATACCAAATAAGGTTTGGCCGGAACATAACTTCTTCTATATAAATCAGATTGAAGCAATTTTTTATTGTTGGAAAGTTGGTTTTGTGCTCTAACTAATACAAAAAATCTCAAGTAAAAATAATATCATTTGACTAGTCAAACTTCTTAGAGAACAAGAACATCTCTCTAAATCGAGAACAATTTAATTACCTATAGATAAGATCATATTTTCTAAGAACAATATAAACCAAATGTGAGACTACTATAAACCAAATGTATGTTTTGATTGTTTCAAATTTCCAATAGCTTGCTTCTTCAGTTCTGCTGTCTTCTAGTTCCATGCTGATTTTTTATGACTTGATGTAACTTAATATTTATTTTTAATTGATGATTTATGTGACTTAATGTTCTTTTTGATGACTTTATGTGGCTTAATATTGATTTTTGATGGCTTGATGTGATTTTTTGTTATTTTTTATGACTTGATGTGGTTTAATGTTGATTTTTGATGATATAAGGTATATATTGTAGCATACTAACATATTGTAGCACACTAAATAATATTAGAAAAGGGGGGAAATAAAAAAATAACACTTGAGGGGGCTTTGGTCGCTTAGGCGGGCACCTTGTCGTCTAAGCGCTTAGGCACCCCTCCACCGCCTTAGGGATTATGGGGCTCATAAATCTCTACATATAAGGAGTGATTACACTTCCGTTACAAGTGACAAGCAGTTTCCTAGTGGCAATGAGTTTCTTCATTCGGTTATGAATCATAAACACTAACCGCAATGGCACATCTGGTCAATGATATGTTAAATACTATAGCGTTACATGGACTCTCTATGAGTAATGCCCCAAAGGGTATGGTCGTTACAACTCATTTGGCATCTAGTTTGGAATCATGTATTTTTGGCTTTATTTCAACAGAGGAAAATAGCATGGCTGACATCGTTATTAGGAGGGTCTAGTTCTTGATGTCTGGAACTGTTTGGCCCCCCAATGAGACTCCCTTATCAGGTGAGAAACAGTTTTGGTTATGAATCATAATAGCCTTCAATTTCTAAACAACCAAGCAACACTAACCATAATGGCACATTTGGTCAATGGTATGTTAAATATTGTAGCCTTACAAGGGCTCTCTACGAGTAACGCCCCAGAGGGTATGGCCGTTACAATTCATTTGACATCTAGTTTGGAATCATGTATTTTTGTTTTTTTATTTCAAGGGAGGAAAATGGCTAATTCCCTCGTTAGGAGGGTCCAGTTCTTGATGTGTGGAACTGTTTGGCCCAATGAGACTCCCTTGTCAAGTGGCAATAGGGGTGTCAATGGGCTGGGCTGGGTTAGGCTTGCCCTAAACCCTAGCCCAACCCTAGGAGCCTTAACCTAAAATCAAGCCCAACCCGGCCCTGCTAGGGCCAAGCATACCCTCAACCCAGCCTAACCCTAGCAGGGTTTTCCCAAGCCCGACCTGTCCCTGATAGACCTTGAATATCTTGGGCCATTGAGTTATGGTACTAACAAAGCCCAATCACAGCCCACTTAACGAAGCCCAGCCGATAAAAAAGTGAAATTTTTGGTAAAGAGGTTGTTTCAAGACTCGAACCAAATACCACTTGGTCACAAAAAAGGAACATTGACCATTGCACCAAAGAACATTCAATATATTATTTATAAATATATATTTAGAATACAGGATCAGGCTAGCCCTGCCAGGGTCGAGGCCTCAACCCAGGCCCGACACGACCCTGCAAGTAGGGGTGCAAGTTTGGCCCTATCGGCTCAAACCCGCTCTGGCCCGCCCTGAGCCCGAACAGGGCCTGGGCTGAGATACTTGACCCTGAGGACGAGTTAGGGCTGGAAATTGTTGGCCCTGAGTCAGGGTCGGGTCGTGTTAGGGTTGAGGGCTCGGGTTGAGCCCTGCCTGGCCCAACCTGACCCTGTTTTAAGTTATACTATAATATATATATTGACATACTATATATATTATAAACTTTAAATGTCACACATATTTTGTTATATAATATATTATATATGAAGATAATAAGTGATAATATATTTTATTATAGTGTTATTTTATGTAAAATTGATAATTTTCTCCCAAACCCTACCCAACTCGGTCTAGTCCATGCATCTCTACCTTCCCCCACTCCATGATTAGGGCCAATCAGGGTCAGCCCAGCCCAGCCCAACCCTGAGGGAGGGTCACGGTTGGATTTATCAGGCCCTGAGTCAGGGTCGAGTTGGGCCTGGGCCCAACTAAGGGGAGTCAGGGTTGGGCTCCCGACCCTGTTGCAGCCCTACCTACCAGGGCCATGCAAATATCAAACCCAGCTCAACCTTTGTTTATCCCCAATTCCGGCCCTGACCTGTCCGGGCTCAGGGCAGGCTTGGGCTGGGTGGGTTTTTTTGACACTCTTATGTGGCAACCAGTTTCCTAGTAGCAATGAGTTGCTTCAATCGGTTATGAATCATAATAGCCTTCAATTTTTCAACAAATGAGCAACAATAACCGTAATGGCACATATGGTCAATGTTATGTTAAATATTGTAGCTTTACATGGACTTTCTACAAGTAACATCCCAACGGGTATGACCGTTAAAACTCATTTGACATCTAGTTTGGAATCATATATTTTTGTTTTTATTTCAAGGGAGGAAAATAGCATGGGTGACTCCCTCGTTAGGAAGGACCAGTTCTTGATGTGTGGAACTGTTTGGCCCACTTCCATTCCATGGTTTCATGAAACTTGTAATCCATAATCCATGTGTATTAAACGTTCTTATCAGTAAAGCTTTGTTTACCAACTAAAAAAAAATCAGAATTTTATGAGTTGCATACTCAAGTGATGACATTCAAGGCTGGGATATACAAGTCCGGATCCTCTCCATCGTCATTGAAGATGTTTCCTATCCAATGACGCTTTCCTAAGGCCACATTTCATATCCATTCAGGGAGATTTAACTCCGTTTTCCTCATTCTTTTTCCTTTTTTTCTATTTTTCTTTTTCCTCTCTCCCTGATTTTTAGGAATCCATAAAACGTGATTGAAGAGGAAATAGGTAATTAAATCCATAATCTAATCTTAAATCTCTCTCTCTCTCTCTCTCTCTCTCCCCTTATGGGGAAACAATCCTGCAACTCACATTGGTTCTGATGAACAACCATCGATTTGGTCTTGCATATGGATGGTGAGGAAATTATGTTGTCGGAATGGTTACTAATGCCGGACCGGGTATTGGTCACCTGAATCGGATTGGGTATTGATCACCTGTAAAACCGATACGATATTGATATGACATCGACACTAATCGGTTGTATCAGATAAGTTTACCCCCTGATTTTGTTTATAAAAAAAAAAAAGGTTTTTTTTTTCTATTATACCCTTTGTCTGTACTATATCACCAATACAGTATCGACACAATATCAAGATCATGGTTTGAAGAATCAGTATTGGATCGGCCGATTTGCATCAGTATCGGTTGAGAGTTGATATCAATACCAATTCCTGGCAGATCCAGTCTCGGTGGACCAGTACAAACAAGGGCAAAATTTTAAATTAAAAAATCTAATTTTTTTGAAAGAAGTAGTGGTGAACCTAACCGATCTGGATTGGTAGAGATCGTTATCGATCACTAGAACAGTAGAACCCATGGTTTTACTGCATGGTGTTGGATCAGGTATCGTCACTTGCAAAACCAATTTGATACCACTACGGTAACGAAAAGGATCTGCCGTATCTGACAAAATTACCCTTGATTTTCCTTTTAAAAAAAGATATTTGACTATTTTACCCCTTGTCCGTAACATATCACCGATACAATATTGGCACAATATCGAGATCGGCCACAACTAAAACCGTTACATATTGCCCCGATATGAGCAATATGATACTGATACCTCACGATGCGATAATACCTCAAACCATGAACTGAGTTGTAGGATTGTTTCGCATAAGGTATGTGCGCAAGAGAGATTTGAGATAAGATTCCGGACTAGTTGGGCCTTGCATGCCCCAACTAGGCGTGGTTCTGGAAGCTGGACATGATGATCCTATGGTGGAAATAAATCTTCTGATAATAATAAAAATAGCAAATTACTTAGACCTCCCCTGACCTTTCTGACAATTCAGGGAACCTCCCTTGCCCTTCTGACAACTACTTAGACCTCTCCTGCTTTTCAACTTAGTTTCACTTAACCCAAGTCCGTTAGTAATTTAATGCCAGTTAATGGATAAATTTGAAAAACCTAAGAAACCTGACAATTAGACCTATTTTCCATTTAGGAAGTTACCCTATTGCCCTTACACCCTTTCCCTTTCTTCTTCTTCTTCCTCCAGCAAACCCACCTGCTCCCAACCCCTCTGCAACCCCATCCACGCAGGCCGCAACCCCTCTGCAACCCCATCCACGTCTTCTCCACGTGAAGAGTTTGCCTCGCTGACCAATCCTCTACGACTCAAAGCTGATCGATTTTTCATTATCGGTCAATCGGTAATTTTAGGGTGTAAACAAATATACCACTTGAACAGTATTGTATGGGGACAATATCCTAGCCTTGCATGCCCTATCTGGTTTGTGGTTCTGGCACAAAGTCCCCTCCCCCTCTTTCTTAATCATGTGATCATTAAAAAAATAAAAAAAAACTGGACATGGTGCTATTTTCTTTTCTTGTGATTCAGAGATCTATACAATACAGACATAAGTTTATCATCAATAAACCAACATATCTTTGAGCAGGATGCAAAATGGATTTTGTTCTATCTTGATCAAAGATTTCTGTGGTGAAAATAAATATTCTGATTGATAATAAGAAAGATTTTTTAAAGGAGTTATGAGGACCAAATACTATATAACATAATAGAATTATTTTTCTCCCCTTTTATTCCGCCAACCATAATAGTTTTTATGGAACACCACATGCAACATAAACAAGATAAAGAAAAGGGTAATTAAGCATATAAGACATGGAGAGATGCATTATTGATAACAACCACTTTCAACATATATTTTCAGTCTCCGCCACCGCCTAAGCCGCCGGTGGACCTCTACAGCGTAAGATCTTCGAGCAGCCACGACTGTATGGGTTGGCAGGCACATCTGCTTGCTTATATGCATTTGCAGAGGTTACTTTCAATCCTGCATATATGTCTCTTCCAGCTTCCACATGACTAAGTAGCACTAAACTCATCACCATTAAAAATAGAAGACATGCTTTCCCTGCACTAATCCCCATCTCTCTCTCTCTCTCTCTCTCTCTCTCTCTTGCTTCTCTTTTGCATCCTTTGTGTTGCAAACTGAGGCTTTTATAAGAGAAAAAGAGTGTTAAAATATAATTTTTGTGTAAATATAGAATAAATTTTATTGCAAAATTTTGTAAAGGAAATAAGTTGAAAAAAATGGTAGGTTTCTATTAGAATAGAAATTATTAAAATTATTTGAGAATTTTTACAAGGGAAGAGAGTGTAAAAATAGATGGTTTCTTAAGAATGGGATAAACTACAATTTATTGAGAACCTAAGGAAAAAGGGTATGAAAATGGAGTTTTCTCTAAGAATGGCATATACCAAAAATTCATTGAGAGAAATTATATATGAAAAAAAAAGAGGAAAAATTACATTGTCACCCCCTGAGGTTTGTACTAAATACAGAGTGACTCCCTGTGTTTTTAAATTATACAACCGCACCCTTTAAGTTTAGGGTACTTGTTACACTCAGCCCCACCCGTTAAACCATTTCAGTTAATTGTTGATGTGTTGGCCATTGATGCCTTAAAATGACAAATATACCCCTAATGAGGTGTGAGCTTACCATTTTGCCCTTAGGGAAGCCCAAACTTCACACTCCTTCCCTTCCCTTCCCTTCCCTTCCGCTGCTACTCGAACTTACCCGCTTTGCTACAAGGCTTCTTCTAAAACCCTTCTTCTAGGGTTTTTGGTGACTCTAGCACTAGGGTGTTTGAAGAAATAATTGGTGTCTTGAGAAGAGCTATCAATCTCATGAACATGAATATCTTGAACAAGGCGTTTTAGCCCCGCCGTACCGTTCCTTCCATCAGAAATCGTTGTCATCGATTCATCTTCACTAGAAGAAGAATCTGTAGCATTAGGATCAGAACAAATAATTTGGATGGAAAATCTCTCAATCTTTCAATCTCTCACAGTTACTGTGTCAAGTTAAAACCCGAGATATATAAAACGCCCCAAAAATTTGATTCCAGAATGATTCCTGCAAAACCCACAAATACTAAAACCCATTAAGAACCCAAGTGGGTATAAACGTACCGTTTTGATCTCAAACGCATCGAAACCTTTTGGAACCTCTTTTGCAATCAAAAGCAGAAGAATGTATAAAAGCTTGAGAACAGAAAAGATAGAGAAGAAAATGAAGATGAAAGCAAGAACTGCTCCATAACTCCAATCAACAGTTCTGGGGTTCTTCTTTTTTTTTTTTTTTTTTTTAATGTTTCACGGAGGTTAAGGTTTCTACTTCCCCCTCCCCCCGTATTCTCTTTTCGTGCTTTTTTGTCTGGGATCTCTGGATTTTTACTTGGGTTTTTCGCATTTTCGTCTCCTCCTGATTCTTCTTCTTCTTCTTTCTTGCTTTTGTTAATTGAAAGTACGGTTTTGTCTTCTCTATGCATTTTGCCCCCTTTTTCCTTTTTACAGTTTCAGCTTTTCCTGCTTTTTCCTTCTGTTTCGTATCATTACATCTTTTTGCAGAGCTTCTTTAGTTTTCTGGTTTCTTAGTATGTAATTCCTTTTGAGTTTCTTAGTATGATGAGGATGGAGTGAACCCAGGAACTGACATGGTTAATTCTAAGCAAAAAGGGGTTGTAGGTAGCACCGCCATGGGATTCCAGAGAAAGGTAGAAGACAAAGAAACACAGATAGAGAACTGACATGGATAATTCTAATCTTAGAAGAGGGCAAAATTGACATTTTCCATTGAATATTATTTAACAGGATATTAGAAGAGGGCAAAGTTGGCAATTTACATAATATTTATTAACATCGTCCACTCAAGGGGTGCGATTGTATAATTTATAAATACAGAGAATCGTTCTGTATTTAATACAAACCTCAAGCGATGACAATATAATTTTCCCAAAAAAAACATGTTGCAAAGATGGAGGCTTTCAGAATAAATGGAATAGATTAAAATTTATTGAGAATTTATAAGGGAAAAAGGGTGTGGATGGTAGTTTTTTTCATAGTTGTCAAGGCCTTTTTCCCTTATAAATTCTCAATACCTTATAACTATGAAAAAACCTACCATCCACACCCTTTTTCCCTTATAAATTCTCAATGCATTTTAATCTATTCCATTTATTCTGAAAACCTCCATCTTTTGCACCTTTTTTTTCCATATATAATTTCTCTCAATGAATTTTGATTTATGCCATTCTTAGAGAAAACTCCATTTTCATACCCTTTTTTCTTAGGTTCTCAATAAATTGTAGTTTATCCCATTCTTAAGAAACCATCTATTTTTACACTCTCTTCCCTTGTAAAAATTCTCAAATAATTTTAGTTCTTTCTATTCTAATAGAAAACTACTATTTTTTTTCAACTTATTTCTTTTATAAAATGTTACAATAAAATTTATTCTATATTTACACAAAAATTATATTTTAACACTCTTTTTCTCTTATAAAAGCCTCATTTTGCAACACAAAGAAGCAAAAGAGAAGCAAGAGAGAGAGATGGGGATTAGTGCAGGGAAAGCATGTCTTCTGTTTTTAATGGTGATGAGTTTAGTGCTACTTAATCATGTGGAAGCTGGAAGAGACATATATGCAGGATTGAAAGTAACCTCTGCACATGAATATACGCAAGCAGATGTGCCTGCCAACCCATACAGTCGTGGCTGCTCGAAGATCTTACGCTGTAGAGGTCCACCGGCGGCGTAGGCGGTGGCGATGACTGAAAATATATGTTGAAAGTGGTTGTAATCAATAATGCATCTCTCCAGGACTTATATGCTTAATCACCCTTTTCTTTATCTTGTTTATGTTGCATGTGGTGTTCCATAAAAGCTATTATGGTTGGAGGAATAAAAGGGGAGAAAAATAATTCTATTATGTTATATAGTATTTGGTCCTCATAACTCCTTCAAAAATCTTTCTTATGATCAATTAGAATATTTATTTTCACCACAGAAATCTTTGATCAAGATAGAACAAAATCCATTTTCCATCCTGCTCAAAGATATGTTGGTTTATTGACGATAAACTTATGACTGTATTGCATAGATCTCTGAATCACAAGAAAAGGAAATATCACCATGTCCAGTTTTTTTTTTTAATGATCACATGATTAAGAAAGAGGGGGAGGGGACTGTGTGCCAGAACCACGAACCAGTTAGCGCATGCAAGGCTAGGATATTGCCCCATACAATACTGTTCAAGTGGTATATCTGTTTACACCCTAAAATTATTGACTGACTAATAATGAAAAATCGATCAGCTTTGAGTCGCAGAGGATCGGTCAGCGAGGCAAACTCCTCACGTGGAGAAGACGTGGAGGGTCAGAACGATTATAACTGTGAAGTGCCCACAACTAACAGCGCCTCCAAAGTGGAAGCCACTCCAGACGTGATGCCCAAACGGTTCTATAACCGTCAAAGAAGTTGTAGTTAAGGAACACCTCATGGAGGTTCTAGCCTCACAAGTTTAAAAGTCAAACTTGCAGAAGAGGAAAAAATTCTTCGATCAATCAACAAACCTGCAATTGAAATTAGCTTTTATTTTCACTGCATTTTACCTTTTCTTAGTGTAGTCTTCTTCCTGACCATCACGGTCATCTTCTCTCTGCCGAGTTCTTCTTTTGATTTCTTCTATCAGTGGTATGTCATCTGTGTATACCAATATTGAGATCAATAGAAATTCTTGATTTTTTACTTCATCTCTATCGTTTGTTTTGTGATTATCATTTTCCTCGCATATTGCAATTTGGTCTTTAATTCAAAGTCCTTGAAGCAATCGAGGCAAGAGCGGAATCACATCTCCTGATAGAAGTCAGAGGTGCAATCTTTTTCTACATTGAGTCTTGTCGACTCTGGCACGCCCGCGCTCTCCATTACGACTGTTTGTTACCGTAGACCGTTTGTTTGAGCAATCGAAAAATTAGCCAAACAATATCCCAACTTTGAATGCCATAACTTGAGTGTGTAACTCATACAATTTTATTTTTTTTTGTGGGTAAACAAAGCTTTACTGATAAAAACGTTTAGTACACATGGATTCTGAATTACAAGCTTCATTAAATTATGAAATGGAAGTGGGCCAAATAATTCCACACATCAAGAACTAGACCCTCCTAACGAGGAGTCAGCCATGCTGTTTTTCTCCCTTGAAATAAAAACAAAATATATGATTCCAAACTATATGCCAAATGAGTTGTAATGGCTACACTTGTTGGGGCGTTACTCGTAGAGAGTCCTTATAATGCTACAGTATTTAACATACCATTGACCAGATGTGCCATTACGGTTAGTGTTGCTTGGTTGTTGAGAAATTGAAGGCTATTATGATTCATAACTGATTGAAGAAGCTCATTGCTACTAGGAAATTGCTTTTCACCTGACAAGGGTGTCTCATTGGGCCAAATAGTTCCACACATCGAGAACTGGACCCTCCTAACAAGGGAGTCAGCCATGTTGTTTCCCTCCATTGAAATAAAAACAAAAATACGTGATTCCAAACTAGATGCCAAATGAGTTGTAACAGTTGGGGCGTTACTTGTAGAGAGTCCTTGTAACGCTACAGTATTTAACATACCATTGACCAGATATGCCATTAAGGATAGTGTTGCTAGGTTGTTGAGGAATTGAAGGTTATTATGATTCATAACCGATTGAAGAAGCTCATTGCTACTAAGAAACTGCTTGCCACCTAACAAGGGAGTCTCATTGGGCCAAACAGTTTCACACATCAAGATTTGGACCCTCCTGCAAGGGAGTCTGCCATGCTCTGTTCCTCCCTTGAAATAAAAACAAAAATACATGATTCCAAATTAGATGCCAAATGAGTTGTAACGGCCATACCCGTTGAGGCGTTACTCGTAGGGAGTCTTTGTAACGCTACAATATTTAACATACCATTGACCAGATGTGCCATTATGGTTAGAGTTGCTTGGTTGTTGTGAAATTGAAGGCTATTATGATTCATAATCGATTGAAAAAGCTCATTGCTACTAGGAAACCGCTTGCCACCTAATAAGGGAGTCTCATTGGACCAAACAGTTCCACACATCAAGAACTGGACCCTCCTAACAAAGGAGTCAGCCATGCTGCTTTCCTTCCTTGAAATAAAATTAAAAAAAAAATACATAATTCCAAACTAGATGCCAAATTAGTTGTAACGGCAATACCCTTTGGGGTGTTACTCGTAGAGTCCTTGTAACGCTACAGTAATTAACATACCGTTGACCAGATGTGCCATTACAGTTAGTGTTGCTTGGTTGTTGAGAAATTGAAGGCTATTATGACTCATAATTGAAGAAGCTCATTGCTACTAAGAAGCTACTTGCCACCTGTAACGGAAGTGTAACAACTCCTTACTTGTAGGGATGGATGAGCCCTATAATGATGCTTAAGTGCATGAAATGGATGAAATTGTGGTAATTTATTCCTATTAGGAAATGCTGAAACTTATGAAATTGAAGGCATGGGGTCAACTGTGGAGAACATTAACCATTGTAGCAGAGAATGTGGTGGTGTAACTGCTGGTGGCACCTTGAGCATTTAAAAGTGTAACCGTTTGGATAGAGTTACAATCATTTAATGCAAATGTTGATTGAACGGAACAACCACGAGAAATCATTGTAATGGCACCAGTGGCTGAGCCACCCTATTGGCAACCATTATTCACGGCATAGGCGTTTGAGAACAGTGGTGGAGTTGCAGTCGCATTGGATGCCCAAAGCTCCCGAGTTCTCATACCATAGTGTAGCAGCACTCTCTAAATTGAGAGATGGTAACTCACCTGGTACATCATGAAATTGTATCAATATAACAATGTATTTGAAAACCCAAGCTCTATCATAACTCGCTTCCATCTTAGAAACCTCAATCTCTCCTTGAGCATACCAACACAAAACCACTAGAGTATTATTCCAGGCTACTGGAGCACTGTCCTCCAACTGTGATTTGAGAAGATGAAATGGTATTGCTCTCTCTATCAATGGTGGAGAAGCTTGGTAGTGTATTTATACATGTAATGGCCTGATAGAAAGGAACTAATACGGATAAGAAAAGAATGAGTTAGACTAGGATAAAAAAGATGTAATGGCTTGAATCACTTGATAGCCAAGGAACTAATATAGATAAGGAAGGAGAGTCAGAGTCAGACTATGATCACAATACAATCCAATCTATGTTAGCCTGGTACGGTTCAATAGAGTGCTAGGTTAACATTTTCCAGTAGGGAAATAATGATCCTAATTCTTTTTGTATGATTTACCAAAAAGAAAATTTTTCTTTTTGTATGAAATATATAATGGAGACTGGAGAGCATTAGGTTAACATTTTCCAATAGGGAAATAATGATCATAATTCTTTTTAGGGTGAGAGAACGCTGCTTGGGCCCCTAGAGCCTACATGTGTATGCTGGCCAATTGGAACGCACGTAAAAGTATAGACTTGGGCGGGATTTCCGCCTTTCCATAGGACAAGGTAGTATTGTGTTTAGTACGGGTGTAACATGGATGGGTTGGGCCGGGTTTTTTAACAACCTAGCCCAACTCTGAGTCCTCTTAGCTCAACCCAAGCTCAACCCGGCCCTAGGTCCGGTTGAGATATCTCAGCCCAGACCCAACCATATCGGGCTCAGTTTAGCCCAGCCCGACCCTGATTGACCCTGATTTTTTGCCATTTACTTCGTCCAATGCATTGAAAAAATGAGATACATGTGATTGGGTATTGGTTTGTTTCATATTCAAGTGACTATTAGACTTTTCTTTGGGTTAAAAAAACTTAGCCCAATCTTAAAATTTTTAATATTTTCGTTCAATAGATAATTAGCTTTTTTTTTTTGGTAAACCAATAGATAATTAGATACTAAACAAAAATAAACAATAAATTATAAAGCATAACCTAACACAAGGCCGGGCCGAGCTGGGCTTCACCCGAGGCCTCAACCCCGGCCCAACCTGACCCTGACCCAGGGCCTGAAAATTTCAACCCTAACCTCCCCTCAGGGTTGAAAAATCCAGCCCAAGCCTTCCATGTGCGCTCTCATTGGCCCGCATGCACAGGGACCAAGCTCCCCCCCCAAAACAAAGAATGCTCTTGTTTCCAAATTCTAAAAGATAACATAAAACATTTATAGTCATTAAATTGTTGCGTTTTCTCTCTTGTTTCCCTATGCATGACTTTACTTTCTACAAGCGTTCAAGTTTGATGCTTTGAAAATCTATTCCTAAATTCTATATATTTTGTGGAACAAAGGGGAGAGGGAGAGAGAGAGAGAATGGCAAGTGGCACAGCAAAATCATGTTTCTTATGCTTGGTTCTGATGAGCTTGTTGCTGCTTAACCATGTCGAAGCAGATAGACTGACTCACATATTTAAGCAATCGACTCATGCAGAGGAGAAGAGAAATATAGTCCAGGAGAGAATTTTCTCTTTGGGAGCATAGCTTCTGCATTAGCACCGGGACCAATGGGAGTGCATGTGAAAACATCAACAGGGATGACATTTCTATCTTTCATGGGGGCAGGGCAATCATTTCATGGGGGACTGAGTCTAGGCGCTGTGGGCGACCCTAAGGCAGTTCCAATCCCGGCCAACCCTTACACCCGTGGTTGCAATAAATACTTCCGTTGCCGTGGTTCCCCACCGGCGAGTAAAAGAAAGTCTTAAGGCTAAACAAAGCATATTTCCCTATTAGGGCATAGTTATTTGTAAGTGCTAACGGTTCTCCTTAATAAAAATTCTGTTATAAAAAATGAAAAATCCCACACCTGTTGAATGCCCGGACACTCTCATTGGCTCCTGCATTAGTACAGGGGCTACACAGCCTGCGCCAGCGTGATCCCCCTCCCTAAAATTAAATTGTAAGAAGAATGTAGGAAATGCTGTATGCCCAGATCATAAAAACCATAGAAAACAGAATCTCAGGACAAAGCATATGTATCTTCAAAGGAGAGCTATGTGCATTCATGAACGATTCTGATTCAATCAGTTGATTCCGACCATGGTTATAAAACATGGTATAATGATAAGGATCCGATTCGATCTCAAGTCACTTTTTGGGTGTTTCATCGATACTGTATCAATCATCAATATCAGATGCACCTGATACCGATATGTATCGTTCATTATGTCTGAATTCGAGTCTTAGAACCATGGTTCCGATTGGATTTTTCAAACCATGACTGCTGCCATTGTAGGGAACTATTAGAAGAGAAGGACCTGCAACATTGCGACAACCTGAGACTGAAATCCCAACAGTTCCAAAATCAAAAGACCAATAAGAAACCGATTAAGACTGGAATCGCCAGGGTTGTTTTGAGGTTTATTTTAAACCCTAGTTAATACTTAATAATTATAGCTGAAAAGAGTTATGTAATAATTAAAAAGAAAAAAAAAATTTGATGAATAGAAAATATATTCAAGAAAAGAAAACAAATACATCACATCAGCCACAATGGCTATCCAATGGGAAAGACCCAAACAAAATGAAAGAACAAAACAATCATCAAATGATGATACAACAAAAACAAGGGGAGGAGGGGGGGGGGGGGAAGGGGAGAAACAACTAGCAGAAGGGAAAATACATCAAAATACCAGGGGAGGTAGGAATCAAAGATCAAGAGATGATACATAAATAACTAGGAGGGAAATAAGAAGATCCCAAGAACAGGCAAATATCAGGACTGTTTATTTCTAATAGTGTCTGGACTCGTAGAACAGCTGGGGAGAATACTATTTCTGACCTCAAAATGGCTTCCCAAATCTGCTCAATAGTCATGACAAGGATGATCATTTTCTTTTATTCTTTCCCATCAAACATGATGAATCACAGCCAAAAAAATCAACTTACCAAGAGTGTTAGATGATGATTTGCCAATAAAGTGTTAATGTTTGATTATTTGTATGCTTTGAAACACATATTCAATTCAAATATTTAGATGATTGGGAAGTTATTTGTATACTTAAGAATTTTAGAATTTAGTTGAGTGTTTGAGTACCGAAAACCGTTCAGAACTAGAACCTACCGTCCCATTATTAAATGGGATCAGATCCTAGTTTTAGAACAGGAAGGTTCTGGGAATTGCCCCTTGAGACTGAAACCAATTAGGAACTGTCCCAATTGCCTAGAGACATCCCAATTGACACCCTTAGTCCAAAGAGAAGAGTTGTAAATGAATGAATCAATCACAAAAGAAGGGTTGTAAAGAATGAATCAATCTTTTACTTAATGTGTCCAAAGAGAAGTTATCTGTATTTCTTCAGTACTAATTCAACTTGACCAATGACACATTGATTCATGTATGTTTCTTTTTGCGATTCTACAAAGCAAAACTTTACAAAAGCAGGGGTAAGGCAGCATACATTATGACCCTCCCCAAACCCCACAGTGGCGGGAGCCTCTGGCACTGGGTATGCCTCTCGTTACAATGCAAAACTGTACAACCAAGATCTGATGTTCCCAAGACAGTGAGCAACATCAAGCAAACCTACAAAAAAGAGACAATGCCTATAATTTTCAAACTGTATGTGTGAGAGAGAGAGAATTTCCTAAATCTAATGGTTCTGTTTCATTCTGGGAGAGTTTAGGAGCTTGTCCATTGTGTGAATTATAGGCCAATGATTTGGTTTATTGCCCTGGAACAATTTTATCCAACTATTTTGGGATTTTCTTTGAATTTTGGAAATTTGGTTTTTCAGTATCCTATTTGATATACATAAAAATAATTACCATTGGATGACGACCAAGTGGTATCAATGGATGACTGATACGTTGTCGAGAGCCCGACGAAAACCTGACAGCGACAAAGTTCAGTTATAACAACACGTTCGCCCAAGATTGGAATCTCAAACTCACGATTAACCTTCCTGGGATTCTCCAGAAAAGCACTTTATCCACATGGACAAGGAGGACCTTTCATCACTCCTCGAAATTAGGGTTACATCACTCATCGTGCTATAAATAATGAGGAGACGGAAGGTAGACATTCTGAATACTCTACTACATTCTCCTGCTTCTAAACTCTTTCAATTGTACGGAATACTGACTTGAGCATCAGAGAGTCCCCCACTGGGCCCAACACCAGTTCTCTCTGATTGCTCTCTCGTCATCTTCTTGCTCGCAGGTGACCTCATCCAGTGACGATACAATTTCTCGCTGCTACACTATTCATCAAACATTTTTCCTGTTCATAAAATGAAATTTGGTCAGTTGAATATCTAAAAACTTCAGGACAACAGTACTGTCAATTAAAACATAGACCTAAACAACTATAAGTTGGCAATTAAAGCACCACCCAAAAATTATAGGTTCTAGTTCATCCAGAAGGGTTTTAAGAATTTGGTGTGCCTTGGACTTGAGAAAAATAGAAAGAGGTAATTACTAAAAAGGAAACTCAAAATACAAACTACCTTATTAGCTAGAGAGTTTGTAACTTAGGACTTCTACAAATTAGAAACTCAATCTACTATAATAATCCAGTAAGTAATCTTCAAGAAAGACTATATCTCCTTCCGTGCAAGGGGTATATGGAGGCCCCACATAATCCATGTGCAATCTCCAAATATCTTCTAGATATCCTCTCCATGCAAAGCAGCAACCATCTCCTGGAACAAGCTCCACACAAAGGACAATATGGGGCCCATGCAATCTGCCAAGAATCTCCTATACCATGTGCTGGTCATATCTCCAAAGAGGGCCCATACAATCTTCTAGAAACTGCAGGTCCCAGGCCAGAATACAGGCCCAATATGGGTGGCCTGGTATTAGCTTAACCGTGGAGGCTAATATGGGCCTGCTTCTGCTGGCCTTGTACTGCATCATTATCATCCTGAGATGTTGGTCCGTCACAGTAGGAACAAGTTGGACAGGGATTAACAAATGAGAAAGCAGTTGATCAGACTATCAGAGAGTTCAATTCTTCATGAAGGATCTACTGGTACTTTTCGATGCTTCCTAATGGCATGACAGTTATGACCTTAAGGGGGACAAGGAGACTATTTCACATGATAAAGATAGAAAGCAGAGTTGAACATAAATGCACCCAATTTGAATAGCCTATGCATATTAGATTACTTATATTTTTTCCCTTGTTTTTATTGTAATACAGTTGGTCCACCATGAATTTGTTGAGTTATATTTGTTATGGGAGAGGGTTCTCTGAGCAAGCAAGGTAGTCCACACCCTCTCACATTGATTATTTTAATTATCATTTCTCATTTATATATTAAAAAAATAAATATTGTATTCTACGTGAGGAGGTGCAATGTACACCTTAGACTCAGGAGCCTTTTCCTATTTGTTATTTGCATCCTTCTCCAAAGCACCCCATAGCTCAACACCATGGATGTCAAAACTCCAAAGCTATCAGGCCATAGAGAGACAAATATGTTTTCTTCTTATCTCCTAGGGGACAAACATGTTTTCCTATTTTTTATCCATTATATTTAATATAGCAATGATATAATTCTGCTTATCTGCTACATCAATAATCAAGCAATCTCCATACAAATTGTTTAATGATTATTCATAAAATCGCTGCAAAGAGCAACTAGTAAACCAATCTCCATTCAATGAAGAAATATCAGTGTATCCAGTTACAATTTAAATCAGAAGTTCAGAACTGAGTGCTGACAAACAGAAACAATACATCTAGTTAAAACAGAGTTTGCATTGATGTTCATCGTCACAGGAAGCCAAATATGCCAAATATCTCGAATATGCAACATAATAAAACTGAACCAGAGATTGTATACAAAACAAGTAAAAGCATTTTTCGGATGGGGGAAAACAGAATAATAGCAGCACATAATACACCATAGGGAAACAGAATAATAGCAGGATTAGCAGCACAGAATAAACCAAACAATGGACATAATAAAAAGGGAAAACAGAATACTAGCAGCACATAATAAACCAAACAACGCACATAATAAAAAGGGGAAAAAATAACTGTTGCACGGCAGAACATGATAGTAAGAAAGAGGAAAAAAAAAAAAAAAAAAAAAGAAGGAAGCAGAAGCAGCGTGAAGAAGAAAACATAAACAAACAACGAAGAAGGAAAAAGAAAGAAAAAAGAGAGAAAAAAAAAAGGGAATCGGAGAGAAGAAGGGAAAAAAGGAGAGGGGGCAGAACCAGACCACCAAAGAAGAAGAGAAAAAAGAATTTACCAGACATCAAGGGTGCCGCAGGAAGAAGAGGTAGGGTTTCAGTCTTTCAGAGGCTGTGCAACAATGCTGAATGAAGAATGAAGAACTCGATAGTCTTCTACTCTTCTTCTTTTTGGTATATTTTTTTTAATAAAATTATTCCATGCATCTCACCTTCCTTATAGCCTGTACACAAAGCAATAGTAGTATTAAAAACAGAATTATTTTATAAAATCGAAAATATTTTAAGAAAAAAAAAAACCCTCAAAAGAAACAACAGTCGACCGCCCAACCAACTAGGCGTCCCAAGATGCCCAAGGCAATGACATCCAGAGCCACAAAGCAGTCCATCTTTCATGTATCAGGCAACCACTGGCAATGACCTCATTGTTAGGCTAGTTGGTCTCCCAGTGAACTAGGTGGGTTTGAAACAGGTCATTAGATAAATTAGGTAGAGCAATTGGGATATAGAATGTCATTCTATATCTATTACATCCCAAGAAGTTGGTGGTTCAAATTCACCAAGACCGTTCAACTATAAATTAGCATGTTCACAAGAACTAACCCTTCTCATATTTAATCAATGCCTTAAGCATGCGGGAGCGCCACCTGCACTTTATTGGTTAAAAAGGACGTACCCAGTGCACGAGGCTCCCTCCACTGTGGGGTCTGGGGAGGGTCATAATGTACGCAGCCTTACCCCTGTTTCGCACAGAGGCTGTTTTCAGAGACTCGAACCCATGACCACTTGGTCACAATGGAGCAACCTAACCATTGCACCAAGGTCCACCCTCCTGGCACTTTATTGGTTAATTTAAATAAAATTGTGGGTTAAACAATGTATTAACGCCACATGGCAGTGTGTCAGAGCTCAAAATTTTTTGACTTTTATGGACAATTAGTCCATGTCACCATCTACCTATATAAAAGTTTTAATCCCAAAGCAATTTCCCATGTGGCAATATAAAAACTATGAAAATTGGTTGAAAACCAAGCCTCAACTTAATTAGGATATATAAAAGTAAGACAATGAATAAGACTAAGAACACATTTTTGAGAAAAAAAATATGTATGGCTAATGCATTTCCCATTCTGAATTCAAGAATCCATTTAGATGGACATGCATCCAAATGGCATTTTATTTTAGGTTCTGCATTTTGAGAATGGAATGCTCATTCTTGGAATTGTAATGCACTCCTAACACTAGTAATACATGTTCTGGCCTTCTGGGTGAAGATATATTTCAGCAGGGAAGGGAGGATCCATCTGTGTTCAAACATACCTAGGTAATACGTCCACAAGCATGCTGCTAGATTACATTCCAAGAATATGACGTGATGTTTCTTCAGCTTTGCAAACTAAACAACAGCGGCTTGCCAAACTAAAACCTCTTCCGTTGAACTGCTCATGTGCCAGATTTCTTCGAAGAGAGAACCAAGCAAAGATTTGCACCCTAGGAGCAGTACTTTTCCATATGCATGCCTATCACCAATATCAGATTCCCCAGCACATAAAAAATTGTAATAAGATTTAACTGCCAAACTCATCTTTAGCTCCATTCTTCCATCACCTTCCATGTGGAACTGAGATTCAACCAGGAAATGCTGTATCCTCCTCCAAAGGATCAGCGCACTGGTCAATCTCAAAAACCAACAGGCTTCTTCTAAATTCAGGAACCCAGATCAAGGACCCTCTCTTTAACTTTAAAAACCTGATTTACCATTACCTCTTTTGTTGAAGAGAGTACCATCAAGAACACAAGTCAGAGAGCTTTCCACTTAGCATCCATTTGGCTCCTGATCAAGGACCCCCTCTTTAACTTTAAAAACCTGATTTATCATTACCTCTTATGTTGAAGAGAGTACCATCAAGGACACAAGTCAGAGAGCTTTCCATCTAGCATCCATTCATCTTCCTAAAAATCCTAGCTCCATTAACCGAAAATTAGTATCAGCACAAACTTGTCATCATGAGATCTCACTCTAAGAGTGTCTCAGCCTCCATTTGTCACGCATATTTAAATATACTGATCTCTATCCAATGGGAAAGTTCTTCATTCACCAGTCTAACAGACCTTACTCACAAGCCTCTTAATCTCTTTGGTTTACAAACAATTTTAATTTCACCAACTTTTTCTTTTAATGCACACCATCCGAAAGGAAGTTTCTTATGATTTTTTCCGTTCTTCAGACACCAACACTGGAACCAACAGGGGGGGGGGGGATCAAATAAACTGGAATAGCGTCCATAGTGCTCCTGATCAGTGAGTCTGCCCCCGTCAATAGAGATACCTTTTTTCCCCCAAAGAACCAGCCTGTTTCCATCCTTTCAATTGTCGGCTTCGAAAAGTCTATACTTCAAAGATTTGCCCCAATAGGTACTCCTAGATAATTAAAATGAATCAGTCCCACCGTACAACCAAGAATCCAAGGCCCCCATCTCACCACTGCAGGGTGATGCCGTACCGCTATTATGGCTGGACCGCCATGACCAGATCTGGAAACCAGACCAAGACGAACTGGTCCCAACACTGGGTTTTGAAATGGTGGTAATAATAACCATCACAACCCAGGTTTGTCAGAATGTCATACAGAGAAATTGAACTTCTGATTGGACATCTCAAAATGTTTCCAAAACCTTCTGGAAAATAAATATCAATACATTCATATTTTATAAAAGCTTTTGTAAACATCTTACAAAACGTGACACCGGATCCAGATTTTCATCCAATCATGTTCAGATACTCTTCTCTCTATTCTCTAATATACACCCAATATGGGAGTGGATTCCCTGTTGAACGTCTCTTTCGTCCATAGTCAAACATCATGAATCCAGTGGACCGATATATAGTCAAAGGGATGCCAACCATTGGTACACTAACAAAGTTGTCAAGGCGTCGCTCAGGTGACCACCTTAGAATCTAGGCGCCTTGACAAATGACAACTAGTCTCGCCTTGGTCACCTGGGCACGCGTTTTGGTCGACTTGTTAGTATTGCCTAGCGTCTAGGCCCCCTCCAACACCTTGGTGCCATGACAACTATGTACACCAAAACTCATAATGCCAGGCTACAACAATAAGGACCTCTCAGGTCTAGAGACCAATCGAAAACTACCAATGAGAATATTCTCCTCAAACCAATGATAGTATTCTATTCAAGATTCGCATGTGATCAAATTCATTGTACACACATTTGTGTCCTGGAATCAACATTCATGAGCACACACAATATGATGACCATATGAACAGAATGCCCAATTCTTTCCCTGGTCATGAAAATGTTTAAAATGAAAACCAATGGAGAACCGCAGCCCGTTAATGTCATGCAATCATAATCATAAATAATTTATTTTATGGATTTTGATGGACACACTTCCAACATTCCCTTGCAACCAACAAAGCCATAGTGCCTTAGACCTTAATGTCCTATTTTCTCTCTCCTCTTCGTAGTCTAATAGTGTCTATCTCTTTATCTTGAAACCTCATTCATCAACTCTAAGCAATCTAGGGTTTACTTCCCTGGGTCCATAACCCAAGGCTCAAGGCTTGTTAAGACCTTCTGGCATCAGCACATTAGATGCCCCAGTGTGAAAACAAAGGTTGAAGCCCACCCTAGATTTTCAATACAGATTATATTTGGAGAGAGAGGGTGAGAGAGAAATGACCCCACAAACCTCAATCAAGATATTTTAAAAATGATCTACCATCTCAAGGCTGATTGGTGTCTATATTGGTTTGGTTCATATATAGGTTCAACAAGAACAAGAACTAAAAATAAGGCTAAACAAGGCACATGGACAATCTCCTAGTGTGCATCAACAATTACAGAAATATTCAGCTTAACATAATTCATAAAAAAACATCAAAAAGCTGCACAAACGACATCTCACAACAGGAAATCTCATTCAAGAAAACTTTGGAAAAAGAACTCAAGAGGTTCAACAATATAAAAAATTTGGCAAACAACTCAAAGCAAACCAACATATAGAAAACAATTAGAAAAAAATAAAGAATAAAGTACCTCATCAAGTATGTATAGTGGTGCTCATTTTATGAAAAGCAACGTCAAAGAGTGGAGTGCCAGACGCAATCACTGCCTTCCAATAACTATTTTGACAAGGATTTAGCGTGGACCTCCAGACCTCTAAGAAACTACATCCTTTAGGAGGCTCCAGCGTATACCTGATGAAAGGATAAAAAAGATGGATTCAAAATTTTTTTCTTTTTTAAAATCTGAGTCTAAATGGTAAGTGTGATCTAGTTAGCAAAAAGGAAATCAAAGAGAGAGAGAGTCTTAGAAGTCCAATCTCCTCGGCAGAAGGACAGGAATAACAAGGCAATCATTTGGACTAGCTAAGCAAGCTACGTCATGCAGAAAGTCCTTCAAGCCAACTAAATGTTACAAATAGTTCAAGCTATACACATAAATGAACTTAAATACAAGTAGGCACACCACTGGAGGGCAGGCCTTGGTTCAACAGTAAAGGTTGCTCCATTGTGACCAAGTGGTCACGGGTTCGAGTCTGGTAACAGCCTCTCTGTGAAAGCAGGGGTAAGGCTGCATACATTATTACCCTCCCCAGACCCTGCAGTGGCGGGAACCTCGTGCACTGGGTATGCCCTTACACCACTGGAGTTGGGAGCTAGGTAGAAACAAAGACACAGTTTCCAACTGAATAATTCAATTATGTCAATAGTCCAAACAGGAGAGCTGCATGAAGGAACAGCAGAACATCAAACAGTTGAATTACAAGAAAAGGTGAAAAATGTACTGGAAAAAATAAATAAGTTAATCATTAGAGGACAAAAACAATTTAAAAAATGTTGTACAACACAAGGTAATATCAAGAAAGTCATTAGTTTTCGATGCGAAACATGCTCAATTTGGATACCTGCTCAATGGGATCACCAGTAATCTTGACAAGAACAAGAACCACTTTGAAAGTGGTGGAAACGACTAACATCACGGATAACAATTGCTGTATTTGTGATGTTTGAGATGAGCTTGAAAACATCATGACAGTCTCCACAGATACGAAGGTTCTTAAAAATCCGGATTGGTCTTCCAGGTCTCATATTCAAAAGGGAAAAAGCAAATGCAAGTCTTTCACTATGATAACAAAGGCTTTCTTTTTGTTCTCTCTCGTCAACATCTTGAAGAACATCTTTAGTGTTTGGAATATACCCTGCCAAACTAAGTTGTAGGTGCAATTCCTCCAATTTTATGTAGATCTCTTTGACCTTTGGATGTGAAACATCTTTTGACAAAAACACATGAACCTGACCATCAACCTCTACCCAGCTACACCCAGGTTCCTTTTTGACACCTTGACTAGTCATTAATGCTCTAACCATCGCAACATCATCCCACCTTCTTTTGGATGCATAAATGTTGGATAATAATATATAACTTGAGTCTGTTTTTGGTTCAATCTCAAAGAGATTCTTTGCAGCTTTTTCTCCGAGTCCTACATTTCCATGCATCTTACAAGCCCCGAGAACTGTCTGCCAAATCAATGCACAAGTTGTGAGCTTCATTTCCTCTATAAAGCTTTCAACCTCATCAAATTTACCTGCCCGACCAAGCATATCCGCCATACAAGCATAATGCTCAACTGTTGGATTAATTCCATAAACCTTTTTTAATGAAGAAAAGTAAAGTTGCCCTTCTTTAATTAAACCCCCATGACTACAAGCTGAAAGAACACCTAGGAAGGTAACTTCATCAGGCCTGATGCCTTCATTTAACATACTTTGAAAGGCTTCGAGAGCCTTCCCACCATGCCCATGTTGTGCATAACCACAAATGATTGTGTTCCAAGAGACTGTATCCCGTGAAGCCGAGCCACTGAATAAAGCTTCTGCATCTTCTATGCATCCACATTTCCCATACATATCCACAAGTGCACTCAAAACAAACATATCATCTGAATGACCAGCTTTAATGATCTGGGAATGGAGCTGCCGGCCGTTTTCTAGAGCTGCTATGCTGGAACAGCCTCTCAAACAGCTTGCAAATGTAAACTCATTGGGGCAAACACCTTCCCTCTGCATTTGGCGAAAGATCTTAATGGCCTTCTCCCCTTGGTCAGTCTGTGCACACCTGGTGATTATCACTGTCCAGGTGAAGAGATCTCTCTGTTTCATCCTTTTGAAAACCAATTGAGCATTCTCCAAGCATCCACTTTTGGCATACATGTCAACAAGAGCTGTTCCCACAAAATCATCACCACAGAGGCTGTTCTTAATGATATGGCCATGTACTTGCTGCCCAAAGCCTACATTAGACAAGCTAGTGCAAGACCTTAGTATGCTAATAAAAGTGTACATATTTGGCTTAAAACCTTCGATGAACATCTGCTTAAATAATGTTGGTCCCTGATCAAAATCAATACCATCATGGAATCCGGATAGAAGTGCATTCCAAGAAACTAGATCCCAATCTGTCATAGCCTCAAACACCCTATAACCATCTTCAACAGACCCATTTCTCATGTACATTGTCACTAGAGCATTGCATATTAAATTATCAAGCTCATATCCAAATTTCCATATGCTAGCATGGATGCTTTTGCCATATTGCAAATAGCCAAGATCAGTGGCAATGCTAATGAGGCTAGCCAGTGTAAATTGGTTTGGCTTAACACCAGAATGAGCCATGTCACCAAATAACTCCGCTGCTTCATAGTTGTATCCTTGTTGATTGAAACAAGAAATCATTGCGCTCCATGCCACCACATCAGGATCTTTAATCCTAACAAAGACCTTGTAAGCATCCTCTGCCAGCCCACACTTGGAGTACATATCAACTAGACAACTAGTTAGAAACCAATCATTATCAGACCCAATCTTGATTCCCAAGGAATGAACTGCCTTGCCTTTTCTTGCATTTTCTGTGGTTGCACAAACCTTGAGAACTGTGGACAAAGTGAAACTGCTGAGCCTCGATTCTGATTCCGTCATTTTTTGAAACAGCTTCAAAACCTCTTCTCCATCACCCATCCGAGCATAACCGCTAAGCAATGCATTCCATGAAACAGAGTTCCACTCAGGCATCCAGAGGAAAACTTTTCTTGCTAGTTCCATCTCACCACATTTTGCATAAAGGTCAACGAGAGCAGACCCAACAAATATATCTGAAAAAATTCCAACTTTTATTACTTCCCCATGCACCTGGTTCCCCAAATCTAAAGCGAAACACATCGAACAAGCTTTCAAACCAGTAGCAAAGGCAAATGCATTGGGACGAACACCCTCTTTTCGCATCTCTGAGAACAAACCCACACCTTCACAACCATCACCATGCGCAACATACCCCGCAATCAGTGCAGTCCAAGACACAACATCTCTCTCAGGCATTTCTTCAAGTATCTGACGAGCATTTTGCAGGCTCCCACATTTTGCATACATGTTCACCAAGGAATTCCACAAGTGGGAATCCGGGTCTACACCAATCTTGAACAAGTGCCCATGAACTGCCATTCCATCAATAAGAAACCCTTTTGAAGCACAAATCTGCAGCAACCCAGAATACCTTCTCAGCATCTGCTCACAATCTGAAACCACGACTTTTTTCTTAGGGGACCCAGCTCCCCTTACTGATTCTGTTTCAACAATTCCGAGAGCACCTGGAATTGACAGATTTCTTTTACTAGAATGCACTAATGATCTGCCTCTTCTTTGAGGACTTCTAGCAAACTGAAGAAGCGAACTTGATGATGGGCTAATAGGAACCAAAAGACCAGGAACTGCCATATCTTCTGAAGCCTTACCAACTGTTGGGTGTTCTTCAATGATCTTCAGAGCGCATAATGAGGAATTGAACTGAAGAGAACCCAATAATGGTCTGGGTTTGCTTGGAAACCCTTTGATGAAGTGAACAGGAAGAGACTTCCACTTCATAAGCCTTTGCTCAAGGCCGTTTTTACTTGGTACAGGACTCCTCTGCTGAGTCAGTGAGGTAGCATTGGAGTATATTATGCAGTAGTGACCTTAGAAAATAGATAACCATTTCTTCGAAATATAGCCCCAATCTGAATCAAAAAGGGAAATGAAACAATTAGAGAAAGAGAAAAAGACAAGACGAAGATTGTAGTGCAGTGAAGCTCTCCCCAAATTACCATAACCCTGCAACTCATGCATAATTACCATGAACGGATATCATCCACTTACTCAACATTCAACAAAAAGCCAAATTGTCAGCATCCACTACATTCAGTCTAACAGTTAAATTCAACTAACTAACAGTATATGATGAAGCAGTAAAGTGAATAATATCAGAGAAAACTCATCTCCAAAATCATGCATGCTGCAACATCAGACTAAGAAAAATATCAAATACATCGTATGCAAGCAAAAGCACGTCTAACTTATCTTGAACCATTCACCCCAAAAAGAAAAAACATATCTTGAACTAGTGCTAAAAAAATTAGTGAAACTTCCTCCCTGAAATCACCTTAACTCCCGAAGTAAGCCAAACTCCGCATTACCCAAGATTGACCGGGCATCTGCTCTGAAGAACTCAAACGCGAATTGATAAACTCTGCTACAGTATCGATATCTAGTACCTACTAGCAAACTTACACGTGCATTTATATGTTGGGGATGAAAGGATTAGGGCACGGGGGAGATTGTGAAGAAAGGGGAGAGTTTTTGGAAGGGAGAAGAAACTTGTGGGGAGAGAGAGAGAGAGAGAGAGAGATCATTGGATTTTAGGGTGTGTCTTCTCTTCTGGACAACAACTCCAATTGAGAAAATTGTCTAATCCACAATAATTGGTTGTGGCATTAAGAAACTTTTTGTTTCTTCCATTAAAAACTTCTCTCGTTTCAAGTTAATTTCCTTGTCTTGAGGGTTTTGACATCTCTTCTTTCTCTCTATATCCAAATCACCATTGACATGGCCATGAACATTAGTAATTAAGAGATACCCAACCGAGAAGTATTACATTGTCTAATCCGCAATAATTGATTGTCACATTAAGAAAGTTTTTGTTCCCCTTTGTAGGTATTTCATGTTTTCAGATGCTAGAATCTCTGGGCCTCGGCCATTGTCCCTACAAATTGCATCATAGCTTCTCCCTCCAGGGGACATGAAATATCTAATGTCCTACAAGTTGTGCTCATTACATGGAAGAAAATAAATTTGAGAGGGGGGGGAAGAGGAAGGACAAATCACACATGTTTGTGCAAGTAAAAAAGCAAAGTTTCTTAAATAATACACTCAATTCACTAATACTATATAAAACCTCAAAAGCAAGATGAAGGACCTAAGAATGGCTAGGTTTGATAGATTACAAGATTAATCAGGCTGCGGAATCCTAAAAGGAAAAATAATCAACATCCTTACATCTATATTGAGCTAGATAATATTCGAGCCAATAAGAGCCACACTTACACGTTAGGATCAGCTTACTGCTTTGCATAGTAAAGGGCAACATTCAACTTCCTCTACTCAGTATCCTTGCAGTGGTCTCCACACCAAGAGAAAAGAATATCTTTCCATAACTCCAGAAGCAACTCAACAACCATGTTTAGAGTCTCCGACAATTTACAATCAACACCAAAGTTTTCAGAAAGCTTTCCGGAAATTTACAATCAGTGTCCAGAATATCTCTGCAAGGGTGAGCAGATTCTGCAAAAACCGATTGGAAAGAAAGTTTAGATCTGTAAAAATGTGGGGAGTGTAAAGTATGTCTATGGAAAAGTCATTGCAGACGAATGAAGAAAGAAATGCTTTACAATGATTTTTATGTTTAATCCTTGATCTCAACTTTGTCATAATATAAAGAATCAGAAGATTATGAAGGTTTGATGTTGCGAGAAATTATTGGTCCCATCAAATTGTGTGGACAACCCTAGCTTTGACTGTTTTCCTATTTCCCAAAACCCAAAACCCTAACCCTAATTTCTGAAATTTCAAATCCTTATCTATAAACCCTAGCATTCATAATTCTGTCCAGGCCAATTCCCCTAGTAGTTTACCACCAAAATTCAACCACAGCTCCTACTCATTAACCATTCCACTCGACCAAAACCCTAGGCCCAGTCTCCCCTCAAAACCCTAAATTCCAGCCATTACTTCCAACCACTCAAATCCAACCAAATTTGATTTGAACCTCCCTCCCACTATCCCCTACATTCGATCCAAAGCCCTGCCCCAAAATCCCCTTTTAAACCCTAGTTTTGACTGTTTTCCTATTTCCCAAAACCCGAAACCCTAACCCTAATTTCTGAAATTTCAAATCCTTATCTATAAACCCTAGCATTCATAATTCTGTCCAGGCCAATTCCCCTATTAGTTTACCATCAAAATTCAACCACAGCTCCTACTCATTAACCATTCCACTCGACCAGAACCCTAGGCCCAATCTCCCCTCAAAACCCTAAATTCCAGAACCATTACTTCCAACCACTCAAATCCGACCAAATTTGGTTTGAACCTCCCTCCTACTGTCCCCTACATTCGATCCAAAGCCCTACCCCAAAATCCCCTTTTAAACCCTAGTTTTGACTGTTTTCCTATTTCCCAAAATCCGAAACCCTAACCCTAATTTCTGAAATTTCAAATTCTTATTTAAACCTAATCAATCCTACATTAATAGTTTCCCCTAGACCTGCCCATTAAAACCATATAAGATTTAGCCCCATTCTCATAGACCTAACGAACCAGCAGCCCCTCTTTTGATCCTATTGCTTGGCCTCTAGTAGGAACCCTCTTCTATCTAGAGCTACATTACATGTGGCATTACTTACAATCATTGGAATTTCAACAATTGCTGGTGGGAGGAGTAGCCAGAACAGGAGAGATGGGGGGTGTCAATAAGGAGAGGGACTAAGCGGAGAGACAAATGTTGTCTTTGTCCGACAGGAAGGGGCTGCGAGAGACGGTGCTGCTGATGGGGGAGAGTTGTAGCGGAAGTCGCTTCGCCAGCGGCTTGCAGGGTGAGAGAGTAGAGAGAGGGAAGGCTTAGTGGCAGTTGAGAGAGTGGTTACAACAGCTGACAGAGTTAATGGTTGACATGTAAAGAATGTCATCCAACGATTCAATAAGATGATGGTGTGTAATATTCCATTACACAACCCTAGTGTTTAGATCTCAAAATTATTTACGCATAGGTAGTTACCAAACGGTTTCTCGTTCTATACCCTATTATGTCTAATGGTTATCAAACAATTTTCATTTTTAGATGAAAATGTTTTATTAATGACTTTTTTGAAATAGGTCATAAACAAAAATAAAAATGATACCAAAAAGATCCTTAGACCGAATTAGTTCAGTTTAGGAATTGAATGAAGCTTATTTGAGTTGTATATGCTACTGTATTGTGGTTGCGTGATTCTTCCTCTACCTGTCTGTTCAATCCAGCACTACTCCTTTCTCAAGGTCTGACCTTCGTAACTCGGTTTATCTATTTTCTTTACTATCTTCCTCTTTCTTGTTTTTGTTCATCAGTCCGTTCTCTTATCTTGTACTGTTCTGGAGTTCTTTATGGTTTGGGGTCCTTCTCTGTTTCAGGTGGTACTGGCAGCCTCAAATCTTGGAACTCTCCCTTTCATTCTTATCGGATCGGTCCGAGGCATAATTGTCAAGGAGTCAAGGTGACCCAAGGCGATAGAGGGGTGCCTACACGTTTTAAGTGTTATTTCTTTTCCCCTTCTCTGTCCAATGATCCCATCAATTAGTATTCTATAACATATATGATACTTATAGCATAATGCCAGTATCAAATTTTCAGGGGTTGCCACAATGCCTTTGGAGCAATAAACAGGGAGAACAAACTCAACATAATTACCAATACATATACACCAATAAATTATAACAGTTCTTAATTCTTATAACATAATACCTGCATGTTTATACACCAAAAAAATTATAAATTTTTAAGAACCCCCACAAAAATACAATTATCATGTTTTGTGGTAAAATTAAGCTAAAATAATTAGATTGAGTCACTGACACCAACAATGGTTCTTAATAAGCAACGGTATTTCAGCGTTCAGACCAACACATAAAGGATGGGAGAGGGGGGGGGGGGGGAACTACCCATAGAGAAGAGAAGAAAGGGGGCAAAATGGGGGAGAGAAGAAGAATAAGAACCAACGAATATAAACAAAAAAATAAATAAATAAACTACTGCCTGATAGAGAAGAGCAGTGAAGGGCCAAGTGAAAAAAAAAAACAAAAAAAAAAGTACAACAGAAGACGAAAGGGGAGGAATTACAAAACAAACAAAACTTACCGCGGAATCAAGGGTTGCCGCAATGCCTCCAGAATCTCCTCCGATGCCTCGCCGGAAGTGGAAGTACGCTCTCGCTGATTCGTTAGGGTTTGGAAATTTGGTAAGTTTGGTTTTGGTTAACAATCGATCAATAAAGAAAGGAAATTGGGTTTTGTAATTTCTGTTGTTTACGACTTTTTTTGTTTTTCGGCCTTTTGGTTTTTTTTATCAAGTGAACCCCTTCTTTTAGAACCTTCTCTCGCAGTCATCACTTTCGATTTTCCCCTTCTGAACAAACGGGGCTTTTCCTCACGAGTTTCTCTTGGAAGCAATTGGTACTGAGTTATTCGGCCAGTGCCATTCACTACTCTGCTCTTGGTGCCACTGGATATGATAGGTATCCACCGTGAGTGTGAGTCTGTGAGTCTTTCTCTCAGAGGGTCTGTTGTTAGATCGGATTCGGCTCGAATAGTGCTATATCCGCATCCGCATCCGATTAGCTATCGGATGGATTCAGATAGTACTAAACGGATATGGACATGGATACGGATCGTATATTTTATCCGTTTACATGTAAATATAGCTTTTTGGATAACTATAGCCTATCCGTATCCGCATCCGTTTAGCTTTCGGACGGATTCGGATAGTTCTAAATGGATACGAACACGGATACGGAAACGGATTTTGGCTATTCATTTACACCCCTATCTGTTGTAGAGTAGTTACAAGTAAGAGGGCTGGGTTTTTGGTAGCAGACGCTGGAGACGCAAAGAGAGAGAGGAAGAAGAGTCTTTTAGGGGAGAGGCGTGAATGTTTGAGAGTCTAGAGGGAGACGTTCGGGAGGGGTATCGACCGTATCGTATTTGATAAGGTATCAGTCTTGAGACTCGTGGGAAGAAGTTTCTAATAAGTCTGATTTTGTGAGGAGATGCGTCTGTTAGCACGCGCGGGAAAGAGAGCTTGTGAGAGGACATAGGGGATGCATACGAGTGTCAAGGGTATTTTGGGTAGTTGAAAATTTTGACAAAAAAAAAAGGAGTACGTACTTTTATAGGATACATAATTAGATAGATTGTCTGTACCATACCAAAACCACACCATATTACCGGAAACGTAGTGATTGACACCCTTATTTATACAGTTATACACTTATAACCTTAAAATTCTATTAGCCTACCTAGGATATCCCCAGCGGTATGGTCCACTTTTGGTTGGGGTTTTTTTTTTGAAATTTTTTTTTGGTAAACACTGATTTATTGAGAAGAGCCAAGGCATCGGAGATACAGACTTGATCTTGGCATGGGCGCATTTGCGACAAACCCAAATACGGAAGGTGGTCATCAACCCACGTGGAATGATACCTACCCTATTTTCTTGTCGTTTAGTGTGCGCTCGCCTCTAAGATCATTTTCCCGAATACAACCTCTTGAAGCCAAGGAGTGGAGAGAGGCCAGTCTATCCTACACGGAATGGATAGGGCCTTCCAGGCTAGAGAGTCAGTCACGCTGTTAATCTCTCTAGGAACAAAAGAGTAAGAAATTGATCGGAAATAGGAGGACAGATGACAAATGTCCTGTACAACCAGGGATATATCAGCAGGGTAGCTTCTTGAGGGATCTTGGATGGCATAAATGAAATCCTTGCTGTCCGATTCCACTTCCAAGTGATCGATGCATTCCCCAATGGCTTGGATCATACCCGTTCTAATGGCAAGACCTTCTCCCAAAAGAATTGAGGAGAAGCAGGAAGGAACAGAGGAAGCATATAGGAGATTTTCCAAATGGTTTCTTAAGCTAAACCCCAGGCCACTTTTGTCTCCCTTCAGCGACAAGGCTGCATCACAATTCAACTTGACGGTTGGTGAAATGGGAGGCCGCCAGCATGTTGTACAGGCAGGGGCAGTACTGTCCACTTGGATGCAAGGAGTTGTGGACCCTTGTAAATCGTAGAATTCTGTATGAGCCTACTGAGCTTGGAGAAGAACTTCAGATGGGGAGCCAACCTTATCTGAGAACATCAGAGCATTTTTTACTTTCCATATATGCCAAGCTATAAAGCTATAAAGGGATATATCCTTCCTTGCGTCTTCTTTACCCAGAACTTGAAGAGAAGCCCACTTCATGATCCACTCAGGAATGGAGAGAGTGTGCACTTGAGGAAGGCAAGGAGCCAGATGGGAACCAAACCACACTGGCCTTGCAAAAGGGCAGTCTAAAATAATATGTTCAATACATTCAGAGGCTACACCACATCTTGGGCAACTAGGATCAACATGAAGGTGGCTCTTGAACAGAGCCATACCTGTAGCAAGGGCTCCCACGGCTGCTCTCCAGAGGAAACTTTTAATCTTTGGGAGGGTTCTGCAGGTCTAGATTTTGTTCCACATAGACTGAGGAGGGGGCACAATCACATGAGACATGGAGGAAATAGTCAATGCCTTCTCGTCTTCCAAATTGCATATAAGGTGATACGCCAATTTAACACTAAATCTTCCATTGGCTGCAGCTCCCCAGGTCTGGTAGTCATCACGAGGGAACAGTCCCAGAGTGATATTTAAAATAGCTTCTTGATCCTCCTTATGGAATATAGATTCAATGATTCCCCTTTTCCACACCCTATTCTCAGCATCGACAAGCTCAGAAACCCAGATCAGAGCACAGCTATGTAGCCGAGGGTGTTTAATCTTGAAGCCAGGTAAGGAAGGCAGCCTGTTATACCCGCACCCCGGGAGTATAATTAATTATTTATTTTTCCCCGTGACGTGTAGTTATCACTGCCACGTATGCTGGTGAGTTGTTCTCACTAGTGGTCAAACCCAACTACAAAATTATTGACCACAGTACGAGTTTGCCTGTGGAAACTAGTCGGGATCATGGAGGTTGCACCTTGACGTGTCAGGGGTAAGTAGTTGACTAAATTTTGTTGTGTACTTATTGCCCTCTCAAAGCCCTCGAAGTGTGGTCCAAAGGCCCTGACCTCTTATGGTGGGAACCACCTTCCTACTCGCATCGGATGCAAGGTTACTGGTTGCCTCCGACCCTGCATCCAATGCTGCTGACAAGGACTTTTGTGGGTGAGACCCTGTGGCTAAGGTGCTATTGGTGTCCTGCCATGTTTGACCCTAACCCTTACCCCTTTTTATTAACTTGACCTTGTGTGGGCCTTGGGGCCCAAGTGAGGATTTTTTTTAAAGCTTGTGTAGGGTTGGATAGTTGTTTGACCCTATCCAAACAGACCCTAGGTTACACTTATGAGGCCTTATCCAAATAGGCTAATAAAGGTGATTTTCTATATGAGAGAGATGGGTAAGACTATTCCTTAGTCTTTCTCTTTTTTTTCTTTCCTAACCTAATCGTGAAAGGAGAGGAGAGCTTTGAAGAGAGGAGGCAACAAGGAGGAGAAGAAGGAGAAGGAGGAGGAGAAGAAGGAGAAGAAGGTGGGATCAGCTGCTTGAGCTTGGATCTACAAGGAGGACCTCCTGTGTACCTCAAATCAGGTAGGCCAAGAACCCTCTTGCCTCTCTCCCTTCTCTTTTCTCTTTTCGGTTGAGCTTGGAAGGCCCCCCATGTCCTTCTTTTTGAGCTTAGATGGCTCACCTATTTTCAGTCTTGAGTTTGGGTTTCCTCTTGGAACCGAATGGTTTACCCTAAGCTATGTTTTTGGGACTCCATTAATGTATTACAATCCTATAAAGACCTCTATTTGACCTCTTGCTGAATCTATTTGATTCTAAAGCTTCAACCACTAAAGAAAACCCAAAATCTAGATTTTTGAGCTTTTGATCCTTTAAACCCCCTTAAATCTTTGGATGTTGGGTGTTTCTAAGACCCAAATAGACTCCAAGACACCCCCTCCCTAGTCCCTTGAGGCTTAGAGAACCAAATGGGATAACCCTGGGCTTTTAAAGACCTTGAAATCACACCTGGGTTGCATCGGAGGCAGAGTCTGCGTGAGTCCGATGTTGCCTCCGATGTGGCCTGAGCTTGCAGGGAAGGTCGGACTCAACGTTGGAGGCAAGACTGCGTGAGTCCGATGTTGCCTCCGATGTGGCCTGAGCCTGCAGGGAAGGTCAGACTCAAGGTCGGAGGTAAGACTGCGTGAGTCCGATGTTGCCTCCGATGTGGCCTGAGCCTACAGGAAGGTCGGACTCAAGGTCGGAGGTAAGCCTGCTGAGTCCGACGTTGCCTCCGATGTGGCCTGAGCCTGCAGGAAGGTCGGAGGCAAGCCTACTGAGTCCAACGTTGCCTCCGATGTGGCCAGAGTCTGCAGTGAAGGTCGGACTCAAGGTCGGAGGCAGATCTCTGCTGAGTCCGACGTTGCCTCTGACGCAGTTTTTAAGGCTTATAACTTATGTAGCTGTGGGGTTTCTCTATGAGGCCTCCCCTACACTCTCTCACACTCTTATTCACTTCTATAGGCACCAACATATGTGCAATGGAGTGATTTTGAGCGGGAATCATTGTGCTTATACAAATTCTATTTGAAGTAATTGGTGAGTGGGTTTGAGTGACTGTTTGAGCTTGTTTACTATTGCTTATTCATGCATTTATGAATTATATTGTGACATTATCATTCAAGCATGATTGTATATTTGCATTTATTATTATTCGATGATGATGATGATTGTTTAGGATGATATGGATTTGTGTTGAGTTACGATGCCAGAAAGTACTGGCACCGGAACCCCCGAATTACTTGGAATTATATATTGCATCTCATTCTTGCATGTATGCGCCGTGTTGTGCTGGTACCCGGGTGTTAGATGGAATGGGACGTTGACACACCCGGATGTACCTCTCAACACGATAGGATTCATGTAGTATATCTGTGGTTAAGCTCGAGTTCCCTATGCTACGACCCTTACCAACAGGGGTTTAGGTGTTGGGTAGCCGAGCACACTGTGCTGTGGAGAGTTAGAGGCCAGGCCAGGGTAGTAATGGTTATCGGGGTCTATCTTTGGGTGGTGATGACTACGACCGGCGCGGGCTCCATAGTAATAATTGAGGTTGCATTGTGGTGAGAATGGAAGGATCCACAGTGTCTTCTTGAGTTATTGCAGTAGCATATACCCATTGACTTAGTATTATGTGTTAGGTGGTAAATGAATTAATAATGGCATGCACCATGGACTATTTGTGATTGTGTGATTGTGCATCCCCTTTTCTCTCTCACTAGCTCGGTGGAGCTAACCCCCATGTACACATTCTTTTTAGATTTGGATACAGATGATACTGTGGAGCCAGAGACCGTGACTAAGGATCATGGCGATGGTTGCCCATGATGATTGTGCCTACGGGCTGTACTGTTACTTGGGATCGTTCCCGTTTTGTTATTTTTGAGAGCCTTGTGCTTGTATAAACTTTTATGTTTTACCTTTTTGGTAGCTACTTGATGGTCATAGGAATTTTATAACTATGTTACTTATTATCATTAGCCAATGAACATCTTATAATTATTTCTTTTACGCTTCCGCAAACTCTGACCTATCTTAGAATGTAATATTCATTTGTCTTTCGCACTCTGATATTATTGTATTTTAGTATTGGTTTATGACTGTGAGTTGGCCACTGCATCGAGATCCTGGCGGTGAGGTGGGATGACGCGTGTCACCCCAATCATGCCCTGATATTGTACTTTATCCCTTGTCGGGATAGGGGTGTGACACAGCCACTTATCTCCCCAAATTTGTATCTTTTCCCCTATTTCAACTCTCCACAGCAGACCAACTTGAAGAAAATTCCTCCCTTCGAGGATGCTACGCCAAGCCTAAGAGGGCTGAGAACCTAATCGAGCAGATAGGCAATCAGTGTTGGGGAAATAGATTGATTTGAGAAATGTAGCCCAGTGGGAAGTAAGTTCCTTCCATGACCTCCAAGCAACTTTCGTCAGGAGAGCTTGGTTGTGGAGTTTGGGGTCCCTAAAACCAATGCCACCATTCCTCTTAGATCTACACAATTTCTTCCAAGAAACCCAATGAATTTTGTGACCCCCATCCTTTTCCCCCCAAAAGAAATTTGCTGCTGCAGAGCTAATTTTTTAGTGGTGGGCTGCTGGCAACTTGAAATGAGAAGAGGCATAAGTAGCTATAGAGAGGGCTTTGGCTTTGAGGAGTGTTTCTTTACCGGCAGGAGAAAGAAGCTGATGCTTCCAAGGCTCTAATCTCTTAAGGGTTTTATCCCCAATATCATGAAATACTTGAACTTTAGAGACCCCCAAATCTGTCGGCAGCCCCAAGTATTTACGAGGTCCCTCGCCATATGGAACCTTTAGGATGCGAGAGAACCAATGTTTAATCTTAGCAGGAGTATTGGGGCTGAAAGTGAGCAATGATTTCTTAACATTCACCTGTTGCCCACTGGTTTTGCAGTACATCTCCAAACAGTCTTTGATACATGAGATTTCATTAAGGTTAACCATAGAGAAAAGAAGGGAATCGTCCGCGAACAGCAGATGTGTAATAGGAGTGGCTCTGTTCTTCACTTTAATTCCTCTAATATCACCACGTTGTTCAGCCCTAGCTAAGAGACAACTGAGAGCATGAGAGCAAATAATAAAGACTACTGGTGATATCGGGTCTCCCTGCCGAATTCCACGAGTGGGGGTAATGTTCGAAGCTTCTTTACCATTTAGAAAGATACATAACAGAGGAGATACAACTCATAAATAGATTAGTCACAGCCTGATTAAACCCCAATATAAGCATCACCTGTTCAATAAATTGCCACTCAAGGCGATCGTACGCTTTACTCATATCAAGCTTCAAGGCCATCATCCTTCCTTTGTCTTTCTTCCTCTTCTTTATGTAGTGAAAAATTTCATGTGCAATATAAATGTTATCTAAGATTGATCTGCCTGGGATGAATGCCGATTGAGAGGGGGATATAACTTTATCAAGAATACATTTCAACCTCCCTGCTAAGATTTTAGTGATGACCTTAGTAGCAACATTGCATAAATAATCGGCGTAATTGCTCAGCCATTTCAGGAGAATCCACTTTAGGAATAAGACACATGTAAGTGTTATTAATTGAGGAGGGAAGCACACCTGTTTGGAAGAATTCTGTAACAAAGGCAGCAAGGTCTTCATGAGTGAGGTCCCAATATTTCTGATAAAAAACCAGAGGGAAACCATCTGGCCCTAGTGATTTCAGGGGCTCCTTAGCAAAAAGGGCTTCACGAATTTCTTTCGAGCTGGGCATTCGGCATAGGGAGGAGTTCATATCTTCCTGAATCACCGAAGTAATGCAATCCAAAGTTCCTTTTAGGGCTTCCTGATCGATGTCTTCAGATGTGAAAGCAGTTTGAAAGTGAGAGGACAGCTCCTGTCACACCCCTATCCCGACAAGGGATAAAATACAATATCAGGGTATGATTGGGGTGACACGCGTCATCCCACCTCACCGCCAGGATCTCGATGCAGTGGCCAACTCACAGTCATAAACCAATATTACAATACAATAATATCAGAGTGCGAAAGATAAAGGAATATTACATTTCCAACGATCATAAAATAAGCGGAAGCGTTTACAGTAGTTACCTCATGTTCACACGGCTAAGTGATACATAAATAGTTTGGATGGATATCCCGAATGACCATAGCATAACTACCCCAAAACAAGTATAATAATAAATATTTATACAAGGCACGTGGCCCAAAAAAAAAACAAAAGAAGGGAACAAGTCCCAAGTATCAATACAGCCCGTAGGCACAATCATCATGGGCAACCATCGCCATGATCCTCAGTCACGGTCTCTGGCTCCACAGTAATCATCTGCATCAAAATCTAAAAAGAATGTGTACACGGGGGTTAGCTCCACCGAGCTAGTGAGAGAGAAAAGGGGATGCACAATCACACAATCACAAATAGTCCATGGTGCATGCTATTATTAATTCATTTACCACCTAACACACAATGCTAAGTCAATGGGTATATGCTACTGCAATAACTCGGGAAGACATTGTGGATCCTTCCATTCTCACCACAATGCAACCTCAATTATTACTATGGAGCCCGCGCGGTCGTAGTCATCACCACCCGAGGCGACCCGATAACCATTACTACCCCTGGCCTGGCCTCTCTAACTCTCCACAGGCAGTGCGGTGCTCGGCTACCCAACACCTAAACCCCTGTTGGTAAGGGTCGTAGCATAGGGAACTGAGCCATTTACCACCTAACACACAATGCTAAGTCAATGGGTATATGCTACTGCAATAACTCGGGAAGACATTGTGGATCCTTCCATTCTCACCACAATGCAACCTCAATTATTACTATGGAGCCCGCGCCGGTCGTAGTCATCACCACCCGGGCGGACCCGATAACCATTACTACCCCTGGCCTGGCCTCTCTAACTCTCCACAGCGCAGGGTGCTCGGCTACCCAACACCTAAACCCCTGTTGGTAAGGGTCGTAGCATAGGAACTGAGCCTAACCACGGATATACTACATGAATCCTATCGTGTTGAGAGGTACATCCGGGTGTGTCAACGTCCCATTCCATCTAACACCGGTACCAAGACAACACGGCGCATACAGACAAGAATGAGATGCAATATACAATTCCACGTAATACGGGGTTCCGTGCCAGATTTCCCGCACCGTAACCCAACACAAATCCATATCATCCAAATCATCATCATCGAATAAGAATAAATGCAAATATGCAATCATGCTTGAATGATAATGTCACAATATAATTCATAAATGCATGAATAAGCAATAGTAAACAAGCTCAAACAGTCACCCAAACCCACTCACCAATTACTTCAAATGGGATTTGTATAAGCGCAACGATTCCCGCTTAAAATCACCCCATTGCACATATGTTGGCACCTATGGAAGTGAATAAGAGTGTGAGAGAGTGTAGGGGAGGCCTCATAGAGAAACCCCACCATTTACATAAGTTATAACCCTTAAAAGCGCATCGGAGGCAACGTCGGACTCGGCGGGCTGCCTCAGGCCTTGCCTCCCGACCTTCCTGCGGGCTCGGGACACATCGGAGGCAAACATCGGACTCACGCAGTCTTGCCTCCGATGCAACCCAAGTGTGATTTCAAGGTCTTTAAAAGCCCAGGGTTGTCCCATTTGGTTCTCTAAGCCTCAAGGGACTAGGGAGGGGTGTCTTGGAGTCTATTTGGGTCTTAGAAACACCCAACATTCAAAGATTTAAGGGGGTTTAAAGGATCAAAAGCTCAAAAATCCAGATTTGGGGTTTTCTTTGGTGGTTGAAGCTTTAGAATCAAATAGATTCAAGAAGAGGTCAAAATAGAGGTCTTTATAGGATTGTAATGAAAATGGGATAGCATCCTACAAGGGGAAACTACACATGGCTCGAGCTAACCCTTTGGGTTTCAAAAAGAAATCCCCATCTTGGGGCTGCAACCAACGAACCACCCAAGCTCAAACGAGCAAGGGGGAAGAGAGAAAAATGGGGGAAAAGGGCACTTGGCTTACCTGGTTTGAGGTACACACGAGGTGCCCTCTTTAAAGCTCCAAACCCAGCAGCCGTTTCCTTCTTCTTCTTCCCTTCCTTCTCCTCCTTCTCCTCCTCTCTTCAAAGCTCTCCTCTCCTTTCACAATTAGGTTAGGAAAGAGAAAGAAAAAAGAAAGACTAAGGAATAGTCTTACCCCTCTCTCTCATATAGACTTCACATTTATTGGCCTATTTGGATAAGGCCTCATAAGTGTAACCTAGGGTCTATTTGGGTAGGGTCAAACATGGCAGGGCACCAATAGCACCTTAGCCACAGGGTCTCACCCACAAGGGTCCTTGTTAGCAGCATTGGATGCAGGGTCGGAGGCAGCCAGTAACCTTGCCTCCGATGCGAGTAGGAAGGTGGTTCCCACCATAAGAGGTCATGGCCTTTGGACCACACTTCGAGGGCTTTGAGAGGGCAGTAAGCACACAATAAAATTTGGTCAACTACTTACCCCTGACACGTCAAGGGGCAACCTCCATGGTCCCGACTAGTTTCCATAGGCAACCTCGTACTATGGTCAATATAGCTGGGTTTGACCACCAGTGAGAACAACTCACCGGCATACGTGGTAGTGATAACTACACGTCACGGGGAAGAATTAATAATTAATTATACTCCCGGGGTGCGGGTATAACAGCTCCTGATTTAACTCTATAGCATTAGAGGTCCAATCTCCATTACTCTTTTTGAGCATCAAGACTCTGTTCTACTGTCGCCTTTGGATGGTAGAGGCATGAAAAGATTTCGTATTTTGATCCCCACTTTGCAACAATAAAACTCTAGACTTCTGAGCCCATAACTCTTCCTCTCGAGCAAGCTATTCAGTGAGCATAGTGATAATCTCAGCTTCCTTGGCACAGTTTTCAGGTGTTGGAGGCCCATTTTGAAGCTTGGAAAGATCCTCCTTTAGAGTCTTGAGAAGAAATTGAACCTTGCCGAAGCATTTACTATTCCAATTCTTATAGGCTGATTTGCACCTTGAGAACTTGGAGGCAAGGACTTCATGCTTAGCATCTATAGTTGGGGCTTTCCAAGCTGCTGAGGCTATATCCTTACATTCATTGTGTCTGACACATAGACTCGAACCAAAATAGTCGGCTTCCTCTGCAGTTACCCCCCTCCGTATCCATAAGCAACGGGGAATGATTTGATCCTATAGCAACCCTGGCAAATACAGCAGCATCTTGGAATCTAGTTCGCCACGAGAGGTTCCCCAGTGCTCGATCAAGCCTGATCTTAATATTTGAGGATCCCACTCTTTTATTGGTCCAAGTAAAAAACGAGTCGTGGCACCCCAGATCCGACAGATTACACTCCTCTACCATCTGCCTAAAGGCCCCAACATCTCGAGCACCCACAGAACTTCCTCCTTTCTTCTCGTGCCAGACAAGGAAGGAATTGAAGTCACCAAGACAGAGCCATTTGTCACTCCGGTTTCTACCCAAAGTAGAGATCTGATCCCACACCTGTTGACGATTGGTACGAACAGGAGCACCATAAACAAATGTTATAAAAAAATGCTGAGAGTTTTTAAAGGATACCTTTGTGTCAATTATGTGCTGATTAGCCATAAGAATTTCCATAGAGATACACTGATGCCAGAGGATACAAAGACCACTAGACCGGCCCTGAGCATCCAAGGAGAAATGGGAGTGCATCCGAAGCTTATGTTGGATTCGCTGAACATTCTTCGAGAGGCATTTAGTTTCCATTAGGAAAATGATATCAGGTCTATCCAAGCGGGTGAGGTGCAGGAGGGAATTCATTGTCAAGGGCCTCCCCATCCCTTGGCAATTCCAACTTAATATTTTCATTTATGCCCGTGGAGCTGCTCCCCAGCTTCCACGGGGTTCTTCGATAAAAAATGCTCGGCATAGAGGGGCAACTCAGAGATTGATAGGGCAGCATGGGATCATCTAGCTCTCTTTGGTTTCTCACGGACTGACAAAGGGTCAGTAGGAGTTCTGGAGTGAGGTGTTTTTAAATGGCTTCTGGTTTGCATTGATTGGGATGGTTTAGGGGAGGTGGTTCCTGGTGGGTGAGTGGTCTAAGTAAAGGGGTCCCTTGAGGGGGAAGAGGGAATCTGGGTAGGAATAGGGCTCAGGGTCTGGGTCATGTGAGTTGGTGCAGTAGTAGCAGGGGCTTGAACCGAATGGGTCTGAGGCATAGGCTCAGGTTGGTTCAGTAGGGATGGAGTCGGTTCAATTTGGATTGGGTGCGAGGCAAGTTGGATTGGTGCAGGCAAGGGCGGGTTTGGCAGCTGTGGGTATGATCCACCAAGGGTGAGCCTATGTGGTTGGGAGTGGGGCAAGTAGGCAGGGAAAGGTTGAGACATAAGTAGAGGAAGGTTCTTGTGGTTTGGGGGTAAGATATTTGAGCCGTTGATGTGGGTGATGGATAGCTGGGATAAGACAGACAAGAGATACTGTGAGAGTTCTGTGTTGTTTGACAGGTAAGCTGGGTGGGGTGATGTGTTCGTAGGTGATAAGTGATGGTTGGTAGAAGGAATTTGGGAGGGTGTGACGGGGTTGTTATGCGCATGAGTCAAGGATAGGTAGTTATGATAGGTGGCATGTGAGGTTAGGGTGGGAGGCTGAATTGGAGGCACAAACATCTGTCCTTGGTCTGCCATGTCAGGGGTTGTGTGTTGTCCGGTACGAAGAGGCAGAGGAATGGGATGGTAGTTTCGTCTACCAGTGGGATGGCTCTGTTGGAGGACATGGCCGAAAATCATGGAGTTGGGATCAGGGGGAACTCTCGGCCTATGTGTGAAGGAGGAGGGATTGGGCGTTATAGTATTGGATTGGGGGGATGGGTGTATGGGTGTTCACTGTTGGGTGGATGGACTGTTGGGTAAGGTGAAAAGTCTTTGAATCCTCAAACAAAGCACATGTAGCCCTCTCTAAACTTCTAGGATCAGGGGGAATACCTCTCATGAAGGGTCCAAAATGGCGGTGGCTTTGAGCCCCAGGGGGGTGGTGGAATACTTAACCAAGCAGCAATTCTCTTCATGTCCGATGAGTCCACAACAATAGCAGAATAGCGGAAGGCGCTCATATTTGATCAATGCCTCACTATCAAGACCTGCCCTACGCTTCACCATGATTGATGCTCTTAGAGCAATGGTTATATCCAATTTGACTCTGTAGCGCATGTACTGAAGTTTTTCCCCTGCAACCAGGGTTTGAATGACCATCGCTTTAGAGGGATCACCTATTTTTCTTGCCAATTGAAAGCAGATTTCTGTGGAAATCAATTCCTGAGGGAGGGAGTGGAATTGAATCCAAAACTCCGCATGCCGAAATTCCCAATCGTCGACGTTGTTCCACTTTTCCAAGATGATTAGGTTCCCTGAGACAGTTCAGGGACCTTCCTCCAGAACATTACTGAGGTCTCTGTGATGATTGAACTTGAACAGAAATTTCTGGTCTGCTAATGGGGATACTTCCACTCCCATTCTCAAGTTCCAGCCACCAACAAGGGCCTCATTGATAGCCTGACGACGAAACGGTTTCCCTGGAAGTATGTACCCTACCAACGTATTATCCCAAGCAACCGCTATATCCTCCTCTGTTTCCTCATCAAGGAAGAGGGCATCCTCAGGCGCAGACGGAGGGTCTAGGGAAGGCAGGGTTTCTCCACGGGGTATTGGAGGAAGCGGCAGCAGACGGTTAGTTTCCATCTCAGCCAGCAGAGAGAAGAGCAAAGAGCACTAGAGAAACACTCAGGGAGACAGAACACTCAAGGAACGGAAGCCAAACAAACAAGGGACGTTCACACTAGAGATGGCCGAGACAGACCACTTGCACAGGAGAGAGGAGCGAGGGAAACTTATAGAAGATATTCGAAGAGGAATACAAGTGCGTCAAACATCTCAAGGCAGAAGTGGACGAAGAAAAGGAGAGAAGTGGGTAGGAGGTGCCTAAGCAAGGGTAAGAGGAAGCAAAGCAAGAACTCGTCATTGAAGTACATCATTAGGGGAGAAGAAAGAAGTAACAGAATCACAGTGGGGGGGGAGAAACACCACATTCACGGCTGAGACACAACACACTCACGGCGGAGACACGAACAAGCACAAGGCACCAGACTTCAATTTTGGATCCACAAACACACTCAGTCCAATAAAATGTTCGATTTACAAAAATCAAAGCATGGATAACTATCGGTCCAGTTAGTGGTTCGTTATGGCAACAAAGACCCATAAAATACAAGATGTAAAAGATAAGGGAAAAAGATTGTCACGACTCCAGTGTGCAAATTATTCCTACAGATGCCCTCTCACATTCCAGCCATGGACACCACACTCTCTCCCCTCATTAAACCTCTCCTATTGGATGGTTCGATTTCCACCCCCTCATTGGTGGGAGAAGTAGTGGTCCCTCTTCCGAAAAAAAATATATTATTTTTCCCATGGCTTTTTTTGTTTTTGTTTTTTTTGGGCAAACACCCCAAAGAGGACTTTATTGAGCTACCTTGGGAAACAAATGCGAAAGAACAAGCAGGTCCTTAGGGAAATCGAACTCCAAAAACCCTGATAAGGATAACAAATAACCCGTTTAGAGATAGAGCAGGCCACCACATTTTCAATCCTAGGAACATGAGTGAAAACACACTCAAAAGAAAAACACAAAACATGTCTGAAGAAATAAAATATCAGAGACAATAATAGAGATCTCTAAAGGTCTTCGAAGTAGGATCAGATAGACAATGAATCAAAACTTGGCAATCCGAAGGAATAGTAACATGATTCATAGCTACTTTCAACGGTGACTGAAGCCAAGTTTAAGGGCAAGAGCCTCTCCAACCAATGCAAAACTAGGAAAAAGATGGTCAATGGTGTCAATGGCCACCATAACCAAACTTCCTACAACATCCAAAGCAAAACAACCAATGCTCATCGCTCTCGGTCTATCTGATAGAGTTGCATTCGAGAAGATGAGATGTGACTTAGTAGGTGTAGCAAAAGAGTTGTGCAATGGGGCATCAAGTATTGGGATCCCAACAATCCCAAAATAAAAGACAAAGCCTCCTCTACATGTTGATCAACCATAGAAACCCAAGATTTGAATAGGTAGCAAGGTCATACGGAAGACCCTTGCATTCCGTTACTTCCAAATCTCTCAAAACAATAGTTGTTTGTGTCAATAAGCTACTCCAGTGCTCTTTCTTTGATAAACATGGGACCTTCCCCATGTAGAAATCCATCCATGAAAAGGGCAAGTTAGAACTAGAAAAAAAAAATCTTAAGAAAACATATAATGCAAACCAAGCTTGTTGGGCAAAGACGCACTCAAGAAGGGCATGCTCTACTGTCTCAAGAGCCAGGCCACAAGAGGAGTATACATCCGATTGACTCATGTTCTGATATTCTAAGTTAACCATCACACCTATAGCTCTCAATCAAGCTTTCCAAAGAAACACTTGCACCTTTGGTTGATTGAGTTGTATGACTTGTACTGTTCACATAATCTATGTAAGGCTGGAACGACCCCAAAAAATGGTATAATACACAAAAACTGATGAAGTGATGATCATATAGGTTAATTACGGGTTACTAATTCCAATAAGAATATGAAAAAATTAGAAACGCCTCTTTTCCCTTTGATGAATATTATTTTTTTTTCTTCTTTGGATTAAGTTTTCATAGGTAGAGAGATTGGTGATGTTCTTACCAAGAAAAATAAAATAAAATAGATTACTGATGTGACATTATGATTCAATTCCGGGTTTATCAGTAACTTCCATCCCCTATTGAGATTGGGTTCCTTTTCATGATGTGCGGCTGGGGAGCCCCGACACACGTTAAGATGTATGTTGATATTTGAATCAGGGCTCTCCAATCGCACGATGTGCACTGGAAAGAAGCCAGCTCCGTTTGTTCATAGTTTGAAATACCCTTCTTTAGTCCAATCAAAAGATCTGATGGGGTGAATGAAGGGATTCTATCTTCACTATGGATGGAAAGAAACTGAATCCTATTTCCTTTCTTGATTATCCCATAATCCCATAAATATCTATGCCCCTGGCTGTGACAAGTCCAGGCCAAATGTCATCATGAGCTTCTGTGAAATGTAACAAAAGCTTTTTCCACTTTAAATTAATATATGATATATCATAATGGAATGCATAGCAAGATTCTCACCATATAATGACTTTCACTCTATATTGCATGTCCTTTTTTGAAACTTTTTGATGGAACAAGAATCTTTGCAATATGGTGTGTTCCTTGCCACAATAAAGATGACATTTAAAAGTTGATTTGGTTATATGCGTATCCAATTTTGATGTAGACTTCCTTTAAATACAATTCAAGTACCCCTTAAATTTTTTCGTTTAGCTGATTTATAAATTCAAAGAATCATAAATATGATGATCTTTTGTCCTTCTTGTATATGGATTATTTAAGAAAAAAAAAACATAAATTGTAATTCTTTTTTTTTCCCCTCCTTGTCTCTTTTTATGTCGATTCAATTATTATCTAAGAACTATGGTAGGTCCTCCTATAATTGACATTTAGAAATATTCTCTTATAATTAGTAAACTTTTGACAAATAAATTACATGATTCTATAGTTAAAACTAATTAATTAGTTATAAATAGTCAAATTTTCCTGAACAAATATTTACCATGTGATCGACATCAGTTGGACCAAAAATTTATGGAAAGGTAGACCCCTAGGTCCTCTGTTCACATATAAAAATTCAGGACTCTAGAATGGTGTATATAGTGTTTTTTTTAGGGGGGTAGGGGGAGGTAAACGGTGCATATAGTAGTTGGGGTACTCTAAAAATGCATGAACATATATGAGAATGCATACAATACACAGGTGAATACTTTCATTGAATTACATTATGAAATTTGATATGTGGCTAATACAACCATGTGTTATCTATCCAATCGACATCATCATTTAATGTGGCATAATGAAAATGAGCTTACCAAAGCTGGATTATTGAGAATAAGTTTTTCCTTATAATTAAGGGGAAAGTTTTTATCTACCATGGGTGAAGGAAAAATACACCTATGTAAAGTTATTATTACTTTACTCTCGTATAGACGAAGTCCAAACTTTTCTCTCTCATAACGATGCCTATCCCATTGTTGTAATGATCGACTCACGATCAATGGATTCTCCTTCACTCTAGGTGAGAGGAATCTAGGTCCTAAAATTAACATTATCCTTTAATAAATGTAAGGTAACTGCTCCCTAGTCAATATACCAATTATAAGGGTCTTTGGTTGGAACAACATTTGCATCATAGAACAATCAAATGACAAATTTGACTATAGTATATACTTAGGAGATGGACTAGATAGATCACATGTCAAAATTTAAACCCAAATTCAATCATTTACCCTAATGCAATATTTGCACTTCATCGGTAGATTCATGTCAAATTCCTAGATATTTTAATGATCTATTTGCCACATGATTTCTTTGGGTTAAAACTTGACACATGAACAAGAGACTTTAAGGTTTATCTATCCACAAAATTTTAACCCAGCAATCTTATCAGGATGTGTTGAGGAGTGGCCCCACCCTTCATATATATTGTTTATTAGAGCACTAAGTCCAAATGAGATATCCAGAATCTTTATACAACTTTCTGATTAAAATACTGAAGAACAATCTCTATATAAACTAAGACAAGCAGCAATATCTTCACACAGATTTGGTGCAGAGTCTCTCTCACTGGGTAGCAAAAGTGATAGTGAGAAGTTAGATTGAAGTGGAAATGGAAGAGAAGTGGAAGACAACAGCTCTGCTTGTCATAGATATGCAGGTTTGTCTCTCTTTACTGTTTCTTCCTTTGGTTTCTTATTCAATTCTTTCTCAATTCCCCCTTCTCCCTTTTTTTCAGTTCTGGAATTACTCTGTTGGTAAATAGATTCTGGACTTAGAATATATTCTGAAATCCGTTTGTTTTTTAGAGTGTATTTAGCCCTAGAATCTATTCTGAAATCTGATTTTTTACATTTTATTTTTAACTTTAGTGTGTGTTTTTTCAGTTCTGAAATTGCTCTGTTAGTTAATAGATTGTGTATTTAGAATATATTCTGAATATTTGGGTACTTTAGAGTGTGATTTAGTCACGGAATCTATTCTGAGAATGCATTCCAAACACAGCCTTTTAGTTTACTTGTTTAGATTTTGTTATCTAAACTCTCTATTTTTGTTGTCTTCTTTTCCTTGGGTTGGATGGATGCAGAAAGATTTTGTTCTTCCAAACAAAATCATGCAGGTACCTGGAGGCCCGGCTATTATACCTAATGTTATTAAGGCCGTTGAAGTTGCAAGGCAGCGTGGCATTCTTGTAGTTTGGGTATCATCTCTCTCTTTTTGTGTTTGTGACGGTGAAATCTCTTAGTTGTTGGATCTACAGGTCAAGGGATTGAGCTCCTCTCCCGTGCGGAACAATGTCTAGCACACATCATTTGTTTGGGGAGGTCTCGATCCACATGTCACTACATCGGGATGCGTGTGACAGTGTGGATCGGAGCTCCCCAACCGCATGATGTGTGTTGGACACCGTCCGACGCACAAGTGCACTAGAGAGGAGCCGGATCCAGGGTCAAGGGCACTTGTTAGGTACCACGTGTGCTATGGTTAGATGATGAGGACCCATCCATTTTTATTTTTTTTTCCCCCACTAGAAGAAGCCTCCAACCCCCATGGTAGGGAAGGGGAAATTTTTTCATAGCTTACGTGCACTACTAAGGACGCATGCTTGCAGCCCCACCCTACCACGTGTAGAGCAGCCCCGTCATTGAATGCCTCACTGGGCGGGGTGTTCGCTGAAGAGGAGCTCGATCCGTTTAAGTGTGTCTGATCAGTTAGTAGATCGGATAGTGAAAAATTCGTCATGAATTAATGAATCCATCAACATGTGCTTTTTATCCATTACCTTTTAATTAAGGGTTTAAGGTTATCATGTAGGAAACCCTGATCTATATCATACTTCACGCTTGGCAAGCCTCAACAGTTAATTAAATCTTGGAATATAAACCTTGGGAAAAAGAATGTTACCTAGTTGCGTGGATCATATGCTCAGACGTAGGAGCACACGATATTGTCATCCGTGCCCCCTGTGAAATCGAAAATCTCATCCCAATTTTTGCCTTTGTGTGTGCTCTCAGACACAGGAGCACACAAAATTACCATCCACCCCTTGTGAAATTGAAAATCACATCCCTATTGATGCCCTTGCACATGCTGTCAAACACAAACATACAAAAGCGTATAAAATTACCATCCCCCTACGAAATCGAATTCGCATCCATATTGATGCCCCTATGCATGCTCTCAAACAAAGAAGTGTACAAAATTACCGTCTCACCCCCTATGAAATAAAAATTCACATCATGTTTATGCCCCTACACGTGCTTTCATTGGCCCGCATGGTGCAGGGGCTACACGATCAGACAACAATCTCTTGCCTACATAGGAAAAAATAACATTGTCTAGTCACAAGGATCTCGCACCTAGACACCAGAGCATGCAAAAATTACCATCCCACATCCTATGAAATTAAAAGCCCCATCCATATTGATGCCCATGCACGAGCTCTCATTGGCTCCTACATGATCCAATTGTAGGTTGTCAGAGAACATGACCAAATGGGAAGAGATGTGGAGCTCTTCCGCTCGCACATGTATGGCAAAGACAAAGAAACACCACCGGTCAAGAAGGGCAGTGTTGGTGCAGAACTAGTTGATGGCTTAGAGATACAAGAAGGTGACTACAAGCTTGTTAAGACTCGTTTCAGTGCCTTCTTTGGTACTAATCTTCATTCGGTACTTCAAAGGGTTGGCATCGATAGCTTAGTTGTGACAGGTACGTAATTAAGTTAATGTACCTGCACCCAGACATAGCCCAGTACGAAAAGGCTAGTGCACCCCCAGGAAAGTCAGAAAGGACCAGTCTTTTCGTGCTGGGTTGTGTCTGGGCACAGGTGCACGTCAAGGCACAACATCGGTTAACGTTCTTTCTCCCTTAAGTTAATTAAGATTATTTACGAACACCTGTTTATCTATTAATTAATGGAATTTACACTTCTGTTACAATATAGGAGTTCAAACACCAAACTGTATAAGGCACACAGTGTTCGAAGCAGTGGAGTTGGATTACCCATCTATATCAATCATTACTGATGCCACCGCAGCTTTTACACCAGAAGTACATGCTGGTAATTAATTGAATTGTGATTTCTTAATAACTAATTAATTAATTAACTAGTTAGTTAAATCTCTCTATAACATACATGTTTGAATTTGATGAAACAGCTAATCTTTTCGACATGAAAAACGTTGGAGTTGCAACACCAACACTGAAGGAGTGGTGCGAGTCCAGTGCATAATGATCTGTTTCCTCTTCCCTCAACAATCTATCTAATAAAATCTATATTGTTGTTGTTGTGGACTCTTGATCAGTGATGATCTATCTATCTGTGTTTGGTTTGCTTGAAATCATAAATAAAAATCAGATTAGTATATTTAAGAAGCCCATATGGCCTGGACTGCCGCAAACGAAAATTAAGAGATGACATGAGCAAGAAGAGATCAAGGAAATTTATCTCTTGCAATTCTCTGCCTGGTCTATTTCCCCAAGTCCCTCTAATAGGGGGTGGACCCCACCTGAGCAGCGGGTAGGGTGGTCATTTCCCCCCCCCCCCCAATGAGAAGAATTGAAGGAAATGGATGGGCAGGGATTTGTAGGTTATAAAGATCTAGAGATCAAATACTTGCCAACTTTTGATGGAATTATTATCTGCTCCATTTCCCTAAGTTCCTCTAATAGGGGGCGGAAATGACCACCCTACCCCTTGTTCGAACACACTGTTTGAGTGGGGTCCACCCCCCTCTATTAGAGGGACTTGGGGAAATGGACTGGTTAAGAAATGGAGCAGATAATTTTTCGGGTTTGATGCTGCTCAAGACTGAAATTCCACACATAGAAAATGAAGAGAATTCTATTGCTAAATTAAAGAACTTTTTTTTTTTCGATAAATTAAAGAACTAAGTACAAGATAACAAGAATCAAGGATGACCACTTAACTCAAGGGTCAGAGAGGACCGTTTAAATATTCTAGGTCTTTTGAGGACTCACTCAATCTAAGTGTGAGGCTCTCTCGTCACCAAAGAACCTCAAACTCTCAATGGTGCTTTCAAGCATAATTGAATGTAAAATAGAAATCTAAATAACTTTTTACTATGACATCACATATATAGGAAATAGAAAAGAAACGTAGGGGAACCGTTGGATGGGGAAGAATAAAAATATTCAAAATGTCAAATTAAAGAAACGTTGCAAGGAAGAGTAAAATATTCAAAAAGATCTTGCATTGGTCGAGGAGTGATTTAAATTCACATTGACCACTGGAAACTTTCCATGGTCTTGGACTTAAGAAGAAGAGCTGCACTGATCTCCTCTTCTTGAGAAGAATTCGTCCTCAAGTTTGACGAGTGTATCTTTGATTATGTGTCTTGATCAAGCTTCTTCAACTCTTGTTCCCTAATCCAAATATCTTTTGAATCATGCTTGTTCTTCCAATGAGAAAGGTATTTTGTGTAATTCCTATTTGTAATGGTAATGGACCGTGAATCAAGCTTAGGGATGTAAACGGATCAGATTCGGCTCGAATAGTGCTATATCCGCATCCACATCCGATTAGCTTTGTGACGGATTCGGATAGTGCCAAACGGATACGAAACGGATATTTTATCCGTTTACATATAAATATAGTTTTTGGGATAACTATAGCCTATCTGTATCCGCATCCGTTTAGCTTTCGGACGGATTCGGATAATACTAAACAGATACGAATATGGATACGGCAATGGATTTCGCCTATTCATTTACACCCTTGATCAAGCCCTACAAAATTTTGGGATGTAGGTTATTTGGATCCCATGATAAGGATAATTATCGACAACATTAATGGAATGCATAGCAAGGATCTCATCATATAATGATTTCCACTCTATTGCATGTCTATTTTTTGGAACTTTTTGATAGAACAAGATGCTTTGTGATATGGTGGTTCCTTGCCACTATAAATATGGCATTTAAAAGTTAATTTGATTCTGTGCCTACCCAATTTTGATGTAGACTTCCTTTAAATAGAATTCAGCCCCTTGATTCTTTTCGTGTAGTTGATTTAGATCCAAAGAACCATAAATATGATAATCTTTTGTCCTTCTTGTATATGGATTCTTTTAAAGGAAATAAAAACATAATCTAACTCATGATCATCATCTTATAATTATTTTTTATCTTTTCTTATTGCTTTTCATTTCAATTTAGATTATCTAAGAACTAAGGTAGGCCCTCCCATAATTGACATTTAGAAACAATTATATAATTAAAACTAATTAATTAGTTATAAAAGGTAAAATTTTCCTAAACGAATTTTTATCATGTGGTATCAATTGGACCCAAAATTTGTGGAAAGGTAGACCCTAGGTCCTCTGTTCACATATAAAATTTCAATGCTGAAATTTGACTCTATGATGGTTTTTAGTGGTTTTTATTTTTTGGATAAACAGTGCATATAGTGGTTGGAGTATAGTATAAATGCATGAATACGCATGAAAATACATACAACATACATGGATACTGAAATTTGACATGTGACTAATACAACCATGTGATATCTATCCATGAGTTGCTTTGATAAACTTACCAAAGCCAGATAGTGGATTGAGGAGATGAGTTTTTCTTTATAATTAAGGAGAAAGTTTTCATCTACCATGGGTGAAAGAAAAGTACACTCATTTAGAGTCATTATTATTCTGCCCTATTAAACGGAGTCCAAACTACCTCTCCTCTCGTAATGATGTGTATCCCACTATTGTAATGACTCAAGGTTAAGAGATTTTCCTTTAACGTGGGTGAAAGGAAACTATGTCCTATATTAAATTATCCTTTAATGAAATATAAGTCAAAAGTTCCCTGATCGACAGACCAAGTATAGGGGTGTCAATGGGTCGGGTTGGGCCGGGCCTGCCTAAACCCTGACCCGACCCTAGAGGCCTTAACCCTGACCCTGACCCTGACCCGACCCTGTCAGGATCAAGAAACTCTCAACCCTGACCCGACCCTGCCAGGGTCGAGCCGGGTCGGGTTGGTCTTGATTTATGGCACCGTCCACGTGTCTCATTAGACCATGTTTTTGTAACATAGGATCTCAACCTATGGGACAACTAATAAATATGTTGAAAAAAATGGCGTGTGTATAAACTCTCTCTCTACAATTGTAACTGTGTCCCCTCAATAGGCCTGGAAGCTTATAGGGGCTACAACTAAATAACAATCATGTCAGTGACTCTTTTTATGGTCCTGATCAAAATAGTAGATGATCTACTCTTTTTATGGGTTCCCACTTCATGATGATGACAAAGCTAGTAGTTATCTCTGTACAATTCTCTTCTGTTTTTTTTTTTGTCAAGAAAATACTTATATTAAGTATATAATATATATATATATGTAATATTATATACCTATAATTAATACAGGGTCGGGTCGGGCCGGGCCGGGCTAGGCCGAGGATCTAAACCCTGACCCGACCCGACCCTGCCAGGGTCAGACTATAACTAAACCCAAACCCGCCCTCAGGGTCAAAAAATCAGGGTCGGGCCCAGGCCGGGCTCAGGGCGGGTTCGGGCGGGTTCGGGCCAGCCGGGCTTTATTGACACCCCTAACCAAGTATGGGCTTCTCTAAATGAGAACTTATGACACCAATCTTTGCCTGGTGTAATAGTCAAATGGCAAATTCGACTATAGGATACTCGTAGATGGGTTAGAATTTAGATAGATCACATGTCAAAATTTGCACCCAAATTAAATCATTTTCCCCATGGAATTTCACCACTCATAGGTTGACCCATGTCAAATTCTTAGATATTTCAATAATCTATTTGCCACGCAGCTTCTTTGGACTAAAACTTAACACGTGAATAGGGGACCTTAGGATTTATCTATCTGCAAAATTTTAGTCCAGTCCAATTTTTTATATGTATAGACACCTGACCATGACTTGATTATGTTGATGACCACAGATCAAAAAAATTTCACCTTAGTTATTATAAACGTTTTTCGTTTTTTAGGGCAATTTCTTAGATCTACTAGATAAGAATAGAAATTACAACATAAGTATGTTTCAAATTTGTTTTACATCTACTACTTTTCATTTTGAAAAGATTTACTCAATCCCTAAAGTTGGTTAATAGTCATGCCATGTAAGAATAAATTAAAAGTAAATTTTCAAAATTGCCCCAAAAATCAGTTTTAATTTTAAACCACAATGGAAAAATAGGAGAGAAGAGGCAAGCAACTTTCTTTACCTGTTATTATTATTATTATTATTATTATTATTATTATTATTATTATTATTATTATTATTATTATTATTATTATTATTAGGGAAATTTACGAAACACCCCCTGAAAATAGGTCGAAACTCGGATCACCCCCTGAAATTTGAAAATACTCAGATCACCCCCTCCACACTAACGGTGTTAGTTTGCTGTTAGTTATTGGTGTAAAAAGACTATTTTACCCTTGTACTAAATCATTAGAATCAAATTTTCAATACTATCCTTCCCTTCATCTTCAACCTACAATACCCCAACCCTCTTTCTCACATAACCTGCAACACTAAAACCAAATCTAATGGGTTTTGGGTTATGGGAATAACAAAAATGAAGGTGGTTCGGTGAGCTTTGTTTGGGTTTTCGGTTAGTGGAAATGGAGAATGGGAGTAGGGAAGGGTATAGATTAAGGGGAAAAGTGAATGGAATTCTCGGCATGTTATTTCCGACCGGCTTGCAACTTCCTCAACATCAAGGATACTCTACAGATCTACAGAGTACAGATATCCCTTTTGTTTATTCCTCTGGAAAACGACACCTGGGAAGACACAATTGAAAGAAAGTCTAATAAGAGATTGTTCATCTTTTTCTTTGTCGGCTTTTGTTGATCCATACCTCTCTCTTCTCGCCAATCCTTACGCCTCTTCTCCACCTCTCTCTCGCTCTCTCTCTCTCTCTCCCTTCCCTCTTCTTCCCTGTTCTAAAATAAAAGCCTCACTTGTAGTTTTAAAATTACTTTCCCGTTAATTTTTTCCATTTTGTTTTTAAATTTATTCCAAATCTCCGATGTGCTCATGTGCCAGTTCCACCTCTCCACGTTTTCTCTTCTCTCACTTGAGTGAAAATGAGTGAATGAGAGTGGAGATCTTTGTCGTTGGCCATGAGAGTTGAAAGGGAAGAAATTGATGAGGGGGAACTGCCGTATTGGTATGATGATGGTGCAATCCATCGTCCCACCTCCACTCCCAACCCCTGTTCTTCATCCCTTTCATCCCAATTCACCTCCGGTTCCATGATTCGCAGCATAATCAATAGAGAAGTGTTGGGCGGTCCTTTTATCTCTCAATCAATCTCTAATAATAGGAAGCATCTGATCGGTTTAATTCCAGATTTAAGGCTTCATTGTATACTCTGTTTTCTGTTTTTTTTTTTCAGCATAATAAACCTTCAATTAAACCCAGCCCTCTGATCTGTTTGCTGTGAAACTTTTGGAGCATAAAGCCCTACCTAGGGCCTCCACTCGACCTGCTTTTGGGGGCATTCTGATTTCTGGTTAGTGTGCTACTTGGATGAAGATCAGATTGAAATGGAGGAGAGAGGTGGAGGTCAAGGGGATAAAATAAAGGCTAAATTATCAAGCGAAACAGGAGATCAAGGGGAGAGTGGGGAAGATTCATAGGCCGGTGCCGGTGCCAGTGCCAGTGCCAGTGCCGGTCCCGGAGGAGAGAGAGGTGGAGTGGTCTGAGTGGAAGGCGTAGGAACGGGGTACAAACCCTTACTCCATTCGGTTTAGCCATTTGGGGAAGGAGAGGGGACATTCCCTCTCCGATTCCTTATTTTAATTAAGAAAAAAAAAGAAAAAAGGTACATATTGGGTTTTTAGATCTAAGGGTAAAGTAGAAATTATACTCTTCAAAGGGTAGTTAGGGTTTTCAAAAATTTTAACTAGCTGACTTCATTAGTTGACTAACAGTAGGGTTGAATCTGAGTATTGGGCTCTATTCCAGGGGGTGATCTGAGTATTTTCAAATTTCAGGGGGTGATCCGAGTTTCGACCCATTTTCAAGGGGTGTTTCGTAAATTTCCCTTATTATTATTATTATTATTATTATTGTTTCTCTCACTTTTGTTTTTTGTTTTTTTATTTTTTTTATGACCGCGTTTCTTCCACCAACTATGAATGAGATCCCATTCATTGCAGGCAGGAGAGGGCAGGAATACGAAGGGTATTTTGGAACATACCAAAACCCTATGAAGGGTTGGTGAACCCTAGGATGGTGGGTGGGACTATACTCTATTTTTTTTTTAATGTTTCTATTGTTTTTTATTCCAACAATTAAGATGTACCTCCCTTTGGACTCGATGCATAGCTTTGTTCTCTAAAAATGATAAATACAAAGGTATAACATCAAGTCCAAAGGGAGGTACATCTTAATTGTTGGAATAGAAAACAATAGAAACATATTAAAAATAAAATAAAATAAAATAAAAAGATGATGGTTCACCCAACATCCGAGGGTTCACCAACCCCTCCTAGGGTTTTGTATGTTCCAAAATACCCTCTCAATACTTATTCCTGCCCCCGCCCACCCTACAGTGAATGGGATCTCATTCACAGTTGGTGGATGGAAATGGAAATTTAGCCACAAAAAAAAAAAAAAAAGAAGTGAGAGAAACAATAAAAATTGTTGGAATAGAAAACAATATAAAAATATTAAAAAAATAAAATAAAAAAGACGATGGTTCACCCACCATCCTAGGGTTGACGAACCCCTCCTAAGGTTTTTATATGTTCTAAAATACCCTCCCAATACTTATTCCCGCCCTACGGTGAATGGTATCTCGTTCATAGTTGGTGGAAGGAAAATCTCCTCCTATTTTTCCATCGCGGTTTAAAAATTTAAAACAGATTTTTGGGGCAATTTTGGAAGTTTAATTTATAAACTTTAGGGATTGGGTAAATCTTTTCAAAATGAAAAATAGTGAATGTAAAACCTATTTATCTTGTAATTTCTGTACTTATCTTGTAGATCTAAACAATTATCCGTAAATAAAATCCCCACTATGATTATTAGGTATAAAGGAGTATGAGACGCACTGAGAAACCCACTTGACGTCACTGAGTGTAAATGAGATTTTCAGAATCTTTATGGAAGTTACTGATTAAAAAAATTAAAAAACGCAAGAACAATCTCTATATAATCTAAGACATATATGCAGCAATACCTTCACAAGGATTTGGAGCAAAGTCTCTCTCTCTCTCTCTCTTTTCTCTGGGTGGCAAAAGTGACAGTGAGAAGTTAGATTCAAGAGGAAATGGAAGAGAAGTGGAAGACAACAGCTCTGCTTGTCATAGACATGCAGGTATGGTCTCTCTTTTCTGTTTCTTCCTTTGGTTTCTCAATCAATACTTTCTTAATGTTCCATTCTCCCTTTTTTTTTCCAGTTCTGGAATTATTCTGTTGGTCCTTTTAGTTTTAATGTATACTCTAATAGATTTTGGATCTAAAACGTATTCTGAAATCTGCATGTTTTTTTTTTTCGATTTTTTCAGTTCAGAATATGTTTTAGACTCAGAATCTATTCTGAGAATGCATTCGAAACACAGCCTTACTAGTTTTACTTGTTTAGATTTTGTTATCTAAACTCTCTATTTTTGTTGTGTTTCTTTTCATGGGATTGGATGGATGCAGAAAGATTTTATTCTTCCAAATAAATTCCAGCTGCTACCTGGAGGCCAAGCTATTATCCCCAATGTTATTAAAGCAGTTGAAATTGCAAGGCAGCGTGGCATTTTTATAGTTTGGGTATCATCTCTCTCTTTTTGTGTATTTTTTGGGTGAAATCTATCTCTTTTTGTGTTTGTGACGACAAAATCTGTTAGTTGTTGGATCCTTGGGTCAAGGGCACTAGTTAGTTTCCATGTGTGCTATGGTTAGATGATCAGGACCAATAGTTTCCCCCCCCCCCCTCCCCCCTAGAATAACCCCGCCGCAACCCCAATGGTCGGGGAAGGGTAATTTGCCCAGTGAGGCATCCAACGGCGGGACTGCTCTGCATTCATCTCATCGCATACCTGGCCCACCCTGATGCACATGTGATCAGCACATGCATAGCAGCCCCGTCATTGGATGCCTCACTGAGCGGGGTGCTCGCTAGAGAGGAGTCCGATCCAATTAAGTGGGTCTCAACTACAAGAGCGGATGGTGAAAAATTCAGTCATGAATAAATGATCCATTAACATGTTCTTTTTTACCACATACCTGTTAAGGGAAAAAGATTTCTACTTGGTGCTGTTTTCTACGTCCTCTCATAGGGCACCGTGATATGACGCCTCTGCTTCCTAAGTAGATACCCAAGCGTGCTCACCCATTGGCCCAGACGCTTGTGTAGAGACCATGCTACTAAGTAGAGATCTCTTGCTCACCTTTTAATTAAGGGCTTAAGGTTAACATGTAGGAAACCATTTTCTATAGCATATCTCACGCTTGGCAAACCTCAAACAGTTGTCTTGCAATATAAACTTTGGGAAAAAGAATGTTACCTGATTGCGTAGATCCTATGCTAGGACATAGGATCACACGAAATTATCGTCCCCCCCCTGGCTGTGAAATAAAAAATCTCATCCATGTTGATGACTTTGTGTAGTTGTGTATGCTCTCAGACACAGGAGCGTACAAAATTACCTAGGGGTATCAATTGGTCCGGTTTCTTAATAGTTCCAATCCTAAAGGGCTAGGACCAGAACCAGACCAATAAGCTAATCGGTTCCAATCTTGAGATCCAAGAGGCCAAGACAATTAGCTAATGGGCGGGCCGCTTCTAGTTCTTAAACGGTTCCTAGCAGTCCAATTTTTTACAAAAAAAATCCCTAACACATGCTACATATATTTAATAATAAGACACTAATTTCTATCATATGAGATATGCTTCATTTTTTTTCTTTCTCAAATCACATAACTAATCTATAGTACCACTTGTTTTGTATTAAATATTAAAAAGTAAGAATGCCACCACCCTCATAAGTTAGGATTACTTTAAGGTATGTTTTTAAGTTAGCATTCCCAAATGGACCTTTAAATGTACAACCAAATCTTTGGTAAAATAACATATTAGACATGTGGTACCAATCAATTTTTTTTTTGGGTAGAAAGTACCAGCCAAAATTGAAAGATGAAAAAAGTAAAGGGTTGGACCTTAGGCTTTTTTTTTTTTTGATAGGTGGACCTTAGGCTTTGAGTCTTAAGAATTATATAATATATAGGGTTAGGATGTGAATTTGTTCCAGTTCCACCTACTCCTAGTTGGTAGATTCGAAACTAGACCAATAACTTATTGGTACATATAGAACCAGACCAATAAACTATTGTGTGGGTCAGTTCTGGTTCAATTCCCAATTATGGTCCAAAATTGACACCCTTAAAATTACCGTCCACCCCTTGTGAAATAAAAAACCACATTCCAATTGATGCCCTTGTGTGTGCTCTCAAACACAGAAGCACACAAAATTACCGTCCTACCCCCTATGAAATCGAATTCACATCCATGTTGATGCCCCTATGCATGCTCTCAGACCAAAAAGTGCACAAAATTACTATCTAACTCCTACGAAATAAAAAATTACATCCATGTTGATGCCCCTGCACGTGCTTTCATTGCCCCTGCATGGTGCAAGGGCTACACGATCAGACAACAATCTCTTGCCTATATAGGAAAAATGAACATTGTCTAGTCGCAACACCGGAGCGTGTATAATTACTGTCCCACCCCCTGTGAAATTAAAAGTCTCATCCATGTTGATGTCCATGCACATGCTCTCATTGGCTCTGCGTTGGTGCAAGGGCTACACGGCTAAGCAAGAATCTCTTGCCCATAAACTTAACTTGTTCACACACTTAATACACCTTTTTTCGGTTTCTTCTTCTTGATTGATCATGATCAGCAATACTGATGATGCATGATCCAATTGTAGGTTGTTAGAGAACATGACCCAATTGGAAGAGATGTGGAACTCTACCGCTTGCACTTGTATGGTAAAGACAAAGAAACAACACCAGTTAAGAAGGGCAGTGTTGGTGCAGAACTAGTTGATGGCTTAGAGATCCAAGAAGGTGACTTCAAGCTTGTTAAGACTCGTTTCAGTTCCTTCTTTGGTACCAATCTTCATTCAGTACTTCAAAGGGTTGGCATCGACAGCTTAGTTGTGACAGGTACGTAATTAAGTTAATGTACCTGCGCGCAAATAGGAGAGTGCATCGGTCTTTTTGCGGTGGGTTGTGTCAGACACAGATACATGTGAGGCACAACACCGATTAGCGTTCTTTCTCCCTTAAATTAATTAGGATCATTCAAAGAACACTTCTTTAATTATTAATTAATGGAATTTACACTTCTATTACTTTATAGGAATTCAAACACCAAACTGTGTCAGGGCCACAGTGTTCGAAGCAGTGGAATTGGACTACCCATCTATATCAATCATTACTGATGCCACAACAGCTTTTACATCAGAAATACATGCTGGTAACTGTATTAATGTGATTTCTTAATAATTAATTATTTAATTAATTAACTAGTTAATTAAATCTCTCTATAACATACTTGTTTGAATTTGATGAAACAGCTAATCTTTTGGACATGAAAAATATTGGAGTTGCAACACCAACACTGAAGCAGTGGTGCGAGTCCAGTCCATAATGATCTGTTTTTTCCTCCTCAACAATTTATCTAATAAAATCTAAATTTTTGTTGTTGTAAACTCATTATCAATCAGTGATTATCTATCTATGTTTGGTTTGTTTGAAGGGAACGATTGATGATCTATTATGTAATATGTTGAAATCAGAAATAAGAACAAGATGCGTATATGTCCTGCCTACTGAGTATATTTGAGAAGCTTTGTTGGAAGTATATTTATCAGGATATTGAGAGAACGCACTTATTTTTTCAAGCTGTTAAGACTTCAAACAATTTTTGTTCCACAAACTTTTAGGGATCCTGTAACAAAATATATTAGCAAAATTTGACGGTCTGAGTCGTGCTTCTTGTCAGTCTCCTTAAGACCATAGACGCCCCCTATGGAATGACCAAAGCCCCTTGTTTTGTCTGGGCTGGATCCTCTAGCTCCTACCACAGCTATAGGAGTGCCAAATTGTATAAAGTCATACATTCAGTAGTGGCCATTCATAATGAAATAATAAGTGTTTATGCATCAGTCATGGAATACATATCGAAAGCCTTTAATGCAATTAACTCGTCTATAGACTGCTCAGTAGGGGTTCCTACCGAGCAAGCAACGGAGCTCAAGAAATGATGCACAAGAGTAAATATAACCAACCTTCTTCAACTCTTGTTTGCTAATCCAAGTATCTTCCAAATCAGGCTTGTTCTTCCAATGAGCAAGTTGTTGTGTATAAATCCTATTTCTAGTGGTAATGAACTTCGAATCAAGCACCTAAATTTTGAGATGGAAGTTAGTTAGGATCTCTATGATAAGGATAAATATCAGCAAAATTAAAAATGAGATTGATTCTAATTCCATTAGGTACGTATCTCAATAAGGTATGCATTAGGTGATAATTTTTGAGAAAATGTCCTGGACCCAATTTCCTACTCTTTGTCTTCATAAAAAATTTCCTACTCTTGAGTGTTATATTTTCCTTTTAAAAACCTCTATTTCTTCAAGTATGTCATAACCAAGTCTCCTTTGAACCAAGATGTCGCCGGGAATCATAATTTCCTTGTAGCGGTTGTTAGCATATTGTGGTTGGGATTTCACTTGTTCTTGTAATTCTTTGATGTGGTTGACAAGTTCTTCTGCTTCTATGATAGTCTTTTCTGGATTAGGAATAAATATACGATTCGAATATGACCATGATTTCTTCCATAAGCCATTTCAAATGGTGCCTTTTGAGTATATCAATAGTTAGAACTATCGTAGACAAATTTGGCTTGAGATAAAATAAAATTATATTACTTTGAATGATCATTTGCAAGATAACAAAGAAAATTTTCAAGAGAACGATTAACCACTTCGGTTTGCTCATCGGTTTGTGGATGATAGACACTTAATAATTGGAGTTAGATGCTCATGAGGTTTTATAGAGTACGCCAAAAACGATTCATGAATTTTGTTCATGATCCAATATAATGGGCTTTGGCACACCATGAAGTCAAACCATTTTATTGAATAAGAGAAGCTACATATGAAGCATAGGAAGTTGTCTTGCATGGAATAAAATGCACCATCTTAGAGTATCTATCAACAACAAAAAAAAAATTTTGAATCAAAACCTCGTTGAGTTTTAGGTAGCCCATGAACAAAGTCCATTCGAATGTCTTCCCATGGATGTTCGAATAATGGTAAAGGCTGATAAAACCTACAATTTTGGATCTTACTCTTGGTCTTTTGACATTAAACAATTTTGGACAAACCGTTTTACATCACGATTTAGTTTTGACAAAAAATAGTGGTCCCTAACCAAAACTAATCCTTAGGAATGTAGTTTGAAATTAACATTTACTTTTAAAGAGCCTTGGAGAATTCAAAGTTGGTTATCATAAAAGGATATCTTATTGACACCTCTCAAGGTGTCCGCTAATCTGTAATCTTACATTTTTTGCCCTTGGTGCATGACACAATTTTTTTTTCAATAAGGATAATAGTGTCATTTCACATGCATACTTGAGAAATATGAATGACAATGATATCTTCTAATAATGACAAAATATATGTCACGATCAATTTATTTTTGAATACTTTTTATATCCTTTAATTAAAAACATTTTGAGAGTAAGATAAGGGATAATTAAAATGTGTCAAGTTCGCTAAAGACACCTATAGAGATGTCATTTAGATCCTGATGATAATTGTTTATTAGTATCATAAAATCATTACTGTGACTATCCTTGTATTTCTCCTAATTTTTTTATAAAATATGAGATAGTCTCACAAGTTTTTGGTAAGAGTTCAAACCCAATGACTTTATAAGACATGGCCTTGAGAAGATAAAACTTGTGATTAACCACATCCGCAATTTTGTTCATAATCTCATATTTGTAGTCGATCACAAAGGTGATTCTCATATATAAGAAACCCACTTAGCTTGTCTAAGGAACCAAAGGGCTTCATAGTTGGAATATAAAACAAACTCCTTGTAACTCAAATAAATGCGTCATAACCTTAAGGCTTTCGTTATCGCATAAAATACGAGGTCATAGATGAAGTATCTCATCCTAACATTATTAAGTTTTTCACTAAAAGTAAAAAAATTATAAGACTCCCTTAATCTTTATGACCAAAATTCCAAAAAAACACGTAACATGGAATTGAGAGAGGGTACACAAGAGAAGTTACAAAAATTTCTACTTTAATATTGATTTAATTTTATTTCCATTCTTTTTATTTTCCTAACCACCAAACCCTAAAACACCATGGTCATCTACCATTAACTAACAACCCTCTTCCCCATCCCCAGCGTACCCTTATTAATAAGTCTCAAAATTTACACGCTATATAACACCATTGTGCGTGCTACTATAACTCTTGACAGTGTAGTTAGCCTCATTGTTACTCCTTGCCTTCACGAACACGAATGGGAACTCTCCACTTGTCAAAACTGACAACCACCTTGTCCCCTCTTCTTTCCTAATTCCAACATCACCACACGTAACATGACACGACTCGCACAAACCGGGGCAGTATCTGATCCGATAAGCTGAAGCTGGATCCGATGCATTGACCAGCAAAATCTTAAACCAGTTCTTCACTGTCGATTTACCCGGATGACCCGGTTTACCTTCCAATGTCACATACCTCTCCCGACCCGATGCAGCATCAATCTGCCATACTCCTGGCATTTCCATGAATCTGATGTTCACATCTGTCGACATGTGGATAGTGATCTCTTCAGATCTAATTTGAGTGCTTGGGGCTTCCGCAATAGATTTAACTCTTGATGGAAGGGGCACCGGAGTGAACAAAACGGGTCACCCGAAATTCATGTTATAGGAGTGTTGTTTTACGGTAGGGGTGTTAGTGGTAAAACTGGATCTCTCACGTGTGTCGACAGTTAAACCACAGCCGTGGCCACCGCGGACGGCTGAGACAATGTAGTATGGCGTGCCCTGTTGGAGCTCGTTGCCATCGGTGTCGAACACAACTTCGCATAGATTGTGGGTCTGGGCGATAGCCTGTAACCGGAGAAGAAAGGCAAAGAAGAAGAGCTGAACAAGGATGGATTGCATCTTCATGACTGGAAGAAATTGAGATTATGGTGGAGCTTGACAATGGAGACTGATCCTTTTGTTTAGGCCAAGACCTTGTAAGTAGAATCTGAGGTATTGAACAGGTTTTAGGGGACAGGTGTTAAAGGGGCAGCAGTTAAAGATCAAGATCATAACAGTCATCCAGAGCTTGACTGTTCCAAACATCCAAGATGTAAATGGATATTCAAAAATTCAAATTTGATTCGCAATTGTTTAGGGGTATTCACATTTGAGAATCTCAAAAAAAAAAAAAAATTCCGAGTAAATATTCAATTAAAAATAAAAAGGTATAAAGAACGCTAACTAGTTGCATGGTTCTTGAGCTTAGACACAGGACCCCGCAAAAAGACCGTTGAGCCACAATGAAATAAAAAATTCCATCAATGGTTTTGTGCGTATTCTCATTGGCCCCTATACTAGTGCATTCTCTTGTCCAAATAAAAATTAAATAGATAATAATTTTGAGGATATTGAAGATTCAATAGGTTCTTAATATGAAGAAAAGAGAATCATGGGACTAAGACAACTAAAGGATATGGATTGAGAGTGAACTGTATCAGGGAGGAAGGTCTGAGTTATACAAGTCAAGGATATAATGTTAAAACAGAAGAAGGCTTGAAACTTCAAGGCGCGTTATAGAGTCACTTTTCTTAAGACGAAATTCGTCCCTACTTCCATATGCAAATAGGTTGCAGACGAATTGTCTCCCAGGATACAGAAAAGCCTCAAACAATGTTGATTATCTTGGCTGCGTTTTGCATAAACGAAGCCAAGAATGATTCCAGAAAGCCTTTTGAGAATGCAGAAAAACCAGAAGCAAAGAAATCTGTTCCTGCAGTAAAACAGATTCTCTACAAGACCACTTTTGAGAAGGAGGAGAAGAAGATAACATATTGGATCCTTTCAAATTTGAAATATCTCTGGATATTAATAAGCCACTTGACACCTGTTCCCAACAGATGGATTCTTCCATCTTTGAATCTGGTTCATTAGATCGTAACTGTACGATCTAAATCATCCAAACACATAACAGTCATAACTGTTAATCAATTTGAATCTGGTCCGTTAGATTGTAACTGCACGATGTAATCCGTCCAAACACATAATAGTCATAACTGTTAATCAATTTGAATCTGGTCCATTAGATTTTATCCAGATTCAAATCGGACCACTTGGTTAAAAAGACTGTATTAATGTGATTTCTTAATAATAAATTATTTAATTAATTAACTAGTTAATTAAATCTCTCTATAACATACTTGTTTGAAGTTGATGAAACAGCTAATCTTTTGGACATGAAAAATATTGGAGTTGCAACACCAACACTGAAGGAGTGGTGCGAGTCCAGTCCATAATGATCTGTTTCTTCCTCCTCAACAATTTATCTAATAAAATCTAAATTTTTGTTGTTGTAAACTCATGATCGATCAATGATTATCTATCTATGTTTGGTTTGTTTGAAGGGATCGATTGATGATCTATTATGTAATATGTTGAAATCAGAAATAAGAACAAGATTAGTATATGGTCTGCCTACTGAGTATATTTGAGAAGCTCTATTGGAAGTATTTATCAGGATATTGAGAGAACGCACTTATTTTTTCAAGCTGTTAAGACTTCAAATAATTTTTGTTCCACAAACTTTTAGGGATCCTGTAACAAAATATACTAGCAAAAATTGACGGTCTGAGTCGTGCTTCTTGTCAGTCTCCTTAAGATCATAGACGCCCCCCCTATGGAATGACTAAAGCCCCTTGTTTTGTCTGGGCTGGATCCTCTAGCTCCCGCCACAGCTATAGGAGTGCCAAATTTTATAAAGTCATACATTCAGTAGCGGCCATCCGTAATGAAATAATAAGTGTTTATGCATCAATCATGGAATACATATCGAAAGTCTTTAATGCAATTAACTTGTCTATAGGCTGCTCAGTAGGGGTTCCTACCGAGCAAGCAATGGAGCTCAAGAAATGATGCACAAGAGTAAACATAACCAAACTTCTTCAACTCTTGTTTACTAATCCAAGTATCTTCCGAATCAGGCTTGTTCTTCCAATGGGCAAGTTGTTGTGTATAAATCCTATTTCTAGTGGTAATGGACTTCGAATCAAGCACCTACATTTTGAGATGCAAGTTAGTTAGGATCTCTTTGATAAGGATAAATATCAGCAAAATAAAAAATGAGAATGATTTCAATTCCATTAGGTACGTATCTCAATAAGGTATGCATTAGGTGATAATTTTTGAGAAAATGTCATGAACCCAATTTCCTACTCTTTGTCTTCATAAAAAATTTCCTACTCTTGAGCTTGTTATATTTTCCTTTTAAAAACATCTCTTTCTTCAAGTATGTCATAACCAAGTCTCCTTTGAACCAAGATGTCGCCGATAATCATAACCTCCTTGTAGCGGTTGTTAGCATATTGTGGTTGGGATTTCACTTGTTCTTGTAATTCTTTTATGTGGTTGACAAGTTCTTCCGCTTTTATGATAGTCTTTTATGGATTAGGAATAAATACACGATTCGAATATGACCATGATTTCTTCCAAAAGCCACTTCAAATGGTGACTTTTGAGTATATCAATATTTATAACTATCGTAGACAAACTTGGCTTGACATAAAATAAAATTTTATTGCTTTGAATGATCATTGCAAGATAACAAAGAAAATTTTAAAGAGAACGATTAACCACTTCGATTTGCTCATCGGTTTGTGGATGATAGACACTTAATAATTGGAGTTAGATGCTCATGAGTTTTCATAGAGTACGTCAAAAATGATTCATGAATTTTGTTTCATGATCCAATATAATGGGCTTTGGCACACCATGAAGTCGAACCATTTTATTGAATAAGAGAAGCTACATATGAAGCATAGGAAGTTGTCTTGCATGGAATAAAATGCACCATCTTTGAGTATCTATCAACAAAAAAAAAAAAATATTGAATCAAAACCTCATTGAGTTTTAGGTAGCCCATGAACAAAGTCCATTTGAATGTCTTCCCATGGATGTTCGAATAATGGTAACGAATAATGGTAAAGGCTGATAAAACCTACAATTTTGGGTCTTACTCTTGGTCTTTTAGCATAAAACAATTTTGGACAAATCGTTTTACATCACGATTTAGTTTTGACAAAAAATAATGGTCCCTAATCAAAACTAATCCTTAAGAATGTAGTTTGAAGATAACCTTTACTTTTAAAGAGCCTTGGAGAATTCAAAGTTGGTTATCTTAAAATGATATCTTATTGACACCTCTCAAGGTGTCCGCTAATCTGTAACCTTACTTTTTTTGCCCTTGGTGCATGACACAATTTTTTTCTTCAATGAGGATAATAGTGTCATTTCACATGCATACTTGAGAAATATGAATGACAATAACATCTTTTAATAATGACAAAATATATGTCACGATCAATTTATTTTTGAATACTTTTTATATCCTTTACTTAAAAACATTTTGAGAGTAAGATACGGGATAATTAAAATGTGTCAAGTTCGCTAAAGACACCTATAGAGATGTCATTCAGATCCTGATGATAATTGTTTATTAGTATTATAAAATCATTACTGTGACTATCCTTGCATTTCTCCCAATTTTTTATAAAATATGAGATAGTCTCATAAGTTTTTTGTAAGAGTTCAAACCCAATGACTTTATAAGACATGGCCTTGAGAAGATAAAACTTGTGATTAACCACATCCGCAACTTTGTTCATAATCTCATATTTGTAGTCGATCACAAAGGTGATTCTCATATATAAGAAACCCACTTAGCATGTCTAAGGAACCAAAGGGCTTCATAGTTGGAATATAAAACAAACTCCTTGTAAATCAAATAAATGCGTCATAACCTTAAGGCTTTCGTTATCGCATAAAATACGAGGTCATAGATGAAGTATATCATCCTAACATTATTAAGTTTTTTTTTTTTTTTTGGTAAAACATTATTAAGTTTTTCACTAAAAGTAAAAAAATTATAAGACTCCCCTCATCTTTATGACCAAAATTCCAAAAAAACACGTAACATGGAATTGAGAGAGGGTACACAAGAGAAGTTACAAAAATTTCTACTTTAATATTGATTTAATTTAATTTCCATTCTTTTTATTTTTCTAACCACCAAACCCTAAAACACCATGGTCATCTACCATTAACTAACAACCCTCTTCCCCATCTCCAACTTACTCTTATTAATAAGTCTCAAAATTTGCACGCTATATAACACCATTGTGCGTGCTACTACAACTCTTGACAGTCTAGTCAGCCTCATTATTACTCCTTGCCTTCACGAACACGAATGGAAACTCTCCACGTGTCAAAACTGACAACCACCTTGTCCCCTCTTCTTTTCTAATTCCAACATCACCACACGTAACATGACACGACTCGCACAAACCGGGGCAGTATCTGATCCGATAAGCTGAAGCTGGATCCGATGCATTGACCAGCAAAATCTTAAACCAGTTCTTCACTGTCGATTTACCCGGATGACCCGATTTACCTTCCAATGTCACATACCTCTCCCGACCCGATGCAGCATCAACCTGCCATACTCCTGGCATTTCCATGAATCTGATGTTCACATCTGTCGACACGTGGATAGTGATCTCTTCAGATCTAATTTGAGTGCTTGGGGTTTCCGCAATAGATTTAACTCTTGATGGAAGGGGCACTGGAGTGAACAAAACGGGTGACCCGAAATTCATGTTATAGGAGTGTTGTTTTACGGTAGGGGTGTTAGTGGTAGAACTGGATCTCTCACGTGTGCCGACGGTCAAACCTCCGCCATGGCCACCGCGGACGGCTGAGACAATGTAGTATGGCGTGCCCTGTTGGAGCTCGTTGCCATCGGTGTCGAACACAACTTCGCATAGATTGTGGGTCTGGGCGATAGCCTGTAACCGGAGAAGAAAGGCAAAGAAGAAGAGCTGAACAAGGATGGATTGCATCTTCATGACTGGAATAAATTGAGATTATGGTAAAGCTTGACAATGGAGACTGACCCTTTTGTATAGGCCAAGGCCTTGTAAGTAGAATCTGAGGTATTGAACGGGTTTTAGGGGATATGTGTTAAAGGGGCAGCAGTTAAAGATCAAGATCATAACAGTAATCCAGAGTTTGACTATTCCAAACATCCAAGATGTAAACGGATATTCAAAAATTCGAATTTGATTCGCAATTGTTTAGGGGTATTCACATTTGAGAATCTCAAATAAATAAAAAAAATTTCTGAATAAATATTCAATTAAAAATAAAAAGGTATGGAAAAAAGAACTTTAGCCACCTACGCCTAAACAGGAATACAATAAAGCACCGCTCAAACCCCTGTGAAATTGAAAATAGCATCCAAACCAATGCTTCGGTGCATAATCTCATTGTGCTCACTCTGGTGCAAGGTTACATGACTAGTGAACGAAAAAAAATTCTTAGAAAAAGGGCCGAGTATTGCAAGGACGTGGTCAAAATATCGGCGAGGAATTGAACTCACCGTTAAGGAGGAGGAAAGCGGAAATAGGGAAAGAAAGAAATAGCCGATGAGAGATTATAGCCAGGGAGCTGAAATGGATGGGTCATGGTTGTAGTAGAGTAACTGCTGTGGTGGTAGCGGCGACAACAGCCTCTTCTTCTTCTCTTCCATCACTTTGTCCATTTAGGGTTAGAGTCTCTTCTTCAACCTCTTTCTTCTGTACGTCTACTTTGCCTTCATCGTTGTTGTCATCCAACATGCCTGAACCACAGGATCAGATGGCGCAGTGGCCTGCCAGTAGAGTCAGGGACACATTTATCAAGTTCTTTGAAACAAAAGATCATGTCTACTGGAAATCTAGCCCCGTTGTACCCGTCAACGACCCTACCCTCCTATTCGCTAATGCCGGTGCGTTTCCGTCTCTTTGTCATACCCATTTGATTGAAATTTATTTATTTTTTGTTAATTTCTCATTATCTAATATTGGGTTGTTAGAGAGTTTAGAAGTTTGTGTTTGTTGATTGGATTAAATGAATTTAGCGTTCTAAGTGGCCTATTTAATCTGAAAATTTCGATTCTCTATAATTGAGTTGTTTGGGATTTTAGAGCTTGTGTTTTGTTTATTGGTTTAATAAATTTGGCGTTCCAACTTCCGAGTATTCGCTTCAGAAACTCTAATGTTGTGATATTATACGAGTCATATTTCGTTCAGTTCCCTTTGTGTATGGATAAGTGATACGTGGATGGATCATCAGAGACTTATTTTTTTTATTCTGATAGTGAAATTGGTTCAAATTAATTTGTTATGGATAAATGATGAATTGATTGATTCATGTTTGATGTTTTTATATGGCCTTGCAGAACAAGATAATATTTAGAAGTAGTTTGAAATTTGAAAGGCATGGTTTTCTTTTATTGCTTTTTTAATAGGTAGGTAGTTATCTATGTAACAAGCCAATGGGACATAGATAGAAAATCACAAAACATATAAGCAATCCATTTTCAGGGTTCTTTTAATCTGAACCGTCTGTTTTGCTCATAGTTGGGAGAGTACACAGTTATGATTAGAGTACTGGTACACATAAGGGTGTTAAAACGGTTTGGTTTCAGTGTAATCGGTTGGGTTCGGTGCAAAGATATTTAGGTGAAACCAGAACTGAACCTTTTTTGAAACAGTTTCAGTTATTGAAACAAAAACCATTTTGTAAACGGTTTCGGTTTCTTGGTTTTTCAACGGGATCGGTTTATCGGTCCTAAATGGTTTTGGTCACCGTTTTAGATACTTGGTTCCTAAATGGTTTGCCTGTTTTATACCGAATTTAATGCTTGTTGGATGTACTCAATAAGCCACATTGAAAAGGACATGAGTCTAATTCATAGAGAACCCAAAATATTCATAAAACATTGAATACTATTATACTAATATATTTGAATGAATCCAACCCAATTATTTTATTACAAATTCCACATATACACTTCTACCAATCCATGTTTGGCTCTCATTGTTTTCAAATTTAACAACAACCTATTGTATGAAGGCACTAGTGGGTAATTATTGCCATTATCTATATTACTATATTTGTTTTGGTTTACCAACGGTTTAAACGGTTCAATTCGGTTTAAACCGTTTAACTAATTGGTCCCAATTTTAAAACTAAAACTGAACCATTTGTTTAAAGGTTTTTCATGGTTTTGGTGTAAATGGCTCGCTTCGGTTTCAGCAAACAGTTTCGGTTTGATTTTGACACTCTTAGGTACACATGCGGACATACACAACAATGCATGCCAATACAAGGTAAATTATTTAATTGAATTAGACTCAGAATTTCGACATGTGGTTAATCTAGACCACGTCCTCTCTATCCAACAGCGGGGATGGGCACATCTTCTGCCTAGTGGTAGAATAAATGCCTTGTGATGTTTGAAGAAATAACAGATCCTTGTGACAATAATAATTCACCTTTTACATGAATTAATTTATTTTATTTTGGGGAGGAAGGGATTAAAGTATAATTGTCCTTTTTTTGAGCATCCTTAGCTGTAGAGCTGTGTCTGGTTCAAAATTATGGGAGCGAAATTTGATAATAAATACCAAGGTTGATGTAAGAGACTTACGACAAAGTTATAATAATTACAGACATTGAACTGACTTTGAAAATGCCCTAGGAATTTTGTGTGGTTTTCCATTTACAGATGGTTTTTATTTGGAAAGAAGTCCAGTTTGTGTGGATTACTTACTGTGCTTATGCTGATTAAACTACCAAGTAGCATTCATGTTTCATCTTGAAAATTACTTGGACACTCCCTGTACGATGGCCATTTTGCTTAAGATTACCAACGTTTGAAACAATTACCTGACACCCCCTGAAACCTGACAGTGTTAGTCTGCTGTTAGTGTTTAAATGGAAATGTCCTTACCCTTATGAGTTATTCAACTGAAACTTATGAAGTTAAATGACCAACTTACCCTTCTCCTCCTCCTCCTCCATCCACCAGGAACACAGATAAAAGTAGTCTCTGCCACTTTTCGTCTCCCACTTCTTTCCCGCTCAGAAATATCTCAATCAAGCTCTGCAACTTCTGTCTGTTTCTGAAAAAATGGAAAACAATATTTACCTTGTCTTCCTCATCATCTCCGTTCTTGCTCTCCCTCTCGTCTCAGCAACACCCATCATATCTCCACCATTCCCACATGGAATAGCTTCATAAATCATAACATCATTGAGGCTCTGAGCGGAGCAAATGATTTCAGAAGCTGGGCAGATGTCCTCTCAGTTCCAGATCCATCAACCTTCCCCATGACTGCAACCTTCTTCATCCCCACCGACGATGCCATTGACCATATCTCCAGCTCACTCACTCATGACTTCGACCCATCAATTATCCTCTTACCATATCATCTCTCAGGAACTCACCTTTTCTGATCTTCAGAAGTTACCAATTGGTTCTTCGTCGTTCTGATGCACCATGCTCTTGCGCAGAGTTTCCGATCAGGCTTTCAGTTTTTTTGGGCAATTTTCGCGTTCAAGATCCATTAGGAATCTCTTTGCTCGTTGATGGCTGATTGGGCTTTAGCGCAGCTAAAGAATTGAATCAGATTAATATCTTCATTGGTTCAAAGGCATGTCTTGGCATTCTTTGGTTCTGAAACCTTCATGATCTTGAGAGAGGTTTATAAATGGTTTTTCTTTTTCCCTTTCAATGGGGTTTCTCTTTGTATCGATATTTTCAGTTTGTTTTTTTTTTTTTTTTTTTTGAATTTAGAATTGGATAGTGTTCTTCATTGGTTGGACAAAAAAAAAAGAAAATTGAGAGAAGCCAAAACCAAATTCCTCTATACCATGACTCAAGGAAGAAGACAGACTTATGATTCAAGGAAGAAGACACACCTACAAGCGTAAGTGGAAAGAAAAAAGGAAAAAGGGGGAAAAAAAAAAAAACAGAACACGGAAGCAATTTCTATGGCTTCCCTTGCTGTAATGCCAAGATCTGTTAGATCTTTAATAAAAATCCAAAACAGAAACGACAAAAATGTTCAAGATCCGTTAGCCATGGCTGCCCCTTTTTTTTTTGGTTGCAGGAAGAAGAAGAAGAAGAAGAAGAAGAAGGGGTAAATCTGTCACTTCAGCACCCTTTAAGGGTAGTTTAGGCATTTACAAAATATTTAACCCATGGTAACAGTGACTGACTAATGGACAGGGCTACTTGAAAGAAATGGTAAACTGCAGGGGATGTTCAAGTAATTGTTTCAAAGGTTGGGGAGACCATGGTATAAAATCTCGCGATATATCGGCGATATATCGCCATATTTCGTGAATCTCGACATGCCCGAGATACGAAACACTTCCGAAACAAACAAATACAATATCTCGTCGATATATCGACGATATATCGTGGATCTCACGATATATCGCGAGATCTCACGATATATCGCGAGATACTGTAAAAGTGACAAATAGTGTCACACTAAGGCCCCTTTTATACCATATTCCGCAGCTCTTGGTTGATATTTCGACCGAGAGCTGCTGAAAATCAAATTTTCTCTCTTCTTCCTCATTTTTTGCTTTTCTTCCTCCCTTCCAAGCCTCATCCAAGCATTGTTGAAGCTCCTTGTCGCCGGGAAGACGTCGGAGGGTCATCTAAGCTCATCATCCAAGCCTATTTTCATTATTTAAGGTAAATTCTATTTCTCTAAAACTATTTTTTTTAAAAAAACTTTGTACAAATGTTGTTGGATGTTGATGATATTAATATATGTTAGACACCGGAGGCCGATCTCACCTCACGGTGTCGAAATTTTTTCCCATATGTATTTTTTTATTTTTTCTGGTTTTAAAAATTCATTTTCCTACAACTAAAATAGGAAATAATTAGGGTAATATGACTTAGATGGTAATGAATTAAATATATGTTAGACACCAATGGCCGATCTACGGCTTCACAATGTCGGATTTATTTTTCTGCTCTTAAATAATTCTTTTAATTTTCAAAAATTAAGAAAAATGTATAAAAAATTAAAAAAGCAGAAATAAATAAGGAAAAATATGTGTTTTAAGTTTAAAAAATAATGAAAAAATATGAAAGTTATTTCTATATGTTTTGAGATGCATTACATGTATATTATGTTTACTAATTTTTGGTTTTGTTGTGTTAGGTCAATACTTATATTAACATTATATATAAAAAATTGGTTTTAATTATGTGAAAAATATAAGGGTTAGAGGAAAAATATTAAATAACTATACAAGTGTATTAGTAATCTAAAAGTGTCAATTGAAGTGCATCTACATTAAGTTTTTTAATTATTTGTGTTACTTACATTGCAGTAAACAAGTATCATTATGGCGGATCGTGATAGACAACATGCGAAGGGCAAGCAAAAGGTGGGGGAAAGTAGTCAACAAAGGGGGCGGAGGGAACAAAGAGAACAGAGGGAACAAGAGAGACCAGCCAGCCAGCATAGGGGTGACATTGCATGGTTACATGGTAACTCCCATTGATGGGGATAAGAGAAAATCTATATGTTTGTCACATGCAATTTATGGGAGGTGGGTCCAGTAGACTTAAACAACATCTGACTGGAGGATCTAAAGATGTTGTAGGTTGTCATATGGTCCCTACTGAAGTAGCCAGGGAGATTAGTGATAGTTTGAGGGGAAGAAAGAAGAGGAAGGCTGACAAGCAAAGGATAAGAGAACAACTTGAGGATACAGTGAGGAGTTCGATGGGAGGAGGAAGACGATACAATGATGATGATGATGACTCCTTCTCCTCCTCTGATGATGATGACATTGCAGTACCTGATGACATACAAACAGCAGAGGAGGCTAGGGATTTTAGGCGGACTGTTTCAAGGAGTAGAGTAAGTTTTCAAGATGATCAGCAGAGACAAAGAGTAGGGGGTAGTGGAGGAGCTGGCAATTCTGGAGGTCCTAGAACTTTGAATCCTTTTAAAAGATCACAAAGTGTGAGGGCAGCCTCAACACCTCTACCAGTACCAGTACCACCATCAACATCTGATCCTAAATTGCATAAGAAGAAAGGAAGCAGTCAACCCAGAATCAAAGGAGCATGGAAGGGGATGAAGGGATTGGTTAAAGAATCAATAGCTAAGTGGATGCTATACCATACCATCCCAGCAAACACTGCAGAAGGCCCCCATTATGATACCAGATAGATACCATTGCGGTGGCCCAGGATTCAGGGCCCCACCCCATATGAGGTAATGAATGTTTATCTACCTCAACAAAAGAGTGAGATTGATGAGTACATTAGTGAGATGAGGAATATGTGGGAGACATATGGGGTGACTATAATGGCGGATGGATGGATGGGCCTCTGAAAGTCCATCATCAATTTTATGGTTTATTGTGATGGGAGGACAGTGTTCCTCAATGCGTGGATGCATCCAAAGAAATAAAGGATGCAAAATATATTTACTGATTGTTAAAGGAAGTAGTGGAAAAAGATGTGGGTATTGAGAATGTTGTCCAGTTGTAACGACAATGGAAGTAACTTCAGTTGGCGGTGAGAAGATGATGAACAATAGTAAGTACCGGCTCTTTTGGACTCCTTGTGCAGCCCATTGCATTGACTTAATGATAAAAGATATGGGAAAGTTAAAGTTGGTGAAGACTGTGGTTGAAAGTGCAAGACAAATCACCTACTTTATATACAACCACTCCTATGCACTCAATCTATTGAGGGAAAAATGTGGGGGTGACTTGGTTAGGCCTGGCATCACAAGATTTGCCACCAACTACATTGCTCTCAAAAGCATTGAGACAAAGAAGGCCGGGCTGAGAAGCATGTTTGCTTCTGAGGAGTGGTTTGAATGGAAGGGTTCCAAGAGCGCAAATGGGAGGGAAGCACAAACAACGATGTCATCCGAGGACTTCGGACCAAACTAAGCAAAGTGGTGAAAGTTTTAGAGCGTAGGTTAAAATTCTACATGTTGCTGACTCCGCTCTGAAGGGCCCAACCATGCCAGTCCTATATGCTGCAATAGACTTGATGAAAGATAGTGTCTATAGTGTGGCTCCTCGCAGAGCAAACACTTCTTAGATATCATAAATGCTCATTGGGAGAATCAACTTATGCATCCACGCATAAATGGTGAGTAAATTTGTTTTATGTTTACTAATTCATAGTATTATTATTTACTAATTACCTATGCATTTGACAATACCTCTATTCTATATGTCATATTTCAGATACTACTTGAACCCTAAGTAGCAATATAACAATAGGCTTGGGTTGGAAACTCAACTTATTGATCTTTGTGAAACAAGTAGTGAAGAAGTTGGAGCCGATGGTGCACTAAAGCAATTTGCAACAATGAAGTGAGTTCATTTGGAAACTCAACTTATTGATGCTTTCAAATAAGTAGTGAAGAAGTACTTACTAATTTTCCACATGGGTGTAGATCAAGGTATTTAGGGATGCATTGGGAAGTTTTGAACCGAGGTCGCGATCTAGGCAGAGCACGTGGTGATGCTGGTAATTCTTTTAAGTTTTAAATTACATATGTATTGAAATTTGAAAGTTGAAAGTTGAAACAACATTTGACATGTCTTTTTTGTTGTAAACTTGTAATGCGTGAATGGTAGGTGTTGTATGGGGAATCGGTGAAAACTTAAGAAGAATAGCAATTAAAGTCCTTGCCCAAACATGTTCTGCATCTGGTTGTGAGAGGCGGAGTACCTTTGCACTCATCCACTCCAAGAGGCGCACAGTTGGGGTCTCAACGTTTATCGACATGGTGTATGTGCATTACAACTTGAGGCTAAAGCTGCAACACATACGCATGGGACATGAGGGACGAGAGGGGCACCATTGATCTAGTGACATCTTTCAAGTTGACTCAAACGATGAGGACCCTATTGTGGATTGGGTGAGGATAGAGGTGAGCCAGTGTTGGATGAGGAGGGAGGTAGGCCCGACCCCATGATAGCTTCGAGATTGGTCTGATGTGGACGAGTATATGGGCGACGAGGTCGGATACATGCGAGGAAGCCTCACCCATACCATTCGCCAGCCTTGGTGGCAATGTTCTTGATGATGAAGACTGGTCTAAGTCCTCAAATGATGATGATGGTGATGCTGGTGGTGGTGATGGTGATGGTGATGCTGGTGGTGGTAATGCTGGTAGTGGTGATGTTGGTGGTGGTGATGCTGGTGAAGAATTTGACGGCATGCGAGAGCGTTATGTGGTAGGCCAGGAGGCCCAGGATACGGCACCTGTAGAGCCACTCCGATTCACTGGAGAGACACAGTTTGATCATGCCACACAAGATACGGACCACGGAGCACGTGCCCCCGCACCCCCACCCTCGAGAGGCCCCCTACATACATACAACAGGAAGTGTAGGGGTCGACAAACATAGTTGCAACCTGATCACATGGACATTAATAACCTATCTAGCTCTGTTGGTAGTTTGAGTATGGGTGATAGGGAGGGAGGACCGACTGGACATTGGCGTGCCCCATCTTTTGACGCACATACCACTCCATTGGCATCGGATTATAGTGCATCACAACCTTACGGTGGATATGGATATGGATTATCATCATATGGGCAGTTTAGTGGGGTAGGGGACTATGACTACTAGTCCCAGTCCCAGGGACATACTGGATCATCTTTTGTAGATAACATCTTTGCATACCCTAGCGGACCTAGCTACCAACCTCACCAGCCATACATGCAGCCAATGCCATCGCCTCTTGCGCCGGCGCCAACATCATATCACAGTGGATCATCTTCTTCACGAATTGGATCGATTGGTACCTTAGTTTATATCCTAGGATAGGTTACCTACAGTATGTTGATGATTCCATTTACGTGACACTTGTGGATGACTACACTCGTTTCTTCTCCGATTCTATACCGTGGTCCACATATGTCCTTCAAACAGAGAGCAATGGACGTCGACTCCAGTGAGGCATGAGTGGGATTGATCCAGGGAGGCACAACAACTACTATTAGCAGTTTAGCACTTGTAATTTTGTAACTTAAGTTGTGATTTCATTAATCTATGTGTATTTAACTATTTATACATTAGGGTCGGCGACCGTATGTCAATCAAGGGTGCAAGCCCAAAACACCAATTTGAATTCACATTTTTACAATTTTATGGTTTAAATGTGTTTATTAAGTTTAAATAAGGCTGTCCATGAAGTTTCAGGCCTAGATATGGCCAAATACCCCCCGAGATGGACCCCCGAAATATTGTAGAAAAAATGCAATATTTCGGTCATATTTCGCGATATCTCGGATATTTCGGATATCTCGGTAGGCCCGAGATACCGATATATCGCGAGATATAGTACTATGGGGGAGACTAAGTAATTAGGCCATAGTACAGGTGGTGTCCAAGTAATTTTCTCTTTAATTATTTATCATTAATTCAAGGGGGGAAAAGAAGATTGTTTTACTCTCATTTTTTGCCTAATTATTCTCATTCTTGCTAGTATATTTCTTCCATCTAACTTAACAGGAAGAAAGTGGAATAATGCACATGCTTTGGAGTAAAAGATGCTAACTTTTTGGAATATAGAACTTTCTTTTTGCAGTTTTAGCCCTGAATTAAAATTGAAGAATATTTGTAATAGACGATACTCGAATCCTAGTTATCTGGGTCAGTATAGGATGCTGTGACTGCTTCTTATAAACGTGACAAATTTTAAGAATACATAGCGAATGGAATTGGTGATCTTAATGAGATAGACTTCCAAAGATGTTGGTATGAATACATTTTTACGTTGACAATAGGGAAAAATGAATAATAATTAGTGATTACCATGTTGAGGGGGGGGGGGGGAATAGAATTAGTAGCTGGTTGTAACTTTATAAGATCAGTATTTGATGACTGACCTGTTCTATTGTGCAGGCATGAACCAATACAAGCCAATCTTTTTAGGAACTGTTGATCCCAACACTTCATTGAGTAAACTCAAACGTGCTTGTAACACCCAAAAATGCATTAGAGCTGGGGGAAAGCACAATGATCTTGATGATGTTGGGAAAGACACTTACCACCATACATTCTTCGAGATGCTTGGGAACTGGTCGTTTGGAGACTATTTCAAAAAGGAAGCAATTGAGTGGGCATGGGAGCTTCTGACACAGGTCAGTGGGTAGATTTATTTATTTACTTTTCCTGCTTCATTTTCTGAATGCCATACTACCCATTTCAGATTTTCAGTATGGTGAATTTTACCCAAGGATTTAAGTATTGGTATTAGGTATCATATCAAAAGGATGATTTTGAGAGGCGTATTGAATTGTGTAGGAGAGAGACAAGATTCACTAAAGATAAACATGGAAATGGTCAAGAAATGCCAAATACAGTTTGAAAGCATGGACACTATTAAATAGTAATATTTCAAAAGTATCATGTAGGAAAAGGAGAACAAGGTACGACGAGACAATTGTATCCATAATGTTTTTCATATGTTACATGTAATTTTCAAGCAACATTGGACCTTCAAATCAATATATCCGTAAGTCTTTTCAAACTTGTTGTAATATGGTTTCAATGGTATTTTATCACAGGGGTATTTCGGTCCTTGTATCTATTCTAGAATGTTCCTACACTCATTATAAATAAAGTGGAGCTGTGATCATATTGTCACAAGCCATTAATCATATTTACCACATGGTATCAGAGTTGGGATCCACATTGGGATCCTAACCCTCTTACCTGCCATCACGAAACCCTAGATCCTCTCTTTCTCCTCTTCTTGATTTCTGTGCTACCAGTCACACCACAGGCTCCGCCGCTCTTCTCTGTCTCTCTCTCTCTCTCACGCGGTCTTCTCTTTGGCGTTGCCAGCTGATGCAGCTCCAAGTAGGAAGAAGAACAAGCCCTGAACTTGGGGCTTGATTAGGGAGCCATAGATTAGGATTATTATTTTCCGTACTTAGTTTATTTTTCTGTTTTTAGATTGAACCGGCTTAAAATTGGTTGCACCCAATTGGTTCAAGTGGTCTAATTTAAGTGAAGTGTTCCTATTGGTTAATAGGTCCTTAAATCCTATTGGCTAATATGGAATCTTCTTTTAAATTAGTTGTTTTAAGTTAGATTCTTTTAACTTAAGTTAGTAGGGTTAAATAGGTCTTTTTACTGTTTTAAGTATTAGTTTTAGTTTTAATTCCTTCCCTTCCACGATTTTGTGAAGGAGAAGTCATTAAATTGTATTAGGATTTGGCATAAAGCCATATTATAAATAAAGTAAATCGTGGAGGGCTCCCCCACACTGAATTTGAATAAAAAAAAGACTGTTTTGCTGCTGGCCGATTGCCACTGCTCCTGCTCCTTTGTGAGGGTATCCTTGTGGATTTCAAGGTGGATAGGGTGGGTGGATTCCCGCGACTCCTTGCATCGAGAAGATCGGAGGTTCCTTCAATTATCAAGCTGCTGCCGGTGGATTCCTGCTGTAAGTTTGAAGCTTAAATTCTGTTTTTTCATTCATTCTCCCTCCCAATCATTCCCCTTTTTAATTTTATTTGAATCCCATCAAAACCCTAAGTCTCCATTAATTCCCATCGACTTCCATAAACCCTAGTGTTCTAAACTCTGTCCAGCCATATCCTATCATCCAAATCCCCTCAAACTTCAGACACAGCATCACTACATTAACCCCTCCACTCGACCTAGCCTGCTGCCCCTTCTTCAATAGCTAAACCCTAATTCCCCTTCATCTCCACTAAAACCCTAAATAGTCAAAAACCTGTTCAGACCTAATTAGCCATCCAATTCAGCCCAAATTACTATCGAGTCTCCCCCTTACTGTTTAGAGCACTCGATCCCAAGCCCAGCCCCTAAACACCACTTTAAACCCTAAATTCCATTGTTTTCCTAAAACCCAAGTCCCAAACCCTAACACTAGAATTTCAGAATTTTAATTTTTTTGTTTGAACCTATTCAAAGCCTATCCCATTAGCTTCCTTTTGACCTGCACACCATTACTAAATAGAACCCTAGCTCAAATCCATAATCCTAACCCTAATTCTGCCCATTCGAACCAGCAGCCCCATTGAGATAATGTTGCTTGGCCTCTAATAGGATCCTTCTCCTATTTAAAGCTACATTACCAGCCCTGCTGTAACCACCACCAGGTTCCGCCACCCCTTCCTCTTCCTCTCAGTTTCACTGCCAACGGCTCCATCCACCGCCGCCAGTCGCGACTCTGGCTGCTGTCGGCTTCTTCTCTTTACCCTTGGTGGTGAGTTACCTCCCACCAAGTGACGTTACCTCGATCAGCATGTTTTAAACCCCTCTTTCTTGGGATTGTTTGATGTGTTTCTCTCCAGTTTCCTTGTAAAGTTGAGGTTTTGTTGAAGTTTTCCCTAACCAGCAACTATGGCTGATTCTGAGATCTCCATTGCATCTATTGGACATGAAGGGGCTACTCAGCGTGATTTCCTTTCGTTCCCTGCAAACTCCATTAAATTAAATGGGAGCAATTATTTAATGTGGACCTATCAAAAAAAAAAAAAAAAAATTTATTTGATGTGGTCGCGATCCCGCTTTCTTGCCATTGGTTCCCTTGGTCTCTCTGGTTATATCACAGGAACATTGGTTAAGCCTACCGATGCTGGTTCTGCTCAAGATAAATGGATGACTTCTAATTTTCTGCTGATGTCTTCCCTCATCAACTCCATGGATCTTGAAATTTCTAGGGGTTATCTTCTTCTTGATACCGCTGCCAAAGTGGATACTTATTCCCAGGTCGGTAATGCTGCCCTATGCTATGAACTTCGCCAAAAGATATATGCTACCAAGCAACTACAATTATCTCTTTCTCATTATTATTCCAAGCTGCGTAGCATGTGGCAACAATTGGATTTTTGTGGGTCATTTACTGCTACCTGCAATGTTGATGCTATTGCTTTCAGGAAATGGGTAGATGATCTTCTTGTATTTAATTTTCTTGCTGGCCTCAATATTTAGTTTGACCAGATTTGGGCCCATGTCCTGAATTGCAACCTTCTCCCTACTCTTTAGCAAGCCTATGCCATGCTCCAATCAGAGGACAAGCTGTCGTAATGCCTTGGTTCATCCAGTTACCCAGGAGTGGTCTGCACTCTTCTCTAGCCCACAAAGTTCATTCCGTGGGGGTTCTTCCCGCGGTACTGGTGACCGTCCCATTCCTGGTTGTGCTCTTGTGATGTGTGATTTTTGTGGTAAGGAACGACATACAAAAGACAAGTGTTGGAAATTACATGGGCATCCCATTGATACTCGGGGATGTGGGGTCGTTCTACCACAGTTAGAGCTAATCAGACTTCTTCTGAAGACAATGCACCGGATCAGCCTCTTTCCCATGAGGAACTTTAGCATCTTTGGCACTTGATGACTCGGCTTGACACCACTCTTTCATCAATACCTTCTGCGGCTTCTACTACCTCCCTGCCAGGAACTTCTACTTCTTTTACTTTACCTTCATCCAAACTAGTTATTTAGTTTAGTGGCAACTGTACCTCAGTCATGTCCAACTCTTGGATCATTGACTCCGGTGCCACTGACCACATGAAAGAATCTTCTACTCAATTCTTTTAATATTTTCCATTATCTGGTGACCGTAAAGTCCGTGTCGTTGATGGTTCTCTTTACTCTGTTTTTGGAAAGGGCACCATTAAGTGCACTCCCTCGTTGTGTCTTTCTTCTATCCTGCATGTTCCAAAATTCTCTACTAATTTACTCTCTATTAGTTGTCTGACTCGAGATTTGAACTGCAAAGTGGCTTTCCTTCCTACCCGTTGTCTTTTTCAGGACTTGGAAACGGGTCATACGATTGGCAGTGGTAAGGTGGTTGGTGGTCTCTACATGCTTGATAGTTCTCCATCAACTCTATCGGCTTTGTCTATCAGGCTTCTCTCCCCGAATCTTCGGCATCAGATTTGGCCGACCTGCATAGGTGGCATCGTTGTCTAGGCTACTCTCATTTAGGCCAGTTTGGTTAAGAGTTGTAATCCAAACCATTTTTCTTATGATGCTTGCATTTTTGCCAAGCAAGCTAGAGCTGTTTATCCTGTTTCAGATCGTAGAAGTTTAATTCCATTTAGTTTAATTCATTTTGATGTGTGGGACCTTGCCCATTGTGTTTCTACATCTGGTTGCTAGTGGTTTATCACCTTTATTGATTGCTTTAGTTGTACTACTTGGGTTTAGCTCATGCACCAAAAGCGTGATGTTTTCTCATGATTCCAATTGTTTCACAAGATGGTTTAGACTCGGTTTGATGCTCAAGTAAAAATTTTGCGGACAGACAATGGAAAGGAATTCATGGAAGGCTTCTTTCAGACCTACCTGGCTTCTCATGGGATAATACACCAGGCCTCTTATGTGGATACTCCAGCCCAGAATGGTGTAGCTGCACGAAATAATTGTCACCTTTAGATGTGGCCAGATCTCTTATGTTCACAATGGCTGTTCCTCCTCGTTTTTGGGGTGATGCTGTGCTTTCTGCTGCCTATCTTATAAATCGGTTGCCTTCTCGGGTGCTAGCAGCCCGTTGCCCTCATGATGTTTTATTGGGCTTTTCTTCATTTGTGGTACCTCGTAGGGTATTTGGCTGTGTTCTGTTCGCTTACAGTCATCATCTTTATGGGAAGTTTGATCCCAAGGGTCTTCGCTGCATTTTTTTGGGTTACTCTCCTACTCAGAAGGGGTATAAGTGCTATCAGCTGCCTACACGGTAGTTATTTGTCACCATGGATGTTATTTTTAGGGAGTCTGTGGCTTAGTTCCCTACCCATGAACCTCTTCCGGCGGAGTTTGTAAGTGAATTGGTGTCCCTCATAGTGCCATTGGATGTGTATGCACCTACAGTGGAAGACCCATCCATAGAACTTGAAGATGGTATAACAGGACAAGAACAAGAGTAACCTTTGATCCAGGGGAGTGGGAGCGACTGTTAATTCAGAGGGAGCTTGGGGAGCCAGACAAGTTTGACACCTTGAAGACTTTTTCTCAAGAAACTTGGCATAAAAGGACCACCACCACTGCTCCTACTCAATTGACACTACCTGTTCCAAGTTCTCCTTCTGCTAAGTCTGCTTCTGATCATAGTCTTGACTTACCAATTGCTATTCGTAAGCCAAAAAGAACCTGCACTCAACATCCCATCTCTAATGTTGTTTCATCTAATTCTCTTTCTCCCTCTTTCCTTGCTTTTGTTTCCTTATTGTCCTTCGTTTCTATTCCTAACACCTCGATAACACTTGGGACTTGGTAACACTTCCTCCAGGAAAGAAACCCGTAGGTTGCAAATGGGTTTTTGTTGTTAAACAGAAGGCTGATGGATCGGTATAAAGATATAAGGCTAGATTGTTTGTTAGAGGTTTTACCCAAACCTATGCAATTGATTATCATGAAATGTTTGCCCTAGTAGCAAAGATGAATACAGTTAGGGTAATTATTTTCTGTGCTATCAACCAAGGATGGGATCTTCAACAACTTGATGTAAAACATGCTTTTCTCTATGGGGAGCTAGAAGAAGAAGTATATATGGAGACTCCTCCTGGTTTTTCTGCCTCCGAGACACAAGGAAAGTTGTGTCTTTTGAAAAAAGCTTTATATGGCCTAAAACTGTCCCTGAGAGCATTGTTTGGTTGTTTCCATAGAGCCATGGTGTCTATTGGCACAAACAGAGCAATGCTGATCATACCTTGTTTATCGATAAGAAGGGCTGGCATATTACTGTATTGATTGTCTATATGGATGACATAGTAATCACTGGGAGTGATGTTGAAGAAATAGGCAAACTAAAAGCTTATAATTTGAAGTTAAAGACCTGGGGAAGCTTATATACTTTCTTGGGATCGAGGTTGCTTATTCAGCTCAAGGTATCTCTCTTTCTCAAAGAAAGTATACACTTGATCTGTTGACTGACATTGGAATGTTGGGATGTAAGCTTGCTGATACACTATTGGAATCGAATACTCACTTGAAGAGTAAGGATGGAGATCTAGTGGATAAGGGTAGTTATCAGAGATTGGTTGGGCGTGTGATATACCTATCCCACACACGGCCAGATTTAGCTTTTGCAGTGATTGTAGGTAGCCAATATATGCATGATCCTTATTCTACTCATTTGGAGGCAGTGTATAGTATCTTGAGATATTTGAAGTCTTCTCCTGGAAAGGGTGTACTTTTTTCTCTTCACAATCATCTTCAAGTTGAGGCCTTCACTAATGTTGACTGCGCAGGGTGTCCAGATGATAGAAAAATTACATTAGGCTATTGCACTTTTGTTGGAGGAAACTTGGTCACTTGGCGGAGCAAGAAGCAAGCTGTTGTTGCTCGGTCCAGTGCTGAAGCAGAGTTTCTGGTTACGTTTGCTCCATGGACTTCTTCAAGACTTATGTGTTGCTGTTGATCTGCCTATGCGCTTTTATTGTGGCAGTAAATCAGCAATAAGTACTGCACGTAATCCAGTTCAACATGATCACGCCAAGCATGTTGAGATTGATCATCACTTCATCAAGGAGAAGTTAGAACAAGGAGTTATTGTGTTCCTTTTATCCAATCTAGAGAGCGTTTAGCTGATATTCTCACTAAGGGAATTATTAGTAAGTTTTTGTTCTATAGTTAGCAAGTTGGGCATGTTTGATACTTATGCACCAACTTGAGGGGGAGTGTTGTAATATGGGTTCAAGGGTATTTTTGTCATAGGTGTATTTCAGTCCTTGGACTTATTCTAGAATGTCCCTACACTCATTATAAATAAAGTGGGGCTGTGATCATATTGTCAAGCCATTATTCATATTTCCCACATAAAATTTCCATAATTTTTTTGTTTGCTAAAAGTAGACAAAAAGCAAAAAATCTAAAAAATGGGAAATGTACTGCAATGATATGTGGTCATAGATATCATCTCTGTGACTAATATATAATTTTTCCAACTCGTTATCACTAATTTTACACAAGAGAAAAAAAAAAAAAAAAATCCCATTTAGATTTGTTTTCAGTTTTTGGGGAGAAATCATTTATCGGTTCTCATATTTTGCAAATAAACAAGCTTAATGCAATGAATCATGTCAGTTTTTCATTTATCTATTGATTCATAACAAAAAACAAAGTTACAATGCAGGATTTGAGCAAAAAAAGTTAGGGTTTCAAACTTCACTTGTGTAGGTTAGACACTTCAATCCAAGATTTGTAGAGGTTTAATGATTGAAACAAGATGCAATTTGTTGGGTTAGAACCGTTTTATGTAGGAATGGAATCCTCAACTCAAATCAAAGCAAAAAAGTTGGACTGAATAGGTTTTATAGAGTCGTGGTTTTCTTCTCGACCGTGGCTCTCTTTTCTGTAGTTTTTCAGGTAAGTATGGATAAGTATCGAGCTTCATTGACCCGTATTGGATCGTATCAGCCAATACAGTATGACACATTTTTTTAATTAATAAGTATTGTATCAGTATTCAGTACCCTAAAGATACGATATGATACAACTGATACCTTCTGATGCTTACTGATACTTAAAATCCTGATTTTACCTGTGAAGTTAATGTTATTGTTGATGAATTACCAAATGCTTGGTCATTAGACAGCTTACGTATTTGGGCTGAACCATATCAATCATCCTGGTTCCGTTTTTCTGTTTGTGTTCTTCTTGTTTTTGTGCTATATGTTCATGTAAATTTTTTACCCCATTTTGTTTATAAAATTTCTTTCATAAAAGCCAAGGCATCGCCTAGGTGTCCAGGCACCTTGTTGGTGTCGCTTTGTGTCCAGGCCTCCTCCAATGCCTTTGTGTGACTTAGACACCATTCAATAATGATTTCTTTTTTCTTTTGGATAGGGAAGGGATAATTACTGAAAGGAAAAGAAAAAGAACATGGAAGATCACGTATCACAGCCAATATGCATAGTTTGTGAATCAAAACTGAAACAAAAGCTAATCTCTCTGCAGAGATTCGGTAAAGCACCATAAACAGGATGCCTGATGCAGCACAAGTCCATCATTTGAGTCCTAGACAGGCCCAGATTTGGGCCCATATTTTGATTAAATTTAAGCCCACTGGCCCGACAGAGTTTCTGCCCAAGATAGCCATTGAACAAGAGGTCTAAAGGATGAGATTTGGTCAGATTTGGTGGGTCCCTGCCTGGCTATTGCATGAAGGTGTTGCTGGAGAGATTGCTTCCTTGTGGGAGAAGATTTTTAGAAGATTTTTGTGGGCCCCATGGAGCCAGCTTGAGTTTGAAAGGAATTTGGAATTGCTGAGAATTCTTATCTGGTTACTATTTTTGTTGCTTTCTATTTTTTTTGTAATGACATTAGCTACATAGGTAGTTTCTATTTTCAGTGTTAGAAAGTGGATCTCTATCATTGTAATATCATCCTAGGAATTTTCTATTGCTGTGTAACACTCCCACACATGGAGAGTTCTATTTTTGTACTTTGGTTTACTTAATTTTAAAAATACAAGAAAGGAAAGATATCCCTATCGGTTTTGGTGATTGAAAGTATGTCTCTTTGTGAGAGTGTACTCCTATGGTGAAATAGTAGCAGCCCTACTGTGGTGAAGCAATAGGTTATTGGGTGGTGAATCCCTCTCCCTTGGCCTATGGTGGTGAAACCTGGTCAATCTTCTTCTTCTCATATTTTTTTTTTCCTTCTCTTTTGTTCTTCAACTGATAATCTGGTCCAACAAATTCCAGCAACTACCTCTTCACTGTTGTGGCTCATAATCAGGTAATATGGGTGCAGTTACATTATTTTTTTAACTGACTAATGTTGATTATTATTATCTCAATCGGTTATGAAGTTTCCATGTTCTGTTATGTGCCTGCAATAGCCTGTTGGACAGTTTTTCCAGTCTGATTTTTCATTTCTGATATCTGGAGATCTGACCCTTGGATTGAATTGAGGCTTTTGATATGTTGTTCATGCTCTTCCCTGTTACCTTTGATCGTAGTCTGGAATCAATCAGACTGCTGGATTGAAGGCTGCATTAGTCTTTCCTTCACTTTCTAATTTTGTGTTCTTAACTTTCTAATTTCATTTTCTACCTGTGATTACAGTATCTCCAAGAAAAGATGATATTAAACAATCTACTGACCTCCATCAACCTAGAATCACTCCTTTGGGGGGAGATCATTATCTTCTCCATCATCGACTAAACTTCCATCTCTATCACCATTCTGCCTACTACTATTTTCTTGATTCCCACCACTCTCTTACCCCACTACAGGAAGATTCTCCTTTTGAGAGTCTTTTCTCGAGCTGGAGTTCATCTTGACATCTTGAAAGGTCATCGTTCAGGTTCTTCAGAACTCTAGCTGTGGGAAATTGGGAATGCAATCTCCCCTTGCATGGATGATTGATTGCCACTCCCTTGCAATGACCACCACTCCATCTTTGATATGAAGAAAACTCATCTCTCTTGTATCAGCAGGAGAAAACCCCTACAACTTAGTTATATCAATGCAATTACCAGAACTCCTCCCAAGACCCTTGATTTATTCCAAATTCGGATCTTCAGTTAAGTTGGAAATGTTTTGTCACTAATGCCATCCAATACTAAAAAAAGCATAATATTTGATATGATAGTGCTGATATTCTTTTGTAGTTAGACATCAATGACCTTTTAGTGCTTGCTACTGTTTAGGTGAGAAACTTGTCACACATATGACTGAAGCTTAAGATTATTTGTTTTAGAAAATTTATTGCTGGCACCTCTGTTTATACATCCTCTTAAAGCCAGCTAGCTATTTTATAACTGAAACAGTATGGATGCACTAATTTCTTGATCTGATATTTTGGTTCTCTAATCCTGTTGTTATGTCTGTAGGTGTATAAGCTACCAACAGATCGGATTTACGCCACCTATTTTGGGGGTGACGAAAAATCTGGTCTTGCTGCTGATAATGAAGCTAGGGAGATATGGCTGAACTTTTTGCCTCCTCAACATGTACTTCCTTTTGGTACCAAGGTATGTTTTGCTTGGTTATTTTCTTCTCAAGCTAGAGATGATAGAACTCACCAGCATATCTTTGGGTCTTCTGAGTCTATACAATGCATGGTCATGCTTAATATATTTGTTTCTTAACAAGGCATCGGTAAAAAGATTGTGCGAACATGTATTTTTTTTAAAATTTAATTGACCTATGTTTCTTGTTCATACTTTAATGGTGTTGACATGGGCTTACGTACTTCCTGTTTAGGTTTGAAAGAAATGATATTCAAGTTTTGCTTCTGACCTACTTCATATCCTTCATATCTACTTAGACCTGGGTGACTTTCAACACCATTGAGGTCCACTTATAAATCATGTTTTGGCCTCCACCAAACAGGAACAGTTAACCTGGAAACAATGCCTCCAGATATGGAGAATTGGTTCACACTCCAATCATGGCAACCACGTCCCCATTATAGTTGATCCCTAACCATGTTATGTGCAATATTTTAGTTTGTATTGTTGAACGTTCATGAGTTTATTGAACTTCTCACTTTATCATAGTAGATGCAGAATCATTTTATTATAGAAGACATTCTTAGTTTCCATTTGACAAATTTCTTTGAAGATGAATAAGAAATTCTGTTGAACACGAAAGAGTTCAGAAAGGGAAGGTGCAATTGTGCAAATGACCTTACTACTCTGTACAAGGTCCCCAAGGCTCCATAATTTCAGCCTTCTGTAGTGAAGTAGATTAAAAATTTCCTCCACGTAGTTTGTGTTGCTGCTAGGGTTTTAGGAATCGGTATCGGATTGGCTGACACCGATACTGATACCTTGCTGATACCGGATCTGTTATACAGCATGGTCAGAGAGTAAAATGATAAAAAACTGGGTGGGTATCGGTATCTTTGAGGGCAAAAATGTCTGATACGGCATATACGGACCGACCTGTATCGATATTGGTTTTGGAACTGGCTGATAGCCAATCCAATACTATGAACTAACACTATGTTTTCTGCACTCTGCATGTCTATAACTCTATAGTTGTTAGAAAATTACCCCTCCTTTGCAGGCTTTGCTTAAATGCCGCCATTTTGGCTGGATCTGGAAATTGGTCAGTATTCCTTTCCAAAGAGAATGCTCTACAGGACAAAAGCTGAAATGAACAATCACAATTTTCTTTTCTGGACTACTGGACTGTCACCCAATGTGTTTCTAAATCTCATTACTCCCTTTGCATGGTCCAAGCATGGTGGCAGGTGAAACAACATCAGAACACAATTAATAGGCATGTTAGCAGTGCATAAATGAGTGTAAGAACACATGTAATATGCAGTTGGAATTGTCAGTCCATTGGAGATCAGATGATTTGATGGTGAGGTATAAGATCATGACGGGCTTTCAAACAAGAACTGGTATTTTGTTTGAGGGTACTCCTTTCATCCATGTTATGTCGCTATGGCGAGATGAAGACTGACCTGTAGAAGATGATTTGACATTTATTTGAGCTTCCCCAAAATTGGTAATTGAAGCTCTTTCTCGAGAGTGAAAGGACAGCTTCACATTGGGACTGTTGATGCTTAGATTAGGTGAGGGAATTTTTTATTCTCTTTTTCCTTCATATGTTAGGTAAATTTATATTCTATGTTATAATTAAGCCAACAGTGAGTAATCGAAAGGCAACAATACAGTTATGCGTGTTTGTGTGTTAGTGAAGCAAGTCTTAATAAAAAAAGTGTTAGCGAAGCAAGTCAAAGGAAACAATCAGCAAGAAATTTAGGAAGTTAAGAAACATCCAAGTATAATCATGTTGAGCTAGCTTGTATGCCAAAAACACAGTGCATTGTCAAAATGAGTGTCTAGCTGTGTCTGCACAAGCGTCCAACACGATATTGCAGATGCATGAGAAATCTGTTAGGGGGAAGCGTCCTACAAATGATAGCTTCCATTTAGAAATACCTATGCATAAAATGTCTGTGATCCGTCGCCCTTTACTTCTCCTCCTCCCTCCTTTTCAATTTCTGTTCCACTAATCCAATGCTCATTATGTTCTGGTGGAGAAAGAACTTAACCTATTGTGTATTCTTAACTCTGAGTAGGATAACTTCTGGGAGATGGGGGATACTGGTCCTTGTGGTCCTTGCACCGAAATCCACTTTGACAGAATTGGCAATCGAAATGCTGCTTCATTGGTCAATAATGATGATCCCACGTGTATTGAGATATGGAATCTTGTCTTTATTCAGGTAAATATCCACTTTGGTCTTATGATTCTTCGCCACTTGTTCATTATGTCTGTTGTTTTAGTTGTATTGATAGTTTTCTTGTAGCAAAAATTGAGGATCATTGATAAAGAGAATAGGTACAAAACAATATGGCGAACATAGTGACATGTCCATGACTTCATTTTGCATATGCTTTTAACTTAAGATAGTGACAAGATTGACAAGATATATGCTCTATGTTGCGTATTTGTTGTTCACATTATCATATATGTGAACTTCCTTGCATATGACTATACTTGTGGTAGTATATGATGGCCTGTCCATTGATTCCTTGTAGTGCAGTTGTGCCATGTGGAAGGATAGCGTGGAAATTCCAACCGTTGAATAACTATGGAATAGTCTGGATTGCCACCTGTCTAATTTTTTTACTTTCTTCTAATCATATTCCCTCCCATGAATTGGCATACCCTCCCATGTATTTGGATGCACCCTCTCCTTAGTTCTGGATTTTGCAATGCTTTGTTTTGCCACTTGGCCAATCCTTTTTTGGCTGAAATTTGACATGTGAGAAGAGTAACTTTGGGGTCTACCTGTCAACCAAATTGCAGTCCCATCTGTGTCCTGTCCGGCCAACCTTTGCCTGTCAGATTTTGTTATTATCTTCTCTTTAATGACATGTTAATGGGGAGAGAACATATAAAAGACCCCAAGGGATTAGCGGATATGATTCTAGATGTACTTTACTACATTATTTTATCGTTTACTTCTGTACATGTCTATTTATTAGGGTGGGCTTTTGGCACCAGCAGTGACAGACTAGCACTGTGGTAGTTTGGTAGCTGTCAAACATGGTCCACATGCCATTAATCAATTTTTATTTTCAATCTAATGTCTACCACTTGTCCAAATATTGTTTAAAAAATTGTTTGAAAAGTCAAACCCTTCTGAAGAATTTGGGATGTTGAAGAAACATGGGGAATAACCCTGTACAAGCCTACAATTGAGATAACAACCAAATTTAACATGTAGCCAGCCTAGATAATTTCTCATCTCTCCAGTGGTCTGAGACTCTGAATGACCAAATCATTCCTCCATGTGGAAGGAATAGCTAATCCTTCCAGAAACCATTTTGCCACATCAGTTCTGGAAACATTTGCCTGTATTGTAATGGATATTAGAAACTTTCATCAGTTATGCAATGCCTACTTGTCACAACATGCCTTTGCTAAATGACTGTCGTTGAATCACTGGTACAAGAAGGATTATAAACCTTTATCAACTGCTCACATTGTTTCTGGTTATCATGGTAGTTCAATGTTTGTATGGTATAATTATGGTCTTATTTCTTTTCTGCAGTTCAACAGGGATAGTGATGGTTCTCTAAAACCTCTTCCAGCAAAACATGTTGACACTGGGATGGGTTTTGAGCGATTGACATCTATTCTTCAGAACAAACTGAGCAATTATGACACTGATGTATTTTTCCCCATATTCGATGCTATCCAAAAGGTATGGTTATTACGCTGCTTGCCGTGTCTCCTTTAAGGTTTAACTTTTGTCATGGCTAATTTTATTGGCAGATGCAGTAATGCTTGTACGGATATACATTATTGGCTTTCATATAAAGGACGGTGATTATCTCTTTAAATATATATGGTTTGATACTTTGATTGCATGTCTGCTACTGAGGAGTCTTGTTGTTCTATACAGAGTTTTTCTTTCAAATTGTTTCAAAGCTTGGATATTACAGGACTCTTGTCTAATCATCTGTAACACTTTGTTGTTTGGCTATTTGCTCCAGCTTTAGGAGAGTGGTTGAATTAACTGCTGACTAGGCTATGTCTGGTCTAATTTCTCTATGTTCCATCTAATTGTAGGCATCAGGAGCCCAACCATACTCAGGAAAAGTTGGAGCAGATGATGTAGACAAGGTTGACATGGCTTATAGGGTTGTGGCTGACCACGTAAGGACTCTTTCATTTGCTATTGCAGATGGTTCTTGTCCAGGTAAAATTCCTAGGATTTTTTAATTGGTAGTGATTAAGCTCTTACTCTCATTTCCCCCTTCCCTTTTCCATGAGGTACATACATTTTAAATTATTTTATCTCCATTGGAGGTTCTTAATTCTTTCTACTCTAACAATAACACTGACAGCAATACTTCTGCTTCCTGTACAAGCCTATGCTACATAGCGGTTGCCATGTTTCACACCATGTACTGTCCAACACTGACGTTTGTTCGTGTCCTACCTAGATCCAGTGTATCAACTATCAAGTATTGATACACAGGACATATATTGTAGGTACTGAGAGTACATGGTGCGGCTATACTTCTTTTTCTTCTTGTCAGACTGCTGCTGCCAGCACCTGGCAGCGGCAGCTGCGGATGCTGTTCTTCTCCAACGCTGTCTCCTTGGAAACCATTGCAGCTGTCCCAAGATATACAGAGGAGAGGGAGAGAAAGTGAAGAGGATGGAGGAAGGGTATTTTCAAGGAATGGGTTTCACGACTTTTATGTTTGAGCCTTTGAGGGTTATGATATCATGTATTAGAGTCCTAGTAATAAAGCTACCCTGGCTATGAATCAGTGATATTGGTTCTATTTTATAATTCCAGAACACCTAAAAGTTTGAACACCAAATTGTTTCTTGTCTGGTTTCTCATACCAGAACAATAGATAGCACAGGTGCAGATTCATTATGACTCTCTTGCACTCATCACATTATACCGACCTACAACATACCTATGCAACCCAGGGTTCAAAACCCTGATTATAGGTCGCCACGGGTTCACCCAAGTGATAAATGGCTCAAAATTAAAGATAATTGCAATTCTGTAATTTTTTAGACAAGTCGGGCACTTAATAGTTGGGTAACAAAATAGTGGACAAATCAGGAATTAATTCTGAAGGGAAGGGGACAATTCTGGAAGTTAATATAGGGATGAAATTAACAGAAACAAAATATAAAGGTATGGTCTTTTACCTAATTTTCAAAATCAGACCCTTATATTTTAATTGCAACATTGCCTTATTTCCAATTCATGTTTTCACAGTAAGGGCGGAGAACCGGTGGGATTATGAAGAGATAATTCTCTCGATTTAAACCTTTTTGAGGAGATATTTAAGGCGCTGACTCCAGACACCCAAACCTCTTAAGAATGATCAATATCAGACCAAACGGCCAATTACAAATAAATAAAAGGGTCAGGGACCTACATGCTAGCAGTGGGTAATAGAATCTTTCACGCTAGCGTTCTATTGATCATCAAATGAGGCGCAAGGCACCTCAGCCATTCATTTCCGCTTGCCTGCATCACCTGCAATCCATTGCCACTGCAACCACGCCAGCATACTGCAACTGTGATCCACTGCCCTCCTTGTTGCCCGGTGTAACCCCGCATCAGTCCACTGACGAGGGTTGGAACTTCACGACCGTTGGCAAGGTTGTGGCTATGGCGCCCAACTCAACGATAAAGAGTTTCGTCATTTATATAAAAGCTGGTGCATACATGGTGAATGTGGAGGTGGAGAGGAAGATCATGCTGATGTTTGTCGGAGATGGGATCGGGAAGACCATGGTCTAAGCTAGTCGGAATGTTGTGGATGGTTGGACTATTTTTCGATCTTCAACCATTGGTGAGCTTGACTTTGACCACCCTTTTATTTATCTCGTGATTTATCAGTTTAATAAGTTTATCTACCAGAAGGGCTTGATTAGAGGTTGACTAATTGTAACAAAACCGACCGGGAGATGAGGGGTTCCATCCTCAAGTATTTTTGCGAGTGTCTCTGTGACTGTGTCTGGATGAAACGGAGGGAGCAGAGGACAGAGAGCAGGCCTTGGCATCCCGGATTTCCCAGAGACGGGGGAGGATAAAAAAGTCCTATCACCTCATGTGCAATTTCGCATTCAGTTGTTGTTTGTGTCACAGACATCAAGATATTTGGATAATTCGAAGGAATGCAGCGGTGGATCACATGTGATGCAAAGACATTGGCGACGAACGGTTGAGATACCTTCCGTCTCATACGACGGTCAATAAGATGCTAGCGTGCGAGATTTTATTACACCCCGCTGATGTGTATATCATTTTCCTTAAACAAAATTGCTAAAACTGAACTTGATGGAGGGAGAGAGAACAGGTTTGAGTTTCAGTTCAGAATCCTCAGTGGCAGCAGGGGTTTGGCCCAAGGCTTTGTAGGTAAGGTCGCTTAGAGGACTCTTAACCCCCAAGTTTGAGGACGAAAGAAGACGACATGAGAGAGTCAAATAAATCTCTCACAGTCTGAATGGTTCGATAGCAGCAGGGAAAGAAATAAGAAACAAAATAATAATAAGGAATAGGGAAGAAGAATAAGAGGGAGAAGGGAAGATTGCTCATGAGATTGGGGAAGAGATTAGAGGAGAGTAGCAGCCATCGACCAACTTTGGCAAGCAGAACACACAAGCAACTCATAATTGTGAGGAAACTCATATCAATTTTATTCAATATTCAAAACGATGGGATTATGTGTTTAAATTGTTAGAGTTGTTAGAAGTTTTGTATTGAGGGTAGTTTACGAACTAGCCTTTTGTCTAGTTGCCTTATTATGTATTTTCTCTTTTTTATCCTTTTTAACCTTTTACCTCCCTAGGGTGGTGGATGTAATATTTCTCTTCTTATCATTGAAGTAATATAGTTGTGTGGAGAAGTCTCTCCAACACAAGTTATTGACCACAGAAATATTCTCCCCTTCCCTCTTGTCTTCTTCTTCGTCTTCCTTCTTCAACTTCTCCTCCTTCTCTTACTTGTATTCCTAACCTAAAATCCAACTTGGTATCAGAGCTTTAGGTTTGAGAGTCGTATTCAGCCTCTTACTCCAATTCTTTTTCTTCTCTTTGAAATCCTAGGACACAGGATTTCAAGGAGAAGACTCCTATGTAAAAAACTTGGTGAAGGAGCATGCAATAGGTTCTATATAACCTATTTTACTGTTTGAAGATGCTACTTGAGCTTTGTTGAAGCTCCCTTGAAGGATTGAAGCCCCCAAAGCTGCTGCTAGGGTTACCGCCAGCTTCAACTTGCAGGTTGTGTTTCTCTCTCTCTCTTGGCTTGGGTTTACACCTTGGAATGGACCATTAGAATCGCCTATGGGTGCTTATTATGCCCCATATGCTCCTTGCTGATTGAAGGATCTGTTGGCAAGGTTTAAAGTATCGGTATCGGGTATCGTATCGATCGGGTATTTTAAGAGACGTATCGTATCGTATCGTATTGTTTCGGAGATATGTATCGAACAATACAGTTACGCATAAAAATGATCAAAACACACATGGAAATACACTTTTGGAACAAAAAACAATATAAATAAGCAATATATAATAAGTGCCATGCATAAAACCTAAAATGGTGAATAATGTATAACCAAACAAGTGCATTAAATTGAAATTGTTATAAGAGATGAGGTTTCTTACATGTTGTAGCACTCTTTGATTCGTATTTTTAGTTTAAAAGTGTGAAAAACCAAGATTAAATGCAAAATTTTAGACTCTTGGTTGAGAGTTTTCCGTCATTTTTTTTGTTAGATTAGGAGATGTATTGAGTCTGTGAGTGAAAATGGCTTTTTTATGGAATGTATCGATGGTATCGGTACGTATCAGTATGTATTTGTGCATATTGGTATGTATCGGTAATGTATCAGTATGTATCGAGCTGTGTCGATAGATACGTATCGATATGTATCGATACGTATTAAACCACCCACAGAACCCTTTATTGGACGTTTCGATGGTATCGATACGTATCGGCCCGTATCGGTTGATACATTTCAATACAATCAAGACAGCTTCATTTTTTAAAAAAGGGAGACGTATCGGTATGTATCGTATCGGTCTCGATCGATACCGATACGTATCGGTCTGTATCGTATCGTATCTGTTGATACTTTAAACCATGTCTGTTGGCTCATAATCCTTTTTCGTGGGATCTCATTTCTTGCTCAGGTAAAACCGAGAATGTTGTTTTCTCTTTTTTCTTGCATTTGGAATGCAATAAGTTCCTTCCTTGGTTGAGAAATGATTATGAACAACTTTTTGTGAAGTATTTGAGCTTGTTTCAATGGATGTTACTCCTTGGAGAGTGTTAGGGTGAAGTTTTGTCAAGGTTATACTTATTTCTTCCTTGCTGAAATTTGATTATTGTGTTTGGTTCTATATTTGGGTTGAGTGTGTGCTCTCGACTTGTCTTTGGTAGTCTTGTTTATGGTCAAGTGTTGTTTTCCCTACAATATGATTGATTCGGATACATCTGGGCTTGGTTTGGCTGATTCACAGCCTACTCCAACTGCTCCTCAGTTTGTTTATGAGAACCCACACCCACAGATCTCCATTGTGAAGCTTGATAGCACTAATTACTTGGACTGGTCACACTCAGTGGAGCTTTCCCTTAGGAGCAAAGGGAAACTTTGGTGCATTATAGTTACTATTACAGCCCCAGAGCAAGGTTCTCCTGCCTATAAGAAATGGGAGACCGAAAATTCCACAGTCATGACATGGCTAATCTTTTCCATGAAGCCCGAGATTGGGAGAAGGTTTATGCAAAAAGAAACTGCCAAGGCAATCTAGGTCAGTGTCTTCCAGACCTTTGACAGGGTAGGTGACTCTGCCATGGTCTATCAGCTCTACCAGAAGATTATTGCAATGAGGTAAGGTGACAGGACCATTTCTGAGTACTATAATGCTTATATTAGTCTTTTGGAGGAGTATGACCACTACATGGATCTTCAATTGACCAACCCAAAGGATGAAGAAAAGGTGTATCACACTTCTAAAAAGGAGCGTGTCTTCATTTTACTTGCTGGCCTGAACCCTGATTATGAACTAATCAGGCTCCAGATTTTAGGTAGGTCCCCCCTTCCATCTCTTGATGAGGTCTGTAGCTACTTACAGAGTAAGGAGACTAGGCGTGTTGGTATGGAACCAACACCAGTATCATCTCTTGAGAGGTCAGCTCTCAATTCTAGTTCTTTCTGAGACACCCGTGGAGGTGGTAAAGGATAAGACCCTAATTGTGGGGAAGACAAAGCAGTGGAGACAGGTGGTGCTAGTGGAGTTGGTATAAAAAGGTTTAGATGTGATCATTGTGGGAGATCTGGACATACCAAGGATCGATGTTGGACTCTTCATGGCTGTCCTCCTGGTACATGAGGTGGTGCTAGTGATACTCGTGGTGGCCGTAAAGGGGGAGCTCGAGCACATTTTGTGATGACTAAGGTAGATGTTAGGGAGTACCCACCTACTACACAGGATGACTCTACTTTGGCAGATGCAATGTTTCGCGGGGTCATGTCACAGCTGAGCACATCTCCTATACCTACAGTGGCCAGCTCCTCTTCATCCTCAGTTTTGCAGGTCTCTACCTCAGCTTCTACTGCAGCCCAGTCTTAGGTCATTGATTCTGGTGCCACCGACCACTTGACTGGTACGTCTCATTATTATGATTCCTATACCATTTATTCTAGTAAGGATAAGGTTAGGGTAGCTGATGGCTCCCTTTCCTCCATCTCTGGTAAGGGCAGCATGCCTGTTACATCCCTAGTTTGAAATCTCGTGATATCTCGGTATCTCGGGCTGGTCAAGATATCCGAAATATACCGAAATTTTGCCGAAATATGGCATTTTTCTACCATATTTTGGCACTCCATCTCGGTGGGTTTTTGGCCATATTAAGGCCTGATACTTCATGTACACCCTTATTTAAGTTAAATAAACACATTTAAACCTTCATATTGCAAAAAAATAAACTCAAAGTGGTGTTTTGAGTTTGTCCCCTTGATTGACAGTATACGGTCGAACCCTGATGTATAAATTGTTAAATACACTTTATTTACGAAATATACCGAAATTTCACGAATTATTGACGAAATGTCACGAAATATACTGAAATTTGGACTTTTTTTTATTTCATATGGTCATCTCATCTCGGTAGTGTCGAGATATCTGAAATATACCAAAATATAGGCAATATAGCAAGATTTTGAATCATGATTACATCATCCATTTCTGTTACTTCCATCCTTCATGTTCCTAATACTCTCAACAGTTTATCTGTGAGTCATTTAACTAAATCCCTGAACTATTGTGTCACCTTTTTTCCTTCTCATTGTCTTTTTCAGGATTTGGTGTCGAAGAGGATTACTGGTAGTAGTCGTGAGGAGCAAGGCCTTTACCTTTTTTAACCTTTTTTGCCCACAGCTCAGTCCTATGTATGTGGACGTAATGATAGTAGTTCTGTGGATTATGTTATGTTATGGCATCGTCGTCTTGGCCATCCATCTTTTGTTGTAATGAGGAAACAATTACCTCACTTATTTTCTTCTATTGCTTCTTCTCATGTTTTTCGATGTGAACCATGTATGTTTGCCAAACACTATCGTTCCTCTTATCCATATCATGGTAATAAATCTGCTTCTCCTTTCCATATTATGCATACTAATGTTTGAGGACCTTCCCCTACTATCTCTTTATTTGGCTATCGTTACTTTGTTTCATTTGTTGATGATTTTTCTCATACTAATTGGACTGTTCTTATGAAGCATAAAAGTGATGTCTGTGATGCATTTCAGAATTTTTATCAGATGATTTTTACTCAGTTTGAGACTTGAATCAAAATTGTTCGGTCTGATAAAGGGGGGGGGGGAATACATGTTTGGGGGTCTCTAAACCTTCTTTGCTACTAATGGCATTATCCATCAGTTAGTGTGTGTTGACATACCGCAACAAAATGGGGTTGCTGAGAGGAAAAATCGTCATTTATTAGAGGTCACCCGTAGTCTCTTTTTTGGCATGCATGTTCCTATGACCTGGTCTGAAGCTCTTCTCGCTGCTTCCTTTCTCATAAATCGCATGCCTACCAAACTCCTTGGTTCTAAATTTCCCTTCCAAACCTTATCGCCACAGGTTTCTGCTTTCTCTCTTCCTATCAAAGTCTTTGGTTGTGTTTGTTATGTGCATATTGACAAACCCAATCACACTAAACTTGATCCCAAAGCTCTCAAGTGTCTATTTCTTGGGTGTTCTGCTAATACCAAAGGCTACAAGTGCTATCACCCTTCTTCTCGCCAATGTCTTCTTTCCAAAGAAGTCACCTTTCTTGAATCTGTCCCATTCTTTGCCCCTTCTCAGCATCCTCTTCAGCGGGAGCATTGTGGAAGTGATCAAGCTGCAAATATTCCATTTCATTCTTCTCTACCTGTCTTTCTTTTTATGCTTGACATTGGAAAATTTATAACTGTGGATGTGGTTGATACTAATGATCAATTAGGTATGGTTGATAACAATGATAAAGAATTGGTTGAAAAAGGAAAAGAAATGGTTGTGTACAAAAGAGGTGAATGCTTGAAAGGAAAGAAGACCTGCCAAGAGTCCTCTTTGGATCCACATCCTGAGACCCATTCTCCTCAGTTAGGTAACATCCCTTCTCTTACCGCTGATTTAGACCTTCCTATTGCTGTTAGGAAAGGCAAGAGAACTTGTATTAATCCTATAGCCCAGTTTGTTTCTTATAATGCTCTCTCTCCTACATGTCTTGCCTTCCAAGTTGCTTTCTCTTCTGATTCTATTCCCAAGAATGTTACTGAGGCTTGTCTGACCCAAAGTGGAAACAAGCTATGGTTGAGGAGATGACACTTGAGAAAAATGGTACTTGGCAATTGGTGGATCTTCCCAGGGAACGAGTCCCAATTGGATGCAAATGGGTCTACACAGTCAAGTATCAATCTGATGGTACAGTTGAAAGGTACAAGGTAAGATTGGTGGCCAAGGGGTACAATCAAGTTTATGGAATTGACTATCAGGAAACATTTGCTCCTGTGGCTAAGCATAACTCGATCCGAGTTCTATTATCATTGGTAGCCAATAAAGATTGACAATTATATCAAGTAGATGTGAAGAATGCCTTCCTTCATATTGACTTGAAAGAAAAAGTGTATATGCAAACCCCACCAGGTTTCAAAATACCTTCAGCTGAAGGAAAAGTCTGTCTTCTTAAGAAGACACTTTATGGTCTCAAACAGTCACCAAAGGCATGGTTTGAGCGCTTTCGGCAGGCTATTCTGAAGAATGGATATTCCCAGAGCCAAGCTGACCACACTCTCTTTACCAAGTAGGGCAATGGTACCATTACAACCCTAATTGTCTATGGTGATGGTATTGTGGTCACTGGAGATGATACAACTAAGATAGATAAACTGAAGACCTACTTGGCTCAACAGTTTGAAATCAAAGATTTGGGTCCCTTGAAGTACTTCTTAGGAATTGAAGTATCAAGGTCCAAGAGAGGAATCAATTTATGTCAATGGAAGTTTGTTTTTGAGTTGTTGATAGAGACAGGGATGTTAGGCTACAAACCGGCAAATTCTCCTATTGAGCAAAATCACAAACTAGGAGAAGATTGTGGTCCCGCCCTTGTTGATGCGGGAAAGTACTAGAGGCTAATGGGGAAGCTTATCTATCATTCTATGAAACGCCCAGATATTTCCTATATAGTGGGAGTGGTGAGCCAATTTATGCATGCTCCCAAGAATGACTACTTGGATGTTGTGCATTGTATTCTCAGATATTTGATGTCCTCTCCAGGAAAAGGACTGTTGTATGCCAGACACAATCACTTGAGAGTGGAAGGTTTCACTAATGCCGATTGGGCTGGATCCATCACAGACAGGAGATCTACCTCCGACTATTGTACCTTCGTGGGAGGTAATTTAGTCACATGGAGAAGCAAGAAAACAACCTTTTGTAGCCAGATCCAGTACAGACGCAGAATTTAAGGCTATGGCTCATGGAGTCTGTGAACTTATACAGTTGAAAAGACTAGTTTAGGAATTGGGGTTTGGCATTGAAGGCCCTATGAGACTCAACTGTAATAACAAGGCAGCCATCAACATTGCTCACAATTCAGTGCATCATGATAGAACAAAGCACATTGAAGTAGATTGACACTTCATCAAGGAGAAGATAGACTCCGGCTGCATTTGTTCCCCTTTCGTGAAGACTGGTGATCAACTGGCGAACATCTTTACCAAGGGGCTTACCTCTCTTCAATTTAGTACCCTTTTATGCAAGCTGGGAATGCACGTCATTTATTCTCCAGCTTGAGGGGGGAATGTTAGAGTTGTTAGAAGTTATGTATTGAGGGTAGTTTAGGAACTAGCCTTTTGTCTAGTTGCCTTATTATGTATTTTCTCTTTTTTATCCTTTTTTACCTTTTACCTCCCTTGGGAGGTGGATATCATATTTTTCTTCTTATCATTGAAGTAATATAGTTGTGTGGAGAAGTCTCTCCAGCACAAGTTATTGACCACCGAAATGTTTTCTTCTCTTCCCTCTTGTCTTCTTCTTTCTCTCCTCTCTTCCTCTTCTTTCTTCAACTTCTCCTCCTTCTCTTACTTGTATTCCTAACCTAAAATCCAACTTAAATAGGAGGAAATCTAAACTCAAAATAGATACTGACCAAAACCCGATATGTATCCATATCGGATCATGCCGGTTAAGCCACGCACAACAACTACATCAATACCTCCCACATTGGAGAATTGAACCACCACTGGAAGTAGGGCTAGATGTGAACTGCAGCATCATCCATGATCCCCAAGTTACATTCTAGTATTGGCTTTCGAACAATATAGCTTTGCCATCTATCAGAGATGATCATTGTGAAGAATGACTCGACATCATGCACCATTTCAGTAAGGTGCATTTGTATGATGACATCACCAGTTGAGTCCTCACATGTTCAGATATATAAAACATATTTATGCCACCTAGTAAGTTTTTCCTCCAACACTACACTATTTTGTGGCACGCCATCCTTACCTGTAAATGTATCTTATGTACATTGTCATCCTTATTTGTAATTGTCTCATATGTACTTCTTCATCCTTATCTGTAATATTTTTGAGCCTGGAATTGTCTATAACTTAGGCTCTCAGTTTTTTTTAAAGCATAACCTGGGGAAGTGTACTAACCTTCCAGAGTTTATCCATCTAAGCACCCTCTTTGTAAACTCCCTACCTCCGTTATAGTGAAAATTAGGCCCAGCATCCACTTGCTCTGGAGTTTTTCCCCAACATGGGTTTTCTCTGTCTGATAATACTACTTATATATATATATATATATATATATACGCCCTGCACCCAGACACATTGGGGGGGGGGGGAATGACCACACCACCACCTTGAAATGTGAAAATGATGCCCCTGTACACTGTTCCATTGGCCCCCACGCGTGCGCAGGAGCCATGCTCTTAGACAAAGAACACTTCCCAAGGATTTAAGTCTCGGACCGTATCGTGTCGTCTCGGCCGATACGTCTCGGTATCGGTCGTGGTCGATACGATACAGGCCGAGACGTATCTATTTTAAAAAAAAATGCAAATGTCTCGACTGTATCGAGACGTACCGATACGATATGATACGTATCGATACAGCCGAGAGTTTTTAAAAATGTTATTTTATTATATTTAAAAAAACGATACGTATCGAGACGTATTGAGTCGTCTCGATATGTATCGATATGTATCGACCGATACATAACGATGCATATCGAGACGACTTGATACGTATCATTACTTAAAACCCACATGCCCATTTCATTTTTGAAAACCAGAAAGTCGAACTTTGAGCAGGCTGGCGGAAAAAACCTCTTTCCAGCTTTGAGAAACCCTTCAAAAAACACATTTAAACTTGGTTTTTGGGTAAGATTTGTTGAGGGCTTTCAATCCTTTGCCAAAAACAATCCTAAAGCTGGTGAAATCACATCATTTGGTGCATCTAACAACCCACATTTGAAATCAAAAGCTGTTCTTGAAGGGAAAGGTAAGTTTTTTGAAAAAAACTTGATTCTTTTGCTTAAATCTTTGATTTTTGGTATGTTTTTTGGTATGAATCAAAGGGAATATGTTAAACTAACATAGAAATTGCATTCTTTGTATACATTTACAAAGATTTGACTTCAAATCCATGTTTCTTTGGCATTTTTTACCCAAAACCGAAAATTCCTTCTTTAAAATGATTTTTTTTTTTAAATTTTCTTCTTAAATTTAAAACAAATGCTAATGTATATAGTATATGTAGTACATTATGTATAGATCTATGACATCCCAACAAGATTATACATTTACCCTAAAATCTGTCTGTGTTTTTAATTTTTTGGGTATTTTTTGAATTTATAAAATACTTAAAAAAATGTCAAAAATCATGATTTTTCCATCTATACTCGTTCATTATAGTTTAATAAAATGTATAAATGTATAATTGGCTGAAATAGAAGAGAAAAGTTAGATTCATATATGTAGTACATTATGTCATTTTTTTTTTCATTATTTAAAAAATTAAATAATGTGTTACTAGTTGTAGAAAATATAAAAATGTTTAAATATTGTTTAGGGCAACTTTGCTAGGTAGTAAATACATGAAAATGATGCAATGCATGACATGCATCATAATATCCGTCTATACTTGTATAAATTATTGATGTGTGGATTTGAATATTGTAACATATATATCTTATATAGTTATCTACTTTTGTTTGGTATTTAGGACGATGCCGCGACAACAAGACATTGGGTGGTCTTATTGTACCAATGTATATATGCATGATAGTATATATATGCATGATATATGATATATGTGCCGCACTTGTCGGGTTATTGATTATTCACAATTCTTAGTATATATGCATGATATATGACACAAATTGCTTGTTTATATTGTTTTTTGTGTCCAAAAGTGTATTTTGATCATTTTCATGCGTTTCTGCACCAATGGATACGTATCTCCGATACGATACGATACGTCTCTTCAAATCGCTTGACCGATACGATACCCGATACCGATACTTAAATCCTTGACACTTCCCCTATATATATTAGGCCCAAACTGATGATACTACTTATTTATGGTGTATTATGCTACAAAACAGTATTTAACATGTATCCTAAGCACATCCATGTGTTTCTTAACCGTTTCCTTGTGTGTCTTTTGCATGGAACTAAATCTTGGTTGAAACTGACCGCAATCTCCGAGTTGTCTCAGTTTCAGGCCTGGCCAAAACGAAACCCAGTGTCGAAACGAGATCCGAGTCATCCAACACTTCCCGTTTTCAGGCCAGACTGAAACCGGCCTCGAAACAGAGATTTAGAACCTTGGTCTTTAGCATATACTGTCTCTCTCCGAAACATCTCCTAAAACAACCCTCCTGATATGTTGACCGATAACGATGGTACCTTGTTTAGATCCTCAGTCTTTAGGCTTCCCAATGTTGAAATGACTCTATTCATTGTAGGGGTGGCTTGGCTTTTTATTGTGCCTTGGACATCTGTTGTGGATTTCTTTTAGAGATTTAGACGTATTTTGGTGCAGTTATATGCCCTTTCGTGATTTGGAGATTGTTATGTATTCGTTATGGTTCTTTCTTTTTTCCATAGTGAATAACTCTCGTTATATATTGGTTATGCTTCTTCCCCCCCCCCCCCCCCTCCCCCCCTCCTCCTCTTCCCTATTGAATAACTGAATTTGATTAAAATCCAGGAGCATTTTGGTCTACTCTTCATAGTTCACTTTTCCCTTGCTTTGGTGAATCTATTATATGCATCATTACTTTTTGTATGCAAGTCTGCAGAGCTACCAGAATGGTGCAATCTATCTCTGGCAGTACATTTCCATTGTAGGGAGAGAGGGAGAGGAAGGATGCTGTTATATTGTATTGCAAAGTTGGCTTATGAGTGCGGACCTTCACTCAAGGATTTAAAGAATGGGATCCAGTGGTCTGGTAGATCCCACCCAATACTTAAGATATGGCTGTCTATGAGTTACTAAAATGCAAATCATCTTCCAACTTTCCAGTTGGTTTGATATAATTTGTAGTGAAATGCTCCATTCTGATGTGGTTGTGCTTATTGAGCCATCTGTAGAAAGGCCTGGCATATAGGATAACCTCAACAACTATGAAGAAGATAATGGGATGGAGTCAGGAAGATTCAGATGAATTAAGGCCAACAAAGCTGCTTCAAGAATAGTTGAAGTTAGTACCTTTTGGGGGATGACCATGCATATAGTACCTCTCTCGACGTAGAACTTCAAGGCCCTGGCTGTGTTTTGGAGCAGAGTTTCTCTTGTCCTTTAAGGTGTTTATCTCCATAGGGATGGAAGTGTTTGTGGTGCTCAGGGTTGGTTTTGAGAAGGTCTTGTTTGTAGTCTTGTGTTTCATTGGGGGTGGGGGGAAGGCGTGGGTGTCTGGTGATGTTCCTGTTAGGTGTGCAGACTTTTTATTTTGTCCTGTCTCCCTGCTCTTTGTTACATCCATCCTTCTTCTCCTGTCTGATAATTTTTAGCACCATTGCCACTCAAAATCTCTCTCTCTCCCCCTCTCTTTTAATGCATTATTCTATTTACCGATATAGATGTCATTCAACTTGAGCTCATGACATCCTGTTTGATGTGCAGGCAATGAGGGTCGGGAGTATGTTCTGAGACGTATTCTTAGACGAGCTGTTCGTTATGGAACTGAAGTCCTTAAAGCTCCAGAAGGTTTTTTCAGCGGGTAAGAATGACATGATTAATGAGTACTTTGAGTCATTTTTCTTATCCTTTTAGGCTTGATAATTTTATTTCCTATGCTTGTGTGTGGAATTGTGTAATAGTGTATTTAGTGCTTGTCATCATTGAATCTTGGGGTCAGAAGAACATGTTGTTTAATCTTTATGGTTTTTGTGTTCTTTGCTTTTGTTAATATCTAGGCTTGTAAGTGTTGTGGTGAGAGTCATGGGGGATGTTTTTCCAGAACTGAAGCAACATGAAGCTAATATTAGGGACACTATTGCTGCAGAGGAAACAAGTTTTGGGAGGACGTTGCTTAAGGTAATCATGTTTATTTTGGTGTACATGATAATTGTTTGCTACCGTTCCACATAAAAGCTCGAACTGTTAGGGAAGGGCAGCGTCAATGTATACATCAACACTCCCCCACATGTGCAGGCCAAGATCCCATAGTCCTTGCACGTGGAGCTCATGTGGCATTTCCTTCATGTGGCACTGAGGGAGAAATAATGTTGGGAAAACTGTTCCGATCCACTTCCCAGGAGTTGAACATTGTCCTCCTTGCTCTGATACCATGTTCGCTACCATTTCACCTAAAAGCCCAAACTGTTAGGGAAGGCAGCATCAATGTATACATCAACAATAGTTCTTTTCATTTATTTATTTTTGTTTTCGAACTTTCTTTTTAGTAGTGTTCTGGCATATAGATTTTTTAGACAAAGTGTTTTAATTTGTTAGGATTTTTCTGCTTCCTTTTGTGCTTTTATGTATTTCCATATGCTGGCTCCCTTATTGTGTTTTTGCCTGCATCTTGAAGATGGCTTTCATGTCAAACCTGGGCACTTAAACAATGGTAAAAATATATATTGTTTGGGGCTCTAGCTTGGCATACATGCCAGCTTATGGTGTTTAAGATTGACAGATGCTTGACTAGCTGGTTGACCTATCTCCAGGGAATTGAGCAATTTAAGAAGGCTGCTCAGGATGTTCAGGGAAAAAGATTGAGTGGGCAGGCAAGTATATTTCTTATTATTATTTGGTTGTTTCTCTTATGTGCATGCATGTGGGAGAAATCTATGATGTCAGTCTGACTGAAAAGTGATGCTTTATGTGTTTTATGTGTTTTTCTGGGAATTATTTAGAAAGTGATATAAGTAGCAAATGCATGCACTTTTTGTTCTTTAATTAGTTCCCACTGATAAATGCAATATTTTCTATATATGGTTTCTTATTCTCTTGGGGTTATATGGTAGGTAATGTAGGCAATCAACAACAATTGGGGCCCAATGGAAAGGTATATCCCTCCCCATAGGAGGCCTGGGTTCATTCATGCTAGTGTTGGGCCTCAATTCAAGACGTCCAGGATTGTATAAGCTTTGTATTGGGCCATGGGTGGATACATTTATTGGGCTTGTGATTTAGTGGATTAGAGATTGAGAGGTTTTGCATATGTTCTATCCAGCATGTCTGACAAGCAAAACTTATGTGCTGGCTTCCATTAGTTTCCTCAGATTCTATAATTTGGGCTGGCTCTTCCATATCTTCCATTGGTGAATCAAGTGATTGGTCTGAATCCGCAACCGCTATAGCCCACAACATGGAGGCATACATGGTTGCTGAACCTGAACCTGAAGATGAACAAGTTTAGTGAGATCGGATTTTAAAAGGTGGGTCTCACACGCTTCTTAAGGGTTGAAGTATCAATATTGGGTATTGGGTATTGGGTATCATATCAGAGTGACGCAAGATATGCATAGAAATGGTCAAGACTGATACATATAAAATACAGTTTTGAAGCATAAAGCACCTTATTATGCAATATTTAAATATATATCAGTTTGATGCAAAATTTGGGTCATTTTTACCTAATCTAGTGATCCATAACAACAAAAAAGGAAGAAAAAAGAGATCTGCAACTTTACAGCTTTTTTCCCCAAATCTATTTCAATCCATGATTTGAGCATTGAAAATCCCCAAAACTTGATGAAATAATTATGATTAGGGTCATTTTTTATGTTAGATGATCTCCCCCCAACTCAGATATAAGAAAAAAACAAGTTTCCAAGGCTCTGGGTTGCTCTCGATTTCACATCTCACTCACATTTTGCTGGTTTAAGGCGTATCAAGTGTATCTTACCTGTATTGATCCATATTGAACCATGTTAGACTGTATCGGTCTCGTATCAACCCTTATGGTCGATACAATCTTTTTTTAAAAATAAAGTAGTGTATCAGTAGTATCGTATTGAAACCCACCGATACATACGGATACAGCTACGTATCAGCTGAAACTGAACGCATCAATACTTAAAACCCTGATACTCCACGGGAGTGTGTTACTAAACAAAGCCCTAGAAGATCAATAGAAAGATCATTATTCTCCTATCGTTGCCTGAGACGATGCTGCGAAGTCCTATTGTGGGAACTATTTGGGAAGTGATTTCATATGCTGAGGAAGGACATTTGTCACAAGAGTGAACGTCAAACCATATATGCCCATCGGGCCATCAGATAACTGGCATTCATATATTGGTCCACCCTTTGAGTCAATAGAAACTCCTAGGACATGCTCAAGGAGAATCAATTCTATGGTGAAGATAGTATTTGTAGACTTCACAGCTTCAGAGGGTGGAAACTAAATTTCAATACAGCCATCAGCACACTTGATGTATGTAGAATCTGTGGCTTGTAATACTGATTGCCCTGCTTGGTGTTGCCCATAAGTTGTAATCCGCAAGGAGAGTAACAGCTTCTTGAGTTCTTCTCTACTACTTTCTAGAGATATTCCTAGGATCTTGGTTTGAGTCGACTATAAAAAACAAGCCTTTAGAAGTTTGGTTAGGTGTGACCAGATCAAAACTATAGTTTTGCAATCTTAAGTATTTAGCCATTTGGATAATGTGAGGGTTGCAACATATCGTAAATAAGTGCACCCGTGATTGGACTTGGACAGCTAGAATTGTGGTCAGATGAAGATTTGAAAAGGGAAGATATGGTACCAAACTACCAACATTTAAAGTGGTTTGAAGTTTGAACTGTGGAGGAAACAACATGAGGATATAGCTTGAAACGAATATCCAGTAAGATCAATCTGGATACAAGGGGAAACCTTATCTCTCATAAAAGGTTAAGGCTAACCTTACATCCCCAAAATGAAGGTGGGTGTAAACGTGGGCTTTCCATTGAGGAAGGAGATGTCCTGGAAGTTCTAAGGTGATCAATTGTTCCTTAGCACTTGCCGGAAGTTGGTATTGATCAAAGTTAGAGGCTTGAACATACTCTTTTACAGCTTGGGTGCGAGAATTAGAGAAGTTGTTTTTAACTTTTTTGGATGCAGAAGAGGACTGCTTTGCAAACACTGAGTAAGGATTTACAAATTATAAGTGGATAGTTTGTAACGGGAATTTGCTGTCATTGGATAGATTATTAATCTCATATAGATATTCCAAAAGAGAAACAGTTGCATGAAGTGGAAGTTTTTCTAGTATAGTTACAAGAATTCGGTTGAAATAGCTGAAATCTTGCAACTTATTTCGGTTTCGTCACGAGTTAAAAACAAAAAATAGGTTGACACTAGGTATGCAAAGTTTCGATTGAAATCTCGGGCTAGTTTTGGTTTGTGTATCATTTCAGTTGAAACGTTGAACAACATTGCTTATAAAGGCACTATTTTGATCAAAATGGGTCGAAATTTCGACCCATTATGTGTGTTTTGAGAGGTTTTGACAGTAGGACAAAATTCCAAAAAACCCCAGATTTGGTTTTTTTTTTTTTTGTTTTTTTGCCAAATCACCTACATTCTTGGTGGAACAAGGTGTTGGGGAACGGTTTTTGGCCAATCATGAATCACCTACATTTTTTGGGCCAATTTACCTATGTTTCTTCAGGCATATCATGACATGGCTGTCTTTAGTGATACAATTGGAGGAAAGGTTTCATCAGTGGCAACAATTTTCTAGAGGTTTTGAGGCTCTCCGGAACTCTATATGGTACTGACATAGAGTTGGAGAAATGGTTTTGTAGGGGTGTCAACAGTTGTCCTTGACTACTTATAAGTGTACTATTAAATGTATTTTCTTCATTCCAAATGCATATTTTAGTTGTAATTGAATTTTGTGTGTTTTAGTAATAAATTATGTGTAGACTAGAGAATTTTACAGCATGGTTTCGAAACCAAATTACCATTCTGGTTGTGCCTTTTTTTTTGGGTACAATCTAAAGGTTTCAATATGTTTAAAAATGCTTAATTAGAGTTTCCCTGAAGTTTCGGGCCGATATATGGCCAATTGATCTCTGAAGTCAAATGAAACATGCACCTGAAATGTGATCCTGTTCGAAACCGAAATATTGAACTATGAGTTCTAGATAATTCCATCAGTTGGAGAAGATGCCAACCTTAAGATGACTCATAATAAACCATACATGACATACTTTTGGAAATATTAAATCTAAAATATGAAATGATATGTTAGAGTTATTTAGACTTTTCCGAGCAAACACAGCTACCTGTGGCACTTAACAGCTTAAGGACTTTTCTAGAACCAGTAATTGCAAATGAGGAGTCCGGTCACATTTTCTGATGTAGAGGATCCTTTGAAAGGGTAATAATAGAGCATACTCATACATATGAGTGTAGAATTCTGTGAAGCAGGAGATGCACAGCTTAAAAGAAGAAATCAAAAGGTCAACTTGGACAAGTTTAGAACATAGCTCTGATAGAAAAGAGAGACATAAATAAGTGAAAGTAAAAAAGAAGAAGAAAACTCACCAGCAAGAGAAGATTTTTATTAAGAGAAATATGAAGATGACTTACAATCATAGTTGTCAAGGCGCCACCAAGGCGTCCAAGGTCACAACATGTCTCGTTGACACTTCACTAGTTTACGTTGATTTATGTTTATTGTGTTTTTTTTTTTTTTTGATGAATCATACATTATGACCCTCCCCAGACACATCAGTAGCGGGAGCCTCATGCACTGGGTACGTACTTAATGCTTATATTTGTTTATTATATGTTGGGTTTGTTATTGCATCATTTCTAACATAATTATATCATATTGTATTGACATGGCTTCTATGTTGCATATAAGCATAATTATATAAAATTATCATTGCTATATTACATATTCATATACTGCATGCCTAGGTGAGCGCTTTGTCGCCTAGGCACCATTCAAACACCTTGGGTCGCCTAGTCGCCATGGCAACTATGCTTACAATACTTTGACACAACACTTCAAAAGTCAAGGTATGAGTCAAATAGTTGAATTGCCCCGGCGCTAAAATTTGGTTCACAGGTAGCCCTATATCGCCCATAAAATATTCAATCCCAATGAAATCTTCCACATGCAAAAGAGAGTCCAAAACAGCTGAAAAGTCGAGGTATGACCCAAATAGGGTAACAGTTTGAAAATGCTAGGGGGGAGAAATCGAATACAAGGTAGAACATATAGTTGGGAGGTGGACCCCAAATTTGCCTTGAAGCTTGTCAAGGGATACCCTTTCTATATGGCAGTTCAAATTGGCCAAATTGTCCTCCACTTGGCTCGATATCAGGGCTGCTAGCTCTATTTTTATTCTTATTATTAGACATCATACTAGATTTTCTGTATGTGGGTGTAGGAGGGGCAGAAGCAACTGGACGAGTTCTTTCCTTCTTGGTCAAATAAAATTATTTTCTTTATCATATCCAGTTTTAGCATGATTTTAATTTTGCAGTCTAAATTGTTATATTGAGTAATTGTTTTCTCTTAGGGCCAACTCTTAGGATTTGAGGAGTATTTGCTTTATTTTAGCATTCTACCTAACTGTAATAGCCTCTGTCTTTGAGTGTCTTACTGCAGTAGTCTCTTGTTTGCAGGATGCTTTTGCTTTGTGGGACACTTACGGGTTTCCGTTGGATCTCACTCAGGTATGTCTGTAATGCATTATTGTTTTGCTTTTCAGATAATTTCCTGAGGCTGATTTGAATAGAAATATAGACATCCTATCCAACCTTTTTTTTTTGGGTGAATGATCCTATCCAACTTGCTATTTCATTCATCAGCTTATGGCAGAAGAACGAGATCTAACGGTTGATGTGGAAGGTTTTAACATTGCCATGGATGAAGCAAGGATAAGATCCAGGACTGCTCAAAGCAAGGTATAGATCTACATGTCTTCATTTACTCTCATCCATTCCAATCTTACTCTGAGAACTGTTGATTGCATCGATTGGAAGGAGGGAGAGGGATTGATTGCATTTTACTTTTATTTGGGGACTTGTTGGATAAAATTATGTTATGGTCGTAGCCTCATAGGAGGGATTGAGGGTTTCAAATGATAGTGTATCATCCCTTGAGTTTGTGATCAAATTTCTAAGTTTGCTATGTTTTGAATATTCAGATGTGGCAAATGCTTGACCCTTAGCCCCATTGTTATATTTCGTTATACTAACTATGACGTGATTATAAAATGGCCAAACAAGTAGCAGTCCCAGAGAGAAAATCCTTTCCCCACGGTAATGGCCTGAACCCTTTCCTCAATGTCCGACTGCCCTGGGGTGGTCCCGCCACTGCCTAGGGATTCCCTTCTCCCTACCCCTGAACCTAGACCTTGGTTCTCCCTCTTCTCATCCCAAAACCCCTCCTCCTGTGATGGCTTCTCCCTTCACTTTGTCTCTCCCACCTTCATCAGTGGCTCCAAGGCAGCCCATTACGAAGCTGATCTCCTCCTTCGTGAAGCTAAGAAATGGGATAATTGCCTATTGGGGCACTTTATGGGAACTCGACCGCGCTTTCCACTTGGAAAAGTTTCTCTTTCGAAGCAATCGAAAACAAAGGGTTGTTTTGGAACATACCTGATAGACAATGGTTTCTTTATCTTCAAGTTTGCTGAAGATGAAGACAAAAGCAAGTTTTGGCTGGAGGTCCCTGGAACGTTGGAAGAAAACCCCTCTTTCTCCAGCAATGGAACCGCTATCTTCAACTGCATCGTCTCGATCTCAGTTCTCTTTTGCTCTGGATCTCTCTCCCTGGGCTCCCTTTGCATTTTTGGTGTGAGGAGGGACTTATTATGATTGGCTTGGTCCATGGATATCTTCTCTATTCATATGGTAGAATAAAACTCCAGGATCTCCTCGCCTTCGCCATAATCTATGTGGAAGTTCCGGCGGATTCTCCCCTGCCAGGTTCTATCCTCGTAGTTGATGATGAAGGGTTCTCCTACAACCATGCTGTTCACTATGACTAGACCCCCCCGCAGTGCTTTTCTTGCAAGGTCTTTGGTCATTTGACTGGAAAATGCCCCGATGTTGGGAGTGAAGCCACCGCTGAAGCTTCTTCTGCTCTGTCTTCTTTTATCGAAGGTCCCAACCCTGCCATGGAGCTAAGAAATCCTCCAATCGAAGTCTCTGCTCCTCCTCCGGTAGCTTTTGAGCATTGCAACCCTAGTTGTGGCCAAAGAAGAAGTTGCCATCGGAAAACTCGCCGGAAGGATCTTCCGGCTTCGATCTCTCCCCGTCGTCCTATTCCCTTTGAGCAAATGGTTCCCCCCTTCTACCGCAGGTTCAAACTGCTTCTCTCTCCTCCAGGCTGCCTCCCTCTGTGATGTTGCAGTATTCCCCTCCCCCGATGAGCTGGCCTTTTCCCTGCTTAACCATAACTCCTGTCTTCTTCCTGAGCCAGTCTCCATTGACCCTATGCTTGCTGCGCCTGACAAGCATGCTAAGCCTGTTGACCACATGGAGCTTGTCGTCCCTCAGCAAACCTCCCCAAAGTCTCCCCTTTCACTTCAGTATCTCCTCCTTTCTCAAATCGAAGACTAAGGGAGTTTTATCCCCTAGGCCTCCTCTCTCCTCGATTCCCCCTGCCAATGTTGTGGTCACCTCGTTATCCATTCCCTCTACAGCCCAGCCCAACTCCTGTCCCTCTTTGGCCGGCCCATCTGGTTCTAATGGGCCAGTTCCCTCTCCTTTATCCTTTTCCTCTCTAGCCCAGGCACCTCTTGTTCCTCTTTGGCTGGCCCATCTGGTTCTAATGGGCCAGTTCCCTCTTCTCTCTTAACCCTTAACTCTACCCGGCTTCCCCACCCTGCCGCCTCCCCATCTCTTCACGTTTTCCGTCGCCGTAGCCCCAGCTCCCCTCCTTTCCCTAAGAAGCATCCCTATCTTTCTCACTCCCTGACCGCCCCGGAGTTGAATTCGCCTTTCAATTTGGATATCAGAAATTATGCTCTAAGTGGTGATTGACCTGGGATATTTGTCCTTCTTCTAGCTGGGCTTGGTTCTTTGGATTGCCTGGCGTTCTTCTTTTTGCGCGTTTTTTGGGTTGGGCTTTGGCCCATTGTGTTGTCCCTGCTTTTTGGTAGGGCTTAGTGTCGGCTTTTGCTTGTATCCTCTCCCCTCCCCCTGGCTTTCTCCCTTTGGTAATTGAATTATTTATTCATCCCCCAAAAAAAAAATTTCAGATGCCCTCTTGATTGATTAGTTTTTGTTTGGTTGTGTTATTCTCTGGTTTTCTTCTACCTTTCTAATTTTTTGAAGGGAGAGGGGGACATTGAGAGTTTTAAAATGACATGATGCACTGTCTTTGTGTTTTATCTTTAATCATAATTCGTCGCATCAGAAGATTCACTATAGGTTGAACATATAAGGGATATACTGAGTTAATTTTTACGCATTATACGTTTTTATCTTGTGATCTGTGCTGATAATAATTCTTTGTAGAAAGCTGGTGGTACAATTGCCATGGATGCTGATGCCACCTCAGAGTTGTACAGGAAGGGAGTAGCTACAACAGATGATAGCAGCAAGTTTATATTGTTCCAGGTCAGTACTCTTGGAGATTAATGATGGAATCATATTTGAGATTAGTGAGATTTTGTTGTTTGATAGAGGTGAGTATGAGATGTGGTTAGTTAGTTGAATGGACAATGTGATTCTTAAATATTTAGGATGATGTCTTTCGTATTTACTTGTTTCTCATCTTCAATAACTCAAGGTTATGATCACATTTAGTCAATTATTCCTGCTTTTCTTGACATTTTTCTCATTTTCTGTAAATTTAGTTTGTTCTATTTAATGCAATCTTATCTTTGATTTGGATAATTCATGTTAATTCAACTCAGTTGCTTTTTGATTGTCCATTTGAAAATTTTTGTTTTCTCAGGATCATGAGAGTGTCATCAAAGCTATATACACTGGTTCAGAGTTTGTGGACAGCGCTGTTTCTGGTGACGAAGTTGGCATTGTTTTACAAACCACAAGCTTCTACGCTGAGCAAGGTGGACAGGTACTGTACCCTTCTGGTTAATCTTGACCATTGTTTTATTGTGTTACATCTCAATGAAAAGTTTCATTGATTTTCCAGTATAGTCATCTTCATTCTGGAAAGAACATTATCAGAAGTTGAGTATGAAGCTCTAATGCCATAGCAGTATCCTATGTAGTCCCCTTAGTTTTTATTTATATATATGAAATAACTAAAAAGTGGGGAGGGAGAGGATTATAAGTTCGAATGATTTTCCATTACGGCTCTGTTTCAAGAAAATATCTGATTGTAGTCCAAGCCAATAGCCAGACATTGATCGTTGCTGCTAGATTGGGAGCAGATTTAGAAATATATATCATGTATTGGATCTATCTTTGTAATCTATCGTTCATCTTCACTTCGTGTCCAGCCCTTACGTCATGTCACACTTGCACCTAATGCAATACTCATGTCTTGAGAAAATATGAGGGGGAGGGGGGAACCTAAACTATAACCGAAGGGCATTCCCTGACCGTCTGCCATTTGTACAAAGCGGCAGTATCTGTTTGTGCTCAGACTTTGTGGGCATGTTTTGCATGCCATCATCTAGTCATTTGTTGATTTATGTCCTATTCAATCTATTCCCTCCGAGGAAGAAATTCTTAAAGCAGTCCTCTCCCATAAATCCAATCGGGCCATGATGGATTCAGTATGGGTTCCAATTTTCGGTCCTTGTCAATGGCTCCCTTGCTGGGTTTTTCTCCTCTAAAGTCTGTATCCGCCAAGGTTGCGCTCTTTCCCCTTTCCTATTCTCCCTTGCCCTAGAGGTTCTGTCTAGAAGTATTCAATCCAAAACTGATTAGCTCCTTATCTCCCCCATTCCCAAATGTAAAGCCATCAATCTCACCCATCTGCCTTTGGGGATGATCTTATGATCTCTCCAAGGCTTCCCCCTCTTCTATCTCGTCCATTATGTTCTCCTTGCATCTATTTGAATGTCTGTTGAGTCTCCACATCAATCTTCTGAAATCCCACATCTTTCTCTCGAATGTCTCAGATGCTAATAAAGATACTCTCTTCCGCCTAACGGGTTTCTCCCTTGGTACTTTCTCAGTCAAGTACCTTGGTCTTCCCTTGATCCCTACTAGGTTGACTGGCCATCACTGTACCCCTATGCTTGACCTCATCTGTAAAAGGCTTCAGCTTTGGAAAGGAAAACTTCTTTTCCTTTGCTGGTAGGGTTGAATTAATTAGATCAGTTCTTCAGTCCTCTTATATCTACTGATGCGGCATTTATGGGCTTCCTAAATCCACCATCAAAGCCATGGAACTCTTAGTATGTGCCTTCCTCTGGAAAGGCAAAGAATCCTCCAAAGTTCTCCACCCCATAAGTTGGGCTACTACTTGCCTCCCTAAATTGGAGGGTGGTCTAGGTTTTCGTAGAGTCCATGATTCCAATATTGCGGGAATTCTCAAGTTGCTTTGGAAAATCTCTTCCAAGCACGACTCCATCTGGGTTAATTGGGTCTATTCCTACCTCAAAAAGGATTCCATTTGGACAGTACCCCATCTTGCTGACTCCCTCCTGGGTCTAGTGCAAAATCCTCCTTCGTCCTCTAGACCTCAGGGCTGCCATCCCCAAGATTACAAATGGGACGTCTACATCCCTCTGGCTAGATCACTGGCATCCCTCAGGAGTTCTCTTTTCCAAAGTTGGTACCCATTCAATATGCTCTTCTGGTATCCCTAAACATGCCCCAGTCTCCTTCATTATCTCCCATGGTTCTTGGTTCCCCTCCTCCCTTAGTCTCTTCAGTTTGGAAAAAAGCCTTAGATTCTTGTTGGCCCCGTAGTAGGAAACCTTTACCTTCGCTAGGGAGTGGCTTTGGATGGATATGTCCTTCTCCGGTAGCACTATTTGTTACATTGCAAGCAAGCTTGTTTTCGGTGCCGTTATCTCTCACATCTGGATGGATTGGAATATTCGAAGATGGACTTCCAACTCTCGCTCTCTTGACATGATTTAGAAAGCCATCTTCTTCAATGTTAGCTCCAGGCTTCATATGTTAGCCCATAGATCTCTAGTTGACTCCCCAAGGAACAGGCGTATTGTTGTCTCTTGGGGCCTACTTGTATTTCTTCTTCAGCCTCCTGTCCCTTCTTCTTAGGGCTTGAGGTTTTGTATAGTCAACCCTCCCTTCTTTTTCTCCCTTTCTTTTCCCCTGTAAATTCCTCCCCCCCCCCCCTTTTTCCCTCGTTTTGGACTTCTGGTAATGGAATATTTATTAACAAAAAAAATATTGCTACATGTTATAATAATGTTTTGAAAATTATTTGAAACATTCAAGTCCTGTCTGAAGAACAGGATGAACAGGGATAATGAGGGTAGTCCCATGTATGGTGGCTGGTACAATTGAAATCAAGGTTTAAAATCTTGTTTCGGAAGGCCATTTTGGCCTTACCGAAATACCATAATTTCGGTGCATTTTCCCCGAAATTATGTCCTTTTTGCATGATAATTTGGTTGGCCGTTTTGATGGGTTTGGCCAAATTGAGGCTTGATAGTTCATGGAAACCCTATATATAAACATATTAAATTACTCCCCCCTCCCCTTGATGATGCCCGAATGACAAACCCCACCCTGGGTATTGGGTAATAACTCTCCCCTCCCCTGAACTAAAAAGATTCTATCAATTATACCCATTCCGTAAAAAATGGCTGTTAAGTGATAGAGAAAGACATTAATGCCCTCGTCTCTAACCTATACCCTTCTTTTTTTCTTTCTTTTTCTTTCTTCTTCTTCTTCTTCCGCCTCCTGCAACCCCTCCGGCCGCCACCCCTCTGCACCTCTATGGATGGCTTATTTTAGGGCGGTTACCATACAACCAACGAGTCACCTGATGGGACCATTCTGGCCTCACTGACGCCTTAGAATAAGGAGTCAGTTGTTTCCATCCCCTCTGTATGTTTCTCCATTAATCCAGTCCCAAATCATTGCATATTTTTAGGGTTTTTTTCTTCCTCTGTTTCTGGGTTCAGAACCTCCGTCGTCATTCGTCACTTATATTCAGATGGAGAATACGACGAAGGTCTCTGGTTCCCGAGCCAGTGCTTAGAAAAAACCCCCTTGAAGAAGAGTATGGTTCCCCGCATTTGACTTGGTTTTCTCTGAATTATAAGATTCTATAACTCCTATGAAATAATACTTAATTAATAGAAAATTCTACCAATTAACAAGACAATTGTTTCTAGAGAAGAAATTTGAAACCTCGAAGACTGAAATTTCCTCAATTGACCTATCTTTTCTGGCTTTCTCCTCTAAAGCTTTGAACTTGGAAGAGTTCTTAATAGCAACCTCCTTCGTCTCAGAATGGATCGAAAATGTTGATTCGTCCACCGCCAAAAATGTTTGGAATCATCGAAATTTTTGCTCTGCTTCTATGTTTGACTGCTCTCAAGAAAACCAGAAACTCAAAAAAAAAAAAAAAAGCAGCAACAGATGGGGTAGACTTGAAACAGAGAGAGGAGAATTAATTGAAGAAAGAGATAGAGAAAAGACCACCTCACGTTCACATACTCTAGCGTACGAGAACAGCTCCCAGCTATTCGGATGGAGTCCACTTTGTGGGACCCACATGGATGGATTCCATCTGAACAGTTGGGAGCCGTTCTCGTATGCTCACATGCGTGAACGTGAGCCTTACTCGATAGAACAATATCTCTGCAATTTCCTAATGGACCAAGATCTTGAAAGTTGTGTGTTCTCCGCAATATCATTGTCCTAGGGGTTTTACATGCGGTTGGGTGGTCGGTGGTCGATGAGGATGATGATCTGTTTCAGGGTTTTACTGGGAATTGGAAGGAGTGGAAAGTCCAAAATCCAAATGTTTGTACCGTCGTTCCATAAGAAATTGGGAAAAGAATGAAAGGGGATAGAATCGTTCGAACGAAGGAAGAAGAAGAACTTCTTGAAGTTATCTTTTTTCTCTCTCGTTATTAGGGTTATTATTGGAATATCAAAAATATAAGGGCATTTTGGGGTTTAATTGAATATATTTAGGGTGATGTCATCACTTAAAAACCATTTTTGACGGAATAGGTATGGTTAATAGAATCTTTTGAGTTCAGGGGAGGGGAGAGTTATTACCCAATACCCAAGGGTGGGGTTTGTCATTCGGGCATCTTCAAGGGGGGGGGAAGTAATTTACCCTAAATGTGTATATTGCAAAAATAGTCACCCAAAGTGATGCAGTAGAAGGGTGGGCTAAATATCGTTCTAGCACAAAATTCAAAATTCAAAATATTGCGCCAAATTTCAAATTTCAAAACTTCGTCGGGTCTATTCGCTTTCAAAACACCAATGGCCAAAACATGCATACATCAGTGCCATCTCGATTTGATATATGATTCAACCCATCTCACTTAGTACCTCCACCCACTCTGGGTAGACTTTTGCTGGTCCAACCGGCTTAAATACTCCTCTGATATCTCCTCTACATCACATAGTGGTGTTTTGGATTTGTACTCTTGATTGACAATATACGATTGAATATGCTTACACATTGTTCAAGTACTAGAAGATATAATAAGTAAATTAAACAAGTAAATCATATATAGTACATAGTCAATGTGCCATAGAATTAAATGCATAATTTGAAAGTCAATACACTTTCCTTATACAAGTGTCTACTAATAATAGTAGTTGCATAAATTATAAATATTATTTTTTAATGTTCTATTATTGAACATCTCCTAAGGCCATGATATAGCATGCTTCCATCCTCGCCTGCTACTCCTCCAGCAGCCTTGGCTACCGACAACCCTTGCCTCCGGTAACCCCTTTGCAACATCATCTCCTTTTCTGCTGGCTGTCGCTCCCTTCCCTCCTTCATCTTCTCCCTCTGCTTTCCCTCCTCCGCAATGGAGTTCTCTTTTCCAACCTGCTACTAGAGAAGGGTTTTCCCTTCGTTTCATTTGCCCCTCTCTTGAGGGCGACTCTAGAGTTGTCCATTCCCCGCTGGTCTACTCGATGATGAAGCTAATCTCTGGAGAAATTGTTTGGTTGGCCATTTCCTTGGCTCCCGACCTCCTTTCCACATTGTGAAGTCCTCTCTGACCAAACAATGGAGACCTCTTGGAAACCTTTAAACTTTCCTTCTGGACAATGGCCTCTTTGTCTTCAAATTCTCCGATCAATCCGACAAAAGTCGTGCCCTTGAAGGAGGTCCCTAGCAAGTTGGGAAGAGACCTCTATTCCTTCGCCAATGGTAGTGTCATCTCCAACTGAATCGGGTAGATTTCTCTACCATCCCTCTATGGATTTCCCTTCCTGGGCTGCCACTCCATGTCTATTGTTCGGAAGGTCTTAGTTTGGTGGGATCCGTTGTGGGTACTCCTCTTTTCTCTGATGTTTGAACTATGAGGAAGGATCGGCTGGTTTTGATTGTATCTGTGTCGAGGTTTCAGCAGAATCTTCTCTTCCTTCTCTTGTCAAAATTAAGGAAGGAGATGACTATGACTGGAACCCCCCCCCAACTACCTTCACTGTAAAACCTTTGGCCATACTTCTATCCTTTGTGCCCCAAAGACTTCGAATGCTTGTGAAGCTCCTATTGAAATTATCGTTGCTCAGTAGAATCTTAGCCATGATGTTTCTGCAGTTGTAACCCCTGAGGAAGCTCCGTTGGTTCTCTCTATCTCTCGCAACGGCCTGTCCTCTTATGATAACCGAGGGTGTGTTGTCTCCTCCTCTCGCATTTCTCCTGAAGCAGGCCGAAGAGTCCCTGTGGTGAATGGGAATGCTGGTCATCGCGATCCTAGCCGTGGCCGGAGAAGAAGACGCCAAGGAAGACCTCACCACAAGGAGCTCTCGCCTTCTGGTTCTTCGTGCTGTCTTCCTTCCCCTGGACCGTTGGTCCCCCTGCATTCTACCGCTGGTCCAAACAGATTTGCGATCCTGCAATCTGAATCCCTCTGTGACGTTGAAGCTTTCCCTTCCTCCAAGGAGCTGACTCCTACCCCTGCTCAATTTAGACACCTGTCTTGTCAACATCCTACACCTGTTCCCTCTGATCCCCTACCTGTTGTCCCTGTGTTGGCTTCTCCCAGCTCTCTCCCCTCTAACGTTGGTATCTCTTCCTTCCTCAAATCGCAGGCCAAGGGGTTTTTGTCCTCTTGGTCCTCTCTCTCCCCGATTTTACCTACCTATATGGTGGGCCCCCCTTCGCCTTCCTCTTCTTTGTCTTCTCCCTCTCTGACCCATAGTTATCAAGGCGGAGAGGCAACCATGGCATTTTAGAGGGTCAAATTCAAGGCAACATTGCCATGGCGGCAAGATGCCCACCATGGCGCCCAAGGCGTCCATGGCAACCAAGGAGCTTGGACGCCGTGGCAATGCCTTGGTGACGCCTTGATAACTATGCTCTGACCTGGCCCATCATTATTCCCTCTTTGGCTGGCCCATCTGGTTCTAATGGCCCAGCTCCCTCTTACCCCGAAGCCCATTGCTCTAATCCCTCTCGGATTTCCCATCCTATTTTGGGCCTTACCTCCAATTTTGGCCTGAACCCCTCTACGCATCACTCTACTATCCCCTTGTCTCTCAAAGTTTTTCGTTGTCGTAACCCCAACTCCCCTCCTTTCCCTAAGAAATGTCCCTACATTATCTACTCCTTGCCCATCCTGGAGATCAATTAGCCTATCAATTTGGATATCAAAAATCACGTCCTCTGTTGCGAGAATATAGACCCGGGATAGTTGGTCTTCTTTGAGCCGGGAGTTTTCTTTTTTCATTTTCGTGTGATGTTTGGTTTGGGGTTTTGTCCCTTTTGTCTTGTCCTTGCCTTTTGGTAGGGCTTTGTGCTGGGTTTTGCTTGTATCCTCACCCCCCCCCCCTTTTCTTCCTTTGGTATTGAATTATTTATTTATCCTGGAAAAAAATAATAGTAGTTGCGTTGTCTGGATTGATCTCACTTGTGGTCCGATGGAGCCAACGTGCATTGCCCTTTGACTGTAGGACAAATGAATATCACGTCTTAATCTGGGAGAAGAAACAAGTTTAGTCCTCCACAGTTGCCATGTAAATTGAATCATCGACATACTAAAGGTAACCTATTCTAGGAGACGGGTTACCAAACTGTGAAGAACTACCCACTGATCCACTGTGATATGATGCCGCTGGTAGCATGCACGACTGGTGGGTTTGGTGGGAGAAGATGTCATCGACAAAATATGATACAGTATGTCCCTGTGACTAGGAGTCATACTCAAAACTGGGAATGGATGAGAAGAAGATATATGTTCCGCCACACCGTGCGGCCGTAGATCGGCCAATGGTGTCTAACATATATTTAATTGATCCCATCCTATTTACATAACCCCTTTGTTTTTTGTTTTTTTTTTTTTACATTTTTGTTGTAGGGAAATCACAATTTTGAAGCAAAGAAAAAAAATATATATATATATATATATATATATATAGAAAAAAGTTTTGACACCATGGGGTTGTAAATCGGCCTCCGGTGTCTGACATAATAAATTCGTCACTAACCAAAACATATTGATCATATGTTTTTCAATAAAAAAAAAACATTTTTGGAGAAAATGGTTTTACCTGAAACAGTGGAGAAGGCTTCAATGATGTGTTTCTCAAGAAGAAATCACAAAACAGCAAAAGCAAGTGAAAAAAGCCGAAATGGGAGCAAAAACTAGAGCTTGGAGAGCTTTGATGTTTTTTATACCTAGAGTTTTTGGCCAGATGTTTACAAACAGTCTAAATTTCGACATCTCGCTAAAATTTGAATTTTAACCGAAAATTTGCATTTTTTAAATTCAACCTGGCATCTCGTCTTGAACGAACCGAAATATGCGAAACTTCGCCGAGATTTTAAACTACGGTTGAAATAGGTAACTGAAGTTGACATATGGTCTATTGGGGGATTAATCATCTTTCGAGTGGCGAGAATGACCTAATCATTAGTCCACATGGCAGAAATAGGTGACAGTCTGGGAATGCCTTCCTAGCAAGGCCTCAAAACTATTGGGATCAAATCAGGCATGTTGCTTGACCCTGATCCATCTAATACCTCACAGTACCAGGTAGGATCGGGCTGAAGTACTATCCAATCCCATCTCTGGTGCTGAGTTTCAAATTTTTGCTTCCTAGACTGTCAATCTGGATTCCATTTGTAGATAATAGTATCGTACATTCTTCAGTCTGACTTTATGTGAATATGGTTTCAGATATTTGATACTGGGTCACTTGAAAGCTCAGGTGGGTCATTTCAAGTGCTTAATGTTCAAATTTATGGTGGTTTTGTCCTTCACATTGGTTCTATTTCTGGACGGAAGGACAGGTTCTCCGTGGGTCAAAAAGTAATCTGCAAGGTAATGTGTGTTTCAACTACTGCTGTTCTTTCTTTCTTTATTTATATATATATGTATATTCGATTGTTTTGCTAATGGATTCATTTGTGAAATGTCTCCACTGCTGATTTCGTGAACAGGTTGACTATGACCGGCGTACTCTCATTGCACCTAATCACACCTGTACCCACATGCTAAACTTTGTTCTCAGGGTAAGCTGCAGTTGCTTGTAGCCCCTCAACTTTTTGCTTAACTCTATCTGCATATGTTTTTCTAAATATTTGTAAAATGAATGCAGGAAGTTCTCGGTGATCATGTTGACCAGAAGGGGTCCATTGTTCTTCCTGAAAAATTAAGATTTGATTTTTCACATGGTAATATTTATTCTCTTATGGTTTGTTTGTTGAGGTGCTTATAGAATCTTTATTGTGATCTCACTGAATTCTGAACAGGCAAGCCCATTCATCCTGATGACTTGAGGAAGATTGAGTCAATTGTGAACAAGCAAATCAAGGATGAATTGGATGTTTTCGCTAAGGAGGCAACACTTGCTGATGCCAAACGTATAGCTGGTTTGAGAGCTGTATTTGGAGAAGTAAGTTACTATTCCTTATCAAAGTTTGGAGTCTAGTTTCGCGTGGAAGCACTTGTAAGTGTAGTTTTCATGGCACCAAAGGTGAGCCAAGGCACCAAAGCAAGCACCATATTATATATATATATATATATATATTCCAAAATTTTCATTATCATGGTATGGGTGCTTTAAAACATAAGGCAACTGGTCTATGGGGACTTGAAGTTACACCGCGTTTCCTTAACAAGTATGCTAGTAAGGCCTATTTAATCAATAGGTTGGGTGTGAATCCATTATTTTTATGTTTTCTGTTGTTGCAGGTCTACCCTGATCCTGTTAGGATTGTGGCAATTGGTCAAAAGGTGGAGGCTCTCCTGGCTGATCCAGATAACAAAGAATGGTTATCAATCTCAGCAGAACTTTGTGGAGGTCAGTTTTATTGCTTAAGTTTGTCAGTGTTAATGGAAATTTTCCTTAGAGAAAGATCCTTGAGTTGCTTGTGTATGCATTTCAGACTTATATGAACTGTTATAGCACTTGTATATATAGTCTAGGACAATAGACCATTGACGCCTAATATCGACTCTTCAAAGTGAACACTCTTTAAATTGAATGAGATCCAGGATGTTGGTGTTGACATGTCAATAAATAATATAGAGAAGGAAAGCAGTGGAACATTTCCAATCAGACTTTGTTACCAATGTGCTCATATAGAGGCCACCGATTGTTTGTTCTACTTTTCCATATCCATGTATGTACATTTTTGTATAATTTGGCATATACGTAAGGATAATATATTCTTGGAGTTATGGTATTCCTGATGCAGTTCAGAAGAAGTTAGGTCAGATTGGACAGTGAATGGACCAATATGCTTAATTTTTAGTGTCCAATGGGTTACATGGGTCATGAGCCGACTATTTTCGAGTTTTTATTGTAATGGGCCAATTCTATAAGTCCAAATATTAGGGATTTGATGCCTATACTGGATTACTTGATGTAGTTGTGTTAGCATGGTTGGACCGGAACACCCACTTTGGAGACCCAAGCCGAGACGCAACCGTCTCAACCTGATTTTTTGTCAATGAAATCTTTTATATATATTTTTTTATGGTGGGTAGATTACGTTGGAGTTATATGGTAGTTTCTTTATTTGAGTTATTTCCTAAGTTGAGTAGGATTCCATATTGGGTTGGGTTTCTATTGATATGTTAGGAGTTTCCTTTATATATACATGTACTATGATGGAAATCAAAGAAGAGAATGAATTGAAATTTTGAGTTGCAGTGGTGTATTGCGTAGCTTGTTGGCCGGTTGTGTTCTCTCTCTCTCTCTCTCTCTCTCTCTCTCTCTCTCTATATATATATATATATATATATATATATATATATCCCTTTTCTTTCCTTGCGTCTTTTTCTAAATCATCTTCTTCCCCTTATATGCTAAACTCATCGGAGACCTAAAGTCGACTCTTGTATCAATGGAAATTTGAACTTGGTTAAGTTCGTTGGGTTTCAATAAGGCAACCTAGTCATTTCTAATATTCTAGGAGTTGAGTCGCATCATTAGGGCAATTCAAATCCTAGGTTCCAAGCCCTAACGAATCTCGTGTTGTGAGGTTGATCGCTACAATCAAGTTCACCTCTGTTTTTCTGCCAACAACCATATAGAAATTTATTTTATTGATTGAAACCTTGTGTAGGTTTGCTATTACCTGAGCTCAGAGAGCCTTGGTTTGAGATTCTGAACCGTAACTCCTGGGTTGATTGGGTCCCTCATGTTGGAGTTTCCCTATTGAAGTCATGACTCTTCTGCCACTGGTTCGAAATCCAGACGCTGGTGACAACCTTCCTTTTTCCCCCTTGCATGATATGCTTGCCTCTTGAAGTAAATTATCTTAATACTCCCTTTATTTCATTATATAAGTTATCCCTATTTACTTCCTCTAGATTTACCCTTGCCTATTGAATCATATACCCTTTGTGTCCAAAACCTTTTGTTTCTCCCAAAAGCATTCTAAAGTGTTCATAATAATTATGAGATTGCCACTGATTCTTTTAGTTTGAGCTATTTGTTAATTGGGTGGGGCCACAGCGAACCCAAACAAGGTTTTTGAATCCCTGGATTGCACCATTTGTGTTAGTTGCTATTGTAGTAAGTTGTATCCTTTATTTTAGTAGTGTTTCTAGAAGGCTGGACAGATGTCCTACATTCCAGCTCCTAGTTTCTATTTTGTTAAAGTTCTAGAATAGTTTATATTTTGAAATAGACTTGAGTTGTAAGGGATTATTCTCCCTACAAGACATAAGGGTCTCCTATTTTGCTTGTTTCACTGAAGTTATAAATAAAGAGTAGGGGATCACATTACCTCCCAACGATTTGATGAGTATCTTAGCCTTGAGCTTTTGAGTTCTGTAAGAGACAAAGTATGGTTCTGTGGGATGCCAAGGCTGGAGTTGGTGGGATTCCTTCTCCGGTGTTGGGTGTGAAGCCTAACATATCTTCTACTTTTTCTTCTTCAGTTATCAAGGTCAGTTTCTGATCTCTATATCATTCTGCTGGTAAGATCAACCATTCCTTCTTCAGTTTGTTTATTAAAGTCTATTGAGTAGTCCTTCACCGACATCTCTTTTTCAGACCTGATTTCAAATTTGTTTTCAAATTTCTGTTGATTCTGATCCCTTCACGGGTTCTGAGATCTTTTATTGACTTCAATCTCTGCTTCTAGTGACGCCTGCACATGTTGTTCTTAAGTTCTGTTGAGCAGATGTCTTCTTTTGCAGTTGATAGCAGGATTAAGTCGCAGCTTCTAAACTCATGAGTTTCCATTCTTGTTTCAGTAGTATTTCAGTTTCTAATTATGATTGTTACCATATTGCCTGACCTTCTAATTTCTGGAGTTAGTTACTAATATTCTATCAGTTTCTAATTCTATATTGAACACTATGTATTTCTGTAGCAGTCCAATATCTTCAGATCTGACTTTAGGATTAAGATCAGATTTTGAGGATTGAATCCCTCCCTCCATGCTGTTACTCGACCAGAATTCTAACCATGTAGACTTGTTTTCTCTCTGTTGAGTTAAATCTCAGTAGCTGGTTTTGGTTTCTATTTCCTACAATTCTCGATTTACATGAGGTTTTCTAATCCTAATCCTTAGGTGATTAGAATCCCTTATTCTACCCTTATCTCGACAGGGTTGTGGCAATTGGTCAAAAGGTGGAGGCTCTACTAGCTGATCCCGATAATGAAGAACGGTATCAATTTCGGTAGAACTTTGTGGAGGTCAATTTGTTGCTTAAGTTTGTCAATCTTTCATGGAAATTTTCCTAAGAAGAAAGATCCTTGAGTTGCTTTAGTAGTTTAGTATGCATGTCTGATGTGTTCTTGGACTTGCATGAACTGTTATGACACTTGTCCATAGTCTAGGCAAATAGTCATTTAAGCCCACATATCAACTCGTCAAAGTGAGCTCTCTTTAAATTGAATGAGATCTTGAATGTTGGTGTTGACATGTTAAGTTATGAAAAATTTAGAGAAGGAAAGCAATGGAACATTTCCAAGCAGGCTTTGTTACCACGATGCTCTGGCGCAGATCAATCAGATCTAATCGATTTGATTGGCCTGTGAGTAATGGCCCTCTAAAGAAATGGAAGAGATCCTGATCTGACGGCTAGATATGGTCTGGATCTGGTTTCAGATTTTTTTGGTTTAGAAAAAATGAGGAATAATAACAGAATTTAATATCTGAAATTCCGGATTTATTCTAAGAAATAAGCAACCAGAAATTAAGATATAAGAGAAGAGGAGAGATGAGTAAACGTGGGGGTGGGGAAGGAAAGAGAAAAGAAATAAGGGGTAGAGAAAATCCCTTACCAAACAGGGGGATAGAGAAAAGGAGGAAGAAAGCTTCAGCCATCAATGGTAACAACAAACCAAATCAATTCTTTCCATTCCAAATCGTGGAGAGGGGGTTGTTTACCTTACTTATATATAGAAACAGAATTAAAGTTTCCGAGGTTGACTCAACTACTAAGACTATCCTAACTAGACAGCTAAGGACTCTAAATTCCCTAAACTGTTTCCAAGACTAACAACTTAGAATAAGATTGATCCTTGTCCAACCATCACCAACATGGGACCCACTAATAAAAAATAATTTCGTGCACCCACTTAAATCCCCACTTTTGGGTTTATATCTCAGCCCATTACAACGATAAATCCCAGAAACTAAAGCCTAACCCAAACCTATACTAAAACAGGGCCCAAATTTAAACTGAGCCTTAAACCGGGCCTGCATTGTACTTGTCCAAAGAACACATATTGTTTGTTCTACTCTTCCATAACCATGTATGCACATTTCTGTATAATCTGGCATTTGCCTACATAGTAATATATATATATATTTTTTTTGGGTAGAAATACATAGTAATATATTACTGAGTTATGGTATTACTGGAGGGCCCACCAAGGAAGCCCCTCTTGTATGGCCAAATATCTGACATGTGGAAGGCCAGATGGGGCCTAAACTTTGTGGTCAGGTAGACCCTAAGGTCTCTGCTTACATGCACGTTTTAGTTTGAAAATCCAGGACTATCGAGAGAATACATGCCAATAAATATGAAGGTATATGATTTAATTTCACATGTGGTCAATCCAGACCATGCCATGCATTTCTTATCCAATTGTTGGAATTGCCACATCATCCTTCCTCATGGCACAGCTAGCTGGGTTGCCGATTAACCCCGCCCCCGGTGGTTCTGCTTAGTTCATGCCAAGAACTTTGTGCCTATATTAAACAAGTATCATTCAGGTAAACATGTATAATTAGATCTTATCTGATCGAATGCTTAAGCATGCATGAACTTTTAATGATCCATCTGAATGAAAACTTGTATAGTTACAGGGGAAAAAAACGCTATTTGGTCCTGTGGCTCCTGTGCCCAGACACAGGAGCACGTGAAAGTACCCCCCCATGAAATAAAAAAGGGTAAATTTCACGTACCTCCCCTGAGGTTTGACCTAATTACACTTTCACCTGTGAGGTTTGGAAAATTTCACGTACCTCCCTTGAGGTTCAAACTAAGTAACAAAAACACCCACTCCGTTAACTGTACAAGTTAGTTGCTAACGGTAGGAATTTTTAAGTCCTGTTATGACCAAAATACCCTTGATGGATAAAATGACACTAATGCCCTCTTCTTCTTTTACAAATGTAAATACCCAATACCACTGCCGCCAGCCACCATTGCTCATAATTCCCTGAAACTTTGGGTGTTGTAAGATCGAAGTTTTGAGGATTGTGGAGTAATTTTTGTGTATTCCAGTTTTTGGAAGTTTCTGCAGGACAGTTATGGACTATGTTAAGTGTTACAACCGTAAATGTTAGAATCAGGGTATTATGAGCCAGCTTCTTTTCTATTTGTGTGTTTTGACTATTGAATATTTATTAGGTATCTTTTGTAATTTGTACTGTATTTATGAGTCATGGGCAATGGGATAGCTGAGGATGTGGAGAAGGGACTGGTATTTGCAAAAATATATTGGGTTTAGCGCTTGCTTTGTTGAAAGGAAGACAGTCGACTGAGTGAACATTCTTGATACTTGATAGGGTAGAAAATACCTCTGCCTATGCCTATGATAAACACAATTTCCCTCTCCCCGCTTGATTTCTGTAATTAACCTTTTCTTCTCTTCCTTGAATCTAATCTTCCAACTGGTCCACACCCGGCCCTTGAATCTTGTGAGCTTCTGAGCGTCTTCAACCTCAAGCCAATCTCTCTCTTTCTGTCTTTAAACTGCATCCAAAGTCATCTTTGCTCCTGCCCAGAAGACCAGGTATGCGTTTTCTCTTCTCCCCTGCCCAGATTTCTCCTTTGAGCAATTTTAGGATAGGCATCAAGGTCGCAAGAACTTTGAGAGGCGGTGCAGGCAAGAGTTGCAGGCCGTCCACTTTCACGGGCATCTGACGCTGGCATCGCAGTCGCCAGAGCACGGCAAATCCTTCACCAGTAACATCCAGACCACCGGCCCTCTGGTTTGGCCGCCGCTGAAGGCGGCGGTGGGGTTTTGAAACCCTAAAATGGGTTTAGGGTTTCAGCTTTTGGGGAAACGATTTTGGGAAGATGAGGGCATTTTGGTCAATTAAAACACAATTTTAACGTTTAACGTCTACAGTTAACGGACTGGGTGTTTTTGTTACTTAGTTTGAACCTCAGGGGAGGGATGTGGAATTTTCCAAACCTCACGGGTGAAAGTGTAATTAGGTCAGACCTCAGGGTAGGTACGTGAAATTTACCTAATAAAAAATAACATCTATGTTGATGCCCCTGCGTGTGCTCTCATTGGCTCCCATGCTGATGCAGGTACTACGAGACAGATCTCGTCCTATAGTTAAATAATATGTGCTGACTTCTGACTAAGATAGATCAACTAATGTTATGTATATTGCTATAGCATGTTAATTGTCTTCCTCCTGTTTTTTTTTATTTATATGTTACAGATATCATATAATCAAACGGCATTCTTTTATGCTTTCCCATTTTTCTTTTTAAGTGTTTGGACCTTCTTTTCCTTTACTGTTCTGTTTTCCCTAAAGCATGTGAACCTGCAACTTCAGAATACGTTAACCCCAGAAAGGCGTGTATTTTGAACCCTGCACCAATGTCCATGTTTATGTAACACTGTCCCTTTGTGCTTGTTTTTCTTGGTGCTTTCCTCTTAACTGTGCATCCAATTGTTCTTGATATATCCAGGGACCCATATAGCAAATACACGAGAGGCTAAAGCATTTGCTCTTTTGTCTGAGGAGGGAATTGCCAAGGGCATTCGGAGGATAACTGCTGTTACACTTGATTCTGCTTTCAATGCAGTGGAGTTGGCATGCTCACTGGATCAGGAGATTAATGATGCATCCAAGGCAGACTTAAGCTTGCTGGAGAAGGTGGCTGCTTAAACTCTTCTAAGTTCTAGGATAGTGTTGTATGCATTGGACAATTACTGGAAATTTATTGCTCTGATACTGTACATATTCCTATGCCTATTATTAGTTTTGCATATGATGAAGTCGCTACATGTTTCTGTCCATTTTCATTGTTCATTCTCAAATAGTGAGCAAATGCCTATCACTGGCTGTACTGTATGTGATGCCTAACTATTTGTTGGGTACATGTGGCTTACGGTTGTTGAGTGGGATGAGAGGACATTGAGTTGGTGCTAGCATGGAGGACATATTCTGGGGATCATTATTAATGCAGAATTATGTATTAGGATACTAGCATCAATTTTTCTAATGGACTTAGGATTATTAGCTGAGAAAATATCCACTAGATCGGTCTCAGATGATCCTGTCTGGCACGTCCCATGCAAGAAAGTTCTTTAATTTTTATGGGTTTTATTGGTCCCAGATCGACTGGATCAGCTGATCTGGTTTGGTCCCGATACTTGAAACAATGGCGTTCTTAGACCGAGCTTCATCCAAAAAATGATGTTGGAGCTGCTGCACATAGAAAGGAATTCATCAACGCATGAATCTGCAAAGAAGACGAAAGGGAAGTAGCAAGTAAGTGCTACAGGAAGGGGAGCTAACATGTCCCTTATCAAGTTGCTCAATGGAAGTGTCAATTTCTGACCAATGATCCAAAAATATCATAAAAGTGTTGTTAGGACACTTGTTCTAACTACCAACCATCCTTGTGATAGATTTTGTTAATTTTGTCAGTGTAAATTCAGTCATTTCCACAGGGTGAAAGTTGCTATCATCCGAAAATTGAAGAATCTTCTCCTTGTGCACAACGTGGTATCTTCTTATAGAAGTATATATTCTGATTTGGAAATTGTTTGCTCTTGGCAGCAAGTGGCTTCGTTAAAAAATCGTGTCCAGTCAGCAACTATCCCGGCAGCTATGAAAGCAGATCTTGAAGCTAAGGTTTCCCAACTGAAGGTAGTTTGCCCTGGATAAAAAATAAATAAATACTTCTGCTTTCATTTGAGAATGATCTTTTCCTTTCAGCAACAGACTTCGTTGCCTGGCTGCCTCAGGCCCTCAACTATTGAACTTGGGATTGAATGAAATTGCTTTATTTTTATTTTAGGATCAAGTTAGAAAGGCACAAAAGAAGATTGCCCAAGAGAATCTTCAGAAATCTCTGAAGGTAGCAACTGAAAAAGCCGACATTGCTGTTTCAGATGGAAAAGCTTTCTGTGTTTCTTTTGTGAATGTTGGTGTGGATGCAGAGGCAATACGGGAAGCAGTTCTTAAAACTGTGGATCAGAAGGTTAGTAACAGAAAAGTAACTCGTTGAGTTATTTTGAAAGATCACTTTGGTTAAAAATGTATACTGTGCTACTTTATCCTTCATTCCTATATGTTCCTGGTCTCCCACCAACTCAAACAAAATACCAAAGGAATTTGTTGCGACAGATCATGCAAATGACAAATGAAGCTGTTATTTAAGAAACTGACCATTCACTTCTTCCTAAACACATACACATGCACATACACCTGCGACCAAAAAAACAGAGGTTTGGAGGGGGAGGGTGGGAAGGGAAGGAAGAGAGCAGGAAAAAAGAAGCAACAGAATTTACACCTCTGTTCACTGCTGCACCAATGACACAAATTTAGTCAGTCGAAGAAGAGGCCAGGCATGTCTGCAAACTAAAGGGTCTGTCAGGACTCCCATGCGTTCTGCATCCATGAACTGATACTACACACCCGAAACTTGCATTCACATCCACAAACCTCACACATTTCCATGGAAGTGATTGCTGTGGCTACATTTATCTTACCATGTTGCTAACTTACTGATCCATTTGCTGCCACAGGGAATATCAATCATGTTATTTAGTATGGATGAAGCCACAAACAAGGCTGTAGTGTGTGCCAAGGTATCCGAAAAAGGAGATAAAAGCAAGGGGCTAGAGGTGTCGGAGTGGTTGACAGCGGCCATGGGACCTCTCAATGGGAGGGGTGGTATAGGAAAACGTGGCTGTGCTCAAGGCCAGGTTAGCAGCTTCACATATTGTGAAGGCTCCCATTCCTCTGGAAACTTTCAAATGAGTTTTTCTTTGTTGATATATGATTTAGGCTGTGGTTAATGTTGTGATGATATAATTTCAGGGGACGGATGCGTCACACATTGAGGAGGCAGTAGATCTTGCGACCACCTTTGCTTCTATGAAGTTGAGATGATTAACCTAATTGTGCTGTTTTTTGGTCACTGAAGAATTGCCAAGGCCTCGGTTAACTAGCTGATGCTTACTGACAGAGTCTTGATTCAAAAACTCAAATCGATACATGAAAATGAAAGAAGTATGAAAAAATGGTGTGATGCAACAGTTAAATTATTTGGGGAAAATGATACCATTAGTGAACAGGGAAAACATATTTAATTATTTGATATTACAGTAACATTAATTTTTCCCTAATATGGATACAAAAAGAAATATTTTATATACAAAGTAGCATTAATTAATGGAGTGAGTAATTATTTTTCAGGGAAATCTTGTAATTTGCTGATGGGGAATGTAAAATTTTGATGGAGATGAAATGTCAATCTAGCAATAGTTTTTTCAATCCACTGGGATTTGGTAAATAGTTCACTGCCTATTTTTTTGGCTGTTTTCTTTTGTGTGTTCTTCCTAGAACTTACAAGTAATGTGTAAACTGAAAATCAGTGACACAAACGATGGTTATGATTCCTCAATGTTCATTGTGTTGAAGCTAATTTGATTTGGTTAAAGAGTTATGGAAGCATTGTCATAGTACTATATGCTTAATTCCTACTGATTTGGCTTATAAAAGGGATGCAGGCTGTATTTCATAGTACTATAAGCTAATCTTTTATGGAGTTTTTAGCTGCCTGTGTTTTTGTAGGTTTAGTCTTATGACAAGGGGAAAAATGTGAACCTTAATGATTTCTTTTTCTTTTTTATATTTCTAAAAAGATTAGCCAGTGTCTTGCAGCCACATGGAGGGAGGGATGAAAGCTCCTTTGCTTGTAAAGGGAATTAAAGAGGAGGGAAGCGAACCTAAAAAAAACCTTATGTAATGGTTGTCCCACATGATTTTATCATTGACTCTAAATCATTCTATATTTAGATATTAAATTTATTTTACTCACATCCAATCCTTCAGGTTTGAGAAGTAAAATAAAAATTACATCTAAAAAGTATCATCACTAAATGTAAGAAATATAAATAGTTTATATAATCATGCTTTAGACACAGGGCTGTGTGAAATAATCACCACTCTCAGGAATTTTTGCCTTTCCATGGGAATGTGGTGGTCATTTCGCATGGCTTTGTGTCTAAGCGCAGGAGCAACGCACTGCACACGACTACGTAGCATTCTTTTCTCCCTTTTTTTTTTAAGATTGAAACTTTTGACGTCCCTTCCCTTCGAACCATATTGAATGAATTGTTTGGTTTGAACTTTGAATAGAGAACCCCCTTGATAAATTACATATCAATCATCAAATGTAATGACCTTCTCCAATGAATGGCCAACCAACCATGTAATAGGACTATCTATCTCTGAGTCTGAGGGGGTTTTTTACATTGCTACATCTAGTGTCCCTCCCCAGCATTATACCATCAGTGGGAATCATTTAGTTATATCCCATTTTGAATAGTATTTAGGGTCAATACGACCACCTTGAAGCACCAAGCAGACATCTTTTGTTTTTTTTGGGTAAAATCCAAGCAGACATCTCAAAACAATATTATTAATGATATTGCATTATGTAGAAGGGAGGCTCCGCTTCAACTTAAGTGAAGTAAAAAAGAATAGTGTCTCTATTGAAACGAATGGTTTGAAGATACACCCAATCTTCAGGTAATGGCGTCTGCTGCAACCTGCAAAGGACATTATACATGTTGAGCAGAAACACAGTAAAATATAACCGGGAACAAGGAACAAAAAAAAAAGTTATCCCACTTGATTCAAACTTACATCAATAGGTCTTTCTCCATAATGCTCCATCATTGTTTTGTGGGCAACATAGTAAGGTTACAAATTCTGTTTGTAACCTTCTGCATTACAACCAATAAAGACATAATTTCATTAGTACAAAATTACAAACTGCACATGATTTTAAATCGTGCATGCTTCAACAAAAGATGCAGAAGAAAACGTTCTCTCTCCTTCGAATTGAATTTATTCCAAGTCTCCTTATGATTTTATGAACCAAAAAATGGTCGGACAAAAAACATAAATGGTCAATCAAAGCATCCTTGAGCTAGAACAAAATAAGTCAGGATCTAAGATCTAGCCGAAGTTTAGTATCATTTCGGGAAAAAATGAAACAAAACCTGGAGCCATTATTGAGGCCTCTTCTTGGATGGAATCATTTAGTTTTAAACCATTTTGAATAAAATTTTATGTCAATACGACCACCTTTAAGTAGGCAACTTGACGTCATATTACTCATGGCAGAACTCTCCCCAAAAAATTAATAATAATAATAATAACAAACCTTATCTTACATTGGCTTAGAATATCTAATACTGACTAGGGATTGGATTGATCAAGGAAAAAAGGTTGATGATCCAACCACTCAGTCCAACAATCTAGCCAGAATCAAAATGGAATAAGAATGTTGCCGGAAAAAAAAAAGAAAAAAAAATTTCTGATCCACCGATCAGATAATGGATTTCGCGGCTTTTTTGGACGATGTCAAACTCAATCTCTAAAGGTAAACTGATTAAAATCAATGTTGCTACCCCAGATCAGAAATCAGAAGATTTTCTTCATCAATACTGTTAAGAGTAAGAGCTGAAGTTGAGGACCATTGCCCACACCCAAAGAGGGATGGTTGCTTCATCTGTGATGCTCGGGAAGTCTGACAGTTGTCACATCCATCTACAGATTTTTATTTTTTTTTCAACCAATTTGGCCTCCGTACGCTGTCCAGGTTAGGAGGGTGGGACGCCTAACAATTCCCCGGATCATCCAGAATTCAAAAACATTTTTTCAAGCATTCTGAAAACCTAACTACGAACTCACATTCTTAGGAAATGAGAAAACCCAGGTTTCCTCCCCCAAAAAAGAAGAGAACCCAAGTCATACACTCTGCTGAATGCCAAAGAAGGCAGCAGCTTAGTCACTTTATGCCAGCTTTAGTAACTTCTTTGTATGGCAGAGGATTTGTTGCGGTTAAAACATTGCAACTTTACAAATAAGAACCTGCCAAGTGCCAATCCATTGGTATACCATGACGTTACAAAACTTGTACCTGTGGAGACCAACCTCCTAAAGACTTCTTTTGTTGGGGGAGGGGGGGGGGAGAGAAGAAAATTACATAGTTAAATTTGAATAATTCATTTGCACAAACCAAATCCATCTACTAGATTTTTTGTTCCTGAAACCATTACATCTAGACAAACTAAATCCATCTACCAGACTTTTATAAGGAACCTAAAACTAATCTAAAATTACATAAAGTAATATATTAAAATCCCATAAAAATAAAAATAAAAAGCCTATGTACAGTATACAGATATGACCATTGTTCAGAGAGTAATACCCCTTCAATTGATAACTTAATAGATAACATGAGGAGGGAGTTTAAGAGGAAGATCTATAACCTGTTTGCCCAAAAACTAGCAGATCCTGTTTAGGATGAATTCACTTCTTAGTGAACCACTGGAATCCCATTTTCAAATAACCACGTCTGGCTCAGATAAGCTCCCTGTGAAATTCACTTTACAGCATTCCGGAAACCTCAACCCAGCCTGCTCACAAACCACCTTTGTAACAAGTGGGCAAGACCTCACATCAAGATACTCCAGCATTTTGCATGACTCTAAAAGCATACTTATCCCCAAAACAGTAATTTTCGGACAGTTACTGATCTTCAAAATTTTCAAAGACATGTCCTGACCCCCACTCCCCAACACCTGAAAAGCTGTATCTGACACCTTCTCACAGCACCCAATATCAAGGGCCTCTAGATTTTTACATTGGGAGAGTACACTGCTCAGGGAAGAATCAGAAAGATTCAGACACCAATCCATCCGCAAGTTCTTCAGATTACCACAATAAGCAGATGCAAGGCTCTTAATAGATTCATTGGTAATGTTCCTACAGCCCCCAACAACAAGAGTCTCAAGATTCTTGCAGCACTGAGTCAAGGAAAATATAGAATCATCTCCAACTTCGTAGCAATCCAGCAACTTTAAAGTCCTCAGAGAAGAACAAGCTTTGGATACACTAGTAACCCCAATATCTCCAACGTTGCTGCATTTGTTGACGTCTAAAACCTTGATATGATGACAACCATCAACTAGGCTTGTGAGACCTGAGTCAGTTATGTTGGTGCATCCTTCTAGTCCCAACTCTTCTAGCTTATGACAATTCTTGGAAAGGGCTGTTAATAGTCCATCAGTAATGTATCTACAACCCATAAGATGCAAACTTCTCAAGCTGCCACAGCCCTCAGCAATGGCTGTCAGTCCAGTGTCTGTCAACTTTCTGCAATACGAGACATCCAATGATTGTAAACAGGAAAGGCCATTTCCGAGTGCCACCATTCCAGCATCTGTAATACCTGTACAATAGCCAAAAAGGAAATAAGCAAACTGCAGCAGGGACTGAGAACTGCAATTAAGGTCAAGAATATTAAGCATGAATTAAGTTCTTGAAAAATACGTGGAAATAAATCTTAACGGAGAAAAATGAAATCTTCTTATTGCAAGGAACAAAAGAATGAATGAATATATAGAAGGACAAACAAGAACAAGAAAGTGGCTTTTTATGTATCCATACCAAACAGAGGTTAATATTCATATAGTGGACCAATTCTTGGTCAGGTTAATAAGACCAGACAAAGACAACCTGGAGCATAGTTATTTTTGTTTATTTACCCCTTTTTTTTTTGAGGGGGGGGGGAGAGAGAGAGAGAGAGAAAGAGAGATGGTTAACCTCGTCCTTTTCTGTAAGCTAATCTTCAGCTTTACATCAAATAGTAGAGTTCTGAGACATTTTCATTCTAATTTCACTCAGGCCAGTCCAAGGCAAGTTACCTGGACATTGCAAGGATAGGTTGTACTTAAGAGCGAAGTGTTGTACATGGATATATAGTTGTGACAAGTAGGCGACCGATCACCACATTGTTCAAGAAGCCCAAACAAAATATAGGGGGGAAAGACAGGAAAAATGAGGGAAATGAGGGAACAGGAAGAAAAAGGAGGAAATAAGGAGAAAAACCAAAGAGAATGGAAAATAAGAAGCAGTAGTAGCTGCCACTACCACCATCATCCAAGAAGGAGGAGGTAAGTACCAGGAACTCACACTGAAACCACCACCTCCTCTTCCGCCATCAACATCAAAGAGGAAGAAGGAAATCAAATGGGTTTCGTTTGTTAAATTGACCTTAAAGAATATACTTTTTTATTTCTTACGTTGCCCCCTTCATTGTAAAAGAAATAAAATTTAATTTTACATATAACCCCTGATTCAGCAGCTAAGTACAAGCTACAGTACCAGAGAAGGAAAAAGGCAAGTTCAGAATCCTACTCTCTAGGGATCCTATTCCTATTCTCTCAGAGAAATTTATTCCTAGTCAGAATCCTATTCTCTGTGGGAAGCCTATTTCTAGTCTGAATCTTACTCCTATTCTGATTTAGACTTCTGCTTTCAGTTTCTTTTCCTGTTTTGTTCTAGTTCAGGCTAAGTTAGGACTTTATAAGTCAAATCCTAGAATTATTAAGAATTTGAACCCAGAATCCAGATTACATTCTAAAGTCTATGTTCTGTTCTAGAGTCATAGTTTATGTAGAAATTTCAAATATTAGTCTGTTTTGACTATTCCAAGTAGTAGTTTAACTTCTACGTCAGTGTATGAATTCTATAAATAGATGTAGTGGCCTATGGCCATATACACAAATTTCAAGTAATAAGAAGTTCGGTGCTGTTCAGGTTCTGTGGATTTCAGACCATACTCTTGTGGATTCAGGAGTAATTAGCTGTTGTGGATTCAGCAGCAAAACTTTGGATTCCAGGTGAGGCTCTGGTGGATTCCAAGCTTGCAGATTAGCCATCACTTCGGGTCAAAGCACTAAAAGAGAAGGACAGGGAAACACAGTGGCATGGGAGCCACAGGACCCAGGAGGGAGAAAGATGATGTACGGGATACGATGGATTCCTTATCTGGTTTGCTGTTCTATTTTTATTCTATCCCTCTTCTATCATTCTATCAATTTCAGGTCAGGTTTCTTGAACTTTAAACCCTGCAATCTATGTTCTGCTATCACTTTCAGTTTCAGGTTCAGTTTGTTATTAGATAGAACATCTGTTATCAAACTGAATACTGGCAATAATCTATAAAACTTTACCATCGATTTATCATTTTGAACCGTAGATTTCAGTTTCTGTTTAAAACCCTGATTTCTAATCAATTTTCAAGTTTTCCATTTTAATTCTACTTTTTCAAATTCTTCTATTTCAAGTTCTGATGTGCCTAATTAATTTGGGTTTCTAAAAGTGAATCTGATTTCTGCTTGCTATTTAATCAATTAACTTAGATAATTATTCACTTGCTGTTTTGAACCCTGATTACTGTTTTGAACCCTGAAACCTCTGGCATCGACTCTGAATTCCTGGGTCATTTTCTAATTTCCTAGTTAAAGTAGGACAGCCCCATTGCTCAAGATCCAGCTGTCAGATCTGGACCATACTTTGCAGACCTATTCTACCTTTTAAATTGACCCTTCAACTAGACTTCCAGACTGATCTGATCCATTTTGATTAAGTTATTAAACTTTCTCTTATTCTGGTTGTGTTCCTTTTCCCTACGATTCTGTTGCATCAATTGGTATCAGAACTACGGATTGCATTGGAGAAATTATTGTCACTTTAAACCAGTCAGTTGAAACGGTGAAAAGATTTTCAGAAGATGTTACTTTTATGAAGCACTAAAGAGGAAGTACGGCTGAAAACAGAACCCATTCCAGGAGGTACAAAGAGCAAACTGAGTTAATTCATATGGCACAATCAAAGGAAGATGAGGGGAAAATGGTAAAAGATAAGTAGCCTGAAATCAAAGACTTCACTTTTTCAATTGAATCGACAAAAGAAGATCCAGTTGGCCCACTGATTATAGAGGAATTTAGGATTCAATATGAAAATCAGGTTCTTTGCAGTACAGACGAATCCCCTTCACTTCAAAAGCTAGAGTCTACAGTTGAAGATAAAGTTGAAGGCAGTGCTGGGAAGTTAAAGAAGATAGCAACAAGAAGGATGATGCAACAGTACAAGAGAGGCCATGATTGAGGAAGACTTAAAGAACATAAGAAGTCCTGACTCCTGACTATCCAAAATATTGTTCTTATTGTTGAAGAAATAGAGTTCATGATACCACCTTAATTCTTTGATGAGAAGACTCCCAGGTTGCATATTTTTTTACTATCGTCCGAGTGCCATCACAATTATGTTTTGGGCTGAAGCCTGAAGATGGATGCTACCTACCAATGTTGGTTGTGTTTGTCACTTCAAAACTCATGGCGAGTTTTTCAAGCCAGGGAAAATTGATGCAGCTAGGCACAAGTATCAGAGAAGGAAAAAAGGCAAGGCCAGAATCCTGGTCTATCAAGGAATCCTATTCCTAAGAGGATCTTATTTCTAGATAGAGTCCTGTTCTCTCTGGGAATCCTATTCCTAATTTAAATCTTTCTCCTAGTCAGATTTGGAGTTTTGTTTTCAATATCTTTTCCTGTTTTTACTATGTTATTTGTCCTATTTCAGGTTGGATCAGGATTCTAAAAGTCTTGTCCTGTTTTGAGTTAGACTTCATTACCCCCCCCCCTCTTTCAAAATCACATCTTAAAGGAAAAGGTGCCATATTTTTCATCTAAAATCCCCTTGGTATATGCATGCCTTAGTCCCCTAGGTGCCCGTCTGGCGCCAAGGTGACGAGGTATCTGGCCACCCTAGGTTCACCTTGGTGCTATGAAATTGTAAGCGTCTATGTAAAACAGGTTCAAATAATGTCCTCCCTGATTAAAAATTTAAAAAAAAAAAACACAGCAAACACATGTATAGCCTGACGTGTTTTAAGGACATTCAACCTCAATGCTTCTAGGGGACTTAATAAATTGACTCATTTCTGTTACCTATAAACCTTTGACCAAAGACAGCATAAGCCAAAATAACTAAGCAAATTTTCCAGCAACCCTATCATAGTTACCAATCAATCGCATTGTAACAAAATTAACAGCAAAAAAATTACAAAGAAAAAGAATAAAAGAGATAAACATTTGTAGATAAAGCTAAATGGAATGATTAGGTAAAATCAAACCAAGCAAAGGAGCATCATCCTGATAAAAGCAATTCACCAAGACAACCCATATTTCTCCCCAACTGGAGCTAAGAAAGCTTTACTAAAAAATCTCCAAAGCGAGTTCTCTTCCTAATGCATAATAAAACTTAGTTTAATCAAATTCCCGAGATCATTCCAAACTAAAAATACCTCTAAATAGGGCCAACTGTCAAAATATTCAATAACTTTGCGCAATCAAACCAAACAAAATACCACCTTTATCCACATTGAAACGCAAATTCACCAAAAACACAACGCAAAGTCCAATCTTTTCCCTACAGACAACAAAATTTTCACAATAACGACTAGCCAAAAGACAAAGAAGCTACCTTTACAGTTCCGTAGACTTAAAACCTGCAAGCAACTAAAACCAGCAGCGACAACGGCGAGATCAGAATCAGTTACTCCCGGATAGAACGACCGAGAGACAGACTGCGAGAGATCTAATTCGACAAGACGAGTGAACCTAGTCGCCATTTTCTGAAGCATCAAGGGACCCGCACGAGCACAGACCTTCCTCCTCTCCGTACTCTGTAAATGAAGCCATTTCTTACAGACCAATCCGAAACACTCCTTATCCTTATCGTCCTGTAACTTGGACAGAATCGATCGTAGTTCATCGTCTGTGAGGACTTCGTTGATACAAATGCCGCTGATTTCATCAGTATGCTCAAGCTTCGCCATCAGAGATCGAAACCCCAACCCTAATCAGCTTCGTCCGTTGCGCAGAGAGAGAGAGAACGAAAAGCTGAAGCGGATTAGGATCAATCTGATCTTAGAAGCTCTCCTCTGTGGAATCTGTGGATAAGAAGCACAGAGACATATTAGAGGCCGAGAGTGGGAAAATTATCACCTCCAGTTTGTTGACCGGCCCAGTTCCCAGTTCCTCTACTAGGGGATGGTGGATCCCACCCGAACAGAGTGTTTGGGCATGGATAGAGAGGTCATTTCAACCCCCTTTGTTAGAGGAACTGGGGAACTGGATCGGGCAGCCAACTCGAGAGTGACGTCTCTTAGTACCACTGTAACGCAAAGTGCATATATATATATAAGACCCAGCTGGCTTAGCCCATGTTGGACTCTTTTCAAATTTACACAAATACCCTCTTACGTATTTATAATTGAGGTTCCATTTGATTCATTAATTAACAAATCGTTTATCTAAAGAAATCAATAATGAATAAAAAGGGAGAGTATTCCTGAACGTACAAGCAAGCATCAACATGGATGGGATTTTCGCATTTCATTGGGTAAGGTGGTCATTTCACGTCATCTTCCTCTTCATCTATTGAATAAGTAGATCACAACATATATCTCTTTGAAAAGACTACCTACGAGGCTAGCTGGATAAGTTGAGGAGGCACAGGAAAGTTGTTTGGTGGAACGGAACCTTATAGAAAAAAAGTTGGAGAGGATGATCGTAGATCACTAGTGGAAAACCTAACAAACTTCAACAAAAACCTACGATTTGTTATGCAATGGCATAGAACTCATTTGTTCCAAGCCTAGACATTACCCAAGCAAAGACCATTTCTAGCTTAAACACCCCTTTGCATCTAACACTCTGTCAAGGGTCACAATTCTGTTCTTTTTTTCTAAAAACAATAATAATGCGGCCAAATGTTCTCTGTGACGGGGGTGCAGGATGCGCCCAGACACATGGAGGTGGGCAAAATGATTGCCCTGCCCCCTAAATGGCCGCTCCATGTGTTTGGAAGTAGCCTGCACTCCCAGATAGAGAACAATCATCCTAATTATAAATTGAGAGAAAGAATGCTACTTGGGCGTGTGCACTGCCCTGGACATGGGAGCATGCAAAATGACCACTGCACCCCCATGGAAGGCAAAAATTTCTAGGGGCATAGTGGTCTTTTTGCACGCCCTTGTGACTGGGTGAAGGGGCAGCAAACCACACGCGCCCAAATAGCATTCACTTTCCCTAATAAATTTATTGTGTGAGAGTTCAGACACCTATATAAGAGTGTCAAAACCAAGTCGAATCTGTTTATCGCAGTCGAACCGAACCGTTTAAATGAGAACCCACAAATCGTTTTTTGAAATTGTTTATTTAAATGGTTTGATTCCATTTGAAGTTTTGAACCATGAAATTCTACAGTTTGAAACCATTTTTGGTAAATAACGTTTAAGACCGTTTAATATTGTATTCTTGTCTCGAGTCAATTTGTTTGTTGTAGTTTTTTCGTGTACATTTACCATGACAATTAGACAATATTAGATTTATTTTTTTTCCCCTGAGATAGCAATTTAGATTATTAAATGTCAAATTATGGCTGTAACGGAATGATTCAATCATGTGTTGGTTGAAAATGAATTTCCTTCTCTACCACATTCATTTTGGCTAGAAATAAGAGTGCTTGGATTTCAATGCAAATGGTTATTAAAACTGTTTATAAGTTTATCCCTAACCTGTAATGAAATCAAAATCAAAACCGTTTAATAAAGCCATGATTTGTTTCTCTAGAGTTCCAAAAGCGAGCATGATGTCGTTATGAACACAAAGTCCCAAGGTATGGAACCCGAGAAAGAGGCTGGCTCAGCTTAAATGGGATTCGATAGCTTCTTTATGGTCTAACATTCTTGTCAATACATTATTCTCATTCTGCTCCGGATTGTAATCTTTAATAAAGAATATCGCTCCATGAACAAAGGCTCCTGTCATGATGAATCCAGCAATGTATTGATGATGAGTATATAATGCAACTTGAATAGTAAAGTCTTGTGCTATGAATGCATAAGTAGGTAAAGAGTACATGTGTTGAGCTACCAAAGAAGTAATAACCCCAAAGCAGGTGTACTTAGATGCTACCCTCTTGACTACAAGTCTAAACCAACAGTAGATAACAGATGAAAGCTTCCAATGAATGAAATAATAAAAAGGTCCATTGAAGACTAAGTGAGAGATATCAGCAATTGTCCAGGATATTAACTTCTTGTTGAAGCTGTTCATCTCTTGATACATCAAACAATGCAAGTGGTTGAATAACAGGTGACACATGAATCAGCCAAATTCACAGCCAACTCCGATATTTCCAATGTTTCGCAGAATCTGCAGCAAGTATCTTGATTCCTTGGAGCAAGGCCCTGCACTCTCTCCAATCAGACCTAGCCCTTCAGTTCAACAAAGGATACAACTGTACAGTTCAAGAAAGCCTGGGTGCTTAATCTCTAATTCTGTCTCACATGCCACACAATTACGCTCTTTTTTTTTTCCAGGGAGAGTGGGGGAGGAGATTAAGCCTTGTGTCTCTCTTTTGCATTTTTTACCTACCATCAGAACATTTACTTAAGAACAAAGAAAGGAAAAGCAAAATATAGCACATTAGTGAGGAAGGTCCAAAAAAGGTTTCTTCTAGGCCACCCCTTCCCACATACTCAAATCAAGAATCAATTTTTTAATTAGTAGACCAACTTCCTTCTTACCAATCAAAAAACATTTTTTCTTTTTCTTTATTCTTGTGATGTGGATGAACAATGTGTCAATGTTTCATTTGATGTTTCATTCCCTTATCAAAATTTTGGATCCACATCCTAGCTTAATTTAGCTTTGTTCATTATAACATGCATCCAATTTGTACATTCATTGGTGCTCTCTTATTCCTTTTTTTTTTTTTGTTGGGGGAGGGGGGCGGTGTGTGGGGTGGGCAGAAGAGCTTGTTTCTTGTGACAAAACATGCATAGAGCAATCACAATTCCCAGTGACATTGGCACAGAGCCATAACCAGTGACTGAGAGAGCAAAATGTCCCTAAGAAAATATTCTGATCTGAATAAATATCGCTTTCTATGATAACTCCAACATTCAAGACATGAACACAGAATCTACTTCAGATTTAGAACAACAAGGGTTAACATCATTTGTAGGATATCTTTATGACGACTTCAAGTCATCAATGATTCCCTTATACGTTGTATCTTCTGATAAAATGGGCATCAATTCATCCTGATTTTGGAGACAACAAACAATTTAGCAAAATGGAACTCAATAATCTATGAGCAGAAGGTTGGCTGAGGAAGGATCATATTTGCATAGTTGTATCTTTGAAGTTTGATCCTCTCGTAGCTGTCTGCAATTTTGTATAGGGTGCAATGCTTGCCCTTTTTTCTTTCTTAAGTAAATTGTCATGATTATCTCGAAATAAAAGAAAATGAATAGAACCGTCATCTATTTTTGGCAGTAAATCCAGCAAAAGATTAAAACAATGGAATAGTAGATGCAATAGGCAACTCATCACTTCTCAATTTTCAATGATAAAATGGATATCATGCCTGAATATATTAAAGCTTTGCTCTATCGTTTTGTACAACAAATTTCCTAACCCCCCCTCAAAATAAAATAGCAAAAAAAAAAAAAAAAGTATATCATCTGTAATAAGGGTAGAGATAATTCTGCTTTGAATTTGACAACCTCTACACCAACAAATTTAACGAAGAAAATTTAGATTGAATGGGTATATCATCTGTAATAAGTATGACCTGACAGTGAAAAAATGATGGAAATGTATGCTTTGCTCAGTTAAGAAGAATGTTTACAAGCACAATCTTCCAAAAACTTTGTGAGCTGAGAAGTATAGAGGTTTGGATCATTTCTGAAATGATCAACATGGGGAGTAGAGAGAAAATTGCAAGCTCTGACCTCATGGCCAGCCCTTCGCTGATTCTCGATGAAGGATTCCACGGCTTCAGCTGGAATAACCCTATCCGCAGTGCTGTAGATGTATAACTGTGGACATCTTGGTTGTTTTGATGATAACAGATCCAGCACATCAGAAAGCCTCCTGTGTTATTCAATACAGAGAATTATTTACATTGAGATGTTAATCCAAGACTGAAATTCTGAGTTGCAGAAAAATAGTTGCACATCATGCAACATTACAAGTGTTGCTGGTTGGGTGATTTATAATAGAAAAATAAAAAATGGCTGAAGATAAGAAGTATGCTTGTCAACTCGAAAATCCAGAACCAGAGAATAGTTATGGCTCTCGATTCTGTAGATCTAGGTAAACATACCCCCCCACACCCACACACACACAAAAAAAAGCACTTCAAGCAAGACCCCCTTTGTCAAAACATTAGTAAAGAGCAACAAAGATGAAATCTAAACATATCCATTTAAGAGACTTTAACAAGGGGAAAGGCAAAGGTGAAATAATCAAGAAGGGTCAAATTACCTGTTAACTTTAGGAAGATTCAGAACTACCTCGAAGAACTTCTCCAAAACAAGAAGCAAAGCTGTTTCAGTCACAGCAGGTTTGTGTTCCTCACTTTTGCCACTACCACTTACCTCCACACCAGAATCAGCACCAGCCAGTCCTTTTGTTGCAATACTCTGCTTTTTCAAAAATGCAGCAGAAAAACCAGAAGCCCAGACCTGGAAGATTAAAGTAGAAAAAAAGATGTGATTTAGCATTACTAAACAAGTTTTCGAAAGGGAAAAAAAGGCATAGTGCCCCTCCATATGCTCATGGGATGGACAAACAACGGAAATATGAGCTGCAAAGTATGGTTTTCAAAGGAATTCAGTACATAACAAAGTGACAGAAAAGTAAAGTTGGTAATTTTTCATTTAACAAGGCAAAGAAAATGGCAAAGGGAACAAAAACTAAACATTAGATGAATTAACCAGCAAGGATATGTAGAGTATTTGGCATGAGTTGAGACACGTGACATGTTCAAGAGGGAGAACAACAATCAACTAAAACTAGAATATACAACAAGATCTCGTTTATTTGAAAATCAATAACCATATCCTGCTGTTCAAACTCTACAAGGAAATTCAATTGACAGTGACACAAGACATAAGAACATTGCAATGGAATGTCCTTCTACCAAGTAAATCATTTACAAGGGACCCCATGCAGAGGTGAATGCATTCAATCTAATGCAGCCATGGCTCTGAACAAATATAACTAAGATCTGTATGTCCCTTACAGAACAAAGAAGCCACACAACATTTCAACAGGCTCATGCTAAATTCACTTCACTAATTGTTGTATATATCTCATTCTCATCTACCACGTTGGCAACAAATTTCATTCCAAAAGCAAAATTCTTTACCTGCGGGTCTGGAGCTGCAACAGGAGCTGAGTCAACAATGCAAGCCCTAATATTACCCATTAAAGTTGGATCCTGCTTCTGAAACTTCTCAAGAATAACCCCATACCTGTAACACAGACATCAAATGAAAACAAATATGTTTAAAAGGCAATAATTAATAGACTAAACTTGTGAGCGAGCTAGTGAGACAGAGACTCACGTCAACCAGCCAGTATTGCTAAAAGTGTGAAATACGAGATTTTTCCCATGTTCTTCCTCTAACCAACCAGCTAGATGGTTCGCAAGCAACTCTATGTCCTGTTCAGCTTTCTCACCAACCTGGTAACTGAGGATCTCAGCCATCGAGAAAGTAAAGGTAATGGCATGGAACCCCCTTGATGTATACCAATCTGCATATCTCTTCAGATGCTTCTGCTTGGCCCCCAGCCATCCAAGTAAAACAACCACCGTTCTAGACTTTTTAAATGAACATTCTGAATTACCAGAAGCCCCATAAGCATTTGGGTCTGGTAAATGCCATCTGTACAGAACCTCAGAGGGTGATGAAGGACTGCAGTGTATAAATTCAGATGCCTTCGGTGCTTTGGCCAAATCCGCAGACTGATACGATGTTACAAGAACAGGAGGAGAAGCAACAGAAGTCGAAAGTGAATTGAACCATGAACTCGAAGCATTTGGAAAACCAGAATAAGGAACTGGGTAGTTAATGCTAGGTACAGGTTTCTGGACTCTTGTCACAAATGACAAGTTTCTGAGATTAGAAACAGAAATCCAAGAAACCCATGACCTTGGTTCCTCTACTGAACTTTGATAAGAAGAATTCAATGTTTCTGAGGAGAAACAAGGATCCGATGACTTGGTAGGAGAGAATCTATCAGCTAGATCAGCAGTAACAGCAGAAACAGCAGTTACAGCAACAGCAGCTGCTGCAGTTAGAGGTCTCTGAAGGATTCCAGACATGGAACCCATTGTGGAGAAGATTGGATTGTCTCATAACAAATATCAAGCAATCTTCATGTAACTAAGAGGAGGTAGTCGAAAGGAATCTAATGAACCAACAACACAGTAGCTTCTTCAATGTGAATCACCAGCTTGAACCCATTTCATTAATTTAAAGTGATAGTTAAAAAGGGCCAAGCCATTATAAAGTTCAAAGGTTCCTGCATAGTTGGAGATGAGACATTACTGCCAAGTTTTAGTTATTTTTAATCCCAAAAAAAATTAAATATTCAAGTTGCATAAGAAATATCGAAGAAAAATTCTTGTTGTCGTCTTCTCATACCAATCTCCTGAAAAGGCAGAAATCCTAAAGAAGACAAGATGCTTGTTCAGGATAAGAAAATGGGCTGTCAAGATATCCTGCTCTATCTTGACAGCCCTGCCTTTATCTCAATCTCCCCTCTTCTTCCTGCAAAATAATGCAAAATAATGGTGGAGAAATTAAATTTAGCATTCAAAATGTCAACCTAAAAAAAAAAAACTAGAATAAAAATTCACCAATGAGTTGAGAAAAAATTTATAAATTCGAAAAACTATAGAACAGCCATTTTTAAATCTTGCCAGGGGAAAAGTATTAAATGATTTGACCAGTAACGGTTCGGTAGAGGACAACGTAATGGAGGAGAATGAATGAAATGACTATTTTGTCCTTGTCTCTGATATAACTCCATAATACGATAGAGCAAGAGCTCAAGTAAGAACAATCAGACAACCCTAAATCCAAGTGCAATGAAAGTCTAAAACGATAGATATGCTTATTTCTCCACCAATTCAAGAAGGTTTACAGGTGAAATTAGAAAATTTATTGTCTTGGAAATCAAGAAACGAATGAGGGATCTCGTCTCAAATCCAAAGACGACACAAATCCTTAACAAAAATCATAAAACCCTAGAAAGCAAAAGAAACCTTCAAATGACCATGAAATCGAAAAAGAAAAAAAAAACCCAGAAACCCAATATCCAAAGTCACCGAAGGAGCGACAAGAAAGCATAAAAAAATAAAATTTTATTACCTATAAAACCCCCAGAAAATCAAAAGGAACGAAACCCAGATGAGGAAAGAAGCGAACATATATATAGTGAAGATATATGAAAATACACCAGCAGAATGGTGTTTATAATGGTGAGAATTGGAGGGTAGAGTTTTTTCTGAAAATCAGCTGGCTTGCACTTTATTTTCTGATATGGCGTGCTCTTTCCGTAATGTTAGTTAATTCTGGAATAACTCTTTTAGCCTACCGATTCCGAGAAAGGTGGAGGAATGGAAGAGAATCCCAATATCTAATTCTCTCTCTATAACTCTGTAACAACTTGCCCAAGTTGTAATTATGCCCAACCCTCTTGTTAAAACCAAAAAAATAAAGATCCTTGTTAAGAAAATTGAAAGCTAAAGTTATCTTCACCGCTTCATGGATTATTGGAGGAACTGTGGGAAGCAGGCAGCGATTTTGTTGGACGGGAATATTCCTATGCATGTTCTTTGCAGTAAAAATGGGAATTCTTTGGTTTTTTGTTTCTCAAAAAAAAATCCCATATCTAGTGGGTATTGGTGAAGGGAAGGGGTATCTAAAATTGATGGGTCTTTTTATCACTTCACTACATTGCATTGTTTTAGGGAAATTATCAACGCCACCCCCTGGGGTGTGTCAATAGTTTAAGGTACTCACACAAAAGTATGGAATTTATTAGTGGCTTCCTCATTTAGAAGAAAAAAAAAAACTACACACACCCCTCTACAGCTGATTATTATCCTCTCTAATTCCTAGAGTGTGGCAGTGTGGCAATGCTAGATGGAGATGTTAACACCTGATAGCTGTCGCATCCAACGGTCCAAATTCATTGACATGGACGGTTGGATGCAACAGCTGCCAAATGTTGACATCTCCACCTACCACTACTTCACTGCCACACTATAAGGAATTGGAGAGGATTATTTTCCACAGCTGTTAAGTTGTGGGATCAGCAAGTTAATCTTTTTTAAAAACAATTCTGCCATTATTAGTGTATGAATATCCTTTCAAATAAAAGAACCAAACACATCCGTTCTTCTTCCTCCCACCCCTCTCCCCCATACCCACTACTCTTCTCTACCTTACCCTCCCCAAAATTTAATTTGGAATCTTAGAGAGAGACAGAGGCCAGCCGACGGCGACCGCCAACAAGAGGGGAAGAAAGGGATGATGAGTAAAAGGAGGCACAGTCGGGGACCTATCGGAATGATTCACCTGATTCCTACTACGCATAGAGAGAGGAAGGGCAGCCATCGACCGCCGTTGGCAGAGGGGAAGAGAAAGATGAATTGATGACAAGAACTTTAACAAGAAGGGAAGCACGGCCGACGGCCTCGAGCATATGTGCTTGGTGTTCTCGGACCACTCGTTGCCGACGTCGATGATGTAGTTGTTCAATAATAATCGACTAGAAGAACTACTTCCTTTGAAGATCGGAATATCTTTAGTCCAACACAACTTTCACAGATCCGAGAGAAGATAGAGAAATCTCTAACTTTCCTCAACAGCCTCTTTCAACAAAGAAAGAAATCAAACCGAAAGTTCCTAGTCTGCGGCTTGAATCAGGATCTCGTGTTCACGAATAGAAACCCTAACTTGCATTTTCTTCTTACTGATTTAATAGAAAATTTCCCAAATTGAATCCAATTTCATCAAGACCATGAAATAGAACATTCTGATTCACAAGTAGAGAGAGAGAGAGAGGCTCTCCCATGCCTCTCTGTTGCGTGAAAGCTGCGGTGGGGGCCGACTTGAGGCTGAGGTTTCAGCTGGGCTGGGGGTCGACACGAGGTAGAAAGCTATGGTACTAGGGGTCAGACGCAAGGCTGAGAGCCGCGGGATGGACACGACAGAGCAAGATGATGCACCGTGGTGAAGCTGAGGATTGGTTCGAAGCATCGCACATCGGTGCAAATGGTGATGGCAGTGATGGTGATATGGAGAAGTTACAGGTCGCGAGTGGGATTTTTTCTATATATTTTTTTAAATGAAGGTTGATGTGGTTGTGAGCTGGGTTTTTTGTGTTTTAGTGTAGAGGGTAATTTAGTAAATTATATTTCATAGGTTAATCCCGTTAAAATTTGGGTAATGGTTGATATTTCCATACATCGTGTGGGTGCCTTAAAATATTTGCAAACCTTAAGGGGTGGCGCTGATAATTTCCCTTTGTTTTATCACTTGACAAGGGAAGGATGGGGTATTTAGATTTGGAACACATTTATTCAGTGTTTTGTTTTATCAGTTGACAAACTCTACTGTGGTTGAAACTTGACATGTGACTAGAGACTTTGAATCATCTTGGCTACAAAACTTTAGTCACATATAATTTGTCATGTGACAGATATAAGTGTGTAAGCAAGGAATTTGTTGTTGGAAGAAACAGTGTCAAATTGGAACAAAATTGACTACTGAAAATAAAATTGACCATTTAAAACCATATTGAAAGATTCGGTTTCGATTTTGGTATGGCAAGATGGAATCTTTCTCGGTTAGGAATGATATCAGTTTCTAAGACTAAATCGTACCGAATTATTGATAGCGAACTGAGACTATATGTGTTATTGTGTTTATATATGTATATATAAACCTAGTAACCATTCTAAATTTTCTAACCCTAATTTCTCTAGAGCTCGGTTGTGGGTCGTTGTGCTTCTGCTTCTGCTTCGCAGCCTTATATGGGCTCTTGCTTTTGCAGAGAAGATGTTTGCAGACTTGAACCCACAACCAATAGGTTGCAATGCAGTAACCTTATCATTGCACCTAGGCCTGCCCATTAAACCACTCATATTGATTATTTCCATGCCAAGCAAGTTTAAGGGTTTGATTTGCCTTTTTATGGATATAGAACTAGGGATATAAGTCAATAGTTGAAAATTCAGATTCGAATTGGTTTTTGTTTATTTGGATCTCTATCCAGATAATCGGACAGCGAATACAAATTTGGATACCTATTAGTATCCAACTAATCATCATATAAGATATTAGATATTGATATATTTCTTACCCAAAAAAAAAAAAAAGAAAAAAAGATATTGATATATTCACTCAACAATTCCACTCTAATTGTTTTCTTTTCTTCTCATTTCCTAAGTACTTAGAATCTTAGATTCTTTCTTTTTTGGTCGGCACTTAGTTTTTGTTATTTAAGATTATAGTAATTATGTAATACTTGTACCTAATATGAATAATATATATATCCATTGTTTATTTATGGATGCATTTTATTGTCACCAAGTGGGTGAATTAAGAAATTGTTACTTTAAGTTTTTACCCTTGTCTTATTCCCATAAGTTATTTAATGCACAAGTTTTGTCATTTCACGTGAAAAATGACAATTTTTAAAAATGATATAATAATAAATTATTTTCAAATTATTTTGAAAATATTTTTTGGGGAAAGGTTTCATACACGTTCGTGTAAACCGTGTATGTGAGAGGGTGGGAGTTTCAAGGTATTAATTAATGGGTGGAGATTTATGACTTTTCTAACTCTTTGTGAGAGACCCTCTCACATACACGGTTTACATAGCCATGTATGAAAACTTTTTCCATATTTTTTTATGGGTAAAGTACACGTATCCCCCTATAATGCACCCAATATTCCTCATACCCCCCTAAATGACTCAATATTCCACTTGCTACCCCGCAATATTCCACGTACCAACCCTGTTTTACACCCCAAAGGCTAGATAGGTTCACACCAAGTATTAAATGCTATAAAATGATCAAACTATCATTTCTTTTATCTTTTCTAAAATTTGAAAAGACCTAATTGCCCTGACCTATTTGCTAAAATTTGAAAGACCAAAATGCCCTCATCTTCCCCAAATCATCATCTCCTTTTACATACCCACCCCCACCACCACCACCACTACCACCACCACCACCACCCACCATTAACACCATCACCAGAGATAGAAGAATAAAATGTGTAAAAATAAAACTAAAATTAACCAAAAGCAACTGAAAGGGTGGATAGATCTCGATGTTGGAATAAATCGATCCGAATAGGGACAAAATCCCAAAAGCCAGGATCTTCATAGGGCGTTCAAGAACACAATCAAATAAATAATAGAAAATAGGGATAGAACCACTGACCTTGTTTCGCATCCATAGTGATGATGATTACAGCGGAAAATAAAGAACAAAGATCTAGGCGCTTCCCCTCTATTCCCAAAGTAACTGGCCTGATGAGAATACCGAATGCGCAGGGACGACGAACACTGAATATCTCCCTCTCTTTCTAGAATGCACTCTTCAATAGCAATTGAGAATAATAAGTTGTGTTGGGTAGAGGGGGGACCTAGCTCTCCTTATATAGTAATCCCTATAGGGTCTGACTCATCACAGTCCCAATAGGAATCTAACTGGCCCACACTAAGCCAGTCCACATTAGACTTCTAATATAACTTAATGACCCCACTTTATTAGACCAAAACCCTAATTAGCCTGGTTTAGGGATTTAATTATGTCCATATAGAATTTTATTAGAACTAAAATTCTAACATTCTCCCACTTGGACTTACATTAAATTCCTTATTTTTAAGAGGATTTAAAAACAGTTTTGACCAAAACAAATCACAGGCTAACAACTCTTTAAGAAAACTTTATGTGCACAATTTTTAAAATAAATTGGTCTAGAGGTCATATTAGAAAGTCAATCCTATCCCATAGAGTTTTAGACACCGAATCATGGCGGTAACTGCATCTATGATCAAGCGACACAGAGCCTTCCATGGTCACGAGAGCCCTCAACTTTACTAACATGGATACAATGTGGTAGTGTGGCAACGAGATAATAGTCACGCAGTGATTCCTTATGTATTATCCGTTTATCAGTCCAAAATTTCTCTTCTTTAAGTGGCACAGGCTCACTAGAGAAATAAACTTGGTGATTCTAATGAATCTGTATGTCTCATCAGAAATAACTCGAGTTATACTTTATGTGTTACAAGACATACCTTTAGGCTAACAACTTAATGCCCCAACCTTGCTTAAGGTTAACACATTCCTTAAGACTTTAAAATCAGAAATATATACATCATGTCAATAAATAAAACACTCATGTGTTTAAAAGAAACTGCATGCAATGACACCTGATATGTATATAAATCAAAGTTTACCATAAGGTAAAAATACAGATGAAAAGAAACTTTAAATTGAAATGAAGCAAAATAAAACAAACTCCCACTAACTAACCACATCCCATGATGCAACTAAGCCCATGCCCATGACATGTCTCTCAAAAACACAAGGGCGAAGACCTTTGGTTAGGGGATCTGCAACCATATCATCTGTACTAATATGCTTCACTGTAATGTCACCTTCCTTTACTCTCTCCTTTATGGTCAAATACTTGACCTCCATGTGTTTAGACCCTCTAAGTCCTTTATTGTTGTTTATAACCAACACAGCAGAGCTGTTATCACAGTATATCTGGATGGGTCTATCCACAAAATCTACAATAGTCAACTCCTTTATGAGATTTCTGAGCCAAATAGCCTGAGTAGCAGCCCCATAGCATGCCACAAACTCTGCCTGCATAGTCGAAGTGGTCACCAATGTCTGCTTTTTACTCTTCCATGATACTGCCCCTCCTGCCATCAAGAAAACATAACCTGATGTGGATTTCCTGTCATCCTCACAACCAAGAAAGTCGAGTCAGATACCCCACTAGCTTGAGTTCGAACGTGTCCGTAAGTCGCAGATAATCTCTTGTCCCCTTCACGTACCTCAATACTTTCTTAGCAAGAACCCAGTGACTAAGACCAGGATCTGACTGATACCTGCCAAGAAGTCCCGTCACAAAAGCAATATCCGGTCTGGTACAGACCTGAGCATACATGATACTACCAAGTGCGCTAGCATAAGGCACCTTCTTCATTTCATCCCTCTCAGCTTTATTTTTCGGACACTGTGTCGAACTCAGTTTGTCACCCTTGATAATAGGAACATTCCCAGGTTTGCAATCCAGCATACTGAACCTCTCCAGAACACGATCAACATAAGCCCTCTGAGAAAGACTTAATAAACGGCGAGAACGATCCCTATGGATCTCAATCCCAAGAACAAAAGAGGCCTCACCAAGGTCCTTCATGTCAAATTCCCTAGATAAAAGTTGCTTTGTATTATGCAACATCCCTAGGTCACTGCTTGCAAGCAGGATGTCATCCACATACAGAATGAGAAAACAGAATTTGCTCCCACTGACCTTGTGATATATACACTGATCCACTTTGTTTTCCATAAAACCAAACGAAGTCACAACACTGTCAAATTTCAGATACCACTGCCTAGAAGCTTGTTTGAGATCGTAGATAGACTTCTTGAGTCTACACACAAGATGATCTGAATCATCCACTCGCAAAACCCTCGTGCTGAACCATATATACTTCCTCATCAAGATTGCCATTGAGAAAGGCGGTTTTAACATCCATCCGATGCAGCTCCATATCAAAATGAGCTACCAATGCCATGATCACCCTGAAGGAATCCTTCGAGGAGACTGGAGAAAAGGTCCCATTGTAGTCTACTCCCTCTCTCCGAGTGAATCCCTTGGCTACCACTGGCTTTAAACCTCTCAACTTTTCCTTTGGAATCTCTTTTGGTTTTATACACCCATTTGCAACCAATGGGCTTACAACCTTTAGGTAAATCAACAAGCTCCCAAACATCATTATGTTTCATTGATTGCATTTCATCTCTCATCGCATCTATCCACAAATCGATGAGGACTAGAAACATCGCTTGAATAAGTAACTCGGATCGACCACACAACCAATATCATAGTCATGTTCTCCCGTGATAGACCTCATAGATAGGTGATATAGCTGACCTTCTCTCCCTGGTGGATCTCCGTAATGGTGCCACTCCGCCTCAACTCGAATCGAGGAATCTCACTGAACTCGCATCAATGATAGGATCCTCAACCGCATCCCGAATAAGAGGAATCTCATCAAGTGCTACATGAATGTCGGGACGGTATCAATATCGGCTCCTGAACTCCAGAGTGTAACCAATGGCACAAGATGCCCCACATCGATCCAATAGGTAGAAAAATGGGTACCGATGTACCAACCATGTGACTATCTTGAACGTCCGAGAACAGTCATTCTTTTCGCCACATCAAATTCCGTAAACTTCGTTGTCTGTGACTCCACAATCCTAGTGCCTCCGCAGAGATTATAAAATTTATATCCCTTCGAATGATCTGGGTAGCTGACAAAGTAGCAACGAGTAGTCTTGGGATCCAACTTGTTTAAAGTTGGATTATACAACTTCACTTCGCAGGGCACCCCCAAACTCTAAGATGGTTTAAATCTGGGTTTACTACGGTCCATAACTCAAAAGGTGTAAGAGGAGCGGCTTTAGTAGGTACACGATTAAGGATATAAAGAGCAGTTTTCAAGGCTTCACCCCATAAGAACTTAGGTATATTTGTCCTACTAACCATACTCCTCACCATGTCCATAAGGGTAAGGTTACGCCTTTTGGCGACCCCATTTTGTTCAGGACTTCCTGCATAGTAAACTCGACTAACTATTCCGAGTCCTCAAGGTATTTGGCAAACGAGCCCTTAAGCTGTCCAAAGATCGCCATGTCTCGCCATAATACTCACCCCCACGATCAGATCTAACAATTTTAGTAACTTTCCCTAACTATTTCTCAACTTCAGTCCTAAAAATCTTGAACTTGTCAAGAGATTCAGACTTTTCTTTAATTAAGTACAGTATCCATATCGGGAATAGTCGTCGTAAAAGTGATGAAATAAAAATTTTTACACAATGTGACTGAATAGGGACCACTAATGTCAGTGTGAATGACCTCTAACAGGTCAGAACTACGGACTGCAGTTTTCTTCTTTATTTTGGTCATCTTTCCCTTACAACAGTCTACACAAGTTTCTAGATCACTTTCAAGAGTAGGCAGGATGTCAGACTTTATCAGCCTTTCCACTCTTGCCTTAGAAATATGACCTAGCCGCTTATGCCACAATGTGAAAGACCGTTCTTTAGGTAAGGGTCTTTTAGAAACAATACTTTCAACATTACAGGAGACGTAGATATCAGTGGGAGACAAACACAATCTTGACAATCCGTTGGACATAAAGCAGGAACCAACTTTAGTTGAATTAAAAAATAAATTAACCATAGTATTCTTTATTTCAAAATAGAAACCACTAATGTCCAAAACTGAAACCGAAATCAAATTCCGCCTAAAGGACGGTACATAAAAAGTGTTCTTTAAAGTCAATTTAAAACCAGAATCTAATAATAAAATGACATCTCCCACGAACTCTACGTCAGAATGTCCATCATTTCCTACGACCAGCCTTGATTCATCCTTGTTTGGCCTCCTCCGGTTTATGAACCCCTGTATGGTAAAAGCAACATGGTTAGTTGCACCGCTATCTAGCCACCGAGAACTGGATGGGGCTTCTGATAGATTGGATTCACAAACAAAAGCCAAAGAATTATTACCTGATGGCTGCTTGGGCTTGAGTAACCAAGCCTTGTATTTGTCGCAGTCCTTCTTCATGTGACCCTTCTTCTTGCAAAAGAAGCAGCGATCACTCTCTTTCTTCAAAGAGTCTTTCTTGGGTCCCAAATTGTTAGTCTGATCGGACTGTTTATTGGCAGACTTATGAGTATGGTTTTTAGACTTTTTACTCTTACGGGCTTTGGAAGTAAACAGGGCAGTAGGTTTTTTCTCTTTCTTCAGTTTCTCTTCCTCAGACACAACCCTAGAAATTAGGTCATTAATGCTCCAGACTCCATCTTGGGAAATGTAGTTGGTTTTTATGATGCCAAATTCAGAAGGTAGGGTATTTAAGGCTTGATGAACAATTAGGGCATCTGGAAGAGGAATGTCTAAGGCCTTGAGTTTAGTTTGGTAATCAACCATCCTAATAATGTAATCCCTAACACCCCCAGGAACCATCATACTCCATATTAAATAACCCTTGCGAGTATGTCCCAATCTCAAGATTCGATGAAACTTTGTATCTCTTGGAAATTGCATCTAGCAATTCCCGACAAGACATTTCTCAGGACCACTTTTTAGGTGTTCCGTATCGACCTCTTTATGGACAGATATCGAGTCGATTACTCTTTGCCATACGCAAAGCACGCACTTTTCATCCTCAGATCTATCGCAGCTAGTTCCATTGGTGTGTCCATAGCAAGGGACGTGTGCACATCTGCCATTTCCATAGCAAACATAATGTCCTCTTTCCACTTCTTAAAGTTTGACCTGTTGAGGAGCTCAATAGTAACCATGTTATTATTGACAGAGAAGGTGACTGAAAATTTAAACAATGAACAAGATAATAATTAAAATGATGCAAGTACAACTTGAAAACTTTATAAGCTAATGAGAATTTTACACACATCATTGTGAAATCACCTTTGGGCTGAATTCTCAATATGCAATTGTAAAAATCCCTACATACCAAGGGGCCATGGGAATACAAATCAACTTTCAAAATCCACCACCTTTGGGTGTGCGAATTCTAGGGTCAACCTATTCACAAGCATATCAGATATGTACCCCTTCAAGTACCAATACATGACCACCACCTTTGGGTGTATGACCACACATTAGAGTTGAAGGACACCCCACAACTGTATGAGATCGGTGTTTCACAAATCCAACAAGGAAGGTCGCTTTGGCGGCTGCATCCTGTCGAACCCATGGAACCCTCTCTTGGGATATTCCAAAATTACTTACATCCTTAAACAAATTGTGTTATTTTATACTTTATGACAAGGGGCTTTAAATGTCTTAAAATTAACACAAAAATAATAATAATATCTGTTCATCAAGGTAGGTATTCCAAGAATTGAAATTGGTTCTGCTCCCAATAGAACGAAAACCGATAAATTACATAAAGGGCATGCATCAAAAGAATACCAAAAATATTTAAAATATTCATATCTGATCAAAACAGATGGCACCACTGTGTAGAGCACAGAAAAACAGAGCCAACGCAAAAAACGGGACCCCAAACGGAGTCTCGTAGCCCCCAGAAAGCCCGGTCAAAGTTCAAGTCAAAATCTGGTTGAATGTACTGGTCAAACCGGTCCGAAAGTCAAACCAAATCAATTTGGTTCAACCCCGGTCAATCGGGTTCGGGTTAGACCGAACCGGGTCAGTAAGCGGGTCAACGGGTCGGGTTTTCGGGCCAGAAATCGGGTTGACCCGACCCGAGCGGCGCACGTTAGCATCGCCTGTACATAGAATCAGGCGCACGATAGCAAAACCCAGATTCCCTTTTTTTTTTTTTTTTTTTTTTTTTTTACATCTGCCGGCGAGTGAAGATCACCCGCGGCTGCCGCCGGCGCGTGAGAGCGCGTCCGGCAGCCGCCGGCGGTGATCCACCCACCGAAAACTCTGATTTTGCGAGCTCTACGCCCCATGTGATCGGTTCTGCTTCGGCTAAAAAATCGGCAGTAATGCCAGTCCGTCGGTTTTTGGAAAACCGGAAAAACCCTAAAACCTTGATTCGACTCAAAAATTTTCGATTCCTTATTATGTTCTATTATTTTGAATCCATATAGGTTCAAGAACGGATCTATGGAGGCTCTGATACCACATGTTGGAATAAATCGATCCGAATAGGGACAAAATCCTAAAAGCCAGGATCTCCATAGGGCGTTCAAGAACACAATCAAATAAATAATAGAAAATAGGGATAGAACCACTGACCTTGTTTCGCATCCATAGTGATGATGATTGCAGCGGAAAATAAAGAACAAAGATCTAGGCGCTTCCCCTCTATTCCCAAAGTAACTGGCCTGATGAGAATACCGAATGCGCAGGGACGACGAACACTGAATATCTCCCTCTCTTTCTAGAATGCACTCTTCAATAGCAATTGAGAATAATAAGTTGTGTTGGGTAGAGGGGGGACCTAGCTCTCCTTATATAGTAATCCCTATAGGGTCTGACTCATCACAGTCCCAATAGGAATCTATCTGGCCCACACTAAGCCAGTCCACATTAGACTTCTAATATAACTTAATGACCCCACTTTATTAGACCAAAACCCTAATTAGCCTGGTTTAGGGATTTAATTATGTCCATATAGAATTTTATTAGAACTAAAATTCTAACACTCGAATCCAATAAATACATGGACGGAAGGAATGTCAGTACTTACCTCCATCGAAAATGCTCCAGATTGGGACTCGAGGAATCGCCCTTGAATTTCAAGATTGAAATCGCATTCCACGGAAGGATTGTTCGAGACCCATCTCCATCGACGGAAGATATCTTTTATTTATTTATTTTTTAAAATAAGCAAACAATAATGAAGAATTTATTTCCTTAAAAATGGAATAAGGGGGCAACTCCTCCCGGCCGGAGGATTAGAGGATAATGCAAGAAAGCCTCTCATTGAGACGAGGCCCGATCCATTCCAGTACAAAGATTAATAAAGAGAAAGCGCAGAGTTTCAATTTTGCAGCTACCTACATGGGCCCAATAGGATACAGCTGGGAAGGGTTCTTGCCAGTGGTCTGAAAAATCAGATCCATTTTTTTGTTTAATTTGTTTAACAGATATTAATGTGGTTAATTTATTGGGTATTTCTATAGTCGTCGATTCCCACTGATCAGTGGGAAGATCTGGGAAATCCATGATCTTGGCACAGCTGCTGGGACGAAGAACATCTCTTATTCTGTCTATGGTGTGGATCCATATTCAGCGATGCTGTGGCTGCGGCTCCGGCTCCCAACTCAACGAGAGGTGGAGGAAGTAGAGATGGGGAGGAGAGACAGTGAGGTGGGGCTTCACGGTGGGATGGTGATGGTGTTAATGGTGGGTGCTGGTGGTGGGTATGTAAAAGAAGATGATGATTTGGGGAAGATGAGGACATTTTGGTCTTTCAAATTTTAGTAAATAGGTCAGGGCAATTAGGTTTTTTTAAATTTTAGAAGAGATAGAAGAAAGGGTAGATTGGTCATTTTTTAGCATTTAATACCTAGTGTGGACCTATCTGGCATTTGGGGTGTAAAACAGGGGTGATACGAGGAATATTGAGGGGTGGTACATGGAATATTGAGCCGCTTAGGGGGATAAGAGGAATATTAGATGCATTATAGGGGGGTACATGTACTTTACTATTTTTTTATCCATAATTAAAATAACTTTTAAGAATAAGATAAGGGGCAAAAAAATAAGGTTATATCTTCTTGGTAGTTTAAAAATTTTCAATGATTTATTTTAGGCAAAATGTTCTCTGTGTTGGAGGCACAGACTATGCCCAAACGGGGGTGGACAAAATGATTACACTGCCCCTTGAATAGTAGACCCTTGTGTCAGGACACAGGCTACGCTACGGCACAAAGAACATCAACCCTTTATTTGATCACGTGACTAACTTTAGTTAAACTAAAACTTGATATGTGAGTAAGGGACCTTCGATTCTTTCTGTCTACAAATTTTCATTCCCATCTAATGTGACAAAACCAGACGAGGAAATATATGTCATTTCAATGCTTCCGCAAAATTAAGGAAGAAAAATTTATACACTCGCAATGGATATCAAATTATACAATAGGATTCTATTCAAAAACAAAAAAAAAAAAAACCGGACAAGGTGTCGTGTATATATCATTTTTTTCAAGCAACTTAGCGGTCCTAAGGCGTAAACCAATTTGATGAGTGGATCGGACCAAATAATGGTCCAACCATTTAATCCGTCGATGACTAATCTCATCCAAACATTCGAAACGTGTCCTATGAAGTTGTGAATCGTGATCGACCAACCAGCGAATCCGGATTTTGTCGGTGACCCATCTGCATGTCTGCCACGTGTATTCCATTGGTAGGCCTACCACGTTCCAAAAGCTACTCCCTCTGCCTGACATTTGGTCCGAACCATCACAGAGGTCCGTAAATAAAATAAACCGTTTTTTTTCTTCCTGCCTCTCCCTCTCTCTCTCTTCTTACATTGAAGAATTCGTCCCGGTTGAGAGGAATTGAGATTCAAAAATTGGGAGAGAGAAAAGAAGAGAGGATTTAATGGCGCGAGCGAGAAAACGTTTCGTTTCCTTCACAAGAGCTCAACAAGGGACAACCATGTCGATATCTTCGTCTTCATCATCTTCTCTGCGGTCCTCACAACACATCTATCAGATTCTGTCGTCTCTTCAAATCCCTCCCTAAATTTAGTGGAATCATAATCAAACTCTTACTTTAGCAAAATCCACTTTTCTTCTAAATTTAGAAACCTTCTGTACTACATCTTTACACCACTGTCATACACTAACTCTCATTAACCTCTCTCTTTCCTCCTCTATAAACTCTCTCCCTTCTCTTAACTTAGTTTAGATTGGTTTAGTTGGTTTGAAGCTTGAAGGGTCTCGATGCAGAGTGGTGTTTTGGACAATGGAACTAGGGTTAAGAGCTCTTCAGCTGGTAATTCTGCGGTTATGTCGGTTTTGGGAAGTAAGGAAGATCATTTTGAAGAGAAGCCCAAGATTAATGGAACTGGAGAACAGCTTATTGATGATGTGATGGATAAGGGAAGGCCTTTAAGATCTACAATTCCAGTGCCCAGCTTGATTTCTGTCACAGCAGCGACTGCGGAGGCGCCTTCAATGAACTCTGTACAGGGATATATAGTTGGAGGAGAAGGGGAGGTGATTAGTGAACAACTTCTGAGAGTTAATCAAAGTGTCATGGCTCCGGCTGTGGCTGCTGTTCCGGTGCTGCAATCACAAGCAGGTGAATTTTTTTTTTTTTCAATTTTAAGTTTTCTTTGCCTTGTTCTTGATGTTTATGTTAAGCTTGTTTTTGCTTTTTCTTTTTAGTCATATGGTGAAGGAGAAATGCAAAGAATTGATAAGGCTGTGTCTGGTGATCACGTGCATTGAAATCATTATAGTTTGGCTTTGCATAGCTTTTGAAGTTAGAAAACTTACTATGTCATTGTAAAAAATAGAATTGACTGGAGTCGTTTTGTTGAACATTGAAACAGATTCATGTTGTATGGAATTATTATTTAAACAAATGAATCATTCCGGTTATGATGTCATTTTAGACGATAAATTATGGGCTTACACTCTAGGCATAAACAAAGTGACATTATCTCACTCCATTTGGTTTCTAAACTTAAGCCAAGTATTTTCTTTTTGAGTTGGGCAAGATGTTTCTATGAGTTAGACCAGACAAATAGTTTATTGAACATTTGGATTCTTTTTCTCATGTTGGTAGTACATTGTATTCTATGATTAAATGAAAAGGTTTTTAACCCTGTAGATTATAATGCCACCAGGCCCACCATAAAATAATTTACATCAAACGAGACAAAACCAGTGATGTCCTTAGTAGCAGAAAAGCAATTAGATCTGATGTTTCTTGAAGTCCTTGAAGTATAGGCATGAGTCGAGGTTCTATCTGTCTTCATCTTTGAAGGAGCCTCCTAGATATTAAAAATCTGCTATACTTTTATTCCCAAAGCCTGAAGGATCTTTCTACATGAAGTTTTCCCTTTTTTCTCTAAAATGCTCAAATCCATCTAGACAACGTGCACCCTAGGAAAAGCCTGAAAGAAAACCCAAATAGCCTTAGTGAACTTTTTTTTTTCTTTGATAGGAAACAGCAAGATTCTCTTGATATATGGAGTGTAAATATACATCAAGCTTGAACCCTTAGTTACCAAGTAACAAATACAGATCCTTGAAGCAATACATATGCCAAAAAGGAATTGGATTATCATTCTCTAGAAATTCTTCCTCAATCGGTGCCCATTCAACCAAGGTATCTCAATTGCATATAGGAATAGCAAGGAATAGTTCTCTCAAACTCTGGAAATTCTGGGGTTTCTTTCTTTCCATATCTTCCAAAGGATTGTATATAATGACCATACTTGAAGGTCCAAAGGATTCTCCCCCTCTTCCTAAATGAAGTCAAAAGTCATCAGGGAAACAATATGTTAGTATCCTTTACAGTTATGGCATCAGTCCCAGAAAATAAGAATTACGACCATATAATCATTACCAAATCTTAACAAATGAAGAGATGTTTTGAAGATTCCTCCTCTTCTTGCAAAGAGAATATTTATTTGCAGGTTCTAGCCTTCCCCTTGAGCTGATGAGGATTTAAAGTCGCTCAAGGGTTACAATCCATGAAGGCTTCCACTTTCCTCAGAGAACCCGAGTCCCAGATGTTTTATGTTTCCTTCAAGTTCAGATGCTATAATATCAATATATAAATCTGTTGAAGGAGATGCTGGAGGTTTATTTCTCACACCCTTTCATATTATTTTGCTGGGATCAGAGTGAACACAATACTGCTTCTCAAAGAGTTGGACTCCACTTTAAAAATTCAATCATAGCACTTTTATCGATTGCCAAATTGTGAAGTCTTGGACATAATTCCTTAAAACTCCACTTCCAACCATCTATCTTTCTGAAACGAATCATTCACCCATTTACCATCATTACCTTAACCCATTAAAGAAACTCCTCTGATTTCATAATATTTTTTGATACACCCACCCCTTATTGATGTAACTTTTTTACTTTAGGACCCACCGTAACCTTCCCCATATTTAACAAAAATAATCTTATGCCACAAAGCCATAGATTCCTCCCTGAATGACTGAACTGCCAAAAGCCACTTTTAAAGAAGGCCTTATTGATCTCACCTTCACAGATCTAATGCCTGACCCACCTACTTCTGTGACCTGCATACCCAATTCAATTTGACTGCATGGAACTTTCTTAGTTATATTTACAAGTTCGAGCTATGACTTATCCTAATTCCAATTTCCAAGTCCCATATGTAACCATTATTATTCATTCGGTAATTCTTTCTTTGGCTTCTTGATAATCCTCCAAAACCACTTGGCAGTGGCCGCTTTCTTCATTGCCTGTAGAGGTTTGAAATAGAACCTATCTAAAATTTTAGGTTTGACTGCCAGCTCCTTCTCATGAAATGATTTTTTCACCCTTACTGATAATTTTTACTCCAACATCTGGAAGAAGAGAGAAAGTGTGAGCTAGATATCTAGTACATCATTATTCATTTCCCTCTTCGATAAATATGACTCTTTCTGCCTACCTTTATTAAATCCTTTTAGATAGTGAATAACATATCATCTTGCTGTGATTACTAGACACTACAAACGCTAGCCACGACAGTGGGAACTTCATCTCAGTCTTACGCTGCGGTGGCTAAGCCATCACTGCCGGCGATCGAGAGTCTACCAACGCCAATCAGAGATGGGTCCTTAACTCGGATCAAGATACCACAAGTGGCGTATGTCGACCAACTGGGCAAACTTAAGTTCTCTCTCTTAGGGCGATTGAACTTTCAGTTACTACTATGCATAGAGTACGGGAGACTGCAAAGAGCTGGGGACTTAAGGAAGGGGTTTTTTTAAAATCCTTAGGGAAGGGATTTATTCTATTCAGGTTCCTCAATGAGGAGGACATGACGGTGGTCTGGCGCCGTAGCCCACTTCGCGTTGACGGCCAAGTGCTGAGGTTCCAGTAGTGGAAGAAGGATTTCATGGTAGAGGAGCAATCAATCACACATAGATTAACTTGGATCCGCCTTCCCAACCTGCCTCAAGAATATTGGCACGAGGAGATTCTACTATCCATTGCTAAGGCAGTTGGTAGACCCATTGCCATTGATAGAAGAACTAAAGATTCACACTATGGGCACTATGTGAGAGTGTGCATTGATGTGGATGATTCGTTCCCTCGGGTAGAGGTCTATGTTGAACGTGAACAAGATGGATCAAGTGAGATGTATGTGTTCAAGCAGGAGGTGGTCTATGAAGACCCACCTGCTCGCTGTGCTTATTGTCGAAGATATGGGCATCGGATGGATGCGTGTCCTATTGGAGAGAAGGTGCAGAGTGCAAAGACGGAGATTCCAGGAGCCACCTACGTCGATACCCATGGCCCCCCACGCCAACGCAGGCCGAGGTGGAGAGTCAAGCCAGCTCCGGCAGGGGCTGGAGCGGAGCCGATCACAAAGAAGGTGGGAGAGTCCCACAAGGAACCGGAATTGCATGAGAGTCCTAATGCCAACCAAATTGCGATTACGGTGCAACATGAGACATGCAAGGACTCTTCTCCACGTGTTGAGTTAGTTGAACCTACTAACTATCCCTTAGATAATGGTGCTGATGTGGAGCACGTGGTGGGGAATGAGCGGATTTCAAGAGTTTGCAATGGCCAAGCCACTAGCCCGATCCATGCTCAACCACCCTGTGACACAGCGAACGAATGCTCTCCCATCTCGGTCACCAGCAGGGATGGCGGTAGGACTGCTGTGGTGGTGCATAATGGCTTGAATCAAGAGGATGCAGAGGCATGCAACGTTCCATTCATTGAAGTCACACGTCGAAGATACGCGAGGGAAAAGCACATTGAGTAGGGTAATATTATCGATGGCACACGTCGCAGAGGCAAACATGCTGGAGAGATTAGAGTAGTTACTGATAGGCTGATGGCTCAACAGCAGGGCACATCTGATATGCGCCACCCACACTCTGGTTCTCAGTGATTATGAGGTTCCTTTTTTGGAACATTAGAGGGGTTGGGAACCCAAGGGCGAGAGCACACTTGCGGCTGATTGTGAACGAACACAAGCCAGATTTTGTTTGCATTGTGGAGCCAAAAATTGGAGTCAATGGGTGTCCAAGAAGGCTCCTCTCTTCGCTAGGGATGCACTCCGACATAATTGCAAATACACGCATAGAGGGCCACCCCAATATATGGTTCCTGTGGAAGGAGGGCCTGGCTAAGCCGAATGTAATTTTGGACTCTGGACAGCATATTACCCTACAGGTAGAGCTTAATGGAGTTAGAAGTGTGATCTCAGTTGTTCATGCTAGTTGTTTACGAGCGATGCGCAGGCAATTGTGGGAAGATCTTGTGTCTCTTGTAGGGATGAACTGCCCTTGGCTAGTAGTTGGAGATTTCAATGCCTATCTTTATGCAAACGACAAAAGAGGGCCTGGTAGATTTAATTTGGGTTCGGCTGAGGAGTTCGCTGCCATGGTTGATACGGCATCACTAATGCCGATCCCTTCCATGGGTAACAACTACACCTGGACCAATAATAGACGAATAGGAAATGTCCAGGCAGTTCTTGATCGCAGCTTTTGCAACGAGGCATGGTGGCAGCATTTTGTGGGCAGTGTGCAAAGGGTTCTTGTTCGAGGGTCATCGGACCATTCCCCCCTCCTTGTCTTCAGCGACATGCCGCCTCGCCCTACCAATGCCCCCTTTCGCATGCAAAGATTCTGGACTGATCATAAGGAGTTCTGTACAGTGGTGAGATACTCATGGACTACTCCAATTTCGGGTTCCCCTCTCTATGTGGTGACTCAAAAATTAAAGAGGCTTAAAGGCCCATTGAGGGAATGGGCCAAAGGGGTGTTCCCACACATAGATCATGAAGTTCTTCGCACCAAGAACTGCCTTGAAGCTGTACAAGGGCAAATTGATACGAAAGGATTTTCTGAGAACCTGTTTGATAGTGAATTGCAAGCTCGAAATGAGTATGACAAGGCAATTGACCTGTAGGAGAAGTTGTGGAGTGAGAAGGCGAGGAATAAATGGCTAAAACTTGGAGACAAATGCACGAAGTATTTCCATGCCTCTACTAAGACTCGGCGTATTCGAAGCACTATTCGGGAGATGGTAAAGGATGACGGATCGGTCTTAGTGGATGCTAGTGAGATTGGTGACCATATTATGGCCCACTTTGAGAATTTTTTCAAAGGGGGAACAGCAACTAGAGAGCCAGCAATGCTTTCGGCCATTCCAAATATTATCTCAGAAATGGATAATGACATGCTCACTAAGATCCCATCGCATGAGGAGATCAAAGCGGCGGTGTTCGACTTGGATCCCAATAGTGCCCCAGGTCCAGATGGTTACCTAGGAACTTTCTTTAGGGCCTGTTGGGATTTGATTGGCAGGGATGTGTGTAGAGGAGTTCAGAGCTTCTTCAAGGAGGGAGTAGTCACGAAAGGGGTGAATTGTAATTTCATGTGCCTGATTCCCAAGGTTGATAGGGCGAATAGAGTGGGGCAATTTCGCCCTCTTTGCCTAGGGAATTTTTTCTTTAAAATCATCCCAAAAATTATGGCGACTAGGCTGTCCACAATACTGCATAAGCTGATTTCTCCTGAACACGGCGCATTCCAGAAGGGCAAGTGATTTTCGAGAACATTGGAGTTGCCTCTGAACTTACAAATATGATGGAGGTTAAGTACAGGGGGGAGGATTGGGAATGAAATTAGATATCCAAAAGGCTTTTGACACCCTGGAATGGGGTTTTCTGTTTGATGTTATGGGTGCCTTTGGCTTCGATCAACGCTGGATACACTGGGTGCATCAGATTCTTCAATCCACTAGAATATCAATCTTGATTAATGGTGGGCCTGTAGGTTTCTTTGGCATGGAAAGGGGCTTGCGACAGGGCAACCCGCTGTCCCCTCTCTTATTTATATTGTCAGAGGAAATTTTATGTAGAGGTCTCAAGGCGATGCGTGACAGAGGATGGCTTAAAGCGTTGAACGGTCCCAGACAGGTATCCACTCCCTCACATCTACTTTATGCTGATGACCTATTTATCTTTATGAAGGCAGAGATGGCAAGCGTGAGACGAGTCAAGCAGTTCCTGGAGGCATATGGAAGGTATTCGGGCCAAGTGGTAAATCTTGCAAAAAACAAGGTGTTCATGGGGCGTATTTCAAGCACTAGAAGACAGCGGTTACAGTCGGTACTACAAATTCCAGTATGCACATTCCCAACAAAATATTTGGGAGTGATCTTGAATAAAGGCAGGGTGCAACGTGACTTAATTCTTCCTCTCATGGACCAATTCAAGAAACGACTGGCAGCGTGGAAGGGACGGCTTCTTTCTATGGCTGGGCGCATAGAACTTGTTCGGTCAGTGATGGGCAGCATACCAATACATAACTTCTCGGTTTATCTTTGGCCTGTGAGTGCGATAGAGGTGATGGAAAGATGGATACGCAATTTCATATGGTCAGGAGAAGCAGACCGCTCCAAGGCGATCACTGTGAGTTGGGATAGCTTGTGTAAACCAAAACGTGAGGGGGGACTCGGCATTCGACGACTGCGGGACCTCAATCTGGCACTTATTGCCAAACTTGCGTGGACAATTAAATCAGACAGCTCGGCTTTTGCTAGTTTTCTGAGGGGGAGGTTTGTGATGAGGGATGGTTCATTAAAAAAACCATTAGGGACATCTACGCTACTTCCAGGCATTCGGAAAGTGTGGGACTTTGTTAAATCGGCGGAGCGATGGGTGATAGGGGACGGCAGTTCAATTAACTTTTGGTATGATAAATGGATCAATGGACAAAGCATTGAGGACATGCTCCAGCCCAGGGTGATTCCGCGCTCCTTAGACGCAAAGATCTCAGATGTTGTGGAGGATGGTCAATGGTTACTGCCGGCAGTAGGGGATAATGCACTTCAAAGCATATTCAACAAGATCCAAGGATTGAACATAAGGACATCAGATAGGGCGGACAGGCGCTATTGGGTTCATACAGTAAATGGGAAGTTCACGGTCAAGTCGGCATGGGAGGAACTGAGAAGGAAGAGGACTAGGACTGCTTGGTATGGGGCGGTCTGGAATAGGGACCTGCACCCTCGAACCTCAGTATTCGGATGGCGATTGGCATACGATGCTCTTCCTACTGACAACAAAGTTATCAGTAGGATGATACCAATGGTATCCGGATGTGAACTATGCTTTGAGGCATGCGAAACGGGCCAGCATTTGTTTCTTGATTGTGATTTTGCTAGCCAGATATGGAGTGAAGTCTTATTACTGTTTAATGTTGCATGTGGCGGCTTCCCATCAACTGAGTTGCTCGTCTCATGGTGGCGAAGAAAGGCAAATATTGTTCCTCTACCGAAAGTGTGGAATGCTCTCCTTATTATTGTATGCCAACAAATCTGGTTGGAGTGCAACAGGTGTTGCTATGACAACCACAGAAGAACTCCATCGCAGGTAACAAAGATTTGTTTTAGAGAAGTTATGTGCTGCACTCGATTACATGGGGTATATGTTAAATCGATCAATGAGCTTGTAATAGCCAGGCGGCTGCAGTGTGTAATTTCCAAGCCCCCTGAAAGGAAGATCATTGAGGTGTGTTGGAGGCAGCCCCCACCTGGGTGGTGGAAATTAAACATTGATGGGTCATCGTTGGGCAATCCAGGCCTGATGGGCGCAGGAGGCATTTTTAGAGACCAGCAGAGTACTGTAAGAAGATGCTTTGCAACTTTTCAGGGAGTGGGGACCAACTACATGGCAGAGTTGGGAGCATTCTTCACTGGAATCAAGCAGGCTCAAGAACTAGCAATTGATAACCTGTGGATTGAGAGTGACTCGGCAGCCCTTGTATCAGCGGTCCTTAATCGATCGTTTCCGTGGCGACTCATGCAAGAGTGGTGGACTGTCTCGATCTATCTTGACTCAATTCAATGGCGTATCACTCATTGTTTCCGCGAAGCAAACTCGGCAGCAGACGCCCTTGCAAATCATGCAGCAAAAGGAAGGAGTACCTTCAGTTGGGATTCAGCCCCGAGTTTTGTCGCTCAGGTGGTTATTTGGGAAGCTCTAGGGAGGCCACATTACAGATTCACATAAGATGACATCAATGCTTATATGGCAGACTGTAATGTTATTTTACATTTAGTTTCCAGCCACTGTACATCTTATTCACTTTTTTCTTTAATACAAATTGCTGACCTTTAGCAAAAAAAACTAGACACTAAATTTTACTTGACTCCAAGTAATAAAAATAACCTAAAAAATGGCAATCCTATCATGGAAACCAAATCCACAATCCATCTTTCACTTTCTCAAACTGTGTTTCAATTGTGTGATCTTAACTTATTGGGTAGGTAGGTAATTAAATGAGGTCTCACCATACTGAAATGGAGCCGGTTATTTTTGGTATAGAGAAATGAGAACACTAGCCGCAGAGCAACTGGTTTTGATTCTTGGATTTCTCGATTCTGCATCTTCTGCCTCCGTCTTTTTTTTTCTTGACATGCCTAAGGATTCTCTTTACTTTATTGAGAGTTACTTAATGCTTTATGTCATGTACTTTGTCTTGGCTTACCATGTTGCACATGCTCCCACATCATAAATTATAAAGAAAAGATGAATTTAAAATTTGGGAGCTATTGTTTCCTGACTTTCCTTCTCTCTCTCTCGCAGACATGCACATTCACAGACAAAAGCACTCACAGGCACAGGAAACAGTGAATATCCTAATGCTTTTGTATGTCAACCTTTTAGTTTTCTGTTTCTGGTGCAAGTCTAGGTTGAAGGTTGGATTAGACCACAGAAGGGTCTAATTCCTGACTTGATGGTCGAGGTTTTGAAACATCATTTTAGAGAAAAGCATTTTGTAACAGAGCGTAGTTACCCTTTAAACGAACCAGGTTTAAAATGGTGACCCTTGTTCCTCATCTATAGAATTATCCTTTAGATGGTGGAAGCTTTGTTTTTTCATTATTTTGCATTTTTTGCGGCATTTAATTGTCATCCGTTTGTGACTTCCCTTATGGCACATACCATATAAGTTGGGTAAGAGTATTAAATGAATGGATATTTTCCCTTCATAATTTTTATTTCTAAAAGCTATTCCATTCCCGATTGATTAGTACCAAAAAAACCCTCCTTTTCAAATGTCTACAATTCTGAAGGAATGCAGTTTGCTTTTTTTTCTTTCCAAAAGATGACATAATTAGTTAGTCTAGCTTGTGAGAATCTTTCTTTTATTTTTCTGTGTATAAGTTAAGCATGATGGCTAGACCGATTGAAAATTTCTTTTGATAAGAACTGATCCTAAATTGAGTTTTTGCGTTTTGAGAGACACTTGAAGATCTATCTATACAGTTAGTACAGCCTAAAGAAATCTGCAAGTGATGCCAGCTGAATTTTCTGAGCATCAAGAGCTTGACTGGATCCCTGTATGGACTATGGAGACCTTTGGAGCAGGCGGTCCATTTAATTATATGTCACAGGTATTCCTAGCCTGCGACTTTGATTTCTCTTGTTTTCTTTATTAACCCTTCTATATCTTCCCAAACAATGCGATTTGGAAATCGTCAGAACTCAGGTAGGTTTTCTGAATGACTCCATTTTGTGTGCCTTCTCTAATCTGTACAGCCAGCACTTGCTTCTTTATTCCTTATTGAATTTGTCCATTTTCACTCTGTTAGTGTTACTTTTTAAGATCAATAGTTTGCATGGAACCTTCAATGAATTCTATTTTACCCTTGTTTTCATTGTTGGATTTCTTTATTAGCAGCCCTACCTTATGTTCCTGATTTTAGATTCTAACTATAAATTCTTTGATTTGTCCTCCCATGAGCACTGGAATTTCCTGACATCCTTATTCTATTTTTTTTTCTTTCAAATTTTTAGGAAAAATCAATGGAATATTTTATTATTAATGAAAAAGCACATAGGTGACTATCCCACCGAGAAGGGCCAGAATGTACAATGGCCAGATGAGGCAAATAAATCAACCCAACACCCCAAGAATGTATATGAAATTCAGTCTACTTGTAAAACATTAGTTTTCCCTCGAATCAATGAATTTGATTTGGAATGCCATCTCCTTTGATTTCTCCTCTAAAATTAATTCTCTCCCTCTTGCTAATGTAAAGGATTCCCCAAGGAACAGGCTCATTGTTGTCTCCTGGGGTCTTCCTCTTTCCAGTTTGCTGCCTAGATAGCTTTTTCTGTCTTGTTTGCCCTCAGGCCTGTTTATTCCCCCTTTCTTTCTTCGTAATATAATTTTATTCATCCCAAAAAAGAAAAAGAAGAAGAATTTGATTCTCCTGAGCACTGGAATTTCCTGACATCCTAACCCTTACAATTAAGATCCAAAAGAATAAAGTATGAGCACTGTCCATGAGAACCTTATCAACTGAGCATTTCACCCCTTTGAGAGTTCTGGAATTTCTATCAAGCCAGACATGCCAGGACCCAACAGTAGGCCACAAAGTCCACAGTCTTTTTCATTTAGGTCCGAGTCATTAGCTTCTGCAAGATGGGATGAAAGAAGGTATTCTTTCAGATTAGCCCAACTTTGATAAAATCTACCCTGCACCTCACCCCTAATCTCCTTTGGCATTTGACATCCCACCATGAGATGAGTGATGAGTCGCTGATTCCTTGGCTACGCACATATGGCAGATCTGTTGGGAATTACCCTATTTCTCATATGATTTGCTGTAGGAATCTTGTCTGACTATTGTACTCAAAAAAGAACTTGTTTTTGCTGGGTACTTCCATGCTCCACATCTAACTTGGACTGGGGTTGAAACTTGAAAATTAACTTGGCCTTAACAGAGTTGAATGGTGAAACAGAATCTGTGTAGCTGATCCATTTAGTTGGGAATCCATGCTCCAATATCTTTCTATAATACTTTTGTGCCATTCAAATTCTACTTTATTTATTTATCGCAACAATTAATCCAGAATATTTTCAGGTGTCCAAAACCCATATTTCACTGTTTTTCCAGATCATAGTTGTCAAGGCGACCCAAGGCAATGGAGGGGCGACAAGGCGTGCCCACCCAGGCAAGAAGGCTCCCTAGTGTTTTTTCCCCCTATCCCATAAATATAGTAGTTCAATATAAATTGAACAAAGAAGATATTTCAGTAATTCAGTTCAATGATATTTGATATGTCACTTAGGATCGGAATTGATTAACTATAATGGTATAACCATACACAACAGTATAGTAGGGTTTAAAACTTAACGACTGAAGTTCTGTAACAGAAATTAGATTCAAGAACAACAGCAACTCAGCCTTATCCCAACTAAATGGGGTCGGCTACGTGGATCCTAGCGAAGATAATATAAAAGATAAAGGAAAATAACAACAACAGCAACAACAAACAAATCAGTCTTAAATTCAGTAACCAGGGTCAGCAACATGGATCCTTTCCCTCCAAACTGCTCTATTCAATGACATACTTGTAGCAAGTCCTAAACTATGCATGTCTTTCCTCACCACTTCTCCTAGGGTCATTTTAGGCCTGCCCCTTGCTCTTTTAACACCTTCAATCATAATCGAGTCACTCTTCTGAACTGGGGCATCCAAAGGCCTCTGTTGAACATGGCCATGCCACCTCAGCTGACTTTCTCGTAGCTTATCTTGAATCGGGGCTACTCCCGGTCAGCTCTAATAATATCATTCCTTATTTTATCCTTCCTGGTTTTGCCACTCATCCATCTCAACATCCTCATCTCCACCACACTTAGCTTATCTATATGGCACTTCTTGACCGGCCAACACTCTGCGCCATACATCATAGTGGGTCTTATGACTGTTCTATAAAATTTTCCTTTAAGCTTTAAAGGAATCCGTCGATCACATAACACTCCGGATGCACTTCTCCACTTCATCCAAAATATCTAATCCTCTGAGAGACATCATCTTCTATATCACCTTCCTTGGTGATGATTGATCCTGGATACCTGAAAAGGTCACTTTGTGGAATCTCCATCCCATAGCAACTACTACAGCAAGGTTTATTTCAGAAACTTGATAGAGGGCAGAGAATAACTACATTCATAATATTCAAACAAATTAGCACAACATAACATAGAAGAAGAAACAAAGAAGACTGAAGAGAATAAGAAATGAGAAGAAGGAAGGGAAATAAATAAAGAAAAAAAAAAGAGAAGAAAAAAGGGGAACCGGAGTACCAGACTACCGGAGCAAAGAAGGAAGAAGAAGAAGATGATGATGATCATGAAGAGAAAAAATATATATATATTAACATACTTTTACGCTCACCAGAATGGAATCGGAGTCGGAGTCGCCGGAATGGAATTGGAGTCCCAGTCTCACTGCTTAAGAGAAGGAAAGGTTGAAGAGGGTTTGAGTCAAGCGTGAGAACCCTCTTCTCTATTTTCTTTTTTTTTTTAAAGAGTCAATCATACCATTTATCACAAGCATTGTAATCATATACACCACCAAATAAAAGGGCTTGGAAAATAATCTATATTATATAACCAAAAAAAAAAAAAAAAAAAAACCATAAGGTGCCCGCCCAGCCACCTAGGCGTCCTAGACGCCCAAGTGGCCCAGGCGGTCGCCTTACATCCAATAAGGCATGGCATCGCTTGACACCCTGGACACGCCTTGACAACTATGTACCAAATTATTTCATTTCTCTTAATTTCCTCCTAATCATTAAACTTGTCTTTGAGATGAGTATTCATTCTTTCTACAGCTAGTTTTACTTTGGAACTGTTTTGGGATATGTCTCAATTTTTCAGTTTAATTGCCACTTGTTGCCATGTTTTTTCAGATGTGAATGTCAATTCCTTTTTCTTTTGTTTTCCTTTTCGATGTATCAAAATTTTCTCCAAGGGAATTGAAAGGTTCCTTAAGAAGATAACGAAGGCATGTACAACAGAAGTTCCAAGAAGGAGCCGTACAGAAGAACATCCATGGACATGGGAATTTTCAGAAAAATAGCTCTAGTTACTAGTTTGCGCATATCTCAGAGCAGACAGTTGTCCCAAAACTGCCAGCTCCTTAGCTTCAGTCTCTATAGGTATTTACAACATGTTCTATTTCTTAGTGATCCACTTGCAGAATTCCTGGCAATTAGGATTGATGGAAAAGAAAAAAAAGAACATCATCTCTTTTGATCAGAGTTCAAAAATTCGCTTAAATATCGACAAAATTTCGCTGATTTCGACAAGGCCGAGGCGAAACAGGAGGCAAATTAAGGAATCGGCACCATTTCGATTGACTTTTTTCTGATTCAGTCGGAATTTTGCTAATTTTGGTTCACTTTGTATTTATGTATTGGCAGACAATATTGTATTGTTGGGATTTGGGTGTCTATGTTACATGTACTTTGTACTATTTCATAAATAAGTAATCATTATTATGTTTTTTCATTCATGGCCCATAATTTACTTGTTTTACCTGTCTTTTCTGTCTTCTAGTACTAAAACAATGTGTAGATAGGCAATATTACACAATATATACAATAAGGTTCAGCGTGTGTAGGTACAAGGGATGTTCATTCCTCCTCCTGTAGTGTGCGTTTCCCTCTTTGCGTCCTCGTCGCTCCACGGATGAGTGGGGGGCAACTATGATGATGGAGGGAGATGGCGACGAGGATTTAGTTGTGTTGACCTGGAATATTCTTTTTATGTAAAGGGAGTCACCACCTAGATAAGGGTCTAGGACCCTTATGTGTCTCTCTTCTGCGAAAGAGAGACGATTGACTCACATTGACTCACAATGGATAAGACAGAGATCTTCCTAGATTTAAGGTACGTTCAGGGTTACGTGCTAGGAAGTTTTTACACACTCAGCCCTGTCCGGCTGAAAGCCGATCTTTCTATGTAGACTATTCGTACTAGTATTGCTTTCTTAATAATTAACATGCTTCATAGTAAATCCTAGTTTATATTATCCTAGTTGCTTAATAACTTACATGCTTGCTTAAAAAATGAACATTATAATTCTTTTTCATACTCATCAACTCAATAAAGCCTTTTCCCCATTATTTGGAGGTTGCTAAACTTATCCTGTTTTTTTATTCTACTCTATAAGCTCAGAACAACAAAATTAAGGTGTCCATGTTTAATCGGTTTGGCTGAAGGTAATGTGTGTGCTGCCCACCTTATAAAAATCTCCTCCTTTATGTAGGCCTGGGACTGGCGGGTCAGAAAACAAGGTGTAGTTAACAGGCTTTCATAGTTAAACTCATTTTAATGCATCTTCAAAATGCTCTCTGTGTTTGTTCTCTAAGAGGAATAATTTCCAAAATTCTTTGCTCCGAGTGCTACCTGACAGTTCTCACCAGAAATACTTTTGTCATGCAAGGATTTTATTCTCATGATACTAGTATTGTATTCTATTGAATGGATACTAGTGTTAACGTTCTACTATACCAACTTTAAAAACATGCATGTGTGAACATGACGATCTTATTATTTCCTCTTTTTAGGTTTTTGGCAATTTGGGACTTCTTTTGGTAATGGAGGATCTGAGCTTACCCCAATCTTTGCTGGGCTCAATAGTTCATGTTTACAACCTGTAGGGAGTCCATATCATCTGCACTGCTTTCCATATAGCAACATGTGTTTTTCAAGTTCTGCAACAGAGAATCTGAAGCGGAAGGCTGAGGTTTCTGGGAGCTCTTGCGACCCAGCATACGTGGAAAGCTTCTTCAGTCATGTGCCTAGTGGTTTATGCCAAGATTCAGGTTTCTTTAATCATCCTTGCAGTACAATGATTATTGTTTCCTTTTGAAGATTACTTTTATTTTGCACCCATGGCAACCATATACAACAGTAGTATGTATAGTGAATGTTCTCTAAATGGCCATAGTCGGTGCAACCGTGCAATGTGCCACACATCTGGGGTGTGGCTTTGAGGAGTAGTTTGAATATTATTAGAATCTTCTATTAATAGTGGTTTATGCCAAGATTCAGGTTTCTTTAATCATCCTTGCAGTACAATGATTATTCTTTCCTTTTGAAGAAATACTTTTATTTTGCACCCATGGCTATCATATACAACAGTAGTATGTATAGTGAATGTTCTCTAAATGGCCATAGTTGGTGCAACCGTGCAATGTGCCACACATCTGGGGTGTGGCTTTGAGGAATGGTTTGAATATTATTAGAATCTTCTATTCATTTTTAGTTCAGTGGCTCCACACTTCCTTCCTAAATTGAGATACCCTATATCCTCTATTATCCAGAAATTCACCTTATTGTTATCACTTGCAGTCTTCATGCCTGTTCAAGCTGTGTTTCAGAATCGCCTTTTCCCAGCATCGGTAAGGGCACCATCACTGAATAATTCCAGGTTTGCATCCCCCACTCGTGAAGCAATTAAAAATCAGATATTGAACATTTTCCAAATTTGCAGGGTTCACAGATTTGCAATCCTTCTGGTGGTGGCACCTCAGCTGCCATGCACAAGCGGAAGGTAGTTCATCCAAGATGCTCTAGCAGCTTGAACGTGACGGCAGTTTCAGATGGCACAAAGAATGATAAACTTAGGTTGCCTGCTTTTCAGAGATGTTACTCATTGGGTGCTACTCCCAGTGGAAAGGAATCATTTGCACCTACTTGTTCTGAGTCTCAGCCTGGATATCTTCCTTCAGCTTGTGTAGATAAACCTGAGGATGATAAGGTCTAGACTATCTCCTATTCTATTGAAATTATCCTTAAAAATGAATAGAAGAACTGGAATATCGATTGAATTGCTTATGAAATGGTGGCAGAAAAGGCACAATGCTGGTTTCTGTAGCCCTTGTATCTACTCTGAGTCATCTTCTTATGGAGATTTAGTCCAACAGGATAGTCCTAAGTATCCATCCTATCAAAATATTTTAAATCGATAGAATGTGGAAATATCCAGTGTAATGACCCCAACCCGAATAGGGTATAAGGTACTGCCCTCACGGGCATTGGTTAGAAACCACCATTCACATTTATATAGTAACTCAACTCCCATACATCTCATACATACACAACGGAAGACTTAACAACACTTGGAGCTGGATTTAAGGTTTATACATTACATATACATCTACTGGTGGCAAATACTAAAGTTTAGCATAGTTTTCAAAAGTTATATTACATCAGAAGATTGTATTATCACGTTGTTTATCCAAACATCATAAGTTCTCTTGACCTGTCTCTAAGGTTAGTGCACCACGTGTACTTATAGCCTATAGAGTCTAGAGTTGTGCACACTTCTCCTCTGAACTCATCATCTGAAAAGAAAATTTATAACATGGATGAGCCAACTACTCAGTGAGAAAAATATATTATAATACAAACAAATGCTCATGTGCTTCAATAACAATGTACAAATATGCATACAGCGTTTTACTGTTAGGTTAGGTCTTAGTCAATATTGTGAAATACTGATAGTGCACTATATAGAAGAGGTTAGCTTGGTCTCGTATCATCTATTCAACTCTTTATCTCAAACTGTAACCCAGAAGAGGAATGACACGGCTTGTACTCGTACTTGTAATCTCGTATTACACACAGGATTGTACCGAGTCCTTAGCTCGTCCACATACAAGATTTTACCGAGTCCTTAGCTCGCTCTCATATCACATACAAGATTTTATCGAGTCTTTAGCTCGTCCACATATAGGATTTTATCGAGTTCTTAGCTCGTCCGCTTACAGGATTTTAACGAATCTTTAGCTCTTCCACATACAGGATTTTACTGAGTCCTAAACTCATAAGAAACCTCATCCAATACATGACCCCCTACAGTAAAGGGACGGTATTCACAGGGTCATGTTCTCATAGTACTACGGTACTACTATTATCAATCTCATTCACTTGATTCACATATCTCGTACACTTGTTCACATAACTCATACTCTTGTTCACATATCTCGTATACGTATTTACATTTTTCATTCACATGCTCACACTTCTTGTACACAAACATATACTCATACAACTTATCTCATAACACTTAAACATATACTTAATATTATATCATTCACATCATAATCATATCATTTTAAAATGTGTCATGTCAAACATTTCAATACACCTCATATAGCAACACATATACAATTCTCTCACATTCATTAATCATGCATACAAGTCAAACATTCAATAATCCATATCTTGCTGATACGTTATATTACACATCATAAAACACAAAGCCATGCTCATACATTTCAATATACATCATATAGAAATATTAGTATGATTCCCTCACTTTGTTTCTGCTTGACAATTATACTTTCACATTTTCTAGCACTTGAGACAATAGATTTTCCTATAAGTATAATAACTAACATCAAAATAATAAAATAATCATGCAGACATTTGAATATTAACAAGTAATCCAATTAAATATTCATGACCTGCTTGCGGGGTGTTACATCCAGTTCAATGGCAAACTGGAAAAATGTAAGTAAACTTAAAAGATGGTTAATAATTATGATTGAATCTACTTTTTGACGTGGGAGACATTCTAGGTGGGCATGGCAATGGGTGCTCTGGCCTGACTTTGGGGTGGTTTTGCGCCTGGATTTATCTAATAGTCCCAAACAGGCCTGATCGTAAGATATGCAAGCCAACTTGGTGTATATATAGCATTTGGCTCTAGTTCAAGGTTAAATATACCGAAGTTTACTTTTTTTCCTCTAATTACTGAACTTTATATTGTCATTATCATTGAAAATTTGTCAATAGTGATGTCTGAACAGCTGATAATGAATTAACAGATATTAAGTTTTGCAGCATATATAATTGTAACTCAACCCTCCATGTGTGCCAGATGTAATTTACACCAGTGATTGGTTTTGCAATGGTCTCTAACAACCATTCCAATTTACTTTATGATTACAAAAATAAACAACTAGATTTCAAGTATATATACGCTTTATGTTATTGTTCTGAAATTATTTTATAATTGTTATTGGTATATGTTGAAAATATTTATTTTCCCATTCATAAATGATATTAATGTTGTAAAAGTATAGCGAATAATCTGTTAAAGGAAAGAGCAAACATCACAAGGGTTGGTGAACTGATGACGCCCTAAAGAAAGGAGTCAATGTGCTTTACAATGCCCTTACACATTCCAGTACCATGTGGACATGTGCAGATCCTGCATGGAGAATTTGTCAGTTAAGAATTCCATAATCCATACTTGTGAGCAATGAATTCTCTCCATAGGCTGTCTTTCCCTAGCTATGCAGCTGTTGCATTACTTACTCCGTTGACTCCAGTGTCCAAAGCCCAAGGCCTTCTAATCTCTTGGCTTGAAAGTTTGCTTTGAGATAGAACTTGTTCTCTGCCTCCATCCTCTCTGAAGTTAAGTTCCTTTCCAATAATTAACCTGGTTTCCAGCCCTCAAATCTGCTTCTCCAGTTAGATTTAGGTTAAGGAAGTAAGTAGAAGAGGAGAAGAAGTTAGAGGAAGAAGAGGAAGACAAGAGAAGAGGGAAGAGAAGAATAGAACAGGTTTTGGTTGTAATCGATAGTGTTGGAGAGACTTCTCCATACACCCTATATTCATTCAATCATAACTCATAGAGAATTACATCCACCTCCCTAGGGAGGTAAAAGGGAAATAAAGAAGAAAAAACAGAATTACATAATAAGGCAACTAGTAATATAACTAGTCCCTAAACTACCCGTATTACATGACTTCTAACACTCCCCCTCAAGCTGGAGAATATATATCATGCATTCCCAGCTTGCTTAGGAAAGAGCTAAACTGAGGAGAGCCACGAGCTTTGATGAAGATATCTGCCAACTGATCACCAGTCTTCACAAAAGGAGTACAAATACAGCCAGAGTCTATCTTCTCCTTGATGAAATGCCTATCAACCTCAATGTGCTTAGTCCGGTCATGTTGCACTGGGTTGTGGGTAATACTGATGGCAGCCTTGTTGTCACAGTATAGTCTCATGAGTCCTTCAGTGTCAAATCCCAATTCTTGAACAAGTCTCTTCAGCCAGATGAGCTCACACACTCCGTGTGCCATAGCTCTAAATTCTGTCTCGGCACTAGATCTGGCCACAACATGCTGTTTCTTGCTCCTCCATGTGACCAAGTTACCTCCCACAAAGGTACAATAGCCAGAGGTAGATCTCCTGTCTGTAATGGAACCAGCCCAATCGGCATCTGTGAAGCCTTCCACTCTCAAGTGGTTGTGCCTTGCATACAACAGTCCTTTCCCTGGAGAGGACTTCAAATACCTTAGAATGCGATACACAACATCCAAATGGCAACTCTTGGGAGCATGCATGAATTGGCTGACAACTCCCACTGCATAAGAGATATCCGGCCGAGTCATAGAGAGATAGATAAGCTTTCCCACTAGCCTTTGATACTTCCCCGCATCAACAAGAGAAGGACCACAATCCTCTCCTAGTTTGTGGTTCTGCTCAATAGGAGAGTTTGCTGGTTTACAACCTAACATCCTTGTCTCTGTTAACAGGTCAAGAACAAACCTCCTCTGACATATTTGATTCCTCTCTTGGTCCTTGATACTTCTATTCCTAAGAAGTACTTCAAGGGACTCAGATCTTTGATCTCAAACTGTTGTGCCAAGTAGCTCTTCAATTTACCTATCTCAGCTGTATCATCTCCTGTGACCAAAATATCATCAACATAGACAATGAGAGCTGTGATAGTACCATTACTCCGCTTGGTAAAGAGAGTATGATCAGCTTGGCTCTGGGAGTATCCATTTTTCAGAATAGCCTGTCGGAAGCGCTCAAACCATGCCTTTGATGACTGTTTGAGACCATATAGAGCCTTCTTAAGGAGGCACACTTTCCCTTCAGCTGAAGGCATCTTGAAGCCTGGTGGAGTTTGTATGTACACTTCCTCTTCCAAGTCACCATGAAGGAAGGCATTCTTCACATCCAGCTGATATAAAGGCCAATCTTTATTGGCAGCCAAAGATAAAAGAACTCTTATTGAGTTATGCTTGGCCACAGGGGCAAATGTCTCCTGGTAGTCAATTCCATAGACTTGACTGTACCCCTTGGCCACCAACCTTGCTTTGTATCTCTCAATACTGCCATCAGATTTATACTTGATTGTGTAGACCCATTTGCATCCAACTGGGACACTTCCCTTGGGAAGGTCAACAAGTTGCCAAGTACCATTCTTCTCAAGTGCTATCATCTCCTCAGACATGGCTTGTCTCCACTTTGGGTTAGACATAGCATTAATGACATTCTTGGGAATGGAAGCAGTAGAGAGAGCAGTAATAAAGGCAAGGCCTGTAGGAGAAATTGCATCATAGGCATAGTTGTCATGGCGTTGCCATGGCGTCCTGGCGTTGGAGAGGGTTGCATGGCGACCTACGCCATGGCGACCCTCTTTGATTTCTTCTTCCTGTCTCTCTTTCCCTCTTCAATTTCTTTCGATTTCTTCTTTCCCTCTTCGATTTCTTCTTCGATTTCTTCTTCCTGTCTTCTTTCCCTCTTCGATTTCTTTCGATTTCTTCTTTCCCTCTTCGATTTCTGAATTTTCTTCTTAACACTTGAGAAACAATAGAGAAAAAATAAAACATGGCTTGAGTATACATCTATTAACACATTAAAAATAGAGAAAATAAAAAATAAAACATGGTCGACATACTCGCCATGGCAACGCCATGGCGAGCGACATGTCGATATATCGACGTGACACCCCTCCACCGACTTGGATTGCCGTGACGCCGTGACAACTATGATCATAGGAAACAAACTGGGATATAGGATTAGTACAAGTTCTTTTCCCTTTCCTAATAGCAATAGGAAGGTCCAAATCAAATGGAGGAGAAGAAATGTCACCTGATTGAGAAGGATGAATCTCAGGATGTGGATCTGGATCTGAAGAGGACTCTTGGTAGGTCTTCATTCTTGTATTATGCAAGCCTTCACCTTTTTTGTATGTAATGTGGTAATCCTTCTCCTTATCAGAACCATAGTTCGAGAACTCGTTTCGTTTCGGTATTTCGGGCTGACCGAAATATTGTATTTTTTCTGGTATGTTTCAATAGGTCATTTCGGTGGGTTTTAGGCCAAGTTAAGGCCTGAAACTTCATGGAAACCCTATTTTAGTCTATATAAAGACATTTAAATGTTCAAATTGCAAAAATAGTCACACAAAATAGTGTTTTGGATGTGCACCATTGATTGGCAACGTACGGTCGAACCCTAATGTATAACTTAATTAATTACACATTTACACACATATTGTACATTAAATAAGTAAATTGACTTGGGACTAAGTTGGAAACATAATGACTCATAAGTTAAGTCATAAATCATAATATTAAGTACATAAGACATCAAGTCAATAACAAGTTAACAAATAATAACTTAAGAGTTAAGATTTAAGAAGATGATATCAAACATTCCAAATCACAATATGTCAATATCCCCAATTGTCCCCTACAAGGCTATAATTCAAGTAGTCAAGTAGTCATCATTCATCTCAAATGTTTACAAATTTGCTAATAATAACTACTCCGCCGTCCAGGATCAACCCCACTCATGGTCCGCTGGAGCCGACGTGTATTGCTCTCCGACTATAGGACAAATGCATGCCACGTCATAGTCTGGGAGAAGAAGCGAGTGTAGTCATCCACAGTGGCCATGTAAACTGCATCATCAATATGCTGAAGGTAACCTATCCTAGGATATAGGTCACCAAATTGTGAAGAAGTACTACCCACTGATCCACTATGATATGAGTCATATGACGGCTCTGGGAGCATGTACGGGTTGTACGGCTGCGGCTGGTGGGTTGGGTAGCCAATGTAGGAAAAGAAGCCATGCACAAAAGACGACCCACTATATCCTTGTGAGTGGGAGTCATACTCAAAACTGGGAATGGATGGAGAAGATATAGGCTGCTGCCCCCAAGGGTACTGCCCAGAATGCCCTTCGCCACATGGATGTGAATGAGATGAACCATGCTCTGATTGTGCTGGAGATGGACTGCTGTCTACATGAAAAGATGGGGAACGGAAATGCCCACTCGATCTACTGTCTCTATCGCCAATACTCAGTCCACCAACAGAGCCAGATAGGGCATCAGTGTCCATAAGCTCAGCCTGCCTAGTAGTACCACTACCACGACCACCGGGACGGGACCGCCACGCTGCTTTCTCGAGTAGGTCGAGGTGGACGATGTGGGCCGTGTGGGCGTGTGGGGCCGATGGGGGCACAGTTGCCTCTTCTTGCTCTTGTACCACAAACGGGACTCGAGTTCCCTCGTATGCTTGACCACCATCACCATCATCATCACGTCCATCATTACCTTCATCATCACCTCCATCATCACCTTCTCCACCAGGACCACCACCACCATCTCCACCATCACCATCTCCACCACCACCATCTCCACCAGATGACATAGACCAATCTTCATCCTCCTCATCAACACCACCAGTAGACTGGAACGGTATGGGTGACGTGTCCCGTGCATGTACCTCACCCTTTGCAGCTATGAAGTCATCCACATCAGCTTCTATGTGTTCAGCTATCATGGGGTCAGGTCTACCTCCAGGCTGATCTAACACTGGCTCACCTCTATCCCTCACCCAATCAACAATAAGATCTTCATCATCTGACTCCACCTGGAAAATGTCGGTGAGATCGATATTTTCCCTGATACCCTCTTGTCCCATGCGTATGTGTTGCGTCTTCAACCTCAAATTATAATGCACATACACTAAGTCAGAGAGACGTTCAGAACCCAATCTATTTCTCCTCTTGGAGTGGATGAGAGAAAATGTACTCCAATTCCGTTCACGGCCAGATGCTGAACATGTCTGGGAGAGAACCTTGATTGCTATTTTTCTTAAATTGTTTGCCGAACCCCCATACAACACTCACCATTCAGCTGCATTACAACAAAAGAAACATGTCACCTTCATTTCAAAAGAATAAGATATTGAATTGAGTAATGACTAATGAGTACCGGCATCACCGCGTGTCCGCTCATTGTGCACTTCGGTTCCAAAACTTCCCAATGCATCCCTAAAAGTCTTCAACTATAATCGTTGGAAAATATTTAAAATTAGTAATGACTTGTTACTATTTAGTATTGAATTGAGTAATTCCAAATGAATTATAACATATAAGACTCACCTTATTGTTGCATATCGCTTGTAATTTACTATTCGGCTCCAACTTGGCAACTGCTTTGACTGCGTCAATAAGACTATTATTCAACCCAAGCCTATGACTGTATTGGTACTTGGAGTTCAAATAATATGCTGAAATTGACATTACATATTGACTAGTTAGTAATATATCCTTCAAATTAACTTTAAAAGATGTAATTGCATAAAAAACAAAGAGTGTACACTCACCAGCCTTATGCAGTGGATGCATAAGTTGATTTTCCCAGCGCTCCTTGATAATTTTGAGAAAGTGTTTGCTACCTCGTGGATTTGCATTGTAAACACCTTCATTCATCAAGTCTATGGCAGCATATAGATGTGGCATGGTTGGTCCCTTGAGAGCAGAATCAACTATATGCAAAACCTTGACCACTGGGTCCAGAAGTTGTACCATTTTATGCAACTTAGACCAAAAGTCATCTGATGAAATGGTAGCTTGTGCTTCCCTACCACCATGGGTATTGGACCCATTCCAGTTGAACTAGTCTTCAGAAGCAAACATTGATCTCTGTCCAAACTTCTTGGTCTTTATACTCTTGAGTGCAATGTAGTTGGTGGCGAATCTAGTTATGCCTGGCCTCACTAAGTCACCCCCACACTTCTCCCTCAAGAGGTTTAGTGCAAACCCATGGTTGTAGACAAAGTTGGTCATTTGGCTTGCCTTTTCCACGACATGTTGTACCAATTTGATCTTTCCCATGTCCTTCAACATGAGGTCTATACAATGGGCAGCACATGGAGTCCAAAACAACCGGTACTTATTGTTTTGCATCAACCTCTCATCGGACTCTTGTAGTTGCTTCCGTTGTCCGTTACAATTTGGACAACGTTCCCCACTCCTACATCTTCTACCACTTCCTTCAGCAATTTGTAGATATACTTTGCATCCTTTTTCTCGTTGGATGCATCAACAGACTTCAGAAAGACTGTCCTCCCATCACAATACACCATAAAGTTGATGATGGACTTTCTTGTAGGACCTGTCCAACCATCACACATTATGGTCACCCCATAGTTTTCCCACAGCCCCCTCATTTCATTGATGTAGTCTTCAAGCTCTCTCTTCTGTTGGGGCAAATACACATTCATAATCTCATATGGGGTGGGCCCCTTATACCCTGGGCCAGCCTCGAATGGAATCTATCATAGTCGATAAAAGGAGCCTTGTCTTTGTGTTTGCTTGGGATGGTATGGTATAACATCCACTTAGCTATAGATTCCTTCACCATCCCCTTCGATTTTTCCATGCTCCCTTGATTTTTGGTTGTTTGTTGCCTTTCTTTCTATAAACACCAGGTGCTTGGTGAAGTGCTGGGTCATCTTGTGGTGGTGGAGGCGGAAGGGGAGCTGCCCTCGTACTCTGTGATCTCCTAAAGGGATTAGGTAACCCACCTCCTCCACTTGTACCTGCTCCTCCACTACCACTAGCACCAGCTCTAGAGGTACTAGCTCCTCCACTACCACCTACTCTCTGTCTCTCGACTCTCTCCCGATCCTCATGATAACCGGCTCTGCTCATCATCGTGCTCGTCTCCAATCCCTAGCCTCTTGCTCGGTCTCTATATCATCGGGAACATAGACATCATCATCGTCATCATCATCATCATCACGATGGCTTGATTGGCCTCCCGCCGTACACCTCACCGCTTCCTCAAGATCTACTTTTGCCTTCTCCCTCTGAGCCTTCCTCTTACTCCCTCCCTTCATGTAATCAATGACAGCCCTAGATACCTCCACAGGGACCATATGACATGTGACCACTTCAGGAGAATTCCCAGCTAGATGTTGTTTGAGTCTAGTGGCACCACCTCCCAAAAACTGCATGTGACAATAGTTGCATTGGGATTTTCTTTTATCCCCATCAATTGGAGTGCCATGCAACCATGCAATGTCACCCCTAGTGCGCTTGGGTGTGCTCCCCTCCTCCTGGGTCTGGGCCGGCTGCCTCTGCCCCTCTTGCCTCTGGCTCTGTCGTTTATCACGGTTCGTCATAATCAGACTAGTTTACTATTGCATGAATAAAAGACAATTCATTAATCACTGAAGCACATCAATTCTTTTAGTTTAAAATTTGAAATGTTTAAGTATTAAGATTTAGGAGCACTAACACAAGTATATAAGTAGATATCTATTTAGTATTTTTCCCCTAACCCTCATATTTTTCTCATATTTAAAAACAATTTTTAAAAATATTTTTCAAATAAATATTGGCCTAGCACAATAAAATCGAAAAGATATGTAAATGGGCAAGTATGTACAATTTACTTTTATATTTTTCAGTAATTTTAAAACAAAAACCTCATATTATTTCTTATTTTTTGCTATTTTTTTGAATTTTTTAAATATTTTTTATAATTTTCAAATATTAAAATAATTAATTATTGGCAGAAAAATATTTTTGACACCATGAGGCCATAGATCGGCAAATGGTGTCTAACATATCTTTAATTCATCCCCATACAATATACATAACCCCTATTATTTTTTGATTTTTGTTATAAATAAATCCAATTTTTGAAGTAGAAAAATAAATAAATAATATATATACCAAAAAAAAATTTCGACACCGTGAAGTCGTAGATCGGCTTCCGGATTCTAACATATATTTATTTCATCACAAACAAACATGTTGATCAAGCATTTGCCTAAAAAAAATCAATTTTGAGAATATGGTTTTACCTGAAATAGTGGAAAGGCTTCACAGATGTGCTAAGAAGATTGTTCTCCAAGTGATTCCGGCGTAGATGTGGCAAGGATTCAAGTGGGAAGTGGAAGATTGAAGAAGAAATAAGCAAAAACCTTCAAAAACCAAGCAAAAGAGGAAAAATGCTCTGTTTCTCAGTCTCGGTCGAAATTTCGACCGAGACTATCGAAACATGGTATTTTATATAAAGCATTTTCTCGAGATTTTCGAAATCTCGCGAGATTTTGAAAAAATCTCGAGAGAATTTCGATCGAAATTTAGTATTTTTTTTATTCGAGGGGTCATTTCGTTTCGAGGGGGTCGAATTTCTCGAAATCTCGATCGAGATTTCGCGAGATTTTGAAATATGGTTGTAATCGATAGTGTTGGAGAGACTTCTCCATACACCCTATATTCATTCAATCATAACTAATAGAGAATTACATCCACCTCCCTGGGGAGGTAAAAGGGAAATAAAGAAGAAAAAACAGAATTACATAATAAGGCAACTAGTAATATAACTAGTCCCTAAACTACCCCTATTACATGACTTCTAAGTTCTAACATCTCCATACTTTGTGTTTGACATATTTGTTGTCTTGTGAATGGCTCCATGAGGCTCACCCAGGTCTCTAGCATGTAGACTTCCTGGAACTGTTGACCAGATCTTGAATGGTAGGAGTCTCACTATCCCTATGGGTGGCACTTTTGGATAAATTATTTGTAAGCCCAAAAACTGCCTCGAGACATGTTAGAGTACATCAGAGATATTGCAGCTACCAATGCAAGGCCCCTTAGTAGACCAGAGTATCATTGTCAAACGGAAAATGGGTGGTGGATGGATTGCTATTGAGAATCACGGATCAGTCAATTAGATTTCCTTCAGCTGCTTTCTTGATTAGTCTTCCCTGAGCTTAGGTACCAAGTCGAAAATGATTGATGAAACTGAATATCCTTGCCAAAGGCCTTTTGATCTAGAAAAGAATCTTTTAGGATCACAACTGATATTTAATTTTGTTTTCTTCCCCTACTTGGCACTTCAACAGATTGGTGGTTATGATGTTATGACATATCTAATTTTATTTGTTAGAATGATTCATTGCTTGGGATTCTCACCAATATACTGATTTCATTTTCATTTTTCTTGTACATTTGATATCAGATTGAGATGATGTTCTGATTCTGATCTCTTCAGGTGATTGAAGGGAAGGGTTGGACAGTTCTTGTACAGAAGGAATTGCGGAACACTGATGTTGGTAACCTGGGAAGAATAGTTCTTCCAAAAGTATGATATCCTTAACTTTCACATAGTATTTTATAATTATGATTGTTTGCAATTAGGAAATTCGGGGTTGAAGTGAGGATGAATACTTATGTCTTCCTTACCTACAGTCTTACATGTGTCACATATGTAACATTGACAAATCCTCAATAGTTGTATGGTATTCTCCATTAAAGCAACTGATGCTTTGAATACATTTCAGTGGGTGAAATTTTTATTCAAACCTAAGCCTGCAATAGGTTAATGGGTGAATATCTTTTCCTGATCTCTTAGTTCTTAATCCAATGAGAAAGCTTAATCAGATTATCCTTGTTTCCAGTTCTTTCGGTTATAACCAATTCCACAGGTTGAGGTTTCACATGCCCGGAAAATCTGACCGGAGATGGAGAAGACCACCACTATGTTTGTTTTGGTCAAATGACCAATTTTGTCCCTAAATTTGAGATGTTACAGTGAATAAATGAAGGACAAATAAAGTCAGGTTATGATACCTAAAGTTCACCTTTAGAGGTGCCATTCAAGCAAACCCATCCAGTAAATGCATTGTTTAAGATTTTGTTAAACTCTAGGAGAAAAAGGTGAAAAATTGGGAAAATTATGTTCTTGAGATAGTTGTACCTTTTTTCTTCAGTCTGAGTTTACCTTTAAGAGTCTTCCTGGTTGGACCCTTATCTAGCTTGTCTTTCCTTTTCTCTACGTGGTATCCACAAAGTAGAGAGTTGCGACTTCTCGTACTTCTGAGAAATCTTATTGTTTCCTTTATCTGATACACTGTTGCTTGTGCAGATTTACTTTTATAATCAAATTCTTTGTTTGATTTACGTTTGTAGAAGGACGCAGAGGCAAATCTTCCTTCCCTAATTGCGAAAGATGGTATAATACTACAAATGGAAGACATGACCTATTCAGTTAACTGGAAATTCAAGTATAGGTAAGTTAAAAAGACTTTCAGTGACATTTCAGTGGATATTGTTAAGAGTTAGTACAGCAGGAGTATTTCTGGACTATATTTGTTTATTAGGCTCTTATGTCTCTATTTTCTCTTTATTCTCTCTTCTTCTTTTTGCTCTGGTTTCTTCCTTCTTTATTTCTTCTTCTAGTTACTGTTGCTGGTTGTTCTAGGTCTGAGATCGACACATGGTATCAGAGCATTGAACAACCAGCAGCTGTGATTGTTCTTTTTGTTCTGAGAGTTCCATTAGGGCTTCTGCTGAACCTATGTTGTTTTCTGTAATTTGAAACCCTGGTTGATAGAACATGAAAACCTAGCGTTTCTAATGATGATGAATATTGATGCTTATGTGGAGCATGAAGTTCCACCCTGCTACTGCTGTTCATGACTTGGGGGCCCACTGTTTTTTGTTCTTTTTACTACATCTAGAGATTGGATGTATCTCTCCATCTAACCATAAGATTTTTAAGGGTTCATCCCTATTGACTAGTCTCCTCCATCAACCCAAGTTTGGTCTTGATCAGATCGGTAAGTTGGTTATTTTTTATGGTTTTAAAATTCTAGAATTTCAAGTTTTTATTTTCTGTTCAACTATTATTGCCACCTAATCCAGCCATTGGATACTTCCATTTTTGGGGGAATTGAGCTACTATACCAGCCCTACAATTGACCTGTGTTTGGGCCTGGTTTGAGTTAATAATCTATTGTTATTCAATTTCTCTTATTCTTAGAAATTGAATATAATCTTCGGTACTACTTGTTTGGAATATATTGTAACCTACTGTCAGCTGTGCTTCATCCATCGGTTTGCTACCGTTTATCCATCATTTTGCTGCTGGTTTATATCAAGGCTTTACCAGTTGTGCTCTGTGTTTCACTGTTGTGGCTGATTTGGTGTTGTACGTATATTTTCTCTACTCAATGTTTGATTAAAATTCTATAGTGGACTCTGTGAATGTCTAAATTACTGCTATTAAGCTTAATGTTGCATCCAACTATCTTCTATGGGCTTAGTCTGCGAAGGTATATATCAATGCAAAAGTGAAGTCAAAGTATTTGATACTTGTATGGCTGTGGAATAGTATGGACCTGTCTCTTGTTTCAAATGTTATTTATCGTATTACTGCTAAAGGTTTTTGGGACAATTTGAAAGAAAGTTTTTCCCAAGATAAAAACATGTCTTTTGTGTGTGATCTTTATGAGACTTTCAAACAAGGTGATTAGTCTGTGGATTAGTAGTACAGTACCCTCAAGGATATGTGGGAAGAACTTATTGTCTATTAGCCCCTCACCACTTACTTGGACTGGTTGAAGACTCAACATACAGTGTTACAGGTGGTAAAAATTTTTATCTGGTTTGAATTATGACCAGCCTACTAAAGGTCAAATACATGCTGGTGAAGAGTTTCATGAATGAAGCTTATTGTCATATCCAGCGTATTGTATCCCCCTCTCTTACTAAGTCTTAGTTATCTTCCTCTCCTAAGGGAAACCCTGCCTTCATTGCTAGTAGTCGTGGTTATAAATCTATGTTTCCTAGAGAAGGAAGTTGTTCAGGGGGAGGTCGAGGACGTCGTACTGGTGGAGGCAGAGGACAACAAGTCGATCAAGCCATACGTCATTGTTCACACTATGGTAAGGTCAATTATACTATTGATAAGTGTTAGGTACTTAGGTTAAATATGGCAAAATTTATTGGGCACAACTTGCCAATACTTTAGTGACTTGGGGGAATTCCGACGTAGTGGCATCTAATGACACTAATCTTGCTGATGCATCTGGAGGTGGTCAATCAACGTTTGTGTCTCGTGATGATTTGGTCATTCAATTAATGAAATGTGTTCAGCAGCTTGAGTCATCCACTGATACACTGGCCCATATAAGCACGGTTGCACTACTTGCTTGTTCATCTTCTACCTCTTGATTATTGATTTTGGTGCCTTCTTTCATATGACTGGTAAGTCCAATGTGTTCTTTTCATAAAACTAGTCATCCATCTCGAGTTATTCTCGCAAATGCCCCTTCTACCCCTGTTTCTGGCCATTTCATCTTCGTCCTCGTCTTCTGTTCTTGATGTACCTCAATTACTGTTAAATCTTCTCTCTCAAGTCAAATTACCAACTCTCTAAATTGTTCTGTAACGTTTTTTCCCCTCTTATTATGTCTTTCAGGATCTTCAGACAAGGAAGACTATCTTGTTGATGCTTCATCTTATATGACTGCTTCTACTATTAGTGTTTCCTCTCTTTGTTGGTATTATTGGTCAGGACATGTGTCACTCTCCAAGCTTCAACAGATGGTTTCTAGTTGCAAGTCCGTTTCTTGTATTAAGTGTGAAGCTTGTGAGCTCGACAAGCATCATCGTACTTATTTCTTGATTTCTTCTCATGAAGTTTCTAGAAATCCATCATTATTTTCTTTGATTCATTCTGATATTTGGGGTCTGTGTCGTGTCAAGAGTTGATCTGGCTTTTCATATTTTATTATTTTTGTGGACGATCATTCTCGATTGACTTTCTTGTATTTATTAAGACATCGTTTAGTTTTTGGCCGTCTTCAAACAATTTTATAATGAAATAAAAATCAGTTTGGTATTTTTGCTTAAAATTTTTTCTTTTTGATAATGCTCTTGAGTATACTCAAAATGAAATTTCATCTTTTTATTCTGAGCATGGTATTATTCACCAAACTAGTTCTTTTTTAGAGACAGCTCACTCTTTACTAATTCATTACGATATTCTTAAGATCTTTTTAGGGAGGGTTGCTGTCTTAACCGCTTGTTACTTGATTAATCAAATGCCTGTATATGTTCTTCATAATCAATCCCATATTTGTCATTTTCCCACCTTTTGATTGTTTCTTTTGCCACCTAGAGTTTTTGAATGTACTTGTTTTGTCCATAATTTACGACCTTTGTATTGATAAATTGTCTCCTTGAGCTGTCAAGTGTGTCTTCCTTGGATACTTGTGAACTCAATGAGGGCATCGATACTATGATCCAGTTACTCGAAAATAGTTTGTTAGTACTTATGTCACCTTCTTTGGAAGTGCTCCATCTTTCTCTAGTAGCCAGTTCATGGAGATACCTAAGCAAGTTCATTGGGAGGCGGCATGTCGCATTTTATGGGGTATCTTAAGGGTGCTCTAGGAAAGGGTCTCATTGACAAACCTCATGGACATGCTAATCCTGTTGGTTAGTCTATTGCTGATTGAGCTAGAGCTGAAGATGAGAGGAGTTCTACCACTAGTTACTGTACATTTGTTGGTGGTAACCTTGTCACTTGGAGGAATAAAAACAAACTACAGTGCCGAGGTATAGCGTTGAAGCTGAATATAAAGCTATAGTTTATACTGCAACTAAGGTGATGTGGTTAAAATATTTTCTTCAAGAGCTTGGTTTTCCAACTAATAAGCCTATTGACATGTATTGTGATAATCAGGCAGCCATCTATGTTGCCAGTAATCTTATTTTTCATTAAGAATTAAGCTGTTTGGATTTTGAAGTTAATTGTCATTTTGTGCGAGATCTTGTGATGAGGAAGGTGATCTCCACTCCATTTTTTAGCTCTTTTCAACAACTGTGTGATTTGTTTACAAAAGCCTTGTTTAAAAGTGAGTTTCTTCATGATAATATCATGATCATGAGAGAGAGGGAGAGAGAGAGAGAGAGAGAGAGAGAGGTCAGGGAGGAGTGCCCTAATTCCTCCATGCAACGCAATTCTTATGCGTATGGTGACTCGTAGACTCGCGGTTGAGATTGCGGTGGTGCCCATAGTTGTCACGGCGTCATGGCGATCCAAGTCGGTGGAGGGGTGTCACGTCGATATATCGACATGTCGCCCGCCATGGCAACGGCGAGCATGTCGACCATGTTTTATTTTTTACTTTATCCATTTTTAATGTCATTTAGTATGCTATAATATATGTCCTATAACATCAAAAATCAACATGAAAGTGTACTACTAATATACTATGGTTTAATTCATGAAAGTGTAATATCCATTAGTGTATATGAAAGTATGAAAATATAGATTAGCCTATCAAATAATTGAAAGCAATAGTAAAAATCAAATGATAGGCTAAGTGGCTAACCTTCTCTGTGACTGTGCAACCCTGCAACTGCAAGGCAAGAAGAAGGAAAAAAAAAAAAAAAAAAAAAAAACAGAGATAGTTCGGCTGTAATAAATCCCTCCCCCCTTCTCTCTCTCGACTCTCTCCCTGTCTCTGTGTGTGACACTGTGTGTATGTGTGCACTGTGCAGGGCAATAAGAAGAAAAAAAAAATACATTCTCTGTCTATGTGAAGCCAATCGCAAGGAAAGAAGTCCCAGGTCTGCATCGTAAGCTGAAGCTAGTTCAAGGCAAGAAGAAGAAAAAGGAAAAAGAAAAAACCGAGGGACTATGGTTACAAGACTGACGGAATAAATCCCTCCCCCTGCTCTTGACTATGTCCCTGTCTCTTGATCGTACAAGCAAAGAAGAAAAAGAAAAAGAAAAAAACCGAGAGGAGTCGAGGACTACTAATCGAAATAAATCCCCCCCTTTGTCTCTCAACTCTCTCCCTGTCTCTATGTGTGTAAATGTGGCTGTGCAAGGCAAGAGAAAAAAAAAAAAAAAACAATACTCATTGTAATCACTACCAGAGGCTGGGAGGAGAAGAACTGAAGAAGAAGAAGTTAAGAAGAAGAAGAAGAGGTTTGCCTGGGAGGAGGAAGAAGAACCAAATTAAAAAAAAAAATAAATATTTACTTACTTGGAGAGTTGGAGTCCTGGAGGTTGCCGGAGAAGTTCGAACTTCGAAGGCTGCCGAGAGTTGCAGGAAGCAAGGAAGTTACCGTTGCTGGAGTCACGATCCCTCTCCTCTCGATTTTCCCTTTTGCGATTTCTATTTCCCCCCATTAGGGTATAATTATTATGTTTAATATTTTTAAGTTTTATGATAATGTGTATTGCAGGTGTAACTTTTCAAGTTACACCTCCAATACACATTAACGAAAAAGCATCTAAGTTATTAAATCGTTTTTAAAAAAAATAAAATATAAACCTGACTTTTATACATTAAATGTTCAAATATCGGTCGACATACCCATATATCGTGGTATGGCGTCCATGGCGACGCCATGGAAGCCATATCGCTCGATATTTATACATATATCATGGTGGACCTCGATATGCCCTTTCCCCCAGCGCCAGGACCCCATGGCGACGCCATGACAGCTATGGTGGTGCCATTGAGGGGTCCTACCACTCATATGGGCTGCCCTGCCGTGATTTTCACTCAAGAAGAGATAGATCGCTCGGAGGTTCCGTTCAGGCATTCTCTTATTGCCAAGTGCGCGTATGGCCGGCCGTCCCTGTTTGATGTGAAGGCGGGGCTGTAGGCTTCGCTTCACTTGATTGCGGATGTGGCGATTTCCAGTCTTGATCAGTGCCATATCCTCCTTCGTTTTGTTGATCGTTCAGACTATCTGAAGGTTTGGTTGAAGGAACAAATTCACATCAAGGGGTTTTTGTTTAGATTCTTCAAGTGGCCTTGGCAGTTCAGACCTGGCACTGAATCCCCCATCGTCCCAGTGTGGATTTGCTTCCTAGGGTTGTCGGTGAATTTGTACCAAGGCAATTTTTTGCTCTCTGTGGCTGGTGCAATTGGAAAACCGATCAAGGTTGATGGAGCGACTGCGGGGTACTCGTGCATGGTTGCGGCAAGGGTTTGCGTGGAGCTTAATTTGCGGGAGCAGCATCCGGATAGGGTATGGATTGGCTGTGGAACGGAGGGATTCTCTCAGAAGATTGTTTATGAGCGCAGGCCAGCATATTGCAGGGTCTGTTCGAAGGTGGGACACTTTGCGGCGAGTTGCAGGAGGAGCCAAGGGAAGGGTGCAGGTCTTGGTGTGACCGGTGAGGTTGCGAATGATGCAAGAAGGGAGATGGCCGAGAGGGGTGTAGGCGAGGGGGTCCCCACGGTTGGGGCTGAAGGAAAGGGAGGTGGGAACCACGGGGGGGTGGGCCAGGAGTTGGAGGAGCACATTGTCGCGGACAAAGGGGCAATGGTGCCTCGTTCAACGGTGTTCTCACGGTTGCAGTCTGATTTGTGCTCTTTGGAGACCCTAGTGGCTATGGGGGAGGATGTGGTGCAGCCTAAAGCGGGACCTACTGCTGTTTGTGATGAAATAGGTGTGGAGAGGGCCGAGACCCAGCTGGTATTGACACAGAACCGGGGTGTCGAGGCTTCAGTGTCTAAGGACGGCGATTTGGAAGGCGATGGCCTGTTGCAGATGGAATGTGTGGAAGGGGAGCTGGGTGTTGATCTCGGCCAAGGTGTTGAAGGCACGCAGTTGGGTTTTCCAGCGGCAGTTGATGGCGGCTCTGGGGTGGTGTTAGGTGCAAGGTAGGAGTGGCGCCGGAGGGTTGCGCCGGCGACGGAGGAACAGGCGCAGGGGCGCAACGAGGGAGGGGAAGGAAACGTACCCAGATCGGATACGTCGCAGCACGTGGAACCTGTCTTGATTCCATCTTCTACGGCTAAAAACCAGGGATCTCTTGGAGTTTTGAATCAGGGAGATGAATCCTCATTGCACTCAACTTCTAGAGTTAGTGACTCGCTGGTCCATTGCGCCTTGGACATGCCAAGTGGCAACACCGAAGTGGAACAGGTTGGATTGCTTGGAAATAGAGTGGCACAGGCTTTTTTGGAGAATACTCGAGAATCATCTTCAGAAGATGTCTCGGTACAAGGAGAACAAAATCAGTCAATTGAGGAAGGTGGAGCTTCTTCCCCGGTCTCGGTGACGTGCCGTGATAATGGCAGGTTGGCTGTGGTGCATTATGATGCTTCATCACTGGGGAATGAGGATGAAAATTGCAATGAGACCCCTTTCATCAAGGTGGTGAGATGGAAGCAGAATCGTGAGAAACATATTCTGAAGACTAATATTATCTCTGCTTCAAGGCGAAGATGTCAAAAGAAGGCAAAGCTTGGTGTTAAAACGGTGGACACGATAGTAGAAAAGGAGATTTCATCTCCCTTTTCACTAGAGGAGGAAGCTCTTTTGGCTCGTGTGGCTTTTGATGGGCCTGGTGTATATTTTGGGATCCCCCGAAGATCAAATAGGACAAGGACCAACTCGGTAAGCCTCGCAGAGCCTCTGTAGGCTTGTTTTAATTTTTTCTCGGGTTAGCCCTCGCTAATATGGCTAAGGTCTGAGTCCCCTTTTAAGTTGTAGCTTTCTTTGCCAGTACTCTGTCATAGGCTTGATTGGCCCCTTTTATATGTTCAATAAAATTGCTTTAAAAAAAAAAAAGAAAAAAGTGAGTTTCTTCATGGGTGTTCCAAGTTGGGCGTGGCTGATACTTATGATCCAGCTTGAGGGGGAGTGTTAAGAGTTAGTACCGCATGGGTAATTTTGGAATATCTTTGTTTATTAGCCTCTTATGTCTCTTTTGTGTATGTTACATAAGTATCAAGGGTATACTTGTAGTTCTTTTATAGTTTTTATTATAAGTGCAACCCTACTATTAACAATTGGGACAAGCTATTCTCTCCAATCGGCAGCTCTATTGTTCTCTCTATTCTCTCTTCTTCTCTTCTCTCTAGTTTCTTCATTCTTTACTTCTTCTTCTAGTTACTGTTGCTGGTTATTCTAGGTCTGAGATTGTCAACAATATCTTATTTTTGGGTGAATAAATAATTAAATTACTAAAGGAGAGCACAATTACAAGAGCCCCTTAGGGGCAGCAACAAAACAGCCAGCACAAAAAGCAAGCCCACAGCTAATGGGGGCCTGGGCCAACAAAAGAAACAGAAGGGAGACCCCAGGATACAACAATGAGTCTGTTCCTTGGGGTATCAAGACAAGAAGATGGAGGGGCAGACGGCAATTTCGCTTTAATTTCAAAAGAAATGGAGTCCCAAATCTGCTGGTAAGTTCGAGAGTTGGAGGTCCATTTCCTGATATTCTGCTCCATCCAAATATGATTGATTGTAGCACAAAACGCCATTTTCCCAACCGTGTCACATATGGAGGAGCCAGCAAAAGTCATATCAATCCAAATCCACTCAAGAGAGAAGGGGAGAATTCTTCTAGGGGCTGGCCAGCATTTGGATAAAATGCCTTTCCAAATGGCAGCCGAGGTAGGACAGCTGAAGAAGAGATGATCAAAGTCTTCCACATTGTTCCAGTAGAGGCAGCATGAGGGAGAGACTGAAATCTAGCGATGGCACAGGAAAGCTTGGGTTGGAAGGCAATTGGTGAAGACCCTCCAGACCGTGAAGCAATGGTGGGGAATGTGATGTTTGAACCAAAGAAGCTTCCTCCAGATTACCAAATAACCTTTTTGACGAATAAGATCCCATGCTGCTTTAGAGGAGGAGGAGGATGATGTGTTAGTCGACCAAACAATAGAGTCCTCCCTTCCCAAAGGTCTTCTAGTGATGGAGTGCAGGTCATTCCAGATACTAATAAGCAAAGGAGCCGTAGAGGGGGGGGTCCATCCTGCTTGATCCAAAATGTCAGCCACCATAGAGAGCCGATGGTGACCCGAATTATAGATGAGTCTAGGGGGGACAGAGTGCAAGAAGACCCCCCTAGGATCCCAGTGGTCCAGCCACAGATAAGAAGAGAGGCCATCCCCAATCTGAGAACAGATGACATGATGCACCAGGTGGCAAGAAGCTAGGATCTTTCGCCAATCCCAAGAAGCATCAGAAGAGGGCAATGCAGTCTAAATAGAGTCCTGACGGAGGGAACCCGAGTAAATCCAGTCGACCCAGATGCTTTTCTGATTTGTAGCAATTTTTCAAATTAGCTTGATGATGTCAACCAAGTTCACTTCCTTGATTCTTCTAATACCCAAACCACCTTCCTTATTAGGGAGACAAACAGCAGCCCAACAACGAGGGTGCATAAATCTTGAAGGTTCGGAGCCCTTCCAAAGAAAGGCTGCCAAGAGAGATTCCATAGATTTGATGCTGGCTTGAGGAAGACCATATATGCCTGACCAATAAATGTAGGAAGAATCCAAAACTGATCTGATGAGAATCAATCTGCCAGCATAAGAGAGCAAATTTCCTTTCCACAACTGAAGCCTTTTCTTAATAAGATCCAACATCGGGGTGCAGTGATGAGCTGAGAGCCTAGCAGGAATCAAAGGAAGCCCCAAGTACTGGACTGGAAGCTGCCCCTCATGGAAACCTGATTTTTCTAAAAAACCAGCTTTGTCTTGCTCAGAAACTCCAGCAAAGAACAGAAAGGACTTGGACGGGTTTGTGCGGAGGCTTGAAAGCACATAGAATTGCTGCAGACAAATTAAGGCTGACTCGAGGGAAGCAATGGAGGCCTTTGAGAAGATCATCAGGTCATCAGCAAAAGCCAAGTGAGTTAGTTTGATAGCCTTACACTTGGGCAAAGGGGAGATATGCTGAAGGTCAGTGCTGATTTGGATTTTTCTAGATAGAACTTCCAAAGCCAGCGTGAAAAGGTAAGGAGATAGAGGGCATCCTTGCCTGATTCCCACCGAAGCTCCAAAGTAACCTACTGGGCTGCCAGTCAACGATATCTCATTCCATATGAAAATGGAAATATTTCATGGACACCATGAAAACATTGCAAATATTGTGGAAACCTTTGAAATGTTAGCCAAATTACTAATCAGATGTTATCAGTCCTTTGCTGCATAGTTGTCTAGGCTGTGTGCCTAGGCGTCCAGGCTTTCTTGGTCCAAAGGCGACAACACGTGTTATTGATACTTCACGAGTTTATGTTGATTATGTTTATTGTTTTGTTTTTTTTTAATCAATATGCTTATATTATATCCTATGCTTTTTTTTATTGTATGTTGGTTTTCTCATATTAGATCATTACCATCATAATTATATCGTATTGCATTGATATGGCTTCTATGATGCATATAAACATAAATATAATTATATAAAATTACCATTGCTATCATATATTGCATGCATGCCTAGGGCGCTTAGGCAGGCTCCCTGTCGCATAGGTGCCTCTCCAATGCCCTTTGGTCGCCTAATTGCTGTGACAACTATGCTTTGCCGATCTATTTAATAGCGTTTGATAAATATAGGGATTGCTTGCAGATCTGTTCTAAACTATTTGTTGTGTCTGCCTTGGTGTGTCTTAGAATTGTCATAGGTCTGTCGCAAGGTTGCTAGAGCACTATGGTTTCTGTGTGTGTGTGTGAGGATCTTTGCGTAGTGTACTTTGTTGTTGTCAATCCGCCATTGGATATCTAAGGAATGGTCTGGATGGCCTCCTGTCCAATTTCAGTCTCAAATTCAATCATTTATCATTCCATATAATGGCCTGCCCTCCCAATGTATGTCCATGCGCTCCACTGTAGTCCCATCCACCCTTTCCGTAGTCCTAGAATTTTTAGTGATTTGTTTCGTCATGTGGCCAACTCCGAAATTGGGCTGAAATTTGACATGTGAGCAGGTGGGCTTTGGGATCCACCTGTTCACAAAATCCAAACCCCATCCGAGTTGCCACGGGGCAGAACCAGGTCCTCATGCAAAGATTGCTAACTTCGTAGCTGTGCAGGAAACGTCTTCCACTCTTCCCATAAAATTTAGTTACTGATCATTAGAAATTTAAATTATATAAATTAAGGGCTTTGCTACAATACCTACATTTCTCCTACAAGTCTTAGTGTGTAGGGGTACAATGTCCTCTTTTAAAGCTTCATCTTCGAATTATCCTCTATTGGTTTTACTCTTTCTTTTTCTTTTGGTTATGGAAGCTTTTGTGTAGATTATCTTCAGCCATGGATGTAGCTGTTGGTTGGTGAATCAGGCGTAATCCATGTGCTTTTTGTGGTTTGCTCTTCCTTAGCTTTTTGCTTGTTTCATATTATGTGTTGCCATTGTTTGTCCATTATGTTTCGATCCAATGTATTCAATCAATCCCATCCACCCCCATCTCAAAAGAAAAGTAAGCTCCCTTTTATTTTCTTCTTCTTCCTTTTCTCTTTTTTGCCTCTTTTGTTTTTGCTTCCTACAATCAAATCTCTCTTTGGACAAGCTCTAATTGAGGTACTAAATGCTAAAACATGCTACTGTACTTCTAATGTTTTTTTGACGTCTCTCCACAGAACATGGGCATCCATCTAAAGGCTTCGTTTACTAAGACTCTCCAATTTTTTAATTTAACTTTGAACTATCTGTTCAGGTATTGGCCAAACAACAGAAGTAGGATGTATGTTATGGAAAATACAGGCATGTCAAAACTTATGATGTTATCACTAAAATATTTTCTCCATTTTTCAATTTGTAACATGTGTTCTGAATCATACTCTACATTTTCTGCTTATACTTATCTATCAGGAGATTTTGTAAGAATGCACAGCCTTCGAACTGGTGATTTCTTTATTGTCTACAAAGAAGAAAGCTCTGGAAAATACGTAAGTATCAATCATCATAGTTTATCATTTGAGGTCTTGTATAGGCATTTCCTCTCTGTAGCTCAATTTTAATTTGTTAAATCTTCTCTAAATGAGGACTACTCAGTCAGGGTTTGAGGATAGGAAGAAGCTATACTACCAGTTTCTGGCTTCACGATGAGTTAGTGTAGGGTTGTTTATTTATTCACAATTTATGTTTTCTTTTTCTGGGGGGTGGGGGGACGATTGGAAGCAGGGGGTTGTGGGCATCCATTCAATGGTCTGGTGGACCAATCAGGGGATATCAAGCATTCTGACCGTTGTAAATTCTGTTGGAATTGTGGACTCGATGACAGTGGTGAATTATTGGTGGCCAACTTTTTGGAGGATGGTTACATTTTTCGGTTTCATTGAAGTGTTGTCATAAAACTCCTGGTAGATTGTACTATTATAGTAGGGCATTAGCCTTAGTATTGTCGGAAATGTACATAATGGGCGAGGTAAGGTGGGTTCTTCCTTTCCACTACCCTGACATAGTACTCCTCTTCTAGAAATTATTGCATGACTAAGGTCCTGCCTATTTTCCATTTTTAAGATTGCTCGTGGTAAGAAGGGCATGAAATCATTATATGCTGGGGAATTGGTGGAGCCGGGAGACCATGGGAGGACAGAGGATAGGAACACAAGGGCCGACAACCAGTTTGTTTTAGCACATGGAACCTCCTCAGTATCAGCTGGTGGCTATGAGGTCATGAGGGATGAAACTTTCATGGCAAACGAGTCATTTGATTTTGAGAGAGATACTGATGGGCCATCTGGACCTGCATTTACTTCATTACCAGATCTTGATCCTTCATGAAATTCCCTGATAATTTCCCTCTTTGATTACTTGCAATGACAAGCAATTGTTGTTTCCCCCTTTCTGATTCTCTGTCAATGTTTGTGTAATTTGTTTAGGTTTTATGATTTGGTGAAAGCATGGAATATGACCTGAGGACATTAAATTTTTAAATGTCACCTTGGTCTATTTAACTGATAAAGGTGTTCCTAATTTTTTTCCCCTCTCCCAGCGCCAGCATTTTTCTGGTAACCTGTAGATCTTCTTCTCGTCACTACCATATGCATACACAAGGGGATGTTTCATTCAAATTATTTAGGCCAAATTTGCACCTGGAAATGGTTTTAAAAAGTGAGGAAACCGTCTGAATTCATGTAGTGTAGCAGATGACACATGGGTTTTTTTATGATATGGGGAACATTGCTTTTGTTAATAATCTTGATGCCTATTTATTTATTTATTTATTTTGATGAGTTGATGCCTGATTGATTGGTTTTGGAGTAATGCAGAAACTAATTTCGGATTAGTTTGGAGAGGCACATGTATATAGAGAACAACTGCTATTTTAAAGCTTGTTGATAGCTTTATTCTGTATGTTTCCTCTTTATTTTTCAATCTAAATTCTTGTTAACAATTCATTAGAGAACTTCTCTGTTTTCTTTTCTCCCATCTAGTACTCCTTTATTTTACTGCTGCATTTTCATTTTAGTTCCTTGGATTATGTACTTACATCATCTAGATTCTCTCAGTTTCAGCCTCTTCGATCTGGGAGCATAGTTCGAGAACTCGTTTCGTTTCAGTATTTCGAGCTGACCGAAATATTCGAAATTTTGGATATTTCGGTCGAAATATTGTATTTTTTCTGGTATGTTTCGATAGGTCATTTCGGTGGGTTTTAGGCCAAGTTAAGGCCTGAAACTTCATGGAAACCCTATTTTAGGCTATATAAACACATTTAAATGTTCAAATTGCAAAAATAGTCACCCAAAATGGTGTTTTGGATGTACACCATTGATTGGCAACGTACGGTCGAACCCTAATGTATAAGTGTATAACTTAGTTAATTACACATTGTACATTAAACAAGTAAATTGACTTGGAACTAAGTTAGAAATATAATGACTCATAAGTTAAGTCATAAATCATAATATTAAGTACATAAGACATCAAGTCAATAACAAGTTAACAAATAACAACTTAAGAGTTAAGATTTAAGAAGATGATATCAAACATTCCAAATCACAATATGTCAATATCCCCAATTGTCCCCTACAAGGTTACAAGTCAAGTAGTCAACTAGTCATCATTCATCTCAAATGTTTACAAATTTGCTAATAATAACTACTTCGCCGTCCAGGATCAACCCCACTCAGGGTCGGAGCCGACGTGTATTGCTCTCCGACTGTAAGACAAATGCATGCCACGTCATAGTCTGGGAGAAGAAGCGAGTGTAGTCATCCACAGTGGCCATGTAAACTGCATCATCAACATGTTGAAGATAACCTATCCTAGGATATAGGTCACCAAACTGTGAAGAAGTACTACCCACTGATCTACTATGATATGAGTCATATGACGGCTCTGCGGGAGCATGTACGGGTTGTGCGGTGCCGTGGTGGGTTGGGTAGCCGAGTGTAGGAAAAGAAGTCATGCACAAAAGACGATCCACTATATCCTTGTGAGTGGGAGTCATACTCAAAACTGGGAATGGATGGAGAAGATATAGGCTGCTGCCCCCAAGGGTACTGCCCAGAATGTCCTTCGCTACATGGATGTGAATGAGATGAACCATGCTCTGATTGTGCTAGAGATGGACTGCTGTCTACATGAAAAGATGGGGCACGGAAATGCCCACTCGATCTACTGTCTCTATCGCCAATACTCAGTCCACCAACAGAGCTAGATAGGGCATCAATGTCCATAAGCTCAGTCTGCCTACTAGTACCACTACCACGACCACCAGGACGGGATTGGCCACGCTGCTTTCTTGAGTAGGTCGAGGTGGATGATGTGGGCCATGTGGTTGGTGTGGGGCCGGTGGGGGCACAGATTGCCTCTTGCTGCTCTTGTACCACAAACGGGACTCGAGTTCCCTCATATGCTTGACTACCATCACCATCATCATCACATCCATCATTACTTTCATCATCACCTCCATCATCACCATCTCCACCAGATGACATAGACCAATCTTCATCCTCCTCATCAACACCACCAGTAGACTGGAACGGTATGGGTGACGCGTCCCGTGCATGTACCTCACCCTCTACAGCCATGAAGTCATCCACATCAGCTTCTATGTGTTCAGCTATCATGGGGTCAGGTCTACGTCCAGGCTGATCTAACACTGGCTCACCTCTATCCCTCACCCAATCAACAATAAGATCTTCATCATCTGACTCCACCTGGAAAATGTCGGCGAGATCGATATTTTCCCTGATACCCTCTTGTCCCATGCGTATGTGTTGCATCTTCAACCTCAAATTATAATGCACATACACTAAGTCAGAGAGACGTTCATAACCCAATCTATTTCTCCTCTTTGAATGGATGAGAGAAAATGTACTCTAATTCCGTTCACAGCTAGATACTGAACATGTCTGGGAGAGAACCTTGATTGCTATTTTTCGTAAATTGTCTGCCGAACCCCCATACAACACTCACCATTCAGTTGCATTACAACAAAAGAGACATGTCACCTTCATTTCAAAAGAATAAGATATTGAATTGAGTAATGACTAATGAAGTAATGACTAATGAGTATCGGCATCACCGCGTGTCCGGCCTTGCTCTGCAGCATCGGTTCCAAAACTTCCTTATGCATCCCTAAAAGTCTTCAACTATAATCATTTGAAAAATATTTAAAATTAGTAATGACTCATTACTATTTAGTATTGAATTGAGTAATTCCAAATGAATTATAACTTATAAGACTCACCTCATTGTTGCATATCACCTGTAATTTACTATTCGGCTCCAACTTGGCAACTACTTCTTTGATTGCGTCAATAAGACTATTATTCAACCCAAGCCTATGACTGTATTGGTATTTGGGGTTCAAATAATATGTTGAAATTGACATTACATATTGACTAGTTAGTAATATATCCTTCAAATTAACTTTAAAAGATGTAATTGCATAAAAAACAAAGAGTGTACACTCACCAGCCTTATGCAGTGGATGCATAAGTTGATTTTCCCAGCGCTCCTTGATAATTTTGAGAAAGTGTTTGGTACCTCGTGGATTTGCATTGTAAACACCTTCATTCATCAAGTCTATGGCAGCATATAGATGTGGCATAGTTGGTCCCTTGATAGTTGAATCAACTATATGCAAAACCTTGACCACTGGGTCCAGAAGTTGTACCACTTTATGCAACTTAGACCAAAAGTCATCTGATGAAATTGTAGCTTATGCTTCCCTACCACCATGGGTATTGGACCCATTCCAGTCGAACCAGTCTTCAGAAGCAAACATTGATCTCAGTCCAGACTTCTTGGTTTCTATACTCTTGAGTGCAATGTAGTTGGTGGCGAATCTAGTTATGCCTGGCCTCACTAAGTCACCCCCACACTTCTCCCTCAAGAGGTTTAGTGCAAACCCATGGTTGTAGACAAAGTTGGTCATTTGCCTTGCCTTTTCCACAACATGTACCAATTTGATCTTTCCCATGTCCTTCAACATGAGGTCTATACAATGGGCAGCACATGGAGTCCAAAACAACCGGTACTTATTGTTTTGCATCAACCTCTCACCGGCACTCTTGTAGTTGCTTCCGTTGTCCGTTACAATTTGGACAACGTTCCTCACTCCTACATCTTCTACCACTTCCTTCAGTAATTTGTAGATATACTTTGCATCATTTTTCTCCTTGGATGCATCAACAGACTTCAGAAAGACTGTCCTCCCATCACAATACACCATAAAGTTGATGATGGACTTTCTTGTAGGACCAGTCCAACCATCACACATTATGGTCACCCCATAGTTCTCCCACAGCCCCCTCATTTCATTGATGTAGTCTTCAAGCTCTCTCTTCTGTTGGGGCAAATACACATTCATAATCTCATATGGGGTGGGCCCCTTATACCCTGGGTCAGCCTCAGCAATGGAATCTATCATAGTCTGATAAAAGGGGCCTTGTGCTGTGTTTGCTGGGATGGTATGGTATAACATCCACTTAGCTATAGATTCCTTTACCATCCCCTTCAGATTTTTCCATGCTCCCTTGATTTTTGGTTGTTTGTTGCCTTTCTTTCTATAAACACCAGGTGCTTGGTGAAGTGCTGGGTCATCTTGTGGTGGTGGAGGCGGAGGGGGAGCTGCCCTCATATTCTGTGATCTCCTAAAGGGATTAGGCAACCCACCTCCTCCACTACTACTAGCAGCAGCTCTAGAGGTACTAGCTCCTCCACTACTACCTACTCTCTGTCTCTCGACTCTCTCCTGATCCTCATGATAACTGGCTCTGCTCATCATCAGTGCTCGTCTCTAATCCCTAGCCTCTTGCTCAGTCTCTATATCATCAGGAACATAGACATCATCACTGTCATCATCACCATCAGCACGATGGCTTGATTGGCCTCCCGCTGTACACCTCACTGCTTCCTCAAGATCTACTTTTGCTTTCTCCCTCTGAGCCTTCCTCTTACTCCCTCCCTTCATGTAATCAATGACAGCCCTAGATACCTCCACAGGGACCATATGACATGCGACCACTTCAGGAGAATTCCAAGCTAGATGTTGTTTGAGTGTAGTGGCACCACCTCCCAAAAACTGCATGTGACAATAGTTGCATTGGGATTTTCTTTTATCCCCATCAATTGGAGTGCCATGCAACCATGCAATGTCACCCCTAGTGCGCCTGGGTGTGCTCCCCTCCCCCTGGGTCTGGGCCGGCTGCCTCTACCCCTCTTGCCTCTGGCTCTGTCGTTTACCACGGTTCGTCATAATCAGACTAGTTTATTGTTGCATGAATAAAAGACAATTCATTAATCACTGAAGCACATCAATTCTTTTAGTTTAAAATTTGAAATGTTTAAGAATTAAGATTTAAGAGCACTAACACAAGTATATAAGTATATAACTATTTAGTATTTTTCCCCTAACCCTCATATTTTTCTCATATTTAAAAATAATTTTTAAAAATATTTTTCAAATAAATATTGGCCTAGCACAACAAAATCAAAAAGATATGTAAATGGGTAGCAAATAAGAAGTATGTACAATTTACTTTTATATTTTTCAGTAATTTTAAAACAAAAACCTCATATTATTTCTTATTTTTTGCTATTTTTTTGAATTTTTTAAATATTTTTTATAATTTTTGAAAATTAAAATAATTAATTATTGGCAGAAAAATATTTTTGACACCATGAAGCCATAGATCGGCCAATGGTGTCTAACATATATTTAATTCATCACCATACAATATACATAACCCCTATTATTTTTTGATTTTTGTTGTAAATAAATCCAATTTTTGAAATAGAAAAATAAATAAATAATATATATACCAAAAAAAAATTTCGACACTGTGAAGTCATAGATCGGCTTCCGGTGTCTAACATATATTTATTTCATCACAAACAAACATGTTGATCAAGCATTTCCCTAAAAAAAATCAATTTTGAGAATATGGTTTTACCTGAAATAATGGAAAGGCTTCACAGATGTGCTAAGAAGTTTGTTCTCCAAGTGATTCCGGCGTAGATGCGGCAAGGATTCAAGTGGGAAGTGGAAGATTGAAGAAGAATAAGCAAAAACCTTAAAAAACCAAGCAAAAGAGGAAAAATGCTCTGTTTCTCAGTCTCGGTCGAAATTTCAACCGAGACTATCGAAACATGGTATTTTATATAAAGCATTTTCTCGAGATTTTTTCAAAATCTCGAAATATCTCGAAATCTAGTATTTTTTTTATTCGAGGAGTTATTTCGTTTCGAGGGGGTCGAAATTCTCGAAATCTCGATCGAGATTTCGCGAGATTTTGAACTATGTCCGAGAGAGGTGATTCAATATGCATTGGGCAATATGATTTTACAAAAAATGACCAATCTCAGATGTGGTCTTCTTTGTTTGAATTGCCACATAAGCCCTCCACTGATTTGACAGTTGAAATACATAGGAGAAGATCCATTGGATGGGGGGGGGCATTTTTTCTATCTAATAATAGACAAAATCAACCTTTCACATGGCTCGAAAAATTCTTTGAATGTTCTCCTTACAGCATAAACTGTACAATGGCGGAGGTGTTTTAAACTCTAAACATGATATTTCAAATGTTACAGTATTGTTGTAATGTTGTGAATACATTAAGATGGAAACTGAATGTTTTTGGAAAGCTAAATTGCAACCTTCTCTAGGTGAATATTTGTTTGAACAGAAATTTTGGGTGAGCTTTCTCTTTGCTTCCCCTATATGCAACAGATCCCGCGTTCAGACTTCAGAGCATGCCATGAGAGTTTCAGATGCCATACAAATAATGCTACTCTAGAATCCCTGTCCTTTTCTTACAAGTTGACAGAAGTATCATCCACCACTTCTGCATTGTGTGCATATCTCTGATATTGCATTTGTACAGTTTTCCAGCCTTTTCTTAGATATATGTGTTATCTGTTCAAGATTAAATATCAATCTAGGCTACAAAACCTTGACAGGAGCTGAATGAACTCTGAAATTTACTTGATTCTTGTCCTGACAAGGGTATTTAAACTGAAGGAAACTAAAACTTCTCATGCAAATCAGATGATCAGTACTCATTGCCCTTCAAAGGAGAATGCATTTATAACTCATGCCTATTTTTAAGTGTTTTTGCAGCCAACCAAATTCGCAGCTATTCACAAGGGGAACAGGTACAATGAAGCTCCACAACTGTGTGCTATCTGAACCACAGTTAGTTAACACATGTTTTTAATGCTGTTGTGCTGTTTTCCGAATTGATCTCAATGATATGGAAAAAAAAAAACTTAAAAATACCTCAAAAGTTTAAACTTGTTTTTAATTGCACTTTTTGAAAAAACTAAAATTTTGATTTAAAAAAAATAATAAATTTGATATTATATAAGCTAATAACCCACACATCAAATATTCTTATTGAATTAATAAGAAATGAGTTGGTTCCACAATTTATACGTATATATTGCCATTTTTTGTATAATACTTTTCAAATTTGAACATTTAAAATAAATACTGTCTGTTTTCAGTTTTTAGCCATTTCGCAAAATGTTTGACTGTATTTTGTGATGTTCAATTTTTGAACTATTTTAGACATGCCATACCGAACAAAGTTTTTTTCCATTCCCATTTTAAATAACTATAATCTAAACATCAATTCACTAGTATAAAACATATTGGAGTCAAAAGAGCTACCCATGCAAGACATTGAGGGGTGTCATTGTAGATATCTGAGTGTGCTGTTTCAACATCGAAGTTGAATATATACCCAAGGATATGATGTGGGGCTCTATTTTGAGCCTCAGAGGTCTTATCTTACTCCTAAACAATATTTGGAATCATAAAAAAGTAATCAGGAGGAAATAATTTAGAAAATTACAGTCTTTCCTAAGCTTAAAGTGTGTTAGGTAGAAATCTCAACACCAATCTTCTAATCATTAAGTCATGAAATATGTTAAAAATATATTGTACTAAATATGAGGAAAAGATTAATATACTTGTTGCGTCAGGAAATCGTTCAAGGGTCCTTTCGAGTGCTATAACCTGCAAAAGAATCTGGGTGACAAAGGAGAACCGGTGTGGTTCCGGCCTAGGACTCTCTGATGCCTAAGTTAGATCTCTTTGAGCAAACAGATGAATAATAAAATTCAAGACGGGTTTTTGGGGGTAGAGTACCTTCTTTTTTATAATAGAGTATGGTGGTGTGGAGAGTCCCGGTTGATGTAGAGTGGCCTTCGTAGTTGATAGAGTCTCTGGGTATGGTTCTTTTTTGATTGGTTGTCTTCCCGTGGGATGTAGTGTCTCAGTTGGGTTGTCGTTCTTAGCAGATAGATGTTGATACGTTGTCAGATATGGTGCTTAGTGTTTATGTCTATCTGGGACTGTACAGTTGATAGACGGTGTTCTAGAGTTCTTGAGGTGGCATACGTGCAGGTGACAACGAACAGTGACGATGGTGTTGGTCTCCTATCAGGATTCACGTTTACGCCTGTATCCACGTGTGTCTGAGGTCCACATCAACGTGTGCATGGAAGTCCGCACCCTAAGGGAGGTTATCCCCCAAGGGAGGTCATCCCCCAAGGATTTGGCGCTCAAGGGAGGTCATCCCCCAAGGGGTTGGTGCCCAAGGGAGGCCATACCCCAAGGGTGCGGGTGGTCCGCGCCCATGCTAGTTCCTCCTTTGGTCCCATTACGGTTCACCTCCATGGACCAAACACGTGGCAGCCTCCAATTGGTCTTTATGAATCTGGGTTTATCAATACCTTTTTTTACCTTGGTGCTCAGTTTTGGTTCTTCTTTCAGCATATCCCTGCTCTTAAGGGATCAAATCATGTTTCAAGATAATTTTTAATTTATGTACTTTATTGTGCTCTCCCTAGCAAAATAAACATTATATAATCATTTTTGGTATCCACTTAAAAAGTGGACCCATGATGGTTAGTCTTATGGGGACATTGTTCTGCACCAATTTTTCCACACCAATTACAAACCACAAAAGGGGAGGATATATAGGACAAAGTTTTCCTCCACTCATAGAAGACGGTTCACCCACCATCCTAAGGTTCACAAACCTTTGCTGGGGTGTTAGTATGTTCCAAAATACCCTCCCGACACCTATTCCTGCCCTCTCCCATCCCTCGGATCCCATTCACCTTGGATGGAGGGAAACTCGATCCTTCAATATATTACTATTAGAGCACTTATCAAGAGACGATTTCAACTCATCCACTTCCTTGCCCAAGGCCTCATTAGCCTCTTTGAGAGAATCATTTTCCGAAGCTATAGTTTGGATTCTCTTTTTCAAACTTTTATGTCTAAACCACAGTTTCTGAAATTCCGAATTTAGCTCATCATAGGTATTTGACCATTCCTTAAATGAGGGACTATCCACCTACCTCATTCTCATTCTTATCTTCACTAGCATCATTCACAAAACCAATAAAACATAGATTTAAAACCTCATTAGGAGATTCCTCCTTGGAATCACTACTTGCATATTCAACCTGTGTGGTTGCGGCTGTTGTCTTTTTACTCCTTTATTTATCCCTTGGTTGTTTCTTGGAGGGGCATTAATTAGCCATATGGCCTATCTCATTACAATTTTAACAACGAAAACTATCACCAATGGGAGGTTCTTTTTTGTTGCTAATCTGAGGTCCATTTCTAAGCTGTTTCTGATTAAAACTTTGGAATCTCCTAAAGAGAGGCAATTTCCTCATCATCAAATTTAACATCCTCATATTGAGATGATGAAGCTTGGAGGGCAATGCCCTTTTTTTGCTTTTGGGTAACACCATCTCCGAGGATCATCTGATGGGTAATGAGAGATAGGTCTTTAGCCTCCGTAATGATAGTCACTTTGGGTGTCTCACTCTTAGGTAGAGACCTAAGAATTTTGTTTACAAGTTCCATTGAACTATTGAAGTATAGGTTGCATACATGGCAAGGGGTCATCCAGCGGTTGAGCTGTGCCACACATATCTCAGTGCATGCCTAGAGATGTGTGTGACACAATCCAACGGTTGACAGTACCCTGGGGGTTTCCTGCTCCCCGGAGACGATCCTGATCCAAAATTGGTTGACTTTTACTCATTTTTAAAAGGTTCGAAATAAAAGGTTGATTTTTTATTCCTTTATTTGGTTGGTACATTCGTGTGTGACCTCCAAATTCTTCCAGACCCGTTGATGCTTCTATATCAGGCCTGTTGCCAATGACCAACATTCATGCTGAGTGAGACACACACTCCCATCACCTTTTTGATTCGTAACCAAATGGAAGAAACCTGAGCATGCTTCTTTAACAAACCATCTTCATTGACATACTCTGCTCGATCATGAACAATTGAAAAGGAGAAGAAGGATCCTTTTGTTTTTGTTATAGACCAACAAAGTGTATTAAAAAGGGCTTTATTGACATCCCGAAGACGACGAATACTGAGACCTCCTTCATCTTTTGGTTTACACTTTACAGTAACTTTTGGATCCCCACTCCAAATGAAGTTCTTCATCCATCTATCCATCATTTTAATCAAAGAGGATAACCACCAGTATATTGAAAAATTGTGCATCGAAGTGCTGGAAATAACATACTTAACAAGTTGAATATGACCTGCCATAGAAATCATCTTTTTTTTCCACCCCCGACAACTTTGCTAAGAAGCAACCATCAAAATTAAGTTTGATCCAACTCACTATTGGTTTGTTTCAAATCAAGTTGACTTGTGACTTGAAACAAGAGAATGTGATTAAAAATTGGAGGGAGATCGTTGCCAAATTGCATAGCCTCCATGCATCAGCACAAGGCATCCCAACAGGGTGAGATTTTTTATTTTGCCCTTTCTATGTCTGGGCACAGACTCTATGGAGACTTAGCAACCTCCTCCTTCCCTTTAAAAAAAAAAAACGTGTTGTGATGTTCTTTACTAAGAAAGAAAAACAAGAAATGCCATGGGTGTGTGTGAGAAGTGATAAAAATATATGATCAAGTAGAGAAGAGATGAAAGTGATTGATTAAAATGTTTGTTATTTCTACATAGTTTTAGGCAAGTGATTTTCTGTCTTGGAGTGGTGGCCTACGGCCTCCTTTTGTTTATATCTCGTACAGGCTCTTCACTGGAGTTCTGTTTTCCAAAAATCTTATATCATTTTCATATTCAAAACGACAAGAAATATTTTCTTTTAGGGAGAAAGTTCTCTGTGTTGCAACGCAGTCTGTAGTCAGGCACATGGGCACCTTGTGCAGGAGGCAGGATGGTCATTGCACCCACTCCATGTACCTGGGCGCAGGCTGCATCGCAGCACAAACCGGTAGAATTTTTTTCCCCATTTCTTTTATCTTTTATTTTCTTTCGTTTCAAACACGGCCTTAAAAGGGTCAAAAGTTTCAAGCATGAAGCATCCGGAATCGTCAATATTAATAGTCAGTACCTTCACACTCCCATTCCTCCCGCGTCGTCCCTTCGCAGCAGTGACCAGCACTTCCTCCTTACGGTATGTCTCTCTCCCTCCTTCCTTCTTTCTCTCGAGATCAAAATATTTGTTCCATATATATATTTTTTCTTACGTTTTTCTAAGATTCTTCTTTATTCTGTTACTTTCTTCGATTTCTGAATTCTCTTTTGAATCTTTTCCCCCTTATTTTTTATTTTCTGCTTCTGTGGTTTTTTTCTAACTCTTCTATTTTTTGGGTTCTGTCTTTGACTTCCATTAGAAATCTCTAGTTTCTCAGTGCCCATGGATCCGCAACCCGAACCAGTGAGCTACATCTGTGGAGGTAACGTGAATTTTCTCTCCATGTGAAAGTAAGAGAAACCCTTGATTTCTTGTATCAAATCCTGCAATATATGATGTGAACTTCTTTTTTTGATTAGATTGTGGGATGGAGAATACCCTGAAACCCGGGGATGTGATTCAGTGCCGAGAATGTGGTTACCGCATCCTCTACAAGAAGCGCACTCGCAGAAGTAAGTTATTTAACACCTTAGTGTGATGTCTGTTTCGTTCACTTTTTACAATTCCCTTTTGGCGGCTCACGAAAAAAAAAAGGCCCTTTTTTTTTAGTTTTTGTATTGTTTGGGAAGTTCGATGTTAAGCAGTTATCTGGAGCTTCCAGGAGAGAGTAATTTTCATTAGAACCGAAGACGCCCGGAGAGAGTTGTTTTCATTAGAACGTAAGACACCTCCCCCACCCCCCCACCCCCTTCAAAAAAAATGAAAGATTATGCAGAGAGTAGATCCCAACAAAAACCTCCATTAGATTATAACCCAAGAAGCGAAAGACTAGTGGTGGTTGCCTTGAGGTTGGTTGGTTTTTGTCATATAGAGTACTGCAGAAGAGCAGAAGACCACCTCAAACTTTGAAAGTGTGGGTGCACTTTGTGTAATATAGCACATGAACAATGGACTCATGATGTGGATTTGCTTTTCTTTTACTCCCATCTTTGCGATTAGGTATCAATTGTACTATCAAAGAATATCCATAATGTGTTGATTAAAGAAAACCTGCTATAAAACTTAATGGCATTCACGAGATTGATTTATTTGTTTCCTGAGAGTTTGTATGATATATCATTTCTTATTTATGAAATAATATGAAATTTTTAAAGTTTGATAAGAAAAAACTATATACCATTTTGATGGATTTTAAAACTTAAACAACAATCATTTTATGATGAATATTGGTCAAGGTTCTCAGACATTAAAGTCATTGAAACAATTCATTCTTTTTAAATTGTGAAAGTCCGAAGAAAAATGGTTAGCAGGGATACTGAAGAAAATTAAATTAGAGTGATGGTGGATAAGATAAGGAAGTCTGACTGTAGTTTATCCAAGTCTTTCAAGTGAGGCACAATCATGAGTTAGTTGGAGTTGCACTCTGTGTTATTGTCTCTTTCTCTATCAAAGTGTTATTCATAGAAAGAATGCTGCAGTTTTGTTCTGTAGCACAGTAGTTTGTGGTTGATCTTACTGAAAGAAATGGGTGAGGATACTTTATAGCTTCAAAGTGGGATCAAATGTCTGAGGTTGCGTCAAAAACACAGGAAAGACAGTAAGGAGACTGTCTAGATTGACAGTAGTTTGTGGTTGATCTTTGTAGTTTCTTTCCTCTAGATTGACATTTCATAATGAGAATTCCATCAAAAGCAGTTGAAGAAATAAAGACAGAAAGAAACCTATTTGAACTACATGATAGGATTTAGATTAAATAACAATTTTTTCTATGGCCAAGATTAGCGGCAGTTTCATGGAAGACAGTTTTGATGTTTGAATTGATGCACAAATCTCGTTTTACTTTGCAACTTCTTCATAACCAATATATTTACCATTTCCATTCTATTTGTATCAGTTGTTCAATATGAAGCACGCTGATTAAGAGCACAGGAAAGGATGGGATGACGAGCACTTAACATTTAGTACATGGTTTATGTCTCGTCAGTATTCATGCAAAACAGTTTCATAACTAGAAGTCAGTCTATAATGAAAACCTTATGTGTAAACTTTGAATTCCCTGCTCGTGGGGAGGGGTTCTCTTTGCTACAACAGTGATGGATAGGTGAATCCCAGTTTTGGGAGTCCATGATACTTATGATACTTGTTTTTGTCTATTGAGTCCATAGTTCAACAAATGTTGTTGGTCTTATACTCCTATATGAAAATTTAATGCGAGATTGTGGTTGTGGATTCTCTGAGCTCTAAGTTTTGATGGTGTTATACATTGCTGCTCCATCTCCACTACAAACTTCCAATTTTCCAAAGTCAGGTGTCATCGGCTTTGGTATAAGGCGAATTTCTTTTTTTAGTTTCCCATTGGACAAAAATCTAGATCTACTTGTTTGGTCAATTGTAAACTGTATCCCATGCCACCCACAAAATCTACTATATTTGTAGCTGCTGATAATTGAAATAAACTCTTTTAGTCTTGAGTATTGCGGGTCTCAGCTCTTGCCTTTTGTGATCAAGGTCAGTTTAATTTTCCTTTGTGAAATTCAAGCTGGGCCTGATGCAATTTGGATCAAGCTGGGTCCTTGAGTCCATGTGGGTCTGGATTTTAAGTTGCAATATGCCAGGTATGACTATTGCTTGCATAACCTTGTAAGACCTGACATTCAAGGATAGAACATAAAGGATATCTTTGTAATCACAGTTATCAAAGCGTACACCTTGGCTTGTTACCTTGTGTCTAGGCCACCTAGATGCCCTACGACTATGCTTTCTAATAATGTCACCTTATCATATATTCAGAAATAAAATTTGAAGTATGTCGACGCAAAAAGGTAACAAAGAAAGCCTTGGATGAGTAAAACCACTAATATTTCAACTGTATTTCACTCTCCAACTTATGTAAGGTCTTAAATAAGTTGGAGAGTGAACTGCCTAGTGCACCTCACTTGCATCGGATGGTGCACTGGGCAGTGAACCTTTAAAGTTCGTCCTCTTAGTCTCATGGCCAACGTCGGATGCTCAAGTGTGGTATGGTTTTGAGCTAAAATCCTCCAGCACTAGCAAGATGACCAAACACGGTTTTTAGTTTAGCTGTTGATCCGAGACAACTCTAGGCAATAGATGGAAGGGAGAGAGGTTGCTGTCCGGCAGTGTGGCTCCTGTGCTAGCGCGGGGGCCAATGCAAGTGTACATGGAAGCATCAATAGGAGTTGAATTTCTGCTTTTTATGGGGGCAGGAAGTCATTTTATGGGGACTAAGTCTAAGTGTAGGAGCTACACGGACAGTCCTATTTCCCTAAAAAGGGAATTATTGTTTGCAATGGAACCATAACTTTAAACGCATGATTGAATCAAGAATGCCTATAATGTAAAAGGGCAATAGGCCCCTGTCTGGTCTTGTAGTGACTGCACCAGTATGAGCCATGGGAGCCAATGAGAGCATACTCAGGAGCATCAACATAGATGCCATTTTTTGTTTCATGGGGAACAGCCGAGCAGGGCATTACTTTTGCTTCTATGTCTGGGTGCAGAAGCACAAAGACAGACAAGGATATATGTGTTTTGGCAAACTTCTTCATGTCCAAGAATGAGATGGGAGATTCTTCCCCTATTATTGAGAAAATTATGAAGAGTAACATCTACGAGGGATAATTATCTCCTTCAATTCGCTGCCCACTCCAATTTCCTCCAATTCCTCACATAGGAGTGGAAATGACCACCCTACCCCACCTTAGGCAGTGTGTTCAGGCATGGGGTAGGGTGGTCATTTCCACTCCTATGTGAATTTGGAGGAATTGGAACGGACAATGAATTGGAGAGGATAACGATGCCATCTAAGACACTGAAACCAAAGTCACTCTCTCATAAGTTCCAATTGTTGCCTTAAAGGGAGTATATAATCCCATTCCTAGAACCCTAAGAGATAACCCAATGCTCATGAACCCGTGGGCCCACCCAAATAAGAGCCAAACCAAGTCCAATAGAGACCACCACGATCAAAACCCCATCGCCTTTGTGTACGGCACACTGGATGTAAGACACCTCCAACAATTGTTATTTAATTGGCGTTGTTAGAAGTTCCACATTCTGATGCCAGAATTACAAGAGGCATTTTCACAATTGAAGATTGAATGCAATCATGGTCTCCAATAACCTGTATGGCTCCGTTTGGTTGCAAGGGGAATTAAAGGGAAGGGAAAATTTTCAAACCTAAAAAAGAAACTTTTGTAATCATCACCCCATGTGATTGTATAAACTACTTAAATTTCTTACCATATATAGTAAAGATATATTTCACATGTAATGATTGTATAAACTACTTAAATTTCTTACCATATATAGTAAATATACATTTCACATGTAATATTTATTTTACATTTTAAACCAAAGGAAATTGGATGCAAAGTAAAGTGGAATTTAATAACCAAATATGGAATGATTTGGAGTTATTGATATTGTCACATTGTGTCACATGGGGTAATGATTACAAACATTCCTTCTTTAAGTATGAAAATTTCCCTTCCCTTCCCTTCCCTTCCCTTCCCTTTATTTCCCCTTGCAACCAAACAAAGCCTATGGTTCACATCATTTAATTACAAGACATGAAATCCTGAAGGAAAATGATACAAGATGAAAAGAAATCCATTCATTTGTGTGAGAATCTGTTTCTTTAAACAGAACAACAGCACTTCCTCCAGGCATTTACACTACAACTTACTGGGCATTGAAATGCTACTGAAAGCACCCCTTTCCTTTGAACTGCTATAACAATATCAACACATGTTTCTTTTCACTCAATTCCAATGGACGAGCAATTAAATTGAGATACTGATAACCTAAATATGGATCATAATTAACTGAACCTCGAGCTGTTTCTCCTTTCCCACCACTTCTTTTTTATATTCTCAACACTCCCTCTGTCACTTCCAAACCTCTGTAGAATCGCCTTTGTCTCCCGTAATCTTGATGCATAATCCTTCTTCCATGATTCAAATGACTGCTTTAACCTCTTTAACTCTTGGTCTGGGTTTATACTGGCCTCTGCCTGTCCCGACTTCACTTCCACTAAGAACTTGGCATCATCACTAAATACCTGAATCCGCTGCTCAAATTCTTCTGCCAACCGATTGATAACACTAAAACCAGCACTCATTTCTCTTTCTATTCCCCATGAACCAGATCTCACCCCATTGCTCTCCTGGCCATTGTTATTGTCACTTCCAAGTTCTGAACTGTACTCTCTGTCATCACTCACACTGGCTGAGGCATCAGACGATCTAGCAGCATCATCAACTGCTAGGCTCTTCTTTGCAATGGACAGACTGGACTGTAGGGATTTCATTTGTTTCTGCCATACTTCTTCCATTGACTTCATCTTTACCTCATACTCAGACCACCGACCCTCATACTGCTGGAGCCGTTGCAGGAGGATGTCATTTTCCTCTTCCTTTTCTCTCAGAGCAGCCTCAGCCTTTAGAACTCTACACTGTAGCTCTGCAAGGACTGATGCCTTCACCGGTACCTCATCTGCTTCAGAAACCTATTTGGATATTCAAGGCAATTTAACATCATAAATGTGAGAAATGTGGAAGGAAAGAAAAAATGATTAGTAATTCATGTCTCCTAAGAGAAACTGAGAAAAGATGAAGGATAAAATAGGGATGACAAGGTGCAGTGCTGGTAGCACAATGAGACATTCGATTTCAAAATCTCATCCATGGCATAGAGCCTAGGACAATATTTTTTCAAGGCAACAGGATGATTGTACCATGCAATACAGACATGAAGCATTAGGGCAATTTTTTAAAAACCAGCAGGACCATCCTGCCATGCAATATATTTATTCCTTAGGGAAAGAAAAAAGGCCCAAATGATTTGATGGAGAACAAATACTGCACAGGGAAGAACACTAATGTGTCATGTATCTGAAACAAAATACAGGACCAAAATTTCATGCCTTCCTAATCAGTTATTTCCCTCATCAAACTATAATAAACCCTTTGTCATCTACAGCAAGGGGGTTGGAAATTTGTGTCCATACGTAATTGTTGGAATATGGGCTTTCCGTGTGATACATGGTCGACCCATGGGGTAGTTTTTTCTATTTAGTTGTTTATTCCTATTCCTAGTTATATTCCTAGCTCTACTATGTTGCCGAGTCAGCTAGTTAGAGTTAGAGTTCTAATTGTAATTGGTTTCTTATGGATTTACTATTATAAATAAATCGTGGAGGGCTCATTGCTCTACACAAGCCATTATTATCATTATTTCTTCATGGTATCAGAGCTGAAAACGATACCTGAGAGATAATTCTCACATCCCAATATCGATCTCCCTACTTGAGATTGAATTCTGCTCCCACTCATCTTCCCCTTCCTAAAACCCTAAAGCCTTCTCTCTTCTCTTCTTCTTCTTTTATGGAGGCGGTACTTTGAGGTGATCTCATAATGATCTAGTACCTGCCCATAATCTTACCACCTTTCGTGTATTCCTTTTTTTTATGATCTCCAACAATCGTGAGATCCATGTCTGAAGATTGAAGCTCTGCAGTTTATTTGAAGACCTGCAGATTTTTTTATGAAGACCTGCAGCTTTATTTGAAGACCTGCAATTTTTTGAAGCCCTGCAATTTTTTCGAAGACCTGCAGATTATTCAAAAACCTGCAGGTATTTTTTTCCTGTTGCAGACCTGCAGCCACAACAGATCTGGTTTTTTTTGTTTATGCAGTTCTCGGATTCCAGAATTCCTGCAGATTTTTTTGTTCTTCTCAGTTTTTCTGCACTATACATAAGCAGAACCAGTATTCCATTACGAGCCGAGATCTCCTTTTTGCAGAAATCGATTTCTGCACTTTTTTTGGAATCGATATCTGCAATTTTCTTGGCTGTTTTTGGATTTTTTGTGTGCTCAATATGCCTGATTCAGAAGTCTCTACAGTGGCCACTGGCCAAACTACTGCACAAGGGAATCATCATGATTATCCCTCTTTTCCAGTCAGCCCAGTGAAGCTCGATGGTACCAATTATTTACTCTGGTCCACATCAGTTTTTCTCTCCATTGATGCAAGGGGTTATAAGGGATATATCTATGGTACCACTGTCAAGCCAAGTGAGGCTGGTTCATTACAAGACAAGTGGAGTTCAAGTAACTCTCTTGTTATGTCTTTTCTTCTCAGTGCAATGACTCCTTCCATTGCCCGTGGCTATACACTACTTGATTCAGCCGAAAAAAATTGGAAAGCTGCAAAGGGTACCTATTCCCAGGTAGAGAATGATGCACAAGTTTATGATATTCAACGGAAAATTCAACCAAACAGGGTGAACTGACCTTATCCGAATATTACTGTGAACTCCGTAGTCTGTGGTAGGAGCTTGACTATTATGATAACTTTCAGCTTGATTGTCCTTCTGATATTACCAAATTTCAGCTTAGGGAGGACAAATTCAGAGTATACACTTTTTTGACTGGCCTTAATGTGGAATATGATCAGCTTCGGTCTCAAGTTCTAAGTTGTTCACCTTTTCCCACTTTGGAGCAAGCCTACTCTTTGATACAATTGGAAGATACTCGTCGTTCCACCATGTTACCAACTACACAGCCAGAGAGATCTGCTTTAATTTCTTCTGGGGGTGGCTCTTCTAATACTGGTACCCGTTCCTCATCTGAGAAGGAACCTCTTAAGTGTATCCATTGTGGAAAAGAATGACATACTGTGGATTATTGCTGGAAGTTGCATGGTCGGCCATCTGATTCATCTGATGGTTGTGGTGGTGGTCGTGGTCGAGGCCGTGGTCGTGGTCGTGGTGGTCGTGGTGGCACACAGGCTCACCTTTCTGAAGCTACTGAAACAGCCCCTACTACTACCCTTTCTGTAGAGGAACTTGCTGTTTTTCGTCGCATGATGACCAACTTTGGATCTCTTGCATCTTCATCTGCATCTGCCTCTACCTTGACTGTGGTTCCCTCTTCTGAATCCAACCTTGTTTTCTCCAAACCAGGTATTTCTTTTGCTGGTCAGTGTGCTTCGGCATTATCTCATCCTTGGATAATTGATTCAGGAGCTACTGACCACATGACTGGTACATCTAATTTGTTTTTTTCGTTATTCTCCTTGTTCAGGCAAAGATAAAATTAAAATAGCCGATGGTTCTCTTTCCTCTGTATCCGGGAAGGGGGCCATCCATTGCTCTCCTTCTTTATCTTTGTCCTCTGTTTTGCATGTCCCTAAGCTAACTTCTAATTTGCTTTCTATCAGAAGTTTGACCTCTGATCTAAATTGTAAAGCTATTTTTTATCCTTCACATTGTGTCTTTCAGGACTTGGGGACAGGGAAAACGATTGGAACTGGTAAAATGCGTGGTGGCCTTTATTTGCTTGACGATGATCTTATCTCTAGTACTGCTGCTGCTACGTCTGGACAAGCTCTTACTGCTACTTCCTCTGACCATCATTTATCTGAACTGCATCGATGGCGTCGTCGATTGGGCCATCCACCTTTAGGAACATTAGCTAAGATTTTTCCTATTTTATTTCAACATTGTAATCCTCACTCTTTATTATGTGAGGCTTTTGTTTTTTGCAAAACAAACTCGTTCTGTTTATTTTAGTTCCAATAAAAGATGTTCTAAACCATTTTCTATGATTCATTCTGATGTCTGGGGTCCCTCACGTACATCTTCTATTTCTGGTTTTAAGTGGTTTGTCACCTTTATTGATTGTCACACACGCACCACCTGGGTTTATTTAATGCGACACAAAAGTGAAGTGTTCTCTTGTTTTAAAGTTTTTTATAGCTTGGTTCAAACTCAGTTCCAGGCCACCATTCAAACTCTCCGGAGTGACAATGGTCGTGAATATTTAGATGGAGCATTTCAGTTATTTCTTGCTACTCAAGGTATTATTCATCAAACCAGTTGCGTTGACACTCCACCCCAAAATGGAGTGGCTGAACGCAAAAATAGACATCTCCTTGATGTGGCTCACTCTATTATGTTTGAGATGCATGTCCCTTCTCATTTTTGGGGTGAGGCTGTTTTAACAGCTGCTTACCTTATCAACAGAATGCCCTCTTGGGTCCTTGACTACAGGTCCCCTCTTGATCTTTTAAAGGGGTCTTCTTCATATATTATTCCGCTCAAGATTTTCGGGTGTGTTTGTTTTGTTAGGAATCACTATGCCCATGGTAAGCTTGATCCTCGTGGTCTCCGCTGCATTTTCATTGGTTATTCTCCTACTCAAAAAGGGTATAAGTGTTATCACCCTACCTCTCGTCGTGTTTTTGTTTCCATGGATGTCGTTTTTCATGAGGCGGTGGCTTTCTTTCCCTCCTCGGCACCTCTTCAGGGGGAGTCTACACCTACTCTAGAAGCTGTGCCGGTTACTATTCCACCTCCTCTAGATGAACCCATTAATGGTTACCATGTACCTTTAGATGATGATGTCCAGGGGGAGTAGTAGGTACAGCCAGAGAAAGACTTTAATCAACAATATTATAGAAAGAAAAAAGGGCAAAGATAGCCCACCACTGCAGTATTTCCACACCAAGAGTTCTCCTTTGAACCAGGACCGAATGACACTTCCTCTGATAATATTTCTGATCCTTTAGATCCTTCTCCTATTATTTCTGATCCATCACTTGACCTACCGATTGCTCTTAAGAAGGGAAAAAGGTCTTGTACGCAACATCTAATTTCACAGGTTGTTTTGTATGAGTCTTTATCCCCCTCATTTCATGCTTTTGTTTCCTCTTTATCCTCTGTTTCTATACCACAGACTTGGCAAGAGGCATTTGCAGATACTAGGTGGAAAGAGGCCATGGTCGAAGAAATGCAAGCTCTTAAGAAGAGTGGTACATGGGATCTTGTCACACTTCTACCACAGAAGAAGACTGTTGGTTGCAAGTGGGTATTTGTAATTAAACAGAGAGCTGATGGAACTGTTGACTGTTTTAAAGCAAGGTTGGTTGCTCGCGGATTTACTCAGACATATGGGATAGATTATTTGGAAACTTTTGCACCTGTTGCCAAAATGAATACTATCAGGGTAATTCTCTCTTGTGCTGTGAACTTAGGATGGAGTCTACAGCAACTTGATGTTAAAAATGCCTTCCTCCATGGTGAATTAGAGGAAGAAGTATATATGGATGTTCCTCCTGGGTTCTCATCTGCTACAACTCACGGCAAGGTTTGTAAACTTAAGCATGCTTTGTATGGCCTGAAACAATCACCACGTGCATGGTTTGGTTGCTTTCAGACGGCAATGTTGACATTTGGTTATAAACAAAGTAACGCAGACCACACCTTATTCATCAAGAAATCAGACAGCATTATAACTCTCCTCATAGTATATGTTGATGATATAGTTGTAACTGGAAATAACCCTGCTGAAATTTCCAAGTTGAAGACATATTTGGCCAAGGAATTTGAGATCAAGGATCTAGGCATACTTCGCTACTTTCTAGGGATTGAAGTGGCTCATTCTTCTCAAGGGCTATTCTTATCTCAATGCAAGTATACTCTAGATCTTCTGTCTGAAACTGGCATGTTAGGCTGTTCTCCTGTTGATACGCATATTGAGGCAAATGCTCGTTTCCGAACACTGATGGTGAACCAGTAGACAAAGGGAGATATCAGAGGTTAGTCGGGTGACTCATTTATTTATCTCACACTCGGCCTGACATTGCTTATGCTGTGAGTCTTATCAGTCAATTTATGCATGATCCTCGGTCTAATCATATGGAAGCAGTACTCAGGATTTTACGATACTTGAAGTCAGCACCTGGTAAAGGTGTGTTATTATCCCGTCATGATCATCTACAGATTGAGGCTTACACTGATTCAGACTGGGCTGGTTCCCCTGATCGAAAATCCACCACAGGTTACTGTACATTTGTGGGTGGAAATTGTGTTACATGGCGCAACAAGAAGCAAACAGTGGTGGCCCGTTCAAGTGCAGAGGCTGGCTCTTGGTATTTGTGAACTATTGTGGCTCAAAACCTTGTTACAAGATTTGGGCATTCCTATTACTCTACCTCTGCGACTCTACTACGACAGCAAATCAGCAATAAGTATTGCCATAATCCAGTGCAGCATGATAGGACGAAACATATTGAAATTGACCGTCATTTTATCAAGGAGAATCTGGATAATGGGACTATTTGCATTCCTTATGTGCAATCTGGAGACCAGTTGGCTGATGTGTTCACAAAAGGATTAAGTGGAAAAGTTTTTCAACCTCTAGTGTGCAAGTTGGGCATGACAGATATTTATGCACCAACTTGAGGGGGAGTGTTGGAATATGGGCTTTCCGTGTGACATGGGTCGACCCATGATATATGGTAGACCCATGGGGTTGTTTTTTCTATTTAGTTGTTTATTCCTATTCCTAGTTATATTCCTAGCTCTACTATGTTGCCTAGTCAGCTCGTTAGAGTTAGAGTTCTAATTGTAATTGGTTTCTTATGGATTTACTATTATAAATAAATCGTGGAGGGCTCATTGCTCTACACAAGCCATTATTATCATTATTTCTTCAGTAATTAACTTTAATGATGTTCAATGTTCAAGAAATGAGGATAGAAATGGACACGAAATTATTACTTTTCTTGGAATTTGGAAAAAGTTCCCCCCTCTCCCGTAAAAAAAAAAAAAAAGAACTTAAAAATTTGAAATAAGTTTTAAATATCAGGTAGATGGACTGACACAATCTATCAGATAATGCCAATACCACACAGTTCCAGTCAAAGATTGGGCAGGATCAGGCTGGATTGCCACAGCCCGATCCCATCTCCAGTACTGAGTTGTAAATCTTGGTTTGAAAGCTCACAGCCAGGACAAATGAGCCCAACATCAAGTCTCAAGTTACTTATTTTTCTTTTTCTTTTAACAAAAGCATTCATCAGACAAGTGTACTAAAAGCATGGCTTTCTTTTGGAAATTAAAAAAAAAAAGTGCCAAAAGCTAGTCAGAGCACCACAAGGAAGTCAGCGAGCGAAAGTACATTGCAGAGAGTCAAAATATCAGTGGCATAGAATACCTTTGTGCCTTCAGATTTCTTGGTTGAGTTTATCAAACCCACGTCTTCAGAACACATTCTAACAAGCCAGCCTCTAATTACTGCAGAAAGTGGTTTATCAAGGGTCAATATACATACATTTTTCTTTTATTTTTTGGGAAAAGTAATCAAGATATATACATTCAGTAAGCATCTTACAATGTCTTCAGAGTGCCCAGCCTAGCCCAGTTATTATATGTATACTCCCAAGTCCCAACAGCAGATCAAGGTAGCTTAGTTCTGACCCATGGATTGGAGACATGTGAAATTATATATTTACTATTAGCTTCTCATTAATATTAAACAATTTTCTCTCATTGATATTACACACTAGTGATGGGCCCTATTCAACTGCAAGGGAGGCTGCAGGCATCTTTCCTTCCTTGTGGAAGTGTTTGTTATGTGTCTATGTCGTCATCTAGTTAGTTAATACTCAATCCAAGGTTCCAAGCTGACAATGCCAAATGTCAGGAGAAAAGCTCACTTTTGGTTTGATAGAAAAACTCCATTTGGTTGAAACTTGAAAGTTAAGCATCATTAAGTGAAATGAAATTCAAGGTTCAAAATAATAAAATAACTAGGATAATGGAACCAAATCAGGACTGCTATTCAGCATAGAAATTGTAATAACAGCTTTCTTTTTCTTTTTCTAATCATAAAAGCACAAAGAATAATAGGCTCCATATGTTTGATTGTAGATTGCAGAATAACAAAAATGTTTCCTGGAAAGTTTGTCAATGTCAGATAAGTAAAATTGCGTAATTTGTCAAATGTTAGGATTTAAAGAGCTATTATGGTTTAGAGCATACACCATTTATCTCCAAACTCTTTTATGTAATACTTATGGGAAAGCAATTCGTGCACAGCAGATTCCATGCATCATTCATTCAAAGGATAGGGGTGTGGGGGCTTTCTAGTAGATGGGCATAAATGCCCATCTGACAATAGTTATTGTGTAATTTGTCAAATGTTAGGATTTAAAACAGCTATTTTCCAGAAAATTACATATGAATTCTGTAAAGGTAGTAGAATCAATCTTACATCTTGTCAATACAAATCAACTATAGTTCAACTCAGCTTTATCCTAGTCCCTACTAAATGGAGTCGGCTACATGGATCCTCTTTTGCCAATCAAGTCAATTCAATAAAACTATTAAATTACTTATCCACTAAAAATTTTATCTTGTTAATAAAACTGTAAAGGTGTTCATCCATGCATGGTGCATACACAATACCTAATTTTCTAGAAAAATATTTTCATTATTTTACATTGAAGTCTAACAACAACAACAACAACAATTATTAACATGATAAATTAAACATTATCAAAACACAATGATGGCCAGAAATAATGTTTAAAGTTATGTATCATGTGAAAATCAATATTTTCCATAGTCCAGATCAAGGGGTGTTACTTACAGAATTTAACTATTATTATGACTGTTCTTGAAACAATGAAAGCTACTGGGAACCCCCAGAATACAGGAAGAATCTCACCTGACTGTATCAATACTGATGCCTCACAAATGTTAATGAAATTTTTCCTGGCAACTTTGCCTTTTAACTGCTTTTGTATAACCACAGCAGCTCTATGCCTTTTTACCAAGGTTGCATACTCCTTTCTGGTCTTCTCAGCCCGAACCACTGCAAAGTTATAGCTAGATATTATTATTATTAAAAAAAAAAAAGTAACTAGAGAAATCAAAGATACTAGTTTTCCATTTAATAGACCATTTTACGGGTCTGGCACCCTCATAACTTGCCACATATTCCATGATGAGAGGATCAGGATACACTGTTTGGTGGGTTCCATGCAAGAGATTAACTAGAGAAAATATCAGTATCTTCAACAGTGATGAGAATCGAAATAAAACTTTAAAAATTCCAAAAGGTAATATTGAGATTAGATGGTCAAATTCATCCAGTCAAACATATCTTTTTAAATGTGCAACTTTAAGTTGATACCTCTTCATACATAAGTCCTGATCCTTTAAACATGTCACATTTATGGCATGTTATTGGGTGCGAAGACCTGCGTGAGGTCCTTTAGCCCCAGACCTGAGATACTTCTTCCTGTTTAAATGGTCATTAAAGTTTCAACAGAAGGATGAGAAACACAAACATGATTGCAGTGTGGTGATTCTTCTTCTGAGTTCCTTAACATATGAGCGAGCCTGATGACCTCTGAAGCAGCTCTGGACCCGTAAAATTCCATGGAGAGTACGATTTCTAGAATCCTCAAGCACACCAATCTATAACATAAAATGTTGCATAAAATAAACATATAGTGGATATGATTATGACTAATGGAAGGGGGGAAAACAGAAAGTGAACATTTTCTCAACATTCTCCCCAGTTATGGCACAAATACCATAAGCTACACTCAAGGACCTGTGATTCTTAGATGGGGCAAACAAAAGTAACTGAAAGTAGATATTTTTCTAACGCTTAGGATTAATTGAGGACATAAATAGAAATTTACAAACTATGTGTGACATTTTTATCAGCCAAGCAGGGTCCATGCAACTCAGTACAACAAACAAAAACAGCCTTATCCCAACTAAATGGGGTCGGCTACATGGATCCTTACCCTCCAATCAGCTCTGTTCAAGGTAATACTTGATACAAAGCCTAAGCTATGCATATCTTTCTGAACCACTTCTCCTAGAGTCATTTTAGGTCTGCTCTTGCTCTTTTAACTCCTTCAATCTGAATCAAATCACTCCTCCGCACTGGAGCATCCAAAGATCTCCATTGAACATGGCCATGCCACCTCAAAAAACTTTCTCGTAGTTTATCATGTATCGGAGATATTCCCAACTCATCTCTAATATGATCACTCCTTACTTTATCCTTCCTAGTTTTGCCACACATCCATTTCAACATCCTCATCTTAGCTACACTGAGTTTATCTACATGTCGCTTCTTAACTGCCCAACATTCCGCACCATACATCATAGCCATATGACTGTCCTATGAAATTGTCCTCAAGTTTTAAAGGAATACCTTGATCACACAACACTCTGAACACACACATGTCTCTCTCTCTCTCTCTCTCTCTCTCTCTCTCTCACACACACACACACATGTCCAACATCATCGCCAGACTGTCTCATTTCGACCAACAGTCCAACGATGACAATAATAGAGTTTTTAGCACACGAACACATCTCAATATTTCCTCTGATTTGGGATTTGGTTGTTCAAATTGAAGATGTAGTTACTAGGATTCTGGAATTGAACCATTTCGTAAAGCATCATGGACTCTCCCATGTTGTTCAATTCACTTCGCTGCCTCTTGGGCTTTCTCAATTGCTAGAGCTTTTGTCTGAGCAAAGTCATGGATCTTTTTTTTAAACAAGGCACAGGATAACAGCAGGGGATCAATGACCCCAAAACTATGCCTGCATTCCAGAATAGGATTGAAACCAAAACCATAACTAGGAAATAAGCTAGAACTATCAGAGCTTAAAAGAGGATTCATGTGAAACTTAGTTCCAGTATCAAATCAAATTTCTAGAAAAAATTCATTATTGAGTTGAGTAAATCGGTCTGGAATAATTTAAAATCACAAATTTCATTCAGAATAGGAGAAGATAGACTATAATCAACTATCAATGCTATGAACAATAATCAACTATCAACACTATGAACTATGATCAACTATCAACACTAGTACAATGATAGAACTGAATCAATACAGAGACTAGGAACCTTTAAAGAAAATCAGAACAAAGAGGAGAGAACAACAGACTTGATTGTCGAAGAGGGGAAAGGAGAATAAAGGATTAGCAGACTTGGTCATATTGTAGTTTTAGATCAAAATTTATATAGAATAATAGCAAGCAAGAAGACCCTTTAATAGGAGAGAGAGGTCACTTTGTCCGCCCAGCAACCCAGCAAGCACACCTCACCAAGAGACCGAGAAAGAGTTGGAGAAAGACGATAGTTTGTCATAGACGATGCTGGATGTGAGGGAGAGAGTCATAGTCCAGCAGCGACGCTGGACGAGAGAGAGAGAGAAAGAGGTTGATAGAGAGAGAATCAGAGACCAAAAGCCAGTGGCGGCAACCTTGGATGCAACCGAGAGAACAAGAGACAGTTTAAAAAACAAGTCGCTTGGATCATTGAATCTCGGGAGGAAGGATTACAGCATGTACCATTGCCCCTTCCAAAGTGGGGGCTTTTACATTGCTATTAATGCTAAGAATTTGAAATTTGAAAAACCTTTTTTATCCCTAAAGCTAAGCACATTTGAGAATAAGAAAGGGTCAATTAAAACAAGGTTACAAATTCTAAATGCACCTATAGAGGTGTCATTCAAACACTCCCTTATTTATTTATGATTGATCTCTGATACCTAAAATAATCAGTTAGCGGAATCTCCCTCTCATCAATTTTCACCAGCTCATTATCTATCCTAGTGTAACTAAAGTTACACACTATATACTCCATCTTCGTTCAACTTATCTTAAAATCATTTGGTTCCAAGGTTGATCTCCATAACTCCAACTTGGCGTTAATCACTACTTTTGTCTCATCCACCAAAACAATATCATCAACAAAAAGAATACACCAAGGAACCTCATCTTGAATGTCTGGTTAAATCATCCAATGATAAGTGCAACCAAATAAAGGCTTAAAACTGATCTTGACATAACCCAATTGAAATTGAGAATTCACTACCTTGATACCATACAGTTCTTACACTAGTCACCACACCATTTTACATATCCTTAATTATGTCCACATATTTACTTGAAACACTTTTCTTCTCTAGTATTTACCAGATTAGCTCTCCAGGGACTCTGTCATAAGATTTTTCTAGGTCAACAAAGACCATATGGAGATCTTTTTTGCAATTATGAATCTTTCCATGAGTCTCTTAAGTGAATAGCTTCTGTCGTGGATCGTCCTAGCATAAAACCAAATTGGTCTTCCGTAATAGTAGTTTCTTGTCTAAGGCAAGTTTAAAACTTTCAATAACTCTCTCCTATAATTTCATAGTATGACTCTTTAATTTTATGCCTCTATAGTTATTGCAGCTCTGAACATCACCTTTATGTTTATAAATTGGAACCACAATGCTTCTCCTCTATTCATCTGGCATTTTCCTTGTACTCATTATCTTATTGAACAGCTTAATTAGCCATGATAAACAGCAGATTCTGAAGCTCTTCCACACTTCTATTGAGACCCATCTGCTGGCCTACTTTCATGCAACTCAATCTCATAATTTGTGGATGAAGGAGCAGCAATAAAAAAGCAAACCTACATTGATCATCCAAAGCATCAAGAACTTTGAATTGAGAATCTCTCTCTTTCCAGAACATTCATGACAGTGCTAATAATTTTTCTTTAAGGCCCAAGCTCTCAAATGTAAATGCAAGGATTTGTTGAATTAGCAATGATGCATGACCAGCAAGGACCTCATTCATTGTACAGAAACCAAATCCAACAAAGCAAAGAAGCATTCACCCAATCATGAAGTACAACCATGCCCACATTATGATGGCTCCCACCTTGACATAGCCCTAGGCTGAGCATCTACCATATTATCAGCTTGTTGTCCAAAAGACATATGGAATTGCTTTTATTTTCTAGGACTATGATATCCCATTGACCGGTGATAACCCAAAATGCTTTTTTAAAGTATAATAAATATTTAGTTTGGATGACGAAGCTTGACTAGAAAATGAAAAGACTAAGACCCTAAAAATTAAAAGAAATACCATTATCAAGTAGTATTTTCCTACCTGTCCTGTTCGGAAAAACAATTTTGTGTAGCCCACTTGATACATCTCTGGCAGAATATTGAACTGGTGAAGAATTGCAACTGAAACGCTTAATGGATCTTGAGATGCAACGCTCTCCAGAAGAAGAAAACCATACCTGGTGCAAGTTTCAAAACAGCCAAGTAAACAAAAATGAGGCACTTGTGAAATGCATAGTAACTTTGAGAGGACTTGTTCCAACAATAGATAAGAATATCTAATTGTATAGCAACCTTCTTGCGAATTTTTGGTGAGACATCCTAGTAGGGTAACCTGATCTTGATATCCGGACCACCTCAAGGACTCCACAGCATCTTAGCTGCTGCAATACGAGTCCCTGTTCATAGATTCCAGGACACTGCAAATTGTTGGGTTTGATACAACGAATGAAGTGAGGTGTTGTGTTCCCCAGGCGTTGCATCAGTTGGAAAAGTTGCCCCTAAATAAAAACCACCGCTAGTTAATAATGACTAGTACAGGAAGGCATATGAGAGCCCCAAAATTTGGGCCAGATGGATCTCAATCTATAAATTAAATTTTTTTTTTCAATATAAATTGTAAAGCAAAACCCTTGAGGGCGCCAAAAATGTCAAAAGACAAAAGTAGAACCCAGAAAAGAACAATGCAGTTGCAGGAACCTTTCTCAAGGAGTGGTGAAAGATTAAATTGTGATTTCAGACATTGTTTTGATGACCATTACATATACCTATCTGTAAATATTTATTGACTTTTTGTAAGTTAACTTCCAGTGAAAGCAGGGGTAAGGCTGCGTACATTATGAGATGCCATAGTGGCGGGAGACTTGTGCACTGGGTATGCTCTTTTTTTTTTTTAAGTTAAACTTCCTGTCATCCCATTAAAATGGTAATCATAACAGCTATATCAGACCACAAATCAGGTGCATGGAGCCTCAAACTCAATCTCAACATGGACAATTATGTAGAGTACTTCTATCATTCTCTTTTACATTTCCTCATTTTTGTAATTTTTTAAATAATTACGGACTATGTGACACTTTAATGTCAAGTCCAGGCACAAGAAAGAGACCTAAAATTTTCATTTTACCTTAAACTTTGTCGCAACACTTAGCTTATGGGAATCTGCTCCCCCTGATTTATATAAAGGACCCACCACTGGTTTCTCAGAATGCATAAGCATATTGGATGCAAATGCCTGAGGAAGTTGGCATGTGCAAGACGACAGAAGCTGAATAGAGTCTAAATGCAATAGATCCCTGTTCTTCTCCAAGAAGCCAATTGTATCATATGTTACCTGAGTAGAGAAGCAAATTTAGTTCAACTCTCTAGGCAGCAAGAATAAAATAAAAGGGAAAAAACTAAAGTGCATTCCAGAGAACAAGATGATTCACAGAAGGCACGGTGGTGCACCAACTGGGCTTGCATGGGTGTGTGATGCAACTACATGGAGTATTAACTCTCATTGACTTGCTCATCACCATAACATAGAGGTGTGCATATCCAAAAATAAAACGAAGGATAGGAAACAGTCCAGTCACGTGATTTTGTTTTAGGACGTACATCTTCACAAAGTGTTAAGACAAAAAACAAAAAACAAAAACTTTTCCAGTTATTACAGAGCTTATAGCTTTTCAGAAAAGCCTGCACTTGGCAGCTACCTGAAGTCTCATGGGACCGGGGATTCTACTGAAGAAAGGGAAAGAACAACGATTTTGATGAGCTATTCATCCCTTCGGCCACCACATTGTTTTGACCAAACCAGATCTAGGTCTTCTTTTCTGGATCTCCCCCCATGAACCCCAATTCGAACATTATCTGAGAAAGTTAGGGTCAAGGTATGGACAGTGTGCAAGCTCATGATAGCATTGAGACAGATTAATATCCAAGTTCAGAGTAGGATCAAGTAAATCCCTTTGAATTGAGTGATAAGATGATTCAGTTCACTTGCAGCTAATCTAGAGGACTGATTCAGCTTGGTTAATTTTAATCTAACCTGACCCAGTAAATTGAGACCTATAATATCGTACTTATTAAAATTCATTGTGACAGATCACAACCATTTGTACTTGTAAATCTATCACAAATGCCTCGATATTTCTCAAAAGCGGGTGATTTGTTAATGAAAAAGTGACCACCTGTCCTGCATAGTGGAGGACAGTGAAAGCACTGCCTCGCTCTGCCTTAAAGCAGAAATTTGTGCTCAGATGCCGCTTCAGCTTGTCAGCAAATGTCAAATCAGTGCCATTTGGGAAAGTAGACTCCTCATCCAACAGAGACAATAAACCCAATGGTTTCTGAATGAACAATCAGAGAAAACAGTACAAGGATTAATAAAAAAATTAGTAGTAGACAAGCATTTATTCAACAAAACTCCACAAATAACAAAAGAAATATGTCCAAAAAGTAAGCAGTGGAAATTAAAGATAATTGATTGTTTACGAGAGGGAAGAAACTTTACAGCTATATAGTTTAAAAAACTGAACGGAAAGCATAAGAAGAACCTCATAATCAAGTTTCCATATTAAAAAACAAAGAAGAAAGGAAAAAAGGAACACTTAGATCAGCCACTTAATCAGTCAATTGACTTTTTATTAACCAGATGAAAAATTCTTGCTTTGATGATACTATAGCATGAGGAGAAGGACATGAGGAAGAAATGTTAATGAATGTAAGATGTCTAACGGGGTTTCATCAGAACCTCTGAGGATGTTCATAATGCAGAATGTCCAAACAAGGCTTCGGAGTATGCTCTGGGCATCAGTCTCTTCAGCTTTTCTTCTAACTTTTTATTTATTTTTTAACTTTCTTCTCATGGGGGTGTAGATGAATGAATCCCTCTTTTTAGCCAACATACAGTGATTTGCAAAATTTAGTGCCACTAGTGTGTCCAGTTGTTGCTTTGGGTGCTATGGAGGAACATAATTCTGACTTCCATGTGACAGAGGTGCCATATCTAGTTGTCTGAAAATGGCAAATATTGCTTAAACAGTTCACATTTCGAAAATGTCGAAACAATTCCTTCCCAACAGCCAAATATGTGGAACCAATTGAAAGTTTTCCACTTTTCATTCAAAAATCACTTGGCTAATTGAAAGGTTTTTCATGCTTCATAAAGAAAAGAGCGGGTAAATCCTCTGCACCTTTCAAAGTGATATATTATGGAAGATGTAGAATCAATATAATAATGTTGATTTTTGTCCTAGAGATTTTGGTACATCCTGAAGGCATTCAGAAACCATTGACCAGATCTAAACCAAAGGCAATCAAAAAAATTACTGTTAGAGTAGTTGTTAAAAGTTCAGATTGATGCTTCTACTAGTGTCAACAAATAAACTAATCTTGCAGTACCATGAAAATTTAATGAATATTTCCACCAAGAAAAAAAGTGACATACCTTCTCAAAAAGATTTAGACAATCTTGGTTGTCTTCAAAGTCAACCTTTGTCCAGTCTATGCCATCTTGGATATATTCCTGAAAAGATAAAATAAATTTAGTGTTGAAAAACTCTCATAACTGTGTTTTACTTTTGATAGTTAAGAGTATTAGTTGGAGTACGGGTATTTCTGGTATTTACAATGGTCAGGGGGTGTTTATATAATTGTCACAAGTTTTTACCATTATGTATATAGTGGGGGCTAAGAGCATTCTATTTTTTTGGTAAGATTGTTAAGATGGTGGCTCTCTCTCTCACTCTCTCTCTCTCTCGCTAACGGTAACTTCTGCTCGGAAAAACCCCAGGCGAGGCCTGGGATTCCAGTGAGCTTCTCGCTCACTTCGAAGGCCGCCAGAGTCTCAGCAGCGGGTACTTCTTCAGGTCTGAGAAGCTTGGACTCTAAGTGCCTTCGCAGCGAAGAAATACCCTGCACAGGTAAGTAATCCCCACCAACGAATCTCTATCCACCTCCCCATCTCTAACCACCCTGCACCCACTGTCCTCTCTCCGAACTTCGACTCTCCTACTTCTCTATCGTCGTCAAACCCCTTCACCCATAGAGACTCGATCAACGATTTAACAACCCTGTTTTAGCCACAGGGAGACTCGATCTCTTCTTCGTGTTACCTCTATCCCTAGCCGATTATTACACTGAAACGGGGAACCCCAACCTCCCTTTTTGCTGCTACCCCAAAAAAAAAAAAAAAAAAAAAACCCAACACAATTCGTTTTTCTCCAACTCCAACCTTCCTCTCAACACCCCAACTCCAATACGCCAAATTGCCCCAATCACTGTACCTACCCCCCATTACCACTGGCTTTGGTTTTATTTATTTAATTTTTTTTTAATCTTTAGACCTTTTTTGGTGTGGTATTGTGGTCCTCTGAGACCCTGTGTCCCTTTCCAACTCCAACCTTCCTCTCAACACCCCAACTCCAATCCGCCAAATTGCCCCAATCACTGTACCTACCCCCCATTACCACTGGCTTTGGTTTTATTTATTTAAATTTCTTTATTTTTAAACCTTTTTTGGTGCGGTATTGTGGTCCTCTATGACCCTGTGTCCCTTTAAGCCTGTGCCCAGCAACCAGCATCCACCAAGCCTCTTGGGTACACTTGTTGCAGCCCTGGTACAATTCATCAGTAAGGCTACACAGTTATCTTGGCCGTCTCTGGTAAGATAGTACAATTTCCATTTGAGACATCTAATTCAATTTAGCCTGAGCTCTGTAAGCTGCTGTACTCATCACTTACTTGTATTGGTTTTTGTTGCTCTCATTTTGCTACTAAGGCTTGTTGTGCCATCTTGATCTAATTGCTTATTTACTTAATTGCATCCTTGTTGCTATGTGTGCTACCAGTTCAATTATTGCTTATTGTTTTTAACTGCTGTTTCCTCTTTACTTCCCCTTTTATTCCTCTTAGCACTTTGGTATTGGTTTATGAGTGCCCCCATTATTACTATAGTGTTGTGTCCGTCCTTGTGCGTTCATTAATGTCCTGTTGTGTGGTTTTTGGTATACCTGTTTAATGTGATTGAACCCTTTGCTTATTTGTATTCTTATTCCTATCCTTATTGGTGCGTCAGGTAGGCAGCCGGCACTTTATTGTACCAAGCCAATCCCCTTTTGCATGGATCCTAATATGTGATTTTGATTATTTTTATATTTTGAGTATCCCTTACTTTTCGGTATATCATGTCCTTGAATACTAATCTTGTTCGTAAGCATACGATTAGATTTGCATCCTGGAACATCGGATCTTTGACGGGTAAGAGCTTGGAGCTGATAGATGTTATGCGTAGAAGAAGGATTAATGTTGCATGTATTCAAGAAACAAGATGGAAGGGTCACAAAGCCAAGGCGTTAGATGACTTTAAAATATGGTACTTGGGAGATGAAAGAGGGAGAGGTGGAGTGGGCATAGTTGTAGACAAAGATCTTAAGAACGAAGTAGTGGATGTCAAAAGAATTGGAGATAGGATCCTATCTATCAAGCTGGTGGTAGTCAACGAGGTCATCAACATAGTTAGCATATATGCGCCGCAGGCAGGACTAGATGAGAGTGTTAAATTACAATTTTGGGAACACTTGGATAGTTTAATGCAAGAGTTTGGTTAGGGTGAGAAAATTATTATTGGAGGTGACCTTAACGGACATGTGGGCAGAGAACGTAGAAGTTATGAAGAGGTTCATGGAGAGTATGGTGTTGGAGAGAGGAATGAAGAGGGGATATCAGTGCTTGATTTTGCGATAGCATATGATCTGTGCGTTGCAAATACCTTTTTTAAAAAGAGAGATGAACATTTAATTACCTACAAGAGTGGGCAGCATGCAAGCCAAATAGATTTCTTCCTAACCAGAAGGTTCGACAGATTATTATGCAAGGATTGTAAGGTTATACCTGGAGAGTGCTTAACCACCCAACATAGACTGGTGGTCTTGGATATGTACATTGGCACGAGGCACCATAAGAAGGCGAAACAGGTCTGTCCTAAAATAAGATGGGGCCGGCTACAAGGAGCTCTCCTAGAATCATTTACCAATAAAATGGCCCTACAAGGGAGGTGGGATTTTGAAGGAGATACTAACGAGATGTGGTTTAATATGACGACTTGTATCAAGAAGGTTGCTAAGGAAGTCCTTGGGATTCTAAGGGTATGCGTCTGGGCCCGAGAGAGACTTGGTGGTGGGATGATGAGGTCCAAGCAGCCATTAAGACTTAAAAAGATTGCTTTAAGACATGGCAAAGGACTAAGGAGACAGAGGATAAATGAGCTATTATTCGGTTAGAAATGAAGCTCGAAAAATTGTGGGGAAAGCAAGAGCGAAGAAATATGATGAACTTTATGAAAAGCTTAATACAAAGGAAGGGGAAAATGAGATTTATCGGACAGCTAAAATAAGAGAAAGGAAGAGTAGAGATTTGGACTATGTTAGATGCATTAAGGGCGAGGATGGTAGAGTACTAATACGGGATGCAAACATTATGGAGAGATGGGGTGAATATTTTTACAATTTGCTAAATAGAGCTACCTTGACTGATGGGGTCACTTCGGAAGTAGAAAGCAATAGGCTTGAAGCCAACACACACCATGGACAGCTCCAACGAGTTGAAGAAGCCGAAGTTAAAGAGTCTCTACGAAAGATGAGGGTAGGCAAAACACCAGGGCCGGATGAGATCCCAATTGAAGTGTGGAAGAGCTTAGGAGGGCGTGGAGTATCTTGGCTAACCAAGTTATTTAACAAGATTCTGAGTACAAATAAAATGCCAAATGATTGGAGGAGAAGTACTGTAGTTCTGATTTATAAGAACAAAGGTGACATCCAGAACTGCAATAACTATAGAGGCATTAAACTAATAAGTCATACCATGAAACTTTGGGAGAAAATCATTGAAGTCCACCTAAGAAGAGAAACTGATATATCGGAGAACCAATTTGGTTTTATGCCAGGGAGATCCACGACAGAAGCCATTTACCTTCTCAGGAGGCTTATGGAGATCTTTAGAGCTCACAAAAGGAATCTTTATATGGTCTTTATCGACCTAGAAAAGGCATATGATAGAGTTCCTAGGGAGCTCATTTGGCATGTCCTAGGGAAGAGAAGGAGCTCAAATAACTATGTGGATATAGTTAAGGATATGTATGAGGGCGTGGTGACAAGTATCAAAACTGCAGAAGGACAAAGTAGTGAATTCCCAATTACAATCGGGCTACACCAAGGATCAGCTCTAAGCCCCTATTTGTTTGCACTCATCATGGATGATTTAACTAGACATATTCAAGATGTAGTCCCTTGGTGTATGCTATTCGCTGATGATATTGTTTTGATAGATGAGACAGTGGAAGGAATTAATGCAAAGCTGGAATTATAGAGATCAAACTTGGAATCAAGAGGTTTTAAGTTAAGCAAAACAAAGACAGAATATATGAGGTGTAACTTCAGGCAAACCAGGAGGGATGATGAAGTGGCGAAACTTAAGGAGCAAGAGCTACCACAAAGTGAATGCTTTAAATACCTAGGGTCAACCTTTAACAAAGAAGGTGATATAGAAGATGATGTTTCCCACAGAACTAAAGTAGGATGGTTGAAATGGAGAGGAGCATCAGGAGTTTTATGTGACAAACGCATGCCTACTAAGCTTAAGGGGAAATTCTACAGGACAATAATAAGACTAGCGATGACTTATGGTGCGGAATGTTGGGCAGTTAAGAAGAGTAATATAGATAAGATGAGTGTAGCGGAGATGAGGATGCTGAGAAGGATGTGCGGCAAGACCAGGAGAGATAGAGTAAGGAATGTTTGTATTAGAACCGAACTGGGAGTTGCACCAATCCAGGACAAACTTCGTGAGAGCCGCTTGAGGTGGTTTGGTCATGTACAAAGGAGACCCATGGATGCACCAGTAAGAAAGAGTGACCAGATTCATTTGGAAGGAACTAAAAGAGGTAGGGGCAGACCTAAAATGACTATTGGAGAAGTGGTAAGAAAGGATATGCATATGGTAGGGCTCGATCCTAGTATGACCACGGATAGAGTTGTTTGGAGGTCAAGGACCCGTGTAGTCGATCCCTCGTAGGGGGATGTTCCTGGGATGCTGCTTTGACTAATGCTTAGACCTTGTTCTTCTTCTTTTTTTTTTTTTTTTTTCTGACCCTTTTGGATCCTTGTAGCCAACCCCATTTAGTTGGGATAGGGTTATGGTTGTTGTTGTTATTGTATCAATCTGCTTTTCTCCTTCTTTCTCCTCTGTTTTTCTATTCTTCTCCTCCTTCCTTCTATCACATACTGTCAGAGATGTTTTGATTACAGTAACATGGTATCAGAGCATCACTAACATTGATCTCTTTTTGTATCTTTCTTCCTGCTTAAGCAATTGCCTCTAACAGATTTAGTACTCTGTTTTCTGTCCCTGCTGATGTCAACTGAGGATAGTAGGTTCTCTTAGATGTGTTTACTGTTTCAGTAGTCCGTTCTTCTCTGCTTGTTACTGTGGACTTATTGATTGGGTGCTCTACCACTAAGTATCGGTTCTGGTTCTCTTAATTGTGTTAGTTGTTGAAATAAAATTGATCTAGTTTGTAATCCTAATTGCTGGCTATATTGGGCTTCTCCTGGCTGGGATATATATTCTCTGTTTTCTACAATTTTGGGAAGATATCTGATAATGATAAAATCCCTAACACTTGTTGGGAAACAACCGGGTTACCCAAATGCGCAGCCGAATCGGATCGGATATAAACCTTTGCATTCAAGTTTGAGATCTCTTCCCATAACAAAAATAAACGAGAAACATAGGTTACCTTAGAACTGCCAATTTAGTTCCTCCTCCAGATAATAGTTCTTCCACACTTGAGCAATGATGGGGATTGATGATCACCAACTCTTGATGCTTCAATCCAATACGAAATCAACACGAACTATTCACCAACTCACTAGGGTTTCTTAAACCCAAAACCCTACACCACCAATCTTATAGAGAGAGAGAGAGGAGAGAGAGTGAGTTCGGCCATGGGGGGAGGGCGCAGAATCGGCCAGCAAAGCTGGCCGTCTCCCCCACCTTTGGTGTGTATATATATAACCCTCAACCCCTTAAGGTTGAGAGGAATCCCAACTCTCACTTTCCTAAACTGAATGGGAGACTTGTTGGTGAAAAAACTTGATTTGCAATCCTACTTGCTTCTAAAGAGGGAAGAGGTAGAATCTAAAAGGGATTTTGTGATCTATTTAATTATAGTTGAATATTTTATCGAATAAGATATTATAATTAAAAGATCAACAACTTATTTTATTTTTCCAATTAAATGTCGTGCATAATTAGAATCTTTAATTTGCACATTAGACCCTCCATTAAACAATAGCTCATGATGGACTATAGAGCATGTAAATAATTACTGTCAAACCCCAATCCATCGTACATTTCTTTAATTAGAGATTCTATGATCATAATCGGATGCTAAAATCGTGATCAAAAAACTTTGAAATAATATACTAATATATTTGATAAATAGAAAATAAATTTTGTAAACAATTTACAAAAACACCACTGGTACCAAATTCCAATCCGATTGATCACAAAATTTCTCTCTACTTGATATTCCCTAATCAAGGTAAGCGGATTCCATGTTGAGGATCTCTTTCGTTCACGGTGCGCAATCACAAATCCAGCACACTGATATATAGCCCACATGTCATCAACCATTGGTGTAACAAAACCTGTAACGCAACACCGTAACGATAAGGAGCTTTCAGGTCAAAGGGTCAATTGGTGACGGGTACGCATCTCTACTTAATACGACAGGCAGTAACACGTGAGAATTTGTACCAGATTCTTTTCTATACACACAAACGATGTGTACTTACATTTCTACCCTACAATCAACATTTCTAGTAGCATACAATGTAACGACCATATGAACAGGATGTCTGGTCCTATCCCTAGTCGAGAATTGTTTTGGCTGAAAACCTAACGAACAAATTTACAAGCCCGTAATAAATTCATGCAATAATAAAATTAAATTTATTTATTCCAAAATAATTCGGGTTTGATGGACATACTCCAACACCACTGATACTGTGAATGTTCAAATTACTGCCATTAAGATGAATGGCTCCTATGATTACTTATTGCGTCTCAAACTGTCTGAATCCATTAAAGCCAAAGGGAAGCTGAAGTATCTTCAGTCTAACGCTTCGACCCAAAGATGATAGATTTTAGGTTGAAGAAGGAGAAGAGAAGAAAGAGAAGAGAGCAGCCACGGTTTTGGTGTTCAAGTGTTATATCTCAAACCTAAAGACTAACATGCTTATATTGAAAAGAATAGTAAATTACACCTAGGCCCTTGGCCTTATACAAATGACAAAAAATAAGAAAATAATACAAGGGAAAATTTACACATATACCCTTAATACAATACAGCCATTCTTAACACTCCCCCTCAAGCTGGGTGGTATATGTCATACATACCCAACTTGTCTAACATAAAACTAAAGTGATTGGAGCCAAGTCCTTTGGTGAAGATATCAGCCACTTGTTCATTCGTCTTCACAAAGGGAGTACAAATAGCCTTAGAGTCTATTTTCTCCTTAATAAAGTGTCTGTCAACCTCAACATGCTTTGTCCTGTCATGTTGAACTGGGTTATGAGCAATACTGATGGCTGCCTTGTTGTCGCAATATAGACTCATAGGTTCAGTTGTCTCAAACCCCAATTCTTGGACAAGCTTCTTCAACCACAAGACTTCACACAAACCATGATCCATGGCTCTAAACTTTGCTTCAGCACTTGACCTGGCTACCACTGGTTGTTTCTTACTCCTTCAGATGACCAAATTGCCTCCAACAAAGGTACAGTATCCAGATGTGGATCTCCTATCAGAGATAGACCCAGCCCAATCAGCATCTGTATATACTTCAATTCTCAAGTGACCAACTGACCATTCCTAGAGAAGAGAAGACCTTTTCCAGGCATAGTTCAAAATCTTGTGAAATCTCGATCGAGATTTCGAGAATTTCGGGAATTTCGACCCCCTCGAAACGAAATGACCCCTCGAATAAAAAAAATACTAAATTTCGATCGAAATTCTCGAGATTTCAAGATATTTCGATTTTCAAAATCTGATTTGAAAATCTCGAGAAAATGCTTTATATAAAATACCAT